>NC_089701.1:3335900-4632600 GCF_031753505.1 Anomalospiza imberbis | reverse complement strand
GTCTTCTCTTGCTATATCCAGGGTGGCAGAATGGCTTTGTGGGAGTTGCTCCTGATCTTTGCTGGTGTAATCAGGAGAGCATGGCCTGGAGAAGCTGCCACGGTGGGTTAGATCAGCTGAGCTGGTCTCATCCCAGCACATGGTTGCAAAGCAAGGCAGGAGAGCAGGGGGAGGTGAGCTGGGGCGATTCCCAGGAGTAAGTTGGGATTCATAGGCTAGGGCTTTCTCCCACAGAGACTTTCTCCAGGGAATCTTCCTCCTCATCCCCCTGCAGCCTGTGCCGCTTCTCCCCCACAGTACTTCAGTGCCCCAAGCAATGGGAGGGAAGGTTTTGGGAGACCCCCCCACAAGATGAGTGTGGATTTGGGCACAGAGGCACCAGGAGAGGCCTGGCAGAGCCTTGCCTTAGCCATGGCTGCCCTCCCAGCAAGCCAAGACATTCCTGATCCCTCTCTCCCTGCCTGCCGTGCTGAAGGTATCGCTCAGAAACAAGCAGCATCAGAAACAACCAGCATAGCTGTGGAGAAAAGCAGCTTCTGTCTCTATAGCAACAGCAAGGGATGGTGGGTGCCTGTCCCCTGTCCCTGTGAGCTGGAGCAGGACACTGGGGCTGCTCTGTGCAGATGCTCACCATGGCAGTGTGGGGAGACAAAAGGCCAAATGGTTTGGGCTCCTTCAGGATTGTCCAGGAATGTGAGTGTTTTGCCTGAACCTTCAGATCCCCAAATTCAGCCACACAGGGCGCAGCCTGTGAGGCTTGGGAGGAGGAGTGGTCCTTCCAAGCCAAGACCTGTCCAGCCAGAGGATTGAAGAAGTCCTGACTGTGGCATCTTCTGCCTTTCAGTTCCTCTAAGAGATTAATTAAGAAAATGGCCAGGAGGAGACAAGCACAGTGTGTGGGTTGGGGACTGCTGCCATCAGCACTCCATGGTGCCACTGGGAGAGTCCCAGGCTGCCCTAATGATGATTTCGTGTGTGATCCTGCAGGGGAAGGAAAGGCCCCTCCTCCCCTCACCCTAATGCTGATTATGCTCAGCAGCAAAAAGAGATTTTAATTTATTAAATTAAAAAAAAAAGGTTCCAGGGCCAGGGCAAGTAGCAAATCTGGATTATATCTTTGGGCATATGTGGCAATCACGCCTGGGGTGTTTAGTTCTCCTCTCCTCAACCTAAGCTGGTGGTTTTTTTCCTGCCAAGCTGTTTTGTACATTTGTGGCTGGGGCTGTGCTGAAATGTAGGTGGGACAAATCCTTTCCCACATCAGGGCTGTGCTGCCCTCCCTGCTGTGGCAGGGTCCTCTCTGTCCCCCAGGACTCACTTGTTGTCCGTGTCCTTCCCAGGGTGAGGCAGCTGAAGGGGAGGGACCTGCGGGAGATGCTGGAGGGTGGCCTGGCAGATTTGAGGATTGAGGGGACAATTAGGAAGGCTGTCACACAAGGTGTCCCAGCAGTAGCACTGCTCCAGTGTGGCTCTAGTTCACCCCAGGCTGGGTTTTCTTGGGCAAACACACTCCTTTTATTCAGTCAAGATATCTCTGAGGAGGGTGAAGAGACCCATCTGGCTCCCAGGAGCTCAGTGCAGCAGCCCCAGCTCTTGTCACAGCCCTGACACTGCTCCCTGCAGCACCAAGCCCCACAGGGCATCCCTGGCAGCCACAAACTCACTTTTGAAACTCGGAGGTTTTATTCCAACTAGGGGGAATCACCTGCATGGTTTTTAGTTAAAATTTTTAATTAAAGTGCTGATTACCCATGTAATTTCCAGGCTACAGGTTTAATATATTGGGCAAAGCCTAAGGAAACGGATGGTGTCTCCCATTCATACACATATATTCCAGAGGGTGCTGCAACACAAAAGATACACGAGCACAGATGATGCCTTTTACGTGATTTTGGTCACCTGAACTAGAGATGCAGCCAGTTCCTGCCTCAGCACACAGAGACATGGACATGTAGGCTGCAGGTGGGAGCAGGTGACCAAAGAGGTGTTTTTCTCTGGTGTTGACCCAAGTGCCTGGCTGATGTGCCTAATGTCTGCAGACAGTGCTTGGTTTAGGGGTGATGCTGGGGCTCTGCCCCCCAGACAGGCAGGGATGGGGTTGTTTCATTCCGTGCCTCGCTGGGACTCGGAGCAGCAAAGATCTCCGTGCTCGTTCTTTCCCCAGGACACAGGAGTCAAAGCGGATTAAAGGTCCCTCGGCTGATCACATTTATTTCATTATTTGAGTGAAATCCCTTGTAAATACCGCCTCCCTCCCTTTTCTTTTTATAAAAATAGAAGGCACGAAAGAATTGGAGATTTAGGAAAAGTTAATCACAGGAGTCGCTTGAAATCCATTAACCTCACACAGCCTGAGGAGGCTGATCCGTGCCCAAGCCCTGCTGCAGAGAGGAGATGCTGAATGGCCTGGGGGGGACCTCAACCCCGCCAAAAAAAGAGCTTTCCCTGGAAAATACCTCGTTCTTAGCAGGCTGGGTGGTATTACAGCCTGTGTTCACAGTCTGGCCATGATGAAGCGCTAATTGCAGTGCTGGAACAAATTGGCTGAAGCTCCCAGGAGGCTCCAGAGCTCTAGGATCACGTGTGGGAGCCCTGCAGCAGATGCTGCTGGCCAGCCTGTGGGCTCAGGGCCATTGGAAGTGCCAGTGCTCTTCCCTTTACCCTGTGGTTCCTCTGAGCTTCTCTGGAGGACGGGACTTGGGCTTTGCACAGGGATCTATCCCAGTTTTTCTAACAAATTGCAAACAGGTGCAGCTGGTTTCCATTCCCCAGAAACTGCCCTGAGTCCACATCCCTCCAATATCCCCATGCCCCTGGGATTCTCTCTGACTTCCTTACTTCTCCCAGGACCAGCAGTTTTGTGCAAGACCATCAGCGCTGGTAAGCCAGACCTGCAGAAATTAATGAAATGAAAAGCAATGGGAACAGAAGCTGAGAGCTAAAATGATGGATGTTCATGAAACACTTGCCCAGAGCTCAAAGTGCTCTGGGCATTCGGTGATGTTTGCTTCCAGCCAAGGAGCTGTGCAATAGTTAAACCCACTCAATGCAGTGGTGGTTAAGGAATCAGCCTCTGGTGTCTGGGTGTGGGTGCCCTCTCTCCATTGCAATTTGCACCTTGGAGCTGCCAGCACTGGTTTGTCATGGATTGCTTCTCCTGGCTGTGGGGAGGTTTATTTGCTTTAAATCCTAAACCTTGAGTTGTGTATTAATAGCACGGTAATGCGTTGCTTTTGTGTCCAGCACAAGCCAGGGGTTATATAAAACACAGATTAATGGGAATCAGCAAAATACAGGAGCATGTGGAGGGATGCCATGAGGATGCCTTGGAAGGGGAGGCAGGAGGGAGGTGGCAGGTCCAGAGGGTAGAGAAGGTGGCTGAGTGGGTTCAGAGCACTTCCTGGCAAGATTTGCTCCGGTAATTGTTCTGCAGCCCCGATTTAGGCCATTTCCTGAACCAGCATGTCTGTGATCAGGGGTCTTTTGTCCCTGAGTGATAACAAGAAGGCAGAAATGTGGTCTGGGAATTTGAGTGGAAATGGCTGCTTTTTTGCATTTTTTTCTCCTTTTTTTTTTCCCCTAGCTGATATGCATCATTTCTGCAACTGCAAAAAAGCAAACATAGTACAGGCAGGAAGATGAATGAACAAGCAGTTGTCCAAAGGAAAGGCACATCTTTCACCAGGGGTAAATGAAACTCCATTCCCAACATTGCTTGTTTCTCCTCTCCCATCACAAAAAGCAAGGTGATACTTGGGTTAAGAAAGGCTGAGAATTCTCAGGATCTCCTTTCTGCTCTTGCAGTGATCAGTGGGAGATCAGTGCTGGTTTCCAGGGACCCCATGCACAACCCACAACAGCAGTTCCTCAGATTTGGGCAGAAAAATTCCCTCTTGCAGACTTCTCAGCTCAGAAACATTCAAGATGTGCTGAAGGGGCAGCTGATCCAAACTCCTCCTGCTGCTATTCCTCAGAGCAGGGGCAAGGCAGGAGAGAGGGAAAGCAACAGGTTTCTGGGCACCTGCCTCTGATGTGACCTTCCGTGGGAGAGCGTGACCTCGGCAGCTCTGCCCTCCCCGACGGGAAGATGCCTCCCACCCCGGGAGGAAGGCACAGCTGGACTCCAACCATCAATCACGTTCCTCCGGGAAGGGCTTGTATGGGTTGTGGGATTCCTGGTGGGGTGACTTTTTTTCAAAGCCTCCTGCAATAACAGCAACCGTTGCTCAGCTTCCTTTCTAGATAACCTTTTTCCTGCTGCCCAACATGCTTATCTGCTGCAGACAGGCTGGCAAGATGAACAGGAAAGCTGATACCTTATCTCTCCCTCTCAAGGAGCCTACTTAAGTGCTGGAATGTGTTGAGATGGTTAATGATTGTTAAAATCCAAGTGAGGAACATGGACCTCAGGACAGGTCCTGCTGGGAGGGAGCATTTAGTCAAAAAGGAGACTTGAGGGACTACAACCTTTCCAGGCTCTTCTACCTTTTATCTGCCAAAAGATGCATCACCTAAAATGTAAAATATTTATTTAAAATTAAAAGGTATAGACTGAGTTTTCTGGCTAATCTGGGGATTACCACTGCAGGCTGCTCCCAACTCAATGAGGTTTGCTGTGTCCCTTGGATATGGTTTTATCTGTCTCAGTTTACTCACTGCAGGAAGTACGCTGCTGTGGGTCTGCCCTGCAAGGGATACAGTGTGTGATTCCTCGCTCACCCTTTAATCTGGCTGCTGTGGGAAGCAGTAAGATGCTCACACATTCATAAAGGTAAATGGGATTGGAGAGCTATCGGGCTAATTGAAATGAACGGGGCTCAGCAGCTCAGACAGCCTGATACAATGAAATGAGACCTCTCTGGGGACACAGGAGTCAAGCATAGCTCCAGCACTTCACTTATTTCAGCCACTGCAAGTGGCAGCTACAGCAACAGCAATTGCAGGCACTGGGATTTGAGCACTGTGACAGGAGAGGGGCCAGGGAACACCAGCATGGCCGGGGTGATGTCTGTAACAGCTGCTGGGGATGGGTGAGAGGCTTATTTTGGTCCTGACCTGGGTGAAAAAATAGCTGTTGGAGATGTTGCCAGCCTGAAACCCTGCCAGCAAGAGCCAGAGTGCTCTCCTTCCTGATAGCTGTGTTCCAGCACACCCGGGGTGGATAGGATGGGGAAAGGGGAGCAGGGCCAGGCAAACCCTTACACCAGTAGGTTATGGGGCTGAGAAGTTCTGGGAGTGCCCAGATCCCAGCGTGATGGGATCTCGTGTGTGTGCGAGGGGTCCCTGCACCCCCTGCCCTGGCAGCACCCCTGAAGGCCAGGCTCAGACCTGGGGACGGTCCTTTGCCATGCCATCTGCTCTTGGACTGTTTGCAATAGAAGCTGTTCAGCTGCAATGCACACTGCTACCATGGGCTGCTGCATCTGAAAGTTAATCTGTTCCACATCACCGACTACTTTTCCATAGCAATGCATAAGGAATCACTCCAGAGCAGACCTCAGCCTGTCTCAGCCAAGAGCTTCAGCAGAAACACAGGTGATGCTGTGGCAGCCAGGCTGGGACAGTGTGCTTTCTGGGAGGTCTGATCCCATCCCAAACTTGCTAGAGCTGCCCTATCCCCTGAGGCTTTTCATCCCCTGCAAAACTCTTTAAATTAGACACTGAAATGTGCACGTCTGCCAGATCCTCCAAATTCTCTTTGTATCTTATGAAGTCCTTGGCTCCATCCTCTTGGGTAGGAGCAGGATGCCAGCCTCAATCACAGCCTTTTTGGGGGTTGCAGAGAGGACCCTGCAGGGAAGCAGGACGGGAGGCCTGTGGTACTCATTTTTCTTTCCATGATGTGATTTGATTACACTGATGAGGAACAGGGCTGTTATGGCTGCTGTGTCCTGATCAATCCTGTGTGTCTCTGCCCCTGCCCTCCTTGTTTAATTCCTTTAGGACAGCACTTGTGTTTTTGGGGTCATTGCAGCTCCAGTCCAAACCCTGCATCCCTGCTGGGTGTAGCAACAGTCAGGATGGGGCCGAGCTGTCCTGTGGAGAGAACGAGGCCATCTTAGCAGTTGTCCCTGTCAGTGAAAAAAGTAGGAATGAGGGAGATCCATCTGAGCTGCTCGGCGCCTGTCTTGTGATCCTGAAACCCAAGAGCCCCCCCTGACTCAGCAGGTTATTAATAACCCCCTGGCTGTGCTCCCACCGTAGCGCCTGCCAGCCCTGGCACTGCCTGGCTCTCCTCCGTGGTGAAGTGAGATGCACATCCCAGGCAAGGGCAGGAGCTCCTTCCTGCCAGCCCCCACACCCCATGCTCACCCACAGGGCTGGGCAGGAATGGTGTGAGGCTCATGGAAGGGTCTGGAGAGACCCAAGGCCTCTGCACCTCCTGCACCACAGGAGAGGCTCCTGCTGAAGTCAGCCTCATTGCATCCTTGTCCCACATCCTCTGGTTTTTATGTCTAAAATCAGTTCTGGTCCAGGCTGCAGGACAGGTGAATTTGGCCTCCTGGAGTGTGGAATCAGCAGTGCCACCTACCCTCTCCCCAGGCTGCTGCAAACCCTGGTGGCACTTGGCCCCTGTGTCTATTTGGACAGGACAGGGTCTGTCAGCCACTGCGTTTCCATCTGTCTCTGCTGAACCTTTTCTATGGTCACGACCTTTGCCTATGCTCCTCTTCCCAGGCTTGGGAGGGCAAAGCAGATGAGTCACAGATCCCTTGGAGATGAGCTGAGGGGGAAGAATGGCACCTTCAACAAAACTGTGGTGATGATGCAATCTGACTTTGGTCTGCTCCAAAGGAAGCACCCGGGCTGCACGCAGCCTCCTGGGGGTCCCTCAGCACCGGTGGTCCCTGCCAGCCCTGGCGAGCACAGACCAGGGCTATCCAGGTTTCCTCGTGCCCGGGGTGGGCTGTAGCACACCCACGTCCCCACCACATTGCACAAAGAGCCCTGGCCCCAGGGGCTCAGCAAAGCTGCGGGGTGATTCGGTGTGAGGGTGAGTCCAGCTGTGTTCGCCGGGGCTGCTGCTCGCTCGCCGGGTTCATTAGCGCTGCCTGGGTTCTAAATAGCAAAGCCGAGGTGCCCACAGCACTAAGAAAAACCCACTCCCACGTGGCGAAGCATCTGCTCGACACCTCGGCCGCCTCTTTGAGCACCAGCGTGGGCTGTGAGCCCAGCGTGCCGCGGGGACCCTGGGCTGTGCCCCCCGACACAGAGGGCGCAGATGCGGGAACGGGGCTGGCCGCTGCCGGGGCCACCCTCCGAGCCCTCCGGCCACCGGGACACGCAGCAGCCAGGACTGGGGACACTGGGGAGAGCGGGGCTCGCCCGCCGGCGCCTCCAGGCTGGGTTTGTCGCTCCATCTAGTGGGGACACGGCGGGATGTCGCCGCCGCCCCGGATCGCAGCCCCGAGCAGCCCCCGGCACGGCGATGCCCCCGGCCCTGCGACCCCTCCGCGTCCCTTGTGTCCCCACCACCAGCCAAAGTCCCGTGGGAAGTTACACCCCGAGCCATGTGGCCGCTCCCGAAGGGAGCAGGGACACAGGGACGGAGAGGCAGGAGGTGGATGGAGCTTTTGGGGCTGATGCTCTGTTTACCCTGAGCAGAGGTAGTTAGCACTCACCGAAGTATTTAGGAATTTTGTTAATAATTAAAGAAGAAGCTGAACTCAAAAGGGACCACATGGGATCTCCTGACATAGAAGGGACAAATCTAGTCATGAGAAAAAAACACTCACTAGAGAGTTATTTCATGAATTCCCCAAGAAAAAGGAAATTCTGTAGCTCCAGAGGTGTTCCAAACAACGGCCTTGGCTTCAGGGCTGTGGAAGTGCATCCTGCAGCCTGTTAATTGCAGTTACCATTTCTGTCTCTGCACGTGTGCAGGATTCACATGCTGGCTGGGCTGTGATCATCCTGTCACTGATCAGAGCCACGCTCGGCAGGGACAGCAAGAGCTGGCTTGTTTCCATCTACCAAAATCCATCCATTCTCATCAGCTCCAGCGCTTTCAGAAGCAGCTGATACTTCCCTTTGTCAGGGTGAAGCAAGATATTTTTGAGCTGTGAAACAGCAGCTGTCTGGGATGGGAGGAATCGGATTGTTGTGATGGAAGTTTGGAACCATGAACCCAAATGTGTCCTTGCACTCACATCCTGACCACAACTATAGTCATTATGAGAGTTTCAAGGTAGGAAACAAAATTACTTTGTAGTTTAAATCTGGACTGATCTCCAGATTTAGAGTGAAAGAAGTTTGATATATTTATATTATGAATTGTCATAAGAGTCAGGTTGATCTAACACAGGATGTTTTGCCTTCCTCAGAAATATTCCTTGTGTTTTGAGATACAACTTGTAGGACCCTATGTTAAATAACTCTATCCCCTTATTTGTCTTGGATTTTTTTTTTCCTAACCTCTTTGAAGAAGGGACTTTGATAGAACAAACAGAGATGCTAACTGAAAAAAAATCCAGGTGCTTCTCTAAGTGTTTTTCTGTGTGTTTTGGAAGTGAGTGTCGTATTGAAAAATACACCCAAGTCTTTCCCTGACAGAACTTTAGTGCTTGCACCTCCATCTCCCTATTTTCCCTGTTTTCTGAAGGTGCTGAAAACACGGCATGTCACCAACAATCTTTGGAATCTTTTGAAGAACACAAGCTGTCACATTGTAAGAAAGGTGTGTGATGTTTCTGGATTTTTTTTTTTCTTGAATCTCTTGCTATTTAAGCAATCAAGGTTTTGTGAGGGCTTCCAAGTGGATGTAGCAAGAAAGGCTGGGCTTTAAAATCTGCCTAAAGAACAGCCTTGCTGTCTTCTGAACTGCCCAGCCAGAAGAAAAAACACTGAGCCAGGATGAGTAGAAGCAGTAGACTTGTTTTGCAGTCATGCACAAGGAAAAACTGGAGTCATGGCTGATTAAGTGCCTCCAAAATACTTGCACTATCAGGCAACTGGTATTTGGGTTTTGCTGCAAGCAAAGCTCAGTGCTCAGGCCAGCTGAAAGCAATTCACTTCTCATTGGAAGAATAGTTTCTTCCTTTTAATCAGCTCTGTTTTAAATGATTTCCATTTTTAGTGCCTTAAATAGTCATTTTGGTTTGTCCTTCAGCAGCCAGCATTTTCTCATGAAGAATGGAGTGGGTCTGCAGCCTTTAAAAGGACAAACAATAGCCTGGCAAACAAACACTTCCATGGCATCTTGTTTTCATACAGAGCCTGCAACTCCCATGGGCTGCAAAGGAATAAAAATCAACAGCCTCTACCTGATCCGGCAGCTAGAAGAAGCAGTAAGTAACACAATTATTACAAGGAACACAGGCCAGGATTCCTGGGTTCTCATACTATTTTTCCATTCCCAGTATTTCATATTTATTTCAGCTTAAACAGGTGAGTCTCCAGCTTCCTCTCTCTTCTTACAGAATACCTTTCTTCTTACAAAGCACCTCTGTTGATATTCAGTCTTTAAGAAGAGGGGGAAAAATATTTTATATTTGAGACCCAATGTCCCTTTGTTCTGCTTGAGGTCTGGCTTTCAAAACATTTCCTTATATTTGGATAACACAGCCTTATAAGTGGGATTACAGAGAGCTGCCAGAGCTACTCGTGTCTTCTCTCCTACCTCTCAAATATGACAGCTCAACTCTATTGATGCTCTTGCTGACTGGGTTTTGGGTCCTAAGGCCCTGCTCACTTAGTTGCAGGCTTGAATTTCCCTGTAGCTGTCTCAGATAAGCTAATGAAATCAGTGCAGGCATGAGGCACTCTTGATTTAGATGCAACTGAATTTGAAATTATTTTCATGCTTCAGGGCACAAGCAGCTCTTACCTCATGGAATTATAAAGCATATTTTCCCACGGACAGGTGATTCCACAACTGACCATTGAGTGTTTCTCCTGCAGCAGCTGATGTTGGCTGCTGTCTGAGACAGATGGAAAACTGGAAGGACTGTGACCTGACCCACTAAGGTAAATGTGTACTTTGTGGTGCCAAATGGCCTCTGGATGGGGAACAGAAAAGGATCACTTTGCCTTTTCCAAGTGTGTTGATGAGTTTTGTGAATGACTGCGAGGGCAGTAAGGCCCTGTCCTGTGGTGCAGGCTGCCATTTACAGCTGAACAAAGTGATGGCAAAATGGCACAGGAGCATTGAGCCTGTAAATTGCCCTGCTTGGTGCAAGGCAGGGGCAGGGATTGATGGATTCAGAGCAAATTTTTGAAGAAGCTGCAGAATATAATAGAAATTCTATTATTACTAGGAGGCCTTATACCAGAAGATACTTCTGTAGATGTATATCCTATACGGGGGCTATAAGTCCTCTGTAATGGATATTTTGTGTTTAGCAGATTTCTCACTAGTGGAAGGATGAAGCACACAGCAGGATTTCTGCTCTCTTGTAATTAGTCCTGCAAGGAGGAAGCAGAATACTCCTGAGCTTGATTCTCTTGTCCAGGGAGTAATTTAGTAAGGACTCTGGAACAGGTGAAAAATCAGAGTGGGTGAGCTGTTTTTCCAGAATGGATCCTGCATAGAGCTATGCACTGCATTTCATCCAGATGAAACCTGTTCTTCAGTCTCTGCCCAAACTGCTTCTCAGTGTTGACACTCCTCCCTCCCAGTCTGTTGTGGGTCTAATCCTACCAGCTCTCACTTTACACCAGTTGTTTTGATTTATACAGAGGCTGGCGAGAGGTGGTGCAGGTCTTTCAAAGAGCACCAGAAGAAATTCCTCACCTTATGCCAAGGTCTGATCCATGTGTGTTCCCATGGACCACATGTAGTTGACCTGGATGTAGAGGAACCTCACTCTCCCCTGTGGTGGCACAGACAAGCTATGTCCTCTGACTAATCCAGACTGTGCCCAGCTGTGAACAGTGAGGGGGTGGAAAATCCAGCCCTAATGCAGTCCTGAGCCAGACTTGCAGAATTCCAGAGCTGGCTCTGGCACACTGCTGGGCACAGGTGGAAAAGCCAGGAGCTCATGGGCACTGCAGTGTACATACCTGGTAATAAATTTACAATTGTCTTTCATTTGTTTACCTTGGTCTTTTGATCACCACAACAGTTTGCATTATTTTTTTTTTTTTCTTTAATTGCTGCATCTATTCCCTTGGCCTTGGATCGTTGCCTTGGAGATGCACAGGAGACCTTTGGAGAACTGCTTGTTACAGCAGCAGATGTGGATAGTGCTGACCTGGACAAACCTGTGTGAGTCACCTGCTGATGGTGGGGGTTGTAGGTGTCTGCATGAGTCACTGAAAGTGAGGGGATCCCACATTCCTGATCTCCCAAAGGGAAATGTTAATGCCACAGGGTGGCTTCCTGTCACTGTAGCTGCTCCTGTGGATGACTCTGAGGTTTGCATGGGCAGGAAGCAGGTTAGAGGAGCTGTGTGTGTGTGTGCTTGTCTGACCAATGGAGAAAGAAAGAATTAAGCGGACCAGACTAATGCCCCAGCTGCCAGTGAGTTGATGAGAGCAGGAGTTTGGGAATGTTGGGAAGGAGGGTTGGGGTCCTGTAGGGAGACAAGTGGAGGGCATTGGCCTCCTGTCTCTGGACAGGTAAGACACTTCTAGAGAGATGAGATGAAACACCAAAGGAGCAGGAGTGGTGTAATACTTTGATATGCAGAAAAGGACAACCAGATGATGGTTTCAGCAGCGCTGGTGCATCTCTTGGTAGCTCAGTGCCTGGCAACTTCAACAGCAGTGCAGATCAACTGTAGGAACATCCCATATGGTCCAGAAAGCTGTTCATGCATTTCTTCCCTCTCATTACTCTTGATGGCTGTTTGAGATCATCTCTCATGAGCAGTGATCTGGGTGCCCGGCCTTATGCTGCTCCTGTAACGTGGAGAGAGGTGGGAACTGTTCCTCCTGAGGCATTGCCTGCTCTGGGAAATGTGCTGCAAAATCCCTCTAAAGCCACCTTCCCTTGATGGGCTTGTGGGGTGACAGCCTATGACTGGTGACCTATGAATAAGCTAAAGAGTGCGTTTGCATGAGACCAGCAATTGCCCAGGTGCTTGTCCCATATATATATAAATATATATGTGTGTGCACAATTTTTCTGAACTGCTGGACACTCCCTAAGAAATAAATGCATGTGTGTACCTGCAGTCTGGCCTTCTGTCACCAAATGTCACACTGACCGACACCTGTGTGTCTTACAGGACAGGGAAGGAGAATTAAAGAGAGGCTGCTCTGTCCTTGGGTGCAAGGAGACCACATCTCCAAAGCTATAAAAGATCCACTGGGCAGAGGAACTGCAATTTGCAGTAGCTTTTACAAGACTATGTTTACTGCCAATTTCTTGCCAGCGCTGCTGCTGCTCAAGTTGTGTCGACCTGAAGCTCTTTTTGTCTGAAGCAGGGACTGTGTTTGCTGGTGAGGCTGTTGGTATTTTATGGCTCTGTAGAGTGTTTTGGGAGAGGAGTGACTGCTTTGCTCTACTGCATTCATTTCCAAATTAAAAGATATTTGTGGACTGAAGTCCTTCCAAGGGGCAGCTCCTCCTTTGAACCTGCTGCCCATGAAACCGTGGGGGAACAGCAGGCAGCCCTCAGTGGTGTTTTCTGGTCCCTCTCAGGCTGGACAGGAATCCTCATGGGCCTGTCATCGCCCCATGTCCCTGTCACTGCCCTATGGCTCTGGGGTCATAAAAATGTGAGGGAAAAATTTCCAGTAACCCCTCAGAGACATCGTCCCTGGCACAGGGGGGTGCGGTGGCTGTAGCAATGAACCCTGCAGTGATGACTCTTGCCTCATAAGAGAGATGCTCCAGTCCCCAGATCCTCCTTGTTGCCCTCCCCCGGACCCACTCCGGCAGCTCGGTGTCCCTCTGAGGACACTGAGCTCACAGAATCACAGATTAACTGAGGCTGGAAGGGATCCCTGCAGATCAATGCAGGGTCACCTGGAGCAGGTGACACAGGAACGTGCCCAGGTGGGTTTGGAGTGTTTCCAGAGGGGGAGACTCCACGTCCTTCCTGAGCACCTGTTCCAGAGCTCTGCCACCCTCAACCTAAAGAAGTTCTCTCTTATGTTGAGGGAAAACTTTTTGTCTTTTAGTTTATGGCCATTGCTCCTCATCCCGTCACCGGGCACCACTGAAGAGAGCCTGGCACCATCCTCGGACACGCCGGGGAGATACTGACATGGATTGTAGAGATCCCCTCTCAGCCTTCCCTTCTCCAGAGTAACCCGGCCCAGCTCCGCAGCGTCTCCTCATCGGAGACACGCTCCAGCCGCAAATCCTCTGGGCGCCCTCCGCAGGACCCTCTCCAGCAGCTCCTCGTCCATCTCGTCCCCCTGAGGGAGCTCCCTCAGCGCCGCCCCCGCGCTGCCGGCGGCGCCCTGCAGGTGGCGCTGCGCGGCGGGGCCGGGCCGGCACGGCAGGAGGGGGAGGAGGAGGAGGAGGAGGAGGCAGCGAGTGCCCGGATCGGCCGCAGCCGCCGCCGCCGCCCCGCGCAATCCGCCGCCATCCGCCGCGCCCCGCGCCCATCGCCCGTCCGCACCCGGCTCCGCAGGCACCCCCGGCTCCCCGCCACCATCACAGGTGGGTATCGGGGGCCGGCGGCGGCGGCGGCCGCGGATATTCGGGGCGGTGAGTGGGGCCGGGGGGGAGGAGGAAGGGGAGGGAGAGGGAAGGTGGGACGAGGCAGCGCTAAAATGGAGCCGGAGCCAGCGGCTGCGGCACCCCGCGGCCTCCCGGCTCGGGTGGGGTCCCCCGGGCGGGTTGGGGGGAGACTCGCCCCGGTTTCTCGCTGCTGTAGCCGCCGGTGTTTATTGTGCGAACCGCCCCCCTTCTCCCTGCGGGGACGGGGCCGCCGCGGGGCCTGGCCGGGCCCATCCCCGGTGGCGCTGGCGGGGCCGCCCGGGCTCGGGGCCCCTTGTCCGGGCTCCGGCCCGCCGGGCCGAGCCGCCCCCGCCCCGCTGCGCTCCCCGGCGGGTGCAGCCGGGGCGGGGGGCTCCCCGCCGCAAAGGCAGGTTGTTGTTTTTTTTTTTCGTCGTCTGGAGTGTGACACAAAGATATTTTTGTCGCGCCGTGTGTGTGTGTGTGTGTCTCAGCAAAACAAGGGGGGGTGGCGTCCAGAAGGCTCGGCCGGTTTGTTATTGTGCGGGAGCTACAAAAGGGCCGCTGAGGCCGAAATGCGGCTGGGGCGGGGGAAGCGAGGATGGAGTTTGTGCGCTGGGCGAGCTCGTTTGGTAGGTTTGGAAAGACGTTTTAGGGCCTTTCTTTTTTTTTGTGTGTGTGTGTGTGTGTTCAAGAAGGAGTTTCTCATTTCTGTGGGAGCATCTGTGCGGCAAGCTGGGGAAACCCTAATGCGGGTCCTGGGACGCGTGCTGAGTATCTTCTCCGGGGGTGGTTTTAGTCGTGTTGGTTGTGAATTTAGAGGGTTTTTTCTTTGTAAACCCCCCCCATATCTCCAAATTCAAAGCTACCGTAAGGGGTTGGAATGAGCTGGAAATTGTGGGGTTTGTTAGGAAAGTTGTTTTGTTTGGTTTCTGTCTTCTGGGTGTGCAGAGGGTGAGATTCAAATTGAGTATCTACTCATCAGATAAGTGTTCCTATATTGGTGTTACTGGTGTTGGGGGTGATAAGGTGCAGTAAACATAAACGTTTAGGGATTTAGTAGTTGTGTTTCTTTCTAGGAACAGGTATAAAGTGTAAGCACATTGCAGTGTCTTCGTCATCTACTAGGGGGAAAGGCATCCCACCCCTTCTAGCACTGAATCCAAGTTTATAGTGGAAGTTCTGGTTTTGTTAAGCCTTGTCAGACAGATTCACTTGACCTCCACTGGAATGGGCTCTTCCATGATGGATAGATAGCTGGTCCCTGTCTTGGAGAGCCCAAGTTTGGAGAATCGACTCCTCATGAGTAGGTTTCTCAGATATAAAGTGGCCAGGACATTACTTTTGTACTTGCCTTTTCCATGTTCAGTGTCACTGGGGTAATGAAACTCCAGTGTTCCAAAAACTAGTGCTCTGAGCCAGAGACGGAGGGGTAAAGTCACCTGGAAGAGGTAGGGAAGGTAAGGCCATATTCTGACAGTGGAATTTAAAGAGAGGATGGAAAGTGATGTTTTCAGGCTGATTTCTGACTGAAAATATGAAATATTTACATGCATTTTTCACTCCCAGTGAAGCATTGTAAATGAGCCCAGGTTTTATCAGGGGCTCACCTGTGGTCCATGAGGTCTTTGTGGGCTCATCATGGGTGATGCTGTTTCTTTTGGGTCTCTGACTTAAGTTTTTCCTAGTTAGCAGAATATTTTGGGGTTACAATAAACAACACCTCTCCCATAATGTTTTTCTTGTAAAAATTTAAAAGTTCAGATAAAAAAATCATACTCAAAAATTGCAGATACTGTTTGGAATTGCTGCTTTGTTGTTTTTACAAGACAGTAGTTGATACTTTTTGTTGTTGTTTAGTTTGATATGCTTTTCTGCATGGTTGAGTAAACTAGGTATCACACATTTGAGGATGCTTTCAGCAGTCTTCACTGTTGAGAAAACAAATTTTTACATTATTTGACAGATACCTCTCTGAAAAAAAATTAAACCACGTGTTTGGTATGGGTTTCCAAATTTTTCATTATATATTGCCTTGGTGCCTTGTTTTTTCTAAATTCGGAGATTTTTTTCCTTGGTCTTACAGTGCATTTTTTGATGCACTCTTGGGCTTTTTTTCTTTTTTCTGTCTGTGCATGAGAGCTTAAAAGGGCAGCTCAGCCAGCTGGCTGAAACTGGAAAAGTGAGTAAATAGTCCATAAAGATGCTGGAAGGGCCATGCAGGGTTTAAAAGTATTTTTGTTTTAGAAGTATTTTTTGTGAGTAATATCGCTAAATATTTTGTATTAAAGTTAATTCACTTTATAGTGACATCTTAATAAAACCTTTTAATAAAGCTTTGTCTAAGGCCTGACTTCAAAGGCTAATTTATTTGAACAACCTCCTAAAGGTAGTGGTGGCATTAGAGGCTGTGTTTGTGTGACGCAGCTCCCCGTGGTGCCTGGGTGATGGCACAGGACAGACAATGCTCAGTGCCCTGTGTGGCCTCCTCTCCTGCTGGGGTCACACCTGAGGTGTGGCTGAAGAGAACAAGGACCCTGAGCTGTGCGCTGCAGGTGTGAGATGATCCAGGTCAGAATTACCTGCCTGTTCAAGAGTGCTTCTTGCTCAAGGCCTTCATTGTGCTTACCTGAGTAAATGGAAGTATTTAAGGGCAAGCCGGGCTAGATTTAAGTGCTGCTGAAAATAATAGTAAACCTTACATATATATAAAATTTCTGATGGTAGTCTAAAAAGAGATTTTGCTCTAGTGGCATTTCCACTTCAAATTGTGTATTTTCATGTTGGAG
This sequence comes from Anomalospiza imberbis, assembly GCF_031753505.1. NCBI lineage: Eukaryota > Metazoa > Chordata > Aves > Passeriformes > Viduidae > Anomalospiza > Anomalospiza imberbis. The sequence goes on along the minus strand of NC_089701.1, from coordinate 4,616,238 downwards.
GAATAGAAGCAGTATGAGCCGGAGAAACTTAGTGTTACAGTATGGTAACTTTAGGAGTGGGTTTATTCCAAGGGCTGGACCTCTCTGGTTCCCGGTTTCTTTTTACTACATTCCTCATTTATTCTGCAGCTTGGCAGTGAGCTGTTGTCTCAGTATCAGGCTTTGCTCTTAAGCTGATCCTGCCTTGTTAAGTGGGTTTTGTTTTTCGTGTGTCACTGACTCATTCTCCTAATAGGTCGATAATTTCACAGCTCCTTATCACTAATTTCTCATTTGGAGCAGAAGAAGTGGAACAGTGGTTCTGTCAGGTATCAGACAGTGAGGTGAGAGCGCAGAGAACAGGTAAAGGCTGGGGAGCTGCAGCTCTCTCCATCACAGAACAGCCTTTTGTAACTTCTGAAATGAAGCGACTTGGTTACCAAACGGAAGATGCCCTCGGAGGGTGGGTTTTGCACACATCTGGGTTGGTGAAAGAGTTTTTCCTTCCCCTACAAGGATAAAATGGGGCTAAAGCAGGACATTGCATTATATCCAGCCTCACTGAAACCTAGCTTGGGCTCATGCTCTGTTAGTAAGTGGTACTAGAATTCAGGATGTTCCCTGCATGCACGTGTACTTCTTGTGCAAAAGTAACAGAGCAGTTGGAGCTTATGAGCTGTTTATTTCAGAGCAAAGCTGTTCAGATACTGATCTGTATAGCTGTTAAATCCTGGGGTTTTTTTTAATCTGGGAGCATTTGGACAATAACCGAAGTGGACTGGAGGCTGCTTTAGTAGTCCTGTGTTGTTCTGCAATTGCCCGTGGCACTGGTTGGTTGTGAAGCTGCTTGTGCTGCCGTGCTGTGGGGTGTGTGGGGACAGGTGTTAAAAGGTGTGTATGCAGCTCTGCAGGGGGTTATTTAACTTGCAGCCAAAATACAATGTCTGTTGTTTGACTCCAACACTTAAATTTTCAGGAGAGTGTTAGAAGGCTGGAAGGGTTGAAAAGGTGAGAAGGGGTGGAAGTGGGGGGTGAGCTCACTGTTCCATCTTAAGAAGACTGCAGGTATTAATTTGTGGGGACTGATGAAAAGTCATACCTTGGGTGAAAGGGAAGAGATAATGACCAGGTTTGAAATGGGCAGCTGAGCCCGCTTTTAGTGTGAAGAAAGCAAGGACTTGCTGACAACTCTCTAGGATCTGGCCAAGAAGCCCACTCTGTTGGACTGTAGTATCTCAGTGTCTGCCAGGCTTCACTTAGCTGTTGGGAGCACCCCGAATAGCCTTCGGATTTCAGGTGGGTAGCACTTAAGAAGAGTAAGCTACCGAGTATTTGTGCAGTTAGCACCCTTTCTGAAGAGTTTTGGTTGAGGAATCCTTCCCAGGTAGCCATTGAGCCATTCAGATAGGAATTGTAGCGATGGTGCTCCAAGGAGTGAATAGAGACAGATTTGAAGAGCTTGCACTGGGACTTTCCCTCCCCCAGGCACTTATTGTGTGGGAATATAGTGATTTTTTTGGAAGAGTTCTGCTGCGGGGTGAGATCTTCAGCTCTTCCTACCTGTATGTGGGCTGGGAGGCTGCACAAAAGCCTCGACTGATGTTGTTCAGAGTTGGGAGTGGGCTGTGAAGCAGGCAGGGGAGTAGGGACATATTCAAGAGGTGCTCCTTCTTTGGCTACAATAATAACTATGGTTTTATCTTTTATTGAAATAACCAAGCTTCAAGAACCGTCATTCAGAACCAGATTAATGTGATCTTGAGTGTTATTATGGTGTTAATGTTCTGCATCTGAGCTAAGTGTTGCCTCTAATGATGCCTGTGATCGTATTGCAGTGAAAGCAGTGTATGGGATGGTTCATTTAGGAGGTGTTTGCGGCATTCCCCATCCCAGCATGCAAGGACCTGCTTCTCCCAAAACTTCTCTGGAGCAGGAGCCTCATGCTGCTGCTGGCCCCACAGCGTCAGGCAGGCAGTGTGATTCAGAAAGAATCAGCCCCAGAAAGTGGGACATGAAGGCTCTGTTTCTTGCTCTGCCCCTTAGCATAGCTGCAGAGCTCTATGGTGTCGTTTTCCTATCTGGAAAATAGAAGTGATGACGCTTATACACCTTGTCAGTTATGCACTGGAAATATCTATGTAAATGAAAGCATCTGTGAAATGTTTTCACTTCCTGTCTGGCTCGGAGTAGTCCAGATGTCCTGGGCATAGTCCAAGTTGCTTAGCTCTCCAGAAAACCTAAAGATGTCTAAAGCTTCTTTCTTCTGGGTACTGAATCACAACACATACAAGGTGCTTTCTTGCCACTTTGTACCTGTGTCTCTTTCCCATCACATTTCTGTTAACATCCTTGCCACTCATTTGTGCAAATGGCTCCTGTGAATAGGCTTCCTTTAAAGAGAATTGCTGTGCAATGCTGCATTGCCCTAGTGCTGTTCAGATTGGGGAACCTGGAGGAAGACTTCCTTGGAAGCTTCAGCCTCTGCAGTGTTTATGAACTGCAGGCTTGTCTGGACTGCTTGTCATCTTATTAATGGCCTGAACCAGCTGCATCAGTCTTGATGGCTGTGGGAATTGGGAGAAATCTGATAGAGAAAGAGCTATTCAGCTCTTGCCAGGGCTGCTTTGTACCCTGCAGCATGTACCTGCCAGGGGAGCTCCCAGCAGTGCCTTGGGAAGGAACGAGGCCCGAGGGATCTCCGCAGGGGTGTAAAGGAACCTCTCCCTTGCTTGTGCAGCAAGGGATTGACATTTGCTGCCTGCTGATCACAATAGCATTGGGTTTTCTCTCTTCATAAAGAAAACCTTCTGTGCATAACCTGAGTGGGAGCTGGGGCCCTGAAGTCAGCAGACAACCTGAGAGAGTGGGGAGGTGTTGCCAAAGTCCAGATTTTGTTGTGAGGTTCATCAGGCACAGGGTAAACATCCACATCCCCATTCCAGTGTGATCCTTCCTGAGACTGCAGAGAAAACAGAGCAGCTTACTCAACAGCTGATGGCATTTGTGTGAAAAGAGCTGGTTTTGTTCCTGAAAAAAGGACTGTTAACCCAAAGGGCTGCCAGCTTTGCTCTGATTTCATCTCTTGGAGCTGTGACATCTCTTCTTTTCTCTCTGCTTGGTTGCAATAAAATTTATGTTCACTGCTGAGAGATGGAGTAAGTTGCTGAGCTTGGGACCTGGTGAAGGATTTGTGAAATGTTTGATGGAGAAGCATTCTCCAGTGACGGCCTTGGATGGGTGTTGCTCACCAAGATAAGCTACTGGCAGCACAGGTATTTCACCTATGCTGCTCTTGCTGTGGCTCACCTGGTTATATGGGTATCATGGCTGTGATGACTTTTAAAAGTCTGTGTAGGCAGAAGTATCAGGACTAAGGGACTTTCACAACCTTTACATGCAGTGGTGTTTATTTTTAGTGATGGGAGAGTCTTTGATTCCACCTGTCAGACCTAAGGTGTTGTGCAGTGCTTGAGAACAGTTTGTGCTTGTGTGGGTGCGTCCTGCCCTTGTTGGCTCCTCAGGAGCAGTAGGCAAGATGGGGTGCATTTTCTGTGCCAGTGGACAGTCTCTTCCACTGGCAGGGAGCGTTCTGAACATGGCAGGTGCTGCTGCAGTGCATTTCCTCCTCGTTTGACATTTTCTCTGAGGGTGTTGGCACACAGGTTTGGGTGGCTGAAGCAGGCACCTGAGTTCTGGGACTTCTTGCTGTTGGCAGTCTTAGTTGAGCAAACTGTTCCTCTGACTTGGACTGATAGTGCCAGTCCTGTTACCCATCAGGAGATCCCACCAGCTACTCACAGTCTGTTATTGTTGCTCAGATACCTAAATGCCCAATTTACCTTACAGTTCAACTGAATGTTGCCAAGAGCTTTCTGAACAAGTTTTGCCAACAGAACATTATGCCAGGTATTTCTTTTGGTTTTGGATTTAAATTGCTTGCTCGTGATCAGCCTCCTTGTTTTGGTGTTGAGGAAAGAGGATGTTGTGTCTGTGTGTTCTCCCTGGACCCTGAGATCTCAGAGGAACCTCAGCAGGGCAGAGTGGAAGGCCGAATCTATGTTGGAGGCTGGGGGTCGAGTGTTTCAACTCTGACCCTTGGTTGTAGGGGAGCAAGAGTAAAAGTGCAACTCTTAAGTGTACAGATTTGCACTTGAATGTGAGCCTTGTTGGGCAGGCAGCTCACGAGATCACTTCCTTTTCCTCTTGCAGCAGAGAGGTTGGGATCTGGATCCCTTGAGGCCACAGGTGATCCTTGTTGAACTGCGCTGCTTCATCCTCCCTGGGTTTTGCCTCTGAAATATATAACAGCAAAGAAATAGACTCTTCTACTTCAGTTTGTGCTGAGCCTTGTCTCCTTTAACATCTTCCAGGCCTGGATGAGAGGGTAAGGAGTGCAGGGATGGTAGCTGGTGCCTCCAGGTTGTTCCACATGAGACACCTTCCTGCTTCCCTGCAGGTTATGAAAGCCTTGCAGCACTTCCTCTTGAGTTGGAGATAAGGTTATACATTCCTGCAAGCTGGCACCAGTGGGTTAGTTCCTTCTTTACAGCATGGTGGGGAAGATGGGTGAAACTGGCTGTTTCTTTGGTGGGCTGTTGTGAACAGACACTCCTTTCAAGGAGAGAATTAACTGCACACCTGGGTTTTCTGTTGCTTGAAAAAGAGGGGGAAGTTTCATGAGTGCAGGATCTCATAAGTACTTTCTGTGGGCTGTGGACCAGCCTCTGACTGGGTTTTGGTGTTTTTGTTTTTTTTTTTTTCTCTGTGCCATAGTCTTGCATACTCAGGATGAACTATTTCTTTGTCTGCATCCTCAATTACTGGAGGTCAGGGCTCCTTTCCAGAGTGTGGTATTGTCTGTCCAGCCTGCACAGAAAGGACCACAGAACTCATTAATGTTTTTGTTTAAATACAATTGAGCTATTCTCCAGACTCCAGTCTGCTTTATCTGTTTTACAGTAAGTTACAATTCCAGCCTCTCTGGCTGCCTTTGCCTTGCCTGCCTTCCCAGCACTGGAAAAGCTGTTTAGCAGAGAGGTGAAGCTTCTGTATTTTAAGGCCAAACCTGACATTGCAAAGACCTGTTTTCTCTAAAATGTGCAGTGAGTCACTGACAGTAGTTGTGATTGCCAACCTGTTGGTACATTCAGATGAGGGGGCAGCAGGTGAGCTTGGTGGAGGCAGAACTGAGAAAATGAGGTCAAGTCATCAGACAGGACATGCCCTTTCTGTCTCCCTTCCCTGTTGTCAAGTTTTACCACTGTCCGTAGAGCTCCACAATGTGGAGTTATGGTACATCTACCATCCAGAAGACTCTGCCTCTCCTCTTCATAGTCCTGCTCTATGTTTCAAATCCTGGGAGGCTTGAATCCTTCGAGGTCTGAGGATGGGGCTGGACAGCTGTCCAGCAGACAGCTTCCAACAGTATTGCTTGGCTAACTGCATACCTCTGCAACAAATCATGCCAGATGTGATCCTGGTCTCCCATTTCCTGAGCCAGGGTTCATAGGAGATGGCGAGAAGCTGGAATTGTGCAGGATTAAAAGAACTGGTAGCACCAAATATGCCTGTTGAGCTAAGCTAGGAGGGTCCCTCTTGTGAATCAGGAGCTCAGTGATGGAGATGTGTTATCTCTTCTCTGCACTGCAGACTCCTGACTTGCTTCTCCCCTGTCTGGCAGGATTTGGTGCAATTTTCTGGCACTACATTTGTTGTTGCATCCAGATCTTGGCAGGGCCTTTTTCAGGTGTACCAGCAAATCTTGGCATCTCCCTCTGGAAGTGATGCAGTAGAATGAGAGGGGTTTTTTTGTGGCTTAGACTCTTGCTACAGCTTCTGCTTGCTGCACAGCTCTTCTGCATTGATCCCATTGACTTGGTACTTGGATGCTGATAGTCTCCTGTTGCTCCCTGCCCCAATCTCAGCTGGGAACTGAGTGCTCACCTGGTCCCTTCCTTGCTAGGCTCATGATCCCTGTATGGCCCAAACAGGGCCTCTGCAGGATATAAGTGCATCTGACAGCAAGTCCTGGGCAGGTGATGACAGCGTCTCACCAAAGCCCTCCCAAGGGCAGCCAGTGGTGTCTTTCATCGCTGAGGCAGGTGGTGAGTGTTTCACAAATAGATGGTTCTTGGTGGGACATGTTCCAGAGGTAGTAGTATCTCTTGTGTTGACAGATGAATGTTCAGCTATGGAAGTACAAGTAAAATTGACCTGTGTGTATATTTAAAGAAGAGAGAACATCATTAATCTCCTGTAAAACTATACTGTGTTTTTTAAAAGGTTTCACATTGCTGGTAACATTAGGAACCACAATTTCAGTTTAAGGTAACTCCAGACACTTTCCTCTTCTGAAAGTACTGTTTAGCTTTTCCAAGCTGTGAATTTCTGAACAATTTGTATAAAATTACGTCAGAAACTTTCCTGCTTGTGCAAAAAAAACCTTTTCCCTGTTAATCTCCATCCTGTTGCTTTTTGTGTTGTTGACTGCTGCTGTGAAGTGAGCAAGAAGTGAAGATCTGCAGTAGTCAGGGCTGTGCTCAGTGTAGAGCTCAGTGGTGTGTGAGTAGCTGAAAGGATTCCTTCTAGTATGTGTGTTACCTTTCATGAATCTGTTTGCCCTGCTCAGCTAAGGCTGGCTGACTTCCAGATACTCCAGCTCCATTGAAGTCTTGTGAATAAAACACCAGCAGCCCAGCCTCCTGCATACATAGATTTGCAAAGAGCTTTGCAGACAATCCTTTTTGTCAGGAGTCCCTCCATTTGGCTGTGTTTTCAGCTCGGGGATTTCCAGTTGTTACCAGTGCCAGTAACTCAAGGTTTTCACTTTTTTTTTTGCAGGACAGGCTGTAGCTCTAAGACTTGCATGCTTATAAGTCTAATGTCTTAAAGACATTAAAATGTCACTGTGGATTTCTGGATTCGAATTTTACCCCTTTAAAAGGCAGTTAGGGTCAATATGCAAAAATTTGATCCAGGGTAGTATGATGTGGACATGAGTATGCTTGGGCAGTGGAGCTGTCTGCCTAAGTGCTTCAGTGCAGTTATTTGTATCCTGGGATCTCTAATGGAATTGGTCATACTGCAATATTTTGTGATTGTTAAGACAGTGTTTTGCTGTCTGGTGCTGTCACTGGATATAGTAGGAGAATGAGAAGAGCTTACCCTCCATGCTGAAAGTGATAGCAAACATTCCCCCACAGACCTCTATAAACCCCGAGAGAAACCCTGCAGAAATGCTGGTGATTGATTTTTTTTATGATTTTTCTGTAACAGGGGATATTGCTTTCTTCAGGGTCAGCTGTGGGGCACGGGAGCCCTGAGCACAGGTCAGAGGCTCTGCCAAGGCTGTCAGTTTTCACTTGTCAGCATCAGCATGTGCCTTCTAGTTCCAGCTCTGCTAATAATGAGCATGCAGGCTGGCAGCTCAGTTCTAAGTGAACCGTGATTTTTATCAGAAATAGCTTTGCTCTTCAAGACTAGAAGGCCTTTATGATCCCTGTCTGGATTCCCTGCTTAACTGTGTGATGGGAAGATAATGCAGTGTTGTGCCAGGCTTGGGAGGTTCTGTGGCCTCTTTGAAGTGCTGTGGGTGACCTGGGTGCAGTGATCTCCCTGGCTGATAACACCCTTGGAGAGCTGGGATCTGCAGCTGGCAGGAGGGACAGGCAGCAAGGTCCTGCCAGTCCAGCAGTTCTGACCCAGCTCAGTGCTGCTGCAGCCTCTTTGCACAGTGACTGTGGAAATTGCTTCACCTCTCCATGGTCTCGATTTCCCCTTTGGAGAACACACAAACAAAGCTGTGTTTCATGTCTTCAGAGCCTTGAAGGAGTTGGAAGTAAATTTCATTTTTCCAGACAACAGTTTTGTCTGTCCCAAAAAGTTTGACAAGGAGCTTTATCCCACATGTCCCCAGCTTCTCTGCTGTGGTTGTTTATTCTTCCCGAATCCTTTTAATGATAGAAGATGTAATCAAGAGGCAGCTGAGACCCGGTTACATAACTGTTGTCAGGGTTTCTCTTTGGCAGCATTGCCCTGTGTTGTGTTTGCACACTGACTTTTAGGAACTCCTGGCTTTTCTGTTAACCAGGTGACTCCTGAACCTGATCTTGGTAGGTGGTTTGTTGTTGTTGGGTTATTTTTAAACGCTTTCTAATTTTGTCTGATTTGAGCTTTCTAAACTTCAGAGTAGATTTTACTGCTTTTATTGCAAGGTTGGTACAGTGTTGACATGGTGTGGATAGGCCCTGAGCCAGGCTCCCTCTGCAAGGCTCAATATACCTGTAAAAGCAGGTGGCTGTGCTCTTGCCAGCACAGCACCCTCTGCTCTTTGTTCTGCTCTGGGGCTCCCCACAGCTCTGCCCCTTCAAAAAGCTCATTGTTCTCAGTCCAGCTTGTGCTTTCCTGCCAAGTGTATGCTAATCAGTGTGTTTTCTCCTTCTCTTTTATGTCTGTCCTACTAATAAAATACAGTGCAAATGGGTGAGGGAGGAGCTGTTGTTTTCTTTGGCACATGGTGGCCATCTGAGCAAAGACGAACCAGACTGGAGCCAAAGATCTGTTTGCTACTCTGCAGGAAGAGGTGCCTCAAGACTGCCAGCCAGTCCTGTTGCCTCCACAATGCCTTCATGCTGCAGCCCTGTGTGGTGGTCCAGCAGAAACACTGTGAGGGGCTTTTTGGGGAGCTCGGTGTTTTTCCTGAGCATCCTGTGGATGCAGTTGTTGAGTGACAGAAAACACTTTTTTTTCTCTCTCCCTGACCACCTAGCACAGTCCATGGCTTCTTGCTCCTGACAGACCTAGTTTAAATCCTGCAGTGTAAGAACAAGTGCTGTGTAGTGCCAGGCTTATTGGTCAGACATCTGCCCCCAGCAGCAGCCTTTAGATGGGCTTTACTGGGCCACTTGCAGTTGGCACTGCATTCCCAGTCTGGCTCTAGCCAGCATGTTCACAGTCTGTGCTTTAATTTGTACATAATACGTGATGGACTAATCCTCTTACCTGCAAATCGTATTTGATAAGGTATTGCTAATGGGAATTGCAGCCTTTGGTCAGATACAGTTTCTTTCAGAAAGAGTGATTGCTGTCTCTGTTGGAGAAGGCTTTCAGCTGGGTGAGTTTCAGAAAGTGTGAGGTGTGGGAAGATCAGAGATATGTGTATGTATGTATATATACACACACACACACACATGTATATAGTGTTTTGTTACTCCCAACACAGAGTTGAAACCCTAGAATGGTTTCATTTTACCCTAACAGATGGTAAAATGAAACTGCCAGCAGTTTTGGGCTTGAAGTAGAGGCTTTACAACAAGAAATGTGGAAATCTAAATTATGTGTGAAAAGGTTAGATGAAGCTCCTAGATTTGAGAAAATTTAGAACAGAATGATGCTTTAAAAAATGTAAGCTAGGTCCATTGAAAGTAAGCAAAGTGTCTTTTCTGACATAAAAGTTGATGTACAGTGTGAGCATTGTGTGTTTCAACTTTATCCCAGGCTCCAAGAGCCAAAAAGTCAAAGTAAGGAGACTGCCTGCGTGATGAGTGTTACTCACAGCATGTTGTGCCAGCAAAGACCAGATTGAAAAATTAACAAACCACAGAAAGAATATTTCAAGCTAAAAATGATGTTCAAGGTGCCAGCAACAGAGGAATATAATTTTTTGGTAATGTGTTTGGAGAATTCATGGTAGAACAGCTGAACTCACAGGCTCAAGAATCTGAATCTGGTACAGTTGAGCAGGTTTTTTTCCGACTCCATAACTCTCTTTCATGGCCAGCCGATGAGAAAAGGGGATTTGGAGAAATAGTTCTGTTGTCTTCCAGTGATGCTGTCAAAGCATTAATTGCTGGTATAACTGTGGCCAGTGTGGAACCATAATCTAAACATTACAAACCCAGTGCTTCAGGGGAAATGCAATGATAAATTCCAGTGTGGTATAAGATACAAAGATACAGTGCTTTTCTGGCATTTGTGTTTAGGAATCCTTGTGTTTAGCTGTTTATTCTCAGCCGTACTCTTTTAAAGTAAGGACTTGTTGACCCCCCCCCTTGTGTTGTCATACTTAAAGAATCTCACTTCTTTCAGCACTAGAGTGGCAGGAAAAAAAATGCCATGAGAAGTGTCTTTCTGCAGTTCTTTTCATTCAGTTTGTGAATCTTAAAGCCCAAAAGATTCTTGTGACTAAAGAGAAGGGAGTTAAAACTTGGTGTGTGTGCTCACTTGTATGTTCAGTTCTTGCTGTTGAGTGTGTTCTATGTTTTGCTTGTCTGTGGCTGAACAATCCATTTGATGGGGTTTCCCCATGTTCTCTTCCATTAAAAGGCAGATCGGGAGCGGCGCAGAGAAATTTCCTTACTAGATGACATTTCATCGCAATGTCCGATCGTTTGGGGCAAATAACCAAGGGAAAGGATGGGAAAAGCAAGTACTCGACTCTCAGCCTGTTTGATAAGTATAAAGGAAAGTCAATAGAAGCTATCAGAACTACAGGTAAGAAACACCTCCAGAAAGCTCCTTTTGATGTCTTCCAACAGTATTGTTGCAGAGCTCGTTCAGATTGTTGACCCTGTGGGACACAGCTGGGTTGCACTGTTGGTGCAGGTGTCAAAGGCTGTATTTCATTAAGACCTAGAGGAAAATCTCCATGGCTCTTTTATGGTGGAGACATAGAGGAATTACACAGGACAGGTGGGGGCTCTTGGCCCTTTCATTTAGCCTGCTGCAGAGTGGGCAGGTAGCAAACTTGAGTGGAGGCCTTACCAGGGCCTTAGGCTGTGCCAGGGCAGGGCACCTGAGCTGACTGAAGTGTCTTAAGCTGGTCAAACCTTGTGTGAGGTGACAGTCAAGGACTGAAGGTCACTGAAAAAGAAACTGAGTTGGTTTTGCAGTGGGAATATGACCAAAAGTAGATAGTGGGTTCAAAAAAATGACCTTGCCTGGACTGGCTCTGGATTTGGTGTGAGAATAGAAAACAAAAAATAAAATACTTTCTTAATAAATGTGGTCTGGTGGATAGAGCTGGAAAATGGAGACCTCAGGATTCCTGGGTTAGGTGACCTGTTTGTCTGCTAAAAGGTGGACTTGGGTGGCAATTTCCCCAAGCTGTAAAAAGGTGGTGCTGCTTCTGCTTGGTGAAATGAAAGAGCTACTTGTGTAAATCCTCCTAAAAGACTCTGTGAGCTCTTTGTTGGGTAGAATTATCTTTCTCCCTCCCATTGTAGGAGCTGTTTGATGGCTGCATCTGTGGTCCTGTGGGAAACAACCTGTGTGTTGACATAGCAGCAGCACTTCAGCTGGGGCTGTGGCCACCACAGCTTCCTAATTAAGGTTACTTATCTAGCAGGATACAGCCCTCTGACCTGCTGCTGTTCCTTTCTCACCAGTTATTCCTAGACATGGCTTACAGAGTCTTGGGAAAGTTGCTGCTGCCCGGCGCATGCCACCTCCTGCAAATTTGCCTAGCTTGAAGTCTGAGAACAAAGGAAACGACCCCAACATCATTATAGTACCCAAGGACGGTACAGGATGGGCAAACAAGCAGGACCAGCCAGACCAAAAGAGGTGGGTAGAGTGAATCTACAGTGAGTTTTGTCAGGCAGGCAGCAGTGGTTGGTGCACTGCTGTGCCTGGTGTCAGACCTTACAGGGATGAGTTCTCTGTTGTCTGTGCCAATGTACAGTCAATGTTTTAGCTTGATCTTTTAGCAAGTGCCATATTACCAGGAGTTGTTTTCCTGCCTTCCTCCCCTTTGGTCTCACCTCTGCTGTCTCTGCTCAGTTCCAGTGCGACGGCTGCACAGCTGCAGGAGTCGCTGCCGCAGCAGGGTTTGCAGAAATCTGTCTCCAATTTGCAGAAGCCGACACAGTCAATCAGTCAGGAGGTAGGTGCCAGCAGTCTGTGACTGCCACCCTGCTTCCCCTGTCCCCAGGCAGCTTGAGGACTTTAATTGCCTGTGTTGCCTTGCACTTAAGAAAAAGCTCCTGTATAATCAGTTATTGTGGAAGTGACTCTCTTGAGTCCAAGCTGCTCTGCACCAGGAGCGTTGTGCTGCTGTTACAGAAGTAAAATACACAGAACTGTATTTCTCAAATGTGTGCAGTAAGTCTAGCTGCAATCTAGGAAAAAATGGCTGGAATGTGGGATGGCTCAACTTCTACTTCAGTTGTAATTCAAATGTTGCTTGGTGATAACAGATCCAGCTCCTGTTCCCAGCCTGATGACACTTGATGGGAAGATATCTGGTCATGTGGGACAAGTAGCCAGTGTTAGGACCTGAAAAAGCTACCGGCAACTAAGAAGATGTCCCTGAGAGTGCAAGGACCTGACACCCTATGTGTTGTAGATCTCACACTTCTGGTTTAAAAAACAATTCCCAGCCTTTGAGCTTCGGGGAAATCAGGACAGAAGTTATGTTTTGAAGAGGAGAAGAGTGGTCAATGCACGAGAAAGTAGGGTAGTCTTGAAGCTGAGGTGTAGCATGGAACAAGTCTGGAAGATTAGGGAGACCATTTGAGAAAATGCAGCAGAACAAAAGGAAAGCTTGATGAGAGTACAAGTTGAGGAAATAGGTGGTGGAAATGGGCAGAGGAGACATTAGGACAGAGCAGAGGATTTTTACTATAGCATGGTAGTACACTGGAGTGGGGAACAGTGACCATCTTGAAGCTGTGGAGACCTGTGGTATCTGGGTGATCTGGAGGCCTGAACCATAGCAGGTGCCAGCCAGGAAATGAGAAACAGTCATGAATCTTAACTGATCCATGTTGAGGTTTCTTTTTGCTTTGTTCTGTTTTCAGAGTACAAATTCAGTGCCAGGTGGACCAAAGTCATGGGCACAGCTGAATGGAAAGCCAGCAGGACAAGAAGGTGGTGAGTATGATCAACAGAGCTGGTATGTGCCTGCTTCTCCCAGACAGGCATGAGATGGGATGGGCTCCATTTCTTCCTGCCCTGTCAGCCTGGTGCAGAATGAGGCCTTCTGAGTCCTGTTTCCAGTCTGTGCTGTGTTGGCTGGAATGATGCAGCTGAATCAGTTCAGGGCTGCCAGTGCTTGAACAGAATGTGTCTCATGGCCACATTGAACCAGAGCAAGTTGTGCTCTTGGGATGCAGCTGGGACTTCTGGGAGGGGAAGGTTCTGAAGGAGAAAGGAAACATTTGCCCCCACCATGAGCACCTTCAGTCAGCCCAGAGCGGTGTGTAACAAAGGTGCAGTAAACACCGTGAAATAGGGGAGGGATTGGTTTAGAAGAGATGGGGACATTGGAGTGGGAAAATGTAGGTATCTCCATGGGCAAGGGGATCTTCACCTAAGTGGGTAGTCAGAAGTGAGGCTGGAACGTTCTTGTACAGTATCTGTGATCCAAGGGAATTGCAGTGGAAGTGGCAGTGGAGCTGCTGCAGGGTGCACTCACCTACACACTGGCTGAGGCCTTGCTATTAAGTCTCCCTCAGTAACTGTGCTGCTAATGGCTTCTGCTTGACTGAGAATCCTGAAGCAGTGTTAACGTGAATTGGGAGTTTAGTTGTGTTCAGATGCATCTATTTCCACACAGGAGGTGGTTTCCAGCTGCACTGAGTAGTGCCATTAAAACCATAGTGAGAATAACAGCTCAGTTCCACTGTTCTAATGTGAACAGACCTGGAACCATTCATTTGTCAAGTGAAATTGCAGAGGTATTTGAAAGAACTGAGACAGCTGCTGATTGCAGAAACAGAGGGGACAAATTTACCCTAAATTAAATGAGGCCCTTAATGAGAGGGTGTTTCTCAAAGGCTAAATGTTAAAGCAAAAACTTGTACTTGCCTGAGGCTGGTGGCCAGTGCAAAGACTGTCTTGTTTGGTTAATTGGTACTTTTTTGACTCTTGCTGTATAGACCTCCTGTACAGTAATTTTGAAATCTGATAATCTAACAATTTTCTTAAAGGATTTTTTGAAAACTCATTCTAGGTCACACTTAACAATATAGAGTTCTCAACCCAAGAAAACAGTTGCCTATGTGTCTAAGACCAGCTTAATTAGAAGGTAATTGAATCACAGAAGCATCAGAAATCTGTCTGAAAGGATTTCTTAGGCCATCCCAGGCTTGCACCTCTTCTCTAGTGGCACTGAACAATTGCTTTTCCTTCTTAGCTAATTCAGGTATTAGGAGATATTAGGTAAGAGGAGAATCTCTTGCTTTTTGCTCTTTTTAAGGCTTAGAGCTGTAAAATCTCTTTTGGAGGGTGTATCCTGAAGAAAAGTGGCCTAATAAATTAATTATGGACTTCTCCATGCCTGTGTTTTTGTATAAAGGGCATTTGGAGAAATAAAAGGGGCACCAAACTTTTTTCAGTGTGATGCTGCTTAGGGTTAGAGTACAAATTGTTAATGGCTGCATGTAAATAGTCCTTACATGGTGCAGCCTTACCTGGGGGGTAGATATCTCCTCTGAAAACACTTACCTGTGCCATTCTAGTTCAGTAAAAATCAGAACTCTTCAGCAAGTGTTAGCTACTTTGCAATAAATTAGGCAATGTCCTTCTCAAGTATTTTCATCTGTCTAAAATTGAAAGTGTTTCGTGCAGCTGTTGCAGAGTCTTTCCTGGAAATTTCACATGGGAGGTCTTGTGCAGTGTGCAAGTTCCAGAAAGTAAAAATTACTTAAGCTAGTCTGTCTTGATTCTTCAGGGCAAGGAGGAAGAAAGATAGATGACACCCTTGTCAAGTCTTCTGTACTCATGGCTGATACTTCTAATATAATTCTGAAATGCCCTTTTTTAAGAGAGCTTTAGCCAAGTAATACTAAGAAATAGTTCTCAAAAAAAGCAATTATTTTAATGTGTAATAGTACAATAATGCTTGTAATTTCCTTTTATTCGGTGTTATCTTGCCAACAGATGTAGGAGAATTGCTGTGTTTCGTGTTCCAATCACTGGCAGATCTTTAGAATTGACAGAGAACTGTTGTTCTGGAGTGACTGATGACTCAGCAAGACAATTTGCCAGTGACTAGAAATGAACCTGGTCTGATCTGGCCAGTGACCTGCATCTTGAAAATGCTGCAGCAGGGAGGAGAGCATAGAACATCTGTCCTTACCTGTGGTGTTTCACTGATACATCGACAGAAATTTCAGCAATAGACTTCCCTGGCAGAGTGAGGTCTGAGCAAAAAAGAGTCTGAATAGGGATGTCAGGTACTTGATAGCAGGATATCATTTATGAGCGATCTTGCAGAATTTATATGTCTGCCTCTGTCTGAATTCTGTACTTCACAAAAATAATTGGAAGCTGAGAAAGTTCACTGACTTTGTTGAATGTGAGAATTTAAATGAAGATCCCGAGTGTGGGAGTGCTGGGTGAGGACATGTGTTGTCATGTTGGTGACAGTGTCTGAGAGTGTTGGGGATGTGAAGTGAGGTGCTGGTATGATAGTAATTTGGGTTTAAATATGCCAGAGGCCCAGATTCCCAGGAAACACATTTCCAGGCTGATCTCATAAGGGAGTTGAAGCACTGGAAAGATCTTCTCTGAGTCCCACACTTATTTGTCCGACAGGTTCAAGGGCCTCAAGCCGACTGTTATCCTTCTCTCCCGAGGAATTTCCGACGCTGAAAGCAGCTGGCGAGCAGGACAAGGTTGGCAAAGAAAAGGGCGCCTTAGATCCGTCGTATGGGCCAGGACCAAGCCTCCGCCCCCAGAGTGAGTGAAGGATTCTGTCTGCCTTACCCCAGCTCAGTAACCCCACTGACCCTGTTTTGGGCAGGGGGTGCCAGTTCACAGTAGTACCAGGAATTCAGTCCTTATATTTCCTTTTATCTTTTTATGAGCTCACACGTGTCAGACTGCTTAGCAGATGATCACAGATTGGCATGTGGTGCTGATGTTCTGTGGTCCAGACAGCCAACTGTGGACTGTCATCTACTATACTGTTTAATAAAAATTGCAGTGTGATGTTGCAAAGCAGGCCCCTTCCCGGGCTGGGGGAGCCACAGTGAAATCAGTGTGTGGTGTAATGTGGCTTCTCTTTCAGTGTTTTTGCATCTAATTGGCCTTAATTCTGCAGGGTAAGGACTGTGGAGATGGGGAATGCTCTGGTAGGAGTTCGGGTTTATTGGCAAATAAGGACACCACTGGTGCAGCAATTACTTAGTAACAGCTGATGCTGCTCCTCTCTTAAGCAAATAAACACAGTTGGAAATTCTTCTTGGTCCTTGATATTTTTCTACAACCTTGGGGTAATTAGGGCTTGACCAGAGTACTTGAGGTTTCGAGACTTTCTGGCAGAGTGGCTGCCTGCATTTACAAATACTAACATAATTATCATCTCCCTTCCAGATGTCACCAGTTGGAGGGAGGGCGGTGGGAGGAACGTCACCTCTGCCACATCTCTGACCGCCTCCCCTGCTGAGCTGGGCAGCAAGACCTCCAGCACTGGAGACGGGGCCCCCTCCTCAGCGAGCACCACCGATCCCAAGGAGCCGTCTCTCCGCCCAGCTCAGCCCGTCCGCAAAGGGGCTTCGCAGTTCATGGGAAATGTCTACCAGCCACCCACGTACCATGACATGCTACCTGCTTTTGTGAGTCACCCTTTCTCCACACCTTTGTGATGCCCTTCGTTCTTAAGATAACGGGGGAGTTGAAGTCAGCTGAGATGTGTTTTCTGGACTCTCAGTTGGCTGCCAGGGTCTGCTTAGGGATCCTTCTCTTGACATGTTTTGAGTTTGTGTAGCGTAGCCTTGCTCAGCCTAAAGAGAAATTGTCCCTTTCTCTGTGAAGCTGGAGAGGGAGCCATTAGCATGTGGCCTGTTGGGCAGCCAGATGTGAAATGTTTGTTCCCCTTTTTGAGGGTGCAGCTACCATGCACATATTGGAACCTAATGTGAGTAAACCTTCCTGTGTGGCAAGGATAAAAACTAGGCTGTTCTGCTTTGCCTCATTCCAGATGTGTCCACAACAGCCATCTGAGACCCCTGCATCACTGGACCGAGGGTCTTTCCCCGTTCCTCAGCTTCGGCTTGAGCCCCGGGTACCTTTCAGACAATTCCAGATGAATGACCAGGATGGGTAAGGCTGCCATCACTTTCCCACTTGAGAGGCAGGTTCAGGGTGTGACATGAACCTTAAACTAGGCAAGAATTTGGGCCAAGGATGCAGTTGTATGTGTGAAGCTGCAGGCACCAAAGGGGAACCCTGTTTTTTACCCGAAGCACCAGTGCTTTTCTCCAGCTACAACAGCAGCTAAAATGTTGCAAGACTGTGAGCACCGTGTGTCTGAAGAGCAGTCAGACATGGGAATTGGGGTGTGATCCTGGACTGGAGGGGTTGCAGCTCTGATCTGTAAGTTCTAGGAAGCGGGTACCGGGTAGACAAGGGGAAGAAACGGCTGGACGGGGAGAGAAACTTGGATGCATTGTATTTAAATGCAAAGTAGAAAAGCACTGATTCAACGTAACAGACTCAGCTCTGCGTCCTTTGATTTTCTTTTTGCTGTTTCTGACCAATTCTGTGTTTTCAGAAAAGAGAACAGGCTCAGCCTGTCTCGCCCAACACGCCCAGTTCGGCAGCAGATGGAGCGAGTGCCTCGGCCCACCATCATCAATGCAGAGAACCTGAAGGGGCTGGATGAGCTGGACAATGATGCAGATGATGGATGGGCAGGTACAGTGTCTTCATGCTCTAGCTTTGTGTAGTTGTGAAATTGGTGTAAATGATGACACAATGGATCCTTCTGATCCTTCCATCACATTGTGCTCAAGGAACTGGATCTGAAGACTCCTAAAATCTGAAAACACCAAGCACAGCAGGAGGGATAGCACTGTGGGTGCTGGGAAGGAGAGTTAGTCCTGCCTTTTTAGTCATGGCATTCAGTATCCAATTGCACACAGTCTGGCTTGGCTACTGTCTCCCCATTTGCAGCCCCCACTCCCAGGCTGTTTGCTGCTCCTCCTCTGGGACCAGCCCAGCTGTTCAGTAGTGTGTGTCCACGCTGCTCACATCATTTCTTGCCTGATCTAGTTGAAGTCCCTGCTCATTGAGGGAGGTTGGTAGATGGCATTAAAGGTCCCTTCCAACCCAAGCTATTCTGTGATTTCCAGGACCAGTGCTGGACATTTGGCTTAGTGAGTAGTTCATGCCAAGCCTGTGTGTCCTGTAATGTAGTGCTAAAAGGGGGCATAAGCTTTATCAGGACAAGGGACCTGTTTCTTTCCTCTCATAAATCTATTCTCCCTTGCTGCCTTCGTAGGCATTCATGATGAAATGGATTACTCTGAGAAACTAAAGTTTAGTGAAGATGAAGAAGAGGAAGAAACTCTTAAAGATGGACGACAGAAGTGGTAAGAAGTCCCTCTGTTTGCACATACAGTTTACCTTTAGTAAAAGTGAGCAATACCAGGATCTTTAAAAACTTGTTCCAAATGTGAAGTCTTGATCCCTCTGATTTCTTACCGTGACTTTGTTGATTTTACTGGGCAGCATTGGAATGGTCTTCAAGGATATGTGTAGGTCTAGCAGCTGACTGCCAGTTTTCCAGTCAGCTTTTCTCACCTTTATCCTGCTGCACAATAGTGGAGTTGATCCTTATGCACCTTAAGAGAAGCACTTCACTTGTTTTGGTGGTTTTTTGTGATCTTTTCTTTTTACTAGAGTCAGTTGCCTTTGCCACTTGATTAGGCTCCAAGTGCTTTTTGAAGCAAGTAGCAAATGCAATAATAAAGCTGTTTATGTGACAGGAACAGCTGGGATCCCAGAAGGCAGAGACAGTTGTCCCTGAGCTCTGCAGACAGTGCAGATGTCAAGCACACCTTGGAGGAAGGAAAGAATTGGAATGATTCAGTTGGCTTGTCCCGGCCAGTCCGGAAAGCACAGGATTCACAGCAGCCTCCAAGGAAGCTGAATGGCTGGAGCTCTGCCTCAGAATACCAGGTAGGTTGAACTCATGAGTGTGAGCTGGAAGCCCATCATTGTCCTTAGGAGGCCAGTTTGACATCTTACTGGAAATGGGATGAGGATTAATTTCTCTATTCTTAGTTTATATCCACCTGGAGAGAAATCTTACCTGCATAGCACTTCCACTAGGGAAAAGAAATTGAAGCTGGTTTAGAACAGTGGGGTTGTCAGTGAGAAAATGCAGTTACTGAACCAAATAGCAATATCTCTTCCCAGTAACAGGGGGATTTGTGCTTGAGGATAGAGGGGAGGGAGTCAGAAGGGGATGTTGTCACCAAGGGATGCAGATCTCAAGATAGAGGCACTGGTTGGGTCACACTTAGGGAGGAATGTTTTTTCTCTGACAGAAGCCTGCGCTGGGAGGTGTTCTCAGACAGCAGTCCCTTGAGGATAAAGAAGAAAAGGTGCCTGTGAGACAGAAGTTTGTGCACTCTGAGATCTCTGAGGCTGTTGAGAGAGCCAGGAGGCGACGGGAGGAGGAGGAGCGGCGAGCCAGGGAGGAGCGCCTGGCAGCCTGTGCTGCGAAGCTCAAACAACTTGATCAGAAATGCAAACTGGCTCAGAAGAGTGGGGAGACACAGAAACACACAGAGAATGAAGATGTGCGACCTCCCAGCACAGAGAAAAACGCTGCACAAGAGAATGGGCATGCTTTCCGTAAAGGTACAGAAACACTGTCTGCCTCGCCCTGTAAAAATTGCTTTTTTTGTTATTCTGCTGATCTCTTAGCTGGAGTGAGGGAGTTCCTGGGAGGGAGTGTTCAGAGGGTCCTTCAGCTGCCCTTGAGAGATCAGCTGCTGCTTGTGTTCTGCAGAGTCTTTTGCATTGTTGACAAAGGTTGATTAAATAAAAAAAGCTATTAAAACACATGCAAACTTCTTCAGTTGCCTTTATCTGTGCTCAGTGAGCTGTGCTAGCAGAGGGCTTGTTGGAATGGGCCTCATGGGCTTCTCATGATTGGATGATAATATTAAATGCTCATGGCCATATTTCAGAAAACCAGTAAGTGCTGCCAGGTTTAAGGACTAATGGGGAAAAGGACTTTCTCCCCAGTGCTTAAGCAGAAGGCTGATAGCAAAGGAGGATCTCAGAATTTATCATTAAAATAAGATAGCCAAAACCCTCTATAGGACTGTCAAGGTAAAGGATGTGCTCAGATGTGATTGTAGTAAGGTTCAGCCATGTATTACAGTCAGGACATGCCCACAGCTGTGTATGTTGTGTGGTGATGGTGCACTCCCAATTCTGTCATGAGCAGGCTGTTGAGGGCTTGTTTTCTTCTGTGCAGCAACCCCTGAGTTTCACACGCAGGATGCCTCTGCTGGCTATCTGGAAGAGGAGAGTCCTGCTCCAGCAGCAGCAGCCCAAAGCAGCAGTGAGGAGGAGCTCAGAGAAGCTCCCTCACCAGCACAAGAATTCAGCAAGTACCAGAAGTCTCTTCCCCCACGATTCCAGAGGCAGCAGCAGCAGCAACAGCAGCAGGTAAATGGCTCACAACCCATTTTATGGACCCCCCAGTAAGCCATTGTGTTTGCTCAGTTCTCATCACCATCAGTCTTTGAGCTGGGAGGAGATAAATGAGGTTTTACCCTGGCCTTTTCCAGTACTTCTGATCATGGAAATACCCTGTGTGATTGGATAGAAAGGCTCTCTGTCGGCTGCATGAGTTTTTCTTGTGTCCTGTGATGCTCAAGCTGTTGTGGGTAGAGCTCTGCCAGGTTTGTCACTTGCCTGGGAAAAAAATACAGTTCTGTCAGAAATGCTGACTTGTCTTGCACGGTTGTCTGGGCATCTCCTGACATTTGGAACTCTTAGGACTGTGTGGTTTGTGGCAGAGCTCTGGTTTGCAAATGTTCATGAGGAGGAGAAGCTGTGGATGTTCCCACATCCAAAACCATGAGCGCATCAGTGCCTGTCTTGGTGCTTGGTGCCTGGCCCAGGGGAGGTTCTGTTCCTTGGGCTAGCCTTGAAGCTGATGAACATCTTTTTTACTCTCTGGCACAAGATGGGCTGCTGTTACTCAGCACTGCTGCAGTGCCTGAATACACAGGACAAGGAAATGGGAAACCCT
This sequence comes from Anomalospiza imberbis, assembly GCF_031753505.1. Classification (NCBI taxonomy): domain Eukaryota; kingdom Metazoa; phylum Chordata; class Aves; order Passeriformes; family Viduidae; genus Anomalospiza; species Anomalospiza imberbis. The sequence continues at coordinate 4,595,258 of NC_089701.1, read as the reverse complement.
TGGGGTTCAGCTGCTTCCATTTCACTCAGCACTTGCTGTGTCCTTACCATTGTAGGTATGGGCAGCCATTTGCTTGCCAGGGGCAAAGTGTGCTTAGTTTGGCAAGTTCCTGGACTGCTTCCGGACTTGGAGGGAGTTCTGGAGTGGCACACTTCTCATTCCACCTCCTGCCTTTGCAGAGGGCCGGTCCTTTGCTCTGCTCTCATCCAGTACCTACTTGGGTTTTTTCTGTGAGGCTCTTTCAGATCACTGTTTTCTTTGCACCATAAAAATGTTTGGTCTTAAATGTTTCATTTTTGTTTCATTGAAAACTGTTCTGGGGCGCTGAGATGTCAGCTGAGCTGCTTTGTGCAGCTTGGCTCTTGCCTGACCTTTCAGTGCTGTATGTGCCATATGTGCTGTGCAGGTGTGCCACCAGATGCAGTGAGCCTCTGTAGGGCAGCAGAGCCAAACCAGGGGACAGAGTATTCAGGCTTCAGATAATGCAAAGTTAATTGCCATTCTTCGTAAAATAACCACTTGAAATGGGATATCATCAATGCTGCTGCAGATCTTCGCAAAGAGCTCACAATTGGCTTTTGCTCAGTAATTGCTCTTTTATGGATGTTCCCCGTGCTCGTTGCTCGGCAGTTGACATTTTCATGATTCAGATGTACAGCAGCAAATGCTGCCTAATGTTACTCTTGAAAAGAGATGCTCTTAAACAAAAAAGAATTGGATGTCTTTGCTGTCATGCTAATACCACAGGTCATCACTACTGGAAGAACATGAAGTTTTATTTTATTTTCTCATCCTCTGTCATGTTAATATGTATGAGGCAGTGTGAGTTTTGGCTGGCTTGTATTGCTGCTTTGGTAGCTCCGTGAAAAGGGCAAAATGGAAAAATATTGGTATGGTAAAGGAAATATTTTCTCCCAGGTACCAGAGTACCAGGTAATGTAGATATAATCTGCATTTATCAGGGCCTTCCTTGATGTAATGAAGTGTCAGATTCAGATTTAAAGGTGTCTCTTTTGCTCTGCAGTTGGGGATTGGCTTTTTTAATAAACAGTACAGTATCTGACACTGTTGTAAGCTTAGCAAAAAAATATGGTTGCACATTTGACAAATAAGTAGATGCATTTGATGTTAATTGGAGCTGTTTGGTGTTTGAAAGCTTTCTTCAGTACACAAAACTCCTTTCAGATATATATTCTCTTTGGACCTTCAGCAAAAGTTAAATGTCAAATCAAATGAACATCATGACAGTCCTCAGCTAAGGGAAGGTGGACTGGCTGTGTGGGAGATGGGAAAACAATCAGCAAGTGCCAGCCTTCTGAAGGATGCCCAGGAAACACTAAAATATTAATAGCTCTCTTAATGTGATTTGGTTTTTTTTTATCTAATCTGTTAAGCTGACAGGGGTGGAACTAATATATCTACACACTAAATAAATTAAAGATGCATTTCCTGAAAAATGCAACATCTTCTAAAGTATTTGGTTCCATGAAGTGGCGTTTTGGTCGCCATGAAGTGGCGTTTGACAGGAAGCTGTCCTGTACTCGTAGGAGTGTTGAGAAGATGCAAATTGTGGTCTTAAAGCTGATCCCTTGTGTTTGGCCATATAGCCTGGCCCACAGTGGTGTGATAGTCTGACTACTCTGGTATTTACAGAATACCAACTGCCACATGCCCAGCTGGTAGTGAATTACCCCTGTCTGCCCCACCCTCCCATCTGATTAGAGATTGAACCTTTGATGGATGGCATATGTTTTCCTTTGACTGACCAGTACATCAGTGCGATTCCTGGCACCACAACCATGTCCAATGGCCCATCCTGTTCCCTGCAGGAGCAGCTGTACAAGATGCAGCACTGGCAGCAGCAGGTCTATCCTCCCCCGTCCCACTCCCATCCCCAGCGGACGTTCTACCCGCCGCACCCGCAGATGCTCGGCTTCGATCCCCGCTGGATGATGATGCCGTCCTACATGGACCCTCGCATGGCCCAGAGTCGCACCCCCGTGGATTTCTACCCTTCAGCCCTTCACCCTTCAGGTGAGTGTTGTCAGCGTTTGTCTCGGCTGTTGAGTTGGTTCATATCTGGAAATTCACTGTGTTTCTTAACCTCTGTCCAGATTTTGCATTCTGGCTTGCATCCCTTCTCTGGGGATGAGAAAGCTGGTTTCAGTGGGAAGTGGTGGGAGACTGGGAGGGAGGACATGTAGACATGTGTCTGTCCATTCTCTGCACTGCAGTGGGAGACTTTCCCTGACTGCTTTGTGACCTTAGTGGATGTGACTGATCTTGCCCCTTGGAGGAAAGGGTAGCAGATCCACTGATCTTGCCTGTTGGAGAAGGATGAGTTTTGGAGTTACTGTAATCATGTGAAATCTTAATAGACCCTTTTAGGAAATGTGATGGAGAAACCCTGTATTTCCAGAGCTGTGTGTGCTTTGCACCTTCCTATCTTGTCCTAATCTTCAGAGGTGTGAATGTAAACATCAGGATATATAAATCATTCCCTGCAGTTGGTGGATTGCTTGATCCCAAGCCAGTGATGCTGTGTAGTGTCTGTGTGGGCTGGGCTCTGAGAGCTGTGTCATCTTCTGTATCACTCCAGGTGTATTTCCCAGCTGTTCAGTTTCCAAGTACAGGCTCCCCTTTGCAAGGGAGGTTTCCATGGCTGCAGCTGCCTGCTGCTTGAGACGAAGGGGAGATCATTCAGTTCTTCTTGTCTGTGAAATCCTAATGCTAATGGTATGAACTCTGTTGTGAGCAGGAATTATGAAGCCTGTGATTCATCAGGACTCCATCAGCGGGAGCAGCTGTCGGTCTGAAGATCAGAACTGTCAGGCAGGGCAGGCAGAGAGGAAAACTGCTCCCTTGGATCCTGTGCCACTGTGGGGCCAGGACAGCTACACATCCCTGCAGAGCAAAGGATACTCCCTGTCACATCAGAAACACACTGACAGCATGAGCATGGAGGGGCTGCATGCCAGGTGAGTGCAGAATTCCCCTGTCCTCATGCATGCTGGAATGGGAGGTGCTGCTGTAAGCATCTGCTGAAAAGCAGGTGTAGAGCTGGCCTGAAAGATGTCTGTGATCAGGCCCAGGTACTGATCTGGGAGCACCTTTACACTCCTGAGTGGTTTAGCTGGTTTACAGAGAGCTATTGAGCTATTCAGAAGTTTGCTATCTGACCAGCCTGTTTGGAGGGAGAGGGGCCTTGTCACCTACATGGGAAGGTATAAAAAGCCATGAGTCAAAAATTCTGATGATTGCTAGTTTGTCTCCTACTTTTTTTAGACATTCTAAAACCAATTCTTTGTTTTCAGATCTCCACATCGTTGGAGGTTAAATCTCCCTTCATTTCTTAAGTTTGCTGCCCATCATAGGAACTGTTTTCTTTATCATGCATTGATTCAACAAACCAGGCAGTACAGCCTGGGGCCACAGTAGCTCTGCGCAGCGTTTTGGTATTTATAGGTTAATTGCCTCATGATTTAGCATAAACCTCAGTTTATTTCTTTTCACCTCTTGTATCCAGCCCGGGCCCTTGGAGATGTGCTATGCCCTACATTACCTGACTTAGCTTTGTTTGTTGTTTGTTTTATTCTCAGGAATGAAAGTTACTCTGCTTCTGGAAGGCCGGAGAGTCTGAGCACTCAGCGAGATCTCTTTGAGGAGAGAGGGGAGGAGTATTTGAATGCTTTTGACAAGAAGGCCCAAGCAGACTTTGACAGCTGCCTGTCTTCTCAGAGGATAGGCCAGGATCTCTTGTTCCAGCACCAGGAGAGTGTGCAGGAAGCCTGTCCTGCTGGCAGCCGCCATGCGAACCTGAGGTGTTCACCCCTGGAGCCTGATTTTATCCAAGCAGAGAAGAAGCCTGAATATAATGGTTGGGATATCAGCCACCATCAGAAACCTGCGGAGACAGCAGCGGAAGTTGCTGAAGAAGTACCCCGGGATGAGCAGTCATTCAGTGCTGACCCCTGGAAGAAGGAAGGAGCCAGTACCAAACAGGCCACTGAAGAGACAGCAGAGTGGGCTCCTGAGAGCCGCAACACCAGCGGGCAGCCCCAGGAGCAAATGGGGAGGACACGGCGGTCGGGCCCCATTAAAAAGCCAGTCCTGAAAGCCCTCAAGGTGGAAGAGAAGGAGAAGGAAATGGAGAAGGTTAAACTGGAGGGAGAGGACAGCTCACGCCCGCTGAAGGAGAAGGCAGCTGTTCAGAAGGTAGAAAATGAGTCAGATGACTCTGCTGCCTTGCTTAACTCAACACGTTACCTGCTGGATGACAAAGGTTCTTCCCAAACGAGCCTTGCACGAGAGGCTGAGAAATCCCAAGAGGAAGAAGAGGATGAGGAGGAAGAAGAGAAGCCAGAAAGAACCTGGGAGAACAAACTATCCAGAGAAAGCAGTGATCTCCCGCCCACAAAAAGAAACAACTGGATCTTCATTGATGAGGAGCAAGCCTTTGGTGGGAGAGGTCAAGGGCGTGGGCGAGGGAGAGGCTTCAGAGAGTTCACCTTCAGAGGCCGAGGCACTGTTGTGAGCAGCAGGGGGGTCTACAACAACACCCAGAGGAGCAGCCGGGGCCGAGGGCTCCGGGAGTTCAACCAGCCAGAGGACTTCCCCAGAGGCAAACCAAGGCGCCGGATTGCCAGCGAGACACACAGTGAAGGGTCAGAGTACGAGGAGCTCCCCAAGCGTCGCCGACAGAGGGGCTCTGAGAACAGCAATGAAGGCTCTGTGCTGGACAGGGATGACAGTGATTTGAAAAAGGGAGACTTCAAAGAGTCTTGGAGGTCCAACAAAATCTATTCAGATGATCATAATAGCCTGGATCCGAAGATGAGGGCTCCAAGAGCCTTTGGGAGATCACTGCCACCAAGACTGAGCAACTCTGGCTATGGGCGAAGGGGGTTCATGGGTAAGGAGCCCACCCAGTGGCAAGGCAGGAGTGGGGGCGGCGGGTGGCAAGAGTACAGCCACACATCTCCATCAGACACTTTTGGGAGCAGGCAGCAGTCTGACAGGGACTACCTTCAGGATTCTTACAAACACACGGATTCCTTCTCCAGCCGGGTTTTTGATGAGAGTCATCTGGATGACAAAAGGCACTTTTTCCAGGAGGATTACTCAGCAGATCAGGAGAACATAGAGAACAGGCCCTTCAGGAGGCGGCGTCCTCCCCGCCAGGACAAGCCCCCACGGTTCAGGCGCCTCAGGCAGGAGAGGGAATCAGTCGGGCAGTGGAACCCCGAGGAGGGAGGCCCTAATCTGCTGCCCAGCCAGTGGCCAGGCAGACCCAAACTGGGCACTGCAGAGAAGAGCAGCATCTCGGGCAGACGCTCTCCTGAGCTGTCCTACCAGAACTCTTCGGACCATGCCAATGAGGAGTGGGAGACAGCGTCTGAGAGCAGTGACTTCAGCGAGCGGCGGGAGAGAAGAGATGGAGCTCCAGAGAGTGAGGGCCAGCTGGAAGGTGGCCTCAATACTGGGAGCTTGGGAGAGAAGAGGGAACTGGCAAAGAGGAGCTTCTCGAGCCAGAGGCCGCTGGTGGACAGGCAGAGCCGCAAAGCTGAGCCGGCAGGGTTTGCAGAGCAGTCCGTCAAGAGTGGCGTGGGAGCAGCTTCCAGATACGAGAGCCAGCAGAGTGGGACCCTGATAAAGAGCAAAAGGTAAAGTTGTTTTCTGATCGGTGATATATGCAGATGTTGAAGGATTGGACATACACTCTATTCATTTTCTTCTTGTAATTTCTATTTGCATTCTGCTGACAAAACTAAATCCTTTCCCTTCTTTCTGTGAAGGTCTCCAGAAGAAGGAGGAGGCCTTGGCAATACCAGTGGTGGGAGCAGCCACTCCATTTATAGCTTGGATAGGGCCTCCCATGTGAACTCAGAGAGTGCTGAGGGGCCAGGTAAAAAGCCAGAGAAGGAGCACAAATCCACTGCACAAAGAGCAAGTGAGAAGGGAGAGGCCTTGTCACAGTTTGAACTGAGTTATGGAAGTGAGTATCTTGATTCATTTGTTTCTTTAAGAGGATAACATATTATGGCTGACTGACTGAAGCCAGACTGATTCAGTCCAGTGTAATTTTTAATATCAGATTAGGGACTTATTTTTCCATTTATTTACAGAAACAAGAAAATTCTTGCGTATCTAAATAGAAAAATGGAAGGTAAAATTATTGTTAAATTTTGACCGCAAACTTTTCAGCCTGATCTGACAGTGTCTCTGATGTTTCTTCTATATAAAGTTTGTGTTTAGGGAGAATATTTCTTTATTTCTCTCTAAGATGCTAATGTATTTTAGGCTTGAAATTTATGTTGTTTGAAGGAAGCTGAGAGAGGATCCAGAGTGGGGAATTTGAGGCTGAGCTAATGGCAGGGAGGCAAGAAATTAGTGTCCCTGAAAAGAGAATTACCTGAGTTGTCACATAGCTCCTCCAGCTGAAGTGTGCTCATCTTGAAACAGGGGAGACAGCAAAGTCCTGCAAGATAAAGTGGCTGGTAGATGTCAGCAGACTACATGATTTTATTTTCTAAAAGTAGCTGCTGTGTTGCTAGGTGAACTTATTGTGGCATGGATCCTCTTTGGAGTGCACTGTTTAAATTACTGCAGTTATAAAGCTTTATATGCACACACATGTGCACTGTATTCTCTCTGTGTGCTTTGTTCAGGTACCATCATTGATAATCGGGTGTCGAACACAGCGGAAGAGAATGAAGTTGGTTCCATGGCAGGGGAAGGCTTCATTGAGGTTCTTACTAAAAAGCAACGTCGTTTGCTGGAAGAGGAGCGAAGGAAGAAGGAACAGGCTGCTCAGGTGAGGAATGGGAGGCAGAAAAGTTGGACCTGTTGGGTGGTTTGGATTGCAGTCAGAGAAACAGGGCCCCAGAAAGTGTGTGTATGAACAGAAAAACATACAGTTGACAGTGCCAAAGTGGTACAGATCCTGTGTTGGGCCCCAGAAACATATTTAAGGCCTCTGGTCTGAAAAGCAGTTTGGTTTCTGACTGTTCTTGGCTTGCAGCAGAACTGTTAATTGGGAGTTAAGTTTCTAGAGTGGTCTTCATCCAAAGCAGCTTGGCTCTCTAAGCCAGCTGCTGGCTGTAGTTGCTGGCCTATTGGGCAGCAGGAGCAGTGGATGACTTTGCACTCTGACTGTGTTGTTGCCAGAAGAAAACCTCACACTGCAAGAGGCAGCTCTTTCCAGCCTTGTTAGACTGGGGGAACCTCCCAGTCTGACACCTGTGCCTTTCCTGTCACAGGCACCAGCCAAGGCCCGCGTCCTTCAGTCGCGCATTCCGCCGCGATTTGCAAAGAAGCAGAACAGCCTGTGCTTGGAGCAGAGTGATGTAACAGTGTCTGGAAACAGCCTGGGCACAGAGATCTGGGAGAGCAACAGCCCAGGTAGGCTTGGGTCTGTTTGTTCCAAAGGGTTTCACAGAGCTGGAGTGCTCTGGGGTGTGCAGCAAGGATGGGGTCCATGGTTCAGAGGAGGCAACCCTCTCCTGTCTGATGCTGGGAGTGGGAGGGGAGCTGGCAGACACGTGGAGTAGCCTCTGTTGTAAGCTCTGCTATTCAGTCATCCTGCTCCTGTTGCTGGCCATGTCAGTCTCCTATTCTGCTTCTTGGGTCTTTGTTTCACATCAAGATCCTACTGTACAGCATTTTATAGCTGCCTGGGCTGGATCTACTTGAGACTTTTTCTTATTTTGCTTTCCTACATTTTCTCATCAGTAGTCCTGAGCAGCTGGTGCCTCCCTTGTTTCTCTCTGACCTTTCTCCTGTTGTTATGTTCCCTAAGAAATCTCCTCCCTGTTCTCTACTCTCACTCCTCACACCCTGTGTTCTCTGCTGTATCATGTCTCAGATAGCTGGGCAACACTTAACATTCTGAGGTGGTGAAAATACCCTTTCTCATGTCTAGAAATGGAAGGTTGATGGTGTAATGTGTACAGAGTGTGCTCATAGCTGTGTTTCAAGCAGCTGAATCCTACCCTCCATTCTCTTCCAGCACTTTCCGTTCAGTCTCCTGGCAGTGACTCCTGGAGCAAGCCTGTAAATACCTTTAATGGTACTGAGTCTAGCACTGAGGTAAGTGGCTCCTAAGGTGCCCTTCAAGGTATTGTGTGTATAAAGTATTAATGCAGGTGGCTTTTATGCTTCTCATTGCTCCATCTGTGCTTAGTGACTCTCAGCTCTGCTTGTGCCATTTTAAACTGTCTCTTTGCAGTTTTAATTTGAGCTTGGCGCTGTTCAAATCTTGACCTAAAGAGCCAAGCACTGCTTTGTGTTGTGTGTGGGTATAAATCTGGAGTATCTGTGTGATAGAGCTGTTCCAGGGTTATGCTCATCACTGGGTGCACACTGTGGTTGAGGAGGGTGGAATCCCTTAGGTGCTGTTTGTGCCTTGTGCCTGTGAGCAGTGTGTAGCTGTAGCCTTAACGCAGGGAGGGCAGAGGAGTTCCTGAACACTTCACCTCTGGAAACCAAGAGTTCAAATTTGGTTTGGGTTCCATGTGAAGTGAGTTTGGCAGTCTCAGCCTAGTTGTTCAGTGGGACGCATCTCCTTCCTCTGAAGCCAAGGTCTGGTTGGTGCATCAGTTCACCTGTCTCAGGGCTGCGTAGAGCTGAGTGAGCAGCCAAGGGATGCTGCAGGTCAGGCCCAACTCCTTTGCAGTTAACCAGGATGGTGATTTGAAAAAGGGACGTGGTCTTGCTGTTTTCTGGGATGTTTTTTCCTCGGTGGTGCTGGGTCTGAGTCCGGGGCTTTAACACATTTCGTGCTTTGCATAGCAGGGATTTAAAGGCAGCCAGGGGGATAGTGGCATTGACTTGAGCGCGGAGTCTCGGGAATCCTCCGCGACCTCCTCTCAGCGCAGTTCTCCATATGGCACCCTCAAACCAGAGGAGATGAATGGGGCTGGCCTGGTGGACCCAAAGCCTGACTGCCAGAAGGAGCAAGTGCAGAAGCAAACTGATAAAAAGGTAATCTGGATTTGCAGCCAAGCCAGAGCACAGAGTGAGAGACGTTGTGAAGTGGTTGTGTTGTTCTTGATAGCATTTTTAAGGCTTGAGGTTGGCTTATTCGGTCTTTGTGTCTCAGCCTCTCTGCTTTCCTGTTAAGGATTCAGATCAAGGCTCAGGACAGAACAAGGAACACAAGCCCGGACCAATCGGCAACGAACGCTCCCTGAAAAACAGAAAGGGTTCGGAGGGAACGGAACGGCTGGAAGGGAATATTCCCCCTGTTAATGGGGTGGAAATTCACGTGGATTCTGTACTTCCTGTACCACCCATTGAATTTGGAGTAAATCCTAAAGTGAGGATTGAATTTAATTTTATCTTCTTGGTGATTTGATCTTGTTGAGGCATGAAAACTGGTTTGAGGCAGAAGGATTATTTAGAAGAAGCTTCCAGCTGTAGGTTTGCCTTAGATTTCACTACTGACACACACCAGGCACTCAGGATGTCCTGGCAAACATTTAGTATCCACTTGGAAATACTGTCCCAAGGACCAGCTGGGGTGGTAAGAGAGGTGAGGGACAAAATCACGGCCAAGCTTTTGTGTGCCTCTGGGGGTTGCCTGCTGCTGAGTGCTGAGAAGTGTTTTCTGTTTCCAGCAAGGCTTACTGGAGATCAGTCTTTAGTTTGTAGTGTCATAATTCGGGCTAGAGTCATTAACCATGAAAAGCAGAGGGTTGGCCCATGGACCTGGATTTGAATTTTATGTGTGTTGCTTTTTCAGGACTCTGACTTCAGCTTGCCACCTGGTTCTGCCTCTGGCACTGCAGCTAACCCTGTCACCAAATTGCAGGATGCCTTGGCCAGTAATGTAAGTTTTTTGGTTTTTTTTTTCTTTTGGCATTGATTCATTGGAGATACTCCTTAGGTAAATCTCAAGAAAGCAAGCATGTCTGCATCTGACTTCATATTTCATGCTTAGGCAGCACGTGCCACTGAAATCCAGAATGGAAATCTCAAGATGCCTTGGTAAAATGAGTGTCACAAATGCAGAAGTGATATAGAGAGCAACTTCATAATCATTGTGACCTATGTAAAGCCATCTCTGAGATGACCAGTCTCTTCCCCTGAGACACACAAGTGTTGGACATGGCCACGATGCAGATGGTGGCATGTTTAGACCCAGACTGCCCAGCTTCCTCAGAAGGTTTCACATGCCACAGCAAGGCATAGAACTGTAACATGGTGGTCAGGCCTTTTTAGAGGTTTCCCAGCTTATTCCAGCCATCTGTGTATTTCATTATTCTGTGTGAAAGAGTGAGCACACTGAAAGCTCAGCTGTAGACAGCAATGTGAGACACGCACAAAGCTGCTTTTGAAATGTCTTCCAGTTTGTAGGCTGTCTGGTTTTGATTTTGGAGATTTGTCTTATAGGGTGTTTATTTTCAGAAACAGGTTTTGTCTGAAACTTAGGTAGTTTCTAAATATGGGACAGGAAGGAGAACTCTTCTGCAAATGGCAGTTATTGGATCAAACTGATGTTGAAGTGGAAGCTGGTATAGTTCGGCATAGAGGGGTGTCTTTGCACATAACCAAAGCTTCCTTTATTGCAAGAGCAGAATGGACCCCAGTTGAACATGGTACTTGGCTCCTGCAGTACCCCTGGGGACTGAATTCTTTGATGTGCACTTACTGGAGCTGCCCAGCTGAATCTCTGTCACCTTGGTGGCTCATACCGTTCTCCTAAGAGTTCACAGATACTCACCTTTTATGACTCTCCCCTCAGGCAGGGTTAACACAGTCCATTCCCATCCTGCGAAGGGATCATCACCTCCAGCGCTGCATCGGCCTGAACCCCATGTCCTTCCCCACTGCAGACCTTACTCTTAAGGTAAGGAAGCTGAAGGTGTGTGGATGCCATGTCTCTGTGGGCAGAGTAGTGAGGGTGGGGAGATCTTTCCCAGAGTATTTTGTTAGGTATTGCTAAATTTAAATTTAATTAAATTGAATTAGCTTTTGTAAAGTTGTGCATATGTGCTATTTGACATGAGTGCGGAGGTGGGTGTTTTAAGTCCTGAGTGCAGGAAGTCCTTGCCAGTTGTAGAACCAAGTGCAACAGAGCTTTCCTGTTTCAGTACTGGGTAAGGTGGCTGCTCAGGGATCCTGGGAAGCCTGGTGGTGTAAAGAGAGGGGAAAAAACAAACAAAACCCACCCAAGCGTACAAACAAGAACAACAATAGAACCAAATAAACCAAACCAAAAACCACCTCCATCCCAAACCCGAGAAGCTCAGCAAATACCAAGGGATTTGAGTATTTGTGAAGGATTCTTGTCCATTAGAAATTGTTGTAGAACCCCCTGACCTCAGGCCTGTCAGCTTTCCACTATGCCTAGAGTGCAGGGAATTTGAGCTCATGGGACACAGATGAGCAACTGTAGGCTTTGGTAATGTCCTCCCCATGTGAACTGTCTGTAGTTATTGTTCTTTGTTTCCATAGATGGAGTCTGCTCGTAAAGCATGGGAAAACTCTCCGAGTTTACCAGAACAGAACTCCCCAGGAGGTGCAGGCTCAGGCATCCAGCCTCCTTCCAGTGTTGGAGCTTCCAATGGTGTCAGCTACAGCTCTTTTGGTGGAGTTTCTATGCCTCCTATGCCTGTGGCCTCTGTAGCACCTTCTGCATCTATTCCAGGTACCTGCAAACTGCAGCAACATTTGCATTGTCTGATTGTAATCTGGGAGTCATGCCCTGGTTCTGGTAGATGAGAGCATGGTGAGAAGAGCTTCTGTGTAGAGTAACTGGCTGGCTGGTGTTTGACAGATCCTTAACAACACAGGCAAGACAGAAAGAGGGACTGTCTCCCCACTTTGAAGAATGTGGCTGGTGAAAGTTTAATACAAAGACAGCTTTCCCTGTGTAGTGACAAGTCTCTGATGTCTCAGTAGATCTTGCTTACCCTTCACTGTGTGCCCAGTAGAATAGAAGGGAGGAGATCTCTGTCTGAGAGGCTTCAACAGTCCCAATAGCATTATTAGCCATTCCTCTGCTTGTTTTGCCTGTGAAGTCACAGGTTCTGAGCACCTTTTGCTTTTAGCAAAACAACTACTGCCTTATAACTCACAGAATTCTGGAAGGGGGGAAGGTGTTGCTGTCTTTTAGTTGAAGGAAAAGCTTAACTCACTTATGTTAGTGTGTGTAATTAGGGAGAGTATTGGAAAGAGGAAATGCTCTGGGATTCTCTCCATGGGATGACTCCTGGGTCCCAAAGGACGTCTCATATATGCACTGTCATTCTCATGTCTCAGTTCAAGAACAGAGTGAAATGTGTAGTGACTGTTACCGCTTGGTAAACAGATTGTTCCAAGTCAGGTGATTTCCTTCCTCACCCACCCTAATCTTGCTGCTTAATCCTGTGGTTCATATCTGCACAAAAGCACAGGAGTGGCGCAGCAGTTACTAACTGCTGCCACCCTAGGGGTGAATATGGCTTTTAGATCTCATGTCTCAAGGCCTTAAATGCTGTATTGGCTCTTCCTGTCTGTCTTAGCTGCAGAGATGAGGTGACTGCAGAGCAGATTTCTGGCATTTAGTTCAGAGTACAGGTTACCAACTTCTGAGCTGCTAGTGTCTGATTCTTTTGTGGAGGTGCGAAACCTGGGTTTACATTTAGCCTTTGACAGGAAGGTATGATTAATTCTCAGCAATTCTGCTACTGCTGATGTTGGTATGTGGATTTAGGAGCTTTACAGACTCTTCTGAATGGGTACTTTGCTTATGTTAAATTACTGAAAGATAGGAAATATTCTTGACCTGCAGATCTCAGCAGTCTACTGTGCCTGTATCTCCCCTGTACCTTGAATTTACAGCCTGCCTTTTCTGATGTCCAGGTAACCATATTCCACCCCTGTATCTGGATGGCCATGTGTTTGCGAGTCAGCCCCGCCTGGTCCCTCAGACAATACCTCAGCAGCAAAGCTACCAACAGGTAAGGGAGCAGTACAGCTTCCAAGTGGTATTTCAAGGATTCTTCATGGTGGCATTTAAGAAACAATGAGTAATTTTTCACTTTCATAGCCCAAAGGAACTTAGATGTGTCTCCCTTTAGTTTCCTTGAATGCTGCTTCCCAGTGGTGTCAGGGTTAATGGAACTGAAGGGAGGGTATTTAGGAGCTCTTCCCCTTCTGTACCAGTGCCCTTGGACTGGTTTTAACTGAAGCAGATGCTGAGGCCTGAGTGAGATGAAGTGACTTTCAGTGAATTCCCCAGCCAGTCAATAATAATGAGTAACTTCACTAGTAAATAGGATGTTGATAGGGCTGGGGAGAGCTCTTTCAAGGTGAAGTACAGGCAGGTGAGAGATGGGATTGTCACTGCCTGCTCTGTGCGAGGAGCATGTTGGTTCCCTCATGTCCATCAAATGCCTCTTGCAGGCATCAATCTCTGGGTACCTGGGCAGTGTCTTCTCTGGCAGTGCTCCTGTTCTGGGGAATGATGCAGGGCTGGGTAAAGGCCCAGTGTAGGTAATTGTCACTGCAGATTGACTCATGCAGGAAACTGATGGCTTTTTAACAGCCCTAGAGAGTTTCTGACTCCTCTTGTACCTCTCAGTCATATTACTTTCTTCTGCAGGCTGCTGCTGCTCAGCAGATTCCAATTTCCCTCCACACATCCTTACAGGCCCAAGCTCAGCTTGGACTGAGGGGTGGTCTGCCTGTTTCCCAGTCCCAGGAGATGTACAGCTCCATACAGCCCTTCAGGTAACTGCTTCCTGTTTTCCTTTCCTTGTGGCTTGCTCTTTTATGTTCCTCATGTCTGTGTACATTGGTCAGATACCCCACACTCATCTTCCCTTTCCTCTTTGTTCAAATGCTGTTTCCTTCCCCTAATAACAGTGCCAGTGTAGGGAGCATGAGACTGAAAAATCTGAGTTAGTGCTTCAAAAGCCTAAACACTGAGGTTTAAAAAAACCCTTCTTATTTGCTAGAGCTGTTGGAATCTTTAACTTCTGATTTTTTCCTGCTTTGCAAAATTGCTGCAGACTTTAGGTAATCTGAATCTTCCCTTAACTGCTAATCCGCAGGTTGTTGTGTGGGATATTGAAACATAAATATTAGATACTACACAATGTTGTTCTGTTGAGTATTCTGGCAACACAAGGATGTGGCTGTAAAAGCTTAAGAGTGGAAGTAAAAAATCCTGGTAACTAAAATGGAAAGTGGCATCACAGCTTATTTCTAAGCTGTCAGTTTAGTTGTCTGAGAACTGATGGCAGGCCAGATACGGTTTGGCAGGGTGTTTTTGTACAGTCTCCAAGGGTTTTGTGCATCATGACTGAAGCATGTTTTTTTCCTGCAGGTCTCAGGTGTACATGCACCCCAGTCTGTCCCAGCCCAGCACCATGGTCCTGACAGGAGGCACCGCTCTGAAACCTCCATATTCCGCCTTCCCAGGCATGCAGCCCTTGGAGGTGGTGAAAACCCAGTCTGGGTCCCCCTATCAGCCCATGAACGGAAGCCAGGCACTGGTTTATGAGGGGCAAATAAACCAGGCTGGTATGGGAGCCTCCCAGATGATGGACTCTCAGCTCACACAGGTTAGGAGCAGGACTGGCGAGCCACTCCTTTGGTCCAGGCTAATTCACAGCCACTTGTTTCTGAGGATGGGTTGTAACATGTCTGTCTGAACTAAACTCTTTGTAAAGAGGCGGAAGATTTCCCCGAGACACTGTTCTGTGAACCATGATTTCACATATGCAGCACCTTATTTAATGAGATGGTTGCTCATACCTTGTCTGTCCCTGCTGAGACGTCATTTTGTCACTTGGAAGTCAGACCTTCCAGTGCTGCATGCATAGGAGGCCATGATGCAATGGTTGTCCTAAAAGCACCTCTTCTGAGAGCCAAATCCCAGTCATCTCTCCCATCACCTCAGCTTCCAGGGCAACTAGGAACTTGTATTAAAGGCTCATCCGTCTTCTCAGTTCATTTGTCGTCCAAGTCTTATTTGCAACTTCAGCTGATCTGTTTGGCAGAATCCTAACAGGAATTTCAATGTGTGAAAATGTTTTAATAAAGCATGGTTCACATAAAAACATTGAATTCTACTGTGGCCATAGCTGTGTTTGTGGGCATGTGCTCTGATTCTCTGGAGAAAATTGCTAATTTTATTAAACTCATCTTACGTTTATCTTGTGCAACTTGTTAAGGTTTATTTTTTGTTTCAGAGGGATTTTTATGTTGTGACTGACGTAAAGAGTTAATCGTGAAAGTAACTTAGGTGAGGAAAATACAGAGAACACTGGCAAACTAAATATATGAAGAAAAGCTTTATCCATCATAAGCGAGGAACTTGGTTTCTTTTGCCAGCCTTAGATTGGTTTATTTATTTATTCTAAAGTGTTGATAGAACCTCCCAAATCCAGCAATTGTGAGAAAATCAAGGGGAACAGGAGGTGCCTCAGCCCCAAGCTACAGTATTTTTTTGTAATTGCTCTTAGTTATGTCCATCACTGGTTTGAAGCTCACTGTGAAACATGGAGCTTAGGTCCCCATCGCTCTCTCTGGAGGTCCAATCCTCAGAATGTTTTGGTATAAGAGTGTAGGAGATTTTCAAAGGTGAAAACAAAGCACCTGACACTGCACTGACACTGACATTGTATGAAGGGAAAACAGACCCATGAAGTGACCATGAGGAAGACTGGAAAACTGGGCTCTAGGAATGGAGGACAGCCCCCATCCACGGGCAGTTAGGTTAACTTGATGGCATGTTAAAAACCCAGCTGATAAGGGTGTTGGCAGCACTGCCAGAACATCCATTTCCGTGTGAAGGTCCCTCTGTTACAGTCGTTTGCCTTTATTCGTGCCAGGCTGCACTGTTTGGGAGCTTCCCTTCGGCAAGGCTGTGCTTTCAGGGTATTGGGAGGCAGCATGTCAAACAGGAGACTGTTACTGCCATTAAGGTAACTACATGTCCTTGTCACACAGCTGACAATGCCTGTGCCTGGCTCCCAGCTGCCTCTGCCCCGCTACGGCTCTGGCCAGCAGCCCCTGCTTCTGCCACAGTCCATCCAGCTTCCTCAGGGGCAAAACCTGCCTGTAGGAGCTCCCCGAAGAATCCTCCCTCCTGGATCCCAGCCTTCTGTTCTTGCTGCCAGCAGGGAGGTAAGGATTAACTCCTGGTGCTGCTCATGGCATTCAGTAACCCCTCCTGCACTGAAGTTTTACTCCTTGCTTTTTAAAGGGGAGAATGGCTTGTATGGGATCCTTAAATATCCAAGCCGAGGATTGCTGTTAAAATGAAGGGATCCTTTTCCCCTCATCTCCAAAGTGCAAGCCAGCAGTTTTCAGGTTTTGCTGCTGGTCGTCATTCTGTTTCCAGGGAGCCACATCCTGCCTTGATCCACTTTGGAGTCTCCAGTTTTATTACATGTTTACACAGGTTTCCCCAGAGTGCTTGAGGGGTGGTGAGCTCCAGACACAGTTGGAATACTGCCCAGATATTTCACTCTGTTGTGAAGCTTGTCCATTTGAGTAGGTATATTAATGTCATGTCTGGTTTGATGGATTCATAGCATAAGTTTGTCTTACTATAGGGGAGAGAGAGCACAGCAGTTAACTTCCAGGTTCTGTATTTGCTTGTGCTGCTGGCTTGGTGCTTTAATACAAACAGATTATTTCACTTACAAGCCTCACTTTCTTCACCTGAAAAATATTTCTTCTTTTAAATGGGCATGATGGGGAGAAGGGCAAACATTTGGCTTAAGTGTTTATATGAAGTAATGAGTGATTTGTGAATGCAAAGATGATACTCTCTCTCACTCATTTTCCTCTGTAGTCCTCCCAGATGGAAATGAAAGGGTTTCATTTCTCCGATGGTAAACAGAGCATGTCCTCCGGAGGGTCAGTACCATCCCCACACACGTACAGGTGAGACCTTCACACAACGTGGGCTCCTTAGGATGGGAGAGAAACACCCATCATCCCTGCACGAGATCCACCTGGGTTTTCATGTCTGGAACGTGCTCACTGCAGTCCAAGTCCTTGTGTCTAAATGCATGGTCATGGCTTGCATTCTGGGTGTGGGCCAGTGTGTGAATCTGACCTGGTGCGTTGTGGGAAGTGCATGAAGTTACTTGTTCACTGAATCTCAAAGACAGGGTGGAATTGGCGTGTGCTTTTGATTCTTGTGAAGGTCGGAAACCTGAGGATCATTGAATAAATGTTTATGGTCCTGAAGATGAGAGTGCTCGTGTCTAGACACATCAGGTCATTGAGGCTTTTGGGAGACTAATTTATTTTTTTCTCCTAACCAACCCATCTGTTGTCGTTTGCGCTCTGGAGCTTACTGATCTGCACAGCACAGACTCGTGCCTTGTCTGTTGCTGCTTTGCTGTCTTTTCTTCTTTCACACATGAATAAGACTCTCATTCCATTGTAGAATTTACTCCATGAATGTTGTCGACTCTTCGATTTCCAGGCCTAGCTCTGCCAGCCCCAGCGGGAAGCCGTCGGGACCAGCAGTGAGCATGGGCTCTGTGCAAGGACACTACGTACAGCAGGTAGTGTACCTCAGTTCTTCGTACAGCCCAAAAATACCTGCTCTTCTACACTGTTGTGCTTGTGCCTTGGGCTGCACAGGAGAGGCAGAAAGGCCTATGTAACTGAAGCTCCATGTGGGAGTTAGTGTTTTCCCCTGGGTAGGTGGGTGTTTTACTGAGTTCAGGAGTAATTCTGTGTGATTTGAAACTCGGGAGAGATTAGTTCTACTAATTTCTACTAAGTTCTGCTGTGGAGTTTTTCTAAGTTACTTGCATTGCCAAATATGTGAGACGCTGAGATCCTTAAATGTGAGGTGTTACAGGAGCAAATTCAATGTCCTGCATGAATGATGGTCACAGTTCGCTTGTTCTGCCTGCCTACAGGTGTCTGTCCTAGCTAATGCTTTGGTTTTTGTGTCAAAAGGCAAAGCAGCGGGTGGATGATAACAAAGCCAGTCTGGGAGCAGTGAAGCTGCAAGAAACAGCCTCCACAAACCAGATGAAGCCAGTGCGCACAGGAGCGATCAAACCTCAGGCAGTCAAAGTGGAGGAGAGCAAGGCCTAGGAGCACCTCTGATGCCTGGCTGGTCCTGCTGCCTGAGAGGCACCGCAGCTTAGACTGGACCCCACTGGATCTCCTGAAAATCTCACCAGATCTATCCCCACCCCACACTGACTGACTACAGCAACATCATTCAAGCCCCTCTCCCAACAAAGCAGTTTGAAACAGTGGATATGACATTGACCTGCTTGCTTTAAAACAAACCAATCATGTGACTTTTAAGTGGCTTTAGCCATTTTTTTTTATTTCCCCCTCCCCGTGCCCCATCCACAGGTAGCTGTGATCGCTCACTTGGCAAAGCCTGTCCTTCTCCTTCCCTACTTCTGTCTCAGCAGAGTGGCAACTGGGGGAGAGGGGTTTAGTTTGAGGTTTTTCATTTTAAAGGCAGCTGAGGTTTTTACAAAAAAGCTGTATCTTTGTTTATAGCAGAACTTTTATATGTTCTCTCATTCTCCCCCTTCTTTCTGCTTTCCTCATTCCTTTCAGAAAAGAATTCCCTTCAGTTAAAATGATGTTCTGACAAAACTCTGCTTAGTTTTGTGTATGGTTCTGTGCTATGTTGAGAGTTCGAGTTTGTTTGGGTGTATTTCCCCAGATGATTTAGCCTTTCAGACTATTTAATTAAAAAAAAAACCAGGACAGATAATGACATTCGTTAATGTTTCAGTATTTTTAAGCTAGAAGCAGTGCTTGCAGTAGGAGGAAATGTGTACTAAAGACACATAGTACATCAGTACATAAATCCTGAAATTTGCACCACTTCAGCACAGCTTTGGGGTGTTTTGTGCACAAGAAAATTTGGCATTTTCATTTTAAGGAAAAAAACCCAAACCACCAGATTTCTGTTGCAAGCTCATACAGATCTAGGTGTTTAATTTTTCCTTTTTGTGCGTTTTAGATTTTTTTAGTGACTGCAAAACACACGCCAAAATATAAATCATAGATTTACAAAGTGTAACGTTTGTTAGGAAGAAAAAAATTCTCACAGCACATGGGTCAGAAGAGTTGGCTAGAGCCAACGGGTCTGTATGGACTACTTTTTGTAGTTGTGATGCTCTCTCATGCTTCCTGCCTTGGCTGCTCAAATTCTTCGTGTCCCCTGAGACTTGTCCAATATTGTGTTCATCCCTCGGGGCTGCTCTCCTAAGCTTTGCTCTTTTTCCTGAGTCTTGCTTTCTATTCCTCTATTCCATGGCCTTTTGTAAAATTTGCATAGAAATAAGTTGGTAAGGGAGCCCCTCTGCAAGGCACACTTGGAACCTCCTGTTTTTGGGTTGGAAGCGCATGGTTACAGAGGCAGTTTGGAATCATCCTTCTCCTCTCCTTCCCCAGGTGAACAGCAAAGGGTTCTTTACTCTGATGCAGTTGCATATAGTGTGTGTACAGCATCGTCACCTCACCACTCCTCTCCAGTATTTGATGATCTACACAAGGAAGATCCCAGTGGGAGAGGTTGGGTTTTATTTCTTTGGCTGTTTGGTTTTGGTTTATGTGAGCGTGCGTGTGCGTGTGTGTGTGTACGTAGATTTTTTAGGATGGACTTAAAAGTTCCTGAAAGGGCTTGGAGTCCTTCACCTGATGGTAGTCTAAAGTAAAAACTACTTTCAGCTAACTTGGTTTGTGTTGTTTAGCTCTTTAAAAATGTAAAGTAGGCTGGTCACTCTGAAGTGAGGGACAGAACTGTTTTCGGAGATGGTAGCTTGCTCACGGGCTGTGCGTCGGCCTCTGCTGGGTGGCAGAAAGTCATTTGGTGGTGGTTCCAAAGAAGATATTTTGAACAAAGAATGTATTGGGGAAGGGATCTGAAAGGTGTTCTTGTTTCTTCGTTTGCTTCCCCCCCCCACCCCTTCTGGAAAAAGATCCTTTGTAACTTTGTAAGGATGCATTTGAAGTCTTAAGCTAGGCATAAATATGATTTTTATACAGTAGCTTTAAAGAGCTTAGAAACCTAAACTAACTTAGGCATAGTAATGTCCCCTCTCCATAGGTGTCCCCACGGAACATGGCAGAGAACCCGAAGGGAAAGGGATAGGATGGTACTTTAAGAAAAAATAAGAGCTCTTTTTTCCTTAGGTTTTATGGATTTTGATTTCAGAGCAGAGTGTGCCAGCATCTCTCTAGCATCCTCCTTAAAGTACAGGGTTTGAGATTTAGTGACAAATATTTCCCCAACCTTCAGACATCTCCCACATCTGCATCCTCATCTGCTAGTCCTGCTCCCAGTGTTTTCCAAAGATTGCACCTCCAGTAAGTCGTCCCACCCTTGTTTCTATTTTCTCCCTTGAAATACCATTAACAGCAGAATTGTCTGTTTAGGATTTTTTTTGTTATCCTTCTGCCCAGCTGGCCCTAGCTAATACAAGCCCAGAATCTAACTAATGGCTAAAGAGACTTACCTGAGCCCTCCTCATCTCTTCCCTACTGTAGACACACTACTTCAGTTTTGCAAAGACACTAACCTCCTTCCTCCCACCTGTGTGACTTCAAAATGGTCAAAGGTGTTGGAGAAACTGGGTTATTGCAAGATCCAAGTTACTGCAGTCCCTCTGGTGTACATGCCATCAGAACTACAAAACTTCCTGTTGAAAAAGGTCACCCTTCTTTCTCTTTTAATCCCTCCATTCCTCCCCCCAACAGAATAAAACACTAGAATTTATTTATACGTATTTGATGTTGTAGGTCTAGGTGAAAAAGTAATTGTTTCACTGCTCTATTTATATATTATGTCTGAATTATTCTGTGCAGGAAAGGCCAAGAAATGCATGTGAGCTTCATTCCATTTCTCAACTTTGCGTGACTGTCAGCTGCAGTTGGCAAGACTCTCTCTCTCACTTAGTGGAGTTTTGTGTGATGGAAAGCAGTTTTAGAGCCCAAATTTCTACGGTGCAATATTCTTCTCTGGCATATATTTTTGCTTGTTTGTTTGTTTGTTTGTTTAAAGCTAGTCCAAGGTTAGTGCAGTTTGTGGTGCTCTGGAGTCAAGAGGAAAAGCCTCAGATCCTCAGAAGGAGCAGAAAAGCCAAGGGAGCTGGAATGCTGATAAAAATCCAGCGTGGAGAGGAGGATGGAGATGTACAGAACGTGTCAATACAGTTACAGAGTGTCCTTCTGCTTGCTGTCTGCACTGTTGAAGGCTTGATTTATTGCTGATTTATTCCTTTGTGAGTTGCTTTGCTTTGATTGGAAGTCAGCTACCAAATTGCAGTCTCCTTCTGCTGGGAAAGGTGCAGGGTGCAGCGGGAGGGAAGGGTGGAGCCCATCTTTCCAGCAACAAGCAGGAGTGTTCAGACCCTGCTGCTCTTGTTCAGCAGAGGGTCTGAAGCACCTGTGTGATCACTGTCACACAGTGAGTCATGGCCAGCAGCTCCAGTCAGTGCTGCTGTCCTCACCACTGCTGTGAGCCCTTAATTTAAAAACAAATCAGCATTGACGTCTGGGAAGAAAAAAAAGGGGAATAAAAAGGCACTCCAGTATATTTTTAAAGACAAGCAGAAGCAGCACAGTCACCAGTGACACAGGTATTGCTGTTGGTGTTCCATAGCTTGCTCCTGCCTGTGCCAGCTGTGCAGTGTCAGCACCTCTGGATGTGTTTGCTGCCCGTTGCACTCCCGTGTGTGTGGTGTTCACGCAGAGGCACTCACTCCATCGACACCTTCCTTGCAGGCACGAGCTGCCCTGTGGTTCCTGTGTGTTTACAGATGGGTATTCCAGACGAGCCGAGTGCTTCTGCTGTGCCTCGCCTCTTGGCTACTCCAGTCACGTTGCAGCCAGCACCCCTGCATGCCAGGACCTCCTTCTGTTGCATTTCCTTAACCCTCCCTTTTGCTCCAGGCTGGTTAAGCACAGGTTAATTCCTGGTAGCACTGGTTATTGTTTATTCAGCAGCCCAGTTTCTTCATAGGAAAGTTGCATTTGTGAATAAAATTTAATTTATGACAGCCGCCAGCGTGCTTATGGCGCATGGACAGAAAAGGTGCATTTAGCTGAAGCAAAAAAGAGACAGAGCCCAGCTATTTTTGTTGTTTATTTTAATCCAAAGACCACCAGGTTTTCCAGTGGCCATAGACACTCCCTTGGGTTTAGTGGCTTGTTCTGGCTGCTCCAGTTGTCCTTGACTGTCCCCCAGGAACCGCAGCTGCAGCAGTGAGGCGCTCACCCTTTAGCATGTCTCCAGGCATTGTCCTTAGCTGGAATCTTCCCTCTGGTTCTGTAAAAATTGCATTTGTTGTTTCTCAAGGGGATACTGTCCTCCTTAAAGCTTTTAACTTCATGACCTGTATAGTAAATTTTTTTTGGCCTTTCCTCTCTTTGTCTTTTCATGTAGACCAGATATTTGAAAGGGCAGACGATGGATAATTGTGTAACGTGCAACCTGTTTATATTTTTTGGAAACTTTAACTCGGACCGGAATTCGAATCACGGAATCACCAGGCCAGTTGCGGCACACTCTTTATTGCCCTTCTCCTCGTTTCAGTACCTATTGTTTCTCCTTTCAAATATGTGATTGTATTAGCTCTTTCCATATGAAAGAATTCTCCTTATTTAAATAAAAAAAAAAAATTTAAAAAAATAAAGCAGATTATGCTTTTCTCAAATTCCCCGGTCCCGTGTCTGGTTATTTTAGTTAATTAAAAAAAAAAAAAAACCAAAAAAAAACAACAAAAAAAAAAAAAACCAAAAAAAAAAAACCAGGAACAAACAGAAAGCCCCCAAACACACAGCAGCAAAGCCCCGGCGGCCGGGTCGCTGGTGGCCGTGGGTCCCTCACAGCCGCCATACCGGGGAGGCCGGGCCCGCTCGGCACACGCGGCGTTGCCATGGCAACACACACCCGTTTCCTGGTTCCGCCCCGCTGCCGACGCGTGCGTCTGACGTCACATCCGGTGCCGACAGGTAGGGGCGGGTGGAGCGTGGCGCGCGGTGAGGCCCCGCCCCCGGGGCCGTGTGGGGCGGGGGTGCCGCTCCTGATCGCGGTCTCAGTTCTGAGGCTGGTCCCGGTCTTAGTCCTGATCCTGGTCGCGGTCCCCGTCTTGCTCTCCATCCCAGTCCTAGTTCTCCTGGCCCCGGTCCTAGTCCCGATCCTAATTCCGTTCCTAGTGCTGGTCCCGGGCGTGTTCCCGGTCCCGGCTCCGCGGTGCCGCTGCTCGCTTGCCCCCTTCACCGCCGTACAGCTGAGGGGGATGGCCGAGGCCCCGCGGGGGCTGGGGTTGGTGCTCCTCTGCCCCGCAGAAACGCTCAAAGGAGCATGCAGGGGTGCATACTGGGCGGGTGCTGGGGCTTAGTGACGCTCTGAGGGCGGCCTGTGGGGTCCCGGGAGCCCCCGGGAGCTTCGGGGGGAACAGGGCGGGGTGGGGGGCGCTGGCCCCGCTCCCCCTCATAAAGCGTGCGGAGCCTGGCCGAGGTTTGAGCGTGCCCTGAGGAGCCCGAGGTGGTGCGGCACAGCTGCCCTGGGCCCAGCTGAACCGCAGGGATCAGCAGGGAGATCCCGGGCTCGCAGAGCCTGCGAGGGGGAGACAGAGCCCAGGTGGGAGCGCAGCTCTGCCAGGCGCTCCGGAAAACCTCTGCTCCACGCAGCGCTTGTGTTTTGTAGGCAGAGAGAAACCAGGCCAGCGGCACGGCTCTGGATGGTGGTGATGCGCTCACATCTCGCTTTGTTCTCCCCTGATCAAAGCCACGCTGATGGATTTGTTCTGGTAACTTGCCGTTGTGTTGAGGTGAGGAGGCACGGCACTGATTCTCTGCTACTTTCTGACCTAGCTTTTAGCACTTCTGCTTAAACAGCACTTGTACATGTGCTCCAATACCCGGCTTTCTAACGCAGAGGGCGTTTGCGGGATTTGCCCCTCCCTTCCCCACTCCCAAAGAAATACCCCCGTTTGCAAGGAAGTGACTTGATTGAGTTTTGTTTTTAAAGCTACCTGAGCTCTCAATAGCTCAGTTAATGAGGTCATCTGATGTCTGAGCACATGGGTTGTCCGCCAGTTGCGTCAGAATTTGGGCGGTGAGGTTTGCTTTGCAAAAAGCAGAATACAGGCTGGAGAATAAAGGTGCTGTGTTTCTGCAGAACCAGTGTAAGAATAAACAAGGTTTCTAGCTTACTACTGCAGGCAGAAGCAGGGCAGATGAAAAGTGTGTCAGTTCAGTAACTTTATTTTTACAACTAGTCCTGTAGATAGAATAGAAACACAAAAACATGAAAAGCAAGAGAATTTTGGGAAATTAATTACCATTAGCTGCTTGGAGCAGAAATCAGGCTTGATGCTTTCTGTGAAGTGTTCAGTGCTCTGTGAGCCAAAGGGTGACTGCTGTTCTCTTCTGCTCTCAAAGGTTCAGACAGACCTTTGACAGGATGTTGGGATTTCTGAAGGAGCCAGTTGTGGTCACTGCAAAGATCAATGTGAGCCTGGTGGCACTGACTGTGATGGGATTAATAAGTCGTCTCTGGGGGCTTTGCTATCCACGGGCTGTGGTGTGAGTAATGAGTTTCTTTTCTACCTGAATGACACAAACTTGTTTTTCAAACATTTGTGAGCAAGAATGCAGGAGCAGAAGAGCACAGCTTGACTGATGTCAGCCTCTGTAAATCATAGAATCACAAAATCACAGACTGGTTTGGGTTGGAAGGCATCTTAAGGCTCATCTTATTCTGCCTCCTGCCATGGGCAGGGACACATTCCACTATCCCAGGTGCTCCAGCCTGGCCTTGGACACTTCCAGGGATCCAGGGCCAGCCACAGCTTCTCTGGGCAACCTGTGCCAGGGCCTCACCACCCTCACAGGGAAGAATTCTTTCCTAAAATTCATCTCAACCCACTCTCTGACAGTGTCAAGCCATCCCCCCTTGTCCTTCCACTCCAGGCTCTTCACAGTCTCATCCCATCTTTCCTGTAGGCTCCCCTCAGGTACCAGGAGGCCACAATTAGACCACCCCTGTGGGCCTTCTCTTTTCCAGGCTGAACAAGGCCAATACAGTGATAATCCTTCCCTAATAAAACCCCCTGAGGAGAAGGGGCAAAGCCTCAGTGCTTCCTTGCATTCTTACCTTTCTCACAACAAGTTGGTGTTTGCTTTCTGAGTATCCCTGCAGGATAATTGCTGTTAGATTTGACATTTTTCTGCCTCTGGTGTTTCAGTTTCGATGAAGTTTATTATGGCCAGTTCGTTTCACTCTACATGAAGAGGATCTTCTTTGTGGATGACAGTGGCCCACCCTTTGGCCACATGCTGCTGGCCTTGGGAGGTAGGGTCTCCTGGAATTGGGAAGAGCCTGTTGCATGTTGCTGTGGAAGAGAGAAGTGCTGGTTAGAAATGAATCATCAGATCCACTTACAGGGGAAAGCACAAGGCAGATAAGAGACTGTTGTAGAGAGAATTGGGTTTTCCTTTATTTAGGATTGTTAGGGGGCTGTTGCACGAGTAAAGGGGGAATGATGAAGCCATGTATCCATCATCTCACTGTTATCCAATCCTTTGAATAAAGAGATGAGAACTGCTAGTGCAAGAAATAGCCTCAGTTCCTTTCTGTAGCTGAGATACCACAACATCAAAGTGTCTGTATGGGAGGGAGGGAGGGAGGAAGGGATTAAATATACATCTGACTTTGTCACTGAGAATCCCTTGTTCCCAATTTATATTCTTTGTGCCTCTGCACATTGTCAAGTATTGCTGCAGACAGAACAGTATCAAAGAGGACCCTTTTGGGAAAGAGGGCCTTCGTGCAAGGAAAAGCTGTGTGTTTGGGAAATGCTTCCCAATTTAGCACCAGGTTTTATACATGCTTTGAGACTGGAAATTCTCTTGTTTATGTTGTAGGTTACTTAGGAGGATTTGATGGAAACTTTCTATGGAACAGGATTGGAGCTGGTAAGAGTTGTTTCTAACTGTCTCATTCTTTAGAGAAAATAAGCAGAATTTCAGCAACTGACAGATCCTTTTTGCCTGTCTAGTAACACTTTTCCAACACCTTCACTTCTCTTTTTATATAAGTCTTCTGCAGGTCTCTAGCACAAGTTAAAAGCACTATGAATTCATGGCACAGGCTTTGTAAATCAGCTAAACAGTGTAAGCAATACAGGACGGACAAATCAGTGCAAGTAGGAGTTAGATTCCTGTAACAATCAGGAAATTCTGTATTGGTCTGTCCTGTCTGCAGTTAAGTTCAGACTGGTGGATCAGTGTTTCCTGTTTTCTGTTCCAGAATACAGCATGAATGTTCCTGTGTGGTCCCTGCGACTCCTGCCAGCCCTGGCTGGTGCTCTCTGTGTGCCTTTAGCCTACCAGATTTTGATTGAACTGCACTTCTCCCACTGTGCTGCACTTGGAGCTGCTCTTCTGATTCTCTTAGGTAAGATTGTTCAGCTGAGCCCTATTCTTCACACATGGGGAGAAGAATCCCTTTTCCCCTTAGGAATGTTTAGGGTGGAGTAGCATCTCCCCAGAAAACATCAACAGCCCTGGCCTGTGCCAGTCTGTGCTGAGCCTCCCTGGTCTCCTAAATCCTCACAGCTCTGCAGCAGGCTGTCCTTCTGGGCTTTATACAAGTTCATTTCAATATTAAGCAAAGTAGGCAGCCTTAACAACCTCACAGGAAACCACATTTCTTGTATCCAAGGAGGTCTGTCCTCCCTTCCTCAGAGGTTACAGGATGAGTTACAATATACTGGCTTTTAACAGCAGGACAACTCAACTTGCAGTCAGAGCTCATCGAATTTCTTCAAGTCCAAACTGCAGCAAACCAGCCTGTGTCCTTAGCGCTGTGATTTGACACTGTTCTGATGTGTACAACTCAGCTGGTTTTGTTTTCTCTGAGGGGCTGCTGGCAGCTGCCTGAATGGGGAAGAGCCTCTCAGCAGCTCTTTAGCAGCCTGATAAGAGAAACCTCTCCTAGCTACCGGCTTCTCTGATTCTGGCTCATTGCAGCTCCCTTTCCTGCAGATCTGTTGTGGTGCTCATTGCTTGCTGTGCTTGCTGCCTGGACTCTTTGCTTTGAGAAGCACCTCTCTGGATTTCCCAGGACTGATTTTCTTTGCCTTTGTAGGAAGTGCAGCAGTTTTATCTGCCTCCTGATAGACTTCACTGCTTGCCCACCTCTTTGTCTTGGAAACAGTTATGTCCATGTAATTTGCTCCTGCTGGAAGGTTTTTGTCCCTCTAAACCCAGCACTTGCCCATTCCAGCCAGTAGGAACTGTCTGTCCCTAAAAGGGAAGGTCCTTTTGTTGGATAACAGTATGATTGTCTGAGGTAGCACTTGCCTATAGACAAGTTTCTCTAATTTTGTGTCTGTCTCTCTTTTCCAACAGAAAACTCTCTGATCACTCAATCAAGATTCATGCTTCTGGAATCAATACTGATTTTTTTTATCCTGCTTGCAGTTTTGTCCTACCTGAAGTTCTACAATTTGCAAAAGCACAGGTAAAGCTGGATTGTCTCCCACCCTTTTGGATACTCTCATGGTGACTTTTTTTTTTTTTTGTCACAGACTGTGTTTTTCTATGCCTCTTAACCATTCTGTAACTCACTTCACCTGTCTGTAAAATCCAATGCTTCAACCTCCCATATGGCTGCCCCAGAATTTTTCTACTGAGCAGTGTTAAAGACTGTTTTTACTGTTAGCAGGGTTGTCTTTTTTAATTTTAAAATAGAAATAAAATCCCTTGGGAGCATTTCTTTGCCCACTCAGGTTTTTTACTGGAAGGTTTCCTTCTGTGCACAGAAACACTGATAATAACAGGTCACTTAATGCTCCTTTGTAACTGTTCACAGGCACTGAATTTAGAGATATTTGTCTCTTTTGTTCCCTGATCCTTACAGAGAATGAAGTAATCCTTAGTAAAGTAAAATTATCTTTAAATTGAGCCTAGCAAGTGATTTAATACATTTATCTTTAAGTGCCTTCTCTGGAAGCTGGTGGTTTTGGCTCCTGCTGGCTGGAGTAGCCTGTTCTTGTGCAGTTGGGTAAGTGATGATGTCTTACCTGGACTTTAATGCCTACTGTTCAAGACAATGTTAGAATATTTATATATTGTGTTAGGTAATTGTGTAGTTTTTAACCATGTTCATTTTTATGCACTTTCTTCACAGAGTGAAATATATGGGCCTGTTTACCTATATGCTGCTCTTGGCCACTGCAGGACTCCACTTCTGGCACATGATAGGAGACCAGAACTTGTCAAATGTACGTAGCACAGCATGCAAAAGTTGTTATTTGTCACTTTTCATTGCAGGAGCCTTTCAAGCCCACAGATAACAGTGCAGTCTGTAGCTGGCTTTTGTACTACAATTCCTTGTCTGGAAACCCTTCTGTCATAGTACAGTTCCCAACTCACTTGCTGGGGAAGATGGAATTAAGTTTAAGAAAAATATGTGTGTGTAGACTGTCTTTTCTGCTGTTATCCATGTCTTGGTGATGTGTGACTGAGAACATGCACTTGTCTCACACACTCCTGCCAGCTCCACTTCAAATCCTTGCTGCAAGTTACCCAGTTGTCCACAAAGTTACAGTTGAATGAAAACAGTGGGGGAAACTTAGAAAAGACAGACAAAACAAGCAAAGTGCTCTGGAACTTTTAATATCTAGAGCACTAAATGAGTGAGCTTTCTATGTTCTTCCAGGTTTCCTTGCTGTGCCATTTTCTAGCCCGGGGTCTGGCCCTTATCATCATCCCCATGGGGCTGTACCTGTCCTTCTTCTATGTTCACTTGGCTTTGCTGTATCGCTCTGGGCCTCATGACCAGATCATGACAAGTGCTTTCCAAGCCAGCTTAGAGGTAAAGGAAATGTGGTCTTGGAACTGATTTATTAAAGAGGGGAGAATGTTCACTATTAGGTGGTGTTTAATCCTATTCCTTTGGTCCTGCATATTTTGTCCCTTTTATGTCATTTAACTATTTTGCTGCTGTAGTACTGCTTTAAGGTGAAGCAATAATGACTGAAATCCTAATAACAGATGAAAACCTATTCCAAATGAAGCAAGAAAAATATATTCACTCTTCTGCTGAAGGTTTGTCCCTTCCTACAGGAAACTCCACAGAAGTAGATACAGTACTGAACTCTCACATGGTGATATGGTATACTATAGGAGTGCTTAGCCTGTCTTTTAGGACATGGCTTTAGGGATATTTCCTGAGACCCTGTAGTCTTTTAGTTTTGTGGGTGTTGGTGTATTTACTATCTATTGAGTATGGTGCTGCAAGACTTGATTTTGGTAGGTAAAACCAAATGAGAAGGTGCTGTGTGAAGATACTGCTGTGTTGGAGTGGGATGTGACTCAATAGAATTTAAGCAGCCTTTGGGTTGTTTCTTCTTCTTTGTACTTACCCTGTCCTTACCCTTCTCAGGGTGGGCTGGCTCGAATCACTCAGGGTCAGCCCTTAGAGGTGGCCTATGGCTCTCAGATCACTCTGCGGAATGTGCTGGGCAAGCCCATGCAGTGCTGGCTCCACTCTCACTCCAACACTTACCCCATCAGGTGAGGAATCTGCCCGGGTCTCTATGGGGAGGGTCAGCTCTGCTTCTTCACCTGCCAGTCCAAGTGTAGCAGTTTGGGTCCTGGCAATTCTAGCTTCATTAATCCTCCAGAGTCCCTGTGCTCTGTAGGAATGATCAGTGATGTGGTGCTGGTTTGTACTGCTGGGACTGGTGAGCACAGAGATCACAGGTGCCTTTACACCTCTGTGGGGTTTTGTTACTTCCTGTGCAGGTATGAGAACGGCCGAGGGAGTTCCCATCAGCAGCAGGTGACCTGCTATCCCTTCAAGGATGTGAACAACTGGTGGATTGTCAAAGATCCTGGAATGTGAGTATGCAAGAGATTTAAATTCAACCTATATGCTTCCAAAACCCAACCAGGGCTTGGATTGGATTGGACATAACTCTTCTCTGCTTATGGATGCAGAAGCCTGGTGTGATCTGAGCAAGTGATTGCAGCTCTTTGCACAATCCTTCTCAATGTGGTAAAAACATTACTGAGGACTCTAAAATCCTGTCTGAACTGCTCCTGCCAGAACATGGGCTGTGCTGTGCACAAGTGGAACTTGAAAGACTCACAAGACTCACAGTGGAGATTCTTCAGGTGTTTTGCATGAAAGGGAAGCTCTGCTTTTTGAAGTGTGAGCCATGGTGTTAGTGTGTCTTGATGAGTTTTACCAAACTTGAATGAGTCTCAGAAAAGAGTAGAAAACACTTTTGAAAAATGAGTAGTTCTTTGTATTAGAAGTGTGGAATGAGCTGTAGGATCTGCCACATAGGGAAGGATTCCAGGTGGTGCCTGTACCTGAGGCCTGGTTTGTGCTGAAGTGTTTTGCTATTGTCACTGTCAATACAGAGCAGGACTCTCTGTCCTTGTTTTGCCAGTAAAAGCCTTTGAGTGACATAATTCCATACTGATCAAAAAGTTGCTTTTGTGAGTTTCTTACATTGTACTGGGAGCTGTATAAAGAGTCCTATCAGAAGGACTATGTGCCATTACGAGTCATACCCACTTTGGGAAAGTTTTTCCATGGTGCAAACTTTTCAAACAAAGAGTCTAACAGGACCACAGACCCCAAATATATTCTTAAAATCCTTCAAACTCTAGACTCCTGTGAGCATTGGAGGATGTGAAGTCCTTCTATGGAACAGTAAAATACAGGCAGCAGTTTAGTGAATTGCAGTTTCCCCTTGCCATGGCCCTGTCCAGAAGCCAAGTGAGAGTTTACTCTGTATGGTGCAAAAGCCATTGATCTGTCCTATAATTCTGCCAAAGTGACACCAGCTGTAGCGCAGCACCCATCAGACTCAGTGAAGCACTCAGTGTTTCACACAAGCCACCAAACAGCTGTGTGACAGTAATAACCTTAATTCACTCCTGACTGACCTGGATTCAGACCACTGACCTAATGCCTGGAGTGTCAGTATCCCATTACTGATCCTCTGACTCATTCTGCCCTTAAGTCACCTTTGCTTTGATGAGCTTTGTTTCCATTCTTATACAACCTATATATTGCTTTAATTTCTCATTTTCTTGCCTAAATGTCTGTCCCTGCCTGCAGCTTCTTGACCTAACAACTCGGTCATGACAAGGTTGTGGTCTATATAAAGACACATATAATTTAACCATTTCCAAGTTAACCATTTGCTCTTGGGTGTCCCTTCACCAGGCAGCAGCTGGTGGTGAGTAACCCTCCACGGCCTGTCAGGCACGGGCACATCGTGCAGCTCGTCCACGGCATCACAACTCGCTACCTCAACACGTAAGTCCTTTCCTCGTGCTCTGCTCTGCCAAGCCTGCTGGCTCATTCTGCTGGGTTGGCTCTCAGAATAACCACTTTGTGACCTTGCATTCAGATATGCCATAAACTGCTTGTTATTTGTGGATTTTTACACCAGTGAGCCTTGGAGGCACCTCATGTGGTTAGTTCCATATGCCATCCCTGTGGCCCAGAGGAAGGATCCTGTATGCTTATTTATTTTTTCTGATTGACTTGGCAGTGGGATTTGATCCTAATCACAAACTTCTTAATGGTTGCTTACTGCTTCTGTTCTTCCCTACTTAGTGGCCTTTAGAGGATTTCACAGTTGTTCACATTTCACGGTAGTTCTGCAGATTCCTAAATACAGAGTTCCCTCTGTGAGTCATCATCCTCACCCCTTCAATTGCCCCCTGGACAGGTGCAGGCATTCAGTATTTTGTGTGACTTAACCCAAATCCAGCTCCACTGACTTTGATGGCATGCTCCTACCTGAAGGATGTGCTCTGGAAGTTAGGAAGATGTGCTGGAGAATCCGGTGTGCTGTGGCTGATTGCCAGAGATTCTTGCCTGTTTTGAAAGCCTGCAGTATGAACTTGCCTCCTGACTGCTTCCCAAAGGGCATCTGTGTGTACTTGAATATCACTCAGATTAGGAAGGGGGTTGTTCCGAGCTTGGGTTTTTGCTATGTCCCTTCCAAATCTAATTTGTTCATTATTGGAAACCCCAGTGAACAGCGTCTCTGTTTGTCACAATCGGTGCTTGTTCTTCAGCCTGGCATCGCAGGCATCTGCATTGGCTTCCTCTGAGCCTCTTCCTGGCAGCTCTTGGTTGTGGGGAATGCTCTCTCTCAGAGTAAACAGTGCAGTCTTGTTAAGGGAGTTACTTTTTGCTTTATTACTGAATCCAGTCTAAGCCAATTCCATATGGGTTTGCCTTTAATATGTATTTGGGAAATGGTGGTAGAGGATCTTCCTTTATTTGTCTTCTAGTCATGACGTTGCTGCTCCTCTTAGCCCCCACTCCCAAGAAGTTTCCTGCTATATTGATTATAACATCTCCATGCCAGCACAGAACCTCTGGAGAGTGGTGAGTGGTCAGAGGAAAGGGAGGACCTGATCATGCTCCAGCAGAAACAGCTGAGACAACATGGATCAAAATCATCTTTCTGTTGTAGGAAATTGTAAATCGTGAGTCTGACACAGATGTGTGGAAGACAATTCTGTCAGAAGTGAGGTTTGTTCACGTGAACACCTCTGCAGTGCTAAAGGCAAGTGGGGTTATGTTTATTTGCCTGTAGCTTTTGCTTCATGCAGTTCTTATAATTTCAAAAACTCTGCTCCAAAATAGCTACACCACTATAACGAACAACCAAGTAAATTAAAGGAAACAATAAACTTGCTCAATGTGACAAAAGAGCAGCATGTGTTTTAGGTTGTCACACTGGTACTTCATCCCTCTCAGTATCAAAGCTGTTCTGCTTCTCAAGAGGTTGTGACCACTCTACACAACTGGGGCTTACAAGCTGATGCCAAGTCTGTGTGTCTTTGAGAGCAGCTGGAATAATTAAGGATCTTTTTCTTCACAAAGTTTGCCAGAATGACTGATTTTATAGCTGTAGTATTTACTGAGACATTATTTTGTATGGTGACTCTTCACACATTTTCTGGCAGTCCCTTGTTGTCATCCAGTGCTCAGGCAGAGCCTGGGAACTTCTTCCATCCTGAAGTTCAGTTTGGTAGAACTTTCAGTTTAAAAGTTCACTGTTGTTTTTCTCTTTTAGCTCAGTGGAGCATCTCTGCCTGAGTGGGGATACCGGCAGCTGGAGGTGGTTGGAGAGAAGCTGTCCAAAGGCTACCACCAGAGCATGGTGTGGAATGTGGAAGAGCACAGATATGGGAAAAGTATGTCTCAGCCACGCTCCTGAAGCAGGTTTCACTTCATGGTGATGAGAAGGTGGTACTGTGCGTGTTCAGTTGGCTCTACCACGTTGTCAGAATCCTTACAAAGTCCCTTCAAGTGCTGTTGCACTTGGATGATGTATTGGAGAAGGGTTCCTGGGAGAGTGAGGAGCCTGTGTGCTCTCTCCCCTTTCTAGCTTTCTGCCTGTGGTTATTTCTGAGCTTTGCTGTTTCCTTCCAGGCCAGGAGCAAAAAGAGAGGGAAGTGGAACTCCACTCTCCCACACAGATGGACATCAGTAAAAACCTCAGCTTCATGGCAAAGTTCACAGAATTGCAGGTGAGTGTCTTGTTATTCCCTTCATTTTTTCTTCTGCTACAGAGCAGGAGCCTGAGCATTTCTGCAGAATCTGAGCCTGAGAATTCATTGTTTAATCCTTGCTGATAGTTTGCCTTCCTCACTGTAAAAAAATGTTTCTGAATGCACTTATAAGGGCATTAAAGACCTGGGCTGTCCAGTAATGAATACCCAAGTGATTGTGTAACAAAAAAGGGGGAGGAAAATTGGTTGGGCACCCAGAAGCTGCCTGAAACTGAACTGTAATGTGTGGTACATGCAGTGAGTAGTGTTGATGCCCCTTACTATTTTTGTAGAAATCCATTAAGGAAAGTGCATTATTTAAGAACCAAATAAAACAATTGTATTGATCAGTATCCATATGAGATATGTAAAATATTTCTCCACTCCCAGCTTAGGAACTTAACATCTTACATCTGGAGCTGTTCACCCATGCCTGCTGTCCCACCTGTTGTTCCAATTCTGAAAGCCCTCTGCTTACCTTTTTTTCTCTAGTGGAAAATACTCACATTAAAAAATGAAGACACAGAGCATAAGTACAGCTCCTCTGTCCTGGACTGGATCACAATGGACACCAATATTGCCTACTGGCTCCACCCCACCTCAGGGGTAAGTACAAGAGGTAGAACTAGCTGTGAAGCTGTTGAGAAAGCAGAACAGCTCAGATATGAGCCCCAGGAGTAGGAGTCAGAGCAGAGCTGCAGCTTCCAGCCAAGGACTTTTCCTATATTAATATATTTTCCATGAGGGGTGAAGTATTTTAGCATGAGATACAACTTTGACAGTAGTTGCTTTTAATTAAATCATGTTTGCTTGTGCTTTTTTTTTTTTTTTGAGGTAAATTGCAGTTTAATAGTTTCCATTATTGATTTCATTTAGAAGATGAGTTCATCTCCAATAGCATCCTTTAAATGCTTTCCATTACACAAGAGTCTTAAAGCAGCAAAGTTTATCAACCAGTTTTGTTCCAGGTTACTAGGCAGGCCCATTCTGGAGCTTTATTTAGCAAGTTTGTGTAGGTAATATTTAAACTCACCTAAAAGAACACAGCATGTTCCTGCTTTTGGCTTAGACCATCATCTATCCTGCAGGCCCAGATCCACCTCCTTGGGAATGTTGCCACCTGGGCTTCAGCTAATGCTGCTGTTCTGGTCTACCTGTGTCTGTCCCTGTGGTACGTGCTACGGCGAAGGAGGAAGATCTACGACATCCCTGAAGGTCTGACTGCACTCTGTGTGTGTGTCCAGGTGGAGGCTTGTGCCTTGCTCTGCTCTCAGATGCCATCTCCTGTCTCCTGCAGATGCCTGGCAGCTCTGGATGTCAGCAGGAGGCATTTGTGGTGGAGGCTGGGCTGTGAATTACCTGCCCTTCTTCCTGATGGAGAAGACACTTTTCCTGTACCACTACCTGCCTGCTGTCACATTCCAGATTCTCCTGATTCCTGTGGTACTGCAGCATCTCAGTGATCATCTCTGCAGGTATTTGGCTCCAAGAGTTCTCTTGAAAGGAGGACTGCCACAGTTCTTTCTCCAGGTTCTGTCACCTGGGGAAAGCAGTGTTTTTTTCAGCAGTGGCCAAACTGTCATTTGCTTTTAGGGAAGCCAGGGCAGGCACAGGTGTTTTGGATGAAGTGTTAGGCCAGCCTTGATGTAACTTGAGCACTCTTTCCCTCTCTGATGCCAGATCTGTGCTGCTCAAGAGCATGTTCAGTGCCCTGACTGTAGCCTGGCTCTCCTCGGTGTACTTTGTGTACTGCACCTTCAGCCCCGTGACCTACGGGCAGCCTGCACTGTCCCTCACGGAACTCAAGGCCCTGCGCTGGAAGGACACCTGGAACATCCTGATCAGAAAGCAGTGACCACTCCAGCCTGGGCACAGCAAAGGGAAACACCTCTTGTGCAAAGCCAAGAATTTATTGTTAGCATCATGGAAATCTTAACAGTCGCTTCAGGTATTTTGTAGTAGTCCAGATCTAATGATTACAGGAGAAGAAAATAAAGGAACACTGTTACAGAAAAGGTCTCAACAGTAATACAGCTGTTATGAGCACAGTTCCCAGTTTCTGTTACATTCACCCTTCACTGCCCCTCAGGGTGTGAAGGTTTCTGACTTTAGTCAACAGCATCCCAGCTCCTTTGCTGGAAGAGCTGCAGCAATTTCTTTTCTTTCCTGGGAGTAGAGTGGTGGTTCTTCCTTCTGGCACTACATTGCACTTACTGCTATTTCATGTGTTTCCTATCACTGAGCTCTGCAATCCCATTATATGCTTGCTATAAATGGACTCTTTCCAACACATCAGATACTTTTTTTCTGTTTTCTTTGTTATGCCTGAAACCCCAGGTTTTCCCTCTCTAAAGCTTGCTCATCTTTAACAATCAGTAACTGGCCCTGCAGCCTTACAGCATCATTCCATGACTCTATTCCTCAACAATGCATTATTTGCCCCCAACTTCCAATGCTGTGCTATCATTTCTATTTATGTAAATAGAGCATTAAGCTACATTTATAAATAGTTCATTCTGCATAGAATAATGACTTGTTACTATTATCTATTTATAATCATCTGACATCAGCATCACTTTTAAGAAGATAAGCAAAATAAAAAGACATTAAAAGTTTTAAAAGTTGCTGTTACAGCTAAAGAAGGCTTCAGGCAACCCAGGAATTGAGCCAAAGCCAGAATAATCCTTTGGTCATGTGGCACTGATGTGAAGCCTGAGGCCTGTTACCAGCAGTGGCAGTATTGCCATTACACCTCAGATCCCATGGGAAAAGAGCTCTGGGCAAGGTAGGACTGATCCTGCTGACAAGGAAACCTGCTCCAGCTTGTGCACATGGGTTCAGGGTGAAAACACTGAAACCCCATGGCCTGGCCTGCACCAGCAGAGAATTCACAGAGAAGAAGGCAAAGGTGAAGCACTGGGGACTCAGTGGGGAATTTATAATGGCTCTGTCCAGGTGTCTGAGCAGGGCTGTAGTACCTGGGCCACATTCCATTGCTGTATCAGCAGCAGGTCCTGCAGGGCAGCACAAAGCTGCCAGAGCAGCATTCCCTCACCCCAGGGGCTGTGCAGTTCCTCACTGCTCTAAAAAATTCTATTCAAGGCTCCCCCCACCCCAACCCCCCGAGGAAGGTATGATCCAACACCACAGTCATTCAAAATAGGTTTTAGTGACTATTTTGCTCCTGCTGGAATCAGCCCTGAGAGCTAATGCTTCAGTGCAGTAGCTCATACTCTAAGTCTGTTACCCTGAGCTAGACAGCACCCAGCAGCAGTCAGGAAATGCTCTGCCTTCTCCTGGGCACTGCAGAAGTACCACTGAACTATCACTGAGACACCAAACCTTCACCCCTTCCCAGGGCTGAGAAGACTATAGGGATGAAAGTGCAGACTGCATTTCTTAACTTGGTTTTTTTTTCTCTGAATTTTCAGCCATGACAGAACCAAAGGTAACAATTCTGAGTTAAGGGAAGAAAGAGCTGTTGAGTATAAGAGCCCCTCCAGCAGCATTCCCTTCTGTGCCTTTTTGCTGGCATAGTGAATGCACCACAATTACCTTTTATAAAAATGGTTATTTCTGATCACTGTTCATTTATTTATTAGCCAAAGTAACACACCCACAACCAACACAGCCAAACCCTGCTTTTAGAAAATTAGCAAATACAAAAAAGTTCCTCTTAGCAATATTTCCCTCCCACCCTCATTCTCAAAATTACACCTTAGGTCCAGACTCAAGAACAGTATCACAAGGACATTTTCAAAGGTCCAACCAGCACTTCATTGCAGTTTTTTTCCAAACAGACACTTCATGCTCCTGCAGTATCACTTATCTGGGGTAAACTACAGAAACTGGGATATCACTGTTTGTACTTCTTGTCTGCTCTTTTTAGAAAGCCAGACATTCTTGAGCTGGAGCTGCTGGAGTGCAAGGCAAGTGCTCTGACCCTGTCTGAGGGTGTCCAGGCAGCTGCTTGTGCCAGCAGCAGGAGGGTCCTGCAATTCCCAGTTTCCCCCCTTGCTGACCTCACCAGCCATCTCTGGAAGCGGACGGATTCTGCCCAGCAGAATTTGCAACCAGCAGTACAGAAATGCACTAAAAGACACTAATACTGACAAGGTCAGGTTTCTGTTTCCATGAGCAACTCAATCCAGTTGGAGCTCACACATTCAGTAACTGTGGTAAAGCACACTGGGTACAAAAAATAACCAAACAGTGTAGCAAGAGTCAGGAGCTTGGAAAGGAATAAATTAGGAATCACTAGAACCACCAGACTTCTTGGGCCTGTCCCCTGGTGAACTGCAAGTTCCCATTTGTCCCTGTCAGTCTCTGTCTCACCCCTGTCTCAAGGGAGAGGTGCCTCTGCAGGTCAGTCCCTCTGACCCCACAGGCTAGGAGGTTGGCCAGCAGCAGAGCATGGCCACAACTCAAGGTGCCAACAAGGTGGAGAAGAGTAAGAGCCTGTTAAAATTAACAGCATGTGAGCTAGTCTTGGGTAGAGAGAAAAACACCCAAGAGGCACATGATTTTCCTGCTACAGACAACCATCATCAGGGAAATGGGGTATCTTGCTAGTCACCTGATAGTGCTTAATTTTCAGGGGAATCTTCAGTATTAGATTTCATTCCGAAAACTAAAAAAAGGCAAGTAACACTGCCTTTAACCAGTTCACCAAGTAACAACTCCAGACATCTCAGGGAGAACAGGGAGGGGTTTGGAGGGAAGAGGGATGGAAGGCCAACCCCTTCCTCTCTCGGTGAGAAGATTCCCACCAGGATCCCCTCCGCTGCTAGGACGACTTAAGGGGCACTTCACCAACCATTCCGTGGAAGTCCTTTCCCAAAGTTGTCTTCAGTGTTGGTGCGGACCAGAGGCAAACCCTGGGGCCGTGCCAGGCTAGTGCGGGCGGCTGCTGGACTCGAGGTGGGAGCGCTTCCCCGCCGCCAGGACAGCGCCGCTCTCCGCCTGCTCCGGGAACGGCCGCTTGTACGTCCGGCCGTGCCCGTTCAGCGCCCCGCGCTGCCACTTGCAGATGTCCCCGTTCAGGATGTCCTGAATGTGCTGCACGATGAGGTTTATGGCAACTGCAGAGAGGAACAGGAATAGAGGACATGAAGGCTCTCCTGGCTGAGTTATCTAGAAAATGTGGAGCATCCAGCCCTGCTCAACTCAAGTTTTAACAAGCCCTTAAATGAAACTCTGCCTGCTGTCTGCAGTGAGGTCAGACCCCCAACAGGTCACTTTTCCAGCCCTCCACAGGCTGAGCAGTTCCCTGCCCTCCAGCAAAAACCCCTTCCTCAAGAGCAGGCACTCAAGGCAGCAGGGTGCCTCCTGCTCTATTCCCAACCCCAAAGGTATCTCCCAAGGCAAATCAGGGAACCCAACTCCCTTTTACCCATGTTGTCAACTCCTCGGGGGATGATCACATCTGCATACTTCTTTGTCTGCAAAACAGAAGCAGTGGTGGAGGAGGCTGTTAATGGGAAAAGTCAACTTCATTCCAGAAAGAAGCAACCAAAGACCAGAAAACTGGGCAAAGATGGAAGGTCCTAGTGCTCCAGGGTATTAAGTTAAAGCTCTGTCTCATGGTAACAACTTAAATAAATTCCAATATCACACTGGCAAATATGCACTGGATTGAAGCTCAGGGATTCTTTTTACTGTCCCTTTGCAGAGAATCACCAGGTCGAAACAGCAGGTCAGGTGTGGAGTCCTTTGCTTTTATCCATCTGAGCTGCCTTGCCCACTTCAGGCCAGGTCTGTTTGCCAAGAGCTGGTTTTAATCAGCATTTCGCAAGCCATTGCTAAATCTCTGCTGAGAGCCAAGGTATCCAATGTGCATGTGAAATTCCTGCCTGCCTCTGATAACATTTTATTGATCTTTACCACCACAGCACTCCTGCTTTTTCTTTCCCCACACAGCTGGAAAATAGCTGGCAAATTCAGCATTTCTAATGAGTAGTTTTAGAATCCCAGAGTTCCTTTGATCTAGAGCAAGAGGCGCCTGAGTTAGCCTTTTCCTTCATTTAATCCACATGCTGGATTTTGTTCTCATAGGGTTTTTTACAAATTAATTTGATTATGTGAGTACCTATATTGGCCTCACACTACATGGTGTAGCAAGCAGAGCTAGAATGGTCTGCCCTAGGGTTTCACCAGTGTTCCCTTCTGAGAAAGGCTGCTGGAAACCAAGCTTTTCTTTCTTCCTACAAGACTTAAGAATAAACTGAGAGTGGGAGTGTTTCATTCAGAGAGACCCATATGTAAATAGCCCCAGCAGCCAGCAGTGAGAAAACGTGTTTGAGGCATTTCCATGGTGCTTCGCCAGCAGAAGCATTTCAGTTTCTTAACAACCAGCTTGAAATGGTTGAAGACATGAGGCAGAGAGGAGAACGTGGGATTTGTGAAATACCAAAAGTCACCACAGCTGCCCCTAGAGCAGCTAATGCCCAAACAACCCTGCTCCTCTACCCCTCCCCAAAAAAACAAGACCCCACAAATGAAATTAGTGAGAGGCTTCATACCGGTAAGCAGAACTCCTCAAAGGCAGGCTTGACAAACGTGGTGTACTGGGTGAGGATCTGCTCCAGGTCCCTCCCACGTTTCATATCTCGCAGAACTGGGAAGGGGAGATAAAAGCCCTGAGTGTTGTCCCGTGGTGGGGACGGATAAGGAGCAGGGGCACGGCGGGGCTTTACCTCTGCGGGACAGACGGACGTCAGAGTCCGTGTCCACAAAGAGACGGAGGTGGAACATGTCCCGAATGTCCTGGTTGTAGAAAACCAGGATCCCCTCAAAGAGGACAACATCAGCGGGATACACCACCGTCGTCTCTGCCAGCCTGCCAGGACAGAACACCCAGAGCCCGTTAAACAGGCCTTGTGCCACCACCAAGGATCTGTCCCCAGGCTGGGGACACCCCCACACAACCCAGGACTGCAGACAAAGGCAGAGCCCACCTAGAGTGTGTCACGAAGTCGTACGTTGGTACCTCAACCGTTTTGCCATCAACAATGTTTTTCAAGGTTGAATGCATCAAATCATTATCAAAGGCATCTGTGAGAGGAAAGTTTAAAGAGAAGGACTTTCAGATGGTGTTGTATCAAATGATCTCCTCAGATTTTTCCAGACCCAAAGGAAAAACCCTCTGCCCAGTATTTCACCAGGAAAAAAAGGAACTTGCAGCTTATTCTTTCCTACCACTAGCAACACAGCACTCCCTGCCCAAGTGGCAATGGCTGTGTTTGATTTTGGAGATAAGAGAGACTTTGCTGTTCACAAGCAACTGCAACACAATGAAATTAAGAGGTGAAGCTGGTCATTTTATAATTTTATCAACCTGCTATGTAACTGTGTAATTTTGTGCAACTTTGTTCATTGGTTAGTCAAGAGCAATTGGAAAACCCCAGGCATCTTTCACGGTTTGCATTACCCACCCAACAGGCAACAGACTTCAGCCAAGGGCAGCTCCCTGTCCCGCCTACAATCCACAGCACTCCCCTGGGCAAGGGGAGCAGCTGTTTGTGTGGACAAGAAGTAACAGCAAAGGATTTGGGGAATGATGTGGTTCATTAAGGAGCCTCTCAAGAGCAGGGAGTGGAGCAGGGAGCAGGCTGGGATGCTCTCCACGGTCCAGAAGGACGCAGTAACAACGGGCACAAGGGAAGGACAAATGGATGTTTTGGTGGGGGAAAGCACATTTCTGTTCTCCAACACTTCCAATTTCCTACGGGCGCTTCCCTTAAGACCCAGCTGCGCTCCAAGCACCGCCCGAACCCTGCCGGGGCCGGGCCGGCGAGCGGCTCACCCGGGTGGTCGAAGTTGTACTGTCCCTTCAGCGCCTTGGCCTGCTGCTCGGCCGTCAGCACCTTGTAGAAGCTGTCCTGGCTGAGGATCAGCACCTTGCGCTGCCGCTGCTCCACCTCGTTCTGCCCCAGCAGCTCCATGATCTTCTCGCACACTGTGGACTGAGCGGGAGGCGGCTCAGGCGGGGCGGATCAGGGGGACCCCGGCCCTTCCCGCGGGGCGCAGCCCGGCCCGGCCCCCGGCCCGCCCTCTGCCCGCTGCCGGGGCGCAGCCCGGCGCCGCCACCGGCGATGCCCCTGCGGCCGCCGCGCAGGTCCCGCGCCGCGCGGGCTGCCCCGGGGGGGCGGGGGCGAGCCCCGGCACGGCGGGCTCACCTTGCCGCTGGCCGTGCCGCCGCTGACGCCGATGAGGAAGGGCTTGGGGTGCGGCCGCTCCGCGTCCGGGCCGCCGGCGGACGCCATGGCGGGGTGGACGGCGGGGGGCGGGGCCGCGGAGGGGGCGGGGCCGCGCGGGGGCGGGGCCGCGCGCGCTGAGCGCGTCCGGTCTCAGCCCCGGGGCGGGAGCGCCGGCACGGACAGACGGACAGACGGACAGACGGACAGACGGACAGAAATAAGGCTCTGCCTTATTACAGAGAACGCTGTCTTACCCAGGCACTCGTGTGAGCGTGTGTGTGTGAGTGCGCGCCTGTCCCCGGTGTGTTTGACACCCGTTCCCGTGTGTGTTTTACACCCCTACCCACGTGCGTGTGCACACCTGTTCCCGTGTATGCACACCTGTTCCCGTGTGTGTTTTACACCCCTACCCACGTGTGTGTTTGACACCCGTTCCCGTGTGTTTGACACCCGTTCCCGTGTGTGTTTTACACCCGTACCCACGTGTGTGTTTTACACCCGTTCCCGTGTGTGTTTTGCACCCGTTCCCGTGTATGCACACCTGTTCCCGTGTGTGTTTTACACCCCTACCCACGTGTGTGTTTTACACCCGTTCCCGTGTGTGTTTGACATCCCTTCCCGTGTGTGTTTTACACCCGTACCCACGTGTGTGTTTTACACCCGTTCCCGTGTGTGTTTTACACCCGTGCCCACGTGTGTGTTTTACACCTGTACCCACGTGCGTGTGCACACCTGTTCTCGTGTGTTTGACACCTGTTCCCGTGTGTGTTTTACACCCCTACCCACGTGTGTGTTTTACACCCGTGCCCACGTGTGTGTTTTACACCCGTACCCACGTGCGTGTGCACACCTGTTCCCGTGTGTTTGACACCCGTTCCCGTGTGTGTGCACACCTGTTCCCGTGTGTGTTTTACACCCGTTCCTGTGTGTTTTACACCCGTTCCCACGTGTGTGTTTTACACCCGTTCCCGTGTATGCACACCCGTTCCCGTGTGTGTTTTACACCCGTTCCCGTGTGTGTGCACACCTGTTCCCGTGTATGCACACCCGTACCCACGTGCGTGTGCACACCTGTTCCCGTGTGTGTTTTACACCCGTTCCTGTGTGTTTTACACCCGTACCCACGTGCGTGTGCACACCTGTTCCCGTGTGTGTTTTACACCCGTTCCTG
Source organism: Anomalospiza imberbis (assembly GCF_031753505.1). Classification (NCBI taxonomy): domain Eukaryota; kingdom Metazoa; phylum Chordata; class Aves; order Passeriformes; family Viduidae; genus Anomalospiza; species Anomalospiza imberbis. Next base: position 4,552,343 of record NC_089701.1, on the reverse strand, counting down.
TGTGTTTTACACCCGTACCCACGTGCGTGTGCACACCTGTTCCCGTGTATGCACACCTGTTCCCGTGTGTGTTTTACACCCGTACCCACGTGTGTGTTTGACACCCGTTCCCGTGTGTTTGACACCCGTTCCCGTGTGTGTTTTACACCCGTACCCACGTGTGTTTTACACCCGTTCCCGTGTGTTTGACACCTGTTCCCGTGTGTTTTACACCCGTTCCCGTGTGTGTTGTGCCCCTGTTCCCGAGTGCAGGTGCGTGCAGAGCGCAGTACACGGGAACTGTGAAGAAACACCTGAAGGTACAACACAGGGAGACCAGGACACACAAATACACATATGGGTAAGACACGTACACACAGCGTGAGCACACACATCCTGTGCGTGGGGTGCCATAGTGATGTCTCCACACACTCACGTTAGATATTAATAGCTATAGCTACAATATACACAATTTTATATACGTGTTGTGTATAAATAGAGCCGGAACACACACCACATTCTACATGTAAATACAATATTCTAAAATAAAACCAAATCATATGTTTAAACACCAACAAATTGCTGCGAAGCTCCTTGACTGCCCCGTGCCCAGCACCGGCTCCACGGGCCGCACGGAGCCCGGACCCACCGGCCAGCCCCGTTTGCCCCCCGGTGCTGCGGGCAGGGCCTGGGCAAACAGCGGGTCAATGATTAACCGGCCCCGGCCGCGCTCCCGCCGCCGCGCGGGGCCACGCGGGGCTCGGGGGCCGCGGCGGGGCCGGACCGGGGCCGGGCCCCGAGCGGCGGCTGTTGGGACCCCGCGGGCACCGCCGTGAGTGGGGCCGGGGATGGGGCGCTGGGGGCTCGGGCGGCCGCGGTCCCGGGGGGGAACACGAGGGCAGCCCCACGCCACCCCGAACCTGGGGTGACCGCGTGGGTGGATGTGCCGGGAATGTCCCGTCCCGTCAGGACCTCCGTGTCCCCGCAGGCGTCCCGCGGATGGACGGTGACCCGCCAGCCGTGCCCCAGGGCCGCGGCCCCGCGGCGCGGGGAGCGGAGCAGGGGGATGGCAGCGGGGCAGCCGGGGCGCTGCCCACCCCCGGCACCCGCAGCGACGCCCCCGCGGCCCGTGGGGACAGGCCCGTGGCCGTGTCGGTGGTCACCAACTCAGCCTTCGAGGGGGCCCCCCCACCCTACTCGCCCCCGGACCCCAAGAGCTTTCACCTCTTCTACCCGCCGTTCCCAGCCGGCTTCTCCCAGCAAGGGCCCGTCCTTTACCCGCCGGGGCCGGGACCGCGGCCCTTCCCGGCCCCGGGCTTCCCCCCCGGGCCCCTGCCCTACAGCACGGTACGTATTCCCCACCGCGATGTGTCCGTGCCCCGCTCTGCAGCGGGGGTCACCCCTTACCTCCCCTCCCGGCTCCGTGGGGTTCCTGCGGTGCCCTGAGCAGCGCAGCCCGGGCGGGGAGCGCGGCCCGGGCTCTCGCAGCTCTAACCGGCCCCGTGCCGCAGCACAACGCGCAGCCGGCCGCGGGGCCGTCACCCGCCGGCCGCGGGCAGCAGCTGCCCAAGGACTACACGGTGGAGTCAGTGCTGGTGACCCTCTTCTGCTGCGTGCTGACCGGGGTCATAGCCCTCGTCTACTCGCACGAGGTAAGCAAGGACTCACCCGGCAGCCTCGAAGCCCCTCCTGGTGCTGCGGGTCTCTTCTAACCCCTCCTCCCCTTCTCCCCCTGCCCCAGACCCGGGCTGCTCTCGCCCGTGGGGACGTGGCCCAGGCGTATGTGGCATCCAGAAAGGCTCAGGTACTGGTCCTCTTCAGCCTCCTCTTCGGGTTGTTCGCCTCCATCAGCTGGATCATCTACGTCCTGGTGTCCCTGTACCTGTGACAAGGACCCTGACCCCAGGGACGCGGCGTGTGCCAAGAACTCCTCGTGGCTCGCCACCTGGGGTGGGGCGGGGCACGGGCAGGTGAAGTTGCCACAGACTTGTGTGGAAAGGGGTGACAACCAAGAGTTATTGGGGCTGCGGGGCAGCATCCGTCCTTCCCGGCGGGGCGAGGAGCTGCCCCGGAGCCTTCATCCATCTGCTCAGCCCAGGGCAGGAGGAGCCGAGAGCAGGGAGATGCCGGTGCCGCGTCCTGCTGGATCCAGCCCTGGGCAGGGAGCTGTGTCGGATCCATGGGCGGGATCAGGCTCTGCTGCAGGATGCTGAATCCCACTGCTGTGGGCTGTCACTTGGAGCTGCCAATGGGACTCTGATGTAGAGGGAGCATCTTGTAGGACTGGGGTTGGAGACGGAGCAGAAGTAACAGGTGTGTGGGAAAGCCCTCACTGGTCATTAATAGTGTGAGAAGATACAAACCCATGTATGCAGTTCTACAGTAATTCTGCACACACACACACCCCCCCCACACAGCCCCCTGTATTGCCACCTCTTGCTGCTTCCAGATTGAAATAAAATACAGCTGTAGCCAAAGCTTCTGCTTTCTCTGCACACCAAGGGCCTCCATCTCCCCTTGCCATGGCCTTTGTCCACCACAAAATTCAGGGTAAGTTCTCCTGCAACAGCTGAAATCAGGGTTTTCCCAAGAGCAGGCGGGCACCAGCCCATGCAGGACCGCAGGGACGGGGAATCTCCCTATGGCCCTGGGCCTGCGTGTGCCACTGGCCCAGCTGCTTGGGGGACACTGAGCTGTGGGCAGACCCCTCCTGCTGTGCTGGTTCCGTGGGATGCGGCCCCACATTCCAGCCCTGGCGCAGGGGGCACGTGCTCGGTCAGTGTCTGGGCACTCTCCTCCTGAGCTGGCCCGTGACAATTATTTCCAGAGGAATTTTGAACCCTGTCCAGCACTGAAATAGCTCCATGGAGCAGCTCCGCCGCTGCGGGGGTTATTTATAGCCCTTGGCTGGCAGCACACGGCCAGTGCACGGGCTGGGCACACGCCGGGGGCTGGGCAGCCAAAACCCCTGACACGGGGGACACCGGTGCCCAGGGAAGGTGACAGGAGTAGACTTCCCCTCCCAAGTGTATGGCAAAGCCATCTTGGCAGAGAGAGGGAAGACATTTATAGTGAAAAAACAGAGGAGAAAAGAGGCACGGGCAGAGGAAAACCACGGGGGGCACATGAGAAAACACGAGGCCACACCAGCGCCAGAGGCGGATTCGATTGTCACTTTAATCCACAGACTGTGCATGCACTGTAAACAGGATCATCAGGCAGGCTCGTTATTGGTGTTTTATTTGTCTTTAATATAAAAGTTACAGGTCTGAAATGTTCGCAGGAAGATGCCACCATGGGGGTCAGTGGTAAATCTATAATACAACGGAACTGCTTGGGGGGAGAGGCCTGGGGCAGGGGGCTGGTGACGGGGGGCATCGCTTCTCCCCACTCCCTGCCCCATGTGGAGAGGGGACTCAGACTCTTCCCTCTCCCCAAAAAGAGGTGATGGCCTTGAGGATGCTGCCTGCAAGATGGGAACACACTCATGGCCAGTCTTGCACAAGGATGCTCTGGGGTTCTGCTCCCCAGGGACTGCTCCTGGAGAGAGGGGGGGGTCTCTGCTCAGCGAACCTGAAGCTGCTCCAGGCAAGGGGACCCTCCTCTAGGGTCCCTCCAGCCTGGCCTGAGGGTGGGACGCGAGCCAGGAGCTGTGCCTGGGACACTGCTCAGCTGGGGATGACAGCAGAGGAAGGGGTGACGGGGGAGGAAAGCTGAGGGGCACTGGATGAGGTGCTGTGGCCACTCAGACCTCCCACCCCCACGCCACGGGCTGAGCCTCTGGCTCTGGGGGCTTGGCAGAGGGCAGAGAGCGAGACCTCCTTTGGTGCTAACAGGGCTTGTGGGCTCAAGTGCAGGGAAGAACCTGGAAACGGCTCCTGCTGGCTGGGGATCACAGAATCAGAATTTGCTGACTTGAAAGGGACCCATCGGGGTCACCGAGTCCAACTCCTGGCCCTGCACAGGACCACCCAAAAATCCCTCCATGTGAGAGCACTGTCCGAACGCTTCTTATCTCAGACAGGCTTGGTGCTGTGCCCCACCACCCTCTGGGGGAAGAACTTTTTCCTCATTTCCAACGTAAGCCTCCCTGACACAGGTGCAGCCGTTCCCTCGGGTCCTGTCACTGCTCACAAGTGAAGAGATCTGCACCTGCCCCCTGCTGCCCCTCGTGAGGCTGCTGAAGACCACAATGTCTCCCCTCAGTCTCCTCCAGGCTGAACAAACCAAGTGCCCTCAACTGCTCCCCACAAGGCCCCCCCAGACCCTTCCCCATCCTTATGGCCTCCTTTGGACACCCTCTAATAGCTTAATATCTTTTTCATATCGTGGTGCCCAAATTTAGTGTTGTCAGCAAAGTTCCTCAGAATCCCTTCCAGTCCTGTGTCCAGGTTGTCAGTGAAGATGTTGAAGAGCACAGGGCCAAGGGTGGAGCCCTGCGGAACCCCAGTCAGTGCCATTTTTGGGGTGTCCTGTGTGCCCAACCCACGAGCCACTGGCTCACCCCTCACGTAACACAGTCACTGGTTGTGGATTTTGTACAGACTGGTTTGCATGGTCACTCAGCTGGATGAAGACAAGCTGCCCCTCCTGTCCCTCTGAACCCCCAGGGCTGTGATTCCAGAGCTACCAGCACACACAGCCCTCCTAGGACAGCCTGGCCACTGCACCCAAGGGCTGCTCAGAGCCACCAGGGTGAAGCCCACACCTCATCCTGGGTGTGTTCATTGCCCTTTTCACCACCTCGCCGTGCTGGGCTTTTGAAAGACCTTATTTACAAAGGAAACATGGACATTACCTCCTGGGAAGCCTTTGGGGATCGCAAAGCCTTGGCTGTACAGAACACACAGCTCCAATGCCCTCAGTGCCATCCATGAAAATAAACCACTTTTGAAGCGTTCTGGCTCGGACACCGTGGTTCAGCACGAAAGATTCCTGCTCCTCCTGCTCTGGGGCTGCACAGAACTGTGTTGGATCCCCCACTCCCCTCCCCCAGACGCCCTCAGGGGCAGGGAGAGGTCTCTGTGCTTGGCCACTGTGTGAGCCTCATGCCTGAGTCTTCAGGAAAATAACCAAGCTGGGTAAAAGCCCAGGCTGTCACTCCCTCCTGAGAGTCAGGCAGAGCTGGCCAAGGCTTTGCAATCTGTTTGGAGAAGGAAAGGAGTGCAGCTCTGATTCACCCAGAACAAACAGAGGCCTTAGCAGGCACAGAGCTGCTATTGAGAAATAAGTTAAGGATGCTCTGTGAAACTCCGTGTCTGTATTCCTTGGGAGCTGCTGCCCTAAACCTGCAGGATTTTGTCAGAACCCTGTAAAAACCTGTGACCACGTGGCAGGGAGCTGAGGAGAGTCTTGCAAGGCTGCTGAAACCTGCAGGGCACACTCACACCCACGATCCAACTGCAAACCACTGGAGCAGGACAGAGAGGAGGGACGTGAAATGGCCTGGCTGGGGCTGTGCTGGGTGGGACACAGAGCGGGGACAGAAGGGCTGAATAAGGCACACTGAACAGACTGGGGTTAACACTGTGTGTGTGGGAAATGACACCCCTGCCTTGCCCTTCCATGCTGGGCTGTCCCTGCCCTGCTGGCACCAGCATGGCGGGACGGGACAGGGACTTGCTGGGGGTCCTGCAAAGCACAGCTCTCAAAGCACAGCACTGAGGGTGCCAGCGGGGACCCCCAGAGAAAAACATTTGGCAACAGACAGAGGAGAGAGGAGTGGGTGGGAGGACAGGGTGGCTCAGCTGGGCACAGGGCTCCTCCCTGGTTCCCACTTCCAACCCAGAAATGACTCCTTCATGAGGCTCCTGCCCCTGCTCTGCAGCCAGTGCCCACCTGACCGCCCCGAGCCTCCTATATCCAGCACTTGGAACAACTTTGTCACTGGTTGTGGATTTTGTACAGACTGGTTTGCACTTTTTTTTTTTTCCTATAAACTCATCGGTATTCAGACATGCATCAAAAATCCCCAGGGGGTTCTAAACACTAGGTATGTACAGTCTGTATCCTACAGCATTTCCTGTGCAAAAGCTAAGTACCATCGCTAATGGACACGGGGTCACAGGCAGGTGACCCCCAGTACCTGGGCAGTCCGTGGTTCCAGGTTCAGAGGGATTCACTGTTGCTTAAATAACGGGATCTGAGAGGAGGAGGGGGGTGTGATGACTGGAGATGGCGGGGCCCTGCCCACATTTTCAGTGCCTCTTCCGTATCTACGACCGGTGCCTTCCTCCCGTGAAGAAGGCGCCAGAGATGTGGGGTGAGCCGAGACCCCTGTAAACACAAGCAGCTCTCTGGAAGCAGAGCTCCTCTGGCAGGCAGCAGGAGACCCTTCCATCCTCACGAACACGTTGGGAAGGTGGCATTGCAGGGGAGACTCCAACCCTTGGCTTCCACGGCTGCTGCTGCCCGACGCCGCTCCGGAGATGAATCAGTGGGTGCTGAGCTCCTGCTGCCCCTGCTCTGGATGGAAACAAGAGCCAGGGTACACCTGAACGCAACAGGCCAGCAAACCAGCAACACGCTTGCGTGGGACACTCCTTCCACACAGCTCTGTCCCCGGGGTTAAAGCTGGTTCATGGCACAGAGGGACGGGAGGAGGAGGAGGGCGAGTGCAGCGAGCACCGGCCGATCTCTGCCCTCGGCGGCTGCGCCGGCGCCTCCGCGCCCGGCATTCCCACCCCCAGGGATGGCTGCCAGCTGGGAGGGAGGGTGTGTCATCCAGTGACAGGTACAAACATGGAACTCCAGTCTCATAGCTGCCCTCGGCGCCTCTGCGGAGCAATTCTCCTCGCACAACCCCTCCTCCTAGGTTTTCTCTTCCCGATCTGTTTTCCGCCTCGTGATGTTCCGAGGTTTGATTTTCAGGGACAGTTCCCACAGGGCCTCCTCGGCCAGGTGGTCGCTGAAGTCGTTGAAGAATGACACGATGTCGTCGTTCCTTTTGATGTCATAATGTCTGGAAAACCACAGAGGAGCTGCAGTTAAACAAGGGCTACCTGGGGTCCTCTCCTGGCTTTGGGCCACCCCTGTCCTGCTCTGAGGACATCCAGCACTGTACGTGGGCTGTGCCCCGTACTCATGGCAGTGGTGTCACACCACAAAGGGCAAAAGCCTGCTGCTGAATTGAGAGGAAAAAGGGACTTATCACACAGAAACTGGCAGTTAGATCTGCTGCCTCTGCTGCACGACAGCACTGAAGAAAACCCTGAATATCCCAGAGAACACAGGAATCAGCAATGGCAAAACCTGAAGGCAAAACTTGTCTGGATCTCAAAACCAGTATCAAAAAATGCCCTCACAATGTTTATCTAACCTAGAGAGGGAAGGAGACTGATTAGAGCCCTGTTGCTCTCAGCTCTCCTTCCAGCTCCCTTCCCCTTTAAACTCCCTTCTCCTTGCACAGGGGCTTCCATGTCCAAGCCCCTGCCCCAGTGCCCGCCGTGGTGCCCCACAGCCACCTCGGAGCCCCACTGCTGCACTTACACTTGCTGGAAGCACCTCATGCTGTCCAGGATGTTAAACTGCTGCCAGCGCTTGGAAAAGTTCACTTTGCTGTCAATGTAATCAGGGTTTCCCAGATGGACAAAGGTCAGGTCCTGCAGAATCAGGCCTCTGAAAGAGGGAAAGGGGCAGCAGGCCAAGGGAGTAGGCAAACAGACACAGGGGTTAGTCACAAAGGGCAGGGTGGCCAGCCAAAAGGCAGCCCGACAAAATCCAACAGCCTCCCACTGCCACCAGAACAGCAACCTTACCCAGACAGAAACATTCCCCAGCAGCAGATCCAAAGGTGTTCAGATGCAAACACCCCCAGCTGGCCACCCTGCCCCAGACAAACTGCTCCAGAGAGGGCCCACGGGCTGATGTGGCACAGTGCTGCCTTCCCCCAGATGTTGGGCAAAAGGCAAGGGCTGAGCTCAGCAGCAGCTGCTGAGAAGTCCTTGAAGGAGCCATTTTAATGTGCAGAAGCAGGGCCAGGGGAAGGAGCTGGCACTCACAGGTAGGGGATGCAGGGGGGCTCCACGTCGGCCAGGGCCGCTCGGTAGGCGCGGAAGGACGAGGAGCTGTCGATCAGGGTGCAGTACTCAGCCAGGCCCTGCAGGACACAAATCCCCTGGTGACATCCCTGCTGCAGAGCCATTTTCCTTGTCACTGCCCCCCAGAGAGCCACGCAGAGCAGGGAGGTAATGCCATCCTGCAAACACCTCCAGCCGATTTATTCAGCCCGACCCTGGGGTGTCCACATGGGACACTGCTGCCTTCAGCCTCCCCGAGCTTTGGGCTGCAGGAGGAGGAGGAGGAGGAGGCTGCTCTCCCCTGTGACTGCTGGCACTCCTGCTGCTGTCAGAATGCCCAGCCACACTGAAGGCTTCCAGCACTGTGGCATTTTACCCACTGGAGAGGAGTTATCCACCATCCCTCCACCCTGGGCCACAGCTGAGATGTAAAACCACTCAGCTGTTTCATACATAACCACACTTAGCCTTCCTCCTAAAGATCACAGGCCCCACTGCTCCTCACCTCTGAGGTTTGCTTCTGCCACTCCAGCCTTCGGATGGGTGCAGAATCCAGTGCAGAAAGAATGGCCAGATAGGAATTAAAATTATTCAGCTTTCGTAAGTGCTGTAAAGAGGGAGAATATTCCAGTTACTCCAGAGCTCTGAAAAGCCTTCTAGCATCAAACAGCTCTACCAAGCAGAGGGCCCCACTCCCCTGCTCCTTTAAGCAGCAGTGTGTGTGATTCACAGGAAAAACCAAGCTGGTACCTTCATAATCTTTATAAATTTAAGGAGCAGCCTCTCTCGGTCCTGGGCTTTCTCTTGTAGCATAATTATTGAACGGACCCTGGAAGAACAGACAGAATAAAAGATAAACCTCCTTAGGCGGAGATCAGATTTCCTCTTGTTTCATTAAGAAAACTAATCACTAATAGGGATGGGCCAATGCAAAAAAGTTCACAATACCTCCAACTTAAATGGAGCACTCCAATCCACAGCAAAGACAGGATACTTTCACAGAGTGCATTTATTTGCAAGGGGAATGTTTGTCTCAAGAGCTCAGTGATACTGATAATTAATTCCTCTGGGTTACAAGGCCTTCCCTAACACTCCTGATTTTATTTCTGCTCTGCTCTGGGGTCTTAGATGAGTGCTCTGCATCTACTTCCTGGCCAAAAATATACATTATCCCATTTGTAACAAAGGAATTAAAGTCTGTGAGGAATACTTGGAATATTTGCAAGGCACTGGAGGTTAGGCACAGTTCAGTGCCATGGCTGTTCTGAGCTCCTTACCAGTAGGACATGTTATTAAAGTGCTCTGTGAACTGTGTCAGGTTGGGACTCTTCTCTTCATTTTGTTCCTTTGCCCAAAGCAGAACTTCTGGGATCTGCCAAGGAAGGAGAGGAGAGGGATGGGAAAATACCACACATTAAAATGGGATTTCTACCCCAAGATTCCCAGCTGCGGCCTTTGTTCACAGCCACTTGCTGGCCCAAGATCAGCTGTGTCCTACAATCCAGCAGGTGTCTGGGAGAGCTGGGAGGGAACACCAGACACTGCAGAAGGTCCAAACCCTCCCACTGCCCTCAGCCCACCCACATCTCTGTACCTCGATTTTATAGAAGAGTTCAGCATCCAGCAGGGTCAGCTGCTCAGCTATTTCATGACTGTGGAAATCATGCAGTGTCCCTGGCCTGTGGAAAACAACGAGGAAGTACAAAGGCTCAGAAAATGTGACCTGCTTTCTTATCTTTCTTGTATTTTGAACTGAGGAAACTCTTGTGTTCCCAGGGAAGGGATGCCCTGGCTTTCAGAGGACCCAGATGTTGTCATGTGGACCTTCCCTCACCTGGCTGCCACCCCTCTGGCCGCGAGAGGTTTGATGGAGTTGGCGTAGCTCAGCATTTTCTTCTGATCCACTTTATCCAGGATGTTCTTGCGCAGCACTCTGGCCAGGCTCAGCTCCCCGCTGCAGACCAGCCTGAACACCAGGTCCATCAGCAGCTTGAGGATCTCCTCTGTCAATTCCACCAAGCTGAGAGGAAGGTGGAAAATGCAGGGAAGGCATCAGAGCTGAGACACTGAGCTCTGGGGTTTGTATCTGTACCGAGTCGCATTGCTATTTCCTACCAGCACAACTGGGTGACTGAAATTCCTCTTCCTCCCAGCTCTTCCTTTCCCAGAGATTCCCCTTTTACTTGTTATTTTCAAACCACTGACCCAGTTAGGACACACAGGAAGAAACTGTTCTTCCAACAGAGTTCAGCACTACAGGTGTCTCACTGGTCAGGTTTGGGGGTTTTCAGCTGTCATTATAGATGGGATTAAAAAAATACATCTTCCCTAGAAACCACATTTTCCCAGCTGCCAGATTTCTGTGAGTTCCTGACCCTGCATCCCAAAATGAAGAAGGCAACTCACCACAGCTCATCCACCACTCGCACCAGCACGAAGAAGGTGTTCTTACTGACTCGCTTCTTGAACGTGTCCGGGAAGTGGCAAAACTTCTCATATGTTGGTTGCAAATTAAAGAATCAACTCAGTGTAGCCAGACCAGCATCAGTGCAATTCCCAACTGCCTCAAGGAATCATAAAACCATTGAATGATTTGGGATGGAAGGGACCTTAATAATCATCCAGTTCCACTCCCCACCTTGGGCAGGGACACCGTCCACGGTCCCAGGTTGCTCAGAGCTCCATCCAGCCTTGCCTTGGACACTGCCAGGGATGGGGCAGCCACATTAGAACACCACACTGTTCTGTCCTAATGGAAACTGGTGTTCAATTTCCAGGAGATAAGGGACACTAATATGGCTCTAAGATGGCATTAAACACAACACCAGCTGCTGGTAGCAGGGGGTGTGAAGAGGTACTGACACCTTGCAGGACTGAGAGCAGGTGTACCCTGAAATTGTTCTAAGGTGGCATTTAATAAGCAGCACTTCCCTACAGTGATCTCCCCCACTGGTCTGTGACATCTGGTCTCAACAGATCTCACATGTCACCTCCACCTTCCTGGCTGCCCACTCTGCTGCAAGGAGGACAGTGACAGGGGCGACAGCACAGGCTGAAAAACCCTCTGCCAGGTGGACAGAGGGACAGAGAACAAGGTTATCAGGAAGGCAGCACTGGCAGGGCCCGCAGGGATACCCCAGCCAGGACTGTCACCTGGCTGAGCCGTGCTGTGTCCTTGGCAGCCGATCCCAGCCGGAGCAGCGGCTCTGCTGCAGATGGCACTGACGAGCTGCAGCAGGACACGGTGACTGACGTCAGGCTCCCTCTGACGTGGCTGCACAGCACCAGAGCCACCAGAGCCACGGGACCCAGACCCTGCCCTGCTCTGCTGCCAGGGAACAGAGCCAAGGGCAAGGAATGGCAGCAGGGTGCTCAGGGAGAGAGCATCCTCTCCATCCTCTGCCAGGAATGCTCATCCTGCACAGCAGGGCCCTGCCTCGTTACCAGTTCCAAGCTCAGCTCAGGACTGGGAGGCCAAGAGCATCGACAAAGCTTTGATGGTTTAATCATCTCTAATATTAAACCACACCTGCCCACGCAGGCAATGCCCATGGCCCCTTTGGAAGGCAGAAGGTTCTCTGGTCCCCACTCTACAAACGAGCTGTCCCAAATAAAAGACCAGCTCCCCAGTGACATACAAAAAAGGTGAATTGCTCCTCTACCCTGCCAGCACTTTCAGGAGACAACTCTCAGGTCCACTGTGACTGGACCTGCCCTGCAGCAATTCCCACTGGAGAGAGTGGAAGTGAAGGAATTCCTGGGGACCCCATCAGGGCCAGCACAGGCTTCTGACCAAAAAACTTGCCACCAGCTCCCTCCACGATGACCATCCAGCTCTGATTCCTGGTGGGAGTGAACTGCCACTCATAAAAGGATATCTGTACTGCAGCTTCTTGATGAGCTCTTCGGGGGTAATAAATGTCCTGTATGTAGTCAGAAAGGCTTCACAGTACAGCACCAGATCTAGGCAAAAAAGCAAGAAAGCCTCAGTCAACCCTGCTTTCAGAAAAAGCAGCTTCTTGAGGGGTTGAACGCAGATGTGCAGAGGACATGGACACATTTTGGTGTGAGTGAGCTTCCCAGAAATGCTGTGCTGTTGGTCCTTACCAGCAGATGGACCCTTTGGCACAAGAGCAGCAGTGACACTGCCCTGTCCCCACCGGCCTGGCCCTGGCTCCCACTAGCAGCACTCAGGGTTGTGCCTCATGAAAGGGTCAGTGAAAAACACCTGCTTGTCAGACAGGAGCTATCAATAATGTGTCAAGGAAAAACGTAGTTTAGACCTTGGGGATGCTTAAAAAAAGAAGATCTGATGGCAGGAGGTGATGCCTGCTCTGTCTTTGCTGCTCAGGCAGGTCACCCTGCCCTCCCAATGAGGAACACACATGTTTTAACACATGCTGTGGTGCTGCAGATCCTCTGCCCTTGCTGAGTTCCAGGAAAGCCATCCCAGGACAGTGTAAATAGAAGACTATTTCCAGCCAAAAGAAAAGCAAATTGCACTGCAAAAACTGATGCTGCCCCAACAGAGACGTGGTGCACACAGTCAAGCTGTGCTAATTCATCTGCAGGACAAGGTGCTGTAGGACCTGGAATTTGCAAAGGCTTTGGGGCATTATCATGGGCACAGAGGATGAAATTTGAAGAAGCACAAAGTGCAAACAGGAATGCAGATGTCGGGTCAAGACTGCAGAACACTTGCAGTCCCAATGCCTGGTCCTTGTGGAGAGGAGTGCCAAAATAGGAGCATTAAGCATTAGTGCCAGTACAGAGCAGGGGCAGGGCAGCAGGGGTGGCACCCTGCCCCTGCCAGGAGCACTGCACCAAGGGCAGACAGCGAGGAAGAGCTCCTGTTGTGCCTGCCCAGGCTGGGCTGTACATGCAGAGCTTGTTCCAGCCAGGACAGGCATCACCCCATAGCCACGTGCTGTAACACCCAGCCACTGCTGGGAGGTGGGAAGGAGCAGGGCACAGAGGGAGAGCTCTGCCTCTCTACCTGCAGTGTTTCTCTTGGCAGGAACCTCACCTTCCTCCTGCTCTTAAATCAGGGAGTGCTGCTGCCTCTGGGTTACAGACAACAGAGCCTGGGTGGTCACATCAGGGGAGAGCCCCAGGCCTTGTCCAGCTCTAACCCTGCACTCACAGCAAGTGCGTGTGGCTGTGAGCACTTAACTGACCAGGGATTTTATTCCTGAAGACCACAGTCTCTCTTTATTCCTTATGCCATTTAGCTTTTGCAGAAAACTCAAATGGACAAGAAGCATCATGCAACAGGGCGTGGAGTTACATTTATTCTGGGTTCCCATCTACCCAAAAGGCAACGTGAGGTAATACAGCTGGTCTGCTCTGGCACTTGAAGCTGCCAAGAAATTCATCTTTAAAGGAAAGCCTCTTAACTCTACCCCTCTGTGCCGTTTGGCTGATTGATTTACAAGCCTCGAATTCTTCTCATTGTAAGCTTAATTCATTAACCCTCTCAGTCACCCAAGCAGTGGGTTAGCATAGCACAAATTCCTCTGTGCTCATTCAGCTTGGCAGGCTGAGCTCAGGCACCGGGAACTGTCGCCTGCCCGAGCTCCCTCCACCCAGCTCTCCACAGCTGGCACTGGGCACATAAAATCCTGCTCTAGCTTCTCCCAGCTCTGAAAGGTTCTCCACAGCTCTCACCCCACTGCTTGCAGAACCCTCAGAGCCCCCTGTTCATGAACTGGAGGTCCAGCACTCACCCCCTTATCAAGCAGCTGTCTTTCAACAGGAAGAGAAGGGAAGTTTTTTGTTGTGATGCTTGTTCCAGAGAACAGAGCGGTTTCTCCATCCCACTTTCAGCACTTTTATAAGGGGTATTTCCACCATTTCATTTAGACTATTTTCTTTATTATACATTTCCAGCCCTGGCACAATCAACTCCTCCTCCTCTCTGGTGTGCTCCTAACTTTGGTCCTTTCTGCCTGGATTCTGTGCCCATGCAGACTGGGAAACACAGCTGTCAGGGGAAGGATTTTCTTGCTAGCTGAATGGTGCTGGTAAGTAATTGCAAACATCTTATGCTACAGTAAAACCCCTGCCATTTAAAAACATACATGAAAGATATTTCCCCTTTGACTATCAACCTCTAAACTACGAGCAGTGAGTGATTCAGAGGGTTAGTGTTTCGCCTCCCAGGAGATAAGGAGATCAATCCTGGTTAAGGCCATCAGCACAAATGTGTTTGGCAGGTTCAAATCGCTCTCTGGAAACACTGCAAAGGCTGTCTTTGCCACAGGTCTTGGAAAGGAACTGCTTCATGTGTGTGGTGCCTGGGTTTGGACAGATGAAGAAGGGTTTTAACAAATCTAGAGCTGCTTATGTTCCTTCTCCTCTCCCACATCTCTTCTTTTGTACTGTGGATTCCCTCTTTAACTGGTCTGGGTGGCTGCCAGGACACAAGGGGTACAGAGTGGGACAGGAGGTGGCACAGTAAATTGAAAATATGGGGTGTCAGCAGAGCAGCACCTGAGCAGCCTCCCAGTGCCCACGGGTACTGCATTAGACCCAAACCAATATCCCCTTTTTCCTACTTTGATGCAACAACCATTCCAGTAACTCCTACATCACCACTGCCCTGAAATTCAAAGGACAAGGAGCACCTCTGGAAACAAGATCCATGCCCAACAGGCTGGTCACACCCGCTCTCACAGAAGGCAGTGGCCCAGCTCAGCAGGTACAGGGACACAGCACAGCACTGTCACTGGTGTGCCTCATCTTCCAGATCCAGGCAAGGGCTGGAAGGAGTTAATCCCATCCCTGCTGCTAAATGGAACCACCAGGGGCTTATCCAGCTTACCTCCATCTCCCACAGATAAACACAACCCCCCAGGCTCAGAGGATCCCTGCAGACTCCCCCACCCAGCTGTCTGTGGCCGTGGGGCAGAGGACAGGCAGCCAGAGCCGTGCCAGGCTGTGCCCCAGCTCTGCCCTGCTGCCCCACCTACCTTTCCTGTCGGTCTCTGTGGCGTGCACCAACAGAATGTCTCCAGATCCACCACGGACATCTGGCCCATCATCCCCCTGCAAAGGGAACACGACCACGTTAGGCACGGCCCAAGCTCCCTTAGGCCTGGTTTAACATCGCTGCGGCTCCAGCTCAGCAACAACTGGCAAAGTGTTCCTGGCACTGCTCGCAGCACAAGCTGGGACATGGACTTCAGTGCTGGGATAATCCTGGAATCTGAATAGAGCATTTGGTGCCCCAGAAGAGGAGCTGGGCTGATCCTTACTCGGGGTCTCTGACCCCCTGAGGCCAGGTTGTGAAGCTCAGGGAAGGCTGAACCTTCTGCCCACAGGAGAATGAGCAGAAATGCCACAAACACTCCCAGAAGACCATTAACAGAGCAGCAGCACTGTGTGAACTGTCTCAAAGTGCAGGATCACGTAGCACAGTGGCTGTGGGGTGGGAGGTCATGCATTCTACTTGCATGTTCCTGAAACATCAAAACCTAGCCAGTTAATTCCCTAATCTGGAGCCATTTGGCCGGAGGTCGCCTGAAACGATCCAATAACTGGCAGAAGAAAATTACCCTGCTAATTGCTTGACCCCTGCATTACCACTCTCTAAAACACATCTTTCTTCTAGCTACTGCATTTCACAACTTAAAATATGCAAAACTGATCCACCACTCAGCCAGCAGTTCCCACACTGCAGGAAGCAGCTCACAGTGACAGTTCTATACTGCTTCAAACACACAGATCATAAAGAAAAGAAAGAAAAAGGACACTAAGACACAGACCTGCTAGTCCCAAATGTTCAGAAATCACTGATTTTTAAATGTTTTTTGAAGGAAAGAATCCATCAGAAGAGGCTGGAGTTGTGTCTGGCTTCCCTTAGGAATGTCTTTATCATTTCAACATGCAAAACAGTGAAACAATCACGCATTACAGCCATGGAACAGCTCTGCCTTAAGATGTGAATTTTTCAGGTGACCCTCTGGCAAGACTCATGAAATACTACTTAGAGAACACGTTAAAGCTTCTCACTCTCTCCTGCACATCTCAGCTGACCAAAGAACAACCCTAAAGTGCCAGTAAATGATCCATTCTCTCCGTTTTCCAGCCAAGCCCCCTGATAGTCTGAAAGCTTCAAAAGCCTGCATGTTCCCTCCAGCTGCATGTCACAGACAGCGTGGCTCATGAGCACAGCGAGTAAAGCTGGCTGGGAGTGCACCCAAGGCTAGACACAAAGCTATTTCTCACAGAAACAATTCCTTTGGCTGCTTCGCCACATCAGTAACATCATGTCCTGCTCATTCACCTGCTGAACCTGCCCTCAGAGAGAAAGGCCAGCACCATCACCCACATCTGGAGGGATTGTGCTCAGGCTTCTCAGGTGATTCATTTCAGACTGTCAGAGGCTGAAGAGGTGGGAAAGGGCAGAGTGGGAAAAGGGCAAAGGATGTGCTGGTTTTTAGGGAGACACCTGACCTTTTGTTAAACCCTCACTCATTGCTGGTGCTCCCTGCCTGTACCAGCATCTCATACTTTAACAGCAGCCTTCACACACACCCCACTTCTGCTGCAACCTAGTTTTTCCTGTCTAATAAAAGGTGATGCCTTGTTTGTGCACACAGAGAATTAGATTTCAACTCAGAGTAAACCAAAGAGTACGAAAACAAACCCTGAATGCACCTACCTCTTGCTTCAGTGTTAATCTAGACATGATTTCACTGTGGTCAATAAGGGACAGCTCATCTACCTCTTCCTCCAGCTGTGATGACTCCAAAGCATCTGGTGACTGTGGCTGCCTGTGGAAAAAAAGAAGGGAAATAACCTTCATCAAATGACAGTAAGTACACAGAGACTCTGGAGGTAAATCTTTTGCAAACAAGCCCAAATGTCTGTCTCTAACTCTGATGCTTTGTGCATCTCTTGAAAAAGAGAAAGATAAACCTTTAGGACATCAACACTTGTCTGTCTGCATTTCTGGCAGACAGGATTTTACTATAAGTACACACTTCCATGTCTTCTTAATCCACCAAATTTTTAGTGCACACAAATCTAAGCCCTTCCTCAAGTGTATAGAGACTGAGCACACTCTACTCATACACATCTTAGTCAGTTCATGATGACCCGTTGTGCTAAGACAAGGGGAGATGACAGGCTCGTGTGCTGCAGGAAAAATAGAGCAGAAAATCATGACCATTTTTTTGTGTACATCCCCCTCTAGAATTCCTACCCCCAAAGGCTGGTACTCTTGGGCCAGGACATGCCCTCTCTGTGCCTGTATTTCTTAAAAAAAAACAACCAAGGTACTTATGTTCCTCATAGCTTTCCCCAGGCCAAAATCCCGTGCACAGTCAGTGCTTTGGGCAGATAGTGAGCTTTGCAGAGCACTCTTGTGCTGTCTCCTTCACTGCAGGGATCAAAACCCTCAAACCAACTGCAGGAGAATGGGGGGAGGGAAGTTGACTGTCACACACACAAATCAACGCTGTTCTCTGTTTTTGCTTTAGAAATGCAATTGCAGAGCAATCTCGAGCAGCAGGGAAGCACTCACTCCACTCCTCCTGAAGCCCATCTGTTACAGCTTGCACCTCTTCATTTACATAGGCAAATGACAGCTAAGAGCCTTAGAAGGGATACAAAGCCTCCTGCTCCGGGGCCTCAGCCAGCCCCTAACTAGCAGGGTTAGGAAGAAATTTCCCTCTGGAAGACTATTCCAAACAGCAATACAGATTCTTTTCACACATTTCCCTGGAAGCAGGAGGGAGCAGCCAGTGTCAGGGACAGCACAGCCACTGAGATGGACTGAGGGTGCTAACACAGGCTGCATTAACCCAATGGGCTCCTTGAGCTCAGCAAGGATATCTTGCCAGGGTTCTCCTCATTCTGCAGGATCCCACCAGGCACTGGCTGTGCAAAAAAAGTGGGCTTAGAAGTTTAGACAACATGGAGGAGGTTTAGGGCACACCAGGCAGCCCCAAGGATGGTTTGGCAGTGGGGATGCTGGGGCTCTGCACCCTTTGAACCTGGAAGGAGGACACCAGGGGGTCAAGGCTCACCTTTCAGCACCATCTTTGCCCTCCTTCCCCATGGCACTGCTGTTCAAAGCCGAGTCTTTGGAGTGGCCGTCTTTGACAGGGGGAGATTCCTGCCAAGAGAAAGGAGTTTTTCATCATTACACGGGGTCCTTGAGCCCAGCCAGCCTTGCATTTACAGTCTGCCTACCTCTAAATGGCCCTTTACTGTAAATTCCTACAGAGCAGTTAAAGATTGATGCAAGTTAATGCCAAATGCCAGGAAAACACAGAAGTTAATCAGACAGGAAATTTGGGACCATCTCTGGAGACTAGTGTAATTAGTACTGTTTGCTTTTAACATTGTGAAATGATGCTGAAAGTTACAACACAAGTCAGCTGTTGTCTTAGATTTTAACCCTCTCATGACCTTTTATTTTTCCTCCAGCCCTTCCTGTTGAAATACACTTTGCCTCCTGCTTTAATCCAAACAGACACAATCAGCTCTGAGCTCTCCAGTTTCAGTTCCCCTCCTGACCACAGCCCCCCTGCCTCAGGGGGTGGATGCTCACTGCTTCCTACCTCCCTACTCTCCCATCAGAAGAGGTTTTGCAATGATGCAACGTTTCCACTCCACGACTCAGGGCTGTGGAAATGAGGCTAATGCAAAAAAGCAGAACCAGCTGAACCCGCGGCAGGGAACAGCAGGTAGAGAGCTCAGAGCAAAGATACAGCATTTTAAATTAGCCATTTATTAAGGAGACAAATAGCCATGAACAGCAAATGGGAATATTAATCCAACAGTGTCGGAGTTCAGAATTATTTAACATCATGCAGAATGAAGCTAGTGAACAGACAGGACTGCAACCACTTCCATGCTATCCACTCAGCATGGAAACACCCTGCTGAGCCTGGGTTTCTTGCTGTCTGCAGGATTTTTCCAGACTCTATCTGTAAAGCCCTTTGCTTCAAAGTTGACAACCCGCTCACAGCTGCCCAAAAGGATGGGCCTGCCCAGATGTGTCTCCTGAGGGGAAGTGATGGGAGCACTATCGCTTGGTGTATTTAACACCACCATGGATAAAGGTCCTGGGGACATCCTGCAGGAGATGTGCCTTCCAAGAGAAGGGCAGGCAAAACGATCACCACGGACTTCTGCCAGTTTCCTATGACCCAACAGGAAGATGGGACCTCCCTGGAATGGAAAACGCCCTGGCTCCTCTAGGAAATATCTAAGATACAAGGCTTGAGTAAAGGAAGAAACAGTGTGTGAGTACAATGCTGGATCAATCATTTACTTGGCAACCAAACAGTGAAGGAAAAAACAAGTATTTAGTGCTAGCATTTAGGCTTTCTGTATTAAAACAGGGAAGGCAAAGCAGTTACAAGAAAAGACGTGGTCCCAGGATGGCTCAGGGCGCAGCTCTCTGGAAGGGAACTTCACGCAAGCAGCTCCAAACAGCCAGCGAAGCGCAGAGGAAACAGCGCGGCAGGAGAAGCCATCCCTGACTCCTGCCAGGGCTCAGCGTGACCCCAAAAGCATCTCCTGCTCTGCACCTGCACCAAGAGGGCCCCCAAACCTGCAGCCAGGAGTGGGCAAGCAGAGGGATGGCTGGGGAGCCGGGGCAGCAGGACGGACAGGGAGCTCCAGGGTGTGCAGAAGAGGCCGGTGCCAAGCGCGTGAGCCCCGGCGTGAACTCGGCATGCACCAGGCAGCCCCTCCCGGGCCGGCCTCTCCGGGCTGTTACTTACTCCTTCAGAGCCTGGGAGTTCCCCGTTGCTCTGGCCAGAGGAATACAGATTGACATATTCACCCTCACCAGCCTCCTCACTGGCGTTTTCACTCTGAGGGAGACAGGATGAAAGGAAATACGTGATGGTGCCCCTCACCAGCGCTTCACAGCAGAGAGAACCTGGGAGCACAACTGCCCTCAGCAGCTGCTGTCACCTCCCTCGGAGCTGTTCTCTGTCTCTGGCCCACAGTGGCCACTGAGGCTGCACCATCCTGGGGGTCATTATTTCTGGCTCTGGAGGACTATCCTGAAGGCCCTGGGCAGCAGCAGGCACTGCTTTGCAAGAGCTGTGGACTCCAGGTGGGACTGCCAAGGTGCAGCGGGTGGATTTCAAGGTGCTGGAAGTGGAATGTTCAGAGCTGGACACAGAGCTCCTGTCCTACCCAGGGCAGTCCTGCTGAGTGCAGACCAGCCCTCAGCCCCACGGGCATCAAAGGGATCCCCCAAACTAGGCTACAAGCATGGACTAGACCCATCATGCCAGAACAAACCAAACTCGAGGCCTTCTGGGATATAACAAGGACCCAGGGCAAGGAAGATGCAAAGCAAGGTCACGTCCAAAGCGTGAAAAGCTGCACATTTACTCTGTAATCAGTGACCCTCTTCCAAACTTGGCAGAGAGGCAGCACTGGCGAGCCCTGTGCTGACAGCTCTAATCCCATCAACTCTCGGCTTCGCAGCAGACGAAAGAGGAACTGTCTTGAAAATGAGGTGTTCAAAAAGTATCTGTAATGGACAGACCTGCTCAGTGATGTGCAAAGTGATCTGGGACCTCAAACTAGCAGAGTGGGAACAGTGTTAGCCTCACTTCACCAACACGTGACAACCTGCCACCAAGCACACAGCTGGGGCTGCTGGGAACTGGGAAGAGCAGGAACCTGGAGAGAACAAGAGGTTTTATGCACCAGGAGAGACAGAGCTGGACAGAGCTGGCCCTCTGCTCCTGGTGACTCAGGAGGGAGCAGGTGGCAACTGCAGGATATGAACTGCTGTTAGGAGCCTGCATTTCATAACTACCAACCTCACAAAATACTCCCTTTACCTCCCTCAGCTTTATCTTACAATTGCAGGAAGCTACAGCCAACTCTCCCCTTCACCAGCATTTGACTTTTTGTGCTTCCTACATATGTGTAACATTTTCTAAAACCTGCTGAGGTCGTCCATTTTTTCCCAGCCATTTTTATATGAAATTTCCTCTCTGCAATTCACACACATTTGGAAACCAGACTAGACCACAATTTAGCATGTATTAATACAAGAGACATTCTGTTTAAAAGAAAAACCCCAACAAATAAAGGCAGCCTTGCGTTAAGGTGCGTTATCATCTCTTAGGATAGTCTCACCGAAGGCGTCTGGAGAGAATCAGTGAAAGAGGTTTCAGAAGGAAGGCAGACAGGAGCATTCCCGTTAAAGCTGCTCTCCTGAGAAGAGGAGTTTGGCACATCCACAGTGCTGGGTGACTGGCTGGCTGCAGCGGGCACCGCTAGGTCGGGGCTCTGGGACAGATGGACGGGCGGGAAAGGCGGGGTGGAGCAGGAGGAGGAGGTAGAAGAGAGGAAAGGAGGTATGGAGACTTGGTTGTGAGGCACAAAGTCCTGGGAGTAGGACCTAAACACAGATTTGTACTGCAGAACGAAGAGACACAACACAAAAACATGGAAGATGGGGAAAGGAAAGAGACAGACAAAAGAAAAAGTAATTAGATTGGCAGCAGCATAGCAGTGACAGCACAAGGCATTTCTAAACACAGGCAGCACTATTTCACCATCCACACGTTAGAGCAGGAACTGCTACCTGGGATACATCAGCCAGGCTTTTCCTGGAGAGGCGTGTTCTTGCACCAACAGCAGCCTGGCTGCTCATCTCACAGAGGGAAAGTGAGCAGCAAGGTGTGACCTGCAGGTATCCAGCCTTTGCCAGGCAGGGGAAAACCTGGATAGCTCAGAACTGCTAATGCAGTGACCAGGAAAATCACCTGAGTGGAGGAAAGGATGTGAAGGCACACAGAAAGCACAACTCTGAGCATGCTGGAAGTATCTACATAGAGAAAACTACTTCAAGTGCTTATTGCTTTTCTGGGATTTTCCACAGGATCCAAATTTAAGATGCTTTTTCCTCCAGCCCTGTAATTTAACAGCTACTGTGTCAAGTCTGTTCCAGAACACACAGCTCCCAGGGAGGGGTGGCTGGATACTGCCTTCAAAGTTACACTGAAGGATAAAGGAGATTATGCTGCTACTCCTTCCCATTCGTGAAAAACAGGGAGCAAAAATGGTAATTGCCCTCCGGAGTGATGAATTCCTTATCAAACCAATCCTTTAATGCAGTGCCTTGAAGAGTCAGCTGAAGAGATGAAAAGAGATCATCTGCGTAAAGCTTTATTTCACTATCTCTCCTAATCATCAGATTACTGTTCAGATAATATTAAACAGGGTGCAGTGGGAATTTATTGTGCCAAGAAAAACAAGAGCAACCCTCTGTCTTTTAACATCTGGTGCTAGTAAGATTTACCATCAGGGTAAGTCCAAAACAAAGCTGACTACCATTAAGAAAAAAAAAAGACAATAATGCTAAATCTGCTGGAGAGGAGTTTATTTTAAAACTTGCAAAGCTGGTCATAGTCAAGTGGACTGAAAGAAGAATCACATCATCCAAAAAACCCCAGGCTGGAATGCAGCTGTGGTGCTGCTCCGTTGAGGGATCTGCTGCAGAAGGATGGTGCAGTACAGAGCTCTCAAGAAGCACTGACACAACTTGTTCAAACCAGGCTGAAAAGTGACACCACTGTGATGTAGAAAGAAAGGGAATCAAAGGCAGGAATTGGAGAATTCAGGCTACATTTTCTCAGGAGAGTTGAGCAGTTAAGAAAAAGCAAAGCTTAGTCCATCACCTGAGCCCCAGCAGCAGCACCCAGCACAGCAATGGTATTTTTGTTTCTACCTAGGAAAAATGTGGGCTTAAAAATTTAAACTGAGAACAGCCTCAGGCCAGAAGCCTGGTCAAAAAAAAAAAAAAAAAACTTTTCCACTACAAAGGAAAGGAAATGTAAAGGTCAATGACTAGACTTTACCTTCCACCACTTTAATTCTTGAGTGGCTGTGCCTTGTGCCTTGCGTGGAGTCCAGCAGTGCTCCGGGTGTATTCTCAGGGCCCAAAACAAATTGCAGGCCATAATACAGAGGAGAGGAGGGGGATGCTTTGGAAAGAGAGCTTAAAAGACTACTGAAAAATAATTAAAATGCAAATCCCCTCCATGTGCCTGTGGCTAAAAGGAGACTGGCTCTAGGACAGGCTCCTCTCTCTTCCTGCCCATTTCTTTCCGGATGAGCAGCGCTGGCTCCAGGGACACTGTCAGCTTTTGGAGCTGCCTCAGTTACAATGACAAGTCTAATCTCTGTATTTACTTTCTGCCTGGATAAATGCTCTGCATTTATTCATTTTCACTTGCATGGCACAAACCACTAAATCCCTCGTAAGACACCGGGCTCATGACATCATCTTGGCTCAGCAGATTCATTATGCCTGCCTGGTATTTCATGATCCCACTGGCACTAATATTCCAATGATCGCCCCAAGTCCCAGCCTAGACCCCAAACCACTGCTCAACAGCTCAAGAAGGCACTCAAAAACTGCTGCGCTGATTAACAAGATCCTTTGCTCCTGTAGAGGAAATAATTAGCTCCAGCAGAAGCTCTGTGCCAGCTCCCCCATTGCTGGACTTCCTGCACCCCCATGACACAGGCGGCACACGCTGTCCTTCACTTTGTAGTTGATGGACATCTTCCACCCAGGAGGTCCAGGGGGTTTTGTCCCTGACCTGCTGAACCCAGAGGAAAAGCCAGGCTTTTGCAAAGCAGCAGTGGAGCTCACGCAGGGCAGGAGTGAAAGGAAATGACTGTCCTCAGCCAAGTCACTCTGGGACAAGCAGAGCCCTGCGTGAGGCGCTGGCAGGGTTAGCTCAGGGCACACTCTGCTTCCCTGCCTGCAGCCTGGACCAGCAGCTCAGGGAGATGAGTTACTGCTCCTGGGGCAGGAACATTTGCACAGCTCCTGCTTCAAGGAGCTTCACGCACATTAATCCTAATTTGAAGGCAATTTAGACCTAAATATAACATAACTTTGAAGAAATTTTAGAAGTTTGAATGCAGATAAGTCAGTATTGAAAATCACTGTATGTTTCTCTCTCCCTGGTCTCATAATACACCTTCAGAACAACTTGGCATGAAATATGTTGAAAATGCCAGTTTAAGGGCCAGGTACCCATGAAAATGCCTTAATCTTCATTATGTGATCCGTGAACAATCATTTAAGGATGCAGACAGGCTCTCAGCATGCCGTTAACAAAGGGAACAGTGCAGAGAAGCCTTTGGTCTGCTGGCATTAATTAGTCAGCCTGCTCTCAACTTCCAATCTTGTTGTAAAGTTGCATCTTGTAGAAAGGGAGCCAGGGAGCCCCCTCCTTCCTCTGAAGCCTGCAAGCAGCTCTGGAATTCCAGTTATGCAGCCGTGCTGGGACAAGAGCCAAGACTGAAGCATACTTTTCAAAGGGAAAAAAACCCACCCTGCAGTGGAGATGATGTCCATATGGTACCCATTCCTGCTGCTCCCCAGCCTGACCCAGCCCAGCCAGCAGCTGCCCCAGGAATTGCAGCAATGGCTTCCATGGGATCTGGGTGTTGTCCATCCCCTGGAAGCCTTGTCATCTCCTAAAATGAATACTTTTTTGGGGAGGGCACAGTCCATTCAACACAACTGTCATAAGGAAACAAGCCATCCTTTAGTGCTCCCCCCAAGAGGCAACAGTTTATCTTGGAAACAAATCAGTGCTTGTTCTAATCAGCTTCTCAGAGGTTTCCTGCAGGGTCAGTCAGGCCTCGGCTATGGCTTCATGGACACAACCTCCTACTCCATGGCTTTGCTTTAAGTGAAGTACTTCCAAATACCTTCTGGGAAAGCTACAAAACAGGGTGCAACAGGAATCTATGGGAAAGGATGCTCTCCTGTATCCAAACTGACCACACTGCCAGCTCCCACCACAGGACCAGAAGAGGGGCTCCCAGCATGAACCAGGACCTGTGACAGCAGACGGCCGAGACAGGGAGAAGAGAGGGCTCCCTCTCCTCTCACCAGTGCAGGGGTTTTTAAAAAGACCTCTCTGCCACTTGGGAAGTGCTTGCACAAAGCCAGCTTTGAGCTGGGAGCAGTCTCATCTCCTGGGAACAGCAGGAAGCAAACGTGCCTGGCCCTGAACATTTACCACACACCGTGACACACAGAGGTCTCCCAGACACAGCATCTTTCAAGCTTTTCAATTTGCTGCCTTTGATTTTTCGCAACTGTGAATATTTCAGAACAGCTTTCCATCATCAGAAGCCTTGTTCCAGGATGTCCCAAAGGTCAGTGACATTCTGGCTGTTTATTTGGATTAGATGGCAGGAGATAACCACTTTTTTCTATTAAAACTTATTTCAGGAGAGATACTTTCTTCACACTCACTAGGCATGGCTGACCACAGCTAACAGGGAGACTGGGGTATATATGCAGAGAGCCAGTGGTTGTAAGTTACAGCAGTCTCCAGCCCAAATCCAAAGTTGAATTCAATTATATGGCTGAGAGAGCATCTGCAGCATCAGCAGACACAGTCTTTACCTTTTAAGCACAGCCTTCTCAGTTACCCTATGGACTTCTGCCAAATTAATCTGCCATGCTGCCAGACACTCCCAGATCAGGTAGAGCATCAGATTCCCAAAGTATGAAGCTATCAGAGGAAAGGATCAATCTTTCAGATCTCCTCTGCTAATGTTATTAAGGGAACTATGTGGGCAACATGCCAGAACTGGATGCCCAAATTGTAACAGTACAGAATTATGTTCACAAAATACTGGGTGTTGCAAAACCATTAGACCCTAAGAATATAATTGCACAGACAACTATTTGAAAAGACTTCCTATCTCATAACACAATGCTGGGCTTCCAGGTACTTTTGCTAATGAGGAAGGAAATGCTCCTGCAATGAATGGCTGGAAACACAAGCTGCCAAAAGAATGGCTTCAAGCACTGCCACAGGAAAGGCAGCAACTCCTCAGGCTGGAATGTTTCTCAGCAAGGCCTGTGACCTGGCTGCAGAGCTGACCTCCCTGGTTTTAACTGATGGTAACCACAGTATAGGGACGGATGGGGCTTCTTGTGTCTCCTGGCTTCTGCACAAGAAAACACAAAATCTAAACCTTTCCTTGTGGAGGAGAGATTCCTGCCCATCTTTGCAACAGAACAAATAAGGGGGCAGCAGGGGAAGAAAACATTTGTAAGATTTATTAACCATGCTGTCACGCATCCCTCTTTGGAAAATATCAGAATTCAATTCAGTTGCACCTACAGCATCAACTCTTTAGCTTGTGGACAAAGCCCCCAGATCAAGATGGCAGATCTGGAAAAAACAGGGTCTGGAGACCAAGACAAGACTTCTAAAAGATCAGTCACATGAAAAACATGGGTTGTGGTGTGTAGCCTATGAATTTAACATGGGACTGGTCAGAAAGACCTACAGAGACCTGCAGTGTTCCAACTGCAAGGAAAATGTATAAACCCCCAGAGGAAGTGGTTTTCACCACCCCAGAAGATCCAGTGATGCCACCAGGCAACAGCACTATTAATATCAGTGTCCAGGCCTGCCACGGGCAGTGGAAATGAACACAAACACAGAAAGAATGCTAAACAGGAAAGGCAAAACAATACCTAAGTCAGAGCAGCTGGTTAAAGGGATGCAATTCTTTTCAATCCCCCTTCCCTCTGCTCCAAATTAAGGAGCCAAAACCTTAGGACAGAAATGAGCAAACACGTAATGACTTCCCAGCCGTGGTTGGACTGAAGCTCTCACCATATGAATGAAAACAGCTTGGTCTCTGCTGAGGGCCAGATCCTGGTGTGTGCTGCAGGCTGGAAGTGAGCTCCAGGAACGGGAACAAGGCCGGCAAAACGTGGGAAGCACATGGCTGCGTCGTGCACGCCTTTAATCACTTATCTGACCCCCCTTTTCCTGAACATACGTTAGCACGCACACAAGAAAGAACAGTTGCTGTGAATTTTCTGTGCACTTGCTCAATTTGCTCAAGAATGGTGAGAACAAGTGAGAACAGAAGCGCTGAACTGGAGCTTTCATAAGGAAATCACTTGCGCCTTCTGCTGGAATCTGACAGCCCATTGGTTTCTGGTAAATTACTGGAAATGTTTCTTAATTAAAAAGAAAACATAAGAAAAAACCCAACATTTTGAGAAAGGTCTTATTTTTCCCACAGTGAAGGACGCAGCCAAATTTCCACTAATGGCATGTACATGCCTTGGAGATACAACTGCTCCTTGTTTCAGTGAGGAAAAGCTTCCCAAGACTTTCTGCAGCCCTTGGTGGAAACCTGTGGATGGGCAGCAGTGGAGCTGGCCGCCGGATATTTCCTCTCCCACTGCAGAGTTCTCCAGCTGCCAGGAAGTAACGAGATTTCAAGAACTGATTATTCCTGCTGCTCGGATACCTGCCCACCCATTTCCAGGCAAACAGCACAAGGGTTGATTAAACCACGGGAAAACAGCTCTGTGCTCACAAGAAGGGAGGGAGGTGATCAGCTGGAGAGAAACTACTGCCAACCATAACCAATGCCTTCTTGTTGCAAACCTCCTTCCCCACTGCTTAGAACCTTCAAAAGAGGTGGGAATCCCTTGAATGATTCTTGACAGTACAATCCAGTTGTCCCCCCAGTGTGGGATTTGATGGCTCAGCTGTCCATGGGATGGGGAACATGATGCAGTTCCTTCAAACACCAGCCCACACTACCAACACAAGCCCTGCTGGCACAGAGGCCAGACACGAGTCAGACTCGGATAAAAAACAGCCCAACTTGCCAAACCTACGAGGCCTGATCCAGTTGCTCAAGATCTGCCTCTATCCAGTAAAAGCTATTACTTCTGACACAATTTCCTGCAAAGGAGGGAAAAGCACAATTAGTGGGCTGACAGAGCAGCGGTGGCAGCTGGGCTGCAACAGCCCCTGCAGTGCTGACTGGAGAGAAAGGAGTCAGGGCTCTAGAAAAATTCATCCATTAAAAATTAAAAGATGCTCTGAACAACTTCACCTTTTTTCTGCTGTCTGAAAACAGTCTTGTTAAGCCATGTAAATCAGGAGTAAGGCACTAATCCTTCACCTGGAGCACAGAGCTAAGGGGATAACAAGCAGAACGTGGTGCTGGCTCAGCCTCCCTGCTGCTGGCATGTGAACAGATGGGGACAGGGACAGGTCCTCCCTGGGAGTGACTCCTGTGGCCTCCCTAGGCCAGTCTCCAGGGAAGGAAAAAAAGCACAGAGCACTTTCTGAAAACTGGCTACACTTGCAGGGCCTTGCTGACACTGGGTCAGTGGACAGCCATCGAGTTTAGCAGCTCGGAATTCCTGATATTGATCCAAGGAGGTTTTTGCTTCCTGTGCAGAATGAGTAACAGTTTATGTAGGAGACATATCATTTTAGGAGATCTGATAGCCACTGCTGTTATCTGGGTACACAGGAGGCCAAGTGCTCAGCTGGCAGTGTCTGAAAGGTGTGCTTCCCCTGGCACTGACTCCCTCGCTGGGGCTGGTGGCAGCTAATGCTGATTTTTGCCAGGTTTATTGTTCACCAGCACTCATTCGAGTGCCCTTTCTCTAGGGAGAGAGGAGAAATGAAGACAGGAGCACATGAGGAGCAGAGCAGCATGCTAAAGTGCTCCTGGTGCAGCTCGTGGCATCCCTTGAGTGGAACCTCCTGGGGCAGATTGCACGAGGGGCTCTGCTCCTTCCAGGGCTGATGGAGGGTGTCACCCTGGGAGGGATCCAACCCCCCACAGCTGTGTCACATCTCTGTCTTATTAGGCATAGGGGAAATGGAATAAACCGTGGTTATGGTATTACATGGGTCAGCTATGATGCATGTAAGGACATTGGTATTTTGCAGCTCAAAGAGACACTTTCATAGTGAAAAATCTCATTTTTGGCTGTGAAAAAATAGACCAGGTAGAGTAATGAGGAGCTATGAAATTATCCTAATTTAAAGGCACTAATGGAAAAATCACCATTTTAAATTCAGCTTATTTCCTTTGTGCATTTGACAGTGCACTGTCTCATTGCTCTCAATGTTCCACATGCTCCAGCCATTTATTTTACCCCTCACCAAATCCTTGCGAAAATGAGTAAGGATTTTTTAATGAAGTTTTAACATTTCTTAAAATAATATATTCACAGTAATGTAGTCCAAATTAAGATGAGAATGGGTCAGAGCAATTTAATCCAACAAGGACGCTTTTTAAAATCAAAGTGCCCATGTATTTTTAGAACATTATAGAATCATATTTATAGCCTCTCAATTAAATCAAAAATAGTCAAGTACTTTTATCTAGTCCTACAGTTCCATGTTTTTGCTAGCAAGGACCACTACCAAGTATGAGAGCTGTACAATTCAGGACTTTTACTTCAAATTTTAGAACTGTTTACCACAAATTTATGCAAACACTAACCTTGCCACCCCTCAGCCTTTTCATCTGTGCAGCAAAACTGCTCTCTCTCACACAAGTGGAAGCCAAAAGCTTTCATTCATGGCTTGTGAAGTAGCTCTACTTGTAAAGCACTTGAATACTTTCTTCTTCTTTGGACCAGTGATTATCACTAATTTTTAAAGAATGATTAAGTGCTGAAATGGGAAGATAGCAGTGGCACAGTGGGAGGATACTGTTTTCAAACATTTAATATTAAACTAATGGAACACTTTGGACTTCTCAAATCTTGTCAGATAATTTCTTCTCCAGAAGAAAACTAATTTACTAAACATCCAGGTCACTGTCAAAAACCAGTGTATTCTCACATGTCATCACATGGCAATCAGAGCATAACCACATAGTTTTACATGAAAATGAGCTGGTGGAATCCCATGGCTGAGTTTAATTTCATTATATTAAGACTTTGTTATTAGTACCATTTAATTTAAGCAGCTGATTAGAGATTTAAGCAGTGCTCTAATACTATTTTGATTTAAATGATTTCCAGCTCCTCCTGCCATTTTCTCTTCAGGCTGCTCACAAGCGCTGTAGGAGAGAAAACCCTGCTCATCCATCAGTAAATCATACAGGCAAACTGAGCTTGTTTGGGACCATGGAGACGTGAAGGGAAGCAGACAGGCAAAAATGAGATGGAAGATCTAGCAGAGGCCTCTTTCTAGAAAAAAAAAAATCAAGAGCTGCAGCCCCTGTTCCACATCTTTGACTAAATCCATGGATTTTGGGGACAGCATCTTGTTATTTCTCCCAAGGCCAGGCTCACACAGCAGCCTTTAATTGACTCATCCACATCACTGGAATTATGCAATGGGACAAAAAGACTTTGCAGCTCCAACGTGCAGCCTGGGGCACACAGAGGTCACAGGAGTGTGCCCAGCTCTCCTTCCTCAGTCCCCTGCCACAAATGTCAACATGAACACATCATATAAAGAAAGCTACACCTCCCCTGGCTTCAACTGGTGAGATTTACACTTGGTGGGATTTACCCTTGGTGAGATTTACACACCGTTTCTCCCACCTGGCTGGTGACTACAGCGGTTCAAAAGCCCCCAAAGGAACCTCCGCCTTCACCTGAGAGGGCAAGCAGAGAATTGGCACAGCAGGGATCAGCGGTAAGACAGTACCCACGTGTTCCAGAGCGCAGAGAACTCACCGAGTGCACAGGAAAGGAGCTGTGCCGGCTGAGAAAGGAGTTAGAGACTGACATAGTGAGGCCCTGAGTGGCACCGCAGTCCTCGGGGGTGAAGGGCACTTTAGGCTGCTGGACACAGTAGGAGACAGAAGAGAAAGAAGAGGCAGCATAGGAGGCCTGCTGAGGAGAGGGGAGAAAGCAGGAGACACAAGACACAGAGAAAGAGAGGACAGAAAAGGCGATGAATAAAGGCAAGAAATGCTAACTGTAAAACAATGCATATAATGGCTGGCTAAACAAACAGCTCATCAGAGCCAGACACACCAATATGCCTTTCCTGAGCTCAAGAGGCACGACAAAAATCACAATTCAAATCTTCTTTGTTTCACAAATCCCTTAAAAAACGAACTCCTGCCTCCCCCTCCCCGCTCACCCGTGGACAGCTGCTGCTGGCACAGACAAGCTGCTCCTGGCTGCCCTTTTGTCCCCTTGCCGTGGGGGCAGGCACCCAAAGGAGGAACTGGCTCTAAGCACACACTTCTTGCACGCTACTATTTTTTTCTGGCAACCTGCAGATTGGGAACTTGGCCTCTCCAGTGGATCCTCACTGGTACTGCTGTGAGACTGGGTGACAGTGACATCCTGCCATTTCTCTGTCCAGTCCAAGATTATAATCATTTGCACGGGAGGCAGCTATTACACCAGAAGTGACAAATCCTGGCAAGGAATTTCTCCTGAATTCCCCTATGGTAAGGAGACTGAGAGAGGATAAGGCATATTCAGGCTTTCTCAGACTTGTTGAATAAAACATACAATGCAAACATACAATCTTATTTTTGATTAAGATCTGAAGCTGACAAGAAAGGACTTCCTCATCATTAAATTATAGAAGAGTCCAACCAGCAAAACTTGCTGCTGCTAGAGCAGCTGATGCCCATTTGATTTGCCAAATAAAATCTCCCAGGGCAGCAGGAGCAGAGGAACAAGAGTCTGGTGGCTTTTACAGGGACTGTGGTATAAGCCATCACTTGCTTGCACCTCTTTCCCAACAGAGGGATGAAGGGAGAGAGGCTGCACTTGAAGAAACCTTTGCTTCAGGAGAACTGCAAGCAACACCTTGATGGTATCAGCTTGTAAAATGACAAGAATGGCCAGCAGGCAAAGCAGTGACATCTTGGCTGTCCAGAAAATGATTAAAGGGAAGCAAAGAAATGCTTGACTTCAGCCATCAAATTCAGGGCAGGAGCAGAATTTCCCTTCTGCACAATGGCTGCAGTAAAGCTGTGCTTTGCAAACTCTGATCATGACTGTGCAGCCCAAGTCACGTCTAGAAATGTCACTGAAGTGCAGCCACCTCCAGGAGGGGAAGGCAGGCAAGGGACTGCAAGGTACAAGTGACAGTGCAAGGGTCACACTGATGGGGACCACAGACCCTGGAGAACTGCCTGATCCTCCAGAGACGAGTCCTGTAGACTCTTTAGTATCCCTGCAAAGCAAATGGGATGCCAGCATTTAAGGTCTTGCCCCCAGAAATAATTAATGCATAATACTCAGTTCAGCTTAGCCAAAAATGTCAGTTTATCTTTTTAGGACTCCTACTTGCATCACAGGAATGTAGTGCAAATCCCAAAATTAGAGTTAAAAAGTAACACTCTGGGGCAGTCAAACTTTAGCACATAGAACATGAAGAAATATTGCAAGAGTCACCCTCACAATGGTAAGACCATGGCTCTGTTCCCACATCTCCTCCTGTTTTGTTAATGCCATGGCCAATTTAAGTAAGGTACATCAGAACAAAATATTTTTTTAAAACAGAACAAATAACATAATTAATATAAACAAAATACCTTACGTTGGAGTTCGGGAAAAAAAAAGAGAGAGAGAAAAGAAACTAAAGGAAAACCCTTAAAAGGAAATGGGACAAAATCCCACCCTCCACTGAGGTCGGAAACAAAACTGCTGCCATCAGTGAGGTCAGGATTTCATCCCCCACATGGAAAATGGCCCTTTCTGTGCTCTTAAACCCACCACCCACACACATGTGGATGTGCCTTTCCCTGCTGGCAGCCAGGGGGGCCAGCAGAACACTGAGAAAAAGGTAAAATCCTCACTCACACAAGGGGACCAAGGTGAAGGAAACATGCACGACTGAAGTAGTGGTTATACCAAAGGTCTGTGCAGACAACATAACAGCAGTTATTCTGTTTAAACAGTTATTATTAGTGGCATCTCTGACAACAGTTTCAAAACAGCAGTGGGAACAACAGTGCAGCAACCTCCTGAAAATAGTGTTGCTCGGTGTGTCAAAATCTTCCAAGCAGTTGCCCTTACACAAGCCTGGCACAGATTCAGCCCTGCCATGTGGAAGACAAACGTTTCATTTTTAGGGCATTTTAGGACTTTCAAAGCTTGCAGGGAAGGGTCTGAATGTGGGGTTGGAAAGCAGCAAAAACGTACACGATGCAAAATGCCTAAAACCATGTTCACAAGCTGCCAAGGAGCACGATGTGGGAACACCAGTGAGACATCCTCCCACCACCTCTGCCTGTCAGAACCAGGAGCAGGAAGAGCAGAGCTGTTCCTGGGAGCCTGGTGGCCCTGCCAGGTGTCCCTGAGGTGTCACTCACCAGCTGCCTTTGCTTGGGTGGGAGAGCAGGAGGAGGTGCCAGATCTTGAGAGGGGTCTAAGCTGATAAAGGAGTCATTGATCCCGTAGACTTCCCTGAGGTACTTGTTCTTCTTCTGGTAGATGTGCTCGTTCTGAGGGGTCTGGTAGAACATGGACGGCTGTGGCTCTGAGTAGTCTTCCACAAACTGCATGTAGGCCATCACTGCAAGGCAAAGAGAGGTGACACTCACTGTCTTGCTCTGCAAACCCCAGCTGAGGGTCAGCAGGCAGCTGTTTGTCCTCAGAAGGGCACCCACAGCTGCCATCCACCTTGTAAATGCAAATATTCCTCCTGCAAGCCAGCACACAACAAACACCATCCCAGGCCACAAACACAGCTGATCATACTCTGGAACCACTGAGGTCTCCAAACAGCAACTTGAGAAGTCTCATTCACTGATGCTTAGCCCAAATCCTCACCTAATCCATGGCAATTCTGAGAATACTCCTCAACAGCTAATGTCCAAAGTCACCATATAAACCAGAATAGTGTCAGTCTGCTTTTTAAGAGTGTAACAATGCATCCTCGACAATAAATCTGTAATGATTCTTGTGCCTACAGTAAGTCTCATGTCAGCAGTCAGCAAGATTTCTAGAACCAGGAGGCATACAGTGTTTCTCCATTCTAGCAAGCTGATAAAACTGTTACCAGAGAACACCTACCTGTGAGACTGGGTGTGCCTCTCCCTCAGCTCTTTAAATGCCACTGCCAATCCTGGTACAAAATACTTTATCACAAAATACTTACTCCTAAAAGTGCCCCTGACCATGTGTTCCTACCTCCTTAGCTCAAATCCAACACCCTTTGCTCCCGTCCCTTTTTAAAGTAACTTACCATCTCCAGTTTTCAAACTCAATTGAGTCACAAGCTTTTTTGAGATGTGGCTCAATGGAAATTTAAATGGGATCAAACCTTGTCTAGAGGACCTTTCCATCTGTACAATATTCCTTCCAAAATCTATAAAAAAGCCCACACAGGTGAGCCTAGGCAGCTCTGACAGAGGATTAATTACTGTTGCAATATTTTAGTGTTGGAGGGGGAGGATGACATCCAGTGCCATAGAAAGTCTACTACAAACCCACCCCTCATTATTAAGGATCAGAAGTGTGCCGAATAATGTAAAACACAGGAAGAACCCCTTTCTGTACACCTGAGAGCAGGAGAAACAGATGTGTGTCATGGGAAGGACTAACCAAGGCCTTCTTGTAAACATGCTGTCATGCACAAGGCACTGTGATCATCCCACCCTCCCTCCTGATAAACAAGCAGTTGTTACTTTTTGTAAAGCTGGTCATTTGGTGGCAATTATTCATCTTCTGCTGGCGTTCTAGTTGTACAGCTGAAAGGAGTGGATGACTTCAGTGAAAGCCATAAATACAACGAGCACAGTGCAGGATTTGCACATCATGAAGTTGGTTCCCACACTGGCTGCAAGGCAAAGTCCTCTGTTCACCTGCCAAGGCAGACCCTGGGCCAGCCTTTAAACAGGATACAGCCCTGCAAATGTGTCAGCAGGAAGGAGTTGCTTTGCACCTGTCTTGGGCACCTTTTTACAGATTTCCTCTAATATTTTAAACTCCATTTAGAAATGGAGCTAACACAGCTGCCCTTCCCCAAAAGAATTATAACTCTCTTCCAAAAAAATAGAATAAAGAAAAAAAGAAATAATGAAAAAAAACCAAACCAAAAAAACAAAACAAAACAAAAAAAAAAACAGGTCGAGGCAATGGGAGCACAGGAAATGGAGCTGATGGATTTCAATCCTGACCGGTAACACCTGCTGTCCCCATCCTGTGACCCCACGGTCCTGCCAGTGGACAACCTGTTCGTGTCCTGCAGTAGAGCCAGTCCTGCACAGCTCTGCCAAAGCTGCTGGAATTTCCTGATGGACCTCCATCTCTCCTTGCCACCTGAGCCTTGCCCCTCTTCCTCCCTCAGACTCCCTGCTCTTTCCCAGAACAACCTCACAGTGAAAAGAAGCATGTTCTGGAAATACTGTCTTACTTGGAATCATGGTGAAGGTGCAGGAAATAGAGAATTACTAAAATAGTCTTTTCAAGTATCAGTGATTCAGTTGGCTAAGGTGCTCCTGTGCCCTGGAAAATGCCTTGATATCATACAACAGCTTCAGGGGTCAAGATCTAAAGAAGGCTTATGAAAGATATCTCTCTAGCAGCAAAACTGAACTAAGGATCAGGAGTCCTTGCAGAAGTGCAGAGGACAAGAGCTTGAGGGAAAAACCACATTTTGAGAGCTCATCAGCTGAGCAGGACAAAAGCCAAGAAGGCAGGCTTGGCAGCGCTGGCATAATGCAACAGACACTGCTGAATCCAGATCAACCCTTCGTGTTGAGTCACCTACAAAAGCAGTGCTTCACTGAACACCCAGATCTGCAGACACCACTGGGGATCGATAGCTGTGAGCTCCTGGAACAGCACCAAGCACTGCAATGACACCACAGCTCAGTAGTGTTGGTGAAAAGGGCATCACATTAGACACTTGGGTAAAATTAAATCACTGCAACTCAGGGCAGTGAGCCTGAATGCTGTCGGGAGCCTTAACTCAATCTGCAAGGGAATAATGAAGAGCTCTTTTATCTCAGCTCTTTATGGGGCTAATGCATCCCATCGTCATGGCAGCTCCCCTGCCTGGCTTGTTCCAACTAGTCCTGGGCAGGTGAACATGTCTCTGCCTCTACTTTGTCATCCTTGTTTTTAGGCAAAGTGAAAAACAGTTGGGATGGTGAAATACAAACCTGGCACTGCAGAGTGCAAATCAAAACAGGCATCATTAAAATCCTGCCAGTCTTGAACACGAGAGTAAGAGAGCAAGAGCGCTCCCTTGACGCCTGCTTGCAAAGGGTCTTCTCTCCCCCTCTCCACTGTGGTTTTTAACAAGGCAGAAATTTAAAAGCAGATGGGAAATTACATCAGCAGCTCAGCTCAGGCTGCACACCCTGCAGCAAGTGTGCAGAGGGAGGGATAGGGGCTGCAACTCCCCACTGAGCAGCTGGGGTGGAGTGACAGTCTCAAGGCAGCACCCCGGGAGAGAAGGGAGGCGTGAGAGAGAAACCTCTCCCAGCACATGCCCAGTTTATGTCAGTTCTTAACCCAGACAGAAAATATGTGAAATTTAAAAAACCATGAAATCTCAGACTGAGGCTGTAACACCTTCCCAGCAATCTGCTTGCAGTGCCTTGACTGTCATTTCTGAAGGAGCTAAAGCTGCTCAGGGATTTCCAGCACACACCAGCTCTGCCCATATGGCAGAAGTCACAGGTACTGCTCTCCCAGGAGCCAGCTCTCCTCATCTGCAGGAGAGAACCAGTGGTTGTTGGAGTCCAAAGGGGTTATTAGGTGATGATCAGCACTAAGGCACACCTGCAGTAAGGTGAGGCACACCAGCATCCCCCCTGGAGGGCTCCCTGACAGCCCAGCCCGACCCTGGCACTGTTGGCAGCTGGGCCCTGCACGGGCACAACAGATTTGTGTCTGGGCAAGAGCCAAAATAATGGACATTCTTAAGCTATACCACACAGGAACTCACTGGAGAAGTCAAGGTCAGTGAGGCAGTCGTTGCTGTCACCTCTGGGAGGAGAGCTGTTCTTCACAGAGCTGGCATTATCCGCTGGCTAAGCCCAGCCTGCCCTCAGCGTGGTTCCTGCGATTAAATACCAGCTGCTCTATGGGCACCAGGCTGCGTTTTGTTCCCACTGACAGGGAGGGAAACATGAATAAGCACCTCACCAGTAGTTTCCAAGCTGTTTGGGGAAAGGATCTTGTTATTTCTGACTCCGGGCTCTTAATGGCAGAAGCTGCTCCATGTCTGTGTCTTGTTCAGCAGGAGCACGATGCTGGTGCTCAAGCAGCAGTCTGGAGTAATTTGCCCTTAGCACAGCAACATGTGCTCTTACAGCACAGTAAAATAACCATAACTCATGCCAGACTAAAAGCCCTATCACTCCTCTGTGTAAATTATACAGAAGTCAACTCTTGGAGGTCCCTCTGAGCACAGCTCACAGCAATACACAAGGTTAACTCAAGCAGATCTTCTGCGTATTACCAATAAAGACCATCAGATTCTCTGCTGCAACACTTACTGCCAGCTACCAAGAGATGACCCACAACAAAGGCACCACAACCAAGTTCCATCTGTGTGAGCTCTGGATCTTTTTAACAAATCCATGCATCTCCTCCAGATCCCAGGAGCTTGTTGAGGTTGTGGAAGCAGCCCTGTGTGATTACACAAGAATATCTACATGCATCAGCCTCTGGGCAAAAAATATCCTGGGTGTCACCACAGAGCCTGAGTAATGTTTGACTGGCCTTTTAAATGCTGAAAAAGTAAAATTAGCAACCACAAATCCGTGGTGTGATATACCGTGGAGTAAAAACAACCTAAAACAAGTTCTCAGTGTCACATGAGTGCAAGTAAAACATTTGCAGCCATCAGGTATCAGTCCCAGGACTACCAACAAGTTTTGCAGCAAGGGTGCTTTATCAAATCATCAGAGTTGACAACACATTAGGAAACAGCTCCTACCTCTCCTAACAATGCAATCTGATCAATACTCCCAAAATTTCTGATGGTGCAAGATTACAATTAAATCTAATCCAACATCAAAGAAGATTCACACAAAGCCTTGGTACTGAGGTTAAAGTTGTGCTCAAGCAGTAATGCAGATTGCTTTTAAATTTGTTTTCAAGTAACTCTTTGGCATCTTGTGTGATACCAGAAAACAAAGACACGGGGCTTAAAGACACAAGCAAACAGCCCAGATAGCTCTTTCAAATGTCAAACTTCCTCTTACCCAAGATTCACCCAGGAATCTCCCCTCCACTGAAGCTGCCTACGTGCACAGAGGTGCATTTCCCTGCATCCAACCCAGCCTGAGTGGTGTAACAGCCATCCCTCATTAGTAACAGCAGATCCACAAGGATCTGATCCTGCACTAACGTGCTTTATATCACAGCCCCTGGCAGCTCATACTTCAGGTGAGGATTTTGAACAGCACAAGCTGTAACACCTTTGTCTGTGCCCATTTACTTCCTCTCTGTTGCCCACTAACAACCATCTCAGCCTCTTTTTTAGCTGATTTTAGTGTCTTTAACTGCTTGATTACCAGAGAGGAACAAAAGAGATTTCCTGCATATGGGGACACTTTTATGACCCTCACTTTCAGGTGGGTCAAGCCTTGTGCTCTGGGTAAAATCCCTGAGGGTTACTCATGTGGACTGGTCACTTAGGGATAATGGAAATGCTTTTAGACAAGGCATATTTTTAAAGAAGTGACTGGCAGAGTACACTACATAGGAATGGAGAGAATACACCCTGTCATCACACACCCCTCTTACTCCCACCTTATACATTGAATTGCAGCATCTTAGACTGGTTTGAGTTGGAAGGGACCTTAAAGAATCCCGTTTCAACCCCCCTGCCATGGACAGGGACACCTTCCACTGGGCCAGGTTGCATAGAGTACCATCCAGCCTGTCCTGGAACACCTCCAGGGACAGGGAGTCCACAACCTCTCTGGACAAAAATTATTGTCAGTGAGAAGTCTATAAACTGCAGGAAGGAGCCAGAAGGCCAACTCAGCACTTTGAAATCAGCTCTTCTTTTGGGCTGCCAGCCATGCAATGTAATGCTCTTCCTCCAGATCTCGTATACATTACCTCCTCATGCAACACACAGCTGCAAAGCCAGCCAGGGACCAGTAAACCAACATCTGCTGGATCTCACTGTGTAGTCCACAGCCTTCCCTGGCAGAGCATTGTGGCT
Organism: Anomalospiza imberbis; assembly: GCF_031753505.1. Classification (NCBI taxonomy): domain Eukaryota; kingdom Metazoa; phylum Chordata; class Aves; order Passeriformes; family Viduidae; genus Anomalospiza; species Anomalospiza imberbis. Next base: position 4,513,414 of record NC_089701.1, on the reverse strand, counting down.
GCCTGTTTGGCAAGAGGTTTCACATTTTTCAGCCATGAACATTAAGGATATCAGAAGAAGGTTGTGAGCTTGAGATGTGGTCAGCCCTGGTGTGCCAGGAGTCTGGCTGGGGACAGGAGCCTTTGCTTTTAGAGGTTGCTTGTTTTAATGATGTGGGAAATTCTCAGGCATCCAAAGGAAATGAGATCCTGTAGCAAAACAGCAGTACTGGACTCTAGTTAATAGTGTTGTCTTGCACAGCTATGTGGGTGACTGTGCTCCTATTGCCAAGTAACTGCTCTGGCAAGGCTGGGTTTTGGACAGAAAAGCAGTCCTTTCCCCAGGCTTTTGGAGAGGACCCAACTCTCCTCTGCAGTGGGAAAATAAAATTGGGGAAGGGGGGAGGGAACTGACTTTAAAAGGGAGAATAGACCAGAAAGATCTGCAAGGCAGAGTGCCTCAAAGACACACATTCAGGTGAACAGAGAAGTAACATGGTCTCACTGCAGTACTGAAGATGCTGTGTGATTCCAGATCCCCTGGGCCTGGATCGATCTTGGCCCCAGGAATCACTCCCTGTCCACCACAGCACTGACACTTCCCCTCCATATCTTTGATATTGACCAACTGCTTTTGACACTCAGTCTCAACTAAGAGCATCACCATGACCACCATTACTTAGTGATGATCAGAAGCGCCACAACTGCAAGGTAAAAAACAAAACCCAAATGCAGGAACTTGCTTACTGTGCTTGTTTTTCTTCTCTGGCAGAGGTGGTGGCTTTTCTGGGTCACTGTTCGAATCTGGAGCAGCAAAATCAGCAATGAATTCCACTGGTGCTGAAGAGTTTCCTTGCTGGAAAGGCAGAACAGCAGCAAAAGGCGTGAAGGGCATTGACGGGACAACCACGGCATTGTGCAGGTCATCCTCGGAGATGTTGTCGTACTGGGACGGGTGCCTCTCGTAGGACACCCTGCAGCCCGAGTTATCCGAGGTCTGGGAGGCTGCACTCCTCCTCTTCTTCTCTGGTAAAGCTGGGGGAGTCTCTGTCGGCTGCGCTGCTCCCGAGAGGCTGCAGAATTCCAGTGGAGGAGAGCTGCCCTGCGGGAGCTGGAAAGCGTGTCCATGGAAAGGGGAGCCAGACTCACCCAAGGACTCTGGCAAGGGGCTGAGGACACCTGGCCCCTGAGGAGGTATCTGATCAGTGTTGGAGAGGTCCTGCTGCAGGAATTCATAGTCTGGATCATAGTGATCTGATTGATCTGGGTAAACAGAGGATGATGCATTAGTTTCTCTCTTTCACTGTTTAGCCCTTCTCAGTTCTGTCCCTCCCATTCTATCAGTTAATTAATCAGTTCATTTTAATCAGAGTGGAACTTCCTTGCAGCTGGGACCATCTTTTTACACCTTCTGTAACATCCAGACTTCATATAACTCATAATTAATTCTTTACACTGGCAAACAAATAACAAAAATTCAATAGGTAGACATCTGCATAATTAGTGCCGTATTTATATTTTAATTTTCTTTCCTAGCATGTAGAAACAGCACTGCTTTTGTCTACTAGGACTGTAATTTCTGCAGACAGGGCTGAAATGAAGAAAACATTCCACTTGAGAGCTGAACTGAGTTTGAGAACCATCACCTACAGCAAGGGAAACACATTCCTCTGGGCTTTTTCCTCTCTGACAGAACAGCTCTGCACTGAACTGTCTGCAGCAACTCCAAGACAGCAGCTGCAAGTGCAGTGCATAAACTACATCACCTCCTGCACCTCAGCTCCCAGAGCAGAGGGACAGGGCCCCAGCAGCCCCTCTTACCCAGGGTTTCACAGCTTGTGTTGCGGGAGCACTGGCCGCTGTCGCGGTCCAGAGAGGAGAGCTGCTCGTCAGACTTGCTCAGTTTGCCAATGCTGCTGCACGGAGAGAGGCGAGGAGACTCCCCCCCATAGGAGTGGCTTCCACCTGACAACCTCCTCTGGGCATAGCAGTCAACATCAAAATCCTTCAGGACAAACATAAAAAAATAAAAAACATCAAATCACCATCACCCTTGGCAGCTCGCTAGTGAGGAAGATGCAGCTCGAGGAGCAAAGACCTCACAGGAGGGGAGAGGATCACTGCTGCTGGCCCTCTCTAAGCTCATGGAGAACACAGAAACCCTCTGATATGGTAAACAGCCCATGCCAGGGAGCTCTGTGTGTTCTTGATTTCAAGCAGGGGTTGCTGTGGCCCACACTGGACTTTACAGATGCTGAGAAGATAACCAAGTTCTTCACAGGACGTGTGACTGATGACTGCTTGTCGTGACACCGAGACAAGGGAATGACAAAGCAAATACTTGGTTACCTCAGGTGCACGCAAAGGGAAAATAAACTATGGTGAGATACAACTTTCTGTGCCTATGGCTATGGTCCCATTTCAGAAATTACCTCAAGTTTATTAACCTGTGAGTGAACCCCTCAACTATTCCCACTCTGTCAGAACAACCTTAGTGTGACTGTAATTTCAGCTGAAGAGTGGCCACAAGCTTTATCTGAGTCAGCCAAATGACTGCAGAGGCTCCCTAAGCCAAAGCTGAGGCTTTGGGGATGAGGACAAGATTTGATTTTTGTGCAATTTGATATGATTCAGGTCCTCACTGCTGAGCTAGTAAGTTCCTGAATGGGTAAAGCAAACCCAGCCATTTACAACCTCATAAACCCCAGACAAGCACAAGAAATGGAATGTGATTAACACACACACAACTTTCCCATTTTTCTACCAGAAAATGTACAAATTTCCCCAAAGCACCAGCAGCGCTCAGAGCAGTAGCTCAAACTACTGCTTGAGTTAAAAGATGTTTGAAATTGTGACTGGATGAAGACAGACTTCTGATCTCTGAGTAAACCCTGGGGAGATGTCAGGGAGCTCAGCCAGCTGCTGTCCCCTGATCTATTGGACTTGGCAACACTCAGCCACTCCCATCCTCACACTCTGCTACCCCTCAAGGCAACAAAGTTTGTAGCAATTTGTTAATTAAACACAACAACACTGTAAGAAAAAAAAAATTAGGCTGTCCGCATTATTTATGACACTGCTGTTCCTGCCACTGCCACTCCCACTGCAGGCTGCCTGGGACAAGCAGGGACCTGCAGCTCTCAGCATCTCCCTGAGCTTTTCCTCCAGCTCACAGCACACAAAGCCCCTTGGCTTTCACAAAGGGGTTATGCCATTACCTGTCTGTTGATCCCAACAGGTAAACTGGACCCACTGGTAGCTCGGCTCATGGGGGCCACAACAGCCACTCTGGTCGGGGAAGGCGCCGACTGACGTTTTTTAGGGGGCAATGCTGGTGGAGGGCTGCAAGACACAACAGGAATTGATGCTTCCAACACTCTTCCAGAAAAAAAAAAAAGAAAAAAAAAAAAAGAAAAAAAAAAAGGTTTTCAGAGGCTTCACAAGATGTTTTCCACAAAGCTTTTGTCAGCCAGGAGCTATTCAGCAAAATGTATCCACTAAAAATATTAAGAATACTTTCACAGGTAAGGTCCTGTTAAGTGATTTATTTTTTAAGGTTGGTATTTCTCAAACAAAAATAAATGCTGTTGTTAAAAGTATTCTGAATGGTGCTAATTAGCATGGCAATTATTTCTTAATAAAAGCAGTGAAAATCCAAATTATATGTTTTGGTTGACCCAAATATTATTTCCATTCACAGATGTCCCTCCCCCTCCTCAAACCTTCCAGATGTGAAAAATGCTCAAAGTTTCACAGATTTACAAGACAGGAAAATTCTCTTTTTTGGTCTTTGCTTTCTTGGTGAACTTCAGGGAACAAAAGGGTCAGAGCTGCTCTCACCAGGTGCACTGTGAGGGCCCCATGTTTTGGCATGAATCTGTGTCAGACCCACACATTTACAGTGACTTGTGAGAATTTAACCCTTTGACTTTTAGCTTTTGCTTCTAATGACATGTAATTCTGATAGTCATCAAGCCTGAGAAGTTCCCAAGAGCATACAGAGTCTGTTCTTGGAACATACCACAAAATTTTTATATAACCTTTGAGAATTCATGAAATACACAGAAATGTGATTCTTTTTGTCAGCCACAGCCCTTGATGCCACATTTTCAAATTACCACAACATGTATTTTTCACACCAGCCATTAGCACCAGTACTAGAGAAGAAAAACAACACACACACAAAAACCTGCAAATTGGGGGTTTTCTCTTCCTTCTCAAAATAGAACATAGAAACTTTCATGTGGTTACTCTTAGAACAGGGTAAGAACAACCAAGCACAAGGGTTTTTTCACACCCTCTTGGCTTTCACTCTCAAGTTGATAGGCAAAGCAGAACAATCTGGCTGTGCAGGACAGATTGGTAACTGGCCCCCAAGGATAAACATTTCTCATGGGATACAGCAGCCCAAGACACTTGCACAGTGTGGAAATCACACGGTTTTATGTGAGGTTATTATGGATTTTTGTGATGCCTCTCATGCGTGGATGTCAGGGCATGGCACTATCCTCACATAAAAAGAAAGAAAGGAAAAGACACAAAAAAAATAAGAGACAGAACACAAAGCAGAGTCCAGGAGCAGGGAAAAATTGCTCTGGAGGACTGGAAATTCAAAAGCAACACTAATCCTCCTCTCTTGTGCACATTTTGCAAGATGTTTTAAAAAGCAACAGGCTGGTAAGAGGCACTGGTGCTCTTTGGCCAGCTGGCTGGGCAGTATTACCTGTTCTCTGCCACACGAATGCTGGGCAGAGGGGGTTTAGGAGGTGCAACTTCTTCATCCATGGAGTCAGTCAGCAGCTCGTTGGATTGAGTCATATTAGTTGTTTTGTTGAGGATCTCCATTTCTCGGTCTGTAAGGGGAAGTTCTGATGGGCTGCAACATGCAAAACACAGATTGTAGATCAAAAACCACAGCTGGAACACAGCCCTGACAGATTGAAACCTATTTTAAATCATGTGCTATCAGACAGGCACCTAGAGCAGAAGGCAGAATTTGCATCTGCAGGTGGAATTCCATGTATCTGCAGAGCTCAGCGTGCATGTGACTCAAAGGTTGTTTCACTGCCAGATTTTGGTGTCTTTCCTATCATAGCATCTTCTCTTTTAGCAATCCTGCTGAAATGGATGGGGGCCTACATGAAGAACACTACACCACCCTTTGTGAAGAACAGCTGAATGATTTAACTCAACTGTCAGCAGTCAGAAATTATCCCTTCTATATCAGTCCTGCCCACAGAAGAAATCAGTGACCCACCTGTCAGATTTACATGCTGGTAAACTGGGTTTAACTGGGCTTGTGGGAGAGGGATGCTCCTGCTTTTCAATCGTGAGTCTGACCAGCTCCTGATGGATGGAGAGAAGAAAAAGAGAATAATCACTATTTGTTGAATGCTGCACTTAAACAGCCCAGAACACAAAGGGATGCTACTGCAGTGAACTCTTGGGTATGGTTTAATGATGGTGTGGACACAGAGAGAGCTGAGCTGGGTTTAAGTCTGGTACAGAGCCACAGAGATGATGCAGAACAGCTGTTAAGGAGCAGCCTGCACCCAGAGGAAGTTTTGGCAGTATTTGAGTGAAGTTCATTAACCCTGGCTGCATGGGGATTCTGCACAAACCCATATGTGTGTCTTTTTGCTGTTTCCTCTTTCCTCTGTCTCACAAATGTGTTCCAGTCCACACAACACCCTAGATAATGGTAAACTGGCTTTACATACATAGATCTAAGTACAAAACAGTCTTACCCAGTGCAGTACTTCATCTAGCCAAAACCAACATTAAATAATTGCTTTGTATTTTATAAATAAGAATATATTTGTTTCAAAAAGCAAGTTTTCTGTAAAATGCCTAACCAAAAATTAAACAGAGAACACCTTCATTTAAAAGGCCTGCTTCCCCTGAAGCCACCTTTTAACACATTAGCAATAGAAGACTTAATCATTCAAGAAGCTACTGTAGTGTATCTGTTATAGGCAGATAAGGCTCTGGATAAAGAGATAAGGGCATGATAATCCTGAACTCTAAGTCTGCCAGCAGTCAAAGCAACAATCATTCACACCAGAAAGAGAGAGAGAACATTTTATGGATGTATGAGGCTGACAAATAGATCTCCTGCCCACAGATACAAACACATGCCCCTCTTACAGGCAGGCTGGAAAACTGGCAGTGCTTCCTGCCACTATTGGCTTCCCAGCATATTACACAAAGGAAACTGCAAGGGATCAATTTTAATTTTATTTTTTTTAAAGCAGCCTGAAGTACAGTGTCATCATTCCAGTATCATCTTTGTGTCCTTGTCTATAGAGCCTGGAAACAACTGGCATTGCTCTCTCAGTGCAGTAGCTGCAACTGGAATGTCACTGCCATCATCCCTCTGAGGAAGGAAAATACTCCAGTTCTGGCACTTTTACATAAGGCTCTACTGAAAGCTGAAATTCCATGGGTTAACACACACACACCAAGAGGAATAAGGTGCAAACACCATCCAAGTGTCCACCACAGCTGACTTTGGTCTCCATGCTCTACTTATACTCCTGGTGTGAGCTGGTGCTCCAACAGAATGTATGTACACTGTGTTCCACAAAAACTCAGCTTTCCAGAAGCTGTCCTGGAACATCCCACACAGGGTGGGGGAAGAGGGAGCACAAACAGATGTCCATGGGGACCAAAGCTATGAAGATGTCCCTGCTAGGACAGAGAGCCCTGGTGAGGAACAGTGTGTTCTGAGAAGTGTCCTGATGAGTAACATCACTTGACTCTTTTGGCTGCATTTGGCATCTTGGGGGCTGAGTGATGACTCAATTGCCACCTTTCTGCCCTCTGGACAAAATTCCACTGCTGAAAAGGTTTTTGGAGATCCTCATGCACTTTAACAGACTCAGGGCTGGACCCTGTGGGCCTCTGGGGTAGAGGCCAGCCAGCACTGCAAACGCGCAGGAGCACAGTAAGGGAAATAAAACGCATGGGCATTCAAACCAAAAGCCAAACACTCCTTAAACATCCGCCTGAGAAGGCTATGGAAGGGAAAGTGTAATGTCTCCTTTTCCTGACCTTTCTTCACCACTTTAAACCAAAGCCAGGCCACCACTGCAGACTGTGGTGGTGGCTGTCCTGCAGCAGCGCTGAGGAGCTCCAGGCACTCAGGGCTGAAGTGCTCAGTTTTCCTATTTTGCCAGTCATAATGGACACACAGTTGTCTACCACATGGGAATGTAGGTTAAAACCGGAGAAAACCAATCCAAATTGGCTCAAAAGTATCTTCAGAATTATTCAAATCATTGGGACTGGGAGAAAAAAACCCAAAGCACCTTCCAGTGGAGGCATCGATGCATGACTGCAATTACCTAAGAGGATCACTTTCCCTTCCAACTCTGACAAACATCACCAGATCCTGAGTGTTTCTCCTCTCTGCTATCCCCAGATGAGAACTAGCATTTGGAAATCAAGCCAAAATCTTTAGCATACACACAGAGGTAATGTGCACACAACTGAGCCAGATGCACATTATGCTATTCCTTATCAACAAGGAAAGAGATTCCTGCAGCAGCAATTAGAGATAATTAAAGCCTCTCTACAAACTATGCTACTTCAGCAAGCTGAAAATTCCACAATGAGATGGATTTTTTGAGAAGTTATGTAATCAAACCAAGCATTTTTCCCTGCCTAGCAAAGCCCTAAAACCTGAGATCAAAATATCAAGTAACAGAGGTGAACAAGAGTCTCCTTTATACTTAATTCTGAAAATAAAGAAGTAAGCATTGAAATGTGGAAGTGGATCTTGTGTGATCTGCCAGAAAAACAAAATAGTCTCTGCTGTGGAGAGAAGTCTCCATCTTCTCAGTTCTGCTTCCAGATCTGAAATGTGGCTTGGCCTATCTAAAATAAACCTTGTTCCTTGCCGTGCAGGAGGTGAAAGCATGCTGCTTCCAGACGCTGACCTCTTGATGGGCAAATACTCTCCCATCTCCCCAGACAGCCACACATCTGCTCTAAGGCTGGCCAGACATGAGCCAGCTCCAATTGGAAGGCCAAAATAACTTTCAGTCTAAAAACAAAGCAGAGACTGATATAGCCATGGTGCTGAGCAGGGCTCCACAGCCCACGGACATGTCCATGCTGCTCCCAGTCTGGGCTGGCTCATGAACAGACCTCCAAGACCTTCCCCAATCCCAGAGCTTCCCCCAGTCTGCAGAGGAGACAGCTCTGGCTGGAAGGCAACAGGTACCAAGGGTTTAAAAATTGCTTAAAGTCAAAGAACAACTCCCAAGTTGTGTGTCCAAGTCTCCTGCAATGAGACCACGTAACTCTGTTCCAGATCTGGGAATAACACATCTCTCCCTGGGATTGTGCAAATTCAGTCAGTGATAACTCACCATTTGCTGGGGAATTACAACACAGATTTTCACATCCTGCAAACTGCTGCTGAATTCCAGCAGTAACAGCAGCTGAGATTTTAGGCTAAACTCTTTTCCTCTCTCCTGCTGTGCAAATTTAAGACCAGCTTGACTTTTAAAATGTGTAGCTTAAAGTTAAAGAGCATATTGTGCAAAATAATCCTAGAAAATTCATCTTCTTTAGGTGCTAGAAATTATTTGTTTTTAAGATATTTATTTAAAAGGCTTATAAAGTAATAGCAGGTTTTAGTATCTGTGTTTGAGTGACATTAAAGAGATACCCAGATGATGCAGACACCAAACCAAGAGGCCTGAAAATGTAACAGTCAAAGCCTGGGAGATCCACTTCATTTTTACATTTGGTTCCATTTAATAAAACTGAGTCTGAGTACAGTGAAAGGTTCTTGATACATAACTCCAGGTGAAGCACCTGCTGCAGTTCTTAAAACTCTATTCCAATTTTCCTTGTACAGTTGATTTAAACATTCCCCTTTGAATTCAGCCCTACTCTTGACAGAGATTTAACTTCCTCTACAGTTTCCAAAAGAAGATTCCCAGGAGATATGACAGTCTGTCCACTGGTGCCCTAAGCCCAGATCAACCAAACTTTTACCAACACTGCTAGGACAGGTGAGTGATCAGCCCAGAGAGAGCCTGGGACACAGAAATAATGGCTACAAGAACCTTCCCAGGAGGCAGGAGGACAGCCAACAGCTTTTCCAGGGTGGAACAGGGAGGGAATGCTACAAGCAGGTCTGACAATGGATACAAAGGTTTCGGTTAAACGTTTCCATTAGCAATGTAAAACTCATCTCCAGAAAACTGAGTTTAGCTCATCACCTTTTCCACACCCTAATCCAGCTGCTTAGAGTGGTGATGTATCACTGACAAATCCCTTGGAATTTCTCTTAAATGGAGCTGGAGTCTTTCATTCTCTATGGGCATTGACAGGGAGCACTTTCATTTTATTTTGCTGAGACAGAAAATGTGCAAACCACTTCTTGTAATCTGCATTGGAGACTGGGAACTCTCTGAAAATTCAATGCAATACCGAAGAAAGATCCACTGCTTCTTCCAATTCATCCAAATGCCAGGTTGAGCATGCCAGAAGTTCACATTCAGAGCCAAACTGTGCTGGTCTTTAACTAGCACTCCAAGGAGGAACATTTCTTATGGAACAGTAGATTTAAGGGGTAGTTTACTGAAGGCAGAAACAGGACCTTCACATTTTACCTGCATTTAAAAACCTAGTTTACACAGACCTCTTCTAAAATACATTATTATATGCTCTTTATAATAAAAATTACAGTATTCGCCTCATGTACCTTGACTCCATCCAGAACTGCTTTTATGACATCCTTCACTGTTGTCACCATCTCCTTGTCCTCTGAATTCACCCCCTCCAGCATCACCTGATCAGACCAGCGGATGAGGTTGGCCAGGCTCTGGTACACTCGGCTGTAGCAGGATGAGATGGCAGAACTGCACAGCAGGAGAGGGAGCAGTTGAGAAAAAAGAACAAAAAGAAATTTCGGAGATGTTATCAAATGTTACGAGAGTGAGTTTCACACTGTGCATTTCACTGCTTTGCTCTCTGACACTCAGAATTTGTGTTGAGCAGATGACAAAGCCCAGGCTGCTCCTCCAGTGCAGCTGCTCTCCTGTTCTCTAACACCAAATGATGACAGTTTGAAGGTACAAACCACCAACAGCTCATTCCCAATTATCAGAAGGAATTATCTAGGATGCAGGTTAACACAGCAATGCTAAAAAAAAATTCTTTCCATCTTAATCTACAGCTCCATCCTATGCCCAAACATTAAGGATAAGTATTCAAGCCCTACATTTAAGTTTAAGCTATGTTATTTCAGTATTATCCTTCTTCCTTATTAGCTCTCCCCAAAACCACCTTGGACCACTGAGAGCTGACTCAATTCATTCCTTTACAAATCACTGCCTCACTGTTTATAATGCCTGAAAACATGTAATTAAAATTACTTCTTTAGAGAAACTGAACTGAATGAATTTCAGGTTTGAAAGAGGAAGGGTGTTGCTTTGTTTTGTTTTTAATGAGAAACAGAATTGAATCTATTGTTCTGAAGGGAAAAAAAAAAAGAGTTTTGGAAGGATGACAACTTTAAATAAAAGTTAACTGTAACAACAGTGCTCCCAGGCATTTTCCTGGCCATTCTGAAAACACTGACTTCATTACTAAACAAGGTGTGTTAACAGCTCTGCTGATGGCAATGCTTCAGCAATTCTTTGTCACGTTAAATCAATTTCAAACTGCATCAAAACCATAAACAGATAAGAGAAGGTGTAATCTTGCAATCATTACTGATACAAGTTGTTCCAAATCCTCCCATTTCTCTCTGGTATCATTCTACATTGGCTTAACTCCAGTAACTTCATTATCTGTGAGAAAAGAATCAAGCCCACGAGCTCCAATGAGTTTATTTAGGTGAATGAGGTTTGCAGGACTGGGGAAAGAACTACTGTCAAGCTTCAACCAGGGAATACAAACAATGGCAAGGACTTGATTGTTTGGTTGTTGTTCGGGTTTTTTTTTTAAGGTTTGCTGCTTGCCATTTGTTCTCATTTGAAATGAAATTAGCTTGGTAGGAGATATTTCCTAAACAGGGCCCTCCCCCATCTCTTTCTAAGGCTTTGATTTCTTTGCCATTAATCTTCAGTCTGCTTCCTTCTAAGGAGGCAGTAATTGAAAGCCCATTTTGTGCAAGATTTAATTACTTTTTTCCTTGATGCAAATGCTTCCTCTAAAGTAAAAAGAAGTCCAACAATATTTGTAGGGCTTTCTTTGTCACTGACACAAGTCTTGCTCACTTTTCTTGCCATCAGTCACCCCTCTGTGTCCTGGCACTGACAAAACACAGGTAGGGAGAGAAGGACATGGCTTTCTGAGAAAGCCAGATCCCCTTCTAGGTTTTTTGGGAGGCTAAGCAAGGCAGGGCATGGACATGGGATCTGTGCTTTAATGCACAGTGTTTCTAGAAACTGAGACTTACCACTTTGTAGAGGACATTCCCATTTCAACAGGTTTGCTCACTATGATTCAACAGATCCAACCTCAACTGGATCTTACCTGTCCCAGCCACAGGTGTGATACTCACCCATTTCCTCCTTCCTTTTGCCAGAAGCAGCCCTGGCCTCAGCACTGGGGCCAAACACAACTGAGCATCTCTGTTTGCAAAGTACTTGGCACCCAGTGCTACCCCAACTACATTATAAACCTTCCCTGTGCCAGCACTGAAATAAGCATCTTGAAAGAAAAAAAAATTGGAGCTATTTAATGGGAAACAAACAGGAACAGCACAAAAACTGGCAGGATTTCAGGAACCAAACACCTGCATTTCTCTGCTTAGTTCTGCGCTTTTCTCTGTGTTAACTTTGTTCTTTCAGTATTATTCAACAATGTTTGTTTGTTTTCTGTAAATCAATTGCTTCAGCATCCATGGGATGAGCACCAACAATATCTCTGTGGCTTGGCAACACCACAGATTCTTATAAACCATGCTGAGCTTGGCTTTGGCAAATTTCTACTTCTTTCTTGGCTTCAAACCCACTGCCTAACTGGTAAAAACGTAATACACATAATCTGTTAAAACATAAAACAATAATCTGTTGAGTGAGGCAGGAATGAACTTGGACTGGTTAATCTGCTGAAGTACATCTATTTACTTATGTATCTGATCCAGCAAAATCCAAAAAAAGCAGTTAAGAGTGGGGGCTCAGACTTCTATAATATCAGGGTGGATAAAATGAGCACAAAAAAGGATTACTCTGAAGATAAACTCCTTTTTCAGGTAAAGCTATTGGATTTGTTAGCTTTTAGGATACCACCATGGACTGCAGAAACAGGAATAACATCTGAAGAGAATCTCCCACTAGAAAACAATGAATTTCCAAGTTTATGCTAAGAACCATCCCTTCCTCCACTCTGAAAGCAGCCTGATTTGCTTTATCTTTCCAGGGCATGAGCTTCTTCACAGCAGGGAATCTGCTTTTAAATGATGTCTGAAAACCACCACGTAATTAGTAAAAACAGCAGCCACTTCACCAGCTTCTCCTTCGATGAGGTTCCTCAGATAAAGCAGGAGCCTGTTGGTCTGTCATGGTCCCAAAAGCCAAGAAGGAAACTCACCTTTGCTGGATGCGTGGGTCAGTTTGCACCAAGGGCAGGATGGCTTCCAGCACTTTACTTGCTGAGCCTGGCAGCATCTCCAAAACTTTGTTATCAATTGCCATTTTGTCCACAATAGTCTTAAAGTAGCGCAATGCACTGACAACTTCCTTCTCTTTTTCCTCTAGCCACGATACATTCTGAAGAGGAGGGAAGAAAAGGAGATATGTTAAAACTTCAGTATTTTTAAGGGCAGAATTCCTTTAACAAACCCAAAGTTTGGTGACACGGAGGTGTGTTCCAGGAGGAGTGCAAAAACCCCCTTCTACCACAAACACTTTTAAATTGCATTACTACTCTTTCAAAGGAATAGTCAGTGCAAGATTACACCCTCACTTTAACCTTCAGAATTACCTGCATTCCAAACTGAAGGCTAATCTTGATCAATTTTAGGCTAAGATTAGCACCACTGATGACATCAAGGACACTGCTTTGAAAACCTACCCTAAACTGGGACAGTGAAATAAAAAACATTTCACAGAATGGATTGGGTTGGAAGGGACCTTAAAGCCCATCTCTACCCCCTGCCATGGGCAGGAACACCTTTCACTGTCCCAGGCTGTCCAAGCCCCCATCCAACCTGGCCTGGGACACTTCCAGGGATGGGGCAGCCAAAGTTGCTCTGGGCAACCTGTGCCAGGGCCCTACCACCCTCATAGGGAAGAATTTCTTCCTAATATCTAACCTAAACCCTGCCCTCTGTCAGTTTAAAGGCAACACCCCTTGTCCAATTACTACATGTCCTTGTAAAATACATGAAAACACCCAAATGAACTCCACTCTGATGAGCCTCTAACCTAAATCATTTTGTGATGCTGTTGGAACAAAAGAACTCACACAATTTCCATGAGGGCCAACTGTAAAAGCTAAGTTTTGGCATTGGTGAATGAATGTTGCAGAAGGGAACAATTCATTGGAATAAAGCTGAGTTGTGGTCACTAATTTCTGTGCCACCACAAACACAAGAGGAAGAAATTCAGAAGTGATACATGATACCTCAATGGCATTCTGGACAGGGATATTTTTTAAAAGCTTACAACAGTATGCCTGGAGGACTTTTAATGCCACAAGTAGTTTCGAAGCGAGATTTAAATTAACTGCTGAACACTGCTAGAAAAGGAGCAGAGAGCTTAGCAGAGTCAGATTTCATCCATTATGTCCTCAGTAAATTCAGCTTCAGGAATTAATGACCTATGGGCATTGTGTGCTCCCCATATTCTTGTCAGCTATTAAACTGCTGCTTTTCTGCAAAATCAGGCCAGCAGCCCAAAAGGTTTTAGGAAGAACAATTTATAGGCAGCACTGGTTAGTAATTTGGGGCCAGTTGCATAAAAGGGTTAGAATCCCAAATTCCACCTAGCTCCAACTTCAGAAGTCTAAGTCCCAATCCAAGAACTGCAAACCACCCTGTCATTTTCCATCTCGTCTGGGCAGTGCCCAAAATCTGCTGCTGCTTCCCCTTTGGACAACACTTCTTGCCAGGAACCTCAAGTTCTGATCTACAGCCCACAGTGCCCTGAACTCGCTTGCTGAGGAGCATCCTGGCAACTCACTGGGATAAAAAATGACATTTCCCATTTTGCAGGGATGTGCCCTCACCACTGCAGAGTTTATTCCAGGATACAGAATCTTAAAAACATAAATCACCTTCAGGATCATTGAGTCCAACCATTAATCTATGGAGAGCCTCGGCCTCTTCCAAGGCTTTGCACTTCATTTGAAATGTCACACATTTTAGGGATCAGAGAGTCTGTAAATTCCCTGGGTAAGTACGACCATGGTCCAGCAGTCAAAGCTCTCCAACAGAAGTGAAAAAATGTGGACTGCAGTTCCTGCTCCCATGGCTGTTTATGGGTTTCATTCAACAACTGTTTCCTGTAGAAAGGCTTGTGACTTAATAGCTTAAACACTCTCCTGGTGCACAGAAGGGATGGGCCTGGGCCTGACAGAGTTCAGGGCTGAGAATGACAACTGGAAACACAAATCCTTCCGCTGAGCACACCAAGGGATGTGAATCCAGCCACCGGACACTGTCTGGGACAGAGCCCTTTTTTTTTTTTTTTTTTTTTTTTTTCTTTTTTTTTTTCCCCTGCTAGTCCTTTGGGTGACGTTCCCCAGGAGCACTTTGTAATGAATCCTCTTCCAAGATCCAAAGGTATCATATGTAGGTGTGCACAGAACCATGGAATGGTATGGGTTGGAAGGGACCTTAAATCTCATCTCACTCCCACCCCTTGCCACAACTTCCACCAGACTGCCCCAAGCCCCATCCAACCTGCCCTGGAACACTTCCAGGGATGGGGCAGCCACCCATATCTCTTTTGGGCATTAAATGGGAAAAAGTTACAACTCAGGCAAAACAGCATCTCCTCTCCACTCCCTGCCTGACACATATAAATAAATATTTTTGGATGATTTCCGAAATTTTCCCTTAATAATCGAATTGCAAATGCATCATGTATGAGACACAGCTGACCCAGAAAGGGTCACAGTGAGCTGTACAGAATACACCCAATTACAAAAGCTGGAGTCATCCTCTTTTTCCTTACATTTTGGCACTGTAAAACCTATCATAAGTCTGTATATAGCACTGAAGGACATTCCTGTTCCTACAATAGGACAAGAATCACAGGGTTCAGGGGACAAAAGGAGGTTCTGCAAAGAACACCCCCAATGTTGCCCCCTTCCAGATATAAAAGGGAACAGGAGATGATGATGTTTGCATGAGCTGAGCATATCCTTCAGCTTACACATCATGATTTTACATTAATTTTTAGTATTGCTATTTCTGCTCTACGGTGATTATCTACTTCAAGAGCACAAAAATAGCATCTTAAGTACTTAAGAGGGAGAAAAGGATGATATTTGGTTTATCAAGTGAGCCTTCTGACAGAAGATCTCCCCTTTGTCAACTGATGTCTATGTTCCAGTGAGAAAATCTGGCGACAATCCAGGCACATCCTCTTCCCCGCTCCCTCCACTAAAGCTAATGAGCTGACTACATCCAACTAATTGATTAGTTGGGCAGTAGCTATTAAAATAGGTAAGGAATGAGCCAGAAATCAACAATATTTCGCAGTATAAAAATGAATGCAGATTAAATAATCATGTACAGTAATAAAAAATATTTCAAGTGTTTTGCTTTCCAATTTAAAAAATCCCAATCTGTACATAAAAAAGTATTTTAATGTCCAGCATGGCTTGTTAGTAAATCCTCTTACACTGTTTTTAGGGGAAAAATAGAAAAGCAAAAACTTCATCTATTATTAACATGCATTTGCTATAGACCACATTTTGAAAAAGGCTCTTCATTTTCTAATGTATTTAATGTGGTCACACATCAATTTAAAAGAAGGCTGCTAAATTATCTCAAGATACCATCCTGAAACATCATTGGAATTAAAAGCCTTCAAGGAGTATTCTCACTGTTGTTTTGGGGTTTTTTTAAATTTTATTTTTAAATAGCACTCAGCAATGAAAGGTGTTTGACTCCCTAGAAAGCATTTCCACAGCCTCCTGGGGAAAAAAATCTAAACCTGGGGAAAGAACCCTCATCATCTTCCACCTGATGGAGCAGAATAGGGTGAGGAAGGCTGCAGAGACTTCTCTGGGTGTTAAGCAAGTCACACAGCCTAAGAAAACTTTATCTTGCTGGCTGCTCTCAGCAACTCCACAACAACTCTCAGCAGAGATAATCTCAAAAATTCTGCATGTCTGGCGCTGCACACTGGATGAGACTTTGAACAGCTGAGAATGATGTTTAATTATCTGAAACAACCTCAACTGTTCTTAACTTCTGGCTTCCATTTGTACTTGAAAACTGACTGCAACAGTGTTGTCACAGAAAAAAGTCTCCAGCTACATAACCAGGTCACAATGCGGGAGGAGATAACACAGATCAGTTTGTGACCTCATTTCTTAGAGGACCTGGAGTGCATTTGGTCTGAGGAACATTGTGCTGGATCAGCAGCTGCTCGAACACTTCTGTGTGACTCTCCCTGCTGGTGTCATGAGAGATTGAGCACATCTTTGGACCAGCTTCAAGGATGTGCTCGCCCGGGCCTGGGGTTTTTAAAAGGATCACACCCCAAAACCAGGCAGCTCTTTGGAAGCTGTAAGCATAACCCACAGGGAGTGCATGTGGGGTGGATGTGTCAGGCCATACAACACGTTCCATAATGAGATATTTAAATGCTTGTGGAAGGAGGTCTCATCATGCTCTGCAAAGGGAAGCACACATCTTGATTTAATACTACACAGTGCTGTTTATAGGCAACCATAAAGTGGCCCTGACGATTCCTGAGCTGCAGAATTATGCAGAGGACAAATTCACACACCAGATTATGATAAACTGAGTACCAGGAAGCAAGAAAGTATCAGGATAACAGAACATGGCCTTTGCTTACTTTGTTCACTGACTTCTCTGGTGTTTTCACTGTCAGGTCAGCTTGCTTTCCTTTCTTTGAGGGTGTTCTCTTTATTTTTGGTGAATGAAACTTGCCCTTCAACTTCATTGTGAACGAGGAGAGATGGGAACGCTCAGAATCTAGAAAGACACAGAAGAGCATTACTGGATTAGGGCAAATATGTTGAAACCAGGGACATGTTACAGCATTATCTGGAAGACACTTGCACCACATAAATTTATTGAGTGGAACACAATAAAGAAAACTAATAAACTACTGCTCTATATTATGTTTCAAACCACAACACCACCATAATTTCCTGCTTTCCTCAACCACAATATCACCAGCATTTCCTGCTTTCCCTTGGAGGCAGGGACAGTGGGACTGCTACTGCTCTGTGCCTTGGAGGGAAGAGGAAAAACACCTCTCTTCAAAGCACTTATCTGCAGAAGGTCCTGAAGTACTTTACAAAGGAGGCAATCAATCATCGTGCCTCTTTGGCAGATGAGCAACTGAGTCAAGGGGATGAAGTGACTCGTTCACAGCTCTCTGGCAGAGCAGAGCCCTTGGCTGTGGGTCAGAGCCGGCAGAGCTCCCTGCTTCAGGGATGGAGAACACAATCCCAGGTCATGCCTTTCCCAGGATGCTGATCTCTACTCACTCTGCAGCACCAATTTTGAATGTGGCCCCATGGATAATCTGAACAAAAATGCCAGCCCTTGTCATCTGCAATGGATTTCACTTCCAGTGTACCAGAAAAAACAGAGGAACCCCTTGGATACTGGGGCATCCTTCAAGGAACTCAACTGCAGGGAGCTGAGCACTTTTTAAAATTGTATTTTCGTTGTTTTTTTTGAATACCTAAAAGAAGTCTCAAAAGTTTGCTGCAATCATGCCGTATGCAGACTTACCGTTGAAGTACATTTTTATCTGTTTAACCATGAAGCTAAATAAAACTAAGCTGCCTTGTAGAGAGCAATTTAGAAAGTATTTTGAGCAAAGAGCACTTTAATAAATGAAGGTCTGAGTTGCTCTCCAGTGACCCAGATAATTCAGCAGAAGTTACCCGACTTGTCTCTAACTACATTTTTAAGAAAACTACACAGTTTTGCTGTATGTTTCATTTTTCTTTTAGATTATTTGAGCATTAACTGCACTGGCTGTAATGAGTTCAGAGGACAGCCCCATGCATGCAGCACTGCAGCACCTCATTAGCATGCAGACTGCAAACAGCAAATGCTGCTGAGTCAAATCTAGCACCCAGCAGCTAAATACCACAGAGCAGTGCTGCTCCTCGTACTCAAAACCACCTAACCACAGCTCAAGGAAAGGAACCTGTCTCCCTTTAAACCTGGTTTCCTGGTAGTGTGTTCTGACCCTCTGTGAGCACACTCACCACCAGCACTCTGGTTTGGTATGTCCTCCAGACCAAGATTTTGCAGGCATCCTACAGATGGAAGCTGGTGAGCACCGATCCTAATCTAGGCTGGCTGCAGACCTGTTCTCCACTTACAGGAGTAAATGTTTTCCCAGGTTTTCTTTGTATCCTAAAGTCCTGTTTAGTGCTCTGAGGAGGGAGGCACTAAAAACCTTGGCCACTGCAGATAAATCCAGGCGTATCAGTTGGCCTCTGAAGAATCACTTACAGCAGCTGGCACCCCAACTTAGCAACAATTTACGTCAGTGCTTTACATCCACAAGAGGATCTCCAAACCTTTAAAACCTCTCTGTCTCCACAGGGTGCTGAAGGTCACCACTGAAGAGAGTTCCTGGCTGCTGTGATAACACTCTTGAGCTCCTCCCCAGAAAATAATTTGTATTTATTCCATACACCATATGAGAATGTCCATATTTGCACACATAGGCACGCTTGCCATGAAAAGTCATGGATCTGAATTAATTTTTCGAGAACTGGCAAACAATTACAATAATTAATCTACAGGGAAGTAATGGTGACAGCAACAAATTGTGTCTGGCTCCTCCACGGGCTGCAGTGAGATCCAAACTGCAGGTCTCAGTAAGAAAACACTCAACACTACAAAACCCTTGGTCACCTATGGTGATAATTTTGCATTGCAGGGACAAGATATTTGGAAGGGAGAAAGATTACAAAAGATTAACATTTCCTTTTCTCCTTGCCACCAGACATCTCTACCCACCTTCACGGGGCAAGCACGTGAATGGCTGAACCAATGTGTCTGCACGGTCAGGAGCCTCCAAAAGGAGATGCCATCAGAGAAAGTTGCTTTTCTGCTGACAGCAGATCCTCTTTCCCGCCACCACCAGCCAACCACTACCCCTTTGTTCTTTTTATCCTTTGGTCACACCAAACACCAAATCATTTGTGTGCCACACTCTTAGGGGAGATAGACACAAAGAGCAAGGACAGAAGCAAGTGGCTAGAGGAGAATAGGAACTGCTTAAAACAGTATTGGTGAAGTAAACCAGCTGACATTTGCAAAAATAATAAATGTTATTGTTTGAACAGCCCTGCTAAGTCCTGCTTTGAAGATCACAAATTAATGCAGCTTTTTACTGCCATGGCTTTCTGTCTACACCAAGCACTTTCCAGCTCTCATCTGCTCACAAGTTTCTGATGCATTTGCAGTTAAACAAATGAGTCACAAACCAATATTCTCTCACACTCAATTACACTTAGCACTTAAAATAGCGCTTTTCTTGTTCCAAGCACATTACAAACACATCGTTCTCATCCTTAAACAGTCAGGCCTTAACCTCACTCTGCAGATGGGAAGCAGGCATAGAGGTGAAGCAACTTGTCTAAACAGAGCAGAGGGTGAGTCAGTGACTCTGGTAGAGCATCTCCATCACTCTGCAGGCCCTCGGCCTCTCCCCCTGTTCATGGATCAAGCTGTGGAGCTACTGTGATTATGTTCAGTGAATGCCAACGGAATTATTCGGCACACTGGGCTTTACAGTTTGCAAGCTGATACATCATTCAAGCATTATAAACAGAATTTGCTTTGTAATTAATCTGGATGAAGTGGTATAAAAGAGAAGTGACACTTGAGCAGGAAGGGATTCCAGCTCACAGGTGTAAGGGACCTAAGCTTTTACAGATGAAGCCTGAAACTCTCCTCCAAAAAGCACAGCTGAGCAAGACTTCTTAGACTGGTTACCACAGCACTGGTCTGCTTTGAAAAAGTAACTTTTTTAAATACTATATCCTAATTGAAATATCTTACATGTCCTGTGTGTCTGTCCAGTTAAAAAGTTCAAACAGCAGAGCATGCCTTTACAGATTAAATAATTTGATAACATACACAGAGGCAGAAAACAGAGCCATGGCAATGCTCAAACCACTTCTGTCCCTCTGCTCCTTCCTGCCTATCTACAGTAACCAAACCCCTTAATGCAGCATTGAGATTGTTCTTAGCTTGGGAGCTTGCCCACTGGAAATTATTCTATCATATTACCCTCGCCTCTTGTTGATGAATAGCCAGCAGTGTTTAGCTGGAGTCTCAGCAGTGGCTTTCTCCTTTCTGGTGTGCAGGAGGAGGGTACCCCAGACTTACTTCTATGAAGTGTCCAAATATTTGTGAGATGAATGGGAAAAATCAGGGTAATAAACTCAATGGAGTGATTTCAACTGGAAGGGGGAAAGAAAAAAGTTGTATCAAAGTGTTTCTGTCTCAAAGGAACCACTGACTTTCCATCCCCTCATATTTCATCTGTCTGGATGCTCTCTGCTGCTGCACACAACTGGAAAAAAAAGCCCTTCAAAATGACTTTATTACAGATCTGAGTTTCTTGATTTCTGACTGGAAGCTTCACTACGTCACTCGTTTCATAGCTAAAAAATCCCCTGTCAGAGAGGCTCCCGCTCCGCCGTGCTTGAACGTGCTCCAGCTGTTGAGTCACGGCCCTGCTCAGCTCCCAGGCTCGTCTCCACCGGCACGTGTCCGGGGTCTGACCACACACACACCACCAGAGAGCTCGCCTGACACGCCTGCTCCAACCAGCCCTGCTGCCAGGTGTGGCCAGAGGGGTTTTCAGTATCCCTCCAGCCCTCGGACCAGGCAGACCATGGCTAAGGAGACCACGGCCAACTGAGAGCCACCTGATTCCCCACCAGCTCCCCAAGCTCCAGCAACCGGTGCTGCTGCTGCCAGTTTGCCAACAGAAAGCTAAATCTGGTGAGGAAAGAACTGCAGGTTTAAAACATCAGTGGATTAAAAGGGAAGGCAGATAAACCAGCTTATGTGCTTGTGGGAGAAAGCCTGCAAGTCAAAGCCCAACATCCACCTCGGCCATAGTCAAATGGTTACTCTCCACTTGGGTTCAAATAAAGGCCAGAATAAGTCAAAACACACACAAGCTGGTGAATTCCACCAAGCTAAGCCAGTAGCAAATTATTTGCTTTAATGTCAAAGTGAAAGTTCAGCCTTTTACAGAGCTCAGTCACAGCAGAGTTTCCATCTGCTGGGTCCCACTCGCCAGCCTCGTGTAACCAGCACATGGGAACCTTCAGAAATGGGAAATAATGCCCTGCCTGCTTCTGCACCTCCTGCTCCTGCTTTTGTCACTACTATTCCATGGCAGGGAGGCTCCAACAGCTGGGACAGCCTGCTCAACCTGTCTAGTGCTTGGATCATATAAAACTAATTGAAAATAGACTTATTTTTAATTAAAACCCCACAAACTTTAGATTACAGTACCTTTTCTTTCCTTCACCTGAAAAACGAAACCCTCCATCTTCTCTCACTCTCTGTGTGTTCAGACACCAAAACCCTGCAGCTTTAGAGGGGACACAACCTTAAAAAAGGGTTATAGTTCATTTTCCAGCTTGTCCTGACTCTTGCAGCTTGCTAGAAAGAACAAAGTGGACTCTAAAAATCTTATTTCACAAATGGTTCCTTTTTCAAAGGCCATTTAGGTCTCTGCTGGATGCACATATTTAAAAGCTATCAGATTAAAAATAACAGCAAACATCTCTCCCTATGTCATAATGAAGCTATTGTGCACATTTTTAATCAACTGCTCCTGCCACTTTTGCCACGAGTCCTTTGAAGGCAGCAGTGACTTATGTAATGAGTTACACAACGATGCCCATTAAAATGGCATTTGTTCCCTTGGGCTCAGCTCCATCATTTGAGAAGACAAAAGGCAAGTTGCAAGGCTTCAGCTAAACCCTAGCTGACAGGGACTTTAAGGGTTCTGAAGTAAAAGGCAAAAATAACGAGCCAGAGTTCAAAACGACCTTTCTGCTGAGGATGTCTGCGCTGCGATGCAGCACCCAGCGAGAGGCTCTGGGGCTACTCCAGATGCAATTCTGCTCTCAGAAACACAGGAAAACAGGTGATTCAGGATGGGCAGACAGGCACGTGAGAGCTTACCACAATAATCACAAAACATTCTGCAAAGCAAATGTCTTCCCAGACTGTATATGGATATTACTACAATTCCCAACATCTTCCTTCCACCCTTAGGGCAAGGGCTGTATCTGTTACATACCTGTAAGCTCACAGATCCGGGGGGCTGTGCCCTGGCTAAAGCTTTTGGGCTTTCTTGTAATGTAAATATTAAAATCAGTGACTGACAGAAAATCCAAGCCTTTGAGCTTTGCAGGAAACAGCAGAGTTCCTCTGCAGAAGAACTGGCACAGGAGGCACAGTGTGATGCTCACCAGTGAGCTGTGGGCAACAGAAAATGACTGCAGGGGCACTTGTAAAAATAAATTTTAATAATCCTGTCTTGTGACAAAATGTTTAAGCCTGCCAAAGTGTAGCTATGAAGGTGGAGAGAAAGCACCAAGTTTCAAGGAGGGTTGAAAAAACAGATGAGGAGGACCCCAGATAAATTTTCCACCCTTTCACACTTGCAGTGTGCTGCTAGCTCTCCCATTACACTGCAAACAGCCTTCAGCTACTTTTCACACCCTCTTTCTCCAGAAGTCCTGAGGATGTTTAGAAGCCTAAAAATGCTGATATGCAGCACTTGTGCAATGCTGTGTGTTCCCAAAAGGATGAACTGGGATCCTGAGTACAGAAAAGACAGAATGCGACAGAACAGAATTAAAATATCCCTTTTAAATGTATCAGCATATCACTGCTGCATCATGGGTGCTCAAAAGCCTCAGACCTAGTACTCCCAGCTCTGTGAGTTTCCTTTCCTCAGCTTTGCCATTATCCCCAGAGACTGAAGCAAGAGAATTAAAGCAGAAACAAAAAAAGACCTGGTAGGGGACCTGGAAAGGGGAAAAAAAAAAAAAAAAAAAAAAAAAAAAAGGGAGGGTCCGGTGTCAATCAGGAAGTTTGCCCACCCTAACCTTTGTACCTTAGGTGGAGTTGTTTGTAAGCTGCTCCAAGTCCTTCTCCAGGGAATCCAATTGCTAGGAGAGCCGCCAGGTTTTAGAGCAAAATTATAGAGGAAGGGCAGCTGAGAATCAAACAATCATTCTCGAGTGCTAAAGAAACTTTTCCTCCAACATCACGTCACCTTGGAAGCAGCCAGCTTTTGGGAGCGGAAAGCCCGACTGCCCTTTTTCTTTTCTGGCAACATTACAGTGAATGAGCATAAACCAGCGAGCATTAATGATGTGCAATGACAGCACACAAACTTCTCTGGAAAAGGGAGGCTCAGTTCCCTCTCAGCTGGCCAGGCAATGCTCACTGACTCACAGGCTTCATTATTTTTATGCCGCCCTCTGGGGCCTCCAGAGGAAGCAAAACATTTTTATTTGTCAGAGAGCACATTTTTATTTTGATTTTTTTTTTCTTTCTAAGCAGCCATGAATGAGGGATCTCCAGCTGCAGCAACCTCACATGGAAAGAGCTCGCAGTGTTTGCAAGGGAATTGGAAGGCAGAGAGGGTAACTTATCAATTCAGCCACATCTCCCAACTGCACTGAAAAGGACTGGCTTAGTCAACAACATTAATTTTATGGTGCATTAGCACTACAGCTCTTTTTTCTTCCAGCATCATATCTGGAAGCAAATCTTCAGGTTGCAAGGAAGATGCAAATGATCTAGCAAGAAGAAGTTCAGAGCAGCTGACCAGATCCCCCTCTACTCCTCTTTTTGCCTCTTTTACAAGAAATCTCCTTGTATGCAGATAAACCAGGAATCCTTTACCTGCTGAAAACTGCAGCAGTATTGCTCAACTGATTTACAAGGGGGAAAAGAAAATAAAAAGGTAAAAAGCTAAAATAAATCAAAAAAAGGGAGATTTAAGGAAGTAAAACTGCTACCCAAGTTCAGTTTCCTGCAGAACACCAAAGCTGGCTTTGGGATTTCTTTTTGAACAAGATACTGTAATTTATTGATAAGCAGCAGACAGGACTTCTGCTGTGGTTTATCGCAAGCTGCTCCAGCAGACTGGTGCCATATCAACCCCCAAGCAGAAACACCAGCAATCACCAGCAAACCTTTGTGCAGCATCTGGCGAGTCTCTGGTAATTTCCCATCTAAGAACTGATTTTGCACAGCCCTGCAAGCCCCAGAGAACTGATGGGATTACAACACTGGTAACATGACTTGTAATTCCCCCAGTGCCAACAGCACTAGAACAAGAGACTCAAGTAGCCTCCTACACTAACATGAACAATGTGCTCCTTGCTCACTCTGTTCTACCCATGAAAGCCACCGAGGATGTTAACTAAACATTTTATTTTAAATGAAAAAAATAATCCAGCTACCAGGCATAGCATCTGCATTACTTCAGCAAACGGCTCCTAACACAGAAATTGCAACGGTTGAGAGGGAATCTGCTGAATTTCCCTGCTCACCAAACATGACTTAATATGGGGTCCGTGGGCATCCCCACTTGTCTAGCAGCTTTTGGAGGATATGGTCATGACAGTGATTCAGACATCTAAAAATAAAGCCCTGCAGGCACAAGTGCGTGCGCAGCACCTGAGTCACTCTGGGCTGCGAGGAGCCCGGGAGCCAAAGCTCATCTGTTTCATTGACACCACTGCCATGGCCAAGCAAAAAGCCTCACCACTGAGCTCTGCTTCAACTCCTTCTCCCCTTCTCTCATTTTCTCAAGCACGTTTAAGTTCTTCCCGAAAAACCTTTGCTGGGCTTGGGTTCAGTCTTGCAGCCGTCAGCTTTGAAAGTCAGAGCTGAAAGATTATAACCCAATGTTGCTGAAGCTGTTTATTCATCTCCAAGGTGACAGGATGTCGTCACAGGCACTCGGCAGGACAGCAAGCAGAAAGGCATTATTTCAGATGCTTTAGGGAAAAGCCTAATTGCTCACAACCTGGCCACAGGTTCAACAGCCGACAAACAAGGTTGTAAATGGAGCCTTGGCTTCTTGTCTGCCCAACAGCACCGGTTCTGAATGGGAAAAACTCAGCCGTCTTTCATCCTTGGAGAGTAACCTCTGCTCTCATTCATCAGGCAATGGAAAAAAAAAAAAAAAAAGAAAAAAGAGAAGCTGGCTTAGATATGCCTGACACAATTTCCAGTTGCTTTGGACATTACTAATTATAGTCATCTTTATTTTTGACCTCTGATTACAGACTCTTTGCACATTCAGTCTGAATGGCAAAGATAACCCCTCTTTTCTAGTAGGCTTGGGAGGAACCTTATACCCTGCCCAAAAGCCACCACCCACACTCATCCGAGCTGAGCACAAGAAATAAGATGAAAACATGGAAAGCATTTGCTTAAACATGCTCGGTTTTACTTCCTTCTTTAGCAAGTGCCACAGATCAAGGGCAGCAGTCCAGGTGAGAGTGTGATGTAAGCTCTTTTCCATGCATGTCCCGAGATGAGCTAACTGCTCCACACAGGAGCCTCGTTTCTCACTGTTCTGACTAGCACTGTATCCTCGGGGCTCAGATGCTGAAAAGTAGATATTCACTTCAGTAAGATTAAACATGTCTGCACAACTCCAGTGCACCATGCTGGGGGCTCACATCTCTGCACGAGAGAGAAAAATGAATTTCAGGAACCAAGCCAGCGCTATCTCCTAGAGGCAGTGCAATACCAGTGTAAACTTCCCTAATACTGCTTACTCAATAAAACAAGGCATCACAGGAGGGCTATGCAAATCCCTCAACTTTGAAGTACTGCTCTCCTGTTGCCCCAAAGGAGCAGCTCTCTATCTCCACACACCCAGACAAGTGTGTGTGTGTGAAGCGATACAGCGGCACCGCAGGTGTGAAATTTCTGATGTAATCAGGTCAGAAACTGCTTTGACATTATTGTTGTACCGCTCCATAAAGGGTTAAGGAGCTGCAGGCCATATCCTCAATTCCATACTCTGTTCTATACCTGATAGGATCTGCAACCAAACCACCAGCTTTATTGCCTGCCTACGGGCAGGAGAAAATATTAGTCTTCTATAAGCATGATTTGAAACATCAGTGCCTCCAGCAAGGGGAAACCGAGATGTTAATTGAACTGAGCAGCCCAGGAGGGAGCTCCCTCTTCCCTTCCTTAGCTGTAGGATTAGCATATCCCTACACCACCATGGCAGGAAACATGAAGTACCTTAGGGAGTCTAAGTGGGATGTCTGTCTTTCACTCTGCTGCACATAAACATGAAAGTTACTTTAACATTAAACAATTATTTGTGTCAGCTTTCTATTTTATCCAATATCCTCATGCCTGAATTAGAATCGCCTGCTTACACTGGTCTATGGACAACAGGTTTCAAGGTAAAGGCATACTGACACTAACACCTGCAGTTCTCCCCACTCTTTTTGGCAAATCCTGACTTTGAAAGATACAGAAGACTGAATTTCTGCAGCAGCAAACCCCAGCAGATTTGTACAAACATCAACAACAACATGAGGGGAGTCTGAAGGAATCCATACCACCTCCAACTCATCTCAGCCTACTGAAGACTTGAGGTTTCAGTAGCGGGAAACAGCCACTAGAATTTTACTCGTAAATTTGATTTTGAGGAAAAAGCAGCTATTCCCCAGCTGCTTCAGAATATTACTCAGCCTAATGCAGTGACAAGTCTGAAAACCCACTTAACAAGGGGATACCTGAGCCTGATATCTTTGGCACATCATTCTTTGCTGGCATATCTTGTATCACCCTATCTGTATTTAACAGTTACTGTCATCTTTAATGGAAATTCCCAAAAGGGGGTCCTACACAGAATCAGTTTCAATTTTTCGATGAAATTTCAGTTTGCTTACACTGGAAGCTGGCCTGAATTTCAAGAAGAAATACCTTCCACACTCATATACAGCCAAAGGGAACCCAGCTCAGGCTGGATTTCACCAAAAAACTAAAGCAGAACCTTATCTCAGCATCTCTTTACAATCTTGCTGAAACTATTCTCTTATCACAGAATAAATCTTGGTGAATTAATAGCTACTTCAGTGATGTTTTTACCAACAGCCCCTTTCCTGATCATATCCCATCCCATTCAGGGCATGGCATTGGGTTTCAAAAGTGACATCTTGCTCACGAGCCAGCCATGAAGACACGAATGCATTGAAAGACCATGACCCACTCCAAGAAAAAAGCCATGTTTTAAAAGCCAGAGCCCAGATTCTGTGGCAGAGAGACCTTGGGATTCTATAAATAAGAAATAATTTTGTATTTCTATTTAATTTGGTTTTGACAAAACAGCAAACCCACAACTGCCAAAGCCATTTAAGTCTGTGCAACACAACGTGCGACTCTGTGGCGATCCTGCCATCAGCCCTGAAAGGTGAATCAATACTAATTTCAGTTTGTGGTCTGTTGAGCAATACTTTGGAGCTTTAGGAGGTCTGTTTGGAAAACAGCAGCCAGTTTGTAACAGGAAACTTCAGCTCCACGAGGCCTGGAGCCATGTGGCGCAGGGTCAGGCCAGGCTCTGCTCCATGGCCTCCGGAGAGCACGGCCCTTCGGTCAGGCCAAGCCTGGTGCCCTGTCAAAGCTTCACTGTGATTAACTTTATGCTCCTTCACTGTGAAAAACAGGCAATAACCCAGTGATTTGTGCAGTGCATTCAGTATGTCACACAGCTGAGCTCAGAGAGACATCAAGAGATGTTTATAGAAATACCTGTGGTACTGTTACTGGAAGGGCGAACACCTCCCACATCTTCTGGGATCTATATTACCAACTGGTAATGCACAACCTGCCCACAAAAGCTTCACCCCAACTGGATTTTGAGTCTTCACCAGGATCCAGCCAATGACTACAAAAATTACACTGCAGTAAAGCAACAAGAAACACTAGAAACCATCTTTCTTGTAAAAAACAACCACCTATAATGTTGCAAGCAGAGAACTGATCCATGTTTATTAATATCACTTTGAAGTATAAGAATCTAGCACTGAGCTTTCAGTCAGTGTCAGTGTAGTAAAAAAGCATCTTTTTTTTTTTCTGCTCAGTGGAAACAACCTTGTGTTGTGGGGAAGGGGCTTGGGAGAATCAGACACTGCAGTCATTGACTGCAGGACCTCCATGAACATCTGCTCCACCCAAGGACCACTCTCCCACAACGCCCTGCACGACTTCACAAGATTTGCAATGTGAGCTTGGACTTCATTTATTTTAGCACATGTTTTCAGGAAACTTCCCTTGCCTTTCTACCCTCTTTACAAATTTACACAGCAAGCTCACTTTGCCTCCCTCCCCAGACAAACACATACATTTTGCCTTTTTTCTCTTCTGTGTACTCATGAACTCTGAAGCTCAGCAAATAAACTCTCAGCTACATCCACTTCTAAACTGCTGATTTCTGTAGAGGAATGACAGATGGAAGAGAGCTCTCCTGCTTCATTTTTGGCAACTCTACAGCCAGAAGTCTGAACACACTCAATGTGCCCTCATTCCTCATTAACCTGAGAGCCACTTATGTATCTACTGCAAAGAGCGCAGAACTGGAATATGGCTGAAACAAAATTTGAAAAAGGCGGTAGGTTTGGGAAAAGCTGCTTCATTAAAATGTATTGAAACTCCTAAGTCCATCTGCAAAAGGCTCCTGCAGCTTTGCATGACTTTAACCAGTACCGTTGCCATGTCTGTCCTGATATGACACACCAGCCATAGGTATAAAACAACTCTCAAGGCTTGATTAATGCTATTTGATAAAAAACCAACACTATATATAGCAGTCACAATCATAATTATGAAACTGAACCCATATGGGAACTTTGAAAGATGGCCCTCACAGAAGATACTTTCAACAGGGATTCAAATCACTTATAAAAATAGAGAATTTAAAAATATATAGAAAATACTTCTTCAAGTAAAGTCAAGTAAATTTGCTATTTGTTGGCAGAAAACAGGTGAAGAGCTGAGCTGGTTTTCTGGCAATTGTACAAATCTACTTTTAGGGAAATCGCTTCAAACTATAACACACCAGAATTTATCATGATAAAACAGGCAACATTCAAAACCACAAGAACCCTGTAGCTCAGACTTTATGAGAGGGCTTCTCCATCCTGGAAAGGTAGCTTAAATCAAGGTGAAAGTTGGAAACTCACACATATTATTCCAAATTAACTCTCGACATAGTTTTATTTTGGAGTATGACTGTCCACTTGCAGAATGAATTTAGCTAATTAAAAGGCAAAAGGGCAATATTTAGAGATGGTTCTCGTATATATGGGAAGTTGTTTCTCAAAGATAAAGTCAAGCTTTGTTGAACAGAAGTAGATAACAAACCTCAAAAGAAGAGATTTTTCTGATATGAACTGTCATTTTTTTTATTTAAAAGACATTCCTGTGTTATAAGAAATCAGGACATAACCTCAACATTTTCCATTGTAAAGCAGAAATCCCTGTTTTGTGCTCTCCTGTTAAGAAGTGGGTCTGCATTTGCAAAACAACCCAACAAAGAAGTGCCAGCTCCACTGAAATATTTTGTCATTCAGGAACTCATGGCAGGGAAAGTTAGCTCCAGACCCAGCAGCAAAGCTCTAGGCTTACATTTGATCCATAGTCTAAACAAAGCCTGACCTAGCACCAAACAGGCAGCTGGTTTGCACATAGAAAAGTGTAGAATGTTACTTTTGCCCCTTTAGTGAGAAAACTGCCATCTCTGTGCCTCCAAACTGACCGTGTGATGGTTTTTCATTTTACAAGCCAGAAATTCATGGCACAATTTGATGAGGTGGGGATTCAGAGCAGGTGACAGCGTCAGTGACGTGAAAAGCTCATGCAGAACAGATGCAAAAACACATCACCATTGGCAGATGACCTACCTGGGTGATGGCAGCTCAACTCCTGAAGTCACCAGGAGCAGCTTCAAAGGACAAATGGAATAATTGTGATCCTGAAGCCACATAATATTTCTATAATGGGCTTGAAACACGCTGCCAGTCACAGGCAGCACACAGTAAAGGGTTTGGCAAAGCTGCCCAAGCAATAAGCAGGTTGCTGCGAAAGAAATGACCAATGCTCACAGCAAATGACCCAGCAGAACCAATCTCACCACCCCTAACGAGCTCTCCAGACGTAACAGCACGAATGCTTACAGTCACTTTCAGTATTTCAAACCAAGAAATTGCTCCCTCATATTCTTAATTACCTCCCACAGCAAGACAGACAGGGATTTGGAGCCTCCATAAATTCTCAGTAGTAGAGAAATCAACCCATTAATTTTCTAAAATTAAGGCTACTAGTTTTATTTTATAAAATTACTAGCCAAACCAGAGTCCAATAATGAGATTATCTATTTGGAAATAATATTCTGCTTGGAGGAAAGAAAGAAACATTGTTTTCCTCTCTAATACCCCTAAATCACTGTATTTACAGACTACAGCTAGGGGACTCAGGGCCAATCTACTGATAGGATTTCTCTTCTATTTGCTCCGTGTCAGCATCTGCTCTCTTCATGTGAAAACAAAAAGCTGTCCAAGGAGATTATGGCACTTTCACACCCTGGATCACCAGGTCCCAAAGAGTCTGCCTAGTTCAGCTCATTAGGAGCACACCACACTTTGCATTTCCTACTACTTTAATAATATAAGTGTTTAGTGAATATAGGATAACAATG
Organism: Anomalospiza imberbis; assembly: GCF_031753505.1. Lineage (NCBI taxonomy): Eukaryota > Metazoa > Chordata > Aves > Passeriformes > Viduidae > Anomalospiza > Anomalospiza imberbis. Next base: position 4,482,507 of record NC_089701.1, on the reverse strand, counting down.
GTAAAGCAGCTCTTGTTCAACTTCAAACAAATATAAGACACTTCTTTATTAAAAAAGCCGAAGTCACATGCTCCAAGGCTCCTTCCTCAAAGTGATCATGGGCATAATAATGTGAACACCAATAAGTACAATCAAAGTACATCCTCCTCTCCCTAGACATGTTCCTACTGTTCAATTACACTGTGGCAGACATGGCTTATTAAAGGATTTTCACACACCTAAGGAGCCATGTCTGGCAGTGATTTCTTTATTTATTTAAATAAACATTTTACACCTATATTTACATAGTGCTTTTAAAGAGAACCTCCGAAAAAACATCAAAAACCATTCAGCTCCAGGGTAAAAGGTAACAGTCAAACATGAGAACAATCACAAGGAAGAAGAGAAATTAAAGTCCAGAAAAAAAGAGCAAATAACATGGATTTGAAAGCTTGCTAGGGGCTATGCGGGGCTATACAGAGCCCACTTATCACAGGTAAGAATTCAGATTGAATTTTGGAAGTCTAATCTGAAATACAGAGAGACATAATGTTCCTGGGGATAAACAGCTCCAGAGAGCATCAGCATTACAGGAGGCTTCTTCTGCCGAATTACCACCACTCTTTCTTGAATTCACACCTCCTGGTTGTGTATTAACACAACAATCTTGTATTATATTAACCTCAGTCAATCATTTTTCCTCCACAGAGGCACAGGCCAGGAAAGGAATTTCAGAGTTCAAGCCCATTCTCTTGCTGGATCATAAAAATCCCAGCATTACTGTATCACACAAAAGGTCTCCCACTGGGACTTGATGCAAAACAAGGAAAACCAAAACAAGGAAACAAAGCCAACAAGGAGAAATCCTTAAACAAAGAAAGAAAATCTTTGAAATCATTGGCCCATCCAATTAAGTGTTGTTAATTCATAATGATCTTGATTCCAATTGCTAGTTGGAAATTTTCAACGTAGTATGTGTCACTTTATTTAAAAAACACGACCTACATTTGAATTTCTGAGTAAGAGCACAGACGTACACAACGCTTTGCATGCTAAAGATGTGGCTTTATACATTCACACGGATTTCACACGTTCCCATCTTTTGAACAGCAAATCTGTTCTGACTCTGCCCATTGTTACGGGATCTAAAAAATCCAGAGCCACAGAGAGCACCTGACCTGGGAGTTCTGATAAAAACCAGGCTATTGCAGAGAGACAGCAGGAAAAAAGAGGCCGCTCCTCGTCAGTCAGACGCTCTTTAATGCTCTTTAATCAGGTTGAAACGCTTGGCTGTGGAGAGGGGGGTTCAATCTCTCCAATCCACATTCCCATCGCTCATGCTGCTTTCTTAATTAGCAGCAAGTGGACAACAGCTGTCAGTAGCCTGGAGGCCAGAAAGTTATCAGCAAAAAGGGAGAGAGACACAGGACGGGGCTGTTAAATGCACCAGTGGTCAATACAGGCAAAGAGATCCACCCATAGCCAACATGGAACGCTTTGGGTTGGAAGGGATCATCTCGTTCCAATGGGTTTGGGTTGGAAGGGATCATCTCGTGCCATGGACACAGCCTCATCCACTGACACTGAGAGGATGCTCTTCCTGCTGGCTTTAGTCTGGTTATTTCAACATATGACTAACTGTCATTCAGGGGGTTTTTTTGGTTTTCTTTTTTTCTTTTTTTTTAGTATTCCCGTAACAGGAAAATTTAAACTGAGAATAGAAGGAAATGGGAAGGCCATCCTAATGTCTTGATGAAAATACATGGGGGGTCAGTTCAAAGGCACAGCAGAATAAAGGCTTCAAGATTGTTCCAGAGATTTTAGGCATAAAAGTTGAAGCACAGGAGAGAGGGGGCAGAAAGGATGCTTTACTTAAACAGTAGACAGAAACCTCAGCAGAAGAAACTTAATCTAGAAGCCCTAACCTTAACGAGCACAGAAGAAGACTCAGTCATTATTGTCTGTGTATTAAATCCTGTAAGCCCAAGTCACTGGTCTTGACCTTACTGTACCACGTCTTAGACTAAAGTGGGTCAAAAAGAAAATTCATTCCCAAAGAGGTGATACCCTCTGGTCAAACCATGTGCTTATCTTGTAACACAACTCACTGACTGTCTGGATGATCAAGAAATAAAGTAATTGCTTCCCTGTTGGATGTCCTGATTACTGTCATTTGTGGCAATAGGGAATTCAATGCAATTGCAGGCAATAAAATGTATTATTAAAATTCCCCACTGCCCATTTGTTACTGATAAATTGTCATCACCCCAATTTCTTCAGAAAAGCCAGGCTTCTTTTGAATTTGGCTTTATTCTACCCAGAAAGCAGAGATTTGGAGCAATTTTCTGGGGCCTGGCTGGCAGTTCTGCCAGTTCTAAATATATCCCAGCTTTCTGAGCTTGAACCTATGCAAGGGAAGCTGGGAAGAAGATGGAAGTATTTCCCCAAGCTGCCAGTAGACTAGCAAGACATCTAAAAGCCCTCATCAAATTAAGTGCTTAATTACAATTCAGACTTTGAGACTCTGGAAATTAGGATAATCTTCTGGGAAATTTAGCAGTCTCCCACAAAAGAAATTGCAACATACAAGCCAAAAAAAGCAGAGAGCTTGGAGAATGTTATCCCATCAAATCACACCTTGTGCTAGATTCCTCACCCTAATTCCTGAGGAATACAAAGTGAGATCCACAACTTAATTTCAGGTTCTTGAGCCATTGGGAAAGATGAGGATCAACGTTTAGGAGGCTAAATCGGGAAAAGCAGTCTCATGTAAAAAGCTGAGAAATGTTTGTTGCGTTGATGGAGAGCTGCCTGTGAAGGGATCTTCTCTCACTTGACTTCATGACAGACTGTGAGGCAAGGCTACAAAGGGCATGGCTTGGAGAAGGTCTCGACACAGTCACTGGAACAGCCACCAAAATTTTGGCAGCACAGCAATGGCTGCAGGCTTGCCAGCTCCATTCCTCTAGGTGGCATGATCTGTGCACGCATCACCTGGATCTTCCCACGTGGAGAGATGTCACCACTACACAGCACTACGTCTGCCACTCTCACTGCCTAGTGACATCCCTAAATGCATGAACTAACAACCCACTCACAGGCTAAACAGCTCCAGTGATGACTGAAAAGCCCACAGGAGCTCCTGGAGAAGCAGAGATCATCTGACCACAGTACCAAGTGGAACCACAGCAGAAAATGAAAGGAGGGCAGGAGTTGTACTCACTGTCCTTACCTCACTACAGACAGAACTTTCCATCACCACCCATCATGAACTCAGAGGTACAGAAGAAATGTTTGCACAATGCTCTAAAAGTGTAAAGCTCCAGGTGAACACTAAGCATTACACATTTTCCTTTTTGATTCATGAAATTATTGCAAGGGAAATGAAATCTTGATCTCAAAATCAGCCGGAACATCCCACACTTCCCATTGTTACCACTCTTATGAGCCATCACCCCAGAATCACATTTAGCAGCAAGAGGAGCTCTGCTGCTTGGGCAAGATGTGTAAAGATGTTCTTCTGCTCTGACACATGTACCACTGCTTGCTGGCACATCCCTGTACATCTCCAGGACAACGCTGCTGAGTCAAAACCTTGTGACACAGAGGATGCACTACGAGCAACATGAGTGTTACCATCCAAAAAACCTGCAAACTAAGAGAAACAAAGGGGAGAGATAGCTGACAGAGAGGAAATCATATCCTCGTATCAAAGACAACAAGAGACAAAACAAAATGAAAAGCAATTCAAACCCAGAGCTCAAATGGAGAATGAAGGAAGTGACTGAACTCGGGCTGGAGGTATCTCAGAAGCTGAGCTATGACACTGGGGTCACTTGGATAATGCAGAAGTTCTAGAGGAGAGGGTGTTTCCCATCAGCAGCTTATCTCTGCACACTCAGCTTCCAGACAGGTTCACATCTGGAGCACTCAATGAGCAACGAGCATTTGCTCATTGTTTTTTCTGTGAGCCAAAGGTCAGCAGTGCTGCTACAACCTCCCATACCCTGGATGAGCCCTCTGGAGCCTGCTGCTCACACCTGGTACTGATCAGAGGGGTCTGGACCAAAATCAGAATTTATTTTTCCAGAAAATGTCAGCTACAGAAATTCACAAAAACGTTCATTAATTCAAAACAAACCTTTTGGCGGAAAGCTATAGAATTCTATATATAATCTCATCAGAAGTCAGCTCTGTGATTAAAACCAGAGAATATAATAAAAGAAGTCCCAACTTGCTCATCACTTGCATTTCCAGTGAGTGCCTGGCCTAACACAGGTCCTGGCAGAAACCCAGGCTAGGTCACAGGGTGCTACAATGCCAGAGAATGCTCAAAGCCATGCAGCCAGCAGAGATGCCTACCTGCAGAAACAGAAACTGCTGCATTAACTCAACATGGAATAAATCAATTAAATTTGTACCCTGGAGCAAGAGTGTGGGGAGTGTCCAGACAAGCCTTAACAAATATTAACTAGCCTGAAGCTAAATACCTCTCTGTAAACTGTCCTACAGACTTTGATACCCTAAGAACCAGAATTTTTTTTTTTCCCAATATAAAATTCCAGGCTAGTGAAAATATGAAAGCAGTTCTTCATACAGCTTAACTAGACTGATCATTTAAGCTCGAGCTGCTTCCTAGAGATATTAGGGCTTTCACAAGATTTTTTCTGTGGCTTACTCATAATGAACAGCTGCTCTGGCAACTGCTGGAGTCAGCAGGTACTTCCTGCCCTGAAAAATAGTCATCAATATATCTCAGTACAGAAAATCATACTCTCTTTAAAACAATTCATGATAGGGTTTAGATACCAACTGGCTCCACGACAAGGACACTCCCTTAAACAATGGTTACACCCTGTATACAGCTGAAAATGAAATAGCTGAAAAGGAAGACATTTCACACAAGTTCCCAGGGTAAAACACATCTGAGAAGCACTGGTCTGGGACTGACATTGTTCTATTGAAAGAATAAATATCTCAGTCCAAATCGTATTTCCTTCACCACCTTCCCAGACTTGCACAAGGAGAAAATCTTTCTGAGCTTTCCTTTTATACTTCTGGTGCTCTCTGACAGAATGAAAACCCAGCATAGGTTAATAAATTAGAAGTGCTGCAGATTATGATTTGCCCTTTTGTTAACATCACTGGTAGCACCAGCGAGCCTGTTTGCCAGCCTAGGAGAGGTCTAAAACTCTTTCAGTGTTGACTTTAAGCTGAATACAAATATTGAGTGAGCTGCCTGTACACGGAGTCCTCAACCACAGCAATCTCCTCGCATAGCAATGCTGCTTACAATGCTGCCAGTGAGCCAGGGTGTCAAAACAAACATCATTGTATTAATTGCATCTGTTGATGAACCAGCCCAAGAACAGCCTTGTTTAAATCACTGGCTTTGTAAGACAGTACTGAAATGTTACTGTGAGTGTTGAGATGGATGAGTCAACAGACAAAATACAAAAGCATTTGTAAAGAGAGTCTCGCTGGAGTAATTTGAAAAGCTGCACAGCCACACAAAATGATAGCTTTTATTGACATAGCTTGTTCATAATAGTCCTTAACCTAGTTATAAGTTTCAGTTTTGTTTTCTGCAGCCTTTTCAGTCAAGGACAGGCAAACTCACAAGTACTGCTACCTTTGCAAAGGTGAAAGATCAGTAGACACATAACCAATCTGAAAATAGTTCAAGAAGTCATGTCAGATACTAATCCTCACTTGGGGAGATACAAATGGCTCTTCCCTGTATTTTGGAAGCTTTCCTTGACCTTGTGGAGTAAAAGACCTCTCAAACTACCAGGTAAATATAACACTGGGGCTCAGGGTCAGCTCAAGGCAGGAAGCACGGGCCACACATCCCCAGCCAGCCATTCCTCCTGGTCTTACTCGGCTGAAATCATCTCTGCAGTGTCACATAAGGTCAGGAGATTCAGGTTACTGAAAGAATGACATTTTAAACCTGATCTCTCTCCCTCTCTCATCCAAAACCATCTGCAACTCATCTTTTAAGGCAGAGATTATTCATTCTGGGGGAATTATCCACTAATCAGTTTTTATCTCCAAACGAGGTCCTCACGCTTGCAGCTAGGTCTGTATTTTAAAAAGCTAGATGTGTTTAAAAAACCTGGCAGAGGTTTAGGTTCCTTCCACTCTCAGAGCAGTCTCCCACTGGACAGATTTTAAAATGCAGTGCATGGCAGCTCCATGTGCTAAGAAAACCAGCCCCAATTTACCAGCCAACAGCACGTGCCAAGGTAGGTACAGAGGTACAAAGCAAGGCTCCAGTTAGGAGTCACCTTTACTGGGCTGGGGGTAGTTCTTTACACCTTCATGCCCAGGGAACTGCTGTGTGAGCTTTCACACCACCCTGATTTTCTGAAGTAGGACAGAAGTAAGCAAAACCACACTGCACAATAGGAGAAGGAGACAAGGACTCTGGTATTTCCACCCAAACCACATGCACAGAGAGAGGTCAGCACAGAGCTCTGGCTCTCAGCACACTTGCTCACTAGCTTGGCTGCTACTCCCTTTGATATTTGTCACAGCCAAGTGTGAAACTCAAGAGAAGCACGTGGTCAAGTGAGTCAGACCCCTGCATTCTGCAAGTGCTTCTCCCCTACTTATTATAGCTCATCCTTCAGCTCTGCCCTGGCACACCAAAGCATTTTCTATCCACTACTCAGACAGCAGTTCCTCCAGTTCCTTCCACTCACCAGCACGAAATTCATGTCCATCACCTCCCAGAGGTGACATCCCTGTTCTGTAGGGCCTTCCAAATAAGATGTGCTCTTCATCTGCAATTACCATGCAAAAATACCCCCACAGAAACCCAGGTAGATAAACTGCCTCCTGCATTTCACCCAGAGGCCAAGGTAATTACTGCAGAACTTGCAGTTTGCATCAGTAAACACAGCAATGTAATAGTTTTGGGTTATCCGATTTTCAATTTTGAGGACTATGTTAAAACAAAACCAAAGCCAAACCAAAACCAAACCAAACCAAACTCACCCAGATTTCTCCTGACAAGCAAGTTGTTAAACTGGCCCAAAATCATATTTTACCAACTGCAAAAGAGAAATTCTGGAGATTCTTCAGCTGGTATGAATCAGGATAAAAGGCATTTCACAGCTGTAGAAGTGAGACTATTTCAGGAAAAAGAGATGTTTTTAATTCCCTCTAGTTCATTTAATAAATTCTAAACATCATAGCTTAAAATAATCCTGACAGACAAAGCAGGCCAGACCTTCTTATCCAACGGAGTACAACTCTGCACTCAATGCCTCAAAACTATTCTCTACCCTCTCCTGGGTAAAATAGCAGGGATGGAGGGAAAGAAACTATTTAGACTGAAGAGCAGAAACCTCTACTCAGACCCATTTGTTTTACTCTGCAAGTATTGACAGATGAGTAATGAAAACTTTGCTGCAGACACAGACTGTTCTTCAAGGCAGCATCAGTTAATAAACCACAACCACAGCTGCAAAAATATTAAGGAATTTAAGTAAATGACTCCTTCAAGGGCAAAGGATTGCAGGAGGAGCCAGCTTTTGTGCTTTGTTATCATCCCAAAGGTTAAGATCAGAGCATGCAGCATGAACACAAACCAGTGTTACTGTTTTGGACATAAAAGCTTTGAATAACAATTTCATTAAATGTATACAACTGGGTACTAATATTTCTAGTATGACTCTTTTCCATTATGATAATAATTGAAACTTAATATACTATGTTGCCAAAGCTTTTAGATGTGAATTATCTCATCTAAAAAGAATTAAATGGTAAAAACAAATTAACAGTAATAATAAAACTAACAGCCTGTTAGCTGTCAGAACCACAGGAAGCTGGAAGAGACCTTCAAGATGATCTGATCCAACTGTCAGCCATAATCTCCCCAAAAGCCACATCCAGACATCTCCTGAACACTTCCAGAGACAGCGACTCCACCACTTTTCTGGGCAACTTATTCCAAGGCCTGACCCTTCTTTCAGTGAAAAATCTGAGCCTTCTCACAGGACAAGCCATAGCACTGGCCCGGTAGCATGGCTGAGAAGGTTTTGCAGGCATTACAGACCTGGATCAGGATGCTGACCCACAGCCACGTTAACAGCTCATGCCATGCATGATTTCAGAATTCAGAATGATTTCAGAAGCAGCTGTGCCCACAGTGGATGGGGGAATTTTTTGGTGACGTTACCAATGGAGCTCCAACAGAGTGGATAAACCAATGGCTCTAACCTCAGGTACAATTATTTATACCAGTCCCAAGTCCTCACAGAGCTTGAGAAGTATCCAAATAGTGACATGGGCAATCAACAACCTGCCAATATCCTTTTTATTGTTACTCACACTCTTACACACCTTGTGGCCAAAAGACCCTCAGGATTTATAGATAAATTCTTCTGCCTAAGGCAAAAGAGGGTTTGGAGCTTGCACTTGGCACTCACCAGGCTGGCAGCCAAATGGAAGCTCAGGGAAATTCTCCTGGGTATCCCTTGTGGTGCACCTGATGTCCCCAGGGAGCCCTCTGAGTGTTACAGTGAAACACACACCTCACATTTGAGGTCTAATGAAGCAGGTTGTATTTCAGGATAAAATCTAAGAATAAGTGCTGCCAATGAATATTCAGGGAATTTATACAAGTGCTTCCACCCAAGACACACAGGAACAAAGCCATCTTTGTTTAAAGGCTACCTGGAAATAAGCACAGAGAGTTAACAAGAACCAAATTCTCTCCTGGCATGGTTTTTAAGTGTTTCTTTGCCCTGCAATTGTTACCAGCCTTTTATTGGCAAACCACCCTTCACTGCCCTCGACTGGCTCCTCTGAACTGCCTCCAAAACACACATATTTGCTTTTTTCCCCCCAAAGATTTTGCTTTTCCTTGGCATTCCCCATTCCAGGCCGTTCACAAGTCATGTTTGCCAAATGGCTAGAAGCATGGGACAGCTACATTTTCAATTCTGCCATAATGAAGGCCCTATTTGAAGCTTCTCTGATCTCCTCAGCCTTCTTCAGAAAATGTGCAGAAATTTAAATAAATTTTAATATCCATTCCTCCACAAAGTTTGACAGAAGTTGGCCAGTAAGTCCAAGAGTTGTAATAGAGGATGGATGAGCTATCACAGCTGCCTTATGTAAGGATGTTACAGATTAAGGAAGAGAGGTGCAGACAAGGAGCAAACTTATCTCTGAGAGATGTGCCAAGTTATGCATGAAGACTCGCTGGTTCTTCTTTAAAGGGATTTTGTGCACCTGAATATCACAAAACTGGCCAGAGTTGAGAGTGCCAGCTCATGTACTTTAAACACCACTCTTTAAATTCACTCCATAATTTTAACAGGGTGGTTCTACAATGTTCCCAAGTGTTTCTCCTGTAAAACAACATCCCAGACAGAGCAGGGGGCAGAAGTTCCGCTGATTCCAATGACAAAGAGCAAACAGCTACACACAAAAAAACCAGAACAACTAAGCTGAAAACAGAGAAACTCCCCACCTCAGTTTGTCAGTTATGTTCTAGGTATTGCTTAAAATGATATAAGATTATGGGTTTTTTTTAAGTCATGTGACTTTCAGATGCACCATGGTTTTGGGTAGTACAAATTTTTCCCACACAGCAGCTCTGGAGAAGCAATTCCAAGCAGTAAAAGTTAAACTCAACCCCTGCACTGCTCTTACCATGCTCTGTCAAAAATCTGGCATCAGCCTTAACATCTGATTTCGTGTGACCTTTCAAGGGTATTTATACAGACAAACCACCTCCTGCACAAACCAGTGCTCTACATTTCTGCAAATCCCTCTAAATTCATAGATGAGTTCTAACTAAACCTTTTGGCAGAATTCCCTAGTTCCTCAAATGTATTATTCTTACATATAGTTCTACTAAGAAAAGTAGAAAATGTAGACTTAAAAAAATTAAGAGGGAAAATATATATCCAAAGAGGGATATTTAATTTTCTTGTACATGAAAGCTGCAGCATACATCATTGTCAACTGTGAAATGCAAGGCTGCATCAAAAGGGGAAAAAAAAAAGGCAAAATGCTCAAATTCACCAAGTTAATACAGTTAGAGCACAACTGAAAGGATCATAAAGCACCCAAGAAAAACTGTGTTTGAACAGTATTGTCCTGCTATCTGAACCCATTGTCAGATGGATTCACTGAGCTCTGCTCTCCAGAATTGATTGGAATGTACTCTACAACCAGAACTGCAATATTGATCTCCCTGGGTGCCCTTTGTTACATTTGGTTCATAAAGGAAACTTTCTAAATATGGAATTAATTCTGAGGCTACTGTAGAACCTCTTGGGCAGCACAGACAGGACAGACTGGTAGACAGGACCCAATCAAACCTATCAAAGGGAAGGGATAAAACAGTATGTGCTGTATATTTGGAACACACTTGTTTTGGTTTCCATTTTAATTATTAAAGACTCCCTGCAAAGTGCAGCTGAATGGAGACAGAACTATTTATTCAGTCTCCCAGTAAAATTCTATCAAGATTTAATCAACCAACCAAGCTGCAGTAGCTGCTTCCTCCAACCTTACCAGCTGTGAGTAACTATTCTTTGATTTTAACCTCCACTGACTTTTTCCTTTCTTTCCAGAAGCCTAAAAAAGAAAATTCTCATGAATTTTCTTTCAAACCCCAAGATTTTGTACACGTCAGGGATGAAATTAAAGATCTTGTTTAGAATATAAATGGGACTGGTTCAGTGAATATGTTAAGTACTCAACAAAGAGCATCCCCCCATGAAGCCTTCAGAGAGAAAGAATGAGAGCATGAGAGTGCAAGCAAGCTTTAACCTCTCTCCCTGGGCAGAATAATGGATTAGGATTTCCTCAGAGGCACTGATGGCCATGCCAAGATGTTAACTTACATCACAAAGTGCACAGGATTTTCATGGCACCAGAAAAACCCTACCCAAAGCAGCAGACACTGTCACCCAGGTAAAGTAAGATAATGCAAAACGTGGTTTTTTCAATTCAAAAAGCCTCATTTCTATAATTAAGAAAACTCTTCTTCAGCGCTACCGATGCTCATTCAACCCTCAGAGTGGTTATAAAATGAGAACCAAAAAATTATTTAGAATATAGCTCTTATCAATTCTCAGATCTTATAGATACTTTCCTAAATAGGATACAACAGAAAGGAGGTGTAGGAGAACCAGTCCTCCCAAATACTGTGAATATTGTACCTCCCACAACACCAAGTGAACACCCTGATACAGGCTTTTCCCTCCACTTGTTTCTATTCACTTCTGCCTTGCTCTCACAAGGAAACATTTTCTTACAAACCCCACAGAAGATGAGCTGTGCTAGCAGCTCAAACAGCAAAGAGATTTAACATGAAGAGACTGTTTCCAAGCTGGAGAGCTTTCACTGAAATATGCAACCCAAATAAAAGCAGATCAATAATGTGATCCATCAGCCTTCTCAGGCTGCTTCACAGATCATGTGAGGACATCATTTCTCTCTTGCACAGATGAAACTGTTTGCTCTGTCACTGCCAATGTCAGACACCTTAAGAAGAGACTGGAAATGTATTTTTAAGAGTGGATGCTGTGGGTCGGGGAATAAAGCTGTAATTTGTCAGGATGCAGTAAAACGTGAACAGCACAACTGCAGAACATTCCTCTGGCAGCACGTCCCAACCTGCAGGATTCCTGCAGCTTTTCCGGATTGCTGAAATTCATCTTCTGTCTCTTTGCCTTGGAACAGACTCCATGAAAGCCGTTGGGAACGTCCTCCTTGCCTGATTTCCCCCTTTGCCATCAGTCTTGTCTTCTCTCTGCTCTCCTCGCACGCAACTCAGCCCCCTGCTCCCTCCTCTCCCATCACCGGTGGGTTGGGCATCCTCTCAATTTTCTCATCTTTCAGCCCATTCCATCAACATGTGATGCCCCTTTTCCTTCCCTGGCCACCTTTTTATACACCTTGGAGTGCTGAGGCTGCAAATTCAAACTTGTAAAGACAATAAATCTAGTTTTCCTTCAACCTGTTCTCCCTTTTCCTCTGATTCAAGCCCTGAGAATGACATACTGTTCTCCTTTACCATCCCCTCATCCCATTATGGTTCTACAATATTTCTCAACTGTAGCAAAACTTTAGTTATTTAGAAAAAAATTACAAATAGCAAAGCTCATATCCTTGCAATAGCTATGTGATTTTAATACTCTTTCCATGACACTGGCTCAATCCCCCAGTCATATGCTAACAAACAAAAAGGAAAAGTGCATCTCCAAAGCAGAATTTTCCAAGTAACCAGGCAGTTACATCATAATAAATTTTCAATTCTTTTCAGAGTGGAAAGCCTATTCTATCACAAATCTGAGAAGCTGAAGTACCCTTCTCCATGCATAGGATTTTTCTCTAGATAATGTAATGTCTCTACAGGCAGAATACAAGTTGGAAGGATTCACTTCATGCTAAGCAACAGTACAGAAAGGACAAGAGCTTCCCAAACTAGCAAAAGATCCCAAATCTCAAGTTCCAGCAGAAAAAATGCTATGATTATATGCTTTGGAAAACTGAACAAGTTATATCCACTACATGTATTCAAACTATGCAAAATGATGGGTGTGGTGAGGAGGGGGAGAGAGGAAGGAGGCTATTAAATCACCTTACCTGTAATTCTGACGTGTAATTTGTTATTTTTAATATACAACATCATTTCAGGTGTTTTATCTGGCACAAAGACAGAAAATGTTCTTTATCATCTTACCTTTGCTGGGGTACAAGGGATCTTCCAAACTGGGTGCTACGGTAACAAACAACTCCAGCTCCCACTAGCTCAACTGAGAGCTACATATAATATACATAAATGATTGAGTGACTGAATTAAACCTGATTAGCCATCTAATGCCTCTGCCAAGGAAGGGACAACACCTCTCCAGCTCCTTTAAAATGGAGTCTAGAAAGGTGACTCCTCATGTTCCTCCACTTGCAGCTCAAATGCTGTTAAGATTCTGGATGGAATTCTCTCCTTCCAAAGATCTGTAAGTCAATAGCCAAGCTCATTTTGCCAATTCTACCCTCAGGCTTTCCACTTTGGAATAAATAAGGTCTTAATGTATATTTCTAAAAAAAAAAAAAAAAAAGACCACACCTTTGCATTAGAATCTATCTGCACCTACTGTAGAGTTACTAGAGCATCAACTGCAATTCAAAACTTCCAAAAATATGAAAAAAAAACCCAGGGAAACCTGAAAGAGGAGTTACAGATCGACTCCCTTCCCTAGAAACACACACCCAGGTTTCTTCCACTCAGGCAATACATTGCAGCAAGCAAAGCCACACAAGTGAATCAAGAGATCTAAACGAGGGATATTTGTTTTACGATCTTGACTGACAGTGAACTTCCACTCCTCTCTCTGCCTGCCAGGAGGTTAGCAAGAGCCAGTGAGTTACCACCACATAAAAATCACAACCAAGAGATATATTTAGTCACTGTGGTTCAAGGAAAACGACTGCTTACACTGAAAATAAATTTAGCAATTGTTTCCAGTTTCTGATTTTCACTGACTAAGGCACAACCCAGCTGCTTCACATTCCTGTAGCCTTCAGCTGTCTTTTTTCTCCACTCCTTGCCCACTTCCTTCTTACAACTGCGAAGACCATCTCAATCCTGCAGCAGTTATCCCACAGGCGACATTTCAGAACACACCACCTGTCAACCTACAATGGCTTACAAAAGATGCCAAATTCTGCTCCTTGTGCCATTTTGCAGAAACCAGCAATCATCTCGTGCCTGGATTTTACCTCTACGAAAAACCAGCCTGAATGGTTGAGGCTGTTTGAAGAAGTTACAGTAAAACACACGTGGGATGTCACTATGGGAGCAGCACGCAGGAGGAAACAGGAGGTGCTGGAAGCCTGACTAAGGAAGAATTGGAGCTGAACTGCCTTTGGGGTTGAGAGGTAAGTTTTTTGAAGGGTCTAATTGTCAGATTTGCAGATAACTCTTATTTTGCCTGTAAACCACCAGCAGAGAAGCACTTAAGCTGGTCATCTGCAAAATTTTCTAACCTGAAACCCCTCACTTAGTATTGAGAAACATGGTACAGCTGGGAATGCACAACAGAACTGAGAGTCCTGCCTAGTAACCCACCTAAGCATGACAGACAAAGAGAAACTGCATACAACTGTACAGGTATATAAACCAGGCAGGCTAATTTCCATAAAATGATCCAAGGCATGATGACAGTTCAAAATATACCCTCTGCAAAAACAAAATCTCCAGGAAACTTCACATTAGTACAAAAACATCTGCATGAACAATTCAGGATCACATAAATTGGCATGAAGGGCTCCAGATAGAACATTAAATTCCTACAAAGATGGGAATAATATCACCTCCTGAATTATTTATTCAATTTTGTCATTTTCTTAAGAACAGAGTTCTCCTGGAATTACCCCTAGATTATCCCACCAATATAAAGGGTGAGAATTTGAGGTGAATTTGCTTATCAGGCAAGTGCTTATGAGTAAAAGGTAAACCCAACAGTGTTTTTGGTCTACTGGGAATAAACACATCCCATTGAGTCCTGAGCAGAATAGAGATGACTGCCTGCACTCCAGGTAGCTAACACCTGAAACAGCTCTCTCAAACAACCTTTAGCAGGCAGCTATTGGAAAAGCAAGTTCACAAGGGAAATGAAAACCCTGAAAGAAATAACAAGACTAAGACTGAAAACCAAGTAGAATAAACTGTCAAAATGTGGCACCCATATGTTTTTTGGTTTTAATAAAAGGGCATTTTTGACTTGTTTCATGACAAGCTTTTGGTTCAGAGCTGATGGTGTCTAATTCCTCCCTTACTCTCCTGAATGATGGAGAGTAGCTGAATTCCCTGCAGCACGTAATCCATCAGGTAAATAAAAACAGGAATTCGTGCATCACCATGGTAACAGGAAACCAAAGCAGAATCTGTGACCTTCTCTGCTCTTTCTTGGCATCCCTATTTTGGATTTCACATCAAAAAGGGAGAGAGCAAATATTTTCTGAAAGTGAAGACAAAAAGTCACAGTTCTGGAGTAAAGAGAAGCCAATGGCCATTCCTTCTCTTCAAGCCAAGGAGGGTTCTGCTTTGGAAAAGTGTTTGGAAGTCTCCTGGTGGGAGCCTAACAAAGCAGGGCCTCTAACACTAGCAAACCCCAAATACACCATCTTCTGCATTACCAGATGGCTGCCCTTCAGTCCAAAGCAGAGCTCTGAATTGCTCTACAGTGACCCTTCTGTTGATTAAACAGCAGCACTGAGAGGCTCCAGAGGGAGCCTTGTCTGCTCCTCCTTCATGGACAGGATGGAAGCTGTTATCTCTAATCATTTATTATTGTTTTTTATGGAGTGCCAACAAGGTGTTTCAGTTAAGGACGCAGGGAGCAGATGTATGAGGGTCTCTGGGGGTCTAACCCTGCAAGGGGTAACACATTTTTTTCCAGCAGCCTGTCTAGATGGACACACAAGTCAAACCAAAGCCTGCTCCAAAGTCTGTCTCCATGGCTTGCGACCAGGCAATAGTCTATTTTATTTATAACATAATGCACAAATTTCTGTCTCGGTAAGAAAAATAAATCCAAATGTACACGAATGCACAGACCTTGGCCCTCACAGCATTTGTTTCACGAGTCTGTATCCTTTGTTCTGCTACTGTACACGTTTTGACAAACATTACCCCCGAATGGCTGTGGTGCTACAGGCTGTGTTTATTCGGTGACGCTATTAACCAAACTGTTTGTGTCAATCAGAAGTTCAAACACTCAGATGCAGCGATGGAGACAGTGCTGCTCTGGAACAGCTGGCTCCCAGCCCTCCTCTCCTGTCTCTTCTCCTCCCATTTATATTTGGACTGGATTTGTTTTTTTTTTTAAATATCCTTCCTAAAGAAATGAAAGTACAAGCAGTTGAAAGATGACAGATTCCCAGATTTACAGTTTCTCTTGTTCAGCAAATCATCACTGTGATAGACTTCCACTAGAACAAATGTCCCTGCATCAGGGCTTCTCCCACTGCATCTTCCAACTGCACGCTCACAGCACCGACCTGGGGATGGGTCTTGCACAATCCTTGAATCCTTCAGTGGGAGCTCAGTGTGGCTGGTCTCTAGGCTGCGCAGGTAATGATTTTTATATGGTACTTTATTGCTATTATATGGTATTTTATATGGCATTTATATTTGTATGGTATTTCTTGGCCTCAGTGTTCCATTGTTTATGGAACCGTGCTGAGTTTGTGTGTGTCTCCAGAGTCATCTTCCTGTGCCTGAGCTCCTCAAGCTGCCTCTCTGGTGTGGAGCTCTATTTACTATTCTCCCAGGGTTATTTACTGCACGCGAATAAACAAAACGTGATCACTTATTTATACGTCTGTAATTACTGTCTACAGTTACTAAATCCCAAGCCAAATTCACCTCCAGCATAAACAAGTGGCAATTATTCCAGAGCTGGCCCGAGGTCTGTGTACTCTGCTAACACCTTCCCTGCTCGCTGGAGTAAGGGACAAGCATGGAAAAGCTCAGCAGGAGCAAAGCTACGCTGGGATACTCTGAAAGGGATGGAGCACGGGATTAACCTGCGATATTTCTGGAGTCACATTTGTCCGCTGATGCGGGGCACACTTGTCAGGCAGTAACTCAGCGCGAGGAGCTGGAAGCACGCCGAGGTGCTGCACGGCTGGCAGGCTGCTCATCCCCCGGGGCAGCTCCAGAACCCGCAGCGCCGGAGCAGAACAGAACGCACGGAGCACACCAGGGTGGGATGAGCACGGCCAGAAGGCCCTGCTGCCCACTGCACTCCTTGGAACCGGGGATCCTTCCCGCATCCGTGGCTGCTGTCCTGGGAAGCCTGGATGCTCCGCACAGCCCTACTCGGGCTGCTGCCCTGCGTTCCCCAGAAGGAGACAGCCGAGCTATTCCCCCCAATGAAATATACAAAACAGCATCGATTTTTCTCTGCTAATTAAATGCAACATAATTAAACTACGTAACTTCGCTGCTTGATTTGCACAACACTAATTGAATCTTTTAGCGTACTACTCCCACTACAGAGAAAAACAGGGTCATTCAACCATCTAAAGTGACAACTGAGAACCAGGCACGACTCCAGAAGCGCAGAGAGACAATATGATCCGTGCTTGAGCGTTTCCTTGTGAGAGCTGGAGGAACCTCAGCAGCCTCCCCTGGCAATGACTCTTGTGAGCACCCCAGGCAGAGGGGAAGAGGGAGGAAAAAACCTGCAAGTTCCCTCTGACATTTGCCCACGGACTCATCTTTTCTCATCCTGCACAAACACCAGGAGAGGAAAGTTGGGAGAAGTTGAAATTATTCATTGCGCCTAGGCCCCAAAGCACTGCAGCACCCGGCTGTGCTGATGCTCGGCTGCACGGCAAGGACGGAATGGGTGCAACAACATAAAAATTAAAATAAAGGAGTTAGGAGGAAAAAGAGGAAAACAGCGAGGAAAAAGGAAAACGAGGAGTAGACACAAAGCCCGAGCCAAACAGCGCCCGGGCACCGCAGGACCGGCCCCGGGGGGACGGGCAGAGCATCCCCTGCGGCCCCCGGGCCCAGCCCCGGGCCCCGCTCGCCGCCCGCGCTGTCAGGAGCCCCCGGGGGAGCCTCGTCGGGCACGGGGGTCCCTGCCCGGCTCCCCCCGCCCCGCCGGGCCGCGCCAGGCCCGCGGCACCGCCGGCGCCTCCCGCAGCTCCCGCAGCTCCGGCTCCTCCGGCGGCTCCGCGGGCCGCGGCTGCTGTGCGGGGCGGGCGGCGAGCGCGGCCGGCCCGGCGCGTCCCCCGCTCCCGCGCTGCCCGCGGGCCTCCCGGCGCTCACCTGCTTTCTCGATCTTGCCGGACATGTCGGAGCCGGCGCTCGGCGCTCAGGCCCGGCGGCGCACGGAGCCGGCCCAGGGGCTGCCGGGCTCCCGCTGCTGCCGGGCGCGATGCGGGAGCGGCTCCAGCGGCGGCCGTGGAGCTGCGCCCGCCCCCTGCCCGCTCCGCGGGCCGCGACGGGAAGGGGCGGCCCGGGGCTCCCGCCGCGCACGCCCAGCGCCCGGCGCCGCCTCCCGGCCACAAAGGGAACCGCGGGGCGGGGCCGGCGGCGGGGCGGGCGCGGAGCGGGCACGGAGCCCCCGCGGAGCCCCCGCGGCCCCGGAATCCCGGGGTGGGCATCGGGAACCTGGGATGGAATCCCGGGGTGGGCACCGGGAACCTGGGATGGAATCCCGGGGTGGGCATCGGGATCGCAGGGTGGAATCCCGGGGTGGGCATCGGGAACCTGGGATGGAATCCCGGGGTGGGCACCGGGAACCTGGGATGGAATCCCGGGGTGGGCACCGGGAACCTGGGATGGAATCCCGGGGTGGGCACCGGGAACCTGGGATGGGCATCGGGATCGCGGGGTGGAATCCCGGGGTGGGCATCGGGAACCTGGGATGGAATCCCGGGGTGGGCACCGGGAGCCTGGGATGGAATCCCGGGGTGGGCACCGGGAACCTGGGATGGGCATCGGGATCGCGGGGTGGAATCCCGGGGTGGGCATCGGGAACCGGGGATGGAATCCCGGTGTGGGCACCGGGAACCTGGGATGGAATCCCGGGGTGGGCACCGGGAACCTGGGATGGAATCCCGGGGTGGGCACCGGGAACCTGGGATGGGCATCGGGATCGCGGGGTGGAATCCCGGGGTGGGCATCGGGAACCGGGGATGGAATCCCGGGGTGGGCACCGGGAACCTGGGATGGAATCCCGGGGTGGGCACCGGGAACCTGGGATGGGCATCGGGATCGCGGGGTGGAATCCTGGAGTGAGCATCGGGATCGAGGGATGGGCATCAGGATCCTGGGATGAGGATCCGAATACCAGGATGGGCATCAGGATCTCAGAATGGGATCAGAATCCCGGGATGGGCATCAGGATCCAGGGATGAGCATCGGGATCCCGGGATCAGAATACTGGGGTCAGAATACCGGGATGGGCATCAGGATCCCAGGATGAGGATCGGAATCCCAGGATGGGCATCGGGATCCAGGGACGTGTCTGGTTGGGAGGGCCCACAGCAGGTCTGCTGGTCCGACCTCCTGCTCAAGGAGGGTCATCTCAGCACGTGGCACAGGGCTGTGACCACACAGGTCTGGGATATCTCTGGTGCGGGACACTCCACACCCTTCTTGTCCCTGTTCCAGTGTGTGGTCATTGCACAGGAAGGAATTCCTTCCTCATGTCCAGGTGGAACTTGGTGTGCATCAGTTTCTGACCATTTCCTCGTGCCCGAGTGGTTGGCACCACCAGGTAGAGCCTGGCTGTATCTTCTTGGCATCCCCTTTTAAATACTTACACACATTAAGGTCTCTTCTCGAGGCTGAACAGCCCCAACTCCCTCCGTCTTTTTTCTAGGAAGCCAGGTAGTTTTCCCC
Organism: Anomalospiza imberbis; assembly: GCF_031753505.1. Lineage (NCBI taxonomy): Eukaryota > Metazoa > Chordata > Aves > Passeriformes > Viduidae > Anomalospiza > Anomalospiza imberbis. The sequence continues at coordinate 4,463,129 of NC_089701.1, read as the reverse complement.
CCAAAATGCAATCCTTGGGATGCACAGTTGGAAGGAGTAGGGACCCCCACCCTGAGCTGTCCAGGGATGTCCTGCTGATGCTCCTGGCCCTTCAGAATCTCCTCAGGCCTCATAGGTTCTGCCTTTTTCCAAATCCACTGCCATGGCAGAATCTTTCTTTTGGGCAGTCAGCAGCAAAATTAAAATCAATCAATTACAATTTACTCTCTACAACTGTCCGAAAGAAGGTTGTGACAAGGTGAAGGTCATCCTCTTCACCCAAGCAACCAGCAACAGAACAAGGGGAAACAGCTTCAAGTTATGCCAGAAGGTTCAGATTGGATATTAGGAAAAATTTCTTCATGGAAAGAGTGGTTAAGCATTGGAACAGGCTGCCCAGGGCAGTGGTGGCGTCACTGTCCCTGGAAGTGTTCAAAAAATGAATAGAAACGGTTTAGTGGGCATGGTGGTACTCACTAGAAGGTTGGACTTGGTGATACTGGAGGTCTTTTCCAACCTTCATGATTCTGTGATCGTATGAAAAGGGAGCAAAGGTGGGATTTGTGCAAAGCTGACTGCAACAGGACACCAGTGCTGCTGCCTCAGAGCATCCTCACAGCATTACAGACACCCCAAATCCACGCTTGGGCAAACGTGAGCCCAGGCTGCCCAGCAGGGCTGCTGGGAGCCCCAGAGCAGCCACAGCCACGCGCTGTGACCCTGCTCCTGCTCCCTGACACCCTCAGCTCCATGTCTGCCACCTCATCCTACACACTGGCTTTAATCTGAGCCCAGGGAGCAGTGGCAGCTCCCTGGGGACAAGTGGCTTCACTCCACAGGGAAGTCACAGCAGAGCCCGGGGAGAGGGCTCCAGGCAATAATAAAATAATTATGGTCCTATTTGAAAATGAACTCATTTCTACAACTTAATTAGGGACAAACATCTCAACAATGACTTACAGGTAGCCCTGTGCTACAGGCCAATAAATCTGAAGCCTGGTGAGCTGTCAGAGGCTGTTTACTTCCCTTATCAAATAAATCATTCACGAGGCTGCTATTTCTGTAAGCTTTCCACACAACTTTGAAAGTGACTTCATGAGCCTGTTTAAACATCTCACACACCCAGGGCTAGGCAGAAGGTATAGGAGGAAATATGTAAGAGGCAGAGTATGCATTTTTCTATTTTTCCCTCATTAATTTTTTCGTTTAGTGGCTTGTGGAGAGTTCCTGAGTGCATTTGCTTAATAAAGCCAATTAAAAAAAAAAAAAAAAAAAAAGCAAGATTTAGGTGGAGGTTTTCCTCTGGCTCACACAGATGTAAATGGTGGCTGTTGCAGGCACGCTGAGCTGTGCTGACTCACTCGGATTAGTGAGCAGTAGTAACAAGGACCTGCAGCGGGTGATGCTAATGAGAGCAGACCCGACTGGGAGTACACACAGGAAGCAGACAGATGAAGTAACAAGCTGCTATTCTTACACCCTCCCGTTTTCAGACTTGGGCAAGGGAGAAGGAGCGTGTGTGCAATAATGTGAGATATGAACAGAACAGCTACTAAATTGGAAGGTCTTTTCATAGTCTCTGATATAAAAAGCCCCGTTGTGCCCATGATGTGTTGCCTTCCGGGGGATGCTGGAGTTTCTCTTGTGGTTTCTGCATTAAGATGTAACTCACAACGCTGGGAAAACCTGATGCTTCTAAATATCCCCTGGAGTCAGCTGGGGAAAAACACCTCGGAGCTGATTGTGTCCATTGAGCTTGTTGTTAAGGGCAGAGCTGTGGCCAGGAGAGCAGGAGGAGATCTGTGAAGAGAGATGTCACTTTTCAGGCTGTTACAGAGCAGTGTGAGACCCATAGGGATGGTTCTTGCAGTGCATTTGGATTCAGGGAAAGGGATGGCAGTAGCTGGTTACCTTCAAGAGTGAGCAATGCTGGAGCACCTACAAAGAGCCAATTTTTCAGGTGCTGATGCTACATCAGGAAGAAGAAATTACGAATACGTTGGGTACCTGCTTTGCTATCAGATGAGAGCGCAGTGCTAAAGTTCACCTTACAGCCAGAGACGTGCCAGATGTGAGGGCAACACCTGGAGCCTCCTTCCCCAAATATTTCTTCTCTGGGAGAAACTCCCCGGCAGCAAAACCTGCCAGGAACGCTCAGCAGACGGTGGAAGCCCTCTCTGGAGGCAGCCCCAGACGGGCTGACAGCACCTGGGGAAGGCCAGCAGACACAGAGTGCAGCCCCACAGGGTCATTTCCTGCAGGGAGTCACTGAACTGTACAACTGACCCGCTGAACGGGGGAAATTGTGCAAGAAATGCCAACGAGGCTCGAGCTGCGCAGTTGAAGAGCGCTCCTGCCCTCTAGTGAGGGCTCAGCCCAAATCCCGGGCTGCTCCCGTCCCAGCCCCGCTCTCCTGTCCCCCTCCAGTTCGTGGCATCAGGGCTCAGGTCCTGCTATGCTGTCCCTGCAGAAATCCCGGGGGGTAGCGGCCGCTCACCCCAAACAAAGCTGTCCGAGTGGGCTTTAGCATGGAATAACTGCGAAATTATTTAGAAGGGGAAAAATTTATTATTTGGGGAAATGCAGTTTAGCCAAATGCCCTCTTGCTCAATGCCTTGCCCCAGCACTGGCCTTGATAACATCGCTGCTCAGGATAGTGCCAGTGTGATTAAGACTCCAAAAGCTCACTGAAAAACCTTATCCAACACGACAAACACACCACAGTGACCCGATGTGCCCTACCCCTGCACAGCCTGCGGGGTGGAAAGTTTTGCTACTGGGAAGTGTTGAAAAAAAAAATTATTGGAAGCAACTAAAGCTGAAGGGCAAGATTATCATCTCCTGTTAATGGCTGCAACTCCTCTGAGGTCTTCAGGGGTGGAAAAAAAGGAGTGGGATGCCAGTATGAGGTAAAGGAGAGGCATTGTTTGGGGAAGGAGAAGACAGCATAATCATGGGGGACACACACTGGGAGAGAGACTCAGAGGAGCGATCTGCTCTCATTGTGCTCCTCTCCTGAGGAGAGATCTCTCTGGGTGAGAGACTCAGAAAGGGACAGAGCTCTGTGTCAGTACCAGGGAAAATATACCTGATGCAATCTGCATCAAAGTTCATATGAGGGGAAAAAAAAAAAAAGACAAATGGGAGACATTGACTTTGGGCAAATCCCCACTTTCACCTCCTCGAGGAAAGGTCGGTGTTCAGGTTTTTTTGGCACAGCAGCTGGTGGTCCCAGTTGTGTGACAGACCCCCGTGCTCTGTGTGCTGGAGTGAGAGACAAGTTGTTATTATTATTATTATTATTAATAATAATAGTAGTAGTAGCAGTATAGCTGATGGTCTGGGCAGATTTGTCAAGGCTCCCCTGTGCCTCCCCCGTGGCCGCGGAGCTGGTCCCTCTGAGGGCTCTCACCCCGGGGGGAGTTTCCACTGGATCTCCCTTTCTGACACACGACTGTCAGGACTTGGTTTCTCGCAGCTTTTTCCTTTAAAAAAGGCGAGATTTGGGTGCTGGCTCTAGAGGGCAGCATATGCCGGCACATGGGGCTGGGGGCCACCGCCGGCTCCCCCCAGCCTGAGCCAAGAGAAGCGTCCGGGGCGAGGCAGAGGAGAGAACCCCGGCAGTGGTTATCCCTTAGGTGCACCCTGTCCTCTGCCTGCAGGCGGGACAAGGAGTGATAGAATCACAGAATGGTCGGGGTTGGAAGGGACCCTTAAGGTTCATTTAGTTCCAAACCCCCTGGAACGAGTAAGGACACCTTCCACTGCCCCAGGCTGCTCCAAGCCCCGTCCAGCCTGGCCTTGGGCACTTCCAGGGATCCAGGGGCAGCCACAGCTGCTCTGGACACCCTGTGCCAGGGCCTCACCACCCTCATTGTAAAGAATTCCTTCCTTGTATGTAATTTAATTGACCCTCTTTCAGTTTAAAGCCATTACCCCTTGTCCTATTGCAACATCCCAACCCTGAAATCCTCGGTCCCTTCCCTGCTTGGTCACAGACCTTTGGTTTGTTGTTTTGTTTTGTTCCCCAGACAAATCTCCAGTTCAAGACCAACAAACCCATTGGATGTCTGGGGTGGGCCAGTGTTTCAGGGCTCCCCATCTGTAAAACAGCAACAGTCAGGAGGGCAGAGACTCAGGTCACTGGGACTGGGGGATTAATCAAAAAATAAATAAATTGCACTTTCACATATATCTGTTACAGTTACAGCTTGAAGTAAAGCTTTTTGATGTCTTTTTCTTAGTCTTTGTGAAAAGAAGTAAATAGGGAGAAAAAAATTGTTGGCCTGAGCTGTCACAGGAGGATGAGGTGGATCTGAGGCGGGACACTGAGAAGAACCCCAGGCCCTGGGATTATTAAAAAGAAAAACTGAGAGAGAGACTAAACAGCTTATGACAAACCCTTTGTACATTTAAAGTAATTAGGAAGGTGAGGGTGGAAGGAGAAAAGGCTGTAAAGGTTCTTTCTCTGGTTTAATCTTTTCCCTCTACTGGGGACTATATTTCACAGTGAAAACATAAGCTTGTGAATCACCAGCACAAGATACTCTGGCTAACGAGGTGTCTGGCACTCCCAGGTGTTTCTGTCAGCACTTCTCAGTGGTCAGACGTCTGGCTGTCCTTTCACCTCCCCACACGTGGAGGTTCACATCGATGGCTCATCCTCCAGGGGTTTATTGGCACCGTGGCAGAGAATTGAATAAAGATCTTTGCTGTGCATGGCTGGAGCTCAGCTGCTGACTTTGTTGACCACATCATGGTCCATCTGTGTTGTCCCTGAAGAGTAAAAGCAGCTCTGAGCAGGGTCTCTGAAGCCTGCCCTGACCCTTCTGGCTCTGGAGTTTGTGTTGCTGGGCTCAGAACTGGAGGGAAGGCCCTTCTCTCCCTGTCAGAGGAAGGGAGCAGGATATCTGGGGCAGTCCTTTCCACTTGCAGATAATGAGGGCATGGTCCCAGAGACACAGATGGTCCCAAGCCCACCCCCTTTGGATGGCTTGGACATCACCTAGTGCCACGCTGCATCACAGACCTTGGCAGCCTCTGGGCACTGAGCAAGCAGGGGAGAGGAAAGTTTGTTGTCTCGTGGCACAGGCTGCTGGAGACACCAGCACTATGGGAAATGTGCTTTAGACTCTGCCTCCATCCTCTGAAGCATCATTACTGGTCACTGCTGAGGATGGAGCACAAGGAGATGGACACATTTCTGTGGAAAACTCTCCTTTTCAAGCAGAAGATGGTCCTGCTGCTCCTGCTGCCAGCAAAGACTGGAGGAGCTCCACATCCAGACCTGCTTCATTGCAATGCAGTTCCCATCCACCTCTGGATGAGGGAGACAACTCACCATAAAGCCAAGGGGTATTCAGGAAGGACAGGATGGAGGGGCCCAATTTAGAGCGCCAGAAGCAAGCCCAGCTCATACACAAGCCCTCTTTAGAACCTTGCTTTTCTTCCAGGTCATTTTCCATGGACAAGTGACCCTTCCTGCCTCACACTACAGAGCAAGCAGATGCTGAAGGTGAACCAAGTCACTCCCTGCAGGAAAGAGTGAAAGGAAAATGAATCAAAAAAGGAAATCAAAATCAATATTACAAAGTCAAATAATAAAAATTGTGTTATGGAAACAAAGGTCACCCAGGGAAAAATGTAATTGGACGTGACAGCCTAGATTTCCCCTCCCTGCCAATCCCAGGTGGGGAGACCTTGTGCTCAAGCCAAAGTGTCACCTGGCCACGCTGCTGAAGCTCCACACAGTCCGTACAGCTGTCAGCAGCTGCAGGAAGGATAGAGGAGAGAAACCTGGGGGAGCTGCAGGCAGCCACGGTCTGAAATAGCAGAGGTCTTGCAGGGCAGGAATGAGCTGTGCTGGCAAATCCACCTGGGGAGCCCAGCACGGAACAAAGGAGCCTGTGGCAGGTCAGGAGTGAGATGTGCAGAATCCTGAGGGCTGCAGGAGATCCAGGCTTGGGAAAGGCAGCGCTGCCTCTGAACAGAGAGTGGCACCAGCACGGAGGAGAGGGAACGCGTTTCTTTCAGTGCAAAAAGGTAACTTGAGGAAGGCTGGCCTCTCTGTGCCTCAGTTTCCCCTTTTGTAAAACGGCCCTTTCACCTTTGCAAGTAGACAGGAGAGGCACAGACACCTCTGGACCTCATTAAAGAGCACAGCAACCACCCTGGCAGTTGGTATGAACATGAGCCAGCGATTCTCACCCAGCCCCTCCAAGATCCCTCTCGCGCAGGGTGACAAGCTGCAATGCCTCATGCAAGTCTTCACTTTGGCCCTCCTGGTCTTGAAGGAGGGACTGACCGACCCCCACGTTGCTCCCATTATGCGGCACAAGCCCTGATACATTTCAGAGAGCATTGTAAATGTGGGGCACATCCCTCTGATAACGATGCGAACTTCAAACCATTATTCCTCAGCCCACAGCACTTCTCTTCATCTTCAAGCTGGTGCTGATGGGTTGTTTGGTGTAGTTTTTTTTCTTCCTTCCTTTATGTTATTTTATTTTTAAACTTGACCTCCTGATTCCTCCTGGGAATTTATGTTGGATTCTTATTATTATTGCTTTTTTTTTGTGTGTGGTTTTTTTTTGGTTTTGTTTTGCACAAAGTCAGCAGCAGGGAGATAAACTTCCCATGAAGTCCATTTGCCAACAAAGGTTTCTTTAGCACAACAGACAATAGGAAAGCAAAACAAATGCTCTGGCTGGACATGACATTTCCAGCACCATGGTGACCACGGCGGCTGCTCTCTGTCCCCCTGCAGCTGGCCCAAGGGTGACCTTCAGCTCCATGAAATGCTGATTTCCTTGTCAGCTGAGAGCCTGCCTACCTGGGCTGGGTGGGTCCCACTGCAGGAGCTGGAGTTTCTCCATTCTTTGGCAGCCCCATCTCAGCAATCCCCTCTCCAATTGCTCTTACAGCTTTGTTACCTTGTTCTAGCTTTCAGTGCTTCCCTGCAGGCCGTGATATTTGGGGGATGGCTCCTGAATGCTTAGGGGGCAGCTGGGTTTAACCAAGGAATAAGAAGAGAATAAAAAAAAGTTACTCAGCCTTCAGTACAATTAGCATGGGACCAAGTCCTGTTTTCTCCCCAGCTTAAAGGTGGACAGGGTTTAGCTCAGCTTCTGATAAAATTGACACTGCTGTGGTCAGGATGGCAGAAAACCCAGCATGCAGCACATTTCAGATGGACATCAAGACTCATTTCCTTGTGGCTGAAAGAGAAGTAAGATAACCCTGCAGCAAGCTGGAAAAGCAGTAAAAGCCAAACTTGAAGTAAACTCAAGGGATAAAATCAGGGAATCAGCCTGGTTGCCTTCCAATAACAACAACAAAAAAAAACAATTTAACTAAAAATAATATTTAACTAATAAGCATCCAAGTGAGCTAGATGAGTGGGGAGAACCCTTTAGCAAAGGGGCTTTCTCCCCCCGAGACCCCCAAGAGCGGGACACAAAGAGAAGGCAGTGGGGAGCCCTGCCTGCCACCCCTTGAACACAAATAATTTTGTATAAACTGGGCCACCTCCCCAGTTAAACAGGAGCCTGTGCACTGCCTGCATCACCCCCTGGTGGGTTTGGATTTGCAAACACAAGGAGCTGCTGAGGCTGTGGATGTGCTGGGAGAGAGCTGGAGCAAGCCAGGAAGGGGAACACGACTGCTCCCCGTTACTGGGGATGCTGCTAAGGGACCATGGGGAGCAGCAGCAGCACCTCTGTGTCTGGGGTGTCCAGAGAGGCTCTGGACCGTGCAGCAACAAGGCCTGGGGGGACTCAGAATAGCTCTGTGAGTCCCAGCAGTGGCTGAGCAGTCAAGTACTCAAAAAAGGAGCTGGGGCTGGGAAACGCGACTGCGGAACTCAACTGCTGCAACAAAACACACAGAGAAAACCATGGATCCTTCTGCTGCTGGATGGGGGCTCTTCCTGAGAGATAAAACCATAGGGAAGCAGCCTGGCAGTGCTGCAGGGAGGTCCAGGAGCAGGGAATGTGATGGGCAGGAGCTGCCCCTTCCCAAAGCGAGCGGGTTTGGACAGAGCAGGGATAGGCGGCGGAGCTGCTGTGACTTCATAAACTTCACCTTCAGCAGAGTCTGCTCATCACCCCATCATCCCAGCCAGGGTAGAGCAGAAATGGAAAAGATCCAAAGAATTGCAACAAATAGTATCAATAATCCATGAGAAGAGATTAAAAAGACTTAGGGCTATTTAGTTTTAGAAGAAGAGGGGATGGGATAGAGGTGAGGACGAGGAAGGCATGGCAGAGGCATACAAAGCACTGGCTGAGGTAGAGGAGGCGACTGGGAGCACAAATTTACCCCTGCAGCACCAAAACAGGAAACTTCCAATGCAGTTAGAGGAGGATACCTTTCCAACCAAGAACAGGCAGAGCTGCAGCGTGCTCTGCCATGAAGATTCACAGGAACGTGGAGTTCAGCAGGACCTCCAACGCCAGTGGGCATAAACTGGAACAGTGGTGTTTGCCAGGATTAAATTTAATAAGCTACAAACTGTCTTGCCCAGGATTTTGTACCTCTGGGGTCTCTGGCATGGACTCTGCTGAAGACAGGACAGTGGGGTGGGGATATAAACCTCTGGGGGTAATTCCTGTGCCTTCAATGTTAAATAGCCCGAGGACAGGCCTAGAGCTACTGATGGGGAAACAGGAGCTGGATTTCAGCGTCTGCCTGGAATAGATCCCATAAGCATCCTTGAGGGACTGGGCTGTGAGATGAGAGAAATTCTTTAGAGGACCTATAAAAAAAGCAACAGTGAATAATTACTGTCATCTACAAGGTGTCCTTCATTTTGGACCTCAAAGTGAGAGCCTGTGCCTAGGGAAACTGAGGCACGATGACACAGGTGGGAGCCCACATTGCAACAACAGCCCTCCCTCCCAGAGCTGCACGCCTCCTTGGCAGCAGGGGCACAGCAGAGAAAGGAAAGCAGGTTATAAATTCAGGGCGAGGTGGGCGCTCAAGGAGGGTCAGGGGGATGGAGGGAAGGGTGCTGGGGGGGCTCCTGTAGCATCAGCTCTGTCGGCTTGTCCCCCTGCCCTGCAGCACCCCCAGGGCTGGGTGAGACGGGGGTTCTGCAGCCAACACAGCCCAGCTGTCCCCTGCGTGGCACTGGCGGGATGGTGGCACCAGCAGGAGCGGGGACAGCTCACCCCCGGCTTGGGGTGATGGGACAACAGGAGCAGCTGAGATCACCTGCTCCTCATGGCTTATTTGGGGGCTTTTGCTGGGTTTTTTTGCTGTAAGAGGCCAAAGCAGAGGAGCTGTCAGGAGGCCAGTGACATTTATTAAGTATTAATCCCTGCAGTGTGTCACTCGCCAGCCTGTTTGATAGTGCCTCTGTGCTGGCTACCATGGTTTCTCACCTCTCTGCTGCTCAGGACAGGGTTTGCTATGCTTCAGGGACTTGCTAGGTATTTTTCCCCCAGTCACTTTTTCTACCTTTTCTTCCTCCTCTCCCACAGCAGCTCTCTCCTCCCAGATTTACCACATGGTTTGCTTTGATCATCTTTTCCCTCCCTCTTACCCCAAGCCCCCAGCTTCTCCCCAGACACAATCCCCAGTGCTGTCTCTGCCAGCTCAGCCCTATTTCATCTTTAAATGAGGCTTAAAAGACTCTTTACAGGGGAAGAAACCAATATTCCTCCTCCATATGCACCCCGTGGATTCCCTGCCAGCCCAGCCCAGCCCAGAGGCTCCCGGCCACGCTGGGGCTCAGGGAGCATCACCACACGGTGACACCGCTTCTGTTCCTCAGCCGCCCTCAGGGAAGGGAAAATGAGCAACTGTAGCTTTAAAACAAAGATTAGATGCATTTTTTTCCCCTCTCTCCCTCCCTTTCTCTCTCCTTTTTTAAAGGGAACTTGTCAAGGTTTCCATCAATAATAGATAATGGTGCATCACTCTGGCAGGTTACACCCTCCGGCTGTTTTGATATTTTCCAGAGAATTTGTCAGCAATCTTACAGCAAAGGAGGGCTGGGGGAAGGGTGTGTGTGTGGGGGGGAGGCCTCATTAATTTTTTGTCATTTGCATTCCTGCTGCTAAATAATGTATTGATTGCTCTTTCTCTCTCCCTCTTTAATTCTCTCTCTTCTGCAGTGTCTCGCAGCCCATGGCCCTCACTCGGTGACAGATGAGTTTGTCAAAGGCACCAGACAGCTCTTGCTCCCAATGCTGGGAGAGCTCAATGTGACCCTGGCACCAGCTCCAGCCACGCAAGCCACCGGCCTGGTGACACCAGCTCCTGGCAGGGGGACACCAAGGTCTCTCCCAGAGCTGGGATGCTGAGACATCCCAGTCTGTGCCTCAGTGATCCACCTCCACGCCCAGCTCCTGCAGTCCAGGAGGTCAAGGACAGCAGCACATGGGTCCCAGCAGGCTTGGATGTCACCAGAGGAGGGATGGTAGCCATGCACAGCCAGGGACAGCAGCCCTGGCCTCGCTGCCAGCCCAGCTCCACAGCAGCTCTGGGGATCTGCAGGAAGGAGCTGCTGGAAAAGCCAACATGGGCAGCTCTTACCTCGGGAGAGCAGGAAACTGGAAATTTTGGTCTTCTAACTTCAGGAATCTGCTTTGCTGTCCCGTCCACAGATCTGAGCCCAAGGCCCTGGGAAACATAACCAAGGTCCACTGAGTTGGCAGCTGAGCTAAACAAGAACTTGCACATGATTTGGACCTTGCTCAGCTTAATGTGGCTTGGCTTCTCTTTTAATTAATAAATACTTAATTACATAGTTAATATTTTAATATTTCCTTTTTAAAACATCTGATTTAATGGAATTACTTCCAGCTACTTGTTTTGTATGACTTTTATGTTTATTTTCTTCTTTCATTTCTTGTTTCCCTCTCCAACCCACTGCTCTAATCCCTGAAGCTCCCAGTTGACCTTTGCTACTGGAAATTAGGAGGAAATTTGCTAGAAATTGCTACTGGAAATTACCAGCCTTTCAGCTGAAATGCAGTCTGGCCCTTGGTGCTGGCATCCACCAGCCTGAGGTGTTAATGTGGATTATTAGAACTGGATGCCTCTCTGCAAATGCACCAGCCCCTGGGGAGGGGAGGGGAGGTAGTGGGGAGGTGGGACACTGGGATGACCCTCAAGGACATCCCCAAAGATGGGGAGAACCCCGAGCCTGTGTTTGCCTTTCAAACCTTACCTGGCTGCACAGCCCGTGTCAGGAGCAGCTCACCTGCACCCAGGCCAGCCTGGAGAAGGGCTCCAGCTGTGGGGATGACAAAAGGATGTGACCTGCAGCAGTGACAGCTCCTTGTGACATTCACGTTCTCTGGACAGAGAGACATCATTCTGTCTCTCAGGAGAAGCACAGAGAGAAGAAGAGAAAACAATCTGTCTCTCTGCCCCTTTGTTTTCCCCATGTGGAATGTGGTGTGGAGATTGTTCACCTGCAGTGGTTGCTGGGTTGGATCCTGGTGAAGGTTGTTTGGGGTCAGTGACCAGTGGGATCCAGCTGTGGCTCGGGCTCTCAGCAGTCACGAGTTTGTGAGTTTGATAGGTAAGAAGTAAGTATGTAAAATAAAATAATCTCTCTTTAAATAGTATATTAATGTAATATAGTCTAGTTTTAATAAAGCTATCCTTCAGCCTCCTGACCTGGAGACAGACATCATCATTTCTTCCCATATCTGGGGTTCACCACATTTTTACTATAGCTCCTCTCTTCCTCTCCTCCACCCTTGGCTCCTTGCTGCAGCTCCTCTTGCTCCAGGGTACTGCACACGGTGGGGGGATGCACTGAGAGAGTCACTGAATTAAAACAGCTGTTCCCTTCCCTTCCCTTCCCTTCCCTTCCCTTCCCTTCCCTTCCCTTCCCTTCCCTTCCCTTCCCTTCCCTTCCCTTCCCTTCCCTTCCCTTCCCTTCCCTTCCCTTCCCTTCCCTTCCCTTCCCTTCCCTTCCCTTCCCTTCCCTTCCCTTCCCTTCCCTTCCCTTCCCTTCCCTTCCCTTCCCTTCCCTTCCCTTCCCTTCCCTTCCCTTCCCTTCCCTTCCCTTCCCTTCCCTTCCCTTCCCTTCCCTTCCCTTCCCTTCCCTGGCAGCCCCAACCTCACAACCATCACACCTGATCCCCCAAGTCCAGCTCCAAAGCAACATCCCCCAGCCCAGGTGAGCTGAGCCTTACCTGGGGTGGGACATCTCCAGCCTCTCTGGGGGAGCCCGTGGTGAGGAAAGTGGGTGTTTCCACAGCGATCTCCATGAGCAGCCTGTGGGATAATAAAACAAACAAACAGAAGAGTTATAGCCACGGCACTTGGGGCACCATAAAACAGGCTAAAAGCAAATACAGCGTCGTTAATCCATCATAAAATAACAGCCTCTTACGATCCTGAATGCATCAAAAATGAACGAGAGACCGGCAGGGTCACAATTCACCCAGGGCTGTGTGGAATGTGAAGCAGGGCTGGAAACAAACCCCAGCCTGCTGGGTAGTGGCTGAATCAGGACTCCAGGAACCCCAGCCTTCCTGCCCAGGTGTGTTTAAAACCAGTAACAGCAGTCCAGGCCAGGAAGAGAGGTGTGCTGATGAGAGATGTGCACGTGCTCCTGCTGCTGGTGAAACTGGAAATGGCGAGGTGTCGGTGTCAGGAAAGGAGGAGGTGAAATAAATCTGGATGGAAACTTAACGGGACTCTTTAGTGCTCCATCTTCCCACTAATGAGGGTTCTGCATGTGAGGGCAAGAGAAAAAAGCCACCACGCACTAATAAAGCCCCGTGACTTTGCTGACTGCAGGCACTGGTGCTAATGAAGTCACCAGAGAGATGGGATTCCTCTGGCAGCTCTGACATTGCTCTGTAGAACTGTTATTTTAATTCAGTCTGAGGAAACAACAATAAAAATAGGAAAAAAAAAAAAAGCCACAGAGTGGTGTGGCATGCCCAGGCAGCAGCCGATGCCTCTGGTTCGCCCAGTGGCTGCAGAGCCGGGGTGGGAGATGGGGTGGGAGATGGGGGTGTTATGGACCCATCGAGGGGTGGGATGCTCAGGTCACCCCTGGAGCTCAGCTCTCCTCAGAGCTGGGCTGTGAGCACCTCCTGGATGATCTAGGTCTGTGCCAGGAGCCCTGGGGGCACACAAGCAGCAGTGAGGTCAAATCCTGGAGAGCAAGGCAGGGACAGAGAGAGGGACACTTACCACACTGGGTTTCAAAGCATTCCATAAATGCCACGTGCACACTCCAGAGCCATCCTTGGAGCAAACACCCAGCAAAGGCCAGTCGATAGCCCTGGAGGTAGAAGATTGTTTCCTGGAAGCAATGGCTTTATACATACAGACATAGATTTAAATCTATTTTTATGTATTCATATATTAACATGTTTGTATCTAACATATCAATATATTAAATAAAATCCCTAAATGTCCCCCCCCCCTGTATACATGTGTGTGTATATACATATAAAAGCTCAGGGCCGTAGTCTGGCACCGACAGGCTGTTTTTGGAAGCTTCACAACGTCCCCTGAAATCCCCATTTCATCAGCTTTTATTTGAGCTTCACTGAAGTTGAGGAGGAGTTGTTTCACCGTCCTGGAGCCGACCGTGCCCGGTGTCCTCACTGTCACCTCGTCGAGCAGGGAGGAGCAGGCAGATACCCCCCGGGGTTCTCCAATGCCTCTTTTTAATTAGAAACCTGGTCTCTGAGTCTTACATGCCCTTCCACAGGGTTAGTTGCTCTCACCTGCTTAATCCTGGGAGATTATTTCCTGGTCTCTTTCAAAAAATAAGCCAACCACCCCAAACTCTTTGGTCTCTTTCAATTCTTTTCATTTCACCTCATTTAATTCCTTGCCAGCTTAATGACTTGGTAGTAATGAATAAGATGAAAATTAGGGCTTAATAAGTGCTAGGAAAAGACAGTTTTCTTGCTGATGAAGGGAGCCTGGTGGTGGGAAAGTGGAGTCTGGGGAGAGCACAGAGATAACCCCAAAGCTCCTCCCGACCTTGAGAAGGGTGATGCCAACTCCGGCTGCAACTGGTGACAATGACAAGCTGCAGCGAGGTCAGGGACATGCCAGTCCCAGGAGAAGGATGCTGGAGGGAAGCAGGAGGGGATGGACATGAGGAAGGGCTGGCACAGGGAGTGCTGGAGGGAAGGTGACTGTGCCCAGCTCAGCATCCCAAACACCCCATTGCTTTCTGGCCAGGGCAGGGGCTGCTCTGTGCAAAGCTCAGTGCCTGCAGCGACCCCATGTCTGGGGAACCCACTGCCCTACCTGGGGGTGGCTTTGGCCTGAAAAGCCCAGCAGTTTCTGCTGGGGTGGCACCCACTCAGTCTGTGGTCGGGGAACTCAGAGCCCAGCACGGTAAATCCAGTCCTGGGGCAATTGTGGGACCAAGACTGCCGTAACCTCATCTGCAACATCGCCTGTCACCGACTGCCTGCGCGGCCAAGCTCTTGTCTGGTCCCCTCTGTGCTGGTATCACTGTGTGGCCACAGGTGACATCGGGCTGATAGAAACATCTCATTGCTGCCATTGCTTCATTTGCCAGAGCTCGTTTGTGGCTGTTCCCCCTCGGATGCAGCGCTCGCTTTCCCAGGGGCACAGCCCGGCACCCACGGTGCTTTTGCTGACTCAGCTGGAGCGAGCATCCTGCTGACTCAGCAGCACTGGCAGCTGTGTCACACGGGCAGGACCGGGAGCAGCCCGTGGCTACCTGAGCACCGCAGACACGAGTGTGCCCCGTGGCACCGGGATGTGCGGCGGGATCAGCCCAGGATGGCACACGGCTCACAGGCGTGATGGCTCACAGCTCACGCCGCATTAGCTGACTCTGGCCGTGTGTTCTAATTAATGATAATATTGGAACTGACAGGTTGATCAGGGGAGAAAAGGTGCAGAATTCATTGACCTACCAGAAGACGTGTCCAACAAGAGTCACCTCCTGTAACACAAACCTCTCCCTGCCCATCTCCCCACAGACAGGGCAAACGCTGCTGGTGAGCCCCACGCTGGGCAATCCTCTGACTTCCCAGTGCCTCCTGAGAGCTGCCTCCATCTCTGTCACCCACCACGTTATTCAAGTGAGCAGCTCCTCCACCACCTCTGCAGGACCTCTGGCCATCCCCTGCTCCCAAGCTCTGGTTGGTGGTGCCAGCACTTTTCCCTCCCAGGGATTTGTTTGCTCCTCCTGCTCCCACGTGCTGTCACTTCAGAGGCACTGGTCAGTTTTTTAGTGCATTTCTTGCTGTTTGGTTCTTTATTTTATTTCCCTGGGAGTAACTGGGCATGACTGAGGGAGAGCACAGGATGCCAGCCCCAGTGAAGACACCTGTGAGGATCCATGGAGGGCTCTGGGTGCCACCCAGCTTAATTCAGGGCAGGGCTGTTTTGGAGAGAGGGTTTTGCCCCAAGCAAAATCATAAATCCTGACAGCTCTAATAAAACCAGTGAGCCTGCTGGGTGGCAATGCTGCAGCTCCTGCTGGGGTGAGGAATGGGTCCAGCCCTGGTGCCATCCTGGCTGAGCAGGGCTGTGCCAGGAGCTGAGCATCACCACGAGTCCAGGGAGGAGCTGTTTGGGTTTGGTGTGAGAGTGTTTCCCATTAAATCCAGGTGCTGGAGGCCTGGAGTGGATGCACATCCCTACTCCCACGTGAGGACTGTGTGACATTATGCACATGCAACTTTAATTCCAACCTTTCCAGTTGCAATGAGACACTGAAACCCAAGGAGTGGGAAGTGTGGGCAGGCTTTGCAGAGTTGCCTTCCCCAACACCTCCTCCTTTTCCAGGTGCACAGGTCACCAGGGGATTTTTAATTCCCCTTTCCTAGTGCAAGGACTAGAGGTGGTTAAATGGGTTTCCCCATATCATCTGAGCTGCTGAAATTCTTATTCAAGGGTGGAAAAAACCTGAAGGGGAAAGTGAACGAGGAGCTCAATGAGATGGGGCAAACAACACCAGGATCAGGAAATTCCCTGAGCTAAAAATAGTTGACACTAAAATCTATTAGAGGGCTCAAACATATTACAGGGGATCAAAAATCCTGTTCCTGCTCGCTCCTCTGCATTTGCTTGTGGCTACTACAGCAGACAGGAGACCAAAAACCCACTAAAACCCCACTATTTCATAGCAGACCCCTCCAGCAAAACAGTTCTTGGATTCAAAAGGATGCTACAATCCCCAAACCTTCTTTTTAATTTTTTTTATTTAATTTTTTTTTATTATAAGCCATGTAACTCCTCCAAGTCTCTTTCTGCTTTGACAAACAGCGTGAAAGAACCCCTCAATAATAAAATCAGATGCTGCTCCTGCACAGCCCAAGATCAGATGCACCTGCAGTGGGGATCGATTGCCTGATGAGGGGGAATTGATTGCCCCAGCCTCATTAGCATATCGTTAGTACTGACCCCATGGCTGGCTCCACTCAAGCAGGCCATGACCTGGATGGATTAAAAAACGCAGTGCACTGGGGAGGGATGGGAAATCAGTAAACAGGAGAGGGGGAGGCGAAGACCCTGGTCGATAACATCCACATCAGTGCCCTGCTGAGGCCTCGAGTGCTCAACACCCATCGCCCCTGGAGCATCCCAGGGGGATGCAGCTCCAGGGAACGGTGCCCTGCCCATAGCAGCCCCAGTGGAGCATCCCCCTGGGGACCATGGAGGGTTTCCTTCAGGAGCTCCAGCCCTTTTGAACGTTGACTAACAGGTTTTTTTTAGTGCTGTGAGTCATTAGCCCCAGATAGGATTTCCATCTGTGCCGTGCCAGACTGTGCTTCGGGCCTCCATCCAAATAAAGCTGAAGAACTGGTTGGGTTTGATTTGGTTTTATGATTGGGGTTTGATTATTTTTTTCTGTATCAGTTTTGCACACAAAAGAAGGGAAGAGGAGCCTGGGCTGTTCCAGAGGCCCTGTCCAGCCTGAATTTCCCCAGGACCCCCCTTGTGAGTGACTTTACCTGAGGTCAGGGGACAGCCTGCAGCAGGGAGTCTGCTCCAGCCTGGTATCCCACGGGGATGGAGAGCCCCAGCACCCAGCTTTGCAGAGTGGCCTGGGTTTGTCCTGCTGTCAGCACGTGGGGACACAGTATTTCACTGTTCAAAGGAGCAAGGATGTGCCTCTGGGAGTGGGTGCAAGGAGCAGCTGCTCCCAGAAAGCTGGGATAGCTGCTGCCCATTGCCCCAAGGTGACATTCACCCCAAACCAAGCTCCAGTCCCATCCCTGGAAGCACCCAGGTCCCTTTCTCTGGACTGATTCACACAGGAGCTCCTGAGCATCCTCAGCTTTTGGGTGAAGGAGCAATTCCTAGGCCCAGGGAGGGCAGCAGCACCACAAATGCAATCAGACATGCAGCACCAACCCATGGTTGGACTGTGAGCTAATGAGATCCTAGCTCCAGGCAGGAGCAGACTGGGCACTTGTCCAAGGCTCCGAGTTGTTCAGGAGGAGTCAGAGCCAGCAGCCAGCCCCGGGTCTCAGCCAGGACAGGAGCCTCAGCGAGGTCATGGCCAGGCATGCAAGGGCAGTTTGTCTGTTCCCAAACATCCTTTGAAGATCCAGGATCAGATCTCTCCTGTTTTTTCGTGGGTTTTTTTTTTTTTTTTTTTTATTATTATTAATTTTAATTCTCTGACGTGACAGCTGTGAGGAGCTGGGATGCTCGAGGACCACGGGGGCAGCACTGGTGACCTTGCACAGGGCAGGTGACATTCAGGCATGGACACCCTGTACCCATCTTTGCTGACCACATCAGAAACCAGCATGGCCTGGACAACCTCAGGAGGACACAGGGTGCCCCACAGGCCCCTGCCCTTGCTGTGTGGGGGGATTTGGGGATGCCACCTCCCCCACACTCTTCCCACCTGCAGGGTGGAGGTGTCCCTGTCTCACTGACAGCTGTGCTGTGGGTGTTGTTCAGGTTTATGAGGCATTTTTAAAGTAAAAGGTGCTAACACTAAATAAATTCTGGTTTCCCAAATAATCAGCACAGATTTGGCTGAAAAAACAAAGGGGTTTCCCTCCTTCCACATGGGTGTCTGGGGCAGTGGAAAGCTCCAGGAGTGCAGTGCTATTCCCACATGGGATGAAGCCCTGCCTGTTGAAGCTGTCCATCAGCTCTCATTACGGTTCATTTTCTCTGTCGGGTGAATTATTGCAGGAGACTCGGCGCCGGCAGCCCTTTGCCAGCTCCTGTAACACAGCGAATTAATTAGCAGCGATGTGCTAACTACCCGCGAATCTCATCACCGTGATTGCACCCCGCGCTCCGGCCGGGAGCATTTGATCTCCTATCGATGAACAGAGCTGGCTTCCCCCTCCCACATCGGGCCTCCCTTCCCGCTGGTTTCTGTGCCGTTTCTGAGGAGGAACAACTTGTCCGAGGAGGAGCCGGATCCCGGGAATGGCAGCGGGATGGATGCTGGAGAGAGGAGCACATCCAGGGACGCTGTGCATCCTGCAGCATCCCTCAGCTCCTACAGGAGCCCTGGAATGTGGGACAGAGCCTGCTCCCTCCTGCGTTTTGGCTGTAGAGCCTCTCTGAGGCATCCCGGTCACAGCCAGCATCGGGGTGATGCTGCAGCTCCCTCAAGGACACAGCTCCAAGGTGCTCATTTCACGTCTCTGCACTGGGACGGAGCAGGCAGCTGCTCTGCTGTTCAACAGGAACCACGTTTCAAGCAGCGTTTTCCAACAAAAACCCCTCCTGAGCTTTCCCTGTGTTTTTCCAACTGCAAGAAACGTGAGTGTCCCACTCCTCCCTCCCGCTCAGTGCTGGGCTCTGTGACGTTCACATCCTCTGGACAGAGAGACACAATTCTGTCTCTCAGGAGAAGCACAGAGAGAAGAGAACAATCTTTCTCTCTGCCCCTTTGTTTTCCCCATGTGGAATGTGGTGTGGAGATTGTTCACCTGCAGTGGTTGCTGGGTTGGATCCTGGTGAAGGTTGTTTGGGGTCAGTGACCAGTGGGATCCAGCTGTGTTAGGCTCTCAGCAGAGTCACGAGTTTGAGTTTGTTAGACAGGTAAGTAAGTATGTAGGATAGTATAGTATCTCTTTAAACAGTGTATTAATGTAATATAGTCTAGTTTTAATAAAGCTGTCCTTCAGCTTACTGATGTGGAGCAGACATTCTCATTTCCTCCCTGAGCCTGGGTCCACCACATTTTACTATAGGGCTCCACCACCCCAACATGGAGAAGTGTGAGCAGGATCCACCTGAATTACAGCGACCCTCCCCACCCCAGCTCTTTACAGGATGATTACACATCGTGCCATGAATAAGTAATATCTCACTGCAGATTTCTACCTGTTCCCAGCGTCTCCCTGTGATCTCTGTGGCTTTCAGGAAGGGAGCTGGAAACAGAAACCTATTTTGCAGGCAGCAGAGAGGTTTGAAGCCTCCTTCATCCCACGTTTCAAGTGTTTATCTCCTCTGCTTGGCACAGCTGCGCCTCCTCCGTGGCAGCTGGGTGGGAATGGGCAGATCGAGCTCTTGATGTCAGGTTTTTACTGCTGCAAGTCCATAGCCTGGTCCAAAGGAAAAGGTATTGTGAGCATTATTAAGCCACCAAAGAGAAACAAAACCCAGTAAACTGCGTTGGCAGCTGGATCCCAGAGACTGACTAATTAACTGGCTGATTAATCACCTCTGTGTCCAGCCCAAGGGGCTCCTCTGTCACTTTTCTCACCAGTGAAGGGAACCTGGGTCTGCAGGAAGGTGCTGGGGTGGTAGATGTGCTCACTGAGGTGCAGAGAACAAGGAGGGCAGCCCCTATGTGCCTGGCATGTTGGAGATAACTTATTGTTGCTGAAGTATCTTCCTCCTCCTCTCTGTAACAGGCCAAAAATTAAATAACAAATATTGCTTTACTGCTCTCGAGCACCTCCACCCACCCAGCAAAAGGCAGGGATAGAAAAACTGCTGTGGCCTTAAGGAAAAAAAAAACCTCAAACCAAATCCCCCCAAGCTTCCTCTTTCCTTCCCTTGTCAAAATAAGCAAATGAAAAAAAAATATGGAGAATGTTTTGCCACCAAACCTAATGCTTCATGCTGTGTAGGTGTTCTCCTTCTTTATGAAATTAGTGTTGGCCAAATTTAGTTATTTTCACATCATTTCAAAACAAAGAGTCAAGATACTCCATCTTTTAAGGATTATGAAGAAACATTTTGACACAAAACCCAACCCCCCCATTCATCAAGTCCTCATCTAATTCAGCACAAGTTCATGAATAATTTTCATCAGCCTGAAACCAATCGTGGCTGATGAGACTCAGCCCAAAGTGCCCATGAGGGTGGGATCCTCTTCCATCTCAGGAGCTACACGGAGATGTCCACCAGCTCCTGGGAGCCCAGAACCTGCTGGGAATGGTCACCCCAACATCCCTGAAATTTCCTCCCAGGTCCAGTGTTTGCTACAGCCAACAAATGAAATCCTGGAAGAGTCAGGTGATGTGGTGAGAACCCTCCAATGCACATTCCTCCCCTCCCTGGGTCATGGCCACATCCCCACCAGCACTTTGCACCCCTTTTGCTACTCTGGCCAACAAGAGCTGTTTGGAGGGAAAAAGAAAATCCCATAAAAGAAAAGCCCATGCTGGAGTCAAAGCCATAGAACTGGGCCTGTGGAGCCACCGAGGGCCCAGCCCCAAGCCCAGCCCTTTCCCAGGGCAGGGTGAGTGTCTGGCCCTGCGCCCCTGGAGAAGATCTCAGCCCGGCAGAGTGTGAGGGACACGTGTCCAGTCTCAGCTTTTCTCTCCCCAAGGGCTGTAGAAGCCCCCCCAGCAGCCCAGCTGCAAACCCTGCGTCCCAGGAAGGGCTTTCTGGGCTCAGACAGCAGCACTTGGGGTGGTCTGGGGGGCAGGAAGGCAAAGAGCTCCTGCTTCACCTCCCTTCTCCCCTCCGTGCCAGGCTGATGGCAGCAGCAGTGCCTGCTGCTCCCAGGGACTCCCAGGCAGCTTCACAGACCTCTCAGCACTGCAGGGGCTGCCTCTTGTTCTTGTTTTCCTAAATAAACTTCTCTACAGCCAAGGTTTTTCTGCACTGACTTGTATTGGCATTAGCGGATCGCCCCAGATGTGGCTGCAGCTGCTTCCCTGCACTGCCTGCCTCTGCTGGGAACCCAGATATAAAACTTCTGGCTGACTTGCAAGAGAATATTTTTATCATTAACTTTGCCTTATGAAATCTTTTGAACCCCATTCTCCCTTCCTGGGATCTCTTGGAGCCAGCCCGTGGGTGTTCAGTGAAATCAGGGGGTTAAGCTGGAAATTCTCCTTCCAACATTCACATCTTTGCACAGTGGATTTTAAACTGATGGTAAAAATTCAGGAGGGTTCTCAGCTAACCAGTGCTACCAGATAACCTGGGAAACATTAAATACCATTTAATCACCTGTCTGTTATCAGAGAGGTCTCACCCCGGGCTGGGGGCAGTTTTGGCAGCCCAGGCTGGGCAGATGCTGTTTAGTCAACAAGCTTTCCTAGCCCAGTGCCCAAACACCCGCAGAGAAAGTTCCTCAGCCTCTCTCCCCTCCATGCTCTGCTCCCACTCTCCTTTTCTCAGGGATCCCTGATGGTGAGACAGGAACCAAGGCATCATCCAGCCCCCCTGAACTTCAGGGCTGGGAGCCACACAGACTCCAGAGGGGGATCTGGGGTGCACCTGTGAGCAGGGAACACCCTGGGCCAGCATCTCCCTGCAGGCAGAGGTTACAGATGCACCCAGTGCCTTCGGCTGGTGGAGCCATCCCCTCACGCTGGGACGCTGCCTCTGCCACAGCCCAGGAACAGAGCAGCCCTGCGTGTGTGGGAAGAAAATAATGAACCAAAAAAAAAAAAAAAAATTGAGAAAAAGAGAAAGGAGATTAAAAATTATAAACGGCAACAGACAACAACAACAGCAGCAACAAAAATATACAGCTTTCTCCTCAAACTGTTCTTTTAGTCCCAACAGCGTCTGCTGTGCAGAGCTCACGCCTCAGAATTCACAGCTGCTCAAAAAACCCAAAAAAGCTCATGAATTATTTATCCCCGCTCAGATCAATCCTTCAGCGGGCTGTCAGAGAGGAATCAAAGCCCCAACAAGGCAGGCAGGTGAGGAAGCAAGCTTCCAAGCTCCCTGAGTGACCAGCAGGTCCCTCAGCTCGTGTGCTGCCCCTCACCTGCCCCATCCCCGTCCCCCTGTGGCCCTGGTGCCCATCACACACAATTTCTGAGCTCCTTCCACAGTCCTGCAATAATTGATGGCAAAGGTTTATTCCAAGGAACATAGGGAGGATTCTCCCCCTCGCCCCCAGATGCAGCCATTTCTCACAGCACAGCTCAAGGGTGCTTTATCCCCAGCTCTGCCTTGCCCAGGGGACTCCATCTCCTGCCCGCACCCTCTGAAACTCTGAAAATCCTGGATCTCTCCCCCACAGCCTCTTTCCTCCTGTAAACTGGCAGGGAAGTTAAAAAAGAGCATTTCATCCCTGTCCCCATCCCCATTCCTGTCCCCACGGTCCCGTCTCTCCAGGGTCTGTCACGGAGCTGCATATGCAGGGGAGAGAAAAGGATAGGGACACACAGGGCTGAAAAAACTCTCGTTTGTCCACCCTGTCTGGTATGGAACAGCGGAGAGGGTGGGTTGGAAACAGAGGAAACGTTTCAGCTTCTTTTCCTCTTAGCTTTTCAGGTGAAAAATCAGCCCTGCAAAGAGAGGTGGCCAGTGTCCCCGCACCCAGGGCTGCTCCAGGCTCTGAGCTGTGACCGGGAGTGCTCCCAGGCTCTCCCCCATCACCACACTGAGAGCAGCTCCTGCAGGAGGGCGACCCTGGAATGGGGCTCCTGAAACGCTGCCCCATTCCAGGGTGAGGATCTCTCAGTGGGGCACCTGCCCCATTCCAGGGTGAGGATATCCAGTGGGGCACCTGCCCCTTTCCAGGGTGGAGATCTCTCAGTGGGGCACCTGCCCCATTCCAGGGTGGAGATCTCTCAGTGGGGCACCTGCCCCTTTCCAGGGTGGGGATCTCTCAGTGGGGCACCTGCCCCTTTCCAGGGTGGAGATCTCTCAGTGGGGCACCTGCCCCATTCCAGGGTGAGGATATCCAGTGGGGCACCTGCCCCATTCCAGGGTGAGGATCTCTCAGTGGGGCACCTGCCCCATTCCAGGGTGAGGATCTCTCAGTGGGACACCTGCCCCATTCCAGGGTGAGGATCTCTCAGTGGGGCACCTGCCCCATTCCAGGGTGAGGATCTCTCAGTGGGGCACCTGCCCCATTCCAGGGTGAGGATATCCAGTGGGGCACCTGCCCCATTCCAGGGTGAGGATATCCAGTGGGGCACCTGCCCCATTCCAGGGTGAGGATCTCTCAGTGGGGCACCTGCCCCACTCCAGCGTGAGGATCTCTCAGTGGGGCACCTGCCCCATTCCAGGGTGAGGATATCCAGTGGGGCACCTGCCCCATTCCAGGGTGAGGATCTCTCAGTGGGGCACCTGCCCCATTCCAGGGTGAGGATATCCAGTGGGGCACCTGCCCCATTCCAGGGTGAGGATCTCTCAGTGGGGCACCTGCCCCACTCCAGCGTGAGGATCTCTCAGTGGGGCACCTGCCCCATTCCAGGGTGAGGATATCCAGTGGGGCACCTGCCCCATTCCAGGGTGAGGATCTCTCAGTGGGGCACCTGCCCCATTCCAGGGTGAGGATATCCAGTGGGGCACCTGCCCCATTCCAGGGTGAGGATATCCAGTGGGGCACCTGCCCCATTCCAGGGTGAGGATCTCTCAGTGGGGCACCTGCCCCATTCCAGGGTGAGGATCTCTCAGTGGGGCTCCTGCCCCATTCCAGGGTGGGGATCTCTCAGTGGGCTCTCACTAGGTTCACTCTCTTTGTCCCACACCCCGAGTTTTGTGCTGTCAGCTCCGGTTCCTGTATCGCCGCTCCTCCTGGGAGCATCTCCGTTTCCCCGGGTGAATGCAGCGCCGCTTAATTAGCGCCGTCTCCTCATTAAGCCGCGGCCGCTCCCGGTCCGGAGCTCCCGCTGCAGCTCCGCTCCCGCACAGCCCAGCCCGGCTCAGGGCTCAGGGCACAGGGAAAGGCAGAGGGAAAGGCAGCAGCACACCCGGGACACCACATCCCACGCCCTGCCGTGCCCGGGTCCCGCACGGCTTTGCCTTTGCGCGGGCAAAGGTGGGCACTCCCTGCCAAAAAGCCAAGCTGCGTTCCCCGCTGCAGGGCAGGGGTGGTGGGCACAGGGGGCTCAGCTCTGCTGCTCCCCTGTCCCCATCCAACCCCCCCGCGATGCTCCGGGAGAGCCTCCAGCGCAGCCCTGAATTCCCGCAGCACCTTCCTTGGTGCAAAGCCATTCATCAAGGCACACAAACAGCTCGGCTGCTAAAGGCCACGCCGTGACAAAATGCCAATAGCTGTATTTACATTCAATATGTCCCGCTAATCTCGCCTTCAGGAAGCGTCTGCTGAACCTGCCTGTTCCTTGCTGGGCATCACCTCTTTAATCAGTCTCTTGTTACTGATCACAGATTGATTTCAGTTCCAGTAGCCAATAGGTTTTCCTTTTAATTTTCAGCATCATGTTTAATTAAAGCAGGGTGGGTCCGACCCCATCAAATCATATCAAAGTCTGTCTGAGTCACAGGTGAGTGAAAACACCAGCATAAATTATTGATCAATCTTTGTTCAGATTAATCTATCACTGCCCCTCCCCAGGCAGTGTGAGGACGGAGCCTGTGAGGTGTTTTCTCGTGGCAGCTCAGGACACTGTGGTGGCCCAGCCAGAGAGATCAAAACTTGCTCCTCAAAAGCATCACATCTCCTCACCCTTTCCTCCCAGAAAATCCCAGCCCAGGGACACAGCAGGTGCTGGGAGATGCTGCTAAACTTCCAGAGTTCGTTATCCACTGGGAGGAGGATGCAAACCACAGCAAGAAGCCAAGATTAAAGAAATCCCCATTTCTGCACAAATGCCAGTCTAAAAGCCCTGGAAGAACAAATGGTTTTGCCCAGTTTTGGAGGCCCTGGAGCTGCAGGGTCAGTGGGAGCGATGGTCAGGACAGGGAAACCTTTCTCCCCTGCCCTGCTGCAGAATTCCAAGTGATCCACGGAAACACAGCTCGTACCTGGAGGCAGCTCTGTGCCAGCGTGCAGAGAAGATGAGGAGCACAGGAGGTGGGTGTGATGGGCAGACAAAACCAAGCAGACACGACGGCAGGTGCTGCTGCCCCTGAGCATCTCCCCCTGTGAGCTCCCCCAGCCCTGAGCCAGGAGGGGTTTCTGCTCCTCTCGGGCTGGGCTGAGCTTGAGCTCAGAAATGATCCAGAAATGCTAAAAACCAACAGAGCCTTGGAGCACCTGAGAGGTCCTGTGGGGTTCAGGCGGAGCCGGCTGCTCCAGCACTGCAGCAGCCCCAGCCCGGAGAGCAAACACGCCTTTGGATTATGAATAAAGATGGAGGCGAGGCATTCCTGCCGCTCCCAAGGCTCTCCTGCCTGAATACTAATTGCTGGTCTGAGCTGAGACTGCTTAAAAGCATGTTTGGGGCCAGGGTCTGGAAGAGACTGCAGTGCTTTTGCATCATTCCGGGGAAAAACAGGTGGTTTTGCTGGATTCAGAAAACTTCTGTTCTCGGAGTAAACTTTGGATGCTGCCAAAGCCCGGGAGGGGTGAAGGGCTGCATGGAAATAGCTGGAGAGTGGGGAAGGATTGCCAAGAGCATCAGCTCAACTCGTGAGTCAGCAGCATTAGCTCTCACCTCAACAAGCAATCTGCAAATTGTGCAAATCTGCTTTTCACAGTTCACCTAACCTGCGAAATGGCCTCAGATTTACAGCCCCGGTGTTCACGCTTAAAAACAACTGAGTTAATGAGGAACCGGGAGGGAGGGGGCAATCACACAAAGACAGAGTTTGGGTTTCACCTGGAGCCCTGGCTGGTGCCATCCCCCACGAGGGATTCTGCCACACGATGCTCGGGCTGGGTGTGCAATCCCACCCCACAAACACCTGGGGCTGGCTCCTGAGCCGGGCATCCCTTTGGCTTCCCTCTTTTTCCACCTGCTTGCTGCAGCCCCCGCCTGAGGCCGAGCAGGGGGATTCTTTGATAAGGCAAAGATTTCCAATCCTTTTGGGTTAAAACCCTCCCGTCATGAGACGCAGAGCGGACAAGGAGATCAGTCTGTGCAAGGAGAGGATGAAAGGGGCCGTGTTTCCCCTCCCTTTGTAAGGTGATGAGATCAATACCACCTTTCCACTGGGATAAAAAGGCCAGCTTGGCTGTGGGGAAATTGCAGGGGAAGGAGGAGGCAGGAGCAGAATGAAGGAGCCACCCCAGGGTTTACCTTTAAAGTATTTTTAGCACCGAGCTCAGAAGAAAAAGCTGCAACTGAGTAGTTCAGAGCGGGATTAGTAGAGGACAAGGAGGAGTTACTTTTGTGCACAGGTGCTGGAGCAGAGCTGGGAATGGAGAGGGAGCAGAGGAGAGGGGGGAAGGTTGTGGCAATTCCATCTACTCCTGCACTGAGCTTCTGGAACATGTGTGACAGGGGGGTGGTGGCTTTGAAGCCTCTCTCGGGGCCTCACCCAGAGATTTCAGATCTCTGAAAGAAAATCCATCAGTTCTTCATGCAGGGCTGTGTGTGAGAAGGTACCTGCTAGTCCCTATGTGTGAAATCCTGGTGTTCAGAAACCCTTGGGTGATGCTCTGCATTATCTCCAGCATTTTGTGTGCATTTTGTGGGGTTGCTTCTTCAACCCCATCCTGGCCCTGAGGCTGAGCCTCCCTGAGCAAAGCTTTGCCCCCACTTTGCTGCCAACCTGTGCACCGGGGGCTTTTTGATGGGAACAGTCACTCCCTTTTCCCACAGAAACTGGGACTGCCAATCCCACTCCAATCCTAATTGCAGATGGTGTTTGCTCTCTTTCTAGATAATGTCATCTTAATGTTCTCCAATGGGCTGTTATTCATCTTGTGCTGCAGACTGATGGGTCATTATGGATGGGGGAGGTGGGGGATCTGCAGCACAGATTGATCAAGCCCGTTACACAAAAGTGATGTGATTTATGTCCACATTACACCCCACACATGGATATTTCTATAGGGAAACCCAAGCACGTGCCCTCCACACGACGAGCTGTGTGACACAGCGTGGAGGCATTGCAGGGGAAATCTGTAACCAGAGCCTGGTGGGAAAAACAGCTTCCTACAAACAGTGGCTGGAGAAGAGGACAGGCCAGAGCTCCTCCAGCCTGCACTGGGGGCCTGGCACCTCCTTGTCCATGGCACAGTGCAAAGACTGGTGGGCTTCCCCGTGGATCACACCCCCCGCTCCTCTTGAGGTCTTGGTGCCCTGAGAGGCTACCTAGAACAGAGGCTAGACAGTTAAAAGATAAAGGCAGGTATTTATTGAAAAGCTTTCAAAGGGTACACCTGGGGCAGTGCAGGAATCTCACAGAGACTACACCCAAGAAGGGCTGTCACGGGTTTTTTGGACAGATGTAAGTTTGGTCTATTTGCATATAAGATGTTAATTGTCCAATTCCAGTTTCAGGTCATGGAGTCCCATTCCCCCAGTTTGCCCCCCCCAGTTCACTGCTGTTTACATTTCTCAGGGCCTGAGACAGTGAGGTGTCCTTGGGTTTCAGGCCTAGAGAGGCATTTATATTCAGATTGAAGCTGGACAACAGTGGCTGACAGGCTGTGGAGTTTTAGAGTTATACACTAAAGCAGTACTGAGCTGAAAAACAGAAAAGCTAAAACTTCAGGTATCAGTCTGGATCCTTTCTCTCTCTCCCCTCAGAAACATCAGGCTTCATTTCCCCTTCCCACACAATGACTGAGACGAGCATCAAGCAGCACCTCCCTTCTCAGCCATCACCCCTAACCCCATGGACACCCCTGGAGCACACCCGTGTCCCTGTGCCATCCTCCAGGTCCCCTCTGTCTTCACAACATCCCAAGCTCAGTCAGAGGCTGTAGGGACACCCTTGGAGGGGTCAATAAATCAACACTGGAATCCAGGCTCTTTGCCCAGACCCATCTCTGACCTCCTGCTGCTCCAGGGGTCAGATCCTGTGGGAACCCAGCACATCCCTCTGGCTGCCCTGGCTGTCTCCAGACCCTGGCAGGGGGCTCAGAGACCTCGGCACGAAGTCAGAAACAGCTGTGGCTTCGATTTTAGCCCGTGGAAAAAACTGTCAACTTTGTATGAGGAATTACAAGCCACAAGGGTTTGAGTAGTGTCGTAGTTGAACTAACACAGGGTGGAAAAGTAGAATTTTGGGGTTTTTAGAATGGGGTTCAAAGGGGTACAAGATGGAGGGTGTGTCCTGACCTTCTTCTCTTTCTCCCTGCCCTCCATGTCTTGCTGTGATGGTGACACTTTTCTGTTGGTTTAAGGTACAGACACACTGTCCAACATAAATGACAGATATTGGCACGTTATTGTAAACATGGCACACGGAGTTTTTGGGATAAAATGTGAACACCGCCATGAGGGCAGACAGAATGTCATGGCCGACCTGCTGGACAGAGCTCAGCAGGGCAGAGAGAGAATGTTCTAGATAAGGGAAAATAAACAACCTTGAGAAGCCGATCCTACACACTCAGAATCCTTCTCTGGCTGCACGGGCTGGGAAACGAGGACTTTTACACTCTTGGGGTCACCTCGATCCACAGACCCTGAGAAGATCCAGCCCATGATCTTCCTGTGTTTTATTCAGGCTGATGAAGCATCTCCACTTGTTCTACAGCATCACCCTGTGAGGTTGAACATCCCCCTTGCATTGCTGCACCCTGGGACCTGTCCAAGCTCCTTGGAAAGCCAGTGGAAAACTCCCATTGGCATCAATCAATCCATGATTAAACAGAGGCTGTAAAGCCTCTGATACCTGAGGGATGAAAGATAGAAATATAACTCCTTTTCAAAACCTACATTTTAAAGAAATGCAGTTTTCCATGATCAGTAAAAACCCAGCACTGCTTGTTGTGGTGAAACTCGGGAGGTTGTACTCCTGATTTCAGGAGACACTGAGCACAGGGGGAAAGCTGCTGAAATCTGAGTACAAACCTGGAGGACAGAGAGGAGCACATGTGCCAAAAGCACCTCAGAACTCAGGTTGAAGGATGCTTCAAGCCAGGAGAATTCACCCCCAACGGCCTCTTAGTGCAATAAAGAAAAGACTCTTATTTTTTGCAGCTTCCTTGAAATAACAGGGGAAGAGAACAAAATGCCAGGTATCCCAAAGTTATTTCTTTGAAAGAGGAGCATTAAAAGGACTAGTTTTATCTAAAGGTGATAAAACAACAGAACTCAAATGGCATCCAAGGAGACCAAAAGCACATTACTCGGTGCTAGGAGCCTTACAGGAGAAAAGTTCTGGTTGGCAGCACCAGTTTAAAATGCAGCTTAAAAGCCAGGGACTTCAAGGTGGGTTTTTTGTTTCTGTTCTGTTTCATTAAAAAAAAAAAATTATTTTGCCTTTTGAATGCTCTTCAAAAGCTTTGCCTTTTCTATCTAGCAATTCTCACACCATGCTTGTGCAGGGCCCTGGTGGCACCAGCCTTGGGAAAAATAAAGTAAATCCACTTTTAATCTCAAGGGCTGAAGGTGTTAGGTTTTGTTTATATCACCACTATTTAATGTTGAATATTTTCAGCCCTTCTGATAACCAGGGTGAGGGTGTATCGATTTCTCCACCTCGTGCTGTAAGGTGGCTTGTATTAAAAAAGAGAAAACTCAGCTCTTTTCTAGCTCAGAGCCTACCCATGTTTGACTGTTTTTTAAGCAGTGGTGAACCACCCTTTCTCCCCCAAGAAAATCCTTAAAAATATTCACAGATGAAAACTAAACACCAGCCTTTCTGCTGAGTCCAATAACAGTCCATTAACAGTAAAACAATCAAAAGGATTTTTAACAGAAGCAAATAAACCAGTTTAACTGATTTAACAGGAAACTGAGGTGTCAAATGTGGGATGGTACCCAAAGATTACAGCTAGATTTGTGAGGAAATGCACGGTTTTAAAGCTTCTTGAACAAGTTTGGGAATTTCTGCCTGCACACCTGCAAAAACTCTCCAGGGACCAGCTGTGCTGATATTGGAGCGCTCACCTGTATTTTCCCAGCACCATCAGCGCGGTTGTCAGGTGAGCTTGGCAGGACTTCCTTCCTGATCCCCCACCGCTGCTGTAAGGATGGAAGAATGTCCTGTCACAGCAATTTAAATGTTTCCCAGCCCGGCCTTTCCACTCTCCTACTCAGCAATTTGCAGTTTTAATTTCACGGATGTTTGTAATTACAGCGAGGGGCTCAGTGAAAACAAAAAGCAAACCAGGAGAGCTTGGCAGATTTGCTTCTTGGCATGTTTTGTTGAATACTCTGGGATTAATTTCCTCATGTTTTTTTGTGGGAGAAAAGTACTTAATACAATGAATCTAATTTGGCTATAACCTCCCAGGGCCTCAGCCCCAGGTGGCACCTGAGCTGCGGCCAGGAGCACATCCTGCAGCAGCATCAGTTGTTCATCCACAGATCCAGGGGAGGAAAAACACCCAAAAGCTCAGGGAACCACATGGGCCCTGAGCAGAGCAGACTTTGATGTGAAGGAGCAGCATGGTTTCTCTCCCTCTCCTTAGCTGGGAGCACATTTCTGTCAGAAAATCGAGGTTTGGGAAGCTCAGGAAGAAGGGTTTTGGAAGCATGGGCGAGCATTTCATCAGAGTCACCTCCTGGCTCAGGAGGAATTCATCACGAGAGCAGGATTTATAGGAGAGCTGGGTAAAACCTCAGAGAAAGAAAACAAAATCTAATTAAGCCTCCTGTTAAGGTCGTGGTTTAGCAATTTTTGCTGAGATTCAGCATCTCGGGACATCACCCGGCTTTGGCTCGCCCGGTCCAGGACGGGATGCTCTGTCCCCCTCTGGGACCACCTTTATTCCCTCCCAGCCGGAGCCTCCCGAGCTCCCATTCTCCTCTGACATTTTCCTTCCCCTCAGGTCCCTCAGCAGGTTCCAGCCTCGCCAGCTACCGGCTGGTGGAGTTTTTCATCCAGCAGAAAATGAGCAGTGCCCACGGGTCACCTCTGCCTGTGGCTGCTCTCCGGATTGCTCTGAAGCGAGGGGAACCCACAGCCCATTGTCACCCCCGAGCCCCGGCTGGTGGCACTTTAAAAAAAGCGCTCCTGCTTTCTTTTTCAGCATTTTAAAGAGGGATTGTCAACAGTAAGGAAGGAAAAAAGACTAAAAATACCGTAACAAACCCAAAATGCAGGGAGGAATTGCAGATGGTGAGAGACAAGGGCACGGCACAGGCACAGGCTGCTGCTCCCCTCCATCAGCTTTATTTTTATACCAAGGCTACACCGAAATTTCCTGCTCATAATTCTTCACCTGCAGAGGCCGAATGAGCAGCTTGCTGTGAAACTCAGTATCTGAGACGTTGGTAGCACGGGTTAATTGTAATTGGGTACATAAATCCCAGCCTGCGTTACTGTCCCTTAGAATCACGCTCTCGACGCAAATATTTGTTCTCATGAATTCAAAATGATCTCACCATTAATATTTTTCACATATTTGTTGTTTTCTGGTAATACTCCTGAGCTGATTTGCAGGACTGATGGAGATGTTGAAGACCAGAGTGGGGCACCTTTAAACCCCAAACGCTCAGTCTCAGAAGCTGAATAACAAAACTTCTCTGTCCTTGATCCTGGTCCTCTGGTTTTCAGAGCAACTTTTTAATCAGCACAGCCCTGTCTATTACAAGGACTCCCATTTCAAATTAGCCTCCTTATTAACATAAAAAAGTAAATAAAATGAGAAATGCTCAGCTATCTCTTGGTTCTCTCAACTCAAAAGACAATAAAAGCCCATTTACATTCCTATGCCATACTTCATTTTTTTAATCCCCCTTTCATTTTTATGACACAAACCCAGTAATCAGGTATTAGTGCTGCTGTTGAACTTTACAGAGGATAAAATGCCAGCTGATAAAAAATCTTGGTTGCTGCAGGGACACACCCCTACCCTTCCAGAGGGTCACTGCTCTCCTTGTGTTAACAAGGAGCATGTCTGGAGATGTCTCTTGTTTTGATCATTTGCTTTTAAAAGGGAAGAAGAAAGACAACATCACAAATTCCAACAAGTTCATGACACACACATGTCTTTATAGAAACTAATTATCTGATATTTCAGTCACTGTTCCTCAAAGCAAGAGAGGAGACACAAACCCCAGCGACTCGGAGCCAGCTTTGTTTTGGGGCTGCTGCTCACAAAACAACCAATTCCCTCCTTACCCTGCTGCTTCCAGCCAGGGAATAACCATGGGAAAAACAGCTGATGTCTGATGTGAAGAAGCCCAGCTGAAGCCCCCCCTTCCCATGTTTACCTGCAGCAAATCTCCTCTCCTGAAGGACACCAGGTGAGTTTGGAACAGAAGCTCTGACTTGCAGTGGAGCGTTCGTGATGAACCGCGGCACCGGAGACCTCGGCTCAGGCTGTGGGATTCAGCCCCCATGGGACAGCTCCTGCTCAGTGCTGGGGGAGGAGGACCAGGACACGGCCTGGAGGGCCAAACTCTCTGGTGGAACCTGTGTTCAGGGTCAGCTGGAGGCTGATTTGACCCCCCTTGCATGGATGTGAACTAAATCCATGCAGGGATCTGTGCCGCGGTCACACCAGCGGAGGGGAGGGTGGCAGGAGGAACTTTTGAGGTTTCCCTGCAATTTTGGGTGACAGCTGGAATGGGACCCTGAGCCTCCTGCCTCACCCCCTCCCTGCCAGCATCTGCCACCTCCAGGGGCTCGGCTCTGGGTGTCCTGGCACAGAGCAAGGAGGGATGCATTCCCAGGTAGATGCTGGTGGAGAGTTCAGCCAGGGGTGTGAAGGGGCCCAGTCCTGCACTGCCCTCGTGCAAACCCTCCATGACAGGGGACTTTTGGAAAGTTTTGCCACATTTTTGGAATTCGCAGCTCTGGAGACATCAGAACAAGCTGTGGAGACAACACTCAGGATGGGGATCCTGCCACACACCAGAAGCCCCTTTCCTGCTTACCCAAGACAGGACTGCAGCACCACAGCACAACACAGAGCCCAGAGGCTGCCACCGAGAGACAAATATTCTCATGTTTAAGCTGCATTTCTACCTTGAAAAGCAATTTGCAAACCCACGGAGCGATTCTGACAAGCCTCACTGAAACCACGTTCTGAGTTTGCAAGAAAGATGTTTTTACCCACCTGCCAGCCCTGGGATTCATCATCATCAGGGCCTCAAAGTGCTCTACAAGGCAACCCAGCTCTCACATTTGCAGAATTCCAGCGGCTTTCAGCGTGTGCAGCAGCAGTGGGGTGGGTGAAACCCG
Source organism: Anomalospiza imberbis (assembly GCF_031753505.1). Classification (NCBI taxonomy): domain Eukaryota; kingdom Metazoa; phylum Chordata; class Aves; order Passeriformes; family Viduidae; genus Anomalospiza; species Anomalospiza imberbis. The sequence goes on along the minus strand of NC_089701.1, from coordinate 4,429,832 downwards.
TGAGCCTTCAGGGGGTTTAGCCAAGGATGTCAATTTGGGGTTGAAGAACCTGCAGGAGCCCTGTCAGGTAGCCAGACCCCAAGAGCTGTTGGTGTGGCCAGGGCTGCTGCACTGCTGTGATGGGATTCCGCTCGCTCTAAAAAGAGGCCAAAGAGAAAAGGGAAACCTTTCCCACGTGTTCTTCAAGCCCTTCTCCAAAAGGTTTAGCTCTGAAATGGGACCACACCAACAGCACTCACCCTCTTACTGCATTCCTGGGTAAATACTTCCCTGTGGATTCCTCTGGCTGGTGCACAGCCCCAATTAACCCAGGGCCTAATTCAGAAATGTTATTTGTTTCTGAACAGACGTTAAAAACTTTGGGGAAAGGCAACAAATATACAAGAAAGGAAAGAGAACGAAAAGGCTTTGGTTAGAAAATTAAAGTTGTTTGCCATGGCTTGATGGCTTAATCAGTCGATCAATATTGTTCACAGGGCAGGCAGGGAGGGAGCCATGAGCTGTGATGAAAAATGCATGAGGGGACAAGGGAGACCTGGGAGTAGAAAATTAAAAAGTCAGCCTGTTACATTTGTCCAATATTGGCAGAGAAATTAAAGAGGTTTGGGGAGGGGTGCGTGGAGGGAAAGGGGAGCAGCTGGGAATCTGCTGCGGGTTCCCTCCACCAGAGAAACGCGGACATTAATTAAGTTGCTTTCTTAGCAAAAAGATGGATTTTGTAACCTTTAGCACTCGCCAGCACCACGAGCACAGCGGCAGGGGTTTGCACAGGGAAAACAGAAGGGATTTCTTGCCAGAGGAGCAGGTTGGGCTCAGGGAGGGTGACAGCGAGTGACAGTGCCCAGGGCGAGGGGCTGCACCTGTCCCGCAGCAGGAGGGGAGCTGGATGGATCCTGCACAGAAACAGCCACCCCGGGATGATTCAGCTCTGTCACAGCCAGAGCCACTACAGCAGCTCTTGTTTCTGCATGTGCATCACTTTCCTTTTCTTTCTCTGCTCAATTTGGCCACTCCTGATTCTGCTGGCCTTGCAGAAATGAGGATAAGGACAAGTGCAGGCCTGGAAGATGCTCTGGAAGAAGTGAGAGCCAACCACTCCTTATGGATCACGGTCCTTGGTGTTTGCCTTAGAGACTGGGACGGCTTTAATAACTGCAACAAACTCCAGTGGTAAAGAGCAAAGCCTCTCATTCTTCAATTAAACTGCTTTTGGTCACCCATCCTTTCTAAGGGTGACAAAAGTAATTATAATGCCCAAAGCTGAAAAAAACCACAGAAATTCTGTAACTGTGAGAATGGCTCTGTACTGAGGAGGGACCTCCCAGTCTCCAGCCCTCACACTCAGAGCAGCCTCTGCTTTCCTTGGGAATCCACATCCCAGGGACAACCAGGCACTGCCACCAGGCTCGTGGACTGCCAGGACAAGGAGCAGGGACGGGCACAGGCTGAATCCAAACTGCTGGAGCTCCTCAGGTGAGTTCCACTGCCCCAGATGAAGACATTCCAACCCTTGCCCTTCAAGGCTTGCAGGGACAGAACTCCCTGCTCCTCCCAGGGCCCTGGGAGGGGAGATCCCGATCCCTCTGCTGCAGCTCAGGGGGAAGGGACGTGACAAAGGGGTTTGTGTTGCACTTCAGTAAGACAAATTATTTTTGTACTGAGGTACCTATGGTGAATTGTGTGACTCTCCATCAGACTCCCCAGTTACAGGTTTAAAATTTCAGGCTCAATTAACAGACTTGGACAACGCTGTTTTCTGCAACTAATTATCTCCAAATGCCAAGACACGATTCCACACACGGTACTTTTGTGAACCTCAGGATTTGCTTTCTACACCATTATTTAAGCATAAACAGAAGGGAGCAGCCAGCAGTGCCTAAAGCAAGCTGGATATCATATTATGACCTTTATAGTAAAAATAATAATAAAAAAAGCTTATGCTATCAGAAAGCCAGGCTTTCTAATTAGCACAGGAACAGGATGGAGAGTGGGGCTGATTATTTCCAAGGCTTGGGCTCATCCAAGATGCAAACGTTGTTCTGTCTTGGCTGATCTTTGGACTGAGAAGGCTGCTTGGGTCAAATAACAGCACAAAAAGTTTTCATTAGGTAATTCAACTGCAGCTGGGTTTGAAATGGCCATTATCCTACTGCTATGGTAATTCTGTTTGGTGACTGGGAATGTTAATAATAGTATGGAAAAAAATTAGATCTCATTATTAACATTCTCAAACACACACTCTCGTCCTTCACACACAATGTTGTGCCTCCAGAGTCATAAACATGCATTTTCTTCCAATTTCTCTCTCCTTCATACAAGCCAGTCCTGCAACAGAAGTTTCTCCAAAGGCAGAAGGAACCTCAAAAATTACTCAGCAGCACTGTCAATTTATTTGACACTTAATGGAGTGACAAGGGTCCTCCAGAACTCCCCTTCCGAGCTCCCAGCTCAGCTGTTACTGACGCCTTTGTGGTTTGTAGAAGCAAAAGGTGGGAACAAGAGTGGAATTAATCAAATTGGCTGTCAGGGGGTGACACAGGAGATGTGGAGTCGGCAAAATACCAGAGGAGACACTTCACCCACCACACCCCTGAGCTAGGACAGGACCAGGACCTTTCCCTGTGTCTGGGAGAAAGAAATCCAGCCAAGGCTCATAGGATGGAACTCTCCCACCCCTTCCAAGCTCAGGGATTGCTGGGAGGGTTCCTGCTCTTCTCCAGCGTGTTCCGTGTACATTTTAAATCATTTAGGAAACATGCTGGGTATCTGTGCTGCAGAAACTCTGCTTTAGGGCTGAATTATTTCAGTCGTAGAACACGACTGTCACTGCTCATCACACGTTTCCTAACCACTTAATACATGCAGATTTTGTTAACATTTCTCATTACAATTTCAGTAAAGGGAAACATCTGTTTCCCCCCCACCTTAGAAAGTTACACTGCATCTTCTAAGCTGTCACATGCCTTTGAAATTCCGTGTTTAATCAACACCATAATCTCCTCTCCCACAAAAATATCCCAGCATTGAGATAAGCAGCCTTGCAACAATTCCCCTCCCCAACATTTCAGCATGTTTAAATGTTTCCAGTTTTCCTAAAGGAAAGAGCAGCACTGAAAAATCCAAGCACCAAACCCAAAGGTTTTGCTGACCAAGTAACGGAACAAACAGCACAAATTTTGAGAATACAAAATTTATTTCAAGCTTATAAAAGTCCTCAGCATTTCAAATTCTGTCACAAAACGCAAACTGTACAATGGACATTTTCATTAAATCTTGGAGTAATGATAATTACTGCCAGATCTTCCCAGGCAGATTATTTCAGATCACACACAGCTTCTCCTCCAAGATCTACCAGTCTCACCTGTGCCTCGCAGATGGCTGTTCCAGAGTCAAATGTTTCAGTGCAACCTCACTGCTTAGGACAGGGAGGTTCAGAAGTGGAGCCATCAGTGCTGTCCCAAACCCCCCAGTGCTGTCTCCTCTGGGCTCCTACTGCCTGCAGGTGTCGTGGAAAGCCTCGAGGGTTCGGAAGTCCCTCCACGTGGGTGGCAGGCCATCCTGCAGGAACTTCCCACAGCGCTGGCACGGAGCCTGGAACAGCTTTATGTAACTCCTTAACCAGGTCTAAAAGGAAAAGGGAGAGAAATTAAAGAAAACTGGATATGGATGCTCCCATTTGTCATTACTCTTGTCAAACAGGAGCAGCAAGGACAGAGGATGTGCTTTGGCCAGGCCCCAGTGAGGTGCAGGGTGATTTTATAAACACAAGCACACTGAAGATTACAAGGTCACCATAGAGCTGAATTCCCACTTTATTAATCATCTCTTGCTTTTTTAGTCACTTAAGCAAATTTGTTAATAGAAATTCCTGCCCTGTGAGCAGGAGGCATTTGCAGCTCCAGAATTGCGAGAGGAGGCGAGTGCTGCAACGCCTTGTATTTTTACTGGGATATAATTGTTCCTCCTGGCGGTGCCTTCTCCAGCTGAGTATTGGTTTGTCTCTTGCCATGACCATCTATCAGCCCCTGCTGCACTCCCACTGCAGGCTGGGCTCTCCAGAGCTGAAGACAGAAGGACTCCCACATCCAGCTAATGAACTTCCTCTCTAATGCGATTTTAGGATCAATACTCACTGGTCATAAAAATACTGAGCCATTTTAAACCTGATTACACTGATGACTACACACATATACATAAATAAAAGGCCAGTAGTGCTGAACAACACAGGGTAAGTTCAGATGTTCCTTCACAAAGTTCCTGCCTCTGAAATGGGTTGTTCCCATCATCACACGCAGCAATGAGCATTGCATAACCCAATTCCCCACTCAAAGAGATACACAACTAAAAAAGCCCTAGACCAGCAGATTTATACTGTGAAGGATGCACATGAATCTTGTCATTTAAAGTCCTATTGAATTACATCGATAAGAGAAAATTGTTCTCTAAAGAAGAGGTCAGCTGAGTTTATTGAAACAAATCCTTCCATCTTCATCAGAGTCTTCTCTATAGCAACCAAACCTCGGGCTGTCAATAACTCTCCTCCAGAAGAGCTAGATCTTGTCTGGGTTGAGCAGTAAATATGGGGACAAGGGCAACACAACTCTACAAGTAAATTGCTGTTATTTACTTCAGCTTGGATGGGCTCTGCTTGCACTATCGAGAAATTGAATTTTCTGAGCCATAATACAAAAATAGGTAAATGAAGTTAAATTGTGCACTTGAGATGTGTGTTGACAGAAAAGAAAGGAATGGGTTCTTCATTCCCATCAGAAAATTAGGGCTCCAGAAGATCCTGTCATGTGGATTGCTCAAATGACAGCTGAAAGGCCCAACATATTGACACTTGCGCTGTTTTTGCTTTGTTGGAAGCTTTGGTGTTTTCTCTGATCAATACAGCAGGGCCTTGGCTCACACAAAGCACTTGTTCTACTCAACATTCATTTTCAGGACCACGTTGAACATGCATCTGACCAGTAATGGTTGCTTTCACCTTTCAAAACCTATTATTTTAAGATACACTTTGCAAATCTCTCATCTTAGTGGCCTTTTTATTAAATAACCCATCCAGCACATCAGGAAGGAGAGCCTGACTGCTCTGAAACTACACACTGGAAATTAGGGATGTAAAAGAACTGGTGCTAAACACTCCTAAAGACAGTGAATGGCAAAATGAGATTTATGTTTCCCAAGGTCTCAGCTGCATTGCTCCAGGTGAAGTGGCAACATAAAGGAAGGAAATGGAGTAAAAAGCCTGATTTGTGAAGAAAATCTCTCCCCAAATCCTCCTCTGACTGTAGCAGAGAGAACAGCAAGAGCCTCTACTGCCAAAATTCATCCTGGTAGAAGGAATTCTGAATCTTAGTTCCTTGTATTCACCCTCTGATTAACATGGCTGCTCCTTATGCAAGTTTATTTCACAAATAGGATTCTAAATACAAAAAGAATTAAAGGGGATAAACATAAATCTGTATATGAAGGCAGAATTGTATTGGATTAATTTTATTCAGTAAGAGAAGGTCTGAATACTCCAGTATTTCCTTGCTTCTCCAAACACCTGCTGCTGAGCTGGGTGAGTACACACAGTTCCACAGGAACAAAGTTTGGATACAGCAAAATGGAACCTTCTGTAAGTAATGCCCATCACCTCCCATACTGGGCAAGCTGCCTCAGCTGGATTACTAATACTGAGAATTTCAATTTCCTCTTACCAGGAACTTCCAGTGCAGCAGATTTTGTACATCCAGAACCTGCACAGCAGGAACTGTCAAAGGGCTGGGCCAGAGGACAGAGTTTGGTTTGGTTGAGGGGGTTTTTCCACCTGTTCTGACAGATGACCCAGAGCTTTGCAGACAGGAATCATCAGGCCAATATTCAGACCTGGACAGAAGAGCCATTCCCAGATCCTTTTTCCAACACCAATTTCCCCAGGGAAATAGGGAAGGGCTCTTCATCCTTGTCCAGGTAGGAGACACAAAGAATCAGAGTCTCCAGCTAGCCTGAACTGGGGAAATTCCAACTGCCTGATGCCAATCACTGCAAACACACTCAAATCGGGCTGGGAAAAGGTGTTTTCCAACACACTCACCATGAAAGACCTGACCACCACATCTGGCATCTGGGGCAGCTGGTAGTGCAGCAGGGCAGTGGTTGCATGATCTGTCACCTGCATCAGAGCAAAGGAGAAAGAAAATACCTTTATTCACTCCCCATTTCACACAAAGCAGTGTGAAATGCAGGAAACGATGAATTCCACAGGGAGGTAGCAAACCAGGGAGTACAAGGATTACTCAGTTTCATTTCCTGTGACATCAGGAATCAATTAATATGATTATGGTTTACAAATACTTGCATTACTAAAAGATTTCTGATAAAAAGCTTTTTAATTTCCCACACAGAGCCATAACAAGATCATACATCTGGGAATTGCACATGGACACAATACATATAAAATGTGTATTTATAATAACAAGAATAATTAAAGAAAAATCAGGAAAACTAACCAACGCTGACAGATTAAAAAAAAAACAAACAAAACTACCATTTAAAAATTATTCTGGAAGGGGCAGTTTCTGACAGTTATGATACAATTTTCTAGCAATATTCAGCCTGTCAGCTGTTATCAGCACAGTCAACAGCTTACTGCTTCTTAGAAATTCCAGGCTGAATGCAAGGAATTATTGGAAAAATTCTTTAGGCTGGACAATAAAGAATTCAAAACAACAACACAGTCACAAGAGCTCTTTCACACATTTCAACTCATGAATCTCAATGGTCCTCATCAGTAATGTGAAAGCTTCCAACATAATCCATGACTTTATAGAGAGTGATTCAATTGTATTTTCTAGTTCTGGCACGGGGGAGTGGAGCTCTTCCCAGGGCCAGTCTAGAGACTGTAGCAAACTTTGAATAATAGAAAGTGAGAATTGAAATTCCCATTGCTATTCCCAGCTAACTCCAGTTGTTCCAAGTTAAGTCCAATTCAGCAATGGGAGCTGGAGCACTCCAAGTTTCACTGGAGAAAAGAGAGGCTCGTGCTTGAAGCTATTCAGGGAGGTGGTTTTGTCAAAGATATATTCCTGAATAAATCCATGTATAGCCAGGCTCTCATTCACACCATACAAACTTCCTCCACAGAGCTCTCCATCACATCAGTCTGTCTGAATCCAGTTCTGAGTTTTCCTGCTATTTCAGACACAGGATGTGCTCCCCATCATTCTCACACACCCAGCTCTGTCAGCCTGAGCAGGGACTCACATGTGATTCTGACATTTGGAAGGGAAAACTTTCAGGACTTTGCACATTCTGGTGAGTTTGTAAAAATATTCACAAAACGGACCTCGGCCCATTTTAGCCATTTCTATGTTACCATGTAAAAATAAATATGAGAAATAAAGCGATGAACTGTGCATTAATAGCACAGCACAACTCAAACCAGCCATTTCTTTTAAACACATCTCATGCAGTGCTCAGAAGCCAACCCGAGCCCCACCAGCTATCTGAATTTTTTTTGAGATGGTGCTTTTATAGGATAGTAGCAGACACGTCAAAGAATAGGAAGTTCTGAAGATATTTATGAGCAGCCGTTCTCCTTCTGCTGTATTTCTACTTCTAACAAATTGTGGTGGTTTTTTTTGTTTTGGTTTTTTTTTGTTTTTCCTCCTGAACAACAAAGTTGTTTTCTCTCGGCACCACCCGAAAGAAGTTGCTTAAAAAATACTGCTATTAACAAATTTAAATTGACTGGCCACTTTGGCAAAGTTGCCCATATGCTGTTGCTATTGTAATGTAAAGATAATGAGATTCCTTGGGGAGATGAAAGCCATCCCAGCATTGCTGGAACACTAATAATGCCTTCTGCACGAAAAGAAGGCAGATTTCTACCCTAAGCAAGAGCTGATAGCTAAAAAAGATCAAAGTGGGTGTCAAATTTGAGGAAGAAAAGTAAAGGAATGACTCCCCTCCCCTTCCCAACCCAGCAAAGATCGTGATGTCAAACAGAAAAGAGCTGGGCCATGGATAAACTGCCCAGGGCATGGGAGGGAGGGAGAATTTAACCCCCTCAAGATAACAGAGATGATGAGAGAAAACACAAACTGACCAAGATTTAAAAAGAAGAGGAAAAAGGGGAAAAAAAAAGGAGGGGGAAAAGAAAAAAAACCCAAAAGATCAATACCCAGCTTTCCTAATGGCAATACAATTTCACACCAAAGCAAAGCAAAGCAAACTGTGGATGTGCCAGCTCACTTAGGGGACACGCTTTTTCTTCCAGCCAAGCTGGAATCAGAAACTAATTTATTCTGGGTGTAGGATGATATTTTGTACATCTCAGGGTTTTATTTTATTAACTCCGCTTTTATCGTTGTGCCTTACCTACTGCTAGCTAAGTTATCAGTCACTTTCTAATTTCTCTACTTTTTTTTTTATAGGGAAACATATTCAGGGGAGCACACATCGATTGGGATAGCTCTGCTCTGGACCTTGAAATGGATTTTCAAGATATCTTGCAGAAGAGCTCAATATTTCACAATTCATCTATTGAAAAGCACTTGTGTTTCTTGTCTAAAAAAAAGGAAAAACAAGGCAATCTCCTGCAGCAAAATTCTGCTAAATAAAATAGCCATTGTTTAACTAAGCACTTGGAGACTGAGGAAAAGAGGCTTCAGTGACACAGAAAAAGCAAATTTGGCAAAAAGTCTCAATTTTTCAAAGGAAGAGTTGTAATGCATTGGAATAGTACAGAGTTTTCCAAAGGTGACACATCAAAAAATGGCTTTATTGGGCCTTGATGACACTGGTTTGTCATACAGAATTCCCAAAGCCGGAAAATTCATTAAAAAAAAAAATACAATTGACATGGGGAGAAGGCTGAGCAGTTGCTTCCTGTAACTGGGATAAGCAGCACAAAAGCAAAGACCTAAGGCACAGCTTTGCTCCACCACAGACCAGGTGAATGAAGCTACACCTGGCCTAATAAAAACCATCACAGGACTGAATTATAAAAGTTCTCCTTCTCCCCATGTATTCTATCTCACTGCCAGGAAATATCCTTCTCAAAAGTAAGTGCAGAACTTCCTTTAAGAGCCACAACTTTCCTTGCCACTTACTGGTTTATTCCCTCAAGCATGGCACTGACAACTCCATCTAATATAAAGGGATTCTTTACATCCCCTGGAAGGTTTTTAATTTTTTTTTTTCCAAACCCTTGTAAGTTCGTGGCCTTAACAGCAGCCTGTAGCAATGAGCTCTGAAGGCTGATCACAGCACTAAGGGAAAGGAAAAAAAGGAAGTTATTTTATTAGTGTTTAGATCTTTTACAGCGTGGAAAACTGCACAAATGCCTTTGTTCATTTCCAAGGATCCCCATTACTCAATCTTCTCTCCAGGAACACATCTGAGTCTCTCTGGAGGGAATGTGGAGCACAAAATGTGGTGCCTGAGAGGTGCTGGGCAGGATGATGGATGGAACAGGCACTGAGGAACTCACACAAATCTTTACACACCCTTCCTCACTCCCAGTTCAGGAAAACACCACCACACTCCTCTGAAAAACAGGATTTATCAGTTGTTTTCAGAGCTCACAGTGTTCAGTTATTATTTTGCTTGTTCTGCTTATTTGGACTGGGTCACAGAGGTTTTCTTTCACTAAGGGAGGTCTCTGAAGAGAGCCAGGGGCTGATCCTGCCCAGGTGACCCTGGAGCAGCTCAGCTCCTCTCCTTGAGCAGCAGCAGCAGCAGCAGAGCCCACACTTTGTCTCATGCATGCATTCATCCTGCATGTGATCTCACTCTGAGATTATTGACAAGAATACATCTTCATACATTACAATACTTATGTGCCCTTGTGGTGGTGAAAATGCCATCACTTTGGGATCACACAGCTCAACAACAGCTTCTCAAAGTTCTGGTGAAAATCTGCCATGGGGAGAAGCAGATCAAGCAAAATCATGACCAGTTTGTGGCATTGCTAGAACTGGTGAGAATGTTTAGGTGAAAATAAGGATGGGACTCTGAGATCAGAATGAAATATATGGGTTTAAAGGCTCTGCATATGATTTAAACAGCCAAGGTCATCATAGTACCCAGCAACACCAGCTATGCTGCTCTTAACTGAGCAGCTGTTTGACACCATCTCCCAGTTTGATTCACTCACAGCAGCTCCAGAATTCTATGTTCTTCTCTCTTTTTTTGAATGCAAAGTTAAGAACATTGCACCATTCTTTACAATTAGAATTTTGAACCCTCTGCACAATGACTGGAATTATGCAGCCTTCATGTACACCAGGATTTAAGCCTCAAAATCTTTCCGTATTTCCTGTTTTATTCCTCTTCTTGCTTTAGTGGATCAAGAGGCACGAGGTGTTAAAATTAGGAGGTTTAAGATGAAAACATTTGCTGCTCCTGTGGAGTTTAAATGTCACACCAACATGGAAGCCTGAAAAACCTTTTCTTTGCTCCTCATGCTTCTGCCCTTTCAGCATTCCCCTCTCTCATTTCCCAGCTCCATTCTCTGGCTCTAACCCTGCTGGTGCATTCAGTGCCTGTAAGGATTGCTCACCCCAGGACCAGATTCAGGAAGTCTCCAGGGAACTGGGAAAATGACTGTACACTGGAACAGTAATGGGCCCTCCAGGAGCTGCCCCCCACCAAATCACACACACTCAGGTACCCTGCCTAATAAGGAGAGAGAAAAGCCTTGCTGACACAGCCAATGTTTGCAAACAAAAAGGACAAATTTAGCTTGGTTTGACAGGGTTGGATTGAAGATCAGAGGTCTCTGGTCCTTAACCTAGAAAGTTGTGCTGCAACCCTGTGAGGTTTTGACAGGACTGCAGCTCCCCCAGGCAGGAATCTGGGGAGCTCCAGATGTTGCTGCATTATCACTGAAGAGAGATTTTGGGCACTTGGTTGGGGTTTTAAAGAGGAACAGCCCTGTCCTTCAGAGGGGTGATGGACTGTACATTTAAAGGCAGCAGAAAGGGCTGCCCAGCCTCCTCCATGGGGGCAGCAGTTACTCATCCCTATTTTTCCTTCTTCCACATTGCCATACTGGTGACAGCCATGAGAAACACATTTCAAGAACATTCAGATGTGCTCTGACACATTTACTCATGATTTTTTAGTGGCATGAAAACATTTGTTCAGAAAATCCTGCAGTACAGATCCTACCCTGGTAACAGAGTGTAATAGTTTCTGCAACACTATTTTATCTATTTCCTTCATTTTGCTACTCCTAAATCACTACTCCTGGGTATTACAAATAGACACAAGTGCAGCTTTAGAGAATAAAGAGGAAATCAAACCAAGCACTGCACCACAGAGAATTTACTATGCTGAACCACAACACTTTCTATCACCTGTTTGAAAACTTGACACAGGTCCCAGCCTTAACTTCTTCAACTATCAGCTCAATCTACACCACCTATTGATTAGAAGGTGCCATCACCTTGCATTTTTATCACATTTCTCAGGCAAGAATCTGAGAGCTCTATGCAACCAATTCAGTGAGAGCTCCTGTCAAGTCAGCAAATATTACCCTAGCCTGAGGGAGGAGAAACTCAGCCAAAGAGAGGTGAAGCTGTCCAAGGTAACACAGTGACAGAGCCAGCAACAAAATCTATAAAACTACTATAAACCCCCCCCTCCACAGACAGTTGTTCAGCTGGTTACACAACACCCTTTCCCTGAGGTCTTTCTGGGTTGGTTTTTATTTTTTGGCAAATATTACTAATTTGGTATTAACCAAGAGAAAACTGGACAAAATTAACTTAGGAAGAGAACAAAGATTCTCATTCATCCAAACTGCAGCCACAGAGGCAGCAGGAAGAGGGTTATTTTATGTTTTCTCACCGATCTCTTCCAGCTTCTGCTCTGAAAGCATCACCTGGACATGAAGGGAAATTTATTCCACTTCTTTATTCACCCTGAGTCCTTAATGTGGACATCTAAGCAAACTGGACATTTACTGAACTCTGTTATCTTGCTATAGACAATTATATCATCAAAACCTGATTATTTATTACCATTTAACACAAATTTCAGCAATATGACTTTACCCTTTCAAGTTATTCTAAACCAAAACATCCAATCTTATGCCCAAATGAGTGTTCAACCAAACACACACATTGGGAAATTGAGATGGTGCAGGTCATTCTAGAACCTTACATTTATTCCACTGCAAAAATCACTTTAAAGCAGGCTGATAAACAAATGCTGTTTTACTTCCTGATCTATTACCCTACTTGATGCTAAAATAGAAAGAATATTTAAACCACTAATCTCCAGGGTAAAGAATCAACTGCAGCAAAAATTCGCTTTAATGCCGGGCAGAGAAGGGAGAGCAACCAAGCTCCCCAAAAGCTGTCCTTTGATCTGCAGCAGGGCAATATCCCAGGTCAACCACCTCCCCTCCTGACTGCCTCTGAAATCCTGGAAGGGAGCTGCACAAACACAGCCAAGGTGCCAGAGTTTTGACCCCTGTTTTTAAGCCCTTTCGAGTCCCTGACCCCCATTTGCTTCACAAACTCCAAACGAGGATGAAAGGAGCCAGAGCAGCAGCTGGAGGCTCCAGCTCCTTGAACTGGGGCTTGAGGGTAGGGAAACTGGAATTTAAACTCGGATCAATCTGAACTTACAGCATTCTGACAAAAGGCCTTCAAAGAGAAATCTTCCCTTCCTTGAAAATAGCAAGGTATAGATCTTTCTAAAATGCACTTTAACCTTCTTAGCAGTTTTATTTTTATTGCTGCCGTTCTCTCAGCGGTCTGCTCTCACTTTATGGCACAACATTCATTCCAGTAAGTCCCTCCTCTTGCTTACACCATCATGGGAAGAAGGGCAGGCAAAAATAATGTCATGGAAAATATTTCCAAACTCATTTTGGAAAGGGAGTTCCACTGATTTATTAAACTCAAACTCTCAGGAATGTGAGGCAACCAACCCCAATGAAAACAACAAAGCAAAATCCAAATGAACATGAAATAGTCTTTTCTCCCCCAAAAGATTTAAACTCGAGAAGGGAATGCTCAAAGATTTCTCATGAAATTTTAAGACTAGTGTAGTATAATCTCTGATTTCCTATTCCAAACCATGGACCGGAACTGTGATGGGAAATAAATCCAAATTAAATAACACTAGAAGTGATCTTCTTTTCTACTCACAGTTTTCCATCATTACAGATTATTGTTTGCTATTTGCAAGTTGTGATGACAAAGAATAAATTCTGAATTATTTAACATAAGGGCCCAGATATTTAAAATCAATTCCACATATGTGCCTTAGGTAGAGAGAAATGATGTGAAACTTACCTTCTGAAAAACTTGATAGTTGGATTTAGACCATATGTCAAGCTACAGTAGGAAAAAAAAAAGTAATATATTACTACTGATAAAGAAGCAGCTTTGGCGAGAAAATGGAGCAACAAAGATGCATCTCTGAGTTCACTCTTTTGACCCTTTGCCCTCACCTGTTGCAATCCAAGAAGGGGAATTAATAACATAAGATTTCCTTTGTATTGCAATGAAGAATGAGCATAGTTCAGCACAGTTTCAATAAAAAAATTATACATACAAGACCTGTTGAATTAATGAGTTCTCTTTAAAAAAGCAAAATCTTCATTTGTATGGGGTTGTGGCTGATCTATGCAAATATTCATCAGCTTGAGTGTGTTTCTAAAATGAGGGCATTTTTATTAAGTTTATGCTTGTCTTGTGTTGAATAAGTGATTCAGTTACAAACGACACAAAGAGCATTTAGCTGAATTAAACCAAAGCTTTGGGTCTACTGGGGCTAAATGAAACATCCCTCAGGAAACTGCAAATTTACATTTGCAGACAAAAATCACACTAAGAGAGATTTAAGGTTGTAGATAACTGCATACATCCATGACTTAAACGTGTTACATGCAAACTAAAAGTACAAAACTGAAATTTAAGATTTATTAGCCCAGTGGCTCTGGTGTTTAACAATTCCTACTGACACATTAATGCTCTCTTAGCCAGCCCCGTGGAACATCTCAGACTCTGTCAAGGAAAAGCAGCAGGGAAAAACAAGAGGAACTTCCATCAATCCCAGACTTGCAAATCACTTTTTTTTTAACAGATCCCAGTGTACTCAACAATTCTGTGTGCACAGAACTTGTCACAGGAAAGGTGTTTGATAAAGCATTAATCTCAGGAATCTTGGTCTAGACAGAAGAACTTCTGAGTGAATTTATGAAGGAGGGGTAGCTCCTCTAGTGCCTATACCATGGCTGGACACGTGCTCTCACAAGGGGGGCTCTCTCTTTTTCTGGTACAACTGATTCTTTCAGTTCTGCCTTAGGTGTACATACATTCTAACCGACAGTACAAGGCTCTTCAAAGGCACAAAAAGAGTCTGAAATGAAGGGAGTCATGTGAAGTGAGTAAAACACATGAGAGGGAGGTGAGGGAAGTGAGGGGGAAGGATGCTGAGTCCAAGTGATTAATTCACCATGCTAAAAATGGTCAGAATGCTAAAAGCTCTCATTCTTTTAGGTGCAGCAGTGTGAAGTGGCCCATGTCCCAGTCCTGCCCAGCAGTGACTCCTGAGTCCCCAGTGCTCAGGGTGGACAGGACGTGATGCTAAAACCTCAAAAGCCACTCCAGGATCGATGTTTCATGGCTCAGCACCGCTGACCTTGCCCTGAGACAAAAGGCAGCGGTGGATGGAGACACAAGTATCCTGAGGCACCTCCCTTCAGACCTTGTAACATTTCCTGGCTCTTGGGGTGAGATCAGGAACCTCTGTGAACACCAGCACTCAGGGTGCAGCCCAGACTTGGATCCAGGCTTGATTTACTATCCCACCTGTGCCTGCTGGGAAGGCAGCACTGCACTTTCAGATTAGAAAAGCCTACATTTGAAAATAAAAAAATTAATGTATATTAAAAAAAATATGTTTTAATGTAATTTACAGCTTTTCTTTGACGGCAGAGTTGCTGTAATTGGAATGTACAGATGGTTTGCTAATCTCCCGTGATCAAACCAAATATGTGATCCTCTCTAGTTAAGCTCAAAAAAAAGTCCACTTCAGATGCTGGTTTAAGATGAGTTCAACAGGTTCTGAATGTTCATTAGTTGGCATGGAGATGGAAAAGCTGAAAAAGTAATGAATGTCTGTCTTACAGATGTGATGTTAACCATGTTAAAAAAGGAAGAAAGAAAAAGGAAAGAAAGAAAATGCCACTAGACCCTGCTCCATGCATACATCCTAAATGAGTGCCCACCTTTCCCTCCTGAAATTGAGGATTAAGGCAGAGGCAGATTAAAGAATGCATCGTTATAGGTCTATTATTCTTCAACTTTTCACTTTCAATCAAGACACACATTTGTAACTAAAAAACTGCTGAAAGCACAATTTCAGGGCATCCTCTGCATGTGAATTAAACAGGGGCTTTCTGTCCCCAGTGCCCCTCTCCCCACCCAGCCCCAGCAGCTGGAACAAGAGGCCGTTTTCTGAAGGTCGCAGAGCGATTTCAAAGGCGATAAGAAGCCAGAATGTTCCCTGCATCCCATATCAAACAGGTCCGGTGCCAACACTTATTAGAGAAATCAGATTCAACCCCCCTTTCACCCAAACACACACACAGCCAGCTTTGAAGTGGTGAGAATGCAGGGATCAGAAATTACCCCAGAGACAGCTCTGCCTGTCTTTGAAGCTTTCCTTTGATACTACTATTTCTTCTCCTCTCTTACGCTAGGAGGCTAAAAGCTGCCTTTTCTTATTGATATGGGGTAATTAATGAAGCCATAGCATTAACATAACCCAAGTTCCTGAACATGAGAATTCAACTGAGACACTTATGTTTCCTTAGTTAAGTCTAAGGGATGCAAAATAGGAATTTGGCTAGGCAGTGAAGAGCCCACATACCCGGTCAAGGTGGTTCTTGGTCACTGCATTCAAAGAAAAGCATGGTATTATCATGCCAAAAAAATCCCAACATGACTTTTTTTTTGTTGGCAGACTGATGGCTTAGCTGCCCTGTGAAGATGAGGGGCATATCTTCATTTAGTCAGGAATCAGGAAAACACTAGTAATTAATTATTATCCATGGTTACATTTCAATGCACAACAAGCATGCCACAGTCTGAAATGAAGGGTGGCACTGTGCCACCACTAAAATGATGAGGGTAATTAAAATACATCAGTCTGTGGTGGACACGAAGGGTTAGGATGGTGAGCAACAGCAACTGTGAGCAGGTCCAGCACCCACGACATGTCAGAGCCTGCCACATCTCACTTATTGTTTTTGCAAAGTGGCACCAAAAATGTCCAAGTTATACAGCTGGCAACTTGGCAAAGACATTCTGCAGGGTCTGTGAATAATTCACAAGAGAGGTACACGAGGCACTTGAGAAATGCAATGATTCTGTCTGTATAAGCAAAGCTTGAAAATAAAACCCCAGAATGGCTGGTCTTGTTTTACTCACTGCAAGCTTAGAAATTCTGCTTTTTCACCTTAATTTTGAAAGTATTTAAAAGCGTAAGAGGGAGGACCCAGTTTAGGGAAACTTCAGCAGAGACCACGTGGGGCTCTCATGTAAGCACCTGTCAACCTGCACAGCTCAATGTGTGAGCACACAGCAAGATAAAGCAACCTGGAAAATGCAATGTCAGCTTTGCTGGGTAACTGCTGGTGTGTCACTGTGCAGCTCCACAACCAGGAGAAACACCCAGATCTGGGGGTTTCTGCCAGACTTGCCTGACTGAAGGAACCAGAAGAGTCTCAACAGCTCTGCTGTTTGCAATTGTCTCTTCCTTTTTTCTTCCCAGCAATGCAAAATTTGCTAAAAACCAGCGTATTTTCAGTAATAAATGATGACTGCTCCGATCAGAAGGGAAATCTTTGGCCTCTTCTGTGCACAGCCCATTTCTCATTTAGTGTGTGTGTGACCAGTCTCCCAGTGATGGCCAGTCCTCCTTTTCTAAATACCACTGAATACATCTGGTTGTCCCAAGCCCCTCTCTACTTGCAAAAAGTCTTTTTCCACTGAATTTCACTTTTTGTACTTAAAAGCCTTTTCAAAGTGTGCAGTTTGGAGGGTGACTCAACAGACCCTCATCCAGTTATTTCAGTGCAAAGAAGATTTATCCAGTGTCCCCTCTTCAGCATGCCTTACAGAAAAGAGGCCCTTCAGCATTGCCATATTGCATGTTAGCACCTAATTCCTCATCTCCCTGTTGTTTACAAATATTAAATGTTTCCTAGGAATACATAAGCTAAGTCCCAAATCAACAATGACTATGTAAACTGTTCCCTGGAAAAATTACCACCGCCTACTGTGTTCCTGAGGGTTCTCCATATTTCTGTTATTTAATAAGGATGATACTCACTGATCTTTTTCTTACTTTTTTTGTGTGTTTCTCCTTAATGCTGGTGCATTTTTCATGCTATCAGGCTAGCAACTGAGAAGCCAGAATGGTGTAGAAACCTCACTGAAGTACCTTCCCAGCAGCATCTGTTGTGACAGGAAAGGAATTGCAATGGACTCTGTTCGTAACTGACTGCAATCGCTCATTCCCAGCAGGCACAATGAGGAAAGCAAATCATTGTGAGAACACAATCTTAATTCTTATTCTCCAATTACCAGAGTAGTTAATTAGTGACAAAAAAAAAAAAAAAAAAAAAAAAGAGCTCACTGTTTGTCAATATGTGCTCCAGTTGGCAAAACTAGCAAGCTACGCATTTATTTAATCTTTCAAGCCAAATTTGCTCATGATTTAAGTGGCTCCACCGCCAGTTCTACTTCAGTAAAATGAAATGTTCCTATTTATACCTAAAACAGAGACCTTCAGGTTTGCAAAATCTCTGGGATGCCCACTGGAATAGCAAAGTGCCACGTAAAGGTCACAGGTTGGTGCAGCCTTGCAGGAGCAGTCACACAGCCCAGGTTTGGACACAAAGCTAAATGAGTAAAGAACAGACTCCCCTGCAGACTGGCTTAAAGCAAGAAATAAGCCAGGTGTTAACAGCAATGCTCTGGAGGAGCAGAACTGCTCCCCACTGACAGCAGGCAAAGGTTAGTGCCCCGTGCCCAGAGCTGGCCTTGGCAAGTCCTGCTGTCCCCTGGCAGCAAACGATGGCAGAGGAACAATGTGCAGCTCCCAGGAGAGTTCACCTTGAGCTGAACAGAATCCCAGTGCCAGATGCTGAGTTTCAGAAAGGAACTCCTTACTTAGCTTTTCAGCATATATAGCATTATTGTATTTCAAGGGAGCTTCAAAGGAAACTGGATTCATCAGAGAAATCGAGCACACCCAAATGAAGTGTGACACGGGAATCCATCACACACTGTCAGTGCTCTCTCAGCAGACTATCATTTCACTTCCATGCAGAACTTGGGGTGAAGAGGGGCTGGTGCAGCAGCTCTGCATTTATATACAAATATACAGGGAGTAGAGAGCAGCTGCTTCTGTGGCAAACTGGTATTTAAATCTGCCTATCTGAAAAAGGCAAATCAAAATTAAGCAATTTTTACTTTACTACTTCTTAGGCCAATCCTCCGCCCTTTGAGAGAGAATGTCTCACCTGGGAAATGGAGCTGCACTATTTCCTTCAGCAGCTCAGCTCCTGGCCTTTCCCAGAGAACAGAGGCTCAGACTCAGAGCTGCTGAACTCTGGGTCAGCACACAATGTGCTTCTGTGTGCTGAAACACAGTTATCACTTTTGAAAGGAAAAGAAGTCTCACCTCATTATAACATGGCCTATGGGTGCCAAATATTCATCTTGATATAATGAACTTCTTATTTTAATAGGCTTCATAATCAGAAGAGAAAGCTCCAGAGAGACAATGTGAAACATGGAGGTATTTAGTGCTGTTACTGGAATGGAGAATCCTGGCGGATGTCTCGGGAACAGAGACCCTTCCACCCTGGAAAGAGACCCGAGCTGAGCTAAGGCCGTCAGGTCCTGTTAACATCTCCTGATGTGCTGAGGAGAGCCATATGGAGTGTGTGCAGGCACAGGAAATCTCAGAGTTCAAGCAGGGTGAGCTGTTCACAAAATAAATCACTTGTGGAAACAGGTAACACTTGCTGTAGTAGCTGCTGTTCAAGATGTGTTGCTGCTGGCAAGCAAATTCTTGAGGAGCACCTACCAATGATCCTCTCTGTTGTGTTTATCAAGCCAAAAAAAACCAGCCCAAGATTTTTCAATGGCTCTCAGAAGAGCAAAAGCTGAACCTTGGGCTGTTGATGTGCTGGTACACTGCAAAAATGTTTTCTCAGCAGACCTACAAACACAACAACTGGGGTCTAAGGTGATAAATCAGAAATTCAAGTGAAGGCTTCACAGCTTAGAAAGAACTCAGAGATTTGGGGATGCAAAACCCAAGCGAAGCAAGACAAATTTAAACTGGAACATTCTGCAGACATCCTTAGTCTTTTGCCAGTTTTAGGTTTCTGGTGTGCCTGCAGCAGGATCCCAGTTTTCTGCCATGCAAGCAGATGGAAATGAACTGCAGTGCTGCTGGAGAGGCCAGGACCCACCTTGCCATCCTCGGTGTAGACGTTCTCGTTGTAGCCCTTGACGATGGTGCGGTCGATGAAGAGGCTGCGCATCACCACGATCACCTTTAACACCTTCCCCAGGGTAACCTGGCAAGAGCAGCACAAGGACACGAGCGAGCTGAGGGCGAGCTGAGGGTGTCTGAATTCATAAGACCATCGAGTTAACAGCTTAAGTTGATGCCATTTCAGTTTTCAATATTTTATAGAGAGACCAAAATAAAAGATCTAAAAGCAGTGTGTGTTATGAGGAGGAGAGATACTATAAAGTGCAGAACAAGCAAACATTCATTTGCAACTGAAAATGTATGAGTTCACAGAATTCCCTTGTGCAGACGTGACACTGCCAAGCAATTCTCTCCATTTTATTAACACCACAACTCAATAACTTGTCAAAAACAATGGGCAAATGTGATTATTTTCGATGAATTTGATATTCTCCAATATAAGTCCACTTAGAGAAAAACAATTTGAAAGAAGAATCGGACTCTCCTAATGCTGGCTTGTAAAAGCACCATGAGTTTAATGGAAAACATTTTCTGTCCAATAAAAATGTAAAATTATTTCAAAGGAAACTACAGCTTAAAGTAAAAATGTTACATTTTCAAAGGTTTCATTTCCTTCTGTGAAAGTGTTAAAATGCAAAGAATAAAACTAGTATAATGGAAAATACAAAGGGACAGTCGGAGTATAACAACAGAAACAAGCCTAAATTATATTATTGACAAAAATGCAATAATGAAGGCATTTTAATCTAAAAATCAATTTACATTTCAAAGATGAAGTTGTACTTCAATACAGTTAAGATGCGTGTCTAACAAGAATCTCGTCTTTGTATTTTGTTATGCAGAGATTATTAGAGAGTTTTTCCTCACCCACAAAAGCATAAAACTGAGATAAAAAGGAAACAATTAGTTCATTTCAGTATTTCCCAACTGGCAGCAGCTCATTTTCTGCCAGTGTTCCAACATTTCATCCTGTACAGATTAACACCCCCTAAAACAAATGTGTTTTTACTGCTGACCTCAGCAGACAAATCCACACCTAAATAAATCAGTCAATATGCACCTTTATTGATCTGTTGGATGTTATTCCTTTGTAACTTCTGTTAATGACTGCTGCCCATCACCTTGTTCCAACACCAGCAGCCCCAGCCTGAGCTGATTTAATCAGTACAGAGCAGGACAGAGCCACAGACAGACAGAACTGATGCCAAGCCTTTGGCACGGGACAGGGAGAACTCCAGCAGGGAAAAGTCAGAACAACAGGGCAGGACAAGTTCACAGCAAGAGAAAAGACAGGGGAACAAGAAGGGAGGACAATGACAGCCATCAAGCAGACAGGCTGCCAGGCATAATGCTGCAAGAACATAAAAAGTGGGTCAGAAGATTGGGTAATTTCTGAAGAAAAAAATGTGAATATCTTGCCAGGGTACTCTTAAACAAGATCTAGTTTGTCCTCATATACAGAAAATTGGCAGAGTTATTTCAGCACCTGGCACTGGTATTAATTAAGTTAGAAATGCTAAGTCATTACCCAGAGGTGCCCAAGCTATGATGCTGATCATCCACTGGAACCACAGATTTGTCATAATTGCTAAGAGGAAGAAATGAATAAACTTTGAGAGAAGGTGCCAGCACATTAAGAGTTAACAGTTCTCAATTTATTTTTCTGCCTTATTAAAACTGGCACTTCAGTGGGATATTGGTCTGCTGAGAGAACAGACTCTTATTTATAACTTCACACTAGGCATCAACCATACATAATAAAACTAAAAGGAGGAAAAGAAGACATTTTAAAGAAAAAGAAATCTTAATGGAAGAGGGATAAGGCTGCCCTGCAAACATCCAGACCCAGCTTTCTGTATAGTATTTCCTATCCCCATTGCCTTCACACACTTTAGTTGATGCTCCCTCCTTTCCTCTCTTTCCATTGTGCATTCACAGCACCTCCCATTGCTGCCAGGTAGAAATAAATCTGAGGTTGATCTAAAGCCTGTGTGGGATGTTCCTGAAAATCCTCAGAGTGAACAGTGGAACATAATACGGTGAAAAATCCTGTGTGTGGCACTCCAGCCTGCTGGAATGAACTCACTGCTGGCCTCAAACCTCCTCCCCACATGATTTACCTGCACAAATGCTCCTGCATTAGCTCCCTGCCCTTTTCCAAGTGATCTGACTTCATACCCTTCCAGTGGTTCACTTCCCACTTCCAGAATCCATCATAGCACTGAAATGTCACATCCTGCACAATGTCCAGGACAGGACCTTGATCATCCACTTGCCTGACCACAGAAATTCAAAATTCCTGTCTCCCACATGTGTAAGGAGCTGTGGAAACCCAGCTTTAGCTGGATACCTCAGTGAGCTCCCTGAGAAAGGTCCTACAGCTGCACTCCCCCTTTACAGGGGGCACCCAGGCACCCTGGAAATCCAAACTTTGGCTGGGTTGGTGCTGGGTTGTCTGAATTAGCTCTTACAGTGCTCTAGAACTGAAACAAAAAACTTCCCTCTTTTGTACCACTCTTGTTTTGACAAGGGATTCCTGCAGATTTTACTCTGGCTGGAAGAGAGATCCAGACACTGAGAGGATTTCTGTAGGACTGTATCATTAGTTAAGTCTGACAGAAGCAGGAATTTTGTAAAAGAGTAGCTCAGAGAAATTACAGTTCATGGTTTTAAGAGCACTGAAAGAATGAGGGTAGTAGTACAAAGAATGAACAACAGCCTGTCACCAGACTGGAGGATGCTGTGAGATGTGGAAGCCAGAACTCTGCTCCACAGCTATTTTCAGGGTGAAACACATTCCATACTGTACACAGCAAATGCAATAGCCTTCATTTTTTCCTCCAGTAATCAAGATTCATATCTATTTCCAGGGCTTAATGTTTTTGTTCAACTCTGCTGTATTTCAGAGATCATGTTTTTCAGCAGACCATTTTATTCCAATCCCTGCTCAACTTGGCTACTTGGAGATGGTGTTCAGAACAGATCTATGTATGGAACATAATTTACACTTGAAGTCATACAGCTGAGTCCCTGCAGACCACCTGAAAGAAGGTAATAAAACACTGATGGCTTTGGTAAACCAGTAATTTGATAGTTCTACTCCAAGCTCCAAAGGTGCAGATCTCTCCTGGAGGTCCAGACTCACCCAGATGATCCCTATTTAATGGGCACTGAAATGTCCCTGCATTTCCACAGGTACTAACTAAGAGAAATTTCCTTCCTTGTTCAGAAAAGATACCTTTCAATTGTGACAATATAGCAACAATTTTCCTTCTAAGCCAAGTTTTCCTATTAAATTTCAACTTCTTCTGTCGATATCCTGTTAAGACAGCACTTGGCTTTTTAATATTTTGCCTGAAGGATATATGCCAACTCGTCCTTGATGTAGAAAATTTTAATTCAAATCAATACATGTACAAGGTCACTTTAAAATTCAATTAATATGAATGAAAAAATATGCCCCACAGTTCTGTGAGCTGAAAATGGAACAGTTGCAAGTTAAATACTTCTGTAGCTTCTGTTTTGGGCTGTGTAATAACAACATACTTCTAACTTCCTTTTAACTAAAGTATACTAAATTCAGACAGTTAAGTTATTCATAAATCCCCTGCTTCCTAAAATGGCAAGCCCGAGAAGAAGGTAGGACAGGCAGCTGATTGAAATCTGCAATATTATGCAGCTTTTCTGACAAAGACATATAAAATAAAAATCTTCTTGAAATACCCCAGTTTTAAAAATATTTTGTCTATCACCAAGATAAATCTCAAGGAGCATCTGACAGACACAGAATGCCAAGAAAGGGAGAGGGGGAAACAGAATAATCAGGGAGAATGACTTAGATAATTTCTTGTAAGACTGCTAAAAAAAGTCCCCATTTAACACCAATTAAAACTACTATAAAAGAAGAAAGTATCTTTCCAAGTAAGTCAAAATAGGGTCCACATGAGTTTACAAAATGAAAAGGATCAAAACTAATTTACCATGCCAGAACTCTGCCTGGAGAAACAGTTTGAAATCCCCTCCTTTAATTTTGCCTCCTCACTGAAACTAATATCAAGTGAAAAGCCCTTTTATGAACCATTTAAAACAACACATTAACAAATGTTCTTTCTTAAAATTTATTTAAGTTCGATATCAGGAAAATGTATGCTGACAACACCAAGCTCCCATACTTTTTGAAATGAAAAATTCCCAAAGCTGCAGATTTCCCCTCAGCATTCCAGGGAATTTGCTGCTGATTTGAGCTGCAGATGCTCTGCAATGCAGAGCTAAAAGAAAGAAAACATTATTTTCAGTTAACATGGGCACCTCCCCGCTTCTATAAAAAGGAGCACAAGTGTGTGTGTGGTTTTTATTCACCTCAGATATAAGGCAACATCCAACCAGAGATGTAACCAAGCTACAGATTTCCAGCAAAAGGCCAGACACCTGCTCCCTGCCATGGAACCAGCCATAAGCTCAGCCTCCCACTCGCAGATCCTTCTTACTAATCAGTACAATGCATGGAAATCGTATTTTTATATGCTGGAAAAAAAAGGTTTTGCATTAAAAATAAAGTTAAAAAAAAAAGCCAACACACAGACTTTCAACTAGATTTTTTTCCTCTCGTTTTTTATGTCTCATCTGCTGTTGGTATGGCTGCGTTTTCCCTCACATGCTCATTATTCTTTAATGATGCCTATTTGTAAATAGCAAGATAAGATGCAATTAAGCCATTAGAGTCTAAATAAACAAACATACTAATTAGGTTTTTTACAAGGATTTCTTTTTTTATGCAAGGGCTGGAATTTACCTTTCATTAGTCTAACCTAATTGCAATAGTGCCTGATAAAAAGTCAACATAAATGAAGGACTTTAAATGCTTCCACCATATGAAGGATGAGCTGGCTCTTCTCCCTCACTAACATTCCCTATTCTCTTAATAAGGCAAAAAATTGGCACAGGAATATTGTTCAAAGGTTTAAGGACAGATTTTGCCACTGTCCAGTCACACTTAGGGAACACTCACACCAGTCCAGCATTGTTACAGAAGATGAAATGGATTTTGTGTCTTTTTTCCTTTCTAAATTAAAGCACATCAGGAATTTTACAAGGATAAAAATGATGTCTGATCTTCCACATTGTAAATCTATGGGAATATCCATACACACCTGAGAGCTCTGGGCACAGTAATCCTGTGGAGGGAGCAAAGCTGAGGACATTTCTCACAAGTCTTTCTCTACTTTTTTCTGTTCTTGTTCCCTTTTCCCAATGGAAAGGACTCCTCCACATCTTCCTCATTCTTCATTAGACAAGCAGAGAACACTTTCCACTTTACATGCCAACCCCTGCTCATGTACTTTGTTAATTCAAGACGTCCTTCCCCTGCCCCTGTCACCTCAAACACTGACTGAATGCCCTTTAAATGCTGATTTTAATGCTTTTTAAATGCTGGTTCTCCATCTTCAGGCACTAACTGTGAAGCTACTGCAGTCACAAGTCTCACTGTGAGCCCAGGAGTGATTCCTTAAACACCATCCCAAGAGTTCCCTTAAACACCAAAACCAAGCTGCTGTTTCCAAGGCAGTAAATCCCTAAATGAATATTCATCCTACAGGCTTAAAAATCAGCTGCCCAAGCCACCAAACGTGACCACCAGAGCTACATCCCTCCCATGAACCTGCCTGCTTTCATCCCGTGCCTGCTTTCCTGAGAAACACCCAACGGGGAAGAAGGAAGGTTTACACTGCAAAGCACTCTGGAAATATGAAATTGTTTTGGAAATAACAGCACTGAATTGTTTCCAATCAATACAACATCGATACTGATTTCAAATCACTCTGCAAATTCCTCCCCTCACTCCTCCCAGTTCTCCAACATCAGGGTCTCATGCACAGAAATCAGTCTGATGCCTTTCTTAATGGGCAAATAACAAATTTCAGCATCCATTTTCCCAACAAAAATAATAATGGTTTTATGTAAAACACTAATAAACAACAATGAGACACAAGGAATTATTCAGTTTCAGGGAACAGATGTCTGGCCTATTTGCAATTAATACAACCCACTGCCACACAATCAGACTGCTGCAAATGCTGGGAACAAGATCTGAAAGTTCAAATGCAAACGTGTCTGGTTTTAAGGAGAATGAATAAAACTCTATAAAAACTTGCTTCATATTTTTATATGACAGATCTATTAAAAAACTAGGCAGCAGTATAAATTTATAAAAATCAATTTAAAAGCAAAAATTTGTAAGATAACCTGGAAAGAAAAAAATCATGATTTCTGACCTGAGTTTAGCAGAAACAATCAGTTGTTTGGGTTGGAAGTTACTTATACATATCATTATGCTTTAGAAACACAAATTACAGAAAATAGTTCCATTATCTGCAAAAATATTTACCCAGTGCTTGTAATTTCTGTAGTAGTTCTTTACAAATATTGAAGATAAAAAGACTTTAAAGGCAAAGTAGTTCCCAGACACAGATAAGAAAATAAGCTTCTTCCCTGAGTAGGACTGGCTGGGTACATGATGGTAAGGAACTCATATTTCTCAGCTGGAAAAGTAGGGCTGAAGTTTACTGCCTTCTACAATCTTTCTGTTATTAATGAGTAAATTGTACACAGGATTTGTTTCACACAAAAAATATTATGAATGTTGATAACAGAAACAAGGTACGTGAAACAATCACAAAATAATTTGATTGTTACAGTAGGAAAAATAATGTATCTAGGAATATGATTAATCATTCAAGGAAAAAAATGTAGGTATTTTCATTCATTAAAAATTAGTTAATGTTTTCTTAATACACAAGATAAGGTTTACCTATTTACAATTCCTGGCATTTGATCAACAAAATCTCACAAAAACCTTAAGGAGTCCATATTTCCCTGTGCTGCTGCTGGAAATTAATTTTGCATTACACAGTTATTAGAGCTGATATAATTCTATGTTTAGTCTATTTTATACATAGTGCTATTAAAAGATTAATTGGAAAATCACTGGTGAAGACTGGGATTAAACAGCACCTTGAAATGCCACAATAAACTGCTTTTAAAATCGGCTGAGGATCTCACACAGCTCTGAAAGGTTTCAATTATTTATGTGTTTGGCCTGTGTAGCATAAATCCAGACTAATGAGGTACAATTGCTGTGTATAAATCTAAAGCATAAAAACCTCCTCATTGTCTGGAGGCAGCAGTTCATTTTTCTCACAGGAGTTTGCAGCTTCTGGTCAGGGAGAGCCCAGCTGAGCACCAGGGTTACTCGCCAGCAGAGTTTGACCAACAGGCTCACACAGCTTCTAATGATTACAGAACTCCAGAATTGTTGGGGTTGGAAGGGACTTCTGGAGATCACCTCATCCAACCCTCTGCCCAAGGCAGGGTCAGCTGGAGCAGGTGACACAGGAACACACACCCAGGTGGGTTTGGAATGTCTCCAGAGAAGGAGACTCCACACCCTGGGTTCCTCTTCCAGAGCTCTGCCACACTCCATGGAAAGAAGTTTATCACAGAATATTCTGAGTTGGAAGGGACCCACAAGGATCACTGGGTCCAACTCTTATGTGAATGGCCCACAAAGAGATCAAACCCACAAAGCTGGCATCACTGGCACCATGCCCTAACCAAGGGAGCTCATCTCAGGGTTCTTCCTCACACTGAAGTGAAACTTTTCGTTGTGTCTTTTAGTTTCTGGCTGTAACTCCTTCTCCTGTCACTGGGCACCACTCAAGAGAGTTTGGTACTGACTTGACACCTCTTGGGAGATATTGACATGGATTGCAGAGATCCCCTCTCAGCCTTCCCTTCTCCAGACTAACCCGGCCCAGCTCCGCAGCGTCTCCTCATCAGAGACACGCTCCAGCCGCAAATCCTCTGGGTGCCCTCCGCAGGACCCTCTCCAGCCACTTCTTGTTCTTCTTGAAGAGAAAGACTTCTTGAACCACCAGATGAATCTTAGTGGTGCAAGTCCCACCTCTACAGCTAAGGACATAAACAGATTTCCATGTGCACATGAAGTTGTAGAGTCTGGGGCTGAAAGTTTCTCTCTTGGGTCTTCTTCCTAAAGGTAATTTGTTTGGCAAAGGCCTCAACGTTTCTTGAGTTTCAAAGAGTCTCCCAGACCCCCTTTCCCCTTCTTCCCCATCTCTCTCCAATCATTTACACGTTTTTAAGATATGTATAGTGCTTACCAGCGCTTTTGAAGATGATTGCATGGGTTTTCTCTGGTAGATGGAATGACTGTAGTTAAAGATGCTATAAAAATTAGACCTTTGTAGGAAGGACCTTCCCAAGACACCAGGTGTGCCATGAACAGTCCAAGGATGAGCATGGTTGAGATTATACAGTTAGTTAATTAACTCTGGGCGAACAGTTTGGCTGTGAAATATTTTGATAAAATGAGCGTTATGTGAAGCCTTTGAAACTGAGGTAAACCACACTGCTGCAGGGGAGCAGCTCCAGATGTAACTTGGGCTAAGTTCAGAGTGAGAAATCACAAGTGCTGAAGAAACCTCCCTCCTTCTGGGGGAGGTGCTCTTCACACTGCCCATCCCTCAGCACCTTTTTCACTGAAGGATCCGTGGCTGAAAACAGCAAAAGCTTTTGTAGCAGTCAGGGCCAGATGGAAAGTGCCATATTGGCAACATCAACTGAGACAGATGGGGAAGAGGGAAAACCTGGCTAAAAGCAAAAATGATAAACCCATCACACAATCACACACAAAAATACTTTAAAAACAATCTTTTTGATCTCTGATCCAAGGAAAATATGCACACCACTAGTTCAACATGGGGCTGGGATCTTGTAGAAACAAAAATGTCCTTGATTTAGAGAGCCACATGGAATTCACTCTGTTACTGCTGCTGGTGAAAGGCACTTCCTTTAGTTACCACCCAACCTTGTTCCTTGGCAGTCACATCCAAGATAATTTACCTTATTTCCTAATGGTGCCTGAGTCTTGAAAAACATCATCTATTTCCACACCACCTCAAAAAGCCACCTAAAGTGGAAGGCACTTCAGTATGCAAAGAAGGGCTCCAAGAGAATGGAAAGAGTTTCAAAGTAGGGAAGCAAAACCAGACATTTTTTTACAGCAAAATAGATAAAACACAAAGTCAGCTTAAGAGGAAATGCAAAAACTTCTAAGACTTATAACTTCTTAAGACTGCACTGATGAATTCCATTCTTTTCTGGAATATATTTTTCCACTTGGTGAATCCAACAATTGCAGATTAAATGCTTTAATGCCAGCTGTTTATTTTAACCTCTGACTCAGTTAATCTCTTGTGAATTTGTGGCTGTTCAAAGAAAGTTAATAATGAGATGTAAGGCAGTTGATCAATTCAAACTAAATACAATTAAAATACTTAAACATTAAAAATAATCACAGCAGTAGTTGCTATAGGGAAATTTCCATGAGAAATGTGAGATGGTAAAGACTGAACTGGCCTCAGTTCTTCATCTATGTATGTGGTGTATTTTCTAGTTTTATTAAAAATTTGGCAAAATATGTGACTTCTGCCTTTCCCTAGAAGGAAATCAGCATCCAGCTGCCACACCATGGACTCCTCTTCCACTTAAAGTCTTAGAGCTCTGAAGACTTCTTTTGCTGTAAGCACAACAGCTGCCTGTAAAAATGGATGTGAACAATAGCTTCCTCTGCAATGAAATCTTGCTTGGTCAGGCAGAAATAAGTCGAATGTATTGGACTTGTTTATCTCAAATCCAGCCTTTACTGCTCAATTACTTCAAAGGCAAATTCTTAACTTCATCATATAATAGAAATTCACTGACCCAAGAGCAATGTGAACAAATTTAAATCATATTGGTTTCCTTCTTCTTTTCTTCTTCACAACATTCTCTTCCTTCTTAATTATCATGATTAAGATTCACTCATTGCCAAGTCTGCCAAAAACCACAGTGAATATTTGAGTTTTGTGCTCATATTTCTACAATCATATTTAACAATAAAGCAATAGATCTTCTGTTTAAAGAGGAAATTATTTTTATCACTTATTTGCCTAAGAGCAAGAAAGATGCTGCATTTCTGTAGCAAATGAAGAATGATATGTTTCTGGGGAAAAAAACATCTTTAATAACCTGCATTTTTGGGACAGTAATTCAACTCAAGAGATTAAATGTTTCAGCTTACCAGAAGCATTGCAGAGGTTCCATTTGGCCGGGAGAGCTGGATGGACATTTCAGGGAACATCCTATCAATCCGACTGATCACATCATCAACGTATCTACCAACCAAACCAAACAGCAGCATTAACACAGGGGCTCTCTCTCACACTCTCAGATTATAAAACCTATGCTTTTTAAAAACATTTATCCTTTTTAGGAATGATCAATTTAAAATTTATCCTTTTTAACCCTGTTCATGGGACTTTCCTGAATCAATTTCTCTCTGATAACGGCATATTTTTCAAAACCACATGCAAGCAATAATTCAAGAAGTTATTGACAAGAGGAAACAAACCAAAGTTCTCTGCAAGTTGTTTTGAAAATCAATTACTCTGCCCTTAAAAACATGCACTCTCTTAAATTTTAGTCCAAATCTGTCAGCCTCCAACTCCTGCCATTGTATTTCCTTACTTTCTCCTCAGGAGGATTGAAGGACACATGATTACAATTACTCTTCCAGTGCAGGAATTCACAGGCTGTCATGTCCTTACTCTCTCTTTGATAAATTTAACAGATAAAGGTTTTATCAAAGTCTTCGGATGATTCTTAGGGGTGTTTTTTTTTCCTTGAATCTTTCCAATTTATTTCATGCACTGGTGACTCTGAAATTGGTTGGTAAATTCCAGATGTTTCTCTGGAGCAATCAAACACGAAGGTAAAACAGCATCCTTTCTGCTGGGTGTAATCCCTGTTTCTGCAGGCCAAGGTGTGCTGGCACACAGCTGTCCTGTTCCCTGGGATCAAATTAAGAACTGACCTCCATTAACACTGAAAAGAGCCTTACAGAGACCTTGTTTCTCAGGACACATCACCCCAAGCCATGGACATGCCACTTCAGCCACTCCTCTGGACACATTAAAATCCAAATATTTGCTTTAGCAGAGTTCCCAGGACAGTCTGTATCAGCTGTGCACTGATCTGTCCCCATTTACAAACTCTGCAACTCAACCAAATTAATGAATGAATGAATTCGTAAATAAAACTGTTTTCATGCTAAACCACATACATGCTCTGAAAAAAAAAAAGACTTTGGAAAAATTGGTTGCCTGAGTTAGATTAAGAGTAAAACTCAAAAAACAAACAAACAAAAAAAGCTAATTATTTCCCTTTATTCTGCTTAAACAAAGGCAAAAAATGTTGAATTCCTGCTCTTCAAAGTAATTAATTTCTAATGTTAGTGCTAAAACTTCCTGAACATCAATGAGGTGCTATGCTCCAATTGCTACTTTGCAAAGGATTAAAATAATCAGAAAAATTAAAATCAAATCAGGAAAGCTACACCACCTCAGCTGGTAAAGTCAGCTTTTAAAAGTAACCAAAGAATGAAATGAGTTATGGCAATTTTGCACAAAAACCTTAATCCACACTTGTCATTGTGCAGAACAAAGTTCCCCCATTCACTGCAATGTCTCATTAACACTTGCTGCTGATAAGAAAAGCCAAAAACATCCAGAAGCCAAGAACTTCCTCAGCACTGGGAAAGAGGAGGCACATTAGACACTGCTCCAGGAGGAATCAACTACACATGGACAGCACAAACCCAACTCATTTCAATGACTGCTAAATCCCAGACTGATTTCATACAGCAGAAGAGTTTATATTACTTCATAAATGCTGTTACTCCAGGCTCTGCAAATAAATTCATCTCTTGCATGTGGGGGACCGGGGATGACTGGCTGTGGTAGGGGCAAGGAGAGATTCTGTGGTTCTGAACATGTCGTGATGCAGATTTTTGCATAGCTTAAGTTTTCCAATTTGCCAAGCTGTAGCCAATAAGAAGTTAAAACAAACAAAATAAGAAGTTGTAGAAAACAAGACACTGGCATAGTCAATGCATTAAGGAAGGAAAATTCCAGCAATTTTAAATCATGTGAACAACAGTTGGACGTGGACACTTAATCTGCTTACGTCCTTCTGAAAATCCCAGTGGACATGCACACTCATCCTTTGAAAATGGGATGCAGGCTGGCTGGAGGTAATCAATTCTTCAAAGTCTTTCTTAGATAAGATTATTTTTAAATGTAAAATTGTCTTGACCATGAGGCTTAAAATCTGACTCAAACCCAACTGTCACCTTGTACTACGTGAGCAGCGTAAGGCAGAACAGGGAATTCACAGGGTTGCAGAATCTTCCCTTTAAATGAAATCGCACATACAGCAAACCAGAAATCTCCTAATTTGCATTAACCGCCTTCTGAAAGCACTTAAAGGTGAGTTACTATGACTTTTTGGGCTCAGATGCCTGTTAATTTTGTACCACTTTTCACAGATCAGTTGACAGAAGACGCAAAATGAAAACCACGTGCCCCAGGAAATGTGCTGTTTTACTCTGGAGCTCTGTCAGGATCATCACACAGGGAGCCTTTTCCTTCTCTTCTCAATCAATGGGATGTCAGAGAAGATCCCAGACCAACAGGAGAAGAGAGCATTGATGTATGCAGCATTGTTTTGTGCCTCTATGCCTTTTATCAAGTAGTCATCAGGCTCTCCTGAGCACTCAGCAGAACAAAGATTCTTCCAAAAATACATATATAATTACTCAATTAGCCTGACTGGATTGTGTATTGTATCAAATAGGAAATGACAAACAACCTTATCTGAGGCAAAATTCCATAGATTTGCCCTTCTGAGAGGACATCTGGTAAAACATCATGTGAAAGGATAGACATGAGAAATCAGGTGCAGTGAAGTAATGTAAAAGTGTAATTGGTGATGACTTCAGAGAAAGCTGAGGAACACATGTTAAAGAAGAGATAAAGTGCACTCTTGAGGCTGTTTGGAAAGAGGGTCAGAGAAAAAGCTGCTGTCTGGAACTTATTTTGTAGAACTGAAATACATACATTTACTGCCAAAATAAGCACTTACAAAATTTACACATCTCTGTCCAGTTTTAGCTCAAAAATACGACAGTTCCTATTTATGTTACAGAACCTCTTGCCCAGTCTCAGAGAAGCAAAGCACTTGAGGATGGAGAAAAGTCTAATTTTACTTTGCCAACAAGCACTTCTAACTTCTGACGTCCTTTGCACATCTCAGTTTTCTCCTACATACAAAAGATGATGGTTGGAACGAGTATTTACCAACCCAGATGAAATAACGCAAAGCGGGGAAAAGCAAATGGCAATAGGTTTGTTCAGACATTTGGCTTATTTTCATCTTAAGAAATTAATGGAATTCTCAGAATTAAATATAAGCTGAAATTTCATGTCCTAGAACAGGCATTGTTCCACCTACAAAGGGCTGAAGAGAGTGTCTAGACAAATTCCCTATTGCTTTTCTGGGATGCAAAAATGGTTCAAAAAGGTCTGAAGCCAGATTGCAAAAGACTGTACCCAATAATCCCCATTTTACAGCCCAGAATCTTAACTCTTTTTAGACAGAATTTCATATTATGAACCATCTTAGGTCTCAAAAAACATTTAACAACTTCTCATTGCAACATCCTGAGTTAGTCTCATTCTATTTAAAAAGGCTTTAAGTAACTTCATCAACACCTGCACCCTAATCCAGATCCATATGTGCCTCCTAATCCAGATCCATATGTGCCTCCTAATCCAGATCCCAGAAGATCCTACTCAGAAAAGAACAACAGACTCAACCAACAGGTCTTCACCTCATTAAATCTCATCAAGTACTAAACAATTTCCCCAGTGTAATTTTATTGGTCTGGGAGGAAATTGTTAAAACATCTTCAACAGCAGGTTTGTACCAACTTTCCCCTCCCATTTTTTCTTCTTCTTTCCTTCATGACACAGGTTCATGATTTTTCAGGAGGTATTAAAATTGAATTTTAGATACAAAATCTTTACTTATAAAATGCTAATATTATCATTCAGAGGTTTGCATCTGAAGGTGCAGAGCCAGCCAGTCTATTAGATGCTCTCAAAGGCTGTCAACACTATAAATCAGTATTTTTATTTTAATGTAGAAGAGTTATTTTTTCCACAAACATGCCAGATTAATACTACAAAAGTCAAAACAAATCTACTTCATGAACATCAGCAATGACTAAAATTAATTCAAAATATTACACTTCAAATGAAGCGTCATTATGAACATGCAGAGAAACCAAAACTAGAATAAAGTAATAGAGATATTAGTTAAAAAAAAACTCTCTGCCATTTTGCCAGTAAATGTACACAAAAACCCTTTAGTCCCTATTAGAGAAACAATGCCTGGGACATGCAGAAGACACCTCTGAAGCCAGTTAGAAAATACTGTTTAGAAAGACCTAATTATCTATGCAAAACACTCACTGAGAAGTTTCATGCTAAAACATCAGGTTGACAATGTAGAAATAATTCAGGAACCATTTTTGTAGATAAATGGCCTTGTACCATCTCTTTGATTCACATAAAGGCCCCCCAAAAGACAGCAATATAGGAAAGTAATTCATTATAAATGCCTTTCAATTCCACACTGGACAGATGGCTCCGCTCTCTAATGTGACCTCTCTTTTTAATTTTTTTTTTTTATTTTTACTGGATTAGATCCAGCAATCCAGTGTTGGTGTGATGTTTAACAGCTTAGACAAGACTTAAATAGCATTTTTCCCACACAGTGTTTCACTTGCATGCTGTTCATTTTTTCCACCCAATACAACAATTCAAAAATTAGAAATATAGGTATTAATAATAATTTTCTTTTCGAAGAAAGAAAATTTTGCTACGTGATCTTGGGAAGATGGACATAAAGAGAAAAGGAGTAAAAAGACACATTTGTAACATGAAAGAAGTTAATTTTTCCTATACACTTAGCAGAAAACATCACACGTAAGACAAAAATAAACTCTACAATTCTGTCAAATCTGGATTCATGATATTTTGGAGAGCAACAGGGGAAACTCTCCACACATCCTCTCACTTACTAGCACAGTATTTACTTGCTCACAGATTTTAATTTTTTTTTTTTTTTTTTGGCTTTCAGTTAATAATTTCTTTTCACATGTGTGATATTTCAAAAGCATGAGCTGGCCCTGTTGCACATGTTGGGTTGGTTGATGGAGGCATCGGGGGACAGTGTTTGCCTGCACTCGTTCCAAGACCTATGGAACAGCTATTTTTGGAAGAACCAAGACTCAACATACAACTTAAAGACTCTAGCAGCAGCAGAATTTAAAATATTATAGTCTTACAAAGAGATTTAATAGTTTCCAGGCAGCCTGATTGGAGAAATAGTATATTTTAACACATACAGGGTAACCACAGCTCTAGTGTGATTTATTCATCACGGAATTTAAGTTTTAATTTGATTCAGCTACCTGCTAGGCAAGTCTCTGCAGGTAGCAAATTCAAGTTGATAGAAGACTTTTCAGAAGCATCAATTAACAATAGTTATTAAAACAGTGACCTCTGCCAGCTCTGGTGAGATGACACTTCCTGCTTGGATAGGCAATGAAGAGCGTGAAAAGAAATTCAACACCACTCACGCTGAGAAAGCGACTTCACGTCTCAAGACTAAATTAGACAGCTGGCACCATCCCTGACATCTGTACAACAATCCTGGAAGTCTCTGCCTCCTCTCCCAAATTCCACAGGTTCTGTAGAATTTTTTTTTATTATTATTGTTAACACAGGCTCTTGCTTTTCACTTCTGCAGAGCCTCTATAAAATGCTCACGGTTTCCTGGCTCCGGTACTAAACTCTCTTGTTTTGAGCAAATTCTCCTCCAGCTACGAGTTTCCTTGCCAGGCTGTTTTCTCTTACAGTTGTTAACACTGTCCTCTTGTCCTTTCTGAACAAACTGCTTCAGCAGTTTCCTCTCTCTTCTCACCCAATTTCCAAGTTTCTTGTGGTGGAAGATTCCAGCCAGGATCCTCTTGGCTCATCTTTCTCTTCCCTTCTCATCTGCACATGGACTTGGTCTCTGCTACTCCTGCAATGCCTCTGTTCCTGCTGTAAAATCTTTATTCATGACACATCAGAAAGGAAAAACATTCTTTCAAATAACTGACTGACTTCGAAGTACCAGGAGGCGAGGTGAGGGCAGAAGGAGCAAATCTGAGTTGTGCACAGTTCTTCAGTCTTGGGGCTAAACCCCAGGATGAGCAGGAGGGAGTTTCAGCACTGGAGAGTCTTGGCAGTATGAATCCACAGGTGTGGGAAGAAGTCAGGATGTGTGGGCTGCAAGGAATTGATTTGCTAAGACACCTGGAACAAAGGTCCTAAGGAACAAATCTGCTAAAATTTTTGTGCAACCCCACTCCACTCCACCTTCAGAGGACTGGAAGCACTGAAAGATCCAAACCTGAGAGAAGGCAGACTTCCATTCTTAAAAATCTTAAAAATCCTCCTGTTTTCAACTTTGCTATGGATGTTATTTTGGTCATAGAGGAATTATGCTTTATTACTGAGTGGATGCAAAAGATTAAGTTATGTGCTTAAATAGTCTAGCAGTGTTTACATATAAACACAGGGTGGTCTGCTGCAAAAGCATATGCACACAGAGCTGTATCAAACACTCACCATCTGCACTTCTCACTCACAAAAGGCCAAACCTGGTACAGCACTTAAGGACACATGTGGAATCATTTGGACAGCTCTCCAGAAGCCAAGACAGAGTGTTTAAGGGTTGGATTTACAAAGATATTTAGAAACCTGAGGCTGTGATTCAACAATTTTCGGGCTTCAGCAGCAATAGTGACATAAGGCACTGACACATCCCCTCCTGCACAGCATTCAGCCCCCTCAGATGTGCTGTGCTGGAGGAGCTGGAGCTCACAGCTGAGCTGGCTTGAAAAAAAGAAGTATTGGTTTAAATCTAAACCAGTTTCATGATTCAACTCCCTGTGAGGCTGCACACATGGCGTGCCAGTACAATTCCTGCTGGCACTACACATCATGGGCCACGAATGCTGCACACTGGGGTCATTCTATTACAACAATAAAATATTGGTTTATGGTAAAATGTTGTTACTTAAGCAGCATTGTTTATACAGCAAACACAATTCTGAATTCTTCAGTGAGTCCACTGCTAAATGACGTGGTGCAGACCTGCCTGGAATGTCCTCAAAGGTCTGAGCTGACAGTGATGGCACAAATGAACACAGGCTCTCCTCCTGAAAGCTTCTGGAATGCAAACCTGCTGCTGAATTAAATACTCTCTGGACATCTGCACATTTACATTAAATATGAACAAACAGCTCTGTAACACACTCTGAAAACACACGTTGTCAGTGCATACTTTGTTTTTTAATACAGAGCAAAAAGACATCTCTTCACAATGCTGAATTCCAGTGCACCACCTTAAAAAGCGCAACTTTAATAAGGAAAACTTTAACTTACAAATAGAGACCTTGCAGTCCAATTCCCAGGGCTATTTTATTATAGTACTGAAATAGCTTTCTTTGTACTTATGCAGAATGCTCTTCAAAATGCCTTTAATTCACAGCAGTAATCATGAGAGGAGTATGGATATTAGAATGTGTGAAAACTGGTTAACAAAACAAGCATGCATCTACTTTACAGTCATCACCAGGATCCTGCCTGAACCTGCACTGGTCTGTGCTTTATGAAATAGAAAAGCGTTAACTCCTTTATACACACCTTGAGAGGAAAACCAGCCCTCCCTTAACCATTCAGCATCAGAGGTGAAATAATTTCAGAACCAAAACTCCACAGCACAAATGCACTGTTTATATTTCCACTTCATGAAACATGATGTTGCACAACAACAATAATTATACTGCTATTATTAACAACAAATGCTAAAGTAGTTTTCAGGGGCCTGGGTAAGAATCAGAATTATTACATTCGTGTTTATCTACAAAGATGATTCTTGTATTTTTCCTAACTTTTCAAGAAATTTGTGCCACTCACATCAGCCTAAATTTGCACGTGCACACCCATTTCCATACAGCAGAGCTGTGTCAGAATTCCTCAGGAGAAACTCAAGCCAGAGTCCTTTAAAAAGGAAAACAAATGCTTGCACACACACAGAGCTGTCCCCCACGGTGTTCCAAAGCTGGATAATGCCCCCACCCTCTCAGGGTTCACCTGGGGCTGCTGGGTCAGTGCTGGGAGATGAAGCCCCCTCTCCTGCACCCCCAGTCCTGCAGGTAGGGACAGGGGGTTCAGCTGATCCCACTAAACACCAGACACTGCTTTGACAAGGGGCTCAAAGGAAGGCACAGAGCTCAGTCCTGCCTCGAGGAAATGTGATGGGCTGGGATGGCTTCTTAACCAGCCAGATTGCCACGGGAAGTGAGTGGGGCTGTTTCCCACCTGGGAAAGGCCCCACTGTGTGCACTGACCACCTGATGGGACCCTGACACCATGTATTACTCCACACTGGCACTGAACTTGAGTTCAGCCTTCTCAAGGTAGAATTCATTATTTTATAACCTGTTATTTTCAGCTCTGCTATTGAAGATTTACTGCAACAGCAAAGCCTTCTCACTCTCTTTCTTTGTGCTTTATTTCTCCCTGAACAGAGCAGAAATTACAGTACTTACCTCCTTTTATGAACACCAACAGATGATGCATGATTCCTATTATTTATTCTATACTTATGGGAAGCAGCAAGATTTTACCTTTGGGTGCAGTGAGTGATGAACAGGAAACACAGGATGTTGTGCCCAGTTAGACCTTTTCACACACTGGGCTTGACCATGACAGGCACTGCTGGCAGGGAGAGATCCTAGTGATCACTGCACTCAGGCACATCACCTCCCTGAACTTAGTGAAGGCATCACAAGTTCCAGAGGCGGGGAGGAAGGGAAGATCAGGGATCTAACCCTTGGAGGATAGCTACTATATCAAAACAGGAGAGCAAAGCAGACCATTTCATACACAGGACTAAAATTACACAGAATTAGCAAGTGAAGACTCAAATTTTAGACCTCATCAATAGAGTTCAAACAGCCACTCCAAAAAAATAATCCTCTTCAAGGTCTAGAGCTTTTGTTAAAATTATAAATCGTGGTAGAAACAGGCAAGTCTTAATATCATTAGTTCTAAGGGTACTTAAGATACTTGATATCAGCCTTTAAGAATCCTTAAGATCAATTTGTTCTTCTGTAATTAAGAGGGAAGCAAAGGTGAAGAAAAAATCAGAAAAGATGAGATATAAACGTTGCACAGCCCACTGCAATTTATTACACAAGCTTTTACCCATTTCAACTTTTGTGATCACTTACTTTAAGTTTTCTTGAGGGAATTTCATAATTAGTCCTGGTTTTTAGCTCTTCAGAATTATGATCTGACCAAGTACTTCGATCTGCCTGTGATACTACAGAGATAAAAATCTATCTTACAACTCAGAGGTTTATCAAAGGACTCCTTCAAGGTCATCTTCACACTTCAGTAGAAAAACTGGAGGTAACAAGAACAATTAGGCATTTATAAACTCAAGACTCTCCCAGTACAAACATTTAGGAGAGAGAAGCCCTTCAAAACCCTATTTTATAAAAAATATGCTTTCATCACTTCTTCCTCCAGCATGACAAGCTGTTCCTTAGGTTGAGATTTTGAGATTTTTTATAGGGCTTATGGAAATTAATTGCGTGGCTTCCGCTGAAAGTCAATGTGGGGGAGGAGGGTGAATTCCCTTGAGAAAAACTGAGAAAAATTCTCCTTGAACAAGAAAGTTGGTTAAAGGAAAGGGCTCATCATGGCTGTAACTCCTGGGCTTGGTGAGCACAGTGCAGACATGGCAGCAAAGTGACAGCAGAAATTCACTGCACCTTTCTGGCCATTTCCCCACTCCTGTAATCAGATTCCCTCTCATTTGTTATTTCCACTCACACAAGGATCATGTGCAGCCCCAGCACAGATCACACAGGTTTTAAGTTCACTGTGGCTTTTGAAATGTTGGAGCCTCTGAGCTGGAGTTTGAAGTCTTTCATGGGGCTGAGAGCTGGACTAAAGCCAAGTACCAGAGTAAGAAATACAGAAATTCAGAAGTGTAGTCCTGTACCTGCATTGCTTGACATCACCTGATGATTTTCCCTAAAAAATAGAACCTAAGCTAGCATTAATGCCAAATATATTTAAAGTAGAATAAGCCCTGCAAAATTACCATGTCTGGTGCAATCTGGGAGAAAAGCTCAGCCTACTAAAAAATACTATGATTCTGTTTATGTAGGCAGACTAAGAGAGGAAAGTGCCCAAGTGAAATCCAAGGAATGAAGATCTCCCAAGGTAAGCACAAATATTATCATTAACACTGTCTAGCTTAGTTCCAAATACGTTTCCCAATCTTCTTCATGAATATCGAGCTCAAAACTTGTGAAGAGCAAATTCCTTTAAGGCATGTCAAGTTGGTTATTCAAAGTAAAGAAATTCCAGGTTGTCAGATAATTTCTAATAGTAAACAGATAGAGATTTAAAAAAAGAAAAGACAGTCTATGCATCCACAGTCCTTTATTAAAAACAAAGAAAAACTAAAGCCTGTCCACTGTAATGTGACTGAGTGGTACAAAATAATCCACCTGTTCCTGGGTCTGTACTTGGTCAAGAGCCAAGGTTTGTACTCTGCCAAACATCTCAAAAGTGCTGCTAGAGAAGGGCCAATAAAACATTTCCTGCAAGCCCTGCAGACAACACGAGCCTGCTGAACCCTTTCTGATCAGCAGCCCCAGTGTCTGGCCTGTCTGTCAATGCCAGTGGCTCTCAGCAGGGAGTGGTTTATTATTCTAATAAGATGCTCCAAATGAAGAAAGGGTCAGCTCTGAATCACTGCCATGAGAAGATTTAATTAGATTTTTACACTGACTAAAGACATTCCCTGCACACACACACAATTTTACATATGGAGATAAATGATAGTGTCTTTTAAAGCAAGGTTACTTTTGTTTTCTTTCTGTTTTAAATACCCTGCTTCTATTTTTCCTTTTCTTGAGATAGCTGTTTACATTACACAGTTATAGTGTCCAAGCTTAAAGGTTTCTTGTGAAAGAGTTCAATAATTTTCTGATTAAAAACTCTCTGGGCAAACCTGAAGTATTCCACCCATTACAGAGCTCTATAATTTCCTAGGAAAAGGTCTGAGAACTCATACCCAATTAAAAATTAGAAAAACCCAACAAAAACAGCCCAAATTTTCTTAATGACAGAGTAAAACCTACAGAACAGATTGATACTGAATACATGCACATTATATATCAACGCATTATTGTTAATATGCTGTTTTAATTAAAAATATACTAGATAAAGAAGAGAAAGAGGCTCAGCTGTATCTGATCCACACAGCTGCAAACTCTACCTGTATTAGCAGACAGAACATTCATTAAAGGTAACCTCACATCAAAGATTTTTCTAAAAGCCACCAGAGGAACGTTGAAGTCAAGCACGAGGGCCAGAGCTATTAGGGCTGTTTCAATCATTAGGAAACCATTATCTCAAATTCATGCTGCTACCAGGATACAGGTTCACCCAGTAACATGACAGCAAATTATATGATTAATTAGCTCCCACATAGCTACTGTGAGTCAACCAGTTGAATCTGATACCCTAGAGAAACAGATAAAATTTTACCCAATGGTAGCTACTGGCTGCACAGATCTTCCTGCAGTTACACTCCCAAACATCAGAGAATTTGCAGATGTTTTAAGGGAGCTCCCCAGCCATGCTCACTTTGCATTCACTACTCAGTGTACAGATGTGCATTTCTGTATTTGATTTTTCTTTCGCCATGTAATTATTTTCACTTTTTTGCTTAACTGCCATCAAGGTTCCTGTAGATTCAAAACATAAACTACACTGGCATTCATCTAATGGTACCCATTCTTAAGAGCACTTCATAGGCATTTTTAAAAAGGAGACAAAATATTTGCCTCCTTTGGCAATTTGGCAAAAGACACAATGAGACAAACACTGCACAACAAGTCTGAAAAAGATGATGGGGAAGCTGGAAGAGAATGCTTAACTGAGAACAAAACAAATTAAATTACATCCACCACTGAGAACTTCCCTGCTCTGACTGGTGTCCTGCACCCCATCCCGCCAGCTGAGTCAAGTGGTGAGAAGTAAGCCACAGCAAAATAAAAACAAACATGGGAAACAAAACAAATCTCTCATTTTATTCTTTTCAGGGGTTTAAAAAAACCCCAAAGAACATATGTGTACAAACGTTATCCAGTATTACAGCAGTTGGTGCTCCCTGACACCTGGAGAGGCTCTGCTCACTCGGAGCTGAACTTTTCTCAGTACATCCTCTCCTTCACACTCAGGAGACAGGAATGAACTATTTATTTAGGATCTGACAACACCAGGAGTCATCAGTGGAGAGACCTTATGTGAGAGAAAACAACTTCATCCTTGAAACTCCCAGAAACAAACCAAAGCAGATTAAGAGATAAGGAAATATTTGAAACAACCTGAAAATCTAAGGACCATCCAATAACCAGGTTCTCTGTGTGCCTTCTTCCCACCAGCATTTTAAGACATCTTGAGGATTTCAGCAGAAGGTATTTGAGAGATTTGCAGAATGCAGACCTTTAAGATCCAGTATTTATTTACTGACACTTTAACAAAGCAGTTAATGCAAAAGCAAACTGTTCACTGGCATTAAGAGGTTTCTGGTGGAGGGTGATGCCTAAGACACCAAAAATTAACTGGCTTTAACACATACCAGCACAGAAAGAGATGATTCAATCATGGCACTGCTGAGAGATGCAAAAGAGCAGGACAGAAAGAAGGATATTACAACACTCAGGCTACAATATCAGAATCTTTATCTCTATTGATGACTTAATAAAAAATGAGGGAAGACAGCAATTGTGGAACAACAGAACAAAATTAGTAGCAGCAGATAATATTTCAGTTGTACTAGCAAAAATTATAATTGATTTTCTGTCTATGGTGTTAAAGTTGCTATCTTTGCTCTGAAAATAAATTTTAATTTTAAAAGCATAATCACATGTTAAAATAGTTCAACCTGGCACTTTCTGTCCACAGGCTCCTTTTACAAGAGGGATACAGGAGCCACCATTGCTCTGTCATGTCAAGGAATCCATTTCACTTCCCTAGGAATACCTAAGATTAGAAAGCATTGAATTTGCTTATCATCTGCTATGCTGTAAAATCAGGTTGTTGAAGAAGCTACCTTTTGTCTAAATGAAGAGCAACTTTCAAATTAGAAAAGATCATGGAAGCATCCAAATAGAAACTGTTTTAAAGCCAAATTTCAGATTTTTAAAAAACCATGCAACTGTTACTTTAAATGCCAAGCACTCTTCCTTGTAGCACTCCTTTCAATTAACTCAGCTTCTCACTGTGGGTTTTTTAAGAAGGCTACTATAATCTACATTATTACTTAATACAGTTTCTTCAAAAATATCTGTTTTCTCCTTCCATCAGCCACTGCCCTCAAACAGTCCTTCTCAAAGGTTCACAAAAAGAGGGCTCAGCTCTTTTCAAGACCTGTCTACATGGCACACACAAATCTGTCATGAGCAAAGGCATCATCTTTGCTGAGCAACTGTCAAAATGCAAAAACCAAAATGAAAGAAGGTTCTGCATGTAAAACAGGCAAGTAGAAAAGCCTGGGTTTGGCTTCAGGGGAGCTCAGCTTTACAGGGCTATTTTGGACACAGATATTACATTCTGACTTAAAACACATCAAAACTGTAGGGTATTTTTTTGCCACTCCTGGAGCACGTTTGATTTTAATACCAAACAC
Source organism: Anomalospiza imberbis (assembly GCF_031753505.1). Lineage (NCBI taxonomy): Eukaryota > Metazoa > Chordata > Aves > Passeriformes > Viduidae > Anomalospiza > Anomalospiza imberbis. The sequence goes on along the minus strand of NC_089701.1, from coordinate 4,386,506 downwards.
TAAATATAACAATCAGCAAAAGAGTTCAACAATTTGAGGCCACAGAAGTTTAGGCAGCTTGACACAGATTGACAGGCTCCAGCCAGGCTTGTGTGGAATTATTTCATGTGCTGGCACTTTGCCTTCCATCACTGAAATGAGCACCTAAAGGCAAGAACACAAAGGATACAGGATAATACATCACCACTCATTTATCACAACAATAGTTGGCAGTGGATACTCAGAGCTTCCTATCAGGCCCTGCAAGTAGGAATTACCTGGTCATTCCTTCATTCCTCACAACGTGTCATTCCCAGACTCTGGATTTTAAAAAATATTACCTGGTCTTGAACAAGAAAAAATAAAAGGTAGAAGTCCAGACTCTCTCCTTGAATGAAGGCATCTACTTTGTGGTTAATGCCTTCTTGCTTCATTCACTCCCAGCATTCCTGCACAGCTGATAAAATTCTCACCATTCCCATGGGGAAACTGAGGCACAGAACAACTCAACAAAACAGTATTTGCTCTGCAAGAACTTGTTTAGGAGTCTCTGTATCTTTAAGAGCTTTCAAACACACATGGCACAGAATGAAAAGGCTGAACACTATTCCACAATCACATTTTGTGAGGGATGGAGTCAAAGCATTACAAGCAACAGTGGAGCATAATGATCATACACAGAATACAATTTTTATTTCATTTCATTCCAGGTAAGCTCAGCAAACGTTAAATACATGACTCACTACTTTACCACCAGCTCTGTGCCAAACTTTCTTTCCCAAAACTGAGCTTCAAAGAACAATCTTGAGCAACACTAAAGCATAAATTTAATTTCAATGCAAAACTTGCTGCATGGAGGTGCTTTTGGTTGCTAAAATTAGAGGGCTTACTATAGGATTCCCCTGGCCATGACTCACAGACAATAAAGACACGGTGTGCAGCCACAGAAAAAAGTCAGCCCAAGTCTCCAATGTTAACAAGGTCTTCCCTGTGCAGTTTTTCTCCCGTGCAAAGGTAAGAATCAGGTAAACACACAAATAATGAGGTGAATGTATGTCAGTTAGCAATGTGCATCACACTATTAATTCACAATAACATACACATACTGCTGAGTAACATCAGTCAAATTGAAAGGATGGTGTTACTCCTGTGTAGGTAAAACCTACACAGCACAGAGCAAATGCCTTCCAAAATCAACCCATCAAGAATGGAAATAACAGTAAAGCAGCATCTGTAAAGAGATGAAAACTGAGTCACTTCACCCAGTGAAACTTCTAATGGTTCCATTTTATTTATTTTTTCCCACTGTGTGCTGGGAAAATGGGACTAGAAAATAAGTGTACCAAAATACTTCAAATCATTTTAAGTGAAGATTATATTTAGAGGAGAAAACCATGAAGTCATCAGCTGGAATTTGCTTCCCCAAGCTTTTTGCATTTAACCCATCCATAGGACTCCTTGTAAACACATGAATACCCAGAAAATGCCCTAAAGTGAAATTAAAAAGTAATAACAGCTATTTTTAACAGCAGGTGAAGAAAGCAGAGCAAAGCAGTTCTCCTTTGTAGTTAGAAAGGACAGCCAGGCATCCTCTCAGACCCTGCATGTGGTCAGGAGCACGGCCAGAGCCTGGCACCCCACGGTGCCAGGGATGGGAACAGCCCCCTGAGCTCCCAGGACACCTCCATGGTGCAGTTCATCACTTGGGAAAACTTTCCCCTTCGTAGAGTTCTTGCTGAAACTACTTTAATTGTGTTTATTTCCAGGTAAGATTTGCATTTTTGAAGTCTTTTACTGTGATACACACCTACAGCTTCCTTCTCCTCAAGGGTACAGGGGTCCCATCTGAAAGCACTTTTATCCCCCCATCCCAGTGTAGCTGTTTAGTTTTCCTCTCAGATAGACAAAGGTTACTTTGTAGAGATGCAGAAATAAAGTTATTAATTAATACATTCACAATGGGCTTATACCACCTTACACAATACAATTATACAATAAAGCTGATCTGGCTAAGCCACCAAAATATAAAGACCTTTGCATTCCACCTTATTCCAGCTCTGCTCCTCCTGCTCCTCATCTCTGACAAGGGAATATACAGCCAATGCAGTTGCTGTAATATATTTTTGAATTTGGCAAGAGGCAGTTTTAATTTATTCTTTTCAGACTGACTGTCTGCTGCAGTAAAGCAGCCTCGAAGCCTCATCCCTCAAATAGCAAAGCTAAAAAAACCAGAAATGGGGGGATTTTAAAGCAATCTCATTATAAAATCACAGCTTTAGCAAAAGCTTTGATATCATTATTAGGTTCCTACAAATTTCCTCTCTTACCTCGTTTGTTCTTCATTGTCTTAATTAGTTCAACCACATGTAGTTTGTGTTCTTTTTAACTTTTCTTTGACACAGAAACAAGCAGTTAAACTAGTATTTGCAGTCTTTAATTACACATTAAAGTCTTCATCCTTGACTTTCTTTTTTACTGGAAGTACAGGGATTCCCTACAGTGCAATATTAATGTTCAGCTCTAAATGCTGCAAGGGCATCTTCTAATGGTTGGGACTGTGGAACAACTTTTAATTAATTGCCACCTTTTAATGGCACAGTTCTCACACAAACATTACCTTTAAGGCAAACATACATCAAAGAGTCAGAAATTTGCTCTTTTACAACAGAGCTGAGGTCCCCAGTAATTCTAAACTCGCTAAGGGTCTTCTGCTCTGGATCTGTGCATGTTTTGGAAACAGCAGATCAACACTGCTACATGGCCCAGAGTCTCCAAAAAGATTCATCTTTTTCACTTCCCAAACAGAGTGTTCCAGTTAATCTTCCCCAAAGTAGATGGGAATGATTTCAAATCGCTGTGCTCGGTCACACAGGGCTCCACATCACACAACAATCCTGTATGGGGGATTATTTGTGGAATATGACAACAAAATATCAACAGGCACCAGCCCCAGGTGCTTTTTGGCTCATGTCTCCTTGACAGGCATGTGCACAGAGCTCATCACATAAGTCCACAGTGGCTCACAACACACTTGTAGAAAAAGCTCCATACACAGTAAAGGAATTGTGAAATCTTAATTGCATGCACTCTCTTTCCACAGTACTTGGTTGGAAGAGGTGTTGAGAAGTGAATAAATAGAATAGATTTTCCCTCCATGTTAAAATACACTGTGAAGTTTTATCCCCTAACCAGTGTTTCCTGCCCAGAGAAGCTGTGGCTGCCCCTGGATCCCTGAAGTGTCCAAGGCCAGGTTGGACAGGGCTTGGAGCACCCTGGGACAGGGGAAGGTCCCTGCCCATGGCAGGGGGTGGAATGGGATCAGCTTTAAGGTCCCTTCCCACCCAAACCATTCTGTGTTTCTTTAATGCACATTTCAGTAATTTACTAGGGATAAAGCAACATCCAATATCCTTTTGTATTGTATGGATAGAACTTATTCTCCAGTTAATGAATATCATAAGGAACATTTAGTTTTAGTCAAAGTATTTCCTTTGGACAATCTATGTTGATCAATGCCTGCTGTTTTTTGTAATTACTTTGTAAGAAAATATGCAGCTGTATAGTACTTAATGGAATGAAATTAAATACAGCATATAACTGCAGCCAAAAAAAAAAAGCACTGATTTGGCATAACAAAACAAAGAAGATTACTGCAGAAACCCCTGCTGTCAGATATATCAACATATTAGAAGATTAAATCAAGATTAAAATGTTTAAAAGACTTGTGTTTCTAAAGATGCACAGAGCAGCAAAGCTCATGTTCTGTATCTTTGGCATCTACATAAGTTACAAAGCATCTCTGAAGTCCCAAAGTTAACATGATACATAACCCAAGTGAACAGCACTGAAAACAGAGAAATCACACAATTTAAGAGCATCTATTTTAAAATTTACCTGTTACACTGAAATTAAATTTCAACTGGATTACCCTCTTGTCTCATTTTTGGAGCAGAGTTTGGTAGGGTACCTTTGGCTACAAGTAGTGAGATGACCACTGTTCTATCCCTGGTATGTTACTGGATTTGATCTCACTGGAGTTGCCTAATGAAGCCCTTCATGAATCAAAACTATATTGTGGAGTTTTTTCTTTCCAGCTACATTAAACTGTGTGCTCAACAGTAAATACCACATAACTGAGACAGACTGCCATTCCATTTAACAGCTGACTCTTTCTCCCTCATCACATTGAAACAAAACACACCCAAAGCAGCAGGACAAAAACATCCAGTCACAGAGCTCTGGAACATTTGTCCCTGCTGCTGACATGGGCAACTGGGAAGGAAAAATACCTGTCTTTAGAAGCTTAGAATAATCTCTCATCCAAATGACAAGGAGTGGGTAACTCACTCGTGTCACACCTGAAATCCAGAAAGGACCATGCAACACCCACCCCAGGGCTGTTCCCTGGGAAAACTCAGCTCAAGACAGGTTAATGCTGTGTCATCACCCTGGAACTGTCCCTGATCATTTGTTACACAGGTGGGATCAGTCAAGGGAGATGCTTCCCCAGCTCTGGGATCCCAGTGTCCTGGCTCCACAAGCCCTGAACACGCTGGAATCAGCATGGCAGTCAGGGTTAAATGGCAATACACTGCAACTCCCACTGAAACAGCTTCACAAAAGAGCTCTACATCAGGAGTCCAACAATTTATTCAAAATAAAAAGAAAACAGCACAATTATGTGATCCAAACTGTGCACAGGACATCAAATACTAAAAGTAATGTTCGATTGACATGGTACACGGCTGCAAAGTAATTAAACTTATTCTTGTAAATATTATTGTTTTACAATATAAAGAACTAATTTTTAATCTTTTTTTCCTTTCACATAAAAGGGGGATTAATTTGTGGAGCAAAAGGGTCACATGTTTCAGCAACATGTTCTTTTACAGTTCCTGTTGCACTGTCTGGCTAAAATCAAGCTAAAGAATTCTGTGAGAAACTTAAACATGAACAGGGATATGAAATGAGCTCCCAGTCTTGAAAGTTATTGGAAACTGATCTCTTCCTTATTAATACAATTCCCCATCATGTACAAAAAGATATCTCCATGTTCCAGAATGCAAACAGAGTTTTAATCTTTAATTATATTCTCAACCTCAGCTCTTCTGGAGAGAAGTACAGATGTGGGTCTGAGGATTATTGCTTTATTACATTATCATCTCCGTGGTATTTAATGAATATTGATACTTAATGCAGCTTTGCCAGTGCAGGCAAATAAGAATTTCAGAACTGCACAGAGAACTTCTGATGACTTTTCTCAAAACAGCAAATACAGCCACACACTTCACTCTTCTACTCTTGAACACTCCAGGAGGAGGCCCAAAGCTTGGAGCCCTGATACTGAATTATTGCAATAACAACACTGGCTGTTAAATAACCCCACCCCTACACCCGGTGTCACACTGAACTGAATCAGATTCATCACAGAATTTGAGTTGGAAAGGACTAACACAGCATAATTTAAACAAGTTCTCTTAAAAATTACAAAACTTACAAACATTTATTGGCTTAAGTATGTTTTGCATTACCTTTAGAAAAACCTGCCTCTTTCTAACATACTGAAAATCCCTGAACTTAGGAAGCAATTAGATGCTGTTTATAAAACAAAATGCTGAAAAAACACTTTTCAAAAAACTCTTGGCAAAGGGCTCAGGATTTTTCCTTAATGCAAAAATGATAAATTATACAAGTTAAATTCCAAAGAATTTATTCTGGCACATCTGATGACTGGGGGTATTGTTTCATATATATATATAAATATATAAAAAACAATACCCCCAGTCATCAGATGTGTATATATATATATATATATATATATATATATATATATATCTGTTACAAACAGCAACTTTTTAATTTAATACTAAATCCTTCATTAAAAGTCAATTTGAGTATCCTGAAGAAAGCTCTTGACCAAAGCCAATGGAATCTGACAGTACTCATTTATATGACAGAACCATTAAACAGGTAAGACATTAATGCTGTGACAGAACAACACTTGCTGGTATTGAATCAAGCTCCAATAAACACAGAGTTTGGGATATCTGCACAGTTCTGTTCCAAATCCAGATGAACAAATACCTGCTGAAATTAGACAGGAAATTAACTTTTTATGGAATCCACTCACTATGCAGTGAGTGGAGTAGCTAATGCAGTTCCAAAGGATGCAGAAAGTATGGACTTCTTTTGAATATATCCTTCTTCTCCAGAAGAATCATCCAAATGAATTCTGAGATGTAGAGAGCAGATCAGAGACCTCCTCCAACTCACCCAGAACAATGAGTAGAAACAAACTGCACATCCAGAGTCTCTATATCCTCAGGTCCTTGTTATCTCCTAAAAGAAAAGTTATCTCTTTTTTTGCTCATTCATCTACAACAGTTTCATGAGCAGCACTGTCTTTTCCTTTATTAAAAAAAAAAAAAAAAAAGAGTAATTTTGCTGGTGTGCTCCTAGCAATAGAGTACAAATTTACAGAGATTTTTACTCAAGCTATTACAGTATTTTCACTGACAAGTTAGGGCATACATCAGACCACAAGAGATTCACAAGACAAGTTGAAGAGCCTTAAAACAAAGAAAGTGGACTCTCTTTAACTCAAACCTCTCTGCTCATTGAGCCTGAAGTTGTCAAACAAGAACAAGACTTCCACTTGTTTATTGTTTAGAGTGTTCTTATTTCTCCAAAACCACAAAGTGACAACAAATGACCCTAAAAAGCACCATAAAGGGCAAGAGTCTCAGTACCTTCTGTGGTGATCAAGTTCTTGTTCTGGCAATTTTCTTCCAGACAGAGAAGACAGATGATCAATCTGGGAGCACTGAGAAAGCTCCACAAAACAGAGCTATCAAAATCACAGGGTTTCCAACGGAGACCCCTAAAAATTCCCATTAAAACTGACTGACTCTTGTGTGTGCCACTGAACTCCACTGCAAGAATACAGACAGCATCCTGGGCTTCCTCTTTTCCTCCTTCCCCAGCTCACAGTGGCTCACTGCTGTTGTTTTCCAGCTGGACAGTGACACACCAGATTCCCTGGGATCCCAGCAGGGTGGTCCAGCAGCAGGAATTCCCCTGTGGACTCCGTGCTCTCAGCACTCCCCGAGAGAATTCTGCTGCCTCAGGGTCTCAGAGACAACTTCCTAACTGCAAATCTGCTTTTGACATGTAGTGCCATGCAAAATAATACCAGATTAATTAACTGCACCAATTACTACATTTCAAGAGGAAAAGAAAAGCTACGCCACCATTTCCCATTGTCTTTATTTATTGATTCCCAAGCAGGAGCAGCCACCCTGGTTTTCAGCAGGGCTGAAAGACACAGACAGTTCCCTAGGCACTCAGAGGAGCTGACAGCTCTCAGCACTTCAGCAAACACTGCCTTGAGATTCCTTAACAGAAGGAAGGAACCCGCAGCCAGATGAGAGGCATGTGAGGGAACGCATCCATTAGCACGTACAGGGAGATGTCTTGTTAATAGAAGACAGAAGGAGGGACAAAGCAGGCAGAGAAAGCAGCCAGCAGTTAGTCATTTTCTCACACAGATCATTTGGCTGGGAATGAGACACATATCAATCCAGTCTTCCTTTCTGCATTTTCAGAGCCAAGGAAAACCAATACTGAAAAGCAAAACCCAGCGCCAAAAGGCCTCTCTTCAAAACTGCTCAGCACCCTTACAAGTCCTCAAATAAACAGGAAGAAAATGCAGATTTTGCTCATAACAGTTGCATAGGGCAGAGAACTTCCATTTTCAAAACCACTTTCTGGATTCAAAATTGCTGCTGTTTCAGATATTTACTAGTGAAGAACTAGAGGCTCTCACCTGCAAACCACAGCACAATGCAGAAGACAGCCTAAGGTTGCGGAGGAAAAAGTGTAAGGACATGCCAAGAATCACTTTTGCCATCACCAAAACCCTTTCTCCAGCTCCTTCTGCGAGCATAAAATAGGAAGAGATGGCTGAGCCTCCAAGACAGGCTTGGGTTTGCTTTGTTTGATTGGTTTCTTAAAAAAAAAAAAAAAAAAAGGCATTTTAGAGGGGAAAGAAGAAAAGCAGAGCAGGGATAGAGACTGAAGGCTCAAGTGAACAGTGAATTGAACAGAACTTGATTTTTCTGCTGTATCACTCCTTTTATGAGACGAAACACCATTTGGGAATTTTTAGTTTGTGGAATACAACCCAAGTCTCACCCCAGCAGCACAGATTAAAGACCTGGATGAACACAAAAACTGCTCAGCTTGCACCACTGCCATGGAGAACGTGAAGTGCAATAGCAAAAGTTACTCATGCAGTTTCTTCAAGGAACAGGACCATAAATAAACAGATAGTAACCTGCCCTCTAATAATACCTGTAACTCAAATACAGACATGTTTACTAGTAAACTAGCCATGTGCAAAATCTGCATAAGAATAAACTGGTTTCAGGAGATTCTTTGCCCAAATCATCACCTCTGATACCTCCTGAGCAAGTGTTTCCTGCGGTCCTTTGCTGGCAGAAAGGATTTACTGCAGTGTTGATATTCACTCCAACCTGCTCTCCTGAAATGACATTTTGGCATACAGCTGCTTTCCACTACTTCTGTTTAAGAAAAGCTCAAGATAATTTAGCTGCTCTGAACAACATTTAATAAACACTTGACTCATTGTTACTCAGCCCAATGACTTGTCACTGAACTTAATTTTAATAGCATACATCAAAGCAAAAATAGACCAAGAAATAGTTATCCCTTTCTTGATGAATTAATAAAGCTAAAAAAATATCCTTGAATTGCCATGGGACTATTAGGATGTAGGATGCCCTTTCAAGGAGATCTGTAGTTTTGCATCTGGATGTTTTCTTCTTTTGCATTTTATAAAGAATGAAGGGAAAAAAAAAACCTACTCCATGATTCATCACTATTTGCATGAAACTACAGCAAAATCAAGATATTAAAATCCATTTGTCACACCTTTTTTTCTTCTTTCTAAATACTTTTCATAAGCCTATTTCAATAAGTCTTTTCATAATCTGCTTCTGTCCTGTGCTGGAAACAAGATACTGAGCCCAACAGGTATTTGATTTGCCTTAATATCACTATTATTCTCTTAAGACACACTGAGATAGCAAAGAAGAACAAATATGGAAAGGTCAAAGAGAAGCCAGAGAGGAGGCAACCAGTGACAGATAAAGGGCCAGCTCAGCAGAAACACATTTCCCTGTGAATAATGCTGGAAGTAGTAATAAGATACTGAAACATAATTCAACTACTGCCTAAAGTTTAGCTACCACACTGAAATTTCAGTCTACCTGCAGATCCTAAGTAAATGCACCACTGAAGGAAAATCATCTACAGATAACAAGACATATAATACTTTTAAATCTATTTGTTATGTACCTCAAATTAAGATTTATACAGCTGCAACTGTTAGGAACAGATTTTTCTATGCAAAAGTACAAGTTAGCTCTTTATACGTATTTCTAGTAACTAGAGAGGACATGATTAAGGAATAAAACAAGAAAAACACCAAAATACTTTAAGACCTCTGAAAAACTGTGTTAACTGATATACCAGTACTCCAGTTTATAGACTTCCTGGAGAAGGAAGTCCATTTGAAGCTCCAGATACCTGAACAAAGAAGGAAAACTAACCAGCTAGTTTGTCACAAGATACCCCTGGTTCCATCCCACATATCAGAGAAACAACATCTGGTTTTTAAACTACTGCTGGAGCCCCCTTCAAACCACTCTCCTTTGACTGATATATTGGTAAAACAAAAGAGCATTTTATGGATTCTTGAATTACCAGCACTTCAAAGTTAATATACAAGGGGACAGCTCTATAGAATCTGATTTTTTTCACATTTCCTTTAAGGAAAAAACCCTCTAAATGTTGACCTGTGAAATCTGGTGACAACAGGGACTTTTATTATTGCAGCTACGAGGTTTTTGGTAGCACAGTATTTATACATCAGTGACTCTTGTTTTGTGAAAAAATGCAGGCAGTTTCCACAAACTACGAGGATGCTCAGCACAATGAACAATTGCTTAGCACTTCATTTTCTACATAATAATCATTTTCTTACATGTAACTAAATATATTTCAGGTTTATTAATTTATAAGCTTCGTTGTGCACATCTCTGTGTTTCTGGCATCTCTACATACAGTGTTGGTACTCTCTGTCCTCAAACAGTTTCTAAGTGTCCTCATAATTGCTTGTCACCTGTAAAAGAGGTTTAGATCCAATGAAAAATTAACATATGGTGAACAGATGGACTCGGAACAGACGTTTGCCGAGAAAGTACTCACACCAAAGACTTTTTGGCTTCAGTCTTTCAGGACCTTCAGAAAAGTCCTGCTTGAAGCTCCAAGTCATAACAATTAGGTGAACATCATTCCTCAGTGACAAGCTCATGTTGCAAAAAGTTTTTTAATGTCCTACTACAAAGAGAGCGTGTACGGAACAAAAATGCAAGCACAAGGTTGATTATTACCATGATTGAAAATTAAATCCAAAAACCAGTAAGTCAATAAGAAATATTCCACCCCCCAGCATGGAAACTCTTCCAAATGTTCCATTACTTACTGAGGAGGCAGGACAAGAGTTGTTGGCTGGGCTTTTGGTCTGCGCTTTGCAGAGACTCCCATCTGGTTGGCCGAACGTTTCAGAGACTGCTGATTCAAGAGGCCAGATGCCAGCCCAGCATGGTACTGCAACTGGATAAGAAAAAACATATATATATATTAAAATACACACCACTGCAGTGCTCTGTCTGTGTCAGACCTCTGCTACCTGTGGCACCTGATTCAAATTACAGCCAGTCAGGAATACCAGTGGTATTTCAGATCTATTGCTTGGTGGAAGACAATAGGGACAAAGCACATGGAAAAAGTCTGCTGTGAAATGGGTCTGAGGAGCAAGTCATGCATTAGGGCAAGGAAGATGATGAATCAAGGACTTCCTCTCAAGTTCCTCTCTTGAAACTTGGGCTTGCTTTTGAACATTGAAACTGCTTCTCCTCTCTAGGGACTAAACAATCTCACTTTAGGAAGAAGATAAGAGGAAGACAGATGCAACCCTTTCACAATATAAACCAGCTTTTTAGAAATAACACTCATCTTTTTCTTCTTAAACATAAAACCACAAAACATTTGCAAAGGAGTTTCTATCAGTGTAAAGAAAAATCATGCTTTTTAAATACCCGCTCACACATCTCCATAGCACTGCAGAACAATTCACATTCAGTAGCTTTCTCCTAAAAACTTCTCTTTTCCTTGCCAATAAAAGACAATTTTTTGAAGGACACAACATGAATCGGCAGGATTTTGAGTACACTCCCACAGCTCTCAGATTTAAGAACAGCTAGAGGGCTCTGCCTGTCCTGCAACCACCTCCAAGTGCAACAAGTTCTCCTCTGAACACTTTCAATTACATTCTGAGTTCCCCATTTTTGAACTGGAGGGGGGAGGAAGATTCACTGTCAGACAAATGCGATTTCCTGCATCATTCCAGTACCTGGATCTATGTGTTCATTACTTTGTCTGAAGATGTGTTCTGAAAAAGATTAATTGTTTCACACGTTAACTCCTCTAACCCCATGGTCTGCACATAAAAAATGGGTTATGGTCAGGAAAGTATGATTTAAAAATGTTCAGAAAATGAAGTGGTCTCAGACCAAGCTGTTCTACAGGGGCTGAGTGAAAAGGAGGGAAGCACAGCTTGGAATGGTGTATTCAAAACCACCTGTGAACAGGAGGGGAGCCATCCCCTGAGCCACTTTGACTCAGATGTCACTGCTCAGCACATCCAGAAGGATTTCTAACAGGCTCCTGGTTCCCTTGGCTGCTTTGCCACGTGAGCTCAGCCATGGCACAACATGAAGACACATCACATTTCTAATGGGAAGAGAGCTGTGCTCCGCCAGGGAAGGGGGGGAATTTTATTGCCCCAACCAATGGATTTTGCTCAAATTTGTTTTTCTCCAACAGTTTTCTGAAATGAAAAAAAATCAATGAGAGCGATGGAGGGTCCATGTTTGAAAGGCAATGTTTCAGTGTCAGGGGCTTAGTTTTCAATCTTCACTACCTGAATGTGCAGGGAGTGCAATATGCAGGGAATTAAAGGCAAAGACAGTTCTGGCAGAAGAGCCCATTGACTCCAGGAATATTCTTTTCCTTTTCCTTCCTGCATCTTTTTGTGCTGGTGACACCATCCACTGATGTGCCCTATGCAGATATTTCAGGTAAACAACGTTATTTGGACACTTGCTCAGAAATGGAGGTAATCACTGGTACTAATCAGAGATGGATTTTAAAGGTAACCTCTTAAAACCATTTCATAACCTCCCAGCTAGTGACATTTAGTAGTCAGGCATTAAAAAAACAACCAAAAAACAACAAAAGCAATAAAAAAGAAATAGATTCTAAACCAAAATTTTATCCTTCAAGGCTGACTCCAAAGTGATTAAGTTATTTTTATTAATTATAAGTATTTCCTCTTAATCTACCTTTGCTCTTAGGGATGCAGGTCCAACTGTCAAAACCTGTAAGGGCCATTAAATATTTACCAAACCATCTCTATAATGGGAGAAAAGGTCAAAGTTAATAAAACTGACAGGCAGCTTCTGTCCAGCTTGATTTATACATTATTAAAGCATCACACACTGTACTGCACAGAGTGCTCTCCTTTTTGGGGACAGGGGGTGTGCACTGAAGGGATCAGGAAATTGTTTCTTAATTATTTTTCTGAGGAGCAGAAGCAAGACTGAAAATAGTGCCAAAGCAGGACCACAGGTATCAGAACTATGGCCAGGAGATTCATGGTCTGATGGATAATACAGGCGCCATTCAGTTCCCTTTACAAAATAAACACCTTTGTCTGCCAGCATCAACCATGAGAGAAATGTCAGCTAAAAACACACCAACATCCCCCCCAATTTTTTTGCTTACTAACAAGAGAATGCCATTTCCAAACACATTCTCTCCACTTTAGGGAAAAGTGCTGAAATGCACTGTCAGAGGATGTTGTGGGTGCTAAAAGGCTCATGCAGGGAGGCTGAGATGAGCTCATGGGACACAAATCCTTTTTGGGGTTAATGAACATACAGAAAGTACATGGAGCTCAAGGAGTCCTGAATCCAGGAATGCTGGTGGCTGCAAGAACACTGGGGAGAAGGCTGTGGGCAAGTGCTGCAGCTGGAGATGGACAGGGGGTGACAGAGCCCTGGGCTGGACCAGCAGAGCTGTTGGGTTCCAGCATCTCTGGTGGGTCTGAGACACCACGGCCAAAAATTGCAGATGGTCAAACCTGCCCTGCCCAGGGCATTCCCAACAAGCTCCCTCTGCTCCCAACACCTGTGCCCAGTTCCACCAGCACAATGGTGAATACTCACTGAAATGAGCACTCCTGCAGCACTAGGCAGTCGTGCAAATCATTCCCCTATCAGCTGCAAAGGAATTCCCCATCACTACTGCAAGCATCCATGTTTTCCAGCTTTGGGGAATTCCACCTGTCTTGTGTGAGGCTAAGCTTTCCCTAAGGAAATATTTTTCTGTATAAGATCAATAAGATTGATCCATTTTCCCCAATACATGCAGATGAAATAGAAAATCTATTTCAGAAAACCAAGAAATCAAAACCAGCAACAACAAAAATCAATTTACAGCATTTAGCAGCCAGGATATACCCCAGTGCCAGCTTGTACAGGTTTATGATGAATCTGAGATAGCTGATATTTTTCTTAAAACTGCAGTTCCAAGTAGATGTGTGAATTCTCCATTTTAAAATCAAAAGTGAGTCTTGTTAGGAATGTAAGAAAGGTACTGAAAGTAACACTTCAATACATACAGAAGCTTTACATGAAGCTAAATGAAAACAGAACTTGGATTACTTTAAATTATTTTTAAAGATTAATTATTTTTCTATGTTAATGGCCACATGGCTAGATTTTCTAGAACAAAATGCTATCACTAATATTTCACATTTTCAGTGTTCCTGAGTATATGAAAACTATATTCCTATATTAACATCTCTTAATCTTCCTCACTAAGGGAAAAGCATCAACAGTGAAAGCACTTGGGAGTCACTTTTCTCACAGCTGTAATTGTAAGGAGGACAATTTCTTCATCTACATAAGATGTCTTTGGCTTTCACAGGAACTATTTAAACAAAACCAAGGTGTATTAAAGAATTACAGATCTGATTTAGCACTTAAAGCATTATCTTTTTAAACAAGTTAATCACATAACATCTTTTCCTTACTCTACCCCAGTGACTCTTCTTACCAGAAATAAGGTAACACATCTTCTAAAACAATGAAAATAACCAAAAAGGACCTCCCAATCCCCCAAAAAATCCTGTCTTGTGCAGATGATCTTTAAAATTTGGAGCAGACAGAAAACTTTTGCTACAGCCAGAACCCTGCAGAAAAGGCTCCTCTGCTCAGCTGAAAAGCACTGACCATATTGTGACAGGTTTCCATCTTAGCCCGTAGGGTTACTTTGCAGTGAATGTTATGAAACCACAAACATGGGCACAGTGCTCATTTAAAACTTTGAAAACTAAAGCTTCATCATTAGAATCAAGCTGGGTCTAGAGGTCTTTAGTTTACATAATTCATGGGCTAGAGATTTGGCATGTGCTGACTGCTGCCCAAACAAGTGAGTACACTGCACTTACTGACAAGGCCATCCAAAGTTGCAAAAATCGTTGAAAGAAGGTAAGAATCAGGGGAAAAAAAATAAAAGAGCAATCACTTGGAGCATTAGCAACAGAACACATCAGCTACAGCTGCACATGACATTTACCATTTTGCCATTAATTAAAGCTTTCTAAGCACCAACACTTTGAAAAGTGAAATCAGAAAAAAGATTTTCTTCGTAATCACATTACCCTATTATTTCTTCCATTCTTATGTAAATACTTAGGGATCATATATATAAACAGAATAACTTTTTCGCAGATCCAGGAAATGTAAAGTTTACATTCCTCCAAGGAATGCCTTTTAGAGAGCAGATACTCACCCACTGTGGCATTTTCTGAGTTCATGTAATCCTGGTGATGCACATTTGCCTCCTTTAGGATGCACAGTGCTCTGCCCCTCATCATTAAACAACTTCCCCTTGCAGATGAAAAGGGATTTGTTTATTATGATAGAACTCTACTTGCTGTTTTGAAAAGAGCAACGAGCAAGGAAGCAGGACACTCCCACAGTTTCATCTCTGCAGACTAAAGTAGGCAAGAGAGAAATTATACTACCTTAATTGATATTTTTAAGCTTTTTTTAGATAATGAGGCCTGTTTGGAAATTCTCTTTTTCTCCGAACAACATTTGATCATTTTAGGACAGCTGAATTCTTGACTTGACCAAAACAGCATCAATAAGCCAAAATAAGAGTCTCCAATTTCTTTACTCATTGGTTTTCCTTTTGTCGAGCTGGGTTGCAGGCTTTTCAATTAATAGAAAAACTAAACAGCATGTCTTTGCTCTATTTTACTATTTAATTAGGACGCTTTGTTTTATTTTTTTTTAAAGCATTTATGCCCCCCAAACACTTTCCAGTTTACAAGAATATTTAAGCAAGAAACATCTATCCATGAGAGGAACAAAGGCTGCTCCCTTTCCATTCTTTTTTAAATCCCTGTGGAAAAGTTATTACCCCTTTTGCCAAACACCCTGATCTGACTAAACTGTGACAATAATGAGCTCACACTTCTCTTAGGGTCCTCTCTCCTGCCCAGGCTGTGAGATGTCAGGTCAATAAAGTGGGATATGGAGCAGGCTGGGAACATCAGCCCTGCATAGGGCTTCTCTCTTAGGCCTCTCTCCTCCCTCCCTCCCTGAACTAGGGAGTTCAAAAACAAGCTGAGACATTTTTATTTATTTATATATATAATGACACAATAGTAGGAAATGCATGGATACACATCCCTGTTTCTTTTAATGCCTTGTCTTTGCTACAGGTTTTATTCCATTGTCTCTGGATTCCTATTTTTGCTGAGAGTGCTGTTTTAATTAGTGTCAGATTTCAGCCTTAAAGTGTGTTCTTCTCATACTTTTCTTTCGAAAACACTGAAGTTCTGCTGATGAATGACTGCTGATGAATGTTCCCTCACTCCAATACTGCTTGCAAGTCTTTGGCTTTTAACCATGCAGAGATAGCAAATCTCATGGCTCTTTCTTCAAGAAATTGGTCAAAACTTCAGCATCTGCATCCTTGCTGCCAATAAAATGACCTGCACTGTCCAAAGTCTCTGCAAAAGCCACTACTCCTCCTCCTTGTTTTTAAAAAAATGTTCTGGAATCCATTTAGTAGTCACAGAAGTGACATATTCTTGCTTTTTGGATAATTTCATCACAAAGGGACACTACACAGCCACCAGGCTGAATTTTAAAGGGATCTAGTGTTTGAAATGGATAAAGAGGCAGAGTAATCATAATCTGGGGTTACAAGCTACTTTATGTACTCTTTAGAAGAATAGCTGTATTTTATGCTTAAAATGTTTATACCTCCAGGTATTCTGAAGGGTTTGAACATACATATTTACTGAAAGATAACTAAATGAACTGGCATTTATTTCATTGTATATGCAGCTACAACATCAACACATAACAGAATTACAAAAAGCAAAGAAGAATTATTACATTGTGTTCTGCATCTAAATGATAAAATAAAACCAGGTGCAGTAACAAACAGCAGCATTTTTAAGTAACCCTGAGGTGAAGGCAGGTGCTTGGTACAGAGGTTGTCCAGAATAGGTAAATGGTCATAGTGTCACTCTGTGGGGTGTATTCACAATTATGTGTTCCTTTAATGGACTTCATTAAATTCTAAAGACCCAAGAAGTGCACAGGATCAATATCTGACAGAAAATCCTAATTCCTTTTTGACAGAAGCATTATCTTTGTATAGGACAAATAATCTGCAGCAGGGGAAAGTGATCATTAAACTACAAGATAAGGACACAATTAGTACCTTCCCCCAGAGCTCCATGCTCCCTTGAACAGCCACCAGAACTCTGGAGACACTGCTCTCCTGCTAAAATTAGTATTTCCTAAAGCCCTAGACTAAATCTTTGGTGACAGGGGCTCAGGTGGCAGCTGTCTCAGTATGAAGAATGACCCGCTGCCTCTGTGGCAGGGGGTGCTCAGGTGCTTAGACAAGAAATGGGGAAGATAAAGCTCAAATGGCAGAATAAAGGGCTGCAATCAGGTACAGAAACACTCCCCAAACTGTCCAGCACCATGCCATGATTTGCAGCTCAGAGGGTGGCCTTTACTACTGCAAACAAAGTGCTTTGCAGATAAATCAAGAAATTAATACTCTTCAATAAAATGTCTACATGGTGGAGCTTATGTAAATCCAACCAGTACAGTGCACAATCAACTACGGGGAGACAGGCAGTCAAGGCAGAGATGAGGGAAATCCATTAGTGGGTAAGCAGTGGAACAGTAATAACAACACCCAGCACTTGTGCTGCTGATTTATTCTTTCCCTAACTCATTACATTTAATTAATTTAACTTCTCTTAAATGCCTTTCCTCAGCTTTGGTGACTTGCACAATAATTAAAATGCACAATATCTTTAGACTTTAGGCAGATACCCATACTGAGCATCTGACCACAGCCCAGCTGAAGGTTTTCCTGCCAGCACAGGGAAACCTGGCTTTCCTCGGTGTCCTGTGGCTTTCCTAAGGGGAAATTGGAAGACCACAACTCCACAGTCCATCCCAAGGCTCTGCCAAGCTACACCAGACATCACCACTCTCTTCTGCTCCAGGTGACCACCACACTTTACCAGCAGAAGGGGCTGAAGGAATATTGCTTAAATTGAGCTGAAGTTGCCAAATTAGAGCTAATTCTTCCTTAAACGGTTACTTTTGCTATCTTTCTTTACATCCAGCAGGCATCCTCAAGCAAGGCTGCAGGGGATGCTGATTTCCAGCCCGCCAGCGACAAGCAATTAAAGCTTGAAGCTGGAGACTTCTGGAACAGAATGCATGAGGCCTATTCCCCTATAAGAACATTCCTACTGCAGCTGCAGAATATTCGTGACCAGATTAATTTATCCACCTTTTCTAGACACTATGAATTAAGCCACAGAAAATATTTTAATATTCATATTAAGAGCAAATCTTAAATTAAAGGTCACTGTTACCACTAGTCTGAGTAAGAGGTTTTAACTCTCATCCTTCTATTTTACAGAGACAAACCCTGGAATCACCACAGGTGTCTGGAACTTCTGAAAAATCAGATTAAAAGGTATTTCAAGTTAGACGTCCAAAAAATAAATAGACATTTATAAAAGTCTTAGGCAAATTATTTCTTTAGATATCAAAGAGTTAAGTTATGAATGTTTTTGGGAATGCAGAAAGAATCTATCAGGTTTGATTGATAAAAGTGTAGCTTTTAACCAAGACTGAAAAAATGGAAGACTGGCAACATTCTTTTCCAGAATAATATGCTTCCTCTGCTTTTTTTCAGCATGGTGCACATAAATCAAAGAAATGTTAAAGAGGCCCATACATCACAAGCTGGCATTTCTAAACTATTTACAAAATCCGTAATAGTCAAGAGGGTGGAAAACATACAAGTGTGACCAGCAAAGTTCCTGAAAGAAAAAAGGTAGTTCTACCATCCCAGCAGGGTAAAGGTTGGAAACTCTTGATTGTAGGCTTTAAAATCATTAAACCAAGACCATCCTGATAATGCAGGGTTGCAAAAAGCAAACAGGATGGTGTTATCAGCCAAATCTGGTGACAACTAGACCAGAGCACTGAGTGCCATGTCCTGGGATGGTGACTTCACCTTCCTGGCCAGCCCCTTCCAATGCCTGAGCAGCCTTTCTGTGGAGAAATCCTTCCTCATGTCCAACCTGAACCTCCCTGGCAAAAGCTCAAAGGAGGTTGGAAGTACAAAAGCAGGGCTGACCTCACTGCAGACAGACAGCCCCAGAAACAGCAGGAGCTCCAGTGCCGAGTTGTGTATCCATCACATCTTCACATCCCCACATCCATGCACACAACAGATTTTGACATATAAGGTTTTCCTCAACAACTTTTACAGATGAGAATCCCATCTCCTCTTCTGAAAGAAGTGGATTGTGGAAAGTTTATGTGTCCATCTGTTGGAGATGTCACACTCTGACTAGAGAGTGCAAAAAGCACAGACATGTTTTACAACCAAATCCCAAACTTACAGTAGTCTGAACGAGTGAAGAGCCATATGCTTTGCAAAAAAACACTTCTTTTGCTACACATTTTTTTGCCACTGCACAAAGAGTAACGGTTCGAAAGCTGCTGTAATCTTTATTTCTGAAAATAGAGCACATATTCTTACTCTCATTGCCACACTCGGGTGAGTTACTGATAGGAAACCAGAAAATCAAGGAAATACTACTCTGGGAAATGCAAATTAAAGACATTCTGCACTGCAAGGAGATACCTGCAGCTACAGAAAAGGGGCAGCTCAGAGAGCTCGGGACTGGGATGATGCACAACAGAAGGTTTGGTGCAATGACACATGAAATGCTTTTCAGTTTTCTCTGCTGGAGACTTGCAGTGGGAGCGTTTGAGATGAAGCTGAGGGACCTCAGAAATAACTTAAAGAGTAAAACAAATGGAATACACTTCATCCTATTTCCATGGGAGCTTATAATGATATTATAATTAACTCAATTACACCACAAGATTAATAGCCTTTAAAATGCTCCCAGTCATTCATTACAGGCCTAATTAAAACCCTCTTTTGGTGCTGAGCCAGCAAGAAACATGAAACTACTTACAAGTAACCATACAGAAGTATACAAGGTATTCCCTTTACTGTGCTGGTGTTTCCATAGTCACAATTCAGTGAGAAGTTTGTGTTTGGGTTGTTTATTTTTTTTAAAATACCAAAAACAACAAGAAAAAAGGACAAGATCCACTTTAGAGGCTCCAACACCTGCAACAGCATATCAGCTCATGCAGCTAACCAGTTTATTTCTAGTTTTGCTGCAACAGTTAAGGGCTTCTACAATAGCAGATGCCTTTCCTCCCACACATCAATTAATTTGCAAATGCGCTCAGGTTGTAGAAATAATGAAGTGCTGAATGCTTCTCTATTGACAAGTTTTGCTGTCAGGAGGTGGATGCTGTAGGCGAGGTGCTAAAATCCTCTGCTTCTCTCTGCACGCCAAAGGAAAGACACCACACGAAACTTGGACATGAAACTTGCTCAACAGCTAACAGGGCACATCAATTACTTTATTTACTCCTCTCTCACTGGAACCAAAAGAAAGATATCCTCTCCAAAAGCTGTTTATTGTATTTATTTAGGGATTTACAACACACCGTTTTACAGGGAGGTGGGAGGTTTTGTGCTGACCCAAGAAACATTGTGTATTTGAGGAGAAAAGTAGTATTTTTCATGTATTTTTAGGTATGCTAAAGAAGTTACATTAAAATTAAGGTTACAAATGAAGAATTCCGTAACTAGGAAATGCTTCATAATGCCTGTGCAATCTAAATCAGTCTGCCTGTGCTAAGGATTCAGACTTTCATTATGTGCTTCCTTCCAGACCTCAAATTACCACAGCCTGCAGGATCTCATGGATGAAGAGGCAGTTACTCAGCACCGTTTTCATGCACAGAATGTTATTTGCAGGCTCTCACACAATGCCCACACTTCTCCTCTCAGATGCCTTCTACCATATTTTCCTGCTTTATCCTGCTTCTTTACAAATACTGTTAAATTTACCTTCACAATTCTTATTCCACTCATGCTGGGTGTGGATCTGAGGAATCTCAGATTTTTAAGAAAACTAAATGTTTTTACTACATACTTACTATATTTGTAGTAGAGTTTCCATAGATAATGACTGCAGGCAGGTGCTGAGCAAGTCTTTGAAGCAGCCAGAGGAGGCTTTCAGCCAGGGCGTGGCAAGGTTGGAATCTCTATCCCCACTTCTATCACTTGAAATAAAGCATTAGTCTGGAGTAGTTTATTGTAACTTTCTGTCTGGACCAGCCACTAATTGGAAATAAAGCACATCCTGCCAGACATTCTCTGCAATCAAGTTAAAAAAATTGAAAGTTACTGAACTTTAATTCCAAGGAAGGCAGGTCCCAGACTATTCCTCTCCAATTCTTCCCATGTTTAATTACCACAGGTGTTTAAACCATCCACATCACAGCAGCAATCCAAATTTGTTAAGCTTTTATTTTCAATTACTGATTTTTTTTTGTTTGTTTTGTTTGCTATAATGAAGAACCCACTTCCCCCCCCCCCTCCCCAGTTGATGTTGGTAAAAAGCAGGTGACCCCTCCATTATCTCTTTTTTCATGAGTGGAATAAATTGACTTTTTTTGATCATACAGAAGGAGCACAGGAATCCAAAAGCTTCTGGCTCAGTTCTCACATCTCTCAACTAGAAAACCCCATATTAATGAGCACTGGTCAAATGGTAACTAGGTAGTTATACAATTAAAATGATGCTTAAAACCATTTTCAAGTCTTAATAACTGAAAATGCTATTAGTAAAGGTACTAACAGGTAAGGAAATTTGCTGTTAAAAATAGATGATTTTCTGCTTTTTAAGATATGCAATTTTCAGGCTGACCTTGTTCCTTTTAAATTTTTATAGCATCTTCAGTTCCAATTTGAGATTTTCATATGGGCTAGGCAAACCTTCTTATGTTCTGTATCAAATGCAAGACACCTCCTTGGCATGATCTGCAATATTAATAATATAACAGTACCAATTCCAGGAGCAGCACTGTAGCATCAACACATGCATACCTACATGAATCAAAATTTAACCATGTACATCATGGAAATCTTTAATATATCACAAGAAAAAAGCAGTTCTAAGACAGCTCAAAGACAATTTGAGATCTCCTCTTTTGCCATACAAACACATGACCTTGTCATGCCTCACAAGGTAACAGCGACGTAGCTGATGCAAGAAAACATATGCTACTTTTTACTGGGCTCAAAATAGGAACAGAGGGGAAGGAGAATCATACTCAGGGCCAAACCCAGGTTTCTGAAGACCAGACTTGCAGCTGTCACTGTACTGAGCAACAAATGTCCCCACCCACACAAGCCCTACAGGATTCCTAACACTGACTGCCACTACAGAATTGGGAAAATACTTTCTGGAAATTACAAACATTAGGGATTCATTACTTAGCTAGAAATTTGCACTGGTGTTATCACAGGGTTTTAAGACTTGGAGGTTGAGCCGTTTTTATGTTGCTGTGGGACACAGTTAAAGCTACAGG
The DNA here is from genome assembly GCF_031753505.1 of Anomalospiza imberbis. Taxonomy (NCBI): domain Eukaryota; kingdom Metazoa; phylum Chordata; class Aves; order Passeriformes; family Viduidae; genus Anomalospiza; species Anomalospiza imberbis. The sequence continues at coordinate 4,364,283 of NC_089701.1, read as the reverse complement.
AAAATAGAAATTATTATTTTTCATGGATTTCAAAGGACACCGACATATATTTGATTTTCCATGCTGTCTTGCAGGCACTCTTCAACAATCCAATTACCACTTAAATGCTGGCCATCTAGCCCACAGACATTTCAGATCCTCATTTAAATCTGGACATACCTTATTTCTGTATCTTGATAATCACTATGAAAATCCTACCAGATCAAAGCCCAGCAGTTTATCAGTACCTCAGTTCAAGGCACCAAGTAAACAGACATTTCTCTCACTGCTCTGTGGACTTCATTACTAATGAAGTAAAAATTGCAGACATCAATCTATTGCTTCAGATGGCCATCATCAGAAAAATAAACAAAAATGTGGCTGCTCACAGTAGCTCATCTGGCACGTTCACTGGAAGGTAAATTAAAAGCACTAATGACCAGAGCACAACAAGCGAGGGAATAACACTGGATTTGAATAAAAAATGCTTCTACAAGGCTTCATTCAACTAAGGCTGTGTTTTCTCCCTCAGTCATAAGATAAACAACTATCAGTGATAGTTTTAATTACTTCACCCATCTCTGCTGAAGGCCACGCTGCCTACAAGCCCTTACAGAAGAAATGAACACTACTTGCCTTTTTTGTTTCTGAATGTTCCCCAGTACCAAGAAAAAAATTAAAGGCAGGAAAATGAAAAAAAAAAAAATCATCACAATATTCCTTAATCTCTTGAAAGAGACAGTGAGGCTCTGGGGGGATTCTCCTTCCCTGCACCTGCACCACCCAGTTCACACCCATCCCTGAACTGGGTAATTCCAAAAAGTCCAGCTGCCTCTGGGAAACAGCACTGAACTCCCTACACACAGTTTGTGTGGTACCAAAATTTCAGCATCATCCTATTGTGCACTGGTCCCAAACCCACCCTATTGACTGCTTCCCATAAAAACCTCAATGCATCCCATATATATGGTCTGCCACTTTCCAAAGCTTGCCAGTTCTGAACAGCCACAGAATACCTCATATTCTCACTTATTCTTCTTTTCCTCACCTCAGAAACCAAAGTAACTCCTTCTCCAACAGTTCTGAGCTGGCCAGAAGCAAACTGGAGCTGAGCACAGCACGGTGCCTATCACTGCAGTATTGTGGGTACAGAACAGAGGAAATCCACCGCAAGTGGGAATGTAAAAATACATGTAAGAAAAAGGAAAACAAAACCCAAACCTGTATCTTTTGGTCTTGAAAACAGACAAGGAAATTGCATTTAAAAAAACCCTGATGCAACTTACAGTTACAGTTGGAATTTTCCATTAGAAATACAATTTTGAAGTAGACACGAGATAATAAATCCAGCATTAAGTTTTCTAAAAGTATTCTCAACTCTTCAGCAGTGCATGTACTTACACAACCAAAAAGGATCTTTCTGTATGAGCTCATAGCACCAGCAATATGACAAACTGGTGTGCATTTAAGGAAACTGGGGCGGTGGGGGAGCCAGACACTGCTTCTCACAAATGATGATTTTTGAACTTGTTTCCATCACTTCTCTAGCCATAAGATCTTTTTTAATGAGGACACTACCTACCTACCTCACATAGTTTATTTTATCAAGCCAATATTTCAGCAACATGAACAACTGACAATTCACTCAACTATAGTTTCTGCCTGAGGCGTTCACAAAAACATAAAAGAGCAAGAAAAACTTAAAAATGGTGCTGGAGAGCTGAAGCCTTGCTGGCGGCACGCTGAACAAACAGGAACAATTGAAAGCTGAGGAGCAGTCAGTAATTTATACTACTGAGCCCAATGCCTGGACAGTAAGGAAAACAGATGGCTCTGCAATATGGAGATGGCTCCATGAAAAGCAGTCAGCACAGGGATGCTGCAATAGCTCAGCAGCAGTAGTTTGCCTGGCTGTAACAGCCACAGCAAAGCGAATTCCATCATTTCAGAGGATAAAACAAAAGAAAAGTAAACGAGAGTAGAAGAAAACAGAAGTTCTTATTACAGTTGGCCTATATTCCATGATGAAGCGTGGGCTCCTTCAGAGTTTTTCCAAGAGTCCTGCATAGACAGTTCTGTGCAAATAAATGAGCTCCATGCAGCCGGCAGGAGCAGCGCTCCTCTTCCTGTCCCGGCCCCCTCCCAGGAATTCTGCATCACACCAAACGTCTCTGAACGTCAGCTATTTAGTTCTACTTTTAGCTCTGCTTTAAATAAAAGTGTGTGGAGTGCAAACTGCATAATGAAGGCTCAAAACCATGGAGATGGCACAGACTGCACCGGGCAGCATTACCAAGCTGAGGGGGGTTTAGGGTTTGCTTTTCTTTCTGGCAGACTTATTTACATGGAACAAAACCAAAATTTGCCAAAGGAAGTTTCCAACTCCATGCTGGAGGAGAAAAGAAGTTGGTTCCAAATGGAAATGGCCCTGTTCGAGCCTTGAGGACAAACCCAGAGGCAATGGCAGGGAACACATCAACAAACACATCAACACAGGAAGAGAGGGCGAAGGAGTTCTTGACAAATGCGTAAGGACCTCAGATTAATTTTTTTTAAGTATTGCATTTCAAGGCCATTGTGACTAAGCAATATACCAGTTATGCAAGGACTTAAAAAAAGCTAAAAATCTAGCACAAAACTTTTCAGAAAGGCCAAAACACTATAAACTCTTTGACTGTAAGAACCTCTTAAAATAAATATATACTCACTATGGAACCAGAGCACAGGTGAAAGCCTCAATTTAAAGCCAAGCATAAGATCCTTCTTCCTCTGCAAGTTTCCTGTGATAAATCAGGTTGTTTAAAGGGCAAGCTCAGTAGCTGGATTTAGCAGAGAAAATATCATCTTGCCTTGCACACCATGACAGGTGATGCTATTCAGCTACAGATTATGCTGACATATTCCTGTTTCACCTACTGGATTGCTTTAATTAAAAAAAATTCCACCAAAACGAGTGTTTTACTGTAGAATATGTCTATTATTTTTCTTAAATCAAAACGCACTGACACAGTTGCTGATGTTGGTGGAAGGGCTCTGCACACAGTTTTACAAATGGTTTAGAATTCAGCATGAGCACACAACTGCCTGAACTTGGGGTAGGCTTGTGAAACTCAAAAGCACAAGTTTATCATCACTCTCAGGGAGTAACCAAATGTTATTGTTCTTTAAAGTAATAATCAAATAGAAAAATCAAAGCAAGTTCTTTTTAAGGAAGATGCTTTCAGATATATTTCTCTTTTCCAGACTTAAGCCTGAGACATTGTACAAGAATTAGAACAGAACCTGCAGTGTACAGTCCCAGCATCCTCCTGCCAGGACTGCAGCCGCTGGCATTGCTCTTCTCAAGAAAGCAAATATTAAGATTGATTAAACACCTTTGTTCAAGTACTCTTGATAATAAAGGGATTATTCTTCTCCTTTTCTAATGGGTATTTTATTCTGGCAACTGATGGATCGTATATTAAACTGTTTCAATTCCAAGCAGCATCTGCTGCTACAGTTACCAAACTGAAGAAAGAAGGGATATAAAGCCCTGTGATTCGAAGGAAAAACAAGAAGAGAAAAAGGCATGAAGTTTACATGACACTAACAATCCTACTGACAGGTTTTTCTGACTTTGCAAACTTCCTTTCACACAGAAGCATTCTTTTATAACCTGACAATTCCTCGTAGCCTGAAAACCTCATGAACATGTCACAGATTCTTGTTTTCAACCTCTCAGAAATTCCTGCAAAAATCTTTCTAACCTACTGGTCAGGATAACATCCAACTTCAGACATGAAATTAATAAGTGCATTTGCAGTCCCCTTCTTAAACTACTTCTGCCCTTTACAAGATTCATTGTTTCCCTAAGTACCTTTTAATGAAGACAAACAAACATCAACAAAGGTTAAAAAAAATAGATTTAAGCAACTTGCAAGAAAAGAAAAACGAAATCATTCAGCCAAGCATGTCTGACTTCATCAGCCACTGAGAAAACCACAAAGGACGTGTTGCTACTCCAGTTTGATCATGCAAGTCTCTGAAACCTTTCCCTGGTCCATTATTTATGCAGGAAAAAAACCCTTTCTAACTTTACCATAAGAGTAGTGAACATGAGACATTAGTTTTCCAGACTTCACAGTGGCTGACAAAGCAAAACACAGACTGAATTTAGGCAGCCAGCAGAGCAAGAATCTCTGAAAAAGGGCACCTTAAATAAATGTACAATAAATGTCTCCTCAGCCCACTTAAGCAGAGCCTTCAGCCACTGCTGTATGTCCATGTCTGCTTTAAAAGCAGGTCATGGATGCTTAGAGAAAAGCCACAGACCCTGATTTCCATCCATCTGGGAATTACTACATTTTGCAAGTTAGCACATATGAAAATGCACTAAGGACAGTACTCTCTGAGTTCATTTAGGCTCACAGAGTTCTACTACAAATAACCTTTGTAAAACAGCTAACGGGACCTACAACAGAGTTTTTGAAGGAATATGACTCTTAAAGAGAATAATCTTCCCATGTTCTGTTAACACAATAAAACCCTTTTCATAGCCTGACCGTCAGCAAATATGCATTTACTAGCCACAAAAAAACCCCATAAAGTTACTTCGAAATTTGTTTGAAGATTAGCTAAAAGTATCTGCAATACTGTACTTTCTGATTCAGGAACAGCTCCCATGCCATTAAAGCCTATTCCATTTTAAACTTCTTCTCCTCTGTTATTCCATGGAAGATCCACACAAGTTTATCAGTACAGGAAAAGAGCAAAACTTCATTAATAAAGTCCTATCAAATTGATACAGCAAGACTATGGTACATGAGGGAACAAACTTGAACAGTAATGTGTTTTGGTTTATCAACCTAAATTAAATCTCTTTCCCCCCATCAACCCCTTTTTCATTTCAAGACTCTCTTACTTTGCAGGGAAAATTAATTTTATCTGAGCAGGTGAATATTCCATGCCCTGGCTGCTTTTAATTCATGCAACCTTCTATGGCAACACAGTCATTTCATTTGGGCTCCTGCAAAAAATTAACAGGAAATTTATTCACCTGTGTGTGCAGATATTGTTGCCTATTACATGGAAATACCACTTTGAAACACCATATTTACAAAACAGAATATTCCAAAGCTGCCTGGTCTCTATGGACATCTGTACAACATCAAGTGCAGCACAAAACATGAGTAAAGAGAAGTTCTTTTGAAGGTCCCACACATGAAAGGGGGTCATGCTGACTCTCTGCACCTGTGCTGCTCTTTGAAGGGACAGAATCATCCCTAGGATGCATCAGCCCAAGCAATTGCATGGATTATCTAACAAGAGAGCCAGACTGCAGCTCTCCTCACAGCTTTTCCCTGCAAGAGAGATTTATTCCTTCCAAATCTGCCGGGTGCAGTGAACTCCTCTCTGCTTCAGCTCTTCCAGAGGGAAAGTATTGGCTTAGAGGAAATAACAACTAAGTAGCTCCCTCATCGACAGCAGAAAGCGAGCGCATTGACTTGTGCCCTTTCTGTATTGATGCTCTGGCTGAGTAAATGAAGATGTACAGGGGAAAAGCAAAGAGCACCACAAGCAGGTATGTGACCCAGAAAAGCACAGTAGCAATTTTCTATCTTCTTCAATCTTCCTGAAATGTGATTACAGTTGACCTTTAAATCTAGTAGATCAACCAATCGATTCTGCTGGAACAACCCCGTGTGTGATCTAAGAGCATGCCCATGCTTAAAAAACTTCCCATGCCTGCCTGGCATAGTCATTTTATTTTGTTGTAAAAGTTACCAAGATTTGTCTGAATTGATTTTACTTGCAAGAAAAACACACCATCAAAACTGCAGCATCAGCAGACACTAAAGGTCTTAGATTCTTGCAGGATGAATGCAATATCAATACAATTAGGATGTATCCATACGAGATGCACAAGAGGGATGGAAGAAGATGCTTCTAATCTCACTTAATCCTAATGCAGCCCCAAGTCTGCTTTTTTAGACTGTGGGAAAAAAATAAATACAAGGAAACCTACAAACACTCCAAAGTATTTGCCAGGCAAAACATTGAATTTGGAACGGAAAGCATATTTAACAGCTCTTTAGGAAGTAAAGCTTTAAGGCTTTCCTGTTGTGTTGGATGAGTTTTATTTCAGCTGATAAACTGTCCTTTTTTTAAAAAAAAATGACCCAAAAGAGACTTCAAGATGGTGTTTGTTGGGCTTCAAAGTGAGGACCAGCAACATCAGGGATCCTGCTCATGGGGAGCATCTCCCTCAGATTTCTCTGAGCACTCACTCTGTAGCACAACCTTTATTTTATATTTAGATATTTTACAGATGGAAAAAGACATGCACAACAAAGACACTCATGAAAACTCATCCAGCAAGCTAAAGCCAGAGGAAAGATGAGGATGGATCTCTCCAGTCCCATAACAAACTTGGCAACACTGCTGCTCCCAAAATCTTTATCCTCCCCATCAGAAGTGTTCTGGGAAGTCCACATCACACACTCGTGTTCACAGAGTCAACTACATAGCAAGTTCTTTTAAGCTGAAAGTTATGAACTTCACTCCATATTACATGCAGAGTGTCCAAAAGAACCAGAAAATTGGAAATGAAAGGTTAGCTGGTGCTTTATCAGGCACAAGAGAGCTTACAGACTTGATCAGCTCTGTGATCTATGAAATTTCTACAAACAGCTTTGGAAGAAGCATCAAATAGTGCAGCCAAAAAAAAAAAAAAAAAAAGAGAAAAAAGAAAAGATGGCACTGAGGAAACTGAAAATGCTACACTGAAAATTCTGAAAATACAAGATCTGACTCCAGAGTAAAACTGAAGCAGACGGCAAAGCAGAGAACTTGTTAAGTCTTAGTGCAGAGACAACTGCAGAGAAGACTCTAAATAGAACCCAACTGAAAGCAGATGGGTAGGGCAGGGAACATTAGAATAAAAATCTAACTAATGGTAAAACACACAGGGATGTTTTTTCTCAAAAGAGAAACATATAACCACCCTCACTGAGGGATAACCTCCGAGGGAGGAGGAACCCATTATCTTTTTAACTGCAGCTTATTTGATACAAAAGTGACATTTTCTCTGAATGAGGAATTCTTTTTCCATAAAGAAACGCCACCATCTGAAATGAGACAGAGCCAGTAATGCTGCAGTAGTTGAGAATGTCATGATTTCCATCAGAAAACTGTTTTGCAGAGATCAGGAACAGCTGTTTCAAACTGAATTAGACTAAAACTGGAAACAAGCTGTCAAAACCCAAAAAATATATTTTATACATAAAAGAACGTATTTGATTCAGCTGTTTTATCATGGTGGTCAGCCAAAAGAGAAATAAAGTAACATTCTGAGATCCAGACATTGTCGCAAAGACTCTCTCATTTTAACACTCTTTATGTAGATTTATTCCTTTGAGCATTTGGAATAGGAAAAATGTCAAACAGCTCATATCACAGATTCCTGAATATTTTCAAACCATGGGCAGCTTAAAACAGTTTAAAGACACCTGAGGACTCTCACTGCTCCAGTCCACATTCTCTGTATTTTCCGTAGCAGTAACAGGCTGGTGCAATAAGGAAAATATACTGAATTGATGTTGACACAAAAAGATTAAAATAATTCACTTTAACCCACCACTTGTGGGTAATAGCACATGCATCCAGCTCCTTTTTGTGCATGCTTGCAGATCCTGGGAGGCTTTTAGCGGGTATTTTCAATATTGATTTCCCTAGGAATAGCAGTTTAATGTAATGAGAAGTAAATACATCTATTTTAGAATATACTGTAAAATGTCACATCAAGATACAATTCCTTTGTGTCTAATGGCCCATGCAGTACACAGAGCACCTTTAGTACTCTGCCACTACCAGCTACAGGAGCTTAGAGAATCCAGATGCAACATCCAAATTAATCAAGACTGTGCTGGTTTTGAATAGAACTAATTGTTCCAAAGCACAACTCTGAACATCAAAGACCTCTGTGATTTTATTACGTGCTGTAAGATGTAGCCATTATACCCTGCTTGCCAACCAAGTCTGAGGTAATCTTGAAAATACCCTTAGCATTTCAACATGGTCATTACTTCTCATAATGATGATTCATGCTAATTCCATCTAATAAGGATATTAGTTATTACTGTCAGCTTGTCAGCAGATGAGCTTTTGAAGAAGAGGTATCTGAGAACAAGCAAATTTGTGAGCATATAAAAAATGTACACTCCAAGAAATGCATTTTTAACTCTCTAGAAGACCAGGCAATCATGCAACTGCAGCCATGTGTCATTTCTCCTCTCAGATTGCTCACCCAGTCCAGATTTAGGCATTTTAACCTGATAGCTTAAGTTTTCAGTGCACTCAGTGCTGCTCCAAAGAAGCACTGAATGCTTCACACTAAGCCAAGAACTTCACAAAAGCAACAAGATAACTGCTGCTCAGGATACAGAAACTTTTGATATTTCTCTGGAAAGATCAAAAATGTGAAAGACTAGCACCTGGTAGAATCAATCAGCTTTCATTAAATCTTCTTTTATTAATTCAGAGGACAGCTTTTTCCACATACACAGTAACTGAACAAGTGTCAGTGGTTAAAAGATTTATCTATGTTTTTTTGTTTCTTCTGCAAGAATCATTACATTCAGGCACTTTAAAATTAGATTAAATGAACTGCTATAAATGCTTGGGCTAATCTTGTATCAGCAAAGGACATGATAACATGTACTGATAAGTGTCTTTATTTCCAGAACTTCAGGATTTGACAGCTCTAGTAGATTTAAATGCTAGCTCATACCAAGAAAATACACCAGCAGCAAACGGAGTTGGGAGTGAAGCAGCTCTGAGTATAATGATCATATTCTGATCTCTTCTCTATTTTCAAACCAACCCCCAAACCAGCCCAACCATGGCACCACTGAGATTCCAGGAGAGCCAAGACATGGTTCTGAACTACTCAAGAAGCCTGACAACAGGCACAGAGTTACACAGCCTACAGTTCTCACCCAGTAATGGTCTGTCATTTCTTATTCACATTCTTCAGCTGTCACAGAGCCACAAAACACCACCCTTTGTCCAGGATTATTCTTCCCTCCCAGGAAAAAAAAAAACAGTCTGCATCGACCTCGAGAGACAAGGAATTCTGAGGGTCACCACAGACCCTCTGCTTTACACACCTTCAACATCAGCAGCTCAGTATTGGCTCCTGCTGAACTAAAAACTGCTGGCACCTTTTTGCCAAATGCACATTTTCACAAAGCAGCAACCAGTGGTCAGAAATGCAGTTTTGATTATATGCTTCCACAGTTCCTTAAGTTCCTTACACAGACTACTCTCAATTTTATTAGCTGTTAAACTATCTCCATGTTTTGTTACCCAATTATCAACAGCATGAGATTAAGATACAATGGGGAAGAACTGAGCATTGTTTATATGCAATTCAAACAAATAAATCCACTGTGAACTGTCTGGGGTGGGGGCAACTTCAGTAACTTCAAAAGAGAACTCAAAGAAGAATACAGATACACTTCTGCATTAAAAAACCCAAATAACAGTCACAATAAAAGACCTGACAACAACAAAAGTAGAGAGCAACAGGGTGACATCATTATATTTTCCATTTTATTTGATTTCCTCTAGAAGCTACAAAAAATCTTTCCCATATGAAAAATACCTGTGGGATTTTTATCACCTGCATCAGTTATTTTATATTAGTGTTCATATTCCTTGAATGCCCTTCATATGAAGGTCAGCAAATGCTTTACAAACATCTTTAATTTGCCTCAAAGAAAGCAAGAAAGGACACTGAGTTCCTGAAAACATTCTCTGTGTTTTCATGGTGGCACCATCCACGAGACGATCAGGCTGGTTCACCAGCAGCGAGTCAGTCTGAGCCATGGAGAGCTGAGGCAGAAGAAAACTGGAAATTCAAAGGCATGCTGGGTCTGAGGCTTTCTCTCAAAGCTGCTCTTATTCTGCAGTCCTGCATATTCATCAATTAATCCCCAGACAACATGGATTTCCAGTTATACTTTGTTGTATTCCTCAGATTCTGCAAGTAAAGCCTTTTCTGCTGCTCTGGTGGCTGTACTTTGAATTACCCAGGCCACACTTCTGTGTCTGTGCCTGGCTTAGCTGCTTTCAAACTCAATACAAAGCAAGGCAGTTTTAATTTAGTTTGATGACCACATTACACAATTTAGAAAGGGAAAGTGATCACTGCCTTATAAATTACATATTTGAGCCATCCAGCATGAAATGTATGAGGAGCTCCTGCAGAGGGAAAGAAGGAGTTAGAGGAGGAAGAACTAGGAGTGGGCAGAAGTGTTTTGGTTTAAACAGAGCCACATCAATCATTTCCATCCTGAAATAGGCTAACAGCTAGAACATTAATACTTATCAAAGAAACAGGGAAAAAAACCCACTCATTAGCAAATAAAGGTGTTGCAAAGCATTAAATAATTCCCACCAGCTGACAAGGGGGCTGTGATTTATAACAGTGTGTTATTGATAGATCACTTCCCATAATTAGGAAAAGGGAGACTGGTACTGCTTACAGCATTATTTTGATCAGAGCCTAGAAAAATACTGTTGAATAATAACAATCACTAGGCATAACAATAGAAAAACACCATAACATTGCTCTCAGGCTGCTTCAGATTTGAAACAAAATATTCTTAAAAAAAAAAAAATCAGTAAGAACAGCAATTCTGTTTGGACACATAACCTTACTTCACAACAGCATCCTGGTGTGAATTATTACTACGATAACTCTGTGAGGATCACAGATATAAAACATTCAAACTATGCAGCAAAAAGAAGTCAGAACCAAAGGCTAATTATTTCTCATTTTTAAAGCAACAAGTTACTCCTCATAAGTCTTCTCTTCCTGAAGTAACAGGGTAACCTCAGTCTACTAAAATGTCCAATAAATTCAATTAACTTCCCTAGTAGCACAAGTCAGCACATGCAGGAAATTCTCACCTGCCATGATAACTTTCCCAGTACAATGAAAAAAACACATTGGCAATTTTCATTTCCTTTCAGTCACATTATTAGGCGTCAAAACCACTTTTATACCTAACAACAAAAGAGTTACAATAGCCCTGGCTTGAACTTCTGTCAGAAACCAACATTAAAATCAAAGGCAAAGCAACAAAGAGCCCAAGAGCTGAAGATTCCAGGAACTCACAGCTGAGGAGGGAAGGTGCATTTCCAAAGAGAAGACATAACTGATGTTATCCATCTCTAACGCCCCAGACACTGCTTTAGGCAGGATCTCCAGGGAAAACAAACCCTGGCTAACAAGCTGCAGCTGGTGATTCTCCCTTTACTGTTGCTATTATTGTAAGCTTCCCTGTTTTTCTTATGGTTTTTCACCATTTTCTCCTCTCACTATATCCACTTTCTTTTTTTAAACTATCAATGCAGAGCTCAAAGACCCTCAGAAAAAATTTCATGTCCCACCTTTTTCCTTCTCCACTAAAGCACACATAGACTACTGAAATTACATTTTGGTACAAGCACTTTCTTCCTCAACACAGCTTTTGCAGTGCTTTTCCCCTCCCATCATTATAATATCAAGGATAATTTCCACACTACCTGAATTTGCCATCTCTGCCTTGTCCTCTCACTAAATTCAACCCTGAAATAAGAAAAGTCAGTATTCTCCAGGCCTACAATTGAGCAGTAATTAATAACTGCAGCAGTTGGGAGCACAGAGGTAACCACCTGTTTCCCAGTCATACTAAAAAAAAAAAAAAAGAGGAAAAAACAGAACAGAACATTAATGTAATTCTGAACAGCAAGGGCATTTCACCAGATATTTGCCCAAAAACACACGGAATTAAAAGCCCATAAAGGACGTTTTTCCAGACTGCTAGGCAAACAACTTTACTCAGTGGCTATATAATACTTGGCACCTACAAAACATTTCTATCCAAAGAACCCAATGCACTTGAGACACATTTAGACTAGAAACTCTCCCAAGAAGTAGGTTAAGTGATATTATCCTCCTTTATCTGCACCAAAAATGAGGCACAGTAAAAATTAGTGTGTCCTCTTCAAGGTTACAACAATTAGTGAGAAAAGCAGGAATAGAATCCAAGTGGCACAGCTCCTATTTTGTGTCCAGTGTACAAAACCCACCAGTCTGTGCCATTCATTTCTCCAGGGACAGGAATACAAATTCCTGTGGCTGATCTGCACAGGAAAGGAGCCCACAGCTGGAGTTCCCAATGCAGCCCCCTCTAGGAAGCTCTGATTCTGCTCTTACAAATCAGATTCCACCAGAATCTGTGGATCAACACATAACAGGATGTCACAATATAATAATGCTGCATTTTTGTAAAAAAAACAAAAAACAAACAAAACAAAAACGTCCTCAAAGGACTTTTTGGCCGCCTGCCTGAAATCCCCAAGAAGTGCCAACACAATAATCCAGTTACATTGTCCATGCTGCTGTAAAACTGCAATGAAGTCACAATGTTTGAGCACACCCAAAATTCAAAATTAATATTCCTTGGAATAAACATATCCTTTTCCAATCAGGATGAAGCGAGTTTTTTTCCTGTTGTGCAGTGCTTCTCTACTATCATGGTTAACATTTCATGTCATTTATTGTCATTAAACTCAGTATTTGTGTCTAATCAATACTAAGCTACCAAGTGCAGCTGTAACAAGTCTGGTCTTTCTCTACATGCTCTATTGATTTTTTTTTTTTTTTTGTGCCTTACAATAAACACAATTCATACAAATAATTTATCAGGGAACATATCAAAATAATTTAATAAACAAAACCTATCTATACCTTTTCTCTTCAGTCATGTGACAGAAAATAATTTTAACTCATTAATGGTAATCTTAACAGTTCGATTTTAAATTTATGTAAAAACAAGAGGAAGCTATGAAGCAACAAATTTACATCTAAACATTTTTAGCCTATTTCCACATGCAGATCAACAGTAATTTTTTTCATTTTGTAATTCCCAGCATATTACTTTCAAATAAATTTATGACAACTCCTGTCCAGTTTTGTTCACTTAGAAAACTTATAATGCACAGATATTGTAAAGTTTATCCAAGTTGCCAAAATAATCTCTTCCCAGATAAGTAAATTAAATCATTTTATATAAATCCTACTTCCCCAAAAAGTTACAAAGTCAGAAAAGTTGATTTTTTGCTTCCTGCTTGAAGCAGTAGAAAACAGCCTTCCCTAACACATGGTTGTCACGTGTTGTAAGCAGCATCTCATGAAGATAAAACAATACCACCACCCCTCACACACCCCCACACATGGGTTCAAGAAGAGTTGGAACTGGAGTAAAGCACATGGATAAATGCAACTCTGAAAGCAGCAGGGGATACAACACTGCACTTCAGTGAAGTTAAAAGTCAAGGAAAACATCTGAAATAACATCACCTGTTCAAGACTACAACTGCTCTCAATTTCCCCACTTCTACTGCTGTTAATAAAATTATTTGAAGGTCTGAACACAAGCCCTTCACTGCAAAGGAAGGGGGAGAAGGAAAGATGACTTGCAGAAGACTATTTTTACTTGAGCAAGTGAACTCAGCTGATGCTGCTGTCACTCAGCAATGCAGGGGAGACTGAGTTTGCTGTTCTCCAACAAACACAGCCTTCCTTCACTGGCTGAAAGTAATTCTGGAGTGTTGGTTTGGGAATTGATCCATTCTGCACACACCCTTCACCTAAATAGACAACAAACAAGCAAAAAACCTGTACAGTGGTTAAAGCTCAAGTGTGGGTCATGAACTACTAAACAGCATCCCAGCAAGAGAGGGGAAACCTGCCCAAAAAAGCATTTTCCTTGCTCAGTGGACATAAAATACACTATTTTCTGTTCCAGTGGAAACCCCTTAACAGGCACTGCCTCAGGCACCCACAGGGCAAGGGCATGGAACACTTTACCAAGGGCAAAGGATGAGCAAGTACACACTGCAGGCCATAAATAACCTCACTGAAGCTGCAGATGGAAACCCAAAGTTTATACCATTCAAAGAATGAGCTGACACTCTTGGGTTCCAAAAACCTGCACCTGCTCTGACCACCAGCATTACTGTAGCTGGATCAAGTGATCACACCACCAAAAGCTTCATGGAACATTTAATGTGTGGGGAAGTATGAGGTTGGATTAATCACAGCACAAACAAGTATTTTTCTCCCCCTACAAAACCTCTTTGTTGCCCAGTATTGAGAACAAATATTGAGAAACAATATTGAGGCTGTTGTTTAGTAAATGAAGCTGATATTCATCAGTTGGTGGTCTCATCTCCTGCAGGAAACAAGCAGCTCTGGGAGCAGGGAAGGGTGGCACAAGGGCCTTGGCACAGAAGTGTCCTGAAGAGCAAGAGAAGAGAGTTCTTGCAGCATCTACCACAAATCTGAGGTCACATCTCTTAAAAAAACAAAAAACAACAAAGCTTAATCAGTATTTCAGTCTAGAAAGTGACTTCCAAAACTTCCTTTAATCTGAGCTTAGCTGATGCCTTCTGCTCTGTGGTGATTTCCCTTGAATTCCAGGATAATGCAAGAAGCAGGCAGCTGTAATGAGGGGTGTAAGGCAGAGCCTCTGCAGACCCAGTCCTGACTGCTCCAGGCAGCAACAGACCACACACACCCTGACCAGGAGCCCTCCTGCCTGCTGCTGTCATCTCAGATTTCACCTGCTCAGACACAGCAGTGTATTACAAAATTAAAAAAAAAAAACCAACTTCCAAGATGTACATAACTACTAAACCCAGAATTCAAGTGCAATGACTCAACAGAGACAGTCCATGAGAAAAACAACTACTGCTATCTACACACATCCTATCTTACCCATAATAATCTCTCTGCATTAACCTTGCAGAATAATAGCTCATTTCTACCTTATCTAATATTGTATCTTCAGTATTACATTAGAGGGTACATATGGATCCTTCTGGGAAACAGCACTTCAATTGTAATAAAGATAACTTATTTTCTTAAATAAAATTGAAGAGGAGGGGAAAAGAAATTTATCAACTAGACCTAAATACTGTTCCATGGCTACTGCATGTCTCCATGCACCCCACAGGCAGCAAAGTAGCTCACTTTCATGATTTCTACTGATACATAAAATAGGTTAAAGCAAAGAAGAAAAACCACTTAGCTGTCACTTGCAATAAAATAAACTTCCTGTGTTTTTCAGTTATGCCTTGGTGAGAGCTGTTGAACACCTGAAAAAGGAAAGTTCCTTTACAGCTGTGTGTGTATGCAATTAATGCATTTGACAAGCTGTTGTGTTCCCAAACAGCTGCTTCCATTACACAGACAACTTTACCATCTGCAAAACTATTGGATAAACTACAGTAAGTAAATATCAGGAGAGCAGGTGCTCATAAATAACAAACGCTGCCAAGATAACACACTTCTGTAAGGGAAGTTTTCACTCTTCCCACTGGACTTCTCCTTACTCCTGAAGCAGGTAAATTTACAATTAGAAATGGAGGAACCAGTGCTGTGACTCACAGGAGCAGTAAAAAAGGGTTCAGGGCAAGTAGCTGTGGAATCACAATTAAATGCAACTCGTCTCTACTGCACTCAGCCAAAGGGGTCAGTAAATCTGCACCTGGAAGAGGGTCTTCTCCAAATACACAACCAAGCACAGCTACAAGTATTAATTATGGTAACAAACCAAGCCAGTGTCAGCTTAGTCTCATCTCCTGTGCCAACACTCACATCTTAAACACAGCATTTTCCATTTACATCTGTGACTATGATCTTCACTCCATTTCGCATCCAGCACTGCTACTTAAACCAAAAACTTGTGCATGCATCCAAGACCCAAACAAAATCAGGCATTTGCTGGACCCAACATCAAAACAAAGCTGCAAATAGAAAGATCCAGCTATTCTAACATCCAGTATCTCATGAATCATAGGACAGTGCTTTGATATGCTGAAGACTCATTTGCTTCTCATATGTAGCCCAGTTATTACCAACCTTACTTATTATTGTCCTCAAAATCACTTTTAACAGTCACCTCATGTCTTAAAAACAAGCAGACTGCATTGAGACATGCAGCACAGCCTGTGCACTCATTTTCCTTGTATTTCGTGAATGTTCTTTTGGAATGGCACCACTGCCCCAGAAGCCTCCTCCCCTGGCAGCCATGGGGCTGTTCATGCCATCAGTAATGCATGAACAATCAAAGGCAGAGGAAAATGCCCTTATCTCAGCTCATCAAAAATACAAGCAGGCAAGCCACAAAGGGGTCACAAATTAAAAATTAAATGCAGGCAGATCTAAAGTGTATTGACAGACCATCACTTCGAAACCATCCCCGCGAAGCAGCTGGAAACAGGAGGCACATGATAAGAATCGAAGGCAGCCAGAAGAAGTAATGAAATAACTCTTATTCCAGAAGTGTATTTAGCAATGAAGAATTAAGCAGGAACAGAAGGATCTGTGGTGGTAAAGCCAGCAGCTCACACTCTCACACAGGCAACACATTTCCTGCAACTTAGCCAGCATTTTTCTCTTCTTCTATCTCTGTCTCTGACTTCTGTTTCACAGCTAAAATAAAAGGTACTGCTCTTCTCCTTCAACATTTCCTTGTGAATATGAGTGCACAGGATACTAAAACTTCCAGCTTTCTGAAATCAGAATCCAGGATTACAAAAAAATTGCTCTTCAAAGCTCCATAACACTCTAAGTTAATAAAAAACTACATTACAACAGCTCTGTAAAGTTATTTCATTACTGCCTGAGTTTATTCTAATAATGACCTAAAGAAGTAATTAAATCCCTGAAGACTTAACTGCCTTACAAGTTTATAAGTTTTCCTACTTCTACTTTTGCTGAAAGTAGCAAATTAATTATTCTTTCTTCAATGCCAATAATCTGCTGCTAACAGCAAGGAACACAAGCAAACATGAAATATTTTCTCAGTTACTAAATCTACACTTAAAAATCTTTCCTGTCCCCCATTTTCCAATCATACCAAATTTCTCTCAATGCCAAATTCTGCTGATTTTAAAAATCATTAACACATATTTGTATTCTGACCCATTACTCTACAAATATTATTGTGGTATTTATACAAACATTATTGCAGAATCCTATCTTAAATCTGAGTAATATTAGAATGGTTGGCTCAATGTATAAGAAGAATTTGCCTACAAAGTATTTATGTACTCTCAAAGTCTTCCTGGCTCATGTATCATAATGAATAATTTAAAGTGGAACTGTTTCTTTTAATGCTCTAAATATTTTCAGATTTATTATTCCTGCTTACTCCTGCCGTCTTGCATAAGGGTATTAAAAGCTACAGCTCTGGACACACTTACTACTAATAACTGTTGTAACAGAAATTAATCCATCTTTTGTATTTCTTAACAGCTTACAGTATTTCAAACATAACTTCAAGAAAACTTTTAAATACTTACTCATCTTCATACTTCTATAAAAAGTAACAGGCATGCTGAAAAAAATTAGGATGGGAACAGGCAACCTGAAACATAACAGTGTTCAGAGGCCAGCAATAAATGCAATGCCATTTTTACTTAAGAAAATTAGATGAAAGGAGTATTTCTGACCCACAAGTAGATTGTTCAGAGTAGAAAAGGAAACATACCTATCCAAACCTATATATTTAATATACAGGTTTATGAAACTGAATTATGCTGTTGAGAAAGAAGTTTCTTTCAGCAAAAACAATTAAATTTTTTAAATGTAAAAGACTGCATCAATATTATCTGCCTTTTTCTTTTACACTACTTAAAATCCAATGCCATATATATGATATGAAAACAGGAGGGATGTCAAAGCTGCTGAATACAAAGCTGCTTTTGAGACCATGGGCAGAAAATGATAGGGAAAAGGCTTCAAGATTTCTGATGATGACAACTTCCCTAGAGGACTCTTTCCTAGAAACAGTTTGGAGGTGACATAAGCTGTTGATTCTCTGTTCTAATATCCCACTACAGTGTTTGCTGCCAGATGCAAGGACACAACATACTTTTAATTTATATCTACATAAGATGCTAAATGTGGAAATGCTTGGGAGTTAATACCCCCTTTGAGATCAAGGCCACGCCTTGGTATCACAGAAAAGTCTCCTCTTAATTAAAACACCATTTTATCCTTGAAAATATATTTAGGTATGTATTATGTTCCTCAATTCCCAAAAAAGCCAGCCCTTTTGGCAGCCCCAAACCCTCAGAAGTCTGCTGTATGGCTAATGCAATGGGAATACACAACTAAATCACACAGATGTGCTCTGTTACCTTGTTTGACCATTTGTAGGCCTGGAGGAGTTGGCTGTAGAGGGGGGTTTTGTCCTGCACAGGGTCCAGGCTCAGGAGCCCACTGTTGTGCAGGGGATGGTTCTCTGAGGGCTTCCCAACGAGGTTGCTCAGACGCTCCAGCTCCCTGGGAGAAAGAAGAAGGGCATTTTTTAGAGTCAGAGCTGGGAGTTGCAGATGTGCAATCCTCCAGGGACAGCAGCACGCACCAATTCTATGTTAGTAGCTAAATGAGTTTTAAATATGTCCCAAATTTGATTTAAAACAAAATCCCTCTTATTACGCAAACGATTTGAAGCAGTCTGTTGGTTGTTAAGCTCAGCTCTTCTTTAGAGAGAAAGTACAAGTCAAGAGTCTTTGAAAAGAACCTGGAAAGAATCAGACTATGGCAGGTCCTGTTCACAGCCCAGGGCACCTCCTGAGCAAAGCAATCCCTCAGAAATCAAAAAATTCTGACTTCAGCACTGCCTGCATTACTAGAAGTAATTTTTTGACCCACCAAGCAAGCAGATGCCTCATCATTTCATTAGAGAACTCCAAATTAACATTGTCCTCATATAAATATACACAAGAACTGGCATTAGTCCTAAGCCTGGAGACAATCCTGCAAAGGCTGTGATTACTCTAATCAAGTATTTGCCTTCCAAGTTCTCAGGGCAAGGAAGGATCTTCTGATTTCCATGAGCAATTTGTATATCTGTAGAGTAAAATACTCAACTGAAGCATAATAAGCACCATTTTCCCATGAAAAAATCCCTCACTGTGAAATGATCTATCATTGCTTCATATCTCATTTGTCAAACACAACATTTAATCATAACAAAAGTTAAGCAATTTTTCAAACTTGCATTAATCAACTGTAGAAGAAAGACTGGCCACTTTGCACAGATATAAAAAGCAGTTTTTC
Organism: Anomalospiza imberbis; assembly: GCF_031753505.1. Classification (NCBI taxonomy): domain Eukaryota; kingdom Metazoa; phylum Chordata; class Aves; order Passeriformes; family Viduidae; genus Anomalospiza; species Anomalospiza imberbis. The sequence goes on along the minus strand of NC_089701.1, from coordinate 4,345,139 downwards.
AAGTGACATGACTAATCAAGTGCTTTTCCTTCTGACTGCCCAGTGCTACACCCAAGTCTGAACTTCAGAACCTCCACTAAATTGAATGCAGCACTCAAAAGGCAGCTTATGAAAACATCTGTAAAGAAAAATCCAAAATATTTCAATTTACATTTAAGAAAGGTTACAAAAATAAACTCCCAACAATCAGGGAACTGGCAGTTAAAAGACTTCCAGACTTCACTAACACAAAATTCTCCTTTATTAATCATCATTCCTTGAAGTTTTCATGGCCTACATTCTTTCCAATCCTCTGGTGCTGTGAACACTTGCAAATCTGCTTAATACTCCTTGACAGAAGAATACAATAAAACAAGTGTGACTAGGCATAATGACTGAGGAGTTGCTGAGCACAGATACGAGTCAATATTTTCACTACATAAAAATCCACCGGTAATCTTAACTTCAGCACACCTTGGAGTATTCCCTTGCTACTTGAATAGGCCAGTTCATGGAATACCCTGAGTTGGAAGGGACCCAAAGGATCCAAGTCCAGCTCCTGAGTTGTTATCTATTGTCTGGGAATGAGATTTTGGGGTTATACCTGGTTACTCTAGGAGGCCACAGAGCTAGGCAAGGATAACCAAAGGAACAGCTCAGCTTCCATGGAACTGTGAGGCCTCCTCAACTTGAAAACTAAAAAGCAAAGGGACACAACACCTACGCCCAGAGCTGGGTACAGCATCATTCCTGAGAAGGGTTATCCACCACCTTTCCCAACAGAAGAGAAGTGGGTAACAAATTACATTACCATGAACACAGCTAAAAGTCAGGAAGGCCTTTAAATCGACAAGAAAGAAATTCTCACACACAAGACCCTGAAGCAGAAGATGTCCTGGGAAGGGGTGGTCAAGCACCTGAGGACACCTCTCTGGACAGTGCTAGGAGGATACAGCCAAAGCCAGCAACTCAGTGGTGGGATCAACACAGACAATCACTGAGCCAGTCAGGCTGGAAAACATCTTCACGATCGTTAAGTGCAACCATAAACCTCACATTGCCAAGCCCACCACCAAACCTTGACCCTAAGTGTACACGGAGTACTCAGTTCCTGTGTCTGTGTAGGGGTTTTCAATTTAAATACACAAAATTGCTGAATGAAACGGTGTGCCTGCCTCTCTCTTCTGCCCATAACTTTCCTCCACGTCTTCAGCCTCAGCAGAGTGTCTCTGCTCACACAAAACACACCTGATGGCACTCAGCAACTACACTTACCTGGGGTAACTTTCCAGCCTGACAAGTTTTGGTAATAAAACGATCATTCTTGAACCCCTTAGATGCTACTGAGTAGTCTGCACCTAAAAAGTGTCTTAATTTTTAACAAAAAACTTCAAGGATAGAGACAAATCCCCCTGCAGCCGAACACCTTCACCTCGTCAATGCAATCCCACCGACAGGCCCTTCGAGGAAACAAAACGAGAACAAAAACCAGGCAAATATTATGAGCATATTCAACCCTCTGGAGACTCTGGAGCAGAACACCACGAAGGGGTTAACGCGCACAGTGCTGGGGGGGAAACAAAACGAAGCATTTTCGCATTTATTTGCCTAAAACTTTCCCCTGGAGTGAAAACGGCCCCGCCGGGCGCTGAGAGGAGCCAGGACACCCCGGGACCCCCTCCCTGTAGCCCCGCCGGGGCCGCTGCTCACCCCAGGTCGCGGCTGACGGAGTGCAGGCTCTCCTGGAAGGCGGCCACGAAGCCCTTCTCGCGGCCCTCCAGGGTCTCCTTGTTGCGCATCCCATCCTTGAGGCAGTCGAAGACCCTGGTGACGCTGGAGCGCAGCGCCTGGATGGCGGCGATGGCCTGGGAAAACGCCTCCAGGTTCACGCCGGGGCTCAGCGCCCCGTCCGCCATCTTGGCCGGCGCCGCCGGCGCCGCCGCGGTGCACGCTGGGAAATGTAGTCCGGGCGTGTGTGGGGGGCTGGCTGTTGGTCGCCACGAAGAGGTTTTTTTTAGAAACTTTTGTCTTCTTTTCCTGGGCCGCTCTACGTCAACAGTCACGGAGTTGGCAAGGTTGGAAGAGACCTGTGAAATCATGGGATTAGCTCAGCTGGATAGAGCATGGCGCTAATAACAGCAAGAGTGTGGGTTAGTGTGTGGGTCATTTACTTGGGAGTTGGACTTGATGATCCTTGTGTGTCCCTTTCAGCTCGGAATGTTATGTGAATCTGTAAATCATCAATTCTAACCATCCACCCAGTACTACTAGCGTAACCCCTAAACCACATCGCCCCGTGCCACATCCAGATGCCTGGAATGACAAAATTACAGAATCATAGAATCACAGAGTATCCTCAGCTGGAAGGGACACAAGGATTATCCAGTCCAGCCCCTGGCCCTGCATGGACACTCCAACAATCCCACCATGTCCCCTGTTCTCCAAATGCTCCTGGAGCCCTGGGGCTGTGCCCGTTCCCTCGGGAGCCTGAGCAGTGCCCAGCACCCTCTGGGGAAGAACCTTTTCCTAAATCCAATCTAAACTTTCTAAACCTTCCCTGGGGCTGTGCCCATTCCCTGGGGAGCCTGAGCAGTGCCCGGCACCCTCTGGGGAAGAACCTTTTCCTAAATCCAATCTAAACCTTCCCTGGGGCTGTGCCCGTTCCCTCGGGAGCCTGGGCAGTGCCCAGCACCCTCTGGGGAAGAACATTTTCCTAAATCCAATCTAAACCTTCCCTGGCACAGCTCCATACCATTCCTTCAGGTCCTGCCACTGATCACCAAAGAGAAGTGATCAGTGCCTGCACCTCCATTTCCCCTCTTGTGGGAGCGGCAGACCTCAATGAGGTTATTGTAGGGTTTATTCCCTCCCTTGGATGTTCTGTGGGTCTGTAGGGTGTTTCCCAGGCACAGAACCAGAAATAAAACATTTGGAATGGGAAGCATTGACTCCAGACCTGCTGCAATAACTGCACTGAGTATGATGCAGGCAAGAGCATTTCCATCCTCCCGATGCTCCTGGGGAGACTGGAGATGTGCAGGTCCCATGTTATAGTCCCTGTCTTAGGGTTGGAGCCACCTGGTGCAGTGGAAGGTGTCCCTGCCCATGGCAGGGGCTGAAATGAGATGACCTCTAAGGCCCCTTCTAACCCAAACCAGCCTGTGATTCTGTGTTTCTATATTTCAGTTGTGATTACTGCTGAAACAAGGCCCTCATTACCCAACCTTTGCAATTCACTGCAAAGTTCAGGAGTGCTTTCACAGCACTGAACAGTACTGGTTTGATTTTGTAGGAGCTGCTTGTGTTTCCTGTGCCACTGCCAGCTCTTTTCACCCTCAGAATGCAGCTAAAATAAATAGAGCCAAAGTAAATGAAGCACTGCACAGGCCAATAGTCGCTCCACACAGAGTAAACTGCAGCACAGGGATGGGCCCTTTGTTTTCTCAGCTTCTAAAGTAAATAACAACCCCTTTCATAAAGGTATTCATTAAATTCAGTAAGCAAAATCCACACAGATTCTTTGGCCATGGGTGATCTTTCTTTTTCTGTATGTAAAATGGAAATTAATACAACAAGGAACAGCTGAGGTGTCAGTGGCCAAGTGAAGCGAAGCTTCGCCCTCCACTCAGTGACACTTTTCTGTCAAGTGATGGATTCTGAAAATTGTATCCAATCAATTAAATGTTCTCAGAACACCATGTGAGCTATTGGAAAGTGAAACCCTATTACTTAGCATGAAGAATGAGAAAATGAAAGGGCTGCGGTTCCTCTTGAGCTTAGGGATGCTGTTCTATCTGAGCACTGGGGTAAAACAAACCTGGAAGCAATATAGGCTGAAGCAATGGAGTCCAGCCTACACAGCCAGTGAAATACATAGCAGTGTGCTCCAAAGAATCAGCAACGGACTGAGCACACTTAGTAAAGTAAACAGGTCCAAGGTAGGAATAGTTCTTTGTGTTAAAAAATACTGAAGCAAAGAAAAGCAGCCAGAGGCAGAAAGGACAGGACTATCTCAGCCAGACCAGCAACGTAAACTCTTTATGGATCTGTAATGCTAGTTATTTTAAACATAAAATACCTTTCTTTGGACTAAAATAGATTGATTTAAAAAAATATTGTGTTATAAGGGAATACTTGCAGGCTGAGAGATCATTCCTTCATGACAGTATTTTTTTTCTTCCCAATACAAAGTTCAGACTCTTGATGTACATTGCAGATGTCTTTAAATTATTTTATGTGTTATCACTAGGAAATGGATGATTCTTTTCCATTTAATAGTTACTATTTTAAAACATATATTCTTACATGTCAATACTGCACTTATTTTAATTATCTCCAAGAGCCCTGTCATTGTGGTGCCCAAATGCAAGGCGTTCTGATTTCACATCCTACCTGGAACAGTAAAAAAGGTTTGACAGTTGTTTTACTATTTTTAAAATGACAAAACAGTGGCCTAAAAACAAACCCATAAATATATAAGGAACCATTTGGAACTTGCCCCTATAGAACAAAGTGCACCACATAGCTTTGCCTTAGAAACTCAAAGCAGGGCATTCACAATTTTTTGCTCCAGGGATCTGCTTTTTCTTGCATAAATGAGGAGCCAAGTCCTCCTGAACAGACAACAGGCAATTCAGAGCACTCAGAGCTCCACTGGCTCCGTGGGGAGTTAAGGCAGGCACTGCTCCAACACCTACAGATAATGGCTGAAGAAGAGAGCAGGAGCTCCTCTTCCTCTTGTTATTCCTCCTCCTGTTTTGCCACATCAAGAAGGAAAAGGCTGCATCATTTTGTGTGCTCATTTGTAGGGCATTGCTGTGCCGATGTTGCTCGTTTCTTTTAAGCAAAATTCCTTAACTGGCAGCTTGCCCAAGCCAAGGCAGTATGTTCACTTCATCTTCATTATAGGTGCATTGTAAGGGGGCATTATGGAGAAAATATGTGGAACCAGGATATCTCCAAGGTACCGATAAAAATCTTCTTGCCTTAAAATCATTAATAAAACATAAAAGCAAGAATCCAGCTGATGTTCGGCACATCCAAAAATCTTATTATCTGACAGCTGTTGAGTGGGCTCCTGCAAAATTATCTGGGTGGCTCGATATGGGCAGGCTTTCACACCTGAGCAAGCAGCAGAACTGGTATCTTTTATTCTCTCCACCAGAAGTTCAAGGACCTGGTGATCTCCCACGAAAAAAAAAAAATCACATTTAAAGCAAAGGGGGTATATCCACATGGCACAACTCAGTGTCATGTGGAGGGTGCTCCCTTAGTGCAGCATCCTGCCCACACTAATTAACCCTCTATCTCAGCCTGCCTAATTAGCTGTGGCAGACCCCTGTGCTAACACAGTGATGCTCCAGCCAGCTCAGTTCTCCCCATCAGTGCTGCTCCACGCTGAGCAGAGACACTACGAGATGGGAGAGGGAAAGCTGCTCTGAGCTGCCAGGTCTGGATCTGGAGCACATTCTCTCTGTGGCTAAAGAGAGAATTTCATTTTGGGTGCTGTCAGTCTCGGAACATACATAAGCTCTGAACTCACTTGGAGAGAAGGGAGAGGTAAAAAGTAACAATCCAGCCTGGCATCACATGCAACAAGAGAAGTTCAGCTCCCTTCTCAAGAAGAAGCTTGGCTGGGGGAGTGTGTAATTAAGATGAACATTTCACAGCAAAGTATGTTACTCAAATTGCAGCTTCTAAGAACCACGTGGGCTGTAATTAATCAGCAACATCAAAGCAAAGGGATGACTTCAGAATCCTTGCAGAGGTACTGTAAACAATTTGTTAGGGAAGAAAGTGTCCAATTAGAAATGCATTCTCATTTAAAAGAAATTCATTTTGTTGTCAGGAGAGACAATTAATGGCCACTATTGGGTTTCAAAGCAAGTGCAGATAATCTCTCACAAAACCTCCGAACAGGGCTCAATATTTGAAATAACTTATAACGTAAGAAATTATCTTTATCTTCCTCTGACAGAGATAAATGCTGATATTTATTCCATGGCAAGCTGGACTGATATTCATCACCAGAACCTCTTCATTTCTTTATACTTCATTGCTACATTCTTGACAGCACTTCAGATAAATATAATAAACTGATTTTGTTGTTGTTGTTGTTCAAATAATTGTGATGCTCAATAATGCAATTGGCAAGATGTTCTTGCTATTTTTACATTCCTATTAATTTCTTTCAGGTTTTCAGTCTTCAGTTAGCCACAGAGTTTACTACATGATGCATTATTGAAGCAGAAGAGAAGCTGAGGGGTTATCGACTCACGTTTGAGGCTTCTGCCAAGAGAAGGGAATGAGTCCTGCCTCCCTTTAGAGAAGGCTGGAATGGCAAGACATTTTCAGATGTGGAGGAGACTTGCTTTTCAGTGCTATTTATTTCCTATTGTTCCCTGAATCCCCCACTATATCCAACAATAGTGAGCAAAAATCTTATCTGAACACTCCTGCCAGAAGAAACAGTGAAATAATGAACTGAGCTGACAATGATGTAGCTATCATCAGATTTCCTGTGGGATGAATAGAGTTAGCTTCCTATTGTTTCATGCTCTCATGCGACCAGGCTCACATTCAAAAGGATCTTCTCCCACATCTTGTGGGGTGGAAAAGAGACCTGGAGGCCTCTGTCCCCTTAGGGCGTCTCTGTAACTGTAGGAACTACAATTTTCGGGTGGCTATTCAGTAATCCAGAGTGTTTTCTTTCAGTCTGTGGTTATAAGTGTCCCCATGGCACACAGAGAATCCAGATTTGTCTGCAGAACCACCAAGGGCTGGCTGGACTATGACTCTTGGATTCCCTCTTGCCTGATGAAACTGGTACTCTTGACATCAGTTTTAAGAAAATTGAAAGAGATCTGCTGTTGTGTTGTGCTGCTTCTGGAACTTGGTTCCTTGGAGATGTCAACTTAACACCTTATCCCAGCACCCAATTTACATGAGAAGTGTAAAGCAAAATACAAAAAGTAAACCATACCCAGCAAATCTCATGGTGTTATTTTATGCATGAGGAATTCTGTCCCAAAATATGTCAAATTTTACTTGCAAAAAAAAAAAAAAAAAGGCTGCTGTTTTATTCTGTATGTGTGCAATCTGCAGAGAGCTCAGTTACTTCTTTTCTTTAAACATTCAGTGATCAAATGGGGAATCTGCTGTAAAACCAAATGGGAAGAAAGTACCATTATTTAAAGGCTACAGAACTGCTTAAAATTAGAGCTGTGAAGGCACCAAAAAATACCAGAAATCACAGATGGTTTGCAGATAAATTCGCATTGCATTTAGTCCACTCAACATCTAAAAAAAACCCCCTATGCTTTTGCCTTGCTTTTCAGTCTATCTGTTGATGCCTGCTCAAAACATACTTTCTTTAAATTGGGCTTTGAGTCGTGTTCTGTTGCCCTACACATTCAAATCCCAGTCATTTTGAAAAATCTGCATAAATATGTATTTTTAAATGATGTCGTTAAAATTTAATCTATTCTGCATATTTGCAAAATCACAACTATCCTGAGCAGGTTAAATAAGACATTAGCAGGGATGAAATAATAGCAAGAACAGACAAGTAGTTCTGCAATATGCAAGTGGCTGAGACAGAATGACCCAGTTGTTTCTTCTTGTCTGTACTGATGATTCTGCAGTATTAGAGTCAGTTAAACATTGTTTTCCCCACTCAAAGACTGCAGGATTAGGCTTTTACATAATTCTGGGATATTTGTGTATTCTGTAATTTAACTAGTTAAAGCCTATTTGTTTGGGGGTTTTTTTAATGTCTAGGCCATATTTTCAAATGCTGTCTCTTGTCCCCTGTGTTTTCTTTCTGATACTGGCTTGCTTAGGGGAAAATTCCACTTCCATTATCATGAAAGATCAGGATTTGGCACAATCATTCCAGCCTCACTGCCTAGCAGCAGTCAGCAGAATTTGTTGAATACATAATGCTCCATTCTCCTCCTTACCAGGTTCTTGCGGAGGGATTTTGCAGCAGGCGAGGGGAAGCTCAGAGTGTGATGGTCGTTTCAATACCTGCTTGAGACATCCAGGAGCTCTTGCTCTTCATTGCACAGGCACAGGGAAGTTTTAGATAGCACTGTACCCACTGTTAAGAGAGTAAATATGATGAAGTTCATGGTACAGTATATGGCATTTCTTCTTGCCAGGAGCAAACTCTCACCTGCAGCCTGGAATAGCCGAGGCTGCTTTTCCCCCAGCTCGTTAAAAAGCCTGACACAGTAAAAATCCCTGAGACAAGTTCAGAGAGTTCTCAAGTCCCTGATTAGTAAATATTATTTGTGCAAAATGCAATCTCAGGACAATAAGGCCTGACACGAACCAGATTCGAGCATGTGTTTGGCAGTCCTCAGCTTTATTCCTTCTAAATACAAATGCAGCATGCCAAGCAGCAATCCTCTAACTCCTGAGCTTAGCTTTCCCCATTCCACCAGCCACTTGCCAAGAGTCATTTGCTCCAGTACTTCTCACAAAAGCCAAGCTACTTCTCATAACTCTCCATCCTAATTAAGCTACTTGCTGGCTTTTATAATCACCTCTCCATACACCAATCAATCTCAGCAGGATTTTTAACAGATGAAACTTGGCTGATTTCCCCTTAAAGCACCAACCATCCTGAAACAATAAGGTTGGGTTTTTTACTCTTTACTGCTTTTCTTGCAGGCCCTTTTTCTTCTCTATCTGTCAAAAGAGGAGGCCAACAACAAAAATAAATATTGTCAAGTATGCTTCAGGCTGAATAAGGACATGGAAACCTGCTGTTTTCCAGATGAGTCAAGCAGTTCTAGCAACTGCACGGACCAGTATTTACTTCAAGCTGTTCCACACGCACTACTGTTCATCAACCCATCAAAGAGGACAGACAGCCAAACTTTTTAACTGATATCCAGACAAAACAGGCAGAATAAAGCAATGTTCTGGGATATTCAGAACTTTAGCATTTCAGAAATTCATTACTTCGTCTTGACCTTTACTCAGGAAAACAGCTTGAATTAAACTTGGTGTACATACAAAGGGAGTTTTCAATCAATAAGCCCTTCTACAGCACTGCTGCCTGCTTCAAGACCCTACTCTGGAATTTGCAGGGCATCTAAACAGAGCTCCATTCACAGAGTCTACAACCAAGAGAGCATTGCCTCTGGAGGGGCTTTTGGGTGGAACACACATATCGAAAAAGTGCACAGAGCATCCCCGAGTCACTGCAGCACTCATCATGTTACCAGAACCCAACTGACACTGCTCAAATTGCCACTGGACTGGATTTACCCAGAAGCTTCTAATCCTTTAGACACTGCTATGTAAAACATCCTACATGAGGGGAAAATAAAAGTTAACCAATTTGATGTCAAAGGCAGCAGAGTGTTCCTTGCTGTCTCATAATGAAAGGGACATCAACACGTGGAGATAGTGGAGGTGCCAGATGATGTGGAACCAAACTGGCTTCAAACAAAAACCTGGCTTCCTTTTGTCAGGACAGAACCAGGGCAAATGCCCTCACAGTGGGGCCACAGAGCTTCCAGGACCCCCAGGCGGGGTCAGCCTTTTTGAGTCTTGCGCCATTGAGAGCAGCAAACCCAAAAGCCACACACAGGACTGTGCGCTGTCGGTGCCTGCCCGCTGCCACACCTCTGTGCCAGCTGACAGTGTCCACAGGGTTGGGATGCGTGGCGTGGGCAGCGGATACACAACAGATTGGATTGTTTCCAAAGGCTATTATGCGAAAAAGACTTTGCTTTATGCCTGGGCCAATATGGTAAACTGCATCCAGTTAGCTCAGGGAAAGGTCAGACATATTTTAAAGCTAAGAAAGGCCATCTCTGGCAGGTGTATCCAATTCAGAGAGATATATTATCCCCAAAAGAACACGAAAAAAAATATCCTTATTTATTTTATTTCTGCACATTCCACTTAGAGTTACCCTGGTGCATTGATGATATGGAATTGAGCAATGTTTTCAAGCAGAATCCAGCCAGTCTTTCCTAAAATGAGACATAGTTTGTCTAAACAGACAATCACTTCCTGGAATTTGCAGATCTAATTCCATACTTCAGTATTTAAGGCCTCCAAAAATAAGTGACATCCATCTTCCCTCTTATTAAAAAAAAAAGAAGAAAAAAAAGAAAGATTTTCCTTCTATCTGGAGATTATTTAGTGCTCTGTTATTGACACTGCTTCTATTGAAAGATTTAAAGATAAAAATGCAGTGTATTCAAGTAGTGATCATTTTTCATCGTCACTTAGTGACAGAACAGCCTGTAGTCAATTCCAACAGATTTATCTTTTCTGCTATTGATCCTGTGTGGGGCTGAGCTGTGCGCAGGGACTTGGCTGTGGTGCTTCAGAACTGCAGCAACAAATGCAAAAGGAGCGGACAAGAGAGGTGCCAAGCAGTCTTGTTTTCATTCTCAGGCTGTCTAATTATTTCCCTCTAAGTGGTGAGACAGGCTGCTAGGAGATAACTTGTGTGTAGACACATGCCACTTCCTGATGGACAAAGGGGACAGCTCACAAATGCTATTTCCCCATGTAGCTCAGTCTACAAGGTGTTCCAGAGCTGAGTTCAAGACATCGGATGCAAATTAAAACTTCAGGTACCAGAGGGACAGATGTTTTGTGAAAAGTAGGAACTGCCAGTCAGGTCCCTAAAGCAAACCTCCCATGACCTCCTGGGGTGAAGATGCTCTCTTGTGCTCTCATGAGGATGCCCATCACATAGTGGAAAGAGTTTTTCTGTTTTTTGAAGCCCAAAGAGAATGGAAAGTATTATCCTGAGACTTTGGAGCACTCCAGCCTCCAAAGTTCCATGAACAATTTTTATACTTAAGACACAGAGATTAATTCTGGTCATCTTCTGAGTACAGAGTGAAGCTGAAGGGGAAAAAAACAACAAAACATTTAGATGCAAGGTAGAACCTGCATCTTCTCAAACAGTTCAGTACAGATCCCAGACTATCTACTATTTTAAACAGAGCCAGACTTCTATATATGCTCTTCTTCACTTAAGCCAAATACATCAGTAAATGCTGATACAGAGGCTGTGAATTTGATGGCTGAATAACGTCTGAATCCTTCAGAGACCAAGAAAGCTTTCTCCAGAAGCTGTCATGCACCTCCTGATGGATCACCACTCACAAACCATAAAGGCATTTAATGTTGGGAACAGGCAGAACCAGATCTCCAGCTTCCTACAGCAGCTGCTCTGTTATGGAGCTGAAGGGTGCTTTTGGGCTTGCTTCCCTTCAGGTACTGGCTGAAATGTGACCCAGATACCTTTAAAGTTCCTATACATCAGGTGTAGATTTTAAATGTAAGCTGGAAAAGAGGCACCCAAAGAACTGGAGTGAATGAACAGACAATGGTGCCTCTGTGCTATTTGCAGGTTTCTCATCCTGCTGATGCCATTTGTACACAATTCCCTCTGTGACTTTGGGTTCGTTTTTTAGATATTTCCCACATGGGTTAGGAGATGGAGACACAAGCACTGGCTTGAACACGGGGAGCAGTTCTAGTCCTTGTGGCTGGGGACACCCAGCAGATTAATTCAGACAACAGCAAAACCCCCAAACACTGCAAGTGCAGGAACTATGTCAAGATGAAAATCACAGACCCTGTTCTGGAGGCAATGACTTAACCAAAGCCAAGCAAACTATACAAATAAAACACATATACAGGTGCACCTCATGTATGAGCTTGACAATGTTCTAGCCCTTCTCTCCTTCCTTAATCAGGAGCTTCTGAGGTTTGTTTGCTAACCCCTTCTGTGAAAGATATTCTTCTACAGGGATCTAATCTTGCACTCCTCTGCAGCTCTGGCTGTCTTGTCATTTCCTGATCCAAACCCTTTTGATTAATCATCTCTGAACAGGTTTATCAGTCTGTTCTGAAGCCTGCACACAGGAACATACATGTTCAGCAGATATTTCCTCCATAACTTTCTTTGCTACACTATTTTGGAGAACTGTTCCAAACTGTGCCAGCTCACTCTTGCTATTTGCAGACATGGGAGATGGGATTCTAAGCCATGAGCACTTGCCAAGGTAGCTATATGGGTATACTAGCAAAAGGATATTTCTCCTACTGTATAGCTCCTTCCTGCTCTTCAAATAAACTGTACTAGTAAAAAGACTTCCACTGCCTCAGCAGAAGGGTTTTGTTGATAGATAATTTCACCTCTTTCGTGGCAAACCAGTGTAACAGTGATAATGCAGCTTTTGACCAGAGTTATTTTCTCAGTATTCACAGCTGCCAGAGAAAGAATATGATCAGTGTCTTAAAGAGTAACAAGTGGCTTCATTTTGTCCCCCAAAATAATCTGCACCTTAGATCCATTCTGAATTCTTTCTCTTGCAAGGCTTTCCTGCTCAGAGAACAACGTTAAACAAATTAACAAATTACTCTCTCTGCAAGAGCCAGGTCATATTTCATCATTAGAGAAGGAGTCTGATTTTGGTTGGGTGAAAATAAATCCACGGTAGCACCATTTGCTATCATTCATGTCTCAACATTTCCCCTCAAAATAGTTTCACTTTGTTATATTTAATGCTTCAGCATTACATCTTAAAATAATGCCAATAATTACAAATCTCACTGTTTTATTTTAGGCACTCCTGAAGTGACATAAGCACACAGATTGAAAATGTTGCTGAAAGATTGCTGGAAGGGAGGAAAAACACGTCCAAGCTTTGCCTAAGTGGTAAAAAGGAAATAGATGCTCTTTGGACACAGTAGAAGGAGATAAAAAAGTTTGTAATATTCTTCATTTGCTTAAAGACTGAAGAGGATTTTGGGACAGCAAACGGAAGCAGTGCAGTGTGGTGGGTTAGTGGTGCAATATTTTGGTCCTTGTGGGATGCTACACTGCAATATTGAAATGAAGGATCATCCTCTGAAGTCTGCAATCTGGTGCCCCTCTCTGGCTGTCATACCCAATTCTAGGCACAAGAAACCCAATAAGGGATATCGATCAAACTGTCTGATGTGTCAGTTAAGAAATAGACCTTCATATGTAAACAAAACCTATGCAGAGCAAAAAAGAAATAAATTCAAAACCCTCTTCTTCTTCAAGTTATTAAAGCTCTTTCTGCTGCTATACAATGAGAATCTTTGTATAAGTTTTATGAGCTCTATCACTGATCTATTCATTTTCTAATGCCTGAAAAATTACAGACCTTGTGCCTATTGAATAGAAAAGCAAAGCCCTTTACAAGCCTATTAGGAAAACAATATTTACAACAAAGCACCAAGGAAAATTCTCCCATTAAATTTTACAGCAATTTCCTTGGAAGAGTCCTTTCCACTGAGAACAGCTGGACTTAATTGCATATGAGCTGACTGAAGGAAGTACATCTGATTGCAGATGTAATAAAATTCATGCTTGACACCTTAATTTTTTTTAATATATATTGGCCACCATCAAATCACTGCATTTGCTGGTTTGCAGGCTGAATCTATCAAAGTTTTGGCAGGAGAATAGACAGGGAACGGAAAAGCTTGTGGAGGCCTTCAAAGCTTGGTGCTTAAGACACAGCTTTTTAATGCTATTGATTCCTAAAAATCAATATTTTTTTTTCAATAAGAAGGTCTCATATTACCCCTTTTCCCAACCACCCTTCACAATGAACTTAGTTAGGATGAAAAAGCACTTAATGGCTTTCTTTTGAGATTTTTTTCCCATGTTCATTGCAGTCTCTTCTCCCTTACAAAGTTCACCTTGTTCAGCCCTTCCAGCTGATGCTGCGTGGTTGTGGAGTGGTTGATCAGATGTTTTCCAGCATAACAACCTGCCATGAAGCTAAGCTTTGACCCAGAAGAGCTAATTTCTTTCAAATAAAAGATATTGCAACCACATCAACCTCTAGCCTTTAAGGTTATTTGCTTAGAATCTACCATAAAATCTAAGAGCTTGCTCTTCTTCTTCGTCCCTGTTGAAATTCTGTAGATAATTTAATTCTCAGTAAGTTTCACAAACAAGGTTTTTAAGTAACTTTTTACCATCAAACTTGAACCAAAACAGTTACTTCTGTTAGGAGTTTTTTACAGTGACTTTTCAAAATGTAGGGTTGGTCATCTTCTGTTGTGCATCACGAGGGTGTGGAAATTGCTTAGAGAGAGAACAGGGGGAGTAGGAGCTGTGCTCGCTGCCACTAGAGATTGCCCAGGAACTGAGTTGCAGTGCTGAGTAATTGCAGGCAAATTGCTTCTTTTGGAATATATTGAGTGAACAGCAGCAGCAGTGCTTGCCTGGAGAGCAGAAAGTTTAGCAAGGATGGAATAAACACTAAATGCTGCCTGAATCCACCTGTAGTGGGGGTTTATAACCCCTTCTCTTCAGTCTGTGATATGGGAGTGTGGGATCCCACTCCCATTTGCCCAGCTGTTCCATTTTCTGCTGAAGAAAATATTGGGATACTCTTCCAATTCTTTTCTGTCCCCTGACCCAATAGGATTATTCCTGGACAGAAACATACATTTCTGTGAAAGGAAAATAGTTCCATTTCATCCTTGTGTTGTGAGCTGAAGCTGATAATCAGGACTCATTGCAAACAGAGGCTGCTTCTCATGCCTGGGGGTTTTTGTTTGCAGAGTAACACTGCGTGGGCATCCCAACACTTCAAAACCAACCTGCTGCTCCTCAGGTACCTAGCATGCCACTAAAAACAGCTTCATGAATCTTGCAGAGTCTATAATAAGAAACTTAATTTTTTTTAAAGGAGTAGCATTCAGTGCTTGTTTCTGTAAGTGGCTGTTTAACCAGGCCTGCCAAACATTGCAGATGTACACACAACTGCATTTTAATCAACCACAAAAACACTCTGTAGCATAAGTAGTTAGGCAGCTATGCCCACAAGAGCACAGGTAAGTGGGCTAGTAAATATTTAATCAACTACTGTTGCATGGGATAGTAAACATGAATATTTAGTATAATATTTACTTACATTTATATCCCCATGTTTAGAATAATATTATGTTTAAGGACAAGTATACATTTAGATGTTTGGTCTGGTAATACTACTCACAGACACCTGCTTAGGTAAGTTATTTAAACACTGTCATGATGCAGGCAAGAAAAGGAAATGATTAGTTTATAAGATATAGACAAGGCACACAGCTATATACATATTTAGTTTTCTTTGTGGAGTAATTGCACTGTGAGAAACAAATGCAATGAACACATCTGAATCTCTTTGCAAGGTGGTAGATGTTGGGTTTTTAACATCAGACTCGTCACCTGGCAGGGAATGACCTTGGGGGCTGCATTACAAAATGCTGGACTGGCACGAGGGCAGTTTTCCAATGAACACAGCATGAAGTGCAAATATCACTCCCCCAAGGCACAGCCCCAAGCAGAGACAGACTTCATGTCTTTCTTAGAGAGTAAAATGGAGGGGTTGGTGATTCTTTAGAGAAATGCAGAATCCAATCACTCCAAAGAAAAAGAATTCTTTACCAAAAGCCCTGGGAATGCACCAGCTCCCTGGCAGGACTGCAACTCATCCTCCATCAGACTGGCTTTTGCCTCCATCCTGAAATAGAGGTGGCATCCAGCTTCACACATTAATATTTACTGCAGCTTGCAGTGCAGCAATAGTCCTACATCAGAGCTGACTCTGTTATAGAAAAGACCTGCATTATAGCAAGAGGTGGCTCTTTACAGGGATTTGGGTTTTCTGCCTGATAACACTTTTTTGACTACAGAGTCTCTATATACATTGAAAATTTCCTGTTACAGCCACCTTGCATTCATGATGACAGACAGCCTTTCTTTTCAGCTGGAGGCTTCTGAAAGAGTTCCTTAAGGTCTTTTTTTAATTTATGAACTAAATGAGACTTCTTGTAAAATGTATATCTGTATGTGGATGTGCAGGCTTGGGTACAGGTTAGTGCCATTTGTATTGGACCCCTGACCAAAGCCACATCATGAGCTTGGCCAGAATATTTTGTGCCCAAGTAGAGAAGTCATCTGAGGACCAGTAAAGCAGTAATAAGCATTTAATCACATTTTCATGGGCTTACAGATGGCCCATGTTACTCAGGACTGCTTTCACAACCATGACCTCAGCGAGATGTGGCGTGGCAGTGGGTCTGCTCTTAGGGGATACAAGTTGTCTGTTGTACAAACAACATTGTCACTGCTGATGTCTCTGCCAGAAGGACCTGTGTGCAGCGCTGGGGTTTGCTGCTTCTTTCCTTAGCATGCACTGCCTTTTTAGCAATATGCCTGCTGAATATTAACCACCCTAACGATCCCAGCGCAGCTCCACAGCACTGCTGCTGCCTTTAGTTCTGGCTGAAGTGATTTTCTGCTTTTGTAGCAGTTTCAGTGGAGGGGCCAAGGACTGGCAGAACTACAGCAGCTGAGCAACCTTCCTCCTCTTCACAGGCAGCTCACAGCCAGGCACCAGTGCTGACGCACCGGGCAAAGAGACGCTGTCCTCTCAGGCTGTTTTGACAAGGGCATTTGGACAAGGGGGAATGGCTTTAACCTGGAAGAGAGTAGGTTTAGATTAGATATTAGGAGGAAATTCTTCCCTGTGAGGGGTTAGGCCCTGGCACAGGTTGCCCAGAGGAACTGTGGCTGCCCCAGCCCTGGAAGTGTCCAAGGCCAGGTTGGAACAGCCTGGCTGAGTGGAAAGTATCCCTGCCCATGGCAGAGGGTTGGCACGAGATGATCTTTAAGGTCCCTTCCAAACCAAATCACTGTGTGACTATGATTCTATGACTTACACACCCTCCTCTGGTTGCAGCTGGACTGGCTGATGTGGTGGCTGTGTTTGGATGCCCATCACTGCTCTCCCCTCTGTCTACCAGCCTGGCTGGGGGTGAGGGCATCCAGGGAAACTGACCCAGCCAAGACCCTCCCAAAGCAGCATCTGCTCTCTCTCTGACCTGCCCCCAGCCTCTCTGCAGGCACACTTCATTTTTCATTGACTGCTTGGTAGCATTGTGCCTGACTTCATTGAGAGGCTTTTAAAATCTTCAGCTTTGCTATTAGTATTGATTAGCCTTGTCCTCTTAGCAGGCTATTCTTTTTGTGTGTATGTGTCTCCTGGCTTGTTGCATCATCATGTTCTATATTGCTCTTTAGGGTCCTTCCCATGGATTTAAAAGTGTGAATACAGCTGGGGACAGCTCTGGGAAGAGATGCTATTCTTCTGAACAAACCTCCCAGGCCATCTTTCAGTGTTTAGGAGACAATTCACAATGAGAAAGAGGACAAACAATCTGGTCATTACATCTAGGCAAAAAAAGAAAAAAAAAAGGAGAAGAAAAAGAGAAAAGAGGAAGAATAAGTATAAGTTGCTCTTCCAAAGGGAGAGAATGAGTATTCAGTAAGTTAGAGAGCCAATGCACCAACTTCATTCCTGCAGCCATGGGTTCTGAGCTTAAAAATACAGAAGTAGTAATTAATAGTTTGCACTTACATAGCATTTTTGCAGATTAACCTCTCCACCAAAATTTCACCTAAATCTAAATGCAGCAATTTCTGGAGTGGAAAATAGTGGGAGTTTAATAATGCATAGAAACATCATGCAAGAAATCAAGTCAGGAATACTATAGAGATATAAAAATGCAGGGGCAATGTTCATAGTGAGAGAACTCAGCTACTCGGGCTGAAATTGCTTTGTCCTGTCCAGCTAATAACCTGCCTTACAAAGTTGTTGCTGAATTGTTAAAATATTACTAGTAGGTGTTACAAGTACACTTTAGTTCCATATCTTATCTTACAGCCAGCATCTCCCAGAGTGCAATGCCTCCAATCAAATCCACCTGCATTAATCTGATATTTATTCTGAGGAAACAGATTTTCTGAGCCACCCAAACAATGTTTTGCAGCACAGAAGTTTTCCATTGACATCTGTCCTCCAGCCACTGACCCAGCACTCCTGCAAGTTGTGAGAACAGCAAATATCACTTTGCAAGGTGCTGTGGGTGCAGCCCATTGATTAAATGGTCTCGTCCTCATCCACAGGGAATGCATCCATGGCACAATTTAGCTCGGATGTCAGAGAGGTACTGCAGGCAAAAGAGCTGCCTCAGAGACTGATCATAGTTATTCTGCTTTCCCTATTGCTAGAAAGCCTTCTTTGCCATCTCTATTCCTCATTCAATGTCCCCAGTTCCCAGCATTGGTTGGTTGGTTGATTATCCAACGGAATGAGGATCGGGGGTCATTTTTAGCCTCTTCCTTGGGTGC
Source organism: Anomalospiza imberbis (assembly GCF_031753505.1). Classification (NCBI taxonomy): domain Eukaryota; kingdom Metazoa; phylum Chordata; class Aves; order Passeriformes; family Viduidae; genus Anomalospiza; species Anomalospiza imberbis. The sequence continues at coordinate 4,326,952 of NC_089701.1, read as the reverse complement.
TTGTGCCTGGAGTTTGATGTTGAACTGCCTCAGCTCATCCTTGTGCCTGTTACTGCAGACCATGAGCTCTCCAGCAGCACACACCTCATCCTCCTGCTGCATGGAGAAGTCCTGTGACATCTGGATCTGGAGATGTTGCTCATGTACAGCAAGTTCAGCTCATGGAAGAGGGAGAAAATACTCCTTAGGGGGGTGTTCACTCATTAGCTGACCCCAGGTATTCCTTAATTGGACGCTGCTTCCCTCAAAATTCTCTCTTGAGGGTTGAGCTCTAATCAAATTAATTTGTCTCTTGGCCGGTGAGGAATAACAGTAAATCTGAAGTCCCTGAAGGCGTATGGAAATTGGCCCACATGAACCATATAATTTTTAAATATGAAGGAGAAAATAGATTTGCAAAGGAAGTTTCTTAGCTGGCAAAATAAGCTATAACAGAGAGCACAGCAAAAGGGAGAAAGTAGTCAGGAGAATAATGCAACACAGCTGGAACACAAAGTTTTGTCTGAGAAAAGCACTTTCTTGTATTTTACCAGAAAGGCATTTCACTCTGAAAATGAAATCCAGACAGGCTGTTACTGAAGGTCCACATCTTATTTTCAATAAATGATGAACCTTCATGTCCCATGAAATATGAAAGTATAAAGCTGCATTTCTATCATATTCAACAAAGGTAGGGTTTTTTTGTTCCCTTTTGTTTAAATATATTCATTATCAAAGGTGTAGTGCCCTTGAGAAGCTGAGACAGTTGCTTGTATTGCTGTGCAAGGAATTTGAGAGACTTGGTAAAGTTTTTATGAACAGTGATGCAGAGAAGTGTAGTGTGTCTTTCAAGACCCCTGATCCATCCATCCAGAGCTGACACTTGAGCTGTAAAGAGACATCCTTGTCAAACCACTTACATATTGCATGTACGATGAGATAGCCCTTCATTTCTAGCACACCAGTTGCAAGAAGCAGAATTTAAAGGAGAAGGGCTCCAGAACTCTTATTTCAGATTCTTGTGCCACCAAGCATAGAAATAATTGGCAATAATGAAAGGTCAGTATCTCAATGCACAGCTCGTGAGAGGGCATGGAAATATTTTGATGAAAAAGAACCTGTGCTTCGGAAATTGTCGGCGTGCTACAAATCTGAGGGGTATGGAGGGCCAGTGCTTGTTTGGGATGCAGGTTATCCCTGTACATTTTTTGTTTTTTCCTGCAGTTAGGAATGACAATATGGAAAACAAACCCACCTGCATGTAGCATATGGACCTACAATACAAAAGAAAGGGAAAAATATCTCAAATGGCTGGTTTCTGACAGTCAGAAAGAAAAATAAGATTCAGTTCAGCCCTTAGATACACACCAATGGCCTTACCTTATGATTCCTCTATACCTTTTACACCTCTTACTATCACTATGATTTTATTTTAATAACACTTTTCTACCTTCTTCCTGTCCTTTAGACACACTTGTTACTATTTAATATAATATTTCCATTTTTAATTGGTGTGATACCCTCACACACAGTACAAAATCAGGGAGAATTACTTACCTCCTCAAAAAGTAACAATGGTTGCTATTAACCAGATTTTGATCTCTGCAGTGCCATTGGGAAAAGTTGGCTCAATGACTTCAGTTGTAACCCAGGAACTGAAGCAACCAGAAGTCAATGCCTAAGCTGACAGGAAGCTTTCTCCTCTGGCTGTGTGTTTCCAAGGAAAGTGCAGGCACAGTCATGCAGGGTATTAAAGGAGATCCATTTTATGCCAGATTTTGTCCGTGACAATCTCATCAGCAGCCATAGAAAATGATATGAAAAATCTGAAGGTGGGTGTTAACAATTAATTTCTTAAATTTCCATAGTTAATGTAAACTTAATAACTTCCACATCCTACCAGCTTGGTTGTGCCTGGAGTTCACTGCTTAAATAGTTCTCCCCGTAAGGAAAATGTACCGGGGGCATCATCTGGACCAGCTCATTCACTGCCAGGAACTCGGATGATTTCTTAGAATAACGATCTAGGCAGGTTTTTTACAAATCACCGCAAGTTCAGCTCCTGTGAAAAGGGTTTTCTGAGGAAGAACTTGCAGGCACAGCATGTTTGGGGGCAAGCAGGAGTGGAAGATTCCCCTCTGCCTCCATGGGAATGGCACCTTTCCCAAGGCACCTCTCAGAGCAGCAGAAATTCTGCACAGCACCAGGTCAGTCTTACCCAGGGAGGCTCCAAAGGCTGCTCCAGCAGCTGGAAGTCTTTAGAGGTGCTTTATAAATATGAGCAGGTGCCACATCCTGGTCCGCCAAGGAATTTTCCTGCATCTGTTCCACGGAGAGATCTGTGCAAGGCTGAAGGTCACAGCTCTGAGAAGTCCTTGTGTTAAGTGACCTCAGCTGGCTGGGATGTGGTCCTGGCTAATGTCTAACGGGTTTCATATGACTCAGGTTTTTCTCCTTTGTCCTTCCTTCTCCTTGCCCAGCATTTTGCTAGTTAGTGGTTATGCAGCAACAGCTGCAAAGTACCCTTTCAAGGCAAATTATTAATAACATCGCTTTGCCAAATTGGCACAAACTATTGAACAAGGAGTCACAGAGTGGTTTGGGTTGGGAAGGACCGTAATGATCATCTACTTCCAAACTCCCTGCCACGGGCAAGAACATATTCTTCCAAGCAGCCTGCTCACTGCAACCCTCTAAGCAGAGCACGCTTTTTTCTCCTAGAAGAGGCGAAGGGGCAGGACCTTGGCTGGCTGCAGCAGAGCCGAGCGCAGCCCGGCCGGCCCCGCTCCGCTCCCGCGGCTCCGCTGCAAAAGCGCTGAAGGCAAACTGCGGAGAGCGAGCGATGCTCTGCGATGTGGCAGCTCCGGAGGTGCCAAGCGAAGCTAATGCTCCGGAGCGATACTAGAGGGCACTGTAAACCTGGCAGTTTTGGCTTCCGAATGGGACGAAGCAAAAATTGAAGTGTTTGCTATTTGCGGTCGTTAAAGCTCTCCTGGTATTTAGTGCAAAATTAGTGCTAACCCCCGGGTCCTGAGCAAATTAATTTGTGGAGTTACACAGGAATTACTCCCTTACAGTCCAGGATCCTTATTCATTGCCAGGCCCTGAACTGTTGCATCCACTGCTGGAGGGGCTCCTCTCCCATTAAATGGGCAGGCTTGGAGGAAAGGGGAGCAAGAACCATTATGAGAACTCAGCAACTTTTTTTTTTAAAGCTATCACTTAGCAGTAATGTGTTCATTAATTGGCAGCCAGACCACTGCCTGGCTTCATTTAAAACCAGATGATTTCCTTTCATTGTGGTAGCAAAGGTTTCATCCTGCACCTTCCCTATATGCCGACATAATTTTTTTCCCTGTGCCTGATTAAGGGTACACACCTATCAGAGAGAAGGAGAGCTCCTGCACTGCGATAAAACAAAATTGTTTTTAAAAGGGTCTTTTAAAACATATTTAAAAATAGGAACATGCTACTCTAAATTAAACACTCCAATCAATGTGATCGATAGATTAATAGGTTTCAGTACCTATCTCCTCAGACAGTCCTCATACACCCATCACTGTAATTTATAATTCAGTGTTCAACTTAAGTTAGTAAAATTTAAACTGAAACAACAACGGACTGACAAGTAAACAAGACTTTCCAATTTAAATGTAAAATGTTTACCCAATGTGCAGAATCAAGCTCTCCGCCCTCGCAATATCACCGCCATACGAAATAAACACAGAGCCACAGGGGACAAGAGGAAAAGGCATCTTGAGAGGTCACCTAGTCCATCTCCTTCCCCCAGGGTAGGATCAACCCTGCCCAAATTGGTCGTGACAAGAGAGTTTCTCTAACCTGTTCATCCCTGGAGGTTTTAAAGGAAACTCCACAGGCTCCTCAGATGGTCTATTCTGGGTGTCAGCTATTCTTATAGATGGAACATTTTCCCCAAAGTCTAACCCAAATTACTTTTGCTGCAGTCTAATCCCACTAATTCTGTCTGTGAGCAACAGTTCATTACTTTCGTAGCATCTTCTATATTTGGGGAGATTATTACTGTATCTTCATCAGCCTTAGGCAATGGACCATAGTTCTTCCCCTCCTGGGAGGTTTATTTTCTAGACTGTTCTTTACATTTTCTGTATTTCTCTGGAAGTCTGATGACAAAACTGCTCCTCCCCAACACTCAGCAGAGATGGGAGCAATGTACCAATGTACCACACCACACTCTCGTTATGTAAAGTAGTGTTAGCTTTGCTTTGCTCACACCAGGGCACCGCAGTTGGCTCAGGGTTCATTTCTAGCCCATGGTATTGTCCCTTTCTCTTAGAAATGCTGCCTATGCAGCCATTTCTGGACACACATTTCAATAGTTTTAATATATTTATCTTTGCTCCTGTCCCTGTAGAACATCAATCTCTGCTTTCCAGCCTGCTTCTTCAGTTTGTTACGATTTTTGAATCTTTCTCTTGTTCTCTGAGAGCACTTACAGCCCCTCTCAGCTTGGTGTTGTTAACAGCTGCAATATGTCTCCTCCATATTCCACTACCCAAGTCACTAATGAAAATATTGAGTAATGCCAGAGCTGCACAGACCCCTCCAGCACCGTATTCAAGCCATCCTTCCACTTGGACAGCAAACAGCAAACGGTTTTCAGCGTGTTTCCCAGCTGGTTTGGTACCTTACAGCATTTCTCCCCATCCATATTCCCCCCACCTCACTCCTGGAACACCCCATGAGTGAGAGTCAAAAGCCTGACTGCAGCTCCTCCCCTCTCAGGGACCTGCTGCCCTGCCAAAGGAAAATTAGATTGATTTGACATGATTTATCCTTGACAAAACCACAGCTTGTGGGGCTACTGCATCCCTCGTGCCAGTGCCATGCCTTACCTTTGGATCTAGTGAGAAAAATTCTGTCCCCTTTGAATTAAGGGACAAAACTCCCACAATCCAGGGACTTTACCATGTCCAGGCTCCACCCAGCCCCCAGAAGCAGTGGAAATACCATCCCATTACTGCTCATTTTGGTAAGCAAGGGTTTATTTCCACTGAGAGCTGCAGAAGCAGAACATAATCAGGGATATCACAGCTGGGGTTGAGCTTTACACCCCCCAAGTACCATCATGTTGTGGGCACACAGCCTCTCCCCAAAACTGGTGCTCCCTCATTTCCTTGGGACAGTTCAATAGAGGTGGGAGCAGGTGTAATTTACACTCTGAAGGGAGCTGCAAGGAGGTATAAATTACTCAAGCACAATCTACCTAAGATTCACTTAAAATTCACTCTGAATTTGGCACCAGAAATGTAGGAGATAATCAAGTTTTCCTTTTTGAGATCTTGTGTATTTAAAACCTGCTGTGTTTAATTTTTGCAGTCACAACAATGCTCATTCATAAATATTTCCTAATGTTTGATCCTATTAGTATGTACAGTGCAGTGTTTGATTAATGGACTAGAACAATGCGATCAAATATATTTTGGGCTCCAGAATATCACTTTGTAATGCCTAATATTTGAGGAAATATTACAGATAGGCTTGTCTTCTGAGTAGAAGCGATTGCACTTGAATTCTGAGAAACTCAGATAGAGATCTTGGATAAGATCTGAATTTCAAGCAAGTCCTAATTACACAGCACGCTGGACCAAAGCTCGAGGTCTGCACATTCCCAGCGTTGGATTCTTCACAGCTCAGATGCAAATGTTTTTTCTTAGCCCTGTCTCTCAGGAATTCATAACATATTCATCAACTTGTAGTACCTAAGAGCCCTGTCCGACTGTATTTGGAAGACCTTAATTTGACTCCAGTAGGAGTTTAACAATATTAATAACTAATATTAAACTGGATTCCTAACGGGGATGCTGGGACAATACTCTTTGATCACTGCATTAATCTGGTGCAATTGTGTTTATATCAGCCTCGTTCATCCCATGTGAGCTTAGTGCCATCTTGGCATAAATATGAAATATGCAAATCTGGGGGATACACGTTAATAGTGGGTCCATCTGCTTGGATCTTTTATTAAAGGGAAGTGAGAATGCAGTTGCCATGCAATACACTCTTACACACAAAGAGCACGAGTTACGAAAACAAGAGAAAACATCTCGTGCTTTGGCCTTATTGGTATTTCACATTTGTCGTTTCTGTGCCTGGTTTTCATTTTAATTTAGGAATTTTCCCCGAAACGAAATTTGAGTGAAAAAGCTCAACAGTTAGGAATGACTGTGCGTATACACACACGCACATCTCTTCCTCTCTAGTGACAGACAGGATATTACTTTTCCACTGCATATGAAATTAATAGCAAAAGCACAAGAAAAAACATGTAAATGCCATCCCTTAAAGCCTGGTCTGGATCTCACTTCTACTGCTCAAGACATATATAACATCAAGGAAAACTAGTTGTTGGAGTGAAAAAGAAGATAATCTAGAGCTCGTTTGGGAGAGCCAAGCCCAAACGTGAGCTCAGCCTTGGCTATAGAGTCATAGCCCCGTGCCTCCACAGGATGTGGATGAGCTGCTGTGTTCTGCTATCCCACTTTCTCTGTAATAAACAACTCTCTCAACTCCATCCAAAAGGAAGAAGCTTCTATGGCTCCTTGTTCCCGTGCACTGCCGTGACCTTAGCTTGTCTCCCTTGGGTGTGTGCTCTTCCATGCTAATGGTTTGGGGGGAGTGTGCTGGGATTTATTCAACAGCTGGCAGGTCAAACCTCCGTGCCCCAGATATGCAAGTGCTGATTTGTGTGTGGAGGGGAGAAGGTGCCCTGATGACACAAAGCCAAAGTATGTGGTATGAGAGTTTGCGCCTTGCTGAGCATTCTTAATCCAGGAATGGCCCTTCATCCACCACCCTGCAGAAATGGAGAGCTCCTGGCACCACAGTTGGTTCTGAGCCTCACACTCATCCCAGAAGGCTGGATTGAGCAATCATTTTATTCAAGGACACTGGGATCTGATGTACAAAAGGGCCCATTCTCCTCCTTGATTCACAGATATTTGAGTAGGCAGCAGAGTAAGCAAGAGGATTTTTTTCCATATCTTCAATATGCAAATAGATGAGTGAGCTCAGCTCTCTATTCATTGCTTCCAACATACATGACACAGATGATGCTGTTCCCATTGTCACGCTAAAACTGGGGGCTTGATGACAAGAAATTCACTGAGCTTCCATCTGCACAGAGCTGACATGGTGGTTGGGTAGGGAAAGTCACTGCACTGGATTATGTCAGCTCTACTGTTTGCTTCCACAGTTTATTAGCTGTGCTTGGGATGTGAAAAGCCAGTTGAGATCACAGTTATTAGTGCAGGATCAGCTCTTGGTGCCACCTGGGCTGGGCCTCATTTGTCACTACCCAGGACTGGCACCTTTTTCTCTAGTAGGGGCACAGGGATTGTGATCTGGGAGCCAGCAAATGACTGAAGGGAGTGTTCAACCAGCACATGACCCAAGAAAAAGGTTGAGATTTATTACATATGTATTTCTTAATAGCAACTTAGCAGAACTGGGTCAGTTATCTGGGAATCAGCACATGTGTGCCTGGGAGGGGGACATGTGCATGGGTCTGCTGGCTCTGTGCTGCTGAACACATCACCTGCTTGGGAGAGAATGAATGTGTTTATCGCAGTGCTAAGGAAAGAAGGAAAAAAGAACAAGTCAACCTTCCACAGCCAGCTGATAATGCATTTTCCACATCAAATTGTCAGCATTTATTCAATTACTTCACTTATTACAAGTGTGTTCTTCAGCCACTAATCTGAAACCCCTCCCTGCTGCTGTCAGCTCCATTAGAAGTGACACGTTCCTTCCTCAGGTGAAAAAGCTTTTGTGGAAGGACTCTCCTCCCAGGACAGGGCTCTGGGCTGCTGGGGGAACACAGCCCTGCCCTGGGAAGGGAGCTCCTGTCCCTCTGCTGCCCTCCTTGAGCACAGGAATCCGCCCAGGAATTGAGGTGAGTCCTCCAAGGGGTAGCAGGAGTTGTTTTAAAGCCAGACACTCTCTCAGGAAGGAATTAGAGGAATTCACAGGGCTCAGCCAAGGATACAGAGGAGATCCCCAGAGCCAAAACTGTATATTCTCCAAACACTTCCACTTTAATAGTAAGTTAAAAGGAAAGTTCCCCTTCTGAGGGGTTGTTAATTATAGATCCCTCCTTTAAACAGTCCTCCTGTTTTTATCCATGCTTACACCCCCACGGCTGGTAAAGAGGAGGAAAGCTCTACCTTCCCCAAAAAATCAAATACATCTGAAATGCTTCCTGAGCTGATTCACTTGGCTGGGCTCCTATTTGATATATGAAACAAAAGACAAGGCAGCAGAAAGCAACGTATTTTCCCTGTGTCAAGGTGAAGCACTTCCCATCACCCAGCCCATCTCTGCTGGGGTTAATGCGCATCAATAATATTTAAATGATCAAAGTTTTTCAGCTCAGACAGTGATGGGTTTTTTTCTGACTTGTCATGCTTGTTTTCCTTAAAGAGGCAATGACCTGCTGTAGTCAAGGCTTGCAGTTTGGCACGCAGGAGCGTTTTGAGAAGCGTTATCTCCCGAACAGAACAGCAGCCTCATGTTTCCCTGCACAACAACCTTTCTTAGCCTCAAATGCTTTGCATCCCATTTCCTTGATCTGGCTAAGTGCTTGCATGCTGAAAATCCCACCCTCCCTCCAGCTGTCCTTCTGGCAGGGAAGAGACAGCATCTTCTCTCTGGAGAGTACAGTCACTGCTCCTTTGGTTATCTAATCAGGGAGGACAAAATTCACTCAGGGCCCTGTGAAAGCGGCTGAGCTGCAGAAAATGCATCCCGAGGTCTTGTGCGGGAGGGTAGGAGGAGGCAGCCGGGGAAGCCTCCCCTCCCAGAGCAGATGCTCTCTGCCATTTCCCCAGTAGCTTTCACAAAGGAAGAAAAATGTGGAGTACTCCAGGGACTGAAGCATTCGGCTCTTCCCCCTCCTGCTCCCCGGGTCTGTGTGTGCCTTGGAGCAGAGCAGGGTCTGCCCCGAGGCCAGGGCAGCCTGGGCAGGAGGAGCAGGAAATAAATGTCCCCCACCCACCCTCCCGGCCTGCGTGTGCCAGAGCTCAGTTTCTCAGGCTTTGTGTGGGTTTTCCAGCATTTCTCCTAACTACAAAATATTATGCCTATCTGCCTTCTAAAACTCCATGGTTTTGTCTTTGCACCAAGCACAAAGAGCTAGGAAGCACAAACCTTCCCATCCTGATCAAGCTGGGAGCTTTCTTCACATTCAGCTTGCTGAGAACAAAAGGGCAGTACAAGGGTGGTGGGATGAGACAAATCCCCCCTGGAAGTGCAAGGTTCAAGCAGCCTTCGCCTCCATCGTTTGTAACATCCCAAACAAAAGCACCTTTAAGTCACTTCCTCCCTTTTCCTGGCAAACTTCTCCCCAGAGGTCCTGGTGGGCTGGAGAAAGCTACCACTGGAACAAGCTTTGGGTAGAGCTGTGCTTGGCAGATATCACCCCTCACAAAGGGGTCTCTCGCCTGCTCCTGGGCTCGGAGCACGTTTCCAGGCCGTGTGTTCCCACTTAATAAAATGCTTACTCACTTGCAGGAAGCACTTTGATATCCTTGGCCGCACACTGCTAGATAAGGAGCATAAAAAGAATGTATTGCTGTTGTAGGGGATACAGCAGTAGGTATCCTCAAATGAAATATCCTTTATAAGCCTGGTTATTATTCTGGCAGTGATCTCAGGTCGCTCTCAGCGGGCTCAGCTCAGCTGAGGTGTTAGCGAGCGGGGGCTGCCAGGTGTCACGTTTACCTTCTGTTGTCCCAGTGCATCCTCTGTCATCCCAAGTTGGGAAAACACTTCCCTCTTCTTCCATGCATGTCAAAAGCACCATTTGCCATTTAGGGAGCCAGATATAGCCCTGGTATAAACTGGTGCGAGCCCACATATGTCAATAGAATTACACCTGATTTTAATGGGCTTACATTTGGCCCTTGAGCCCTGGGGATCCCTCTGGGAGCAGAGGCTGTATTAAATATTAAGGGCCTTATTCTCCACCCCTACCTATGCTGGAGTAATTAAATCCCCATGCAGACCCATTGATTTTCAACCGCATTCTCCTCGTGCGAGGAGGCAGCGCTTGGCACGGGGGAGGGAGCAGAGATGTCCCCTCAAGGAAAAACACATCCATTTTTCCTCCCCACAGAAATTCCATCCAGAAGAAAACTATACCCAACATTAAGTGTTTGCAGAACATGCTTGGGTGAAAGAATGCAAATGGTCTAAAATGAAACAATGGCTCCAACCTTTCCCCCATTGCCTCCAGCCTGTGACAGCGGCACTGCCGCTGCTTTGCTTCCTTCGGCTCCCGCGTCTGTGAGTGCCACACACAATCCCTCTCCTTCCCACATCAGGACCTTGGGGGCCAGACCTGCGAGGAGCTGGGTGATTTCCCATCTCCAAGGATCTCCAGAATCTCGGTGTAACCTCGGACAAGCCCCGCAGCTGTTGCCAGCCTCTCCGGGGGGTTGTGCTCATTGGTTAATTCCGGTGCTTTGCCTGGAGCTAGCGCCTTTTACCTGTGTGTGTACAAGTATTATTGCCAGCTTGTGATCTTTTGAGCTAGCAGGGCTGTGAAAAACGACTTTGGTTTTTCCTTAAATGCCACGGAGTTTAGAAGTGTGACGGCTCACACTGTGCTGTTATTCTTTCCAATTGAAACCTAATGATGCGTGCATATCACTTAACTCTGATGTCAATAATCAGCACACCACTTGGTCTTTGCCGTGGCTATTAGAGAGAATGAAAATGAAATACCAACTCCATTTTATCCTGTTACTGTACCATAATAACTAATAAAGAAGTAATAAGTGAGACGTGGGGAATTTCCAGGGGAGTCATTACTACAGAGCAAACCTAAAGGCACAAAGCGAAATCCAGGAATATTAGCCAGCCCTAGATTCCCAGCCAGTGCTTCTCACTTAAGCTATACTGTTGCTGTAAAATAAGTGTTTACAGAAGAAGTTACCATGTCATAAGTATCAGACTGTGTCCTGGAGTGGAAACTGAGCCAGATTCAAAGATATCCTTGCAGGTAAAGACCACCCTGTGCATCAGCATTGTGTTTAGGCTGAGCCACAGTCAAGACACAATGCCAGCATTTCATAAATCTCACTTATGCTCCAGAATATGGGAAGCATTTCCCAGAAGAGCTCTAAATCACCTCTGTCTGGTTGCAGGATGAGTCGTACGTTTTCCAGGGACTCTTGTATGGGAGAGGCCACCCAGAGACCTCAGGGCAGGGGGTCAAAGGAAACCATATAACAAAACACTGAGTGCATGAGGTTCAAACCACGTGTAAGACAGACAATGCATTTTCTGACTTAGAAATTATTGAATTCTTGGTTAGGAAGGAGCAGTCATTTTTTGGTGGTTGTATACATAGGAGGCAGTGGTGATTCTTTGGATTTCCTCCCCATAAATGAACTGTCGTTTATCCATGAACTGTCATTTATCCACGTGTCAAAAACCTGTCGCTGCTCAGGAGTTCTGTCTCCAGCAGCTGCCTGGTGCAGGGAAAACTTGGACCTTTACCTGCCACAGTTTTATCCACCTTTTCCACACCTGGAGTCTCCTCTGCCCTTCAGCATGGACACAACAGGGTTGACCTAAGCAGCCCCAGCTGCTTCTCCAGCCCCGTGCTGGAAGGTGCTGTCACACCTTACAGCCCAGCATGTCCATCCCCCACCTGTCCAAAGCAAAACCTGGTTTGGTTAAATCTCACGGCACATTCCCACCAGTATCAAGCATTTCCCAGCCATCTGATTTCCCCATCTCCGAGTTCCTGCTTTGTTTATCCTATTAATTCCAACCACCCCCTCTTCCCCCAACACACACGCACGCAGCCTCATTTACAGCATCTTCACCAGCAGAAGCCTCCCCAAAATATTCAGGGCACACCAAGCGAGGACTTACACGTGTGGGGAAACCCTCGTGACTAGAGATTTTTTTTTTTCTCTCTCTCTCTCTCTCTTGCAAACATGAGCTCATGATTTTATTTTTTTTTTTTAAAGCCCTTAAAGGAAAAAAAAAAAAATAAAAGCGAAGCCCCGAGGAGCGGCATTCCCGGCTGCCGTTATCCAGCCGGGGGCGGCGGGACGGCGCGGATGCTGCACCAGGGGCAGCGGGGCCGCCGGGGCTGAAGGCTCCCGCTCGCAGCCTCCTCTTCCTCGGGTGGTTTTTCCCTCCCTCCTCCTCCTCCCCCCCTGCATTTCCTCCTGCACCTTTAAGAAGCCCATTGCCGCCGGTGGGATGGTGTGTGCTAAAGCTGCACAGAGGAAGTTACGCAGCCGGGATCAGGCACGGAGATAAAAGCTCCGATTGTGATTGAAAGTGAGAGCAAAAGGGATTTCAGCCTCGGCATTAACTTGCGAGGGGAGCCGGGATTGCACAAAGCTCCCCCGGCCATCTGCCCTTGGGGGCCGGCGGCGCAGCGCCTGCCCGCCGCGCTGGGCAGGGCTGGGCAGGGCAGGGCAGGGCAGGGCTGGCGGGTGTGTTTTGGGGGTTCCCCCGGCCCCGAAGTTCGCTGCTCCGCCGGGAGCCCCGCGCCGCAGAGCTCCCTCCCGGTAAGGACGCGCAGCGCCGGGGATGGGGGGAAAGCGGGGGCGGAGGGGGGGCGGGCAGCGGCGGCATCTGCCCCAGCCCCGAACGCTGCGTGTCCCCCCGCGCCTCCCGAGTTCTTCCCACGCTTTCCTGGGGTGTCCCGCTCTCTGTCCCCCTCCCCGGAACATCCCCGTCTCCCCGCCGCGGGATGGGGTTTATTTTCCCACTTCGGAGTTAGGGAAGCCGGGGGGGTTCCCCCAGCCCAGGGCGCTGGCTCCCCCCGCTCCGCCGATTCCCTCCCCAGTCCGCGCAGCCCCCCCAAAGTCTTTTAGTGTAAAAGAAAGCGGGGAGGATGGGGCGGAGCGGGAGCGGCATCGGGTTTTGCCGGGAACCGCGAATCCATCGGGGAGAGCGGCGGGATGCGAGTGGGATTTCCAGGTTTGCAGCTGGGAGCCGCGCAGCGCTATCGCGGGGTGCGGGCTCCCGTCCCCCCGCGCTGTCCCCAGCCTCGCGCTCCAGGGCGCGGGGAAGGGATGCTCAGCGTGGGAAAGAGGAGAACAACTCCCGCTCCGTGAGCGCGGGGGGAGAGCGGAGAGTTCATGGCGAGAGCAACACTTCTGAGAGAAAATTAAAAACTCCTTCATTGAGTTTACTTTCTGCTCTTAATCCGAGAGCGGCTCAGTTGTTGCTCAGCGTTGTCCCTTTATTTCAATAGGGTGTTAATCCAATAATAAGAAAAAAACCCGGAGCCAGCTATGTCAAGACACAATCTAATTTTGTGTTTTTAATACTCTGGCTATCAGTCCCCAGTGAGTGCTGAGTACTCTTCAAAGAGAACAAACAGCATTGATTCTATTTGTTCCCATGAACTGCAGTTTCTTAATAATATCAGGTGAAGATTTATTTTCTAAGAACTAAACTAAATCAAGCAGGGTGAAACCTTTAATTTGGGGAGCCTCTCTGCCCCGTTTGCAGTATGTTGGCTCATTCCAGAGCAACACTCCAGCTATTTCTGCAAAGGGACTGGACTGGCTAAGTGGGTGTTGAGCCGCAGACTTCACCCCAAACCCGCTTGCCTGGCTAATAGACTGACAGAAAATACATTTTTCCCAGCAAATTTTCACTTCCCTGGGAGTCTGTGACATTTAGCCAGCATAACAAGACACTAATAGATATTATAGATCCTTTCTACCTGGGTTTTTCCCTGACAGCCATTCAAGTGCAAGATATAATTGTTGAGGCTGTGAAAATAGATCCATAAACTTAACAGCACTGGAGTCCTCATTAAAAGTACCCTGCTTGTTTTCTACACAATACCAGAGTCTCTCACTCTCCGCTGCTATCAGGCACTTGGCAGTGACCAGTTTGATGTAATAATTAGGAACTGACTTGTTATAACTGAAAAGACAGCTCTGATGTAAGTAGGACTTATAAACACTGTGTCACACTGGCTTATTATTTTTACTACATTTACTCATAATATAAAAATAGCAGTCTATTCTTTTTCTGGGAGTTTATTCAGGTCCAACGCAGCTATAACAGGCTCTTCATTGAGAGCTGGCAATGAAGCATGAGGGACAGCTTCTCTTTTCTGAACTCATTCATCTCAATCAGCAATCTTTCAAACAAAAAAGGGGGGAAAGGGAGATGGTAGCAGAGCGGTGTGAAGCCCCCAAACACGGATCAATGCATCTGTTAACCCGGAGTTCCTGAGCTTTAGTAACTGAGCTTCATGAGAAAGGAAATGCTAAGCACGCTGTTGAAGCAGATATGCCTCAATTGTGAAAGAAAAGTTGGGGAAAGAAATAGAAAGGGAATTATCCAAAGGTAAATTTCTGTTCTGGATATGTGCCTCCCACCTTCTCAGGTGAGATCTCCCTCCTGAATCTAATACTGAGAGAGGGTTTGACTTTTTCCCCCTCCCTGCTTTGGTTCTTTGTCATTTTGTTTTGTAATTACTTACAATTTTTATAGCTCTACTGGAAAGACAACAAAATTGCAGAAATGTTGTTCTAACCTGAAATGAATACTGGGAAGGTCATTGCTCTTTGTATTAGGTGAACCTAAATGTTATTAGGACTTTAAATTGTTTTTTATTAAATGTTATTGTTCAGATAAATCATATGTGGGGATGCTGGACAATGTATCTGTCTCCCCAGCTGTCTTATTTATTTGCTTATCTTTTTAGGACTATCAATTTGTCTGTCTGTCCCTTCTCTGTCTGCATATTCCCCATCTCCTAATGACCCATAGCTTCTTCTTGATATTATTTGAAGACCCATTAGAGCTCCTGTTGTCCAGCTGCTGTTGCAAAGCAGATACCTTAAATTGGGCAGCGCTCCTTCCCTTCTCCCAGACAGCAGAAAAGCCATAAGCATCTTACTATGGATTGCTTTTTATTAAAGTTGTATATCTCCCTGTTACAAAAACCTGTCTGGTGGCTTGGCAAGCCCAGCTGAGGGCTCTGCCTTCTGAGGGACCCCTGTTTTTTCTTGCTCCAACTGTCCCCCCTTGCTCCCACCTAATCTGTCTTCCAATTTCTTGCAGGTCCCTCCTGCTGATGAGCTCTGCCTTTGCCCTGGCCATGAAAAAGAGGGGAGATCTCAGGTAGCCCCATGGATTGCAGCTGAAGGCTTTGGGAACTTGGTGCTCCGTTGCCAAAAGGCAGAATTGGGCAGGAATCCTCACCACCACCACAGGACTCAGCGGGAGAAGCCAAGGCCAGCCCTGCCCCAGTCACCCCAGTGACCACCCAGCACCTGCTGGGACCACCAGGGATCTGGGCACCCGACCTGCTCATGCTGACACAACCGTCCTTTGGGAAAAAGGAATTTTAGCTCCAAGCAGTCTCTCTTGTCAGAGTGGTACTGATGACCAGATGCTCTATTTATTTTATGTGCTAATGTTCTAACACCCCAATAATTAAGGCAGACACAGTTTAAGGCACTTTCCACAGCGACGCATTTGGAGCAGACCAGAAGGTTGAGGAAAACCTGATCCAGCACCATCTCACGGCCTCTCCAATTTACTCCTATCAAATTTCATCAGCAACTCAGAACTTGATCTTTGTATTGATTGACTGGAGTCACCTCTAGATATTTTCATGCTGATTTGGAAGACCTTTCGTACAATAAAAAGGGGAAAAATGAGGTTAAGGAAGACTTTTGACCACTGATCAACAACTCTGGCCAAAACTTTCCCAATCAAGTGAATTGCAAAGTTGGCTTCTGTGCCAAAAGGAACTTTCCACGTCCAGATACAGCGTGCAGAGTGGGACCATCCCTGTTACTGTCTGGATCCCCTTCGACTGGAGCATTTTTAGATGAGGAGTTTCCATGCTGATCCCGAGAGCCACCCCTAGCCCAGTAGCTGCCTTCCTCGGGACTCTTGGCACTGCCCTCGCCCAGGGATCCCGCGCTTGGCCGCAGCTGCCATGCTCTACCTGGCTGCTCTCCTCGTGCACTGCGTCCCCCTGGCCATGGGACAGTATGACATTTGCAAGTCCTGGGTGACCACGGACGATGGCCCGTCATGGGAGTTTTACGCTTGCCAGCCCAAGGCCATGCGGATGAAGGATTACGTGACCGTGCGGGTGGACCCGGCAGGAATCACTTGTGGGGACCCTCCAGAGAGGTTCTGCACCCATGTAAGTGTTTCCTCCCTTATTTGCTGGCTTAGAACGGGCTCTGCTGGTGGCTGGAGGCAGTGTCCAGCCCAGGTGCCACTGGAAGGATGTTCTGGGTCAGGGTGGCCACGGTGGCCGCTGCCTGGAGCTGTCAGTGTGCAGAGCAGGGAGAGAGCACCCTGCCCATCCTGGGGCTGTGCCAGTCCTGCAGCAGGGATGGGGCTGGCATGCTGAGGGGAGGGCGAGGAGGAGTCAGGGAGGGCTGAGCAAGTCCTGGATTTTGGAAAAGCTCTGCCCCTGCAAGCACACAGCCTGAGCGGCTCCTCTACTTGCTGAAGTGTGGGGTGTGCTCGCCAGTCCCATCCCAAAGGGCTGCTCCAGCACTGCTGGGATTTTATAGCATGTGGGCAGATGGTCTCAGTTTGAGGCAGCATGAAGGGCAGGGCAGGGGAGTTTGGACCCTGCACACCCACAGCCACAAACTTCACTAAAGCGCCTGAAAATGTGGTTCTCCCACTCTTCAAGCCTCCACATGAAAGGGCTCTGTGGACAGACATTTGCCCTTGAAGTTAAAATCTTTAACTTATTTTCTCTTAAATATTAATCATTGCATTTCATTCTGTGCACCACAAAGCTCAGCAGGAACATTTGATTTATAATTCACAAGGCTTTACATTGTTAAAGAGTTCATGGGTCAAAGCAAAGAGCAAAACAGTAATGCCCCCTCCCAAAGGTCCCCCAGGAGTGGTCCAGGCACACATTTAAGGGACAGACACCAAGCCAGCCCATGCTGGCAGGGTTTCCACTAGGCTGAGTTTCCACTGACACGAGGAGTGTCTTCTAAAAGAGTGTGTTATTCTTTTATTATAATGAGAAGGGGAGTTCTCCCTCCAAATCAGTGCAGGGAGTCCCATTTTCTATTGCCAGTGCTACCCCATGCCTCACTTTGCCACCCTGGGCCCAGCCAGTCAGGACACCTCTTGAAAATCCAAGAGAAAAATGCTCCTGTGACACCAAGGGGGGGGCAAACATTTATGATCATCAGAACATGCTGCCAGTAGTTACCCAGTCCCCTCCAGCCTGAGGGCTCTCATTAGTACCAGGGAAGACATTTCCACTAATTCCAGATAAGTAGCAGCTTTTCCTTTTAAAAGATCGTTTGAAAAGAAAGATTAAGTCCAAGGTTGCAAATAAAACCGTTAACTATTGATGGGTCAGTCTGTATTTCCATTTATCTGACTGACTGCAGGAGGATTAAAAGGAGAACACCAGATTGCTTCCCACTACACTCACTGCAGCTCTTTGCAAACCCTCTCTGGTTAAGGCTGCTCCAGACTTCAGCTCCACTGACCTCCAAGGAAGCAAAAGACACAAACTGCAATCAGCTCCCTGCATCTCTTGATTCAGTCAATACTGAGCTGAAATCTTTCTATTCTGGGCACCAGCAGTATTTCCTTGTAGCGTACGCCTGCCATGTGCTGTAACACTTGCAAACACCGTGTACAGCCGTGAATGAGAGCTACACAAATGCAAAACATGGATTTGCCTTCCTGTCCCTGCCTCACCCCAGCCTGGCTTGGCTCTTGCCTCCCAAAAAAGAAAGCAGCACTCACGGCAATGTCCCTGAGCAATTCCCTGGTGAAGAATCGAGCTAAGAACAGGAATAATAAACTACAAGGTATTTTTTTGAGTTTTTTGGGATGGGTTTGTGAAATACCACTGTATTCATGGCCCTTTCCCCCCCATCTTACACCAGTGCTGTTCTTTCCAGAGGACTAAAGAGTTATAAAAGCAAAGCAGAGGAGGAGCAGCCAGGCTGAGGTGAGCAAGGAGCCCACCCGGCACCCAGTGCACAGAGTAGGGGGTGGCTGCAGGAGAGACCCAGGCTCCAGTCCAGCCTTAGGACTGGAGTGGTGTGGGCTGGAGGCCATCAAGGAACATTTTCACTGCCTCTGTTACCAAGAACGACACGTGGCCACTTACTGCTGAGCATCCCCTTATGGTCAGTGGAAAGTGGACTCAGCAAGAAATGGCCCTTCCATCGCCGGTGCTGGGTGGTGACTTGACACCTATCGACGTGCAGGGAGAGGGAGCGGGGCCGCAGAGGATGTGAGCCGACTTCTGCTCCCCTTGCACTAAGGAAGTGCTGGGCAAAAATCGATGTCTCTGCCCACGGATCGTTACAGCCTCCGAGCCCCGGGGAGCGGAGGGCCAGCAGCTCACACAAACCCAGGGCAGCTGCTCGCTGCCAACCTGCTCAGGTGCCTTTTGGTGTCCTGTTATCCTTTCTCTTCAGGTTTTTAATTATTTCCTTGTAACAGGTGGGTTCTCAAAGGAGCCTGGCTTTCCAGCAGAGAAGTTCTTACGGTGACTGTATTGCTTTCTTAGGTGTCTTTCAAAACAGCAGGGGACTGTCCGTGCAGTTAAACTCACGTTATTCAGAATTAAGCGCAGCCCAGCGGGGCTCCTGCCCTGCTCAGACAGCTGCAATCAAAACTAAAGACACACAAACACCCCTCCGTGCTCAAGGCAGCCAGACAGGGATGAGCTGCTCCATATCCCCGTGCAGGGCAGGCCAGGAGCAGAGTCCTGGTGGCAGTCAGGACCTTGTCAGACAGCGAGCGTGTCCTGCGAGGCTGCACAGCCCACGGGATCACACACTGCCCTGCCACAGCTCCAGCAGTGCTCACAAGACTTCTGCACCAGGAGGCTTCAAGAGATGGCAGGAATTATTTGGAGGACCGTCCTTTGTGTTTTATAGCAATTCTGGTCACATCTGGCTGCTTCCTTCTGATTGGGAAGCGTTTTGCTGCTTATTAAAGTCAAGGGTTTTGCTTTTTCCACAGTTTCTGAACCTGTTCCTATTCATGCCAATGCCTTGCTGGCAGGGTCACCTGAAAAATGAATTGTACTTTGCCTCCTGGCAGGGCAGGGGGAATGGTGGGAGCAGGAAGACGGATGGATAAGTAAATAAAAGCCTGAATGAAACTGAAAGTGTGACTGTAAACTAATAGGGAACAGATCTTTTAAACCAAGGGTGTCGAGGGAGGGGTGAGACCTCAAAGATCACAGGCAGGGCATGGCACAGAGCAGCTGAATGTGGATTTCAAAGGAGAGGGGTTTGCAGGGCAGGCCCAGCTGGGAAATGGCCACGCTGCACATCCCCATGGGGCACAGGGGAGATGTGGTGTTCCTTCACCTTCCCACCCTCGTGGGCAGCAGGAGGAGGAGGGTGGCACAGCTGGCAGGCTGCTCCCAGGTGTTGAGACACTCTGAGATGCTGAAGCATTTCTTCGATACCGAGCAGGGACCTTTGGGAGTTTCCTTTTCAAGCATCAGCACTTTGCACACAGGATGAAAATCGCTCAGGTTTTGTGGGGAATTCACCAACGGGCTGTGCAGTGGGGAGCAAGCAAACACCAAAGCCCAGCCCCAGCTCCTTGCAGCTCAAGGGGTTTTCAAATCATTCCAGCAGAAACAAAGAGAGGTGTCCATAACAGACGGTCATTCTGGGATGGTTTTGCTGCTCCTTGACATCCCAGTGAGAGCACAGGGAACCCACCTTGCTGCAGGAATGGGAGTTTTTTCTCCCCCTCAGAGGTGTCAAGACAGTATTTCTTGTTCTGACAACACTCTTTGATGCAGGGCCGAGCTCTCAGCCCGTATTGATGGGTCAGGGGTATTTTTATTTGGCGTCAGCATTGTTTCATCAGCTAATAGAGCTTGTTGACTTTGGCACGGGTACATGAAAGGAAAAGGCTTTATTTATTCATTACACATGCAGCCAAATTGGATGTTTAGTTTAATTCTTAGCTAAACTTTTCTGAATGACATGTGGTTATAAGGCTTGTACTAAAGGACTGTTTCTCCTGTGGACTGGGTGCTAAAATTGGAAAAAGCAGACAAACCTTTGGGCTAAGAAACCCTCTTCCCTGCATTTTTAGCCCATCTCATACAACTCTTCTCATCTGTATCTTTGTACACCTGTTTAGGTGCAAACAAGGAATTGTGGATTTAGGGATGATTAAAAGCCAAAAGATTTTAAAATAAGAAGGGAAAAGCCAAAGTTTTTTAAGTAAGAAGGAAAAAAATAATTGCTTCAGCAATGCTCTTCCAAAAGCATTTTAAGGGTGCAGCATGTTTTGGTGGTTAAAGGATGGATTCATCCCTTCTGGCACCCTGAGCAGAGACCCACAGCCCTTTCCCAGCCCACCAGAGTTCTGCCTTGTTTTGAGGAGAACCAGGGGGCACAGCACAAGGTATTCTCAGCCTTTTGACTGCCCTAGGGTTCAAGAACATCCTTTTGGCTAAGCAGAGCCTGTATACAAGTCCAATGGAAAATCCTTCCCAAGAAAAGCGGATATTCTCCCTCCTCCTTGAATAAATCAGCACTACCCACTGCTGGTGGCAAACCCCCCTTGGTTGTAGCAGAGGGAGTTGGAACTCCCCTTTGCCCTTCATAGTGGCGCCTGTATGGCCCTGGGGATGATCACTTTGCCTTTATGCCAACATTCAGCAGCACAAGAAATTCACTCTGTGCTGTCAGATCACCTGTACACCCCTGGCAGGGCTGTAGGGATGGAAAGATGTGACTTTCTTTTCACAGCTGCAAAGTGCTAACAGCCCCTCTTCCCCCTGGAAGCCTCCAGTCCCTTAAATTAACACCTGGAAAATGCTCCCCTCTCCTTTGTGGAAAGCCTGGAAAAGACAACTTGCTGCCATTTCGACCCAGAGGAAGATCTCCCATTCCACCCCTTGCACCAGTCGTGGCACTGCTTTTGAGTGTGGGAGAAAGAGCTGGAGCCTTTAGGTTCTGTTCCCACCCTTAATCACTCCTCAGCATCAGGGTTGCTGCAGAGGACACTGTTTGAAGTCAGGATCTGTGGCTCCTTGCCCTTGGGGCCAGACCCTTGGGTTGTACATTATTAGCTGCTCAGCAAATCACACACTGCTCATCTCCTGCCACTGAGGCTACTTCAGAGTGCAGCAGGATCCTGGTGTTTTAAAAGGAAAGGCTTCACAGAAAAAATGAGAGAATACAATTCAGCTTCAAATTAGAGAGTGCTGAGCAAACGGGATTTTCCCTCAACAGCCTGTAACAATTTCCTTAAATGCCCAGTTCGGGATTCATCTTGTTGTAAAGTGGGGATGCTACTCCCCTAACAAGGATCATTTCCAGCTGCTGATGGAAAAGACACAGTGATAAAAACGAAGCTGTCAAGTAGATTTAATTGGTACAGTGAGCAGAAAGTTTTCCCCTACCTTGAAGTATTCAGGAAGAGTAAACTACTTTTAAGAAAAGCTTTGCTCTTCAAAGGGAAGTGTCCAGATGGGAAAAACAGAAGAGAATGGACTGAAGACTTGCTGGCAAGTGTGGCCAGAGCTGGGAGAGCAGTTCTTACAGCAGCCCTTATACTCACAGAGCAGTTCCAGGTACCACAGCTTTCCACAGGCAAATTTTGAAGCCAAAGGTATTCAGGGAAATCCTTCCTATTTATTTATTTTTAAACCTGCATTGTATTCTATAGCATAGATTTGATTTTCCAATAAACTTTAAAAGGATTTCTCCCTACAGAAAATCCTGCCTGAGTGGGAAGAAGTGCTATCCTACCATGCTGTGGTTTCCCTGAGTGAAAGTCCAGTTCTAAGTTTCAGATCTTAGTTTCAGATCCCAAACCACCCTTTTACCATCAGCCTTTTGAGACGTGGAGCTTTGGCTGACCCAGTTACTCAGGCATCTCAACACAGAGCGCAGGTTTCTGTGTTGGAAAACCCCAAAGAGGCTTTTTCCTCCCCAGACCACAGAGCACTGCTGGGTGACCATTTTGGAGATGCCTTTGGGGAGAAGCTACTGCCTGCAAAGCCCTGGCAAACAGCAATTTGGACTTCCAGCCTTCACCCCAGGTAGATGAGCCATTCCCTGCAGCCTCAGACATGTCCCATGAAGCTCCCACTCACCCTCCCTCTTCCAAGCAGGGCTACCAGCACACCCAGAGGGGACAATTGCAGCACTGACCCCGCTCCTGCCCTGCTCCACTGCCCTGCCCCGTTTGGCACCGGTGCCTCTGCACATCTGCTCAGTGCCACCTGCAGCCAGGCTTAGGGGAACCTCTGCCTTTTGGCTCAGGGCTGGATTTCTGCACGGGTCAGCTGTCCCCGGGCAGGCTGCAGCCACAGTGGGGCTGCTGGCCCAGGAGCTCAGTGCTGCAGAGTCACTGGGTTGGGTCTCATCCCCGCTGGCTCCCACCCATGCAGGAGCCTCTCAGGAGCAGCCTTCCCTCTGCTCCCCTCCGTGGAGCAGCTCCAGCACGGTGCCACCACCCCAGCCTCTGCCAAGGTGCTGCACACCCCAGAGCAGTGGGGCCCTGGTGCTGAGCTCCACGGGGATGCTGCCACCACCATGTCCACTCCTGCCTCGACACCTCCATGTCCCAAAGGGAGAATTAGCACAGATTCAACCGGTTTCTACTCCAGCCAAGGGGTTTGTAACTCCCCATCTGCTGGCTGAGTCAGCTGCTTCAGCTCTGTAGTGCTGCCAGTCAGGAGGTTTGGGGAGCCCTGTCTGAGGAGAGGATCACTGTCGGGGTCTCAGGGACAGCCAGGACATGTTTTGGGCTGACGCAACTCAATCCAAACCCCCGACAGGCACCTGCTGAATTGTTCCCCTGACACAGAGCATAAAGCAGCCAAATGCTTTTCCCACAATAGCAAAGGCAGAGCCTTTGATGCAGCAGACAGACACAGGAGCCCTGATCAGTGGCTGGCGTGGGTGCAGGGGTACCCATCACCCAGCTGTGCCCCCTCCACAGAGGCTCTGGGCAACATCTGCACCTCCATTTGAGAAGCCCAGCAGAGCCTCCACTCCCTCCCCTTTCCCACCCCCGGGCTCTGCGTCCTGCCCTCCCCCATTCAAACTATCAGGGCCTCTCTTACAGAATAAATTATTAATAGCGGCGTAGCGAGCCTCTCTGCAAAGGCTGCATGTATTGAGCTTACAAGGCGCACAAGCTTTTAGAGAGCAGGACACTTTTCCTACTTCCTAAGCAATTTCTTAGTCCTGAATCAATAATGCACTCGCAGCCCTGCACACAGGTCGCTGCTGCTGTGCTCCTGCTGCTAGGGGCTCCGGACACAAATACATCTCTGTAGCAAGATGCAAGGGCTAAATAATCTGGCAGAGAAGGGATGGGGCGGAATCCAAGCAGCTTAATTTGTAAACAAGCTTCAGGGAAGTGTCCTGGGAAGAGCAAAGCTTGCAAGTCCACGGTACAGAAAGTCTGAGTTTGGAGACAAGCTAAAAAGCAGTCAATGGGATTAATCTGCCGCTTTTTGAACGCATGCCCACGGCTGCCAGCTGAGGGGTGTCTGGTTTAACCGATCCCAAGCCTCTGATCCCAGGCTCTAGGTCACCCCACAGCCCCCACTGCCAAAGGGGGAGGTTGAGGGGTGCAGCCCCGGCAGGAGGTGGGGGTGGAGGTGAGCCCAGGGCGGCAGGAGAGATGGAGTTAGAGCGGCTCACCGGGGGATTAGCAGTTCACAAAGAAAGAGCTGCTCAAAAATGATTCCACGGGAGGCCGGGCTGCTGCGGGTGATGTGTGTGTATACCCAGCACAGATGAGATTATCTGCTTAGGAGCGGAATTTTCCGGGCGGCGTTAACCCTTGTGCCGCCCCCAAATCGACAGCGTGCTGGGCAGGGGATCCAGAGCTGCTGCCAGGCCCTCCCTGGGCTTTGGAAATGGAAGTGCTGCTTCCCGGCCACTCAGCAAACAGCATGCTTGGGGCTCTTCTTGGAGAGGTCACCCATGGGCTGGGCTGGTTTCAGGCTGGAGGTTGAAATTCCCCGTGTAACCAGATTTTCTGTTTCTGGCTCAGCCAGAGTGGGCGTGAGGGGATTTGTGTCAGTGCAGGAGCGGTGCCGGCTGCGTCGCCAGGGTGGACAGGTGACTTGGGTCACCCTGTGCATGCCGAGCTGCATCTCCCTCTGGATCCTCCCTTTGTGGAAAGGGTGCTTCCTGCCTGGATGTCACCCTTTTGCCAAGTTTGTGTCATTTACAGTGCAAAGACCAGTTCAGACCCTTTTCATGAGGCGCTGCCAGACCACAGGGAGAGTTTCAGAGACAACGTGGGATGAGAGCAGAGATTTCCTTGAGCCTCACGTCAAGGTTGGGTGAGGGAGCCACTACTTTGCCCTGCTGCAGGTGCCTGGGGGAGTTCAGTCCTCAGAAAGCTGAAGCACTCAATGCCTTGTGGAGCCCAGACTTGCTCCTGAATTCCCTCCCTCCCACAATTTTCCCATCTGGAGACAGGACATTGCCCTGCCACCAACCCACCCTGTCTGGCACGATGATGTCTCCCCAGGGCTGGTGGAGAGAAGGGCACAGCGCTGAGCCTGGATGAAATACGAACGAGATGCTTCTCGAATTCAGAGCAGGCTGGAGGGGGAAGGGGAAGAGCAGCCACGAGTAGGGCTTGAATCTCTTCTCTGGCGGAGAGATGGGCCCAAGGGAGCCCGAGAGCCTTGAACGAGCGGTGCTGCTCGGTGAATGAGTATCTGCTTCAGGCCAAAGGGAAGAGGCAAAACAGCAAAATGTCTCGCTGAGTGCGTCCCGGTGTCTCACCCGGAGCCAGCGGGGCCGGTTCTGCTGACTCACGCTCTCCCAAACCCCGCACGCAGGCAAAGCCTGTCCTAACGCCCCGGCCAGGGGTGACCTTGTGCTCGGACAGCCTCGGATCCGGCAGGAAGGGGAAGGAAGCGGAGGAGCAATCAATCCCCCAAACCACGTTCGGGGAGGAGATGGAGGGTGTGACATTCGGCTGAGCCAGAATTAGCAGCAGATCTGTGGAGGGACCCCATTTCCACCCTATTAATAATTCATTCCAGCTCTGCCTTTACCTGCTCATAAACAGCAAACAGCTTGTTAGCGAGGACGGTTTTCTTCCCTTTTGCTGTCTCTGCCTTAATAAGAGCCCCTTGCAGATGGCTGGGGGAGGGAGGGGGCAGGGGAAAGACACATGAGTGAGCAAAACACCCCACCAGCCCTCCCTGAGCTTCGAATCCTATCCCATCCCATCCCAGGCTGCCCTTCCCCTGCAGAGGTGAAGCTGCAAAATAACCCCTCACCAACGCCCAGGTGCCTTGCCAGAACCTTCCAACCCACGTGGGCCACCTCAAAACGCCCCTTTGGAGGGGCACTGGGAAGAGGAGAGTGATGCCTGGAGGATGTGCAGATGAAGGGTTTGCTGGAGCATTCCCAGGTGGTTCTCGGGCTGCAGCTGCTCAGGCAGCCCATGGGAAAACTTTGTTTTCTACCTTAGGAGAAGGTAGAAAACTCCTGTCTTAACTAAAATATAAAGCTTGACCAAAGAGGTATTTTAAAAACAACAACAAAAAAAGCAGAAAACATGGCATCTTGAAGAAAGACTCCCCAGAGTCTCCACAGTCCAATGCTGTGGTGCTGGCCCCATTTGGGACCTCTCCCTGCATCCCAAAGCTGTTCCTGGGATGTTCTCCAGGTTCAAGTCACAGCTGTGCACTGGGGAAAGCCCATGGCCCACTTGGGGGACAGGGAAATCAGTGCAAAAAGAGTGGACCTGGCCAGGCAGATCCCAATGTTCTCCCACCTCCCTCAGAGGAGGGCACAGACCTTCACCTGGGCTCACAGGGAAGGGGATTTGTGGGGTTCTTTGGCATAAGAGGGGCCTCATATTTCTCCTGATCCCTCTCCGTGCTCCCAGCCCTCTCTGCAGTGAGTTATGCCACTTGCCAGCTGTTGGAAATAATCGCTGTAAATTAATTACGGTTGTTTCACCCCTCTGATCCCTCCCAGCCCATGAGTAGAGTGAAAATTAATTGTCAGAGAGTACTTCCAGCTCTCTTAGAGTCCCACCCTGGCCACTGGCAGGTTACGGTTTACGCCCTAAAGCGTGAGATTTAATTACTCACAAATGTTATTTTTGGTCATAAAATCACCGTGTCTTGTCATAAATCCAGATAGAGCAGTTGAACCCTCAGATCAGGAGCAGCAAGAGTGAAAACACCCTGAAATGTCATTAGGACGAGCCTGTGTTTTCTCCTGGGTAAATGCAATTCTGTTTGGGAAGCAGCATCACGTCCTGGAGTGATTCTTGGAAGGAAAGCCAAGGAAGTCTCCCAAAACACACATCACTCAGGGTGACCCTTGTCAGAAATTTGTGTTGCAGAAAATAGGTTGAACTCTGTGTCACTGGGGAGGTTAAGGGCGGTTGGCACTGGAGCTGGGTCAGGCACCTTCCCCGCTCAGCGGGTGATTTCCCTGTGCTGACCGACACCAGAGCAAACCCACAGCAGGGGAACGGAGATCCCTGTGGAGCCCTGGCAGTGAGGAAAGCCGGGGCAGGGGATGGAAGGGAAGTGAAGCCCCGCAGCTCAATCTCAGCGTGAGCTGGGGGCACTCAGCCGAGTGTGAATCAGGAAAGGAAATGTGCTGGGAAGGTCATTTCAGCTCCAGCCCGCAGCCTGTGGAGCCAGTGGATCCAACGTGGTGCTGGACAGGGGAAGGGAGAGGGGAAAAGAAAACTTTGGGAGGAATGTGTTCCAGAGCATCCACAGGACAGTCAGGGATGGGGTGGGCTGGCCGTGGTCCCCTCTGCAGCTTGGGGCCCCCCATGTCCCATGGCCACCAGCCCTCCCTGTGACAGACAGGGAAGGGGAAGCTGCAGGACACCTGGGGTGGCACCGCTCCACGGCGGGGACTTGAGCAGGGCAGGAGGGATCAGGTGCACATGGAGATTTTGCTGATCCCTTTGTTTCTTGCAGGATTCAGAGGAAATTTGATACCAATTTCAGGACTCAGTTGCAGCACGAGGAAACGCGGGGACTTTGTGAACCTCATCTGCTGCCCTTTGAGCAGAAATTCAAAGGCAGCATCGTAGGCGTCCTGAGGGAAGCAGAAGGGCCTTGCGTGTCCCAAGGGAAGCAGAAGGGCCTTGGGATGCTCCTGAGAGCTCCTTAAGCATCACAGCTGGATGGGGTGGGGGCTACAGAGGGAATTGTCCCCTCCTGGGTAGAGGTGGAGGTTCAGACCAAGGTTTCCTTGGTCACAAGCAGTCCCAAGAAGGGGGGAAGGAGGTCCCTGTGCTGTCACCTGCTTTTCCTGGCTCTGCAGACTCCTTGGGGGTCTATCAAACAGCCCCCAGTCCCAACTAGTGCCAGATCTTGCAGGAGAGCCTGGAGACACCCAAGGTCTGAGAGGTCTCTGGTTGGGTTTGGGAGCCAGTTCTTAGAGGAAAAATCCACTCCAGAAGAAAGTACCCAGGAGAAACCCACACAGCAGCACTGATCTTTGTGCTGAAGAAACGCTTTTAACTTTTTCCCCTTAAATAAAAATCTTCCTATAATGCACCAAGGATTTCCACCCCCCACCCCCAACTGAAAAAATTCAAAGTTTTGTTTTCCAAAAGTCATCCAAGCTGATGAGACCTTGTCATTACTCTTATTAGGAGACTGTAATTAAAAACATGTGGTCCTGGGCTGCTCTAGGTTTTGGCAGAGGCCTTGGCTTAAACACAATTCCATCAAGAAGAAGAGATCCCCAAAAGCAAAGGAAGCTCAGGACAGTTCTCAAGACACTTTTAAATAAATTATTTCAGGTATGAGCTGTGATCAAGCATCCTTGGCTGAGCAGTACAAACTCTCACATCATCTACTCATTTTCCCTTGCTCAAATCTTGTTGGGTTTTTTCCCCTTTAATATTATTATTATTATTAATATTATTATTATTTTTCTTCACTGTGCAGCTAGTGGTTGCAATTGCTTTCCAGCTTCCCTTTGGCATGGAGATCTAAAAGCTGCAATCTTATTTCTGTGCAGCTTTCACCATTCACAACAGATGTCTAGTTTAAAATATTCAACAGCCTAATGATTAATCAAGCAATTGCACCTACAAAAATATATAATTTTATGCTATGAGGCTTTAAAATGGTATTATCTGCTAAGGAAAAAAAAAAAGCAACTTTTGTGCTCATTAAGAGCCCTAAAAACATCTGGGCTTTGTAAAGCTGAGGCCTTTTGTTGTGGCTGGGTTCCCCCATTCCCGCCCTTCCCAGCAAGGTGGGGAGCATCTTCTCTGCAGCATCCTGGACTCCTGTCATCCTGCTTTGTCAGACCAATATCTTGTTTCTTAAGAAATCCTCCTCCTCCAGGAGCAAGTCTCTGCTGTCACCTTCAGAAAGTCCCTTTTGCAGCATTTCTGCCCAGAACTGACTCCAGGCACCAAGAGGAGGCAAAACCCAAGGGCTGGGTCAGCAGGCACCGGGGCTGGGACACATTTGCAGCTCAGGGACTGGGCTCATGGGAACCTCCTGAAGGCACCTGGATCAGGGCAACCTCCAGCATCACTCCAGGCTGGGGATGAAGCACTGAGAGCAGCCCTAGCAAGGAGGATTCAGAGCCCCAGGATCTGAAGAGGGTCTACAGGAAAGATGGGGAGGGCTCTTTATTATGAATTGTAGTGTTAGGACAAGGGATAATGGCTTTAAACTAAAAGAGAGCAGATTCAGATTAGCTGTAGGGAAGAAAACTTTTATAAAGAGTGTGATAAAATACTGGCATAGTAAAACCTCAAAGGTGATGGATGTCTCATCTGTGGAAACATTCAAGGTCAGGTTGGATGGGGCTTTGAGCAGCCTGACCGAGCTCAAGATGTCCTTGCCCATGGCAGGGGGTTGGACTAGATGACATTTAAAGGTCCCTTCCAACCCAAACCATTCCATGATTTGGCTCACAGAGGCACAACCTTACCATGATGCCATTTTTTAGGACACCGTGTCCTCAACGAGGCTCTCACAGTTTGTCCCCTGGAGATTTGCCCTTTTGGACTGAGCTGGGGCTAAGCAAGGCTGCAAAAACCCCAAAAAGTACACAACCAGACGAGCTGGAGAGCCTGAAACCTGCAATGTCTAGTTGCTGTGAGGACACTCACGACTGATTTAATAGCATGAGACTCAAAGTGAACTGGTTTATTTTAAGCTCACTGAGACCAAGTTTGCCTGGCTAATGCATCCTGACTTTTAGATTGAAGACTTGAATATCTCGAGACTTTGGACAGATTCTTTGGAGGACACACGGCTTGGAGGAGGAAACCAGATTCAAAAATAATACCTGGAATTGTTTCAATAGTGCTATATCTGATCTTACCAGGACCAAGGGAGCAGCCAAAATGTGGCCATCTGTTTCCGCTCCCCCCTGCCCTCCTGGCTGACTCCAAACCACCCCCCCCAGCAGAAAAGGCATCCAGCATCCCACAGAGGAAGGACAATTCAATAAACCTAACCCCAAAAAGGAACACTTCATTTTAGCAGAGGAAGCTGTAGTGATGTGACTCACTCGGTGGCTTTTGAGGCTCTCCCCCACCTTGTCACTTGGAGGTTATTTTTGTGTTTGCCCTGTTACAACCACGCACCTCTTGAGCCATTTGCCCCACCCCCACCCAGAGCATCCGGGTGGTTAAAGAGATCTTTGGGGGTGCTGCCTGCTGAGCTGAGCACGGTCCCAGGCTGGGAAACACGGGATCCAGCAGGGATTGTGCACCTCCATTCCTTGGGATGAGCATATGGCAGACAGGAAGGGTTTTCACTCCTCTTCTCCCTGCTCCTGACCCTGCCAGGGACGTGCCTGGCCAGCCCTGTTCCTCCAGACGGGACATGGGGAGGGGGATCATGCTTGATCAGACTCGGTTGCTTCCCTCACTGCTCCAGGGAAATCTGTCCCGCCTCCCATCCTGGCCAGCCTTTTGTCTGGGTAATGTTTCCTTAGTGGGGTTTCATCACAGAGCCCTTTGCTGGTTGCATTTGGCCACTCCAAAGAAAGCATTGATAGGAGCATCATCCTCAGCCCTGGAGGTGGCCACTGTGGCCATGCTGGGGACAGCTCAAGTGGCAAATAAATACTCGGTGAGATTCACCTCACACCAGCTCAAGGGCTGTGCCTGCTGCACACAAGGGAAGGAAGGCTCGTGGCAAGAGCTCTGAGACACAGACTCTGCTCAGACAGAGCCACTGAGCAGCAGGGCAGGTTTGTCAGAGAGCTTCCTGCTGCCATCCCAAGCCAATTCTCCACCTGCTGCACCCTCCTTCAGACAAGTGGCAGGAATGGACCTCTGGGATGGTCTTTTCAGGACTGTCATATTAAGCCATCTGTATGGCCACACTGACAGGAGGACCATACTGCAACACAATATGTTGCCTCAGCACAGGAAGCACACTCAGAGCCCCCAGCACTTCAGCTGAGGGGGATTTTTCTGCCTTTTCCCTCAGCCACCACTGCAAAGCTGTGCTGAGAGGCAGCTCCATCCCCCAGCAGGAAGCTGTGTCTCATTAGCAGAGGTAAACAATTCCTCTGAACGTGAGGAGTCAGGAGAGCATATTAAATATGTCAATAGCTCAGGGTTTTTTAATCCCTACTCCAGAACAGCTTGTTGTGGCAGGAGAGGGCCCCCCAGCGCGGCTCAGAGCCCCAGCACAGCCCAGCTGGCATCTCCCCCTCTTTGAGGGAGTTGTGGGGTGCCCTCACCCCTCGACCTCACTCACCCAAGCAAGCCTGAGCACTCCACTGATTTCCCTTGTTCAGTTATCACAGCTACAAACAAACAAACAAACAAACAACCCAGCTATTTGATTTTAAAACATCAACCCAAGCATGCTGCAGGGTGGGCTCAGCAGCTCCAGCCCCAGCCCTTCCTTCCAGCACACACAGAGGTGGCACAAGCCACACATGGCCCAGGCTGAGGCTGCGACAGAGGAACAAACCCCAGCACGGCATTTGCAGCCTCACTGCCAGGCAGGGGTGTGTCAGAGCAAGACTGGGTTGAAAACAGTTTGAGTTTTGACCTGTTTTATCCTGTGCTGCTTTCCCTGGCAGCCTCGTGCACACCAACACAAACACAATGTGTGCTGTATTTACAGGAGTCCCCTCGTGTCCCCAGGGCTGCCTCCCCTGCACAGGAGCCTGGCTCTCACCTACAGATCAGCCACTCACTGCTTTGTTTTCCCCCGTGCTCACAGAGCAGCCTCCTGCCTTATTTACACTGTGCTGCTCCTGACACAGAATTCTTTGTGTCCTCAGGAGTTTTTCAGGGCTCCTGGGTGCTGTGGCGTCCACTGACTTTGCAAACAGCCGCTTGCCTTCAGTGCACATCTCTGAGCTCTGAGGAGGCACCAAAGGCCCATTTTACAGACATGGAGTGGAGAAGCTCTAAGTAGTTTCCAAGACTTTTGGTTGCCTGGCTGGAGGTGGCAAAGCCCAGATTTTCCAAAGCACGTTGTGTTACTCAGAGATTTCCATGTTCAAAGCACAGCCCCACTTTGCAGCCGAGAGCATCCTCTTGTACCAGCCAGATCCCCTCCTCTGCTGTGCCTGGGTGTGCCCAGAGCACCCTAAAAGCAGCTCACAGGCACTCAGACTCCAGCAGTTCCCTAGGTCAAAGCCAGCCATGGATACAGGAGCAGCCTCTTCCCACACCTGCAGCAGCCCGAGACACACCCAGCCTGCTCAGATCCAGCCCTGCAGCTCATTTTTTGGAGCCTCCAGGTACCAGTATCAGCTCCCCACACCCTGGCACAGCCCTTGCACTGCAGGAAATCCCCAGGCCAGGCAGGAACAGTCGGATCGCACACACAGCACCCCCCCGTGTCTCCCAACCACACACGGAGCACCCACAAACCAAAGCACAGCACCCAGCTCGGCCTTACCTTGAAAGCTGCTGTGCCCAGGAGAGCCAGACCTCACACCCCAGCAGCCTCCTCACCTCCAGCCAGCCACTCTGAGCAGCTCCAGCTGCTTTATCACCTCCTCCTCTGCCAGGTGCCTCTGCCTTCCTGAGCAGGGTCCCACAGCAGCAGAGCCCGCTGTCATACCAGTCCCTCTCCTTCCCGACTCCTTTGGATTTTGATTCTGAGAGAGAGGCAAAGTGACAGCAAAGAGATGCTTCATATGCAAAAAAAGGATTTGCAGTGTGTTGCAGAGTTTTTTGTGGTCTGTACCCAGTAGAACACAGCCCTGCACAATCCCCAGGGCAGGGGTGACCCACATGCTCACTCCTGCAGGCAGAGGCTGCAGGGCAGTGATGCTGGGCTTCAACAAGTGTATGGGTGAGCAATAAATGCATTGGCACAGCTGCCCACCCC
Organism: Anomalospiza imberbis; assembly: GCF_031753505.1. Taxonomy (NCBI): domain Eukaryota; kingdom Metazoa; phylum Chordata; class Aves; order Passeriformes; family Viduidae; genus Anomalospiza; species Anomalospiza imberbis. The sequence continues at coordinate 4,294,635 of NC_089701.1, read as the reverse complement.
CAAAACTCAACATGTGGTGTGTGACCTTGACACTGTGTCCTAGTGCAGCTCAGCACATGTGGGTGTGGAGGTTAAAGAGATCTTTTGTCCCTGCAAAACACACCAGCCTGGCTGTGCACTGGCACTTGTGGGCAGAATGGGATGGCTGGATGTTCTCTCCCACTGCTCAGGCCTGGAGGCAGTGGACATTGTCACCTGGATGGGATGAGCCATCCTTCCCACCCCATTCCCTCTGGGCAGGAGCACAAATCTCTGCTCTCTCTGCTACTGCTCACTTCTGTCCCAGCTTGGAGCTGGAGAAATTGGGTTTCTCTCCTCTAGCTGTGCTCAGAGGCACTGGGGGGATGGTGTGTCCCAGCCTTTTCTGAATCAGGAGGCAGGGGTGTGCTTGGAGGGTTTTAGCCATTCAGTTCCTCCAAGGCAGCAGGGATGAGCACAGCTTTCTACTGTAGGCTTGTAAATCGGCCAAGCTTAACCCAGGTTTCTCAGAGACCATCTCAGGGAAGGAGCTTTCTATGAAAATCACCCCGTGCCAAATTGAAAAGCCCTTTCCCAAAGGGCCTTTCAAAGGAAACAGCTCAGCCGTTCTCACAGCTGAGGCAAAGCCACATCTTTCAGCCTTAAATTTGCTCTCAGAAACAGCATCCTCCAGAGCCAGGCCCCCGGCACCCTCCAGCTCAGACCAGCACTTAAGGCTTGACACAAGCAGCCAAACCTGTGTGCCCACGCTGCCCACGCCGTGCCCAGGCTTTGCTTTCCCCTCTGGTGACCGTTGTTGTTGTTCCAGGAGAACCCGTACCTGTGCAGCGACGAGTGCGACGCCTCCAACCCCGACCTGGCCCACCCGCCCAAGCTGATGTTCGACAGCGAGGACGAGGGGCTGGCTACCTACTGGCAGAGCGTGACGTGGCGCCGCTACCCGGAGCCGCTGCTGGCCAACATCACCCTGTCCTGGAACAAGAGCATCGAGCTGACCGATGACATCGTGATCACCTTCGAGTACGGGCGCCCCACCATCATGATGCTGGAGAAGTCTCTGGACAACGGGAGGACTTGGCACCCGTACCAGTATTACGCAGACGACTGCATGGAGGCCTTCAGCATGCCAGCACGGAGGGTCCGGGACCTCTCCACCACCAGTGCCAACAGGGTCCTCTGCACCGAGGAGTATTCCCGCTGGGCGGGCTCCAAAAAAGAGAAGACCGTCCGGTTTGAGGTGCGGGACCGCTTCGCCATCTTCGCTGGCCCCGACCTCAAGAACATGGACAACTTGTACACCCGGCTGGAGAGCGCCAAAGGGCTCAAGGACTTCTTCACTGTGACCGACCTGCGCATGAGGCTGCTGAGACCCGCCCTGGGGGGCACGTACGTGCAGAGGGAGAACTTGTACAAGTACTTCTACGCCGTCTCCAACATCGAAGTCACTGGCAGGTAACGGCTGCTGGGTTTCTTTGGGCGTCTCTTCTCGGAGGGATGAGAAGAGGGTTCTTGCTGGAAAACTGAGCCATCAGCGTTTCTGCCGACCGAGAGATAACCATTTCTCCCTCTAACACCCCTTCTCCCCAGGCAGGGCAGCAGATGTGTCCTTGCAGGGAGCGGCTGAGGCACCTCCAAGGCTGTGTCCTCCCGCAGCTGGTGCTGGGGGAGCTGGGACATGGCTTGGACGGGCACTCAGGGTCTGAGCTACCTCCAGTCCCCTGTCCCAGCTGTGCAAACACAGCCAGCCTTTGCCCAGATGTCTCAGGGGTGATGTTGGTGGATATGGGGCGTGGAATGAAGCTCACCCCACTAAACTCCAGCTCCCTGCCAGTACAAGCAGGGTAGTTCATCCCCAGTCAGTCCTGCACACCCTGAGCAGCCCCAGCCCTGGCAGATGGATTTTCGGGTAAGGGTAAACCCCCTGACACATCTGGGGCAGAGGAAGCAGGAGGGGGATTGTTTCTCCTGGGTTTTGTTTTTCAGCTCTCTATACGATGCCATATGTTACATTATGACATCAACTGAAAAAGCAAAGTAAGGTGGAAAAGTGCCGAGATGGCTGATTTCCCATCCAGCTTGTGCGAGACTTACAGGCGAGAGGGGAAAAATCTCCCCATCACCCACCCCATGCTAACAAGCATCACCACAGCGACAGAGGAGCCGTTTGTATCGGTTCCAGACGGTTTGCTTCTGAGACTTGCAAGTAGAAATGTTTGCAGGTGCCACCGAGGCTGGCTTTGAACAGGCTCCAAGGGGAAGGAAGCTGCAGTGAGGGATGGGAGAGCCCTTTCCACCTGCCAGGGCAGGCAGGAGGCAGCAGTGAGGGTCTTTCTCACGGTGTGGTGCCTGTCTGGGATGAGCAGCTGTAGCACTCAACCGGTCTGGGGGCATTTTGGGGTGCCCACCATGGGGATTGCTCAGAGAGGAGCCCTGGGAGGCTCAGGCATGTGGGCAGAGGAGTAGGAGAGCACCTCCACATGTGTCTGGTAAATTAGGACTAAATGTTTGATGTCAGTGCTTGTGCAATGAGCTTTGGCTTCCAAGATCAGCACAGATAACCGAGGACTTGTTACTGCTCCCACAGCAGCCTGGGGATGCTTGATGCTTCAAAGAGTTAAAATACCCTTGGTGTCCCATGAACACCTTCCTCCTCTGAGCCATTTACCTCTCCTGCCTGCCTTGGGCAGGATTTGTTGCTTCAGTACTTTGGACTTGAGGCCCTGCTGGTGGGATTCTCCCCAAACCAGCACCTTGCTCTCAGTTGTCCTCCATCCCCCTCCCCCAACAGCTTTTGAATTCACTGGCCAAATTTAATACCATTTAATAGTAACAGAGGTTGGTTCAAGACAGAAAATCCCTAAAAATTCTGTGAAAAGAGGCAGCTAGGGAAGGGCAGGAAAAGCCCTTTCAAACACACCCAGGGCTGGAGGAGTCGCAACCTCTATGAGACATCCAAAATTCCACAGCCACCCCGAGGGCAGCTGGAGGCGGGGATGGCCGGGCTGCGAACGCCCCGTGGAAGCTGCAATGCTGCTTTTTATCCGGGGCCCAGACGAGACAGGTTGGGGTTTGTTGGCTGATCCCTGCCGGCCTCTCCCGGCGCTGGCGCGGTGCCGGCGTGGCCGCCTGCCCGCGGCTGCTGCAGCGCAGCGGCTCCGGCTCCTGGCTCCGCTCCCCAGAAACTGCCCGACCGCATCCTCCTGAGCACACCCTGAGCGCAGCCTGCAGGGCCGCCGGCAGGAGAGGGCTTTTCCTTGGCTGGGAACAGGGAAAACTCTGAAATCTGCTTTTATCAGCGCAAACTCCGAGTTCTGAGCTGCAGTAAGATGTAGCTTTGCACTGCTCCAGCTTGCTGGGCTGGTTCCCAGGAGAGAGGGACACTCATCCTGGACAGGGAAGAGGTCAGTGCCTGTCCTGGGCTGACTTTTCCAGCCCCCATGGGCACAGGGAAGGGAAGGTGAACAGCTGAGGAGCTGTGGATAAGTGTTGTATAAGATGGAGAAGCTCCCTGTGAATTAACTGTGCTCCTGTGATTATTCCAGTCCCAGCAAGCAGGTTTTTGCACTGAAAAGCAATCTAATTCCAGCTGTAAGCAAAGCCAGTTACAGTGCAGGGACTAAAACCAAATTAAATCTAGTGTATGGCTCAACAAGGGATGGGTTATTGAGAGGAAGAGAGGAGAAATCAATGTGAGCCTGACAGGAGCACCGTGCAGGGAAGGGGGGAGGAAGGGTGGGCGGGGATGGGGATGGACACACACTGCCTCTTCCAGGACATGGTGGAGGAACAGCAGGAAAGTGCCTAGATAAAACTGGGGTGGTGCTAGGGATCCACTACAGGAGGCAAGGAAACAAGAGGGAAGGTGATTGTGAAGAAGTGAGGGGTCAAGGGCAAAACGCAGCCAGAAAATTCCACCTGGAGAGCAGAGTGAGCAGCCCCGAGAGGCTGAAGGAGCTGTGCCTGGCCACAGTGTGTGGCAGTGTGTGCCCTTATTGTGTGGCATTGCCTGTGTCCCTGTACCACACCGGGATTTTGGCAGTGCCCTCAGGGTGATGAGGCACTTGGCAGCTCATTTCCAGCTGGAGTTCATGGTCAAGGGAAGAGCAAAACACTCTGCCCTCAGAGCAGACCGTGAGCCCAGGTGCTTTGTTGTGCTGCAGCCTTACCTGCTGGGTTCAGAGAGCTTTCTGTGATTCCCTCAGCCCACTTACTCCTGGCCCCCATCCTTCATGCCTCAGCTTCACCAAGGAAAACCCCCCACCACGATCTCCCAGAGCTTTTGGGAAAAGAAGAAAGAGAATAAAGGACATGGGGACAAGGGGAAAGAGTTTCATGCCTTCTCTTGTCTTGGAGGCCAGAGGATCTGGTGAATCCTGGGGGTCACTGCTTCATTCCTGGGTGTTGGGACAGTGGGCTGCTCCCTCAGGGTCTCCTCGGCATCTCCTCCTCCCAACAGCCTCAGCCAGGTCCATCTCTCTGTTCATGGCTAATAGTTTATTTTTACTCTCTTTCTTCTTGGTATCCTTTTCTTTTCTTATTTTTTCCCCCTCCTTTCTTCTTCCATCCTGTCCCTATTGATCTGCAGAGTAACTGGAGATGCAGAAGGGTCAGGACAGGAATAGACACAAGCAAGCCCTTGGTCTGTGTGTTGTGTGTGTGCCAGGCAGGGTGGGGAAGGGAAATGGAAGGACTTTTCCCCACAGATCTCTCTATTCACTGCCTAATTTTCTCCTCGGTGCAGCAGTGAGCTCGAGCACGGGTGAATGAGCTTTCCCTGGCTGACAGGGCTGTGGTGAGAGCCACTGGTTCTGCTCCCATTGCACACTGGGTCTCTCTGGAGTAATTTCCTCCCCCTCAGAACGTCAGTCACTGCCGTGCTCAGCAGGGCACGCTCCATCACAGAGACATTAATAAGCTGTAATTGAAGTTAATGTGCCATGGCCAGGACATGTGGATCCAGTTAGGAGAAATCAGATTGAGCAGAAGTGAATCAACTTTAGGCTGGTTATTAGGATTTCTCCCCTCTGTCCTGCCCTGTCCCAGTGCATGCATTGTCTGTCTGTCTGTCTGTCCATCCTGCTGGTGATGAGCAGTCCCTGGAGGAAGGCAGGAGGAGGGAGCATCCCTCACCACTGAGCAGCTCCATGGAACAGAGCCTCTTCTCAGGCTGTGGTCAGGCCAAAGAGGTACCAACAAGATGAGGTTTCTAGTTTTGAAGTGGCATTTCCTTTCCTCACTTCACCAATTGCTCTACTTGGGCTTTCCTTACACCAAAAAATTGAAGGGAAAAACCCTTTGCACTCCCCTGCTTCTTTTCCTGGTGCATTCTCAGTGCAGTCTCGTGCATGGATGCTCTCCAGGAGGATTTTCTCTCCACATGACTTGGAGAGTTTGTGCTGATGGAGGAGAACAGTTTTGGCCAGCCTGTTATCCTGGTGCCAACATGATCAGGCACTCCAGACCTGGAGGACCAAGGCAACCCCCAAAAGCACCTCCTGCAATAAAAGGAGCTGGAAATGATCAGTGGTACCCACATGCAGGGGATGTATTTTTCTGCATTTGTGGTGAGTTTTGAGATGTGGATATGATTGATGCTGCATTGCTGCTAAAGATGAATGAATTCCTGGTCACTGCCTCCTTCTCTCAATGAAGGTACCTCAGTGCACTTCCCCTGTGGCTCTAGCTCAACTTGAACCAGGGGTGCCAGCACAAAGCACATCCCTGCTGTCCCTGAGCTGCTTTGCCCTGGTTGGACATTCCTTCTTCTGGCTCTGTTGTGGGAGACCTTCCAGCTGATCTTGACTTCTCCAGCAAAGTTGTCTTTAAATTGGAGAAAAGTTTTGGTCTGTGGAAGAGTCTCGTGTTGAGGGTCTCAGATTTTGTGTGGTGGCTGGTGAACATCTCTCCCTGAGGAGCAGGGTGGGACCTGCTCCAAAGGGGAACAGGCAGGACCTGGGGTGACTGATCTGTGAGAGCAGGGGCTTCCCCAGCTGAGCTTGCCCCGTCCCAGTGCTGGGGCATCACTCCCAAAATAGCCACGGGCTCACCCAAACATGCCCCAAGAACAAGCCCAACGCCCCTGCTGCCCTCAGCCAGCTGCTGCCCACACTTAGCACTTTGGGATGACCACGAAAACCAGGGCAAGCACTGCCTGTGCCCGTCCCTGCTCCTTCCCCTGCAGCTCCTGGCAGACAGAACTCGGGTCCCAGGAGGCAGCAGCATCCTCGTGTCAAGGACAGCCAAGTCTGTGCCAGCAGAGCGCCGTGTTCCTCGGCCCGTCCTCGCCTCCATGCTGGGCAGCCCCCAGAGCTGGATGGCTGAGCTTCCCTGGCATTCCTCCAGGCTGGAATTAGCTTGAGTTTGAGCAAAACCTTGCTCTTGGTCAAATAGTTAAATTAAGTTAATGTGCAGCAACTGTTTGCTGGAGTCCTGCAAAGGTCTCTACTCCCACTGCAGCAAGGTGGGGAGGAGGCTCTGAGCTGGAGGGAGGGAAGGAGGGGGTGAGCGAGAAACCCGGAGAGCTCCTCCCTCCCCCAGACACTGCTGACACTTTGTCGATAGCCAGAGACAGATGCCCAAGGTCCTATTACCTGCTCCTGGCTTCGGTTTGTGAAGGGTTTTATTCCCCCTCCGATTTTGTTGCCGAGCTGTGTCCGGCTCTGAACGGATAATAGAATTTCGTCGATAGACTGAGAAGGTGATGTATGTTAAAGCACTTAATATAAAGAGACTTCTACAGGAGCCCAAATTCAATTTGGCCAATGAACTCAATTGCAGGCATTATTGCATTCCAGGAGAAAAACCAAGAGCATTTATACACATTACTCTGCAAATATTTATGTTCACATATCCATGTGATGTCCTCTTCACCCTTCCTCCCTTCTGCTGGCCGACCCCCTAATGGGGAAGTTTGGTTTTGTGTTTGCTTTTTAAGACAGCTTTGAATATAAATAATGTTCCACCAGTCAGCAGGATCTTGACAGCTGGTGAGTGTCAACTTATTTAAAATAAATAGCCTCTCGGATGGGAGCAGCCAGCTAGCGTGCTCTCCACTTTGGCATCTTTTAAACCGTCTCATATTTGTAACCCAAACCTCAAATCATTTCGGAGGGCAGCGAGGAGGGTTCCTTCCTGCTGGGAGGACTCACCCGTCCCTGCCACACAACCAAAAGTAAAAACCCACAAGGAAAACACCCCACTCACAACCCTCTGACCTAACTCAGGGTTTTTTTCAGTTCTTTGGCTCTGCACAAAGTAGTGAAAGCCAGAAGCTTCTCAACCTGGTTCAAGCTGAAAAAAACAACGCGTTATAAGGGTTTTCCCTCTCCTTCAGCCTCTGGACCACAGGCTTGGGGAAGCTTGCAGCTCTGCTCCTGGGATGAGTCTTCTTCATCCCTTGAGGCCTGCTCCAGGACTGGCAAGAGCAAACCCCTGCCAGAGCGATCTCCAGCAAGGCAAACCCTGATATAAATGCTCTCCACAAAGGGACTGTGCTTCTTCCATGGCCCAGCCATTAGCAGCTATTTTTACCTGCTTCCACACGCACAGATGGGCCAGAAACAATCCAAGCTCAGCACCCGTTATGCTTTGCCCAAAAGATTTGCTCCCTGCTTTTGCTGAGCTGCCAAAACAGTTGCAAAAGAGCAGGTAGAAGTGGGTAAGTGATGGCCAGGCAGCTGCCGGAGCAGAGCGTGCTGCGAGCAGCGCTGGGGATGACAATAGAGAGATGGAGAAGAGTTATTCATGTTTCCCCGAGAGCCCAGATCAGTTGAAACATCCTTTTCCTTGGGGACGGCGAGGAAAGAGCTCCCTTCAAACACATGGTCCCTTGAGACTCATTAAAGGCTCATCAATTACAGTGAGAGCAAACAATTCAGGGGAAAGCTCTGAGAAGCCTTCCTCCGGCCGGCAGTCATTAGCGGCTCTCCCGAGCTGCCTCTCCCCGCCACCAGCAGCAGCAGAAAGGGAGCAGGGCGGCAAAGCCGAGCCCAGGGGGGGAAAGGCAGGGGAGTGATGGCTCGGAACCCAGCAGGATGGACCAGCAGTCTCCAGAGCATCCCTATGGCCATGCAGAACATCCTCGTGGAGAGGAGTGTGCAGGGGAGGTGGTGGCCTTCTGCTGCTCCATGTCCGGGGTTTTTTAAGGAGCTCAGGGCAGTCAGTGCTGTCTCATGGGAGCTGGGCAGGAGGTACAAGGAGATGGAGCAGCTCTCTAGGTCCCCACCCAGCAGTTCCTCCAGCAGTGTCACTGCATCGGGCCTGAGGGGGTGCAGCACCCCAAGGCTGCCCCATCCCTGCAGGAAGGGAGAGGGATGAGGAGATGCTCTTTGCCTTTCTCTGCCTCACTTCCCTGCTCTGCAAGTGGGGTTGAGGACAGGAAAGGGGTTTTTAAAACAAGTGAGAATCTTTGGAAGGAAAACAAAAGGCTGGGATGGCTTTTTAAAATTACTTCAAAAGTCATTATTAATGAAAGCTCAGGGAAAGAGGCTGTTTTCCCACTCCCAGCACAGAGGGAGGTTTGCTGCAGGTTTGCTGCACTCACCCCCTTCCTGTGTGTGGGCATCTCCTTCCCTCCCTCACACGTGGGCTTGGCATCAGACACCTCTCCAGCAGCTCGCTGCTGTGACCTCCAGGATGCTGACATGGAGAATTGCAGAAAAGTGTTCTTTATTGCTGAAAAGAGAGGAAAAAAAAAAAAAAAAGGAAAAAAAAAGGACACTTTCCTGTAAACTTTCCTTGGCGCTCCAAGCTCCGTGATGTTCCCTGGTGGAGGCATTGGCAGCATCAGAACCACACTGCAGCACTCTGAGGAAAGCTGGATGACCTGCACTAAAATAAACCCATAAACACCCCTTTGTGCAAGCTGTAACATCTTGGGGCACACATTGCTCTGACCACTCCTGCTGGGAACAGTGGGAGCCAGTTTTTGTTGATTGCCAAGTGCAGTGGTGTGACCTCCTGCCAGCCTGGTGCAGGGTGGGTGTCCCTGGTGCCTGAGGGTGCTGCGGGTCCTGCTCCCCACCACTGCTGACCCTACACAGGCTCTGAATGCCCACTGAGAAACAGCACAGTCAGCACAGCCTTGACCCACGAGCCAGAGAGGAGAAACACTCCCAGATCTCCTCCAGAGCCAGAGAGACCATATTGCAACCAGCACTTTGCTGGAGCAGCCCCGGGGCTGGAGCAGGGCCACGGCTCCCTTCTGCAGGACACAGAGCAGGTGTCTGCCCCGCTGCTGATTTTTAAGCCTCATTGCTAAGTAGCTCCTAACCTTTCCCTTCATCCTCTCCTTCCTGCCATGGCTGGGCGCCGAGGAGGATGAGCAGCTCCCACCCAGGGGACTGGGCTAATGCCATTTACTCCAGTCTCCACCAGCTGAGTCTTGGCTGGGGAAAGGCAGGCACAGACCATCGGCGTGTCCTTGGGCTGTGGGCCCAGAGGAGGAGGCACAGGAGCCTGAGGAAAGGGTTGAAGCTGATCCACTGAGCCTGAGCTGCAGGAAGGCCAGGATGCAGAAACCTCTGCCCAAAACGGGGCTGGCTGAGGGTGCTCGGCTGCTCACCATTAAATAATGCAGCCTGATTGATTGGGCTGAAAAGTGCTGTGCTGCGGGGTCAGCCTGCTGGGGTCACAGTTCCCTGCTTAGATTGATGATCCTCAAAGGTCGAATTCAGAAAGCAATTCCCTGGTAAAATTGATCCTTCAGATAACAAAACTTTTGCACAGTGGCAAAGGGCCTAGCAGGGAGAAAAATCAGTGACCCAGGCACAGGCAGGCAAGGTGAACACCTGCTTCTGCTTCCTCTTGACTTAATTTTCCTTGTTTACACCAATTAGGAAGTACTCTTCTCCCCTGGGAAGAGCAGTGCTCTATCACACCTGGCTGGGGGACATCCCTCCCTGTCCCCATCCCACTGAGGCAGCTGGGCTGCCCCAGGAGCTGGTGCTGGGCTCCCAGCCCTCCCCAGCAGCAAGGGAGCAGTGTGTGTGTGTGTGGATCTGCCTCCTGCACACACCCGTGCCTCAGCAAGGCCAGGTGCCACTGCGGGGAGGAGGATTTGTAGCTGGAACCAAATTAATGGTGAACAGGTCTCACCCTCCTGCACTGGGAGCCAGAAGCACCCCAAAATGTCTGCTTGGCTCCTGCCAGGAGCAAGGATGTGCCACACGTGGAGGGGGTTGGTCGAGGCTGTCTCAAGCCATCTCAGGGACCAGGAGGTGGCCACCCAGGGCTGGTGTCCCCACTGTGACTGGTCCCTGACTCACAGGGTCAAACACTAGAGCCAAGCACCACCCTCCACCTCATCCCAAACTTCAGGGAAAACAAGGGGTGTCACAGTCCCTTCCATCCTTGCACCCACTCCCCTGGGGCTCCCAAACCCCCCTAGGCTGATGCTGAGGCTGTGCCCTGGAGCTGCACCATCCCCTCGCCCCCATCAGAGCAGGAGGGAGGAGAGCTGCAGCTCCCGGAGCTCTTGCTCTGCTCAGGCAGGGCCCAGAGCAGCAGTGGTGAGGCTTTGACCTGCTTTAACCTGCTTTACCCACTCTCTTTGCCTGCTTTGCTCTGTCTGCTCATTTTAAAGTGAGAGAAGGAGGCCACGCTGTGTGGACGCTGAATAATTCAGAGCCAGGCTCCGCAGCACCCCGGGGCTAGGCAGCGCCTCTGCCACAGGGCTGGGACAGCTCAGCCGAAACCCTTCCTCCCCAGAGCCAAAGGGGACCTGCAGCAGCTGAAATTCAGCATCCCCCCTGGCTGTAGGCACCAGCCAAAGGCACTTCCTTGGCCTGGATGTGGGACTGGTGGCTCGGTCCCAGGGCAGCAGCGCTCGGAGGCTGACGGTGCTTTCAGCCGTGACGCGGCATCTCCAGCCCTCGCTCACAAAGTGGAGCGTGCTGTGTCTGCCTCTGCTCCCTGGGCAGAGTTTTCTTCTTTCCTCCCTTTTAGAGGCTGCAGAATTCCCTCCTCTGCTTGGTCAGACACAGGGCAGGGTTGCAAGACGGGGAGAGATTGTTCATCCAGCTTATGCTTAGCCTCTGAGCGGGGTTTGCTAGAATTAAGGACAGGGAGGGGAGGGAGAGGAAAAAAAGAAACCATACATGAGGTCAGTTTATCCAGCCATGCGTAAGGAGAGCACGGCAAAGGCGGCCTCAGCGGGTCAGGCAGGTGCCTGGGGAGCTTCTCTGGGGGCTCCAAGGGAGTGGGGAGAGGCACCAGGAGCGGGGGGCATGAGCAGCACCAGCACCCAGACTCCCAGCTACCAGCCTAATCCAGGCTGTTTATCCCAGTGCACACAGAGCACAAGGAGCAGCAGGCCATGCTCCCTGTGTTTCCTTCCCTCAGCTCTGCATCTCCTGAGCCCTGTAAAAGGAGTGCTGCCCCATCAGACATCTGCACCCCTGCACAGAAGGCACAGCATTACTGTTTTCTAATGCTTCTGCTTCTGGGAGTGTAAATTATTGCACAAAGCAGGGAAAGCCGTCAGGCTCTGCTAGGGATCGGCTGTCTGGAATGAAATGAGGTGTTTTGGTCCCCAAAGTCTCTGTCTGATGGCCTCTGCTCGGGCCCAGGAGTCACCAGAGCCACGTGTGAGTTATGGGCTCAGGCTCTGCTCTCTGCACAAGTCACCTCCGGAGTCTAAGCAACAGGAATTATTGTGCACAGAGATAATTATTCCCTGCATACTGCACTACAGCTCATTAAAAGTTTCTTAATGTTTGCAAATTGCTGAATAGCGTTTTTAGTTGTTGCCTTCTCTGATGAGGCGGGGACTAGCTGGTGGATTCTGGTGGTGGTTTGTTGTCTGTGTTATTTTGGTCACAGCAGGCTGGGGCTGTGCTGCACGTAGGGAAGAGGGTTTGTGCTGGGCAGCCTCACTCCACGGGAGAAAATGCTGTTGGCTTTGGCACAGTGCACAGGGGGCAAGGGCTGAGTGCCACCAGGGTTAGCCCAGCTCCTCCATCCAAAGCTCCTCCTCCAAGTCCAAGCCTCCATCCAAGGTAATTACCCAGATGCCTGTAACAACCTGACGTGTGAGTGACTCCTTCCTGGTGTCTCAGCTGCAGATGTTGACTTGCCATTAAACAGTCTGCGCTCCTCAGTCAGATAGTGGGAGTGAAGTGTCTCATCTTGCACAGGAGGCTGCAGATCTGCCCTGGGGGAGGAGGTGGACATTGAACCCCAGCACCAGATACCTGGGGAAAACTGCTGAGTCCAGTGAGGAAAACCTGCAGGAGGAGCAGGGAAGGGGTGACCAGCCTGGCCTCAGCACATTTTCAGCACTACACTGGAGGCAAGGAGGAGCAGCAGTAACACCTGACAGCTCTTCCCTGTCTTCTTCCTCCAGGTGTAAGTGCAACCTCCATGCCAACCTGTGCACCTTCAAAGAGGGCAGCCTCCAGTGTGAGTGTGAGCACAACACCACGGGCCAGGACTGTGGCAAGTGCAAGAAGAACTTTCGCTCCAGGTCCTGGCGAGCAGGGTCCTACCTGCCTCTCCCCAACGGGTCCCCCAATGCATGTAAGTAACTGCAGGGAGAGGGAGCCAGCCCTGCCCTGGGCTGCACCACACCCACAGATGGGAGTGAGTGCTCATCTTGTCCTTGAATCAGTGCAGGATGCTCAGCTTCCCAAAGGGAAATGGGTTCTTACCCTGTCTTGGTACACAGAGAAACGGAAGAGGATCTGGTGGATGCAGAGGTGATGTGCTGGCTGCTGGCAGAGGAGTGGTGAATCTAAAGGATGGTCAAGAACGGGGATGATGACCTTAGGCCAAGATATAACCACGGCTTCGGGGCAATGCCAGTTATTGTCCTTTGACAAAGGCGCTAGTCAGCACGGCAGAGCTCTGGCTGCCCAGCAGCCCACAGGCTCTGGGCTGGCTCTGCTCAGCTGCAGGAGTGCAGGCTGCTCTCTGGATCCTGTCTGTGCTTGCTGATGTCCCCGTGCGCAGCCCCGGCCTCCTCCACCTGCTGCTGGAGCACGGCTCTGACGTGGCGGCACGCAGGCGGGATGCAAGATGCATTCCCACCACGCTCCGAGCAGGGAACTGGGGCAGGAGGCACCACAGATGGGCAGGTTCCTCCTGGGCTCCTGTCCACTCCACATTAGCAAACTTGTTTAAATGTCACGAAGCCACGGTAGCCACTTGAGCCTTTCAAGCAGCAGCTTTGAGCATTACCAAAGAGAATCTTTTCTCTCCCTCCCCCCAAATTTTTTGAAAGATTTATGTGCTTTAAGATGATCAAAGCTGAAATTCAGGCTCCGAAGGCCGTGACGGGAATGTTTTGTGTGTGCCAGGGCTGGTAGACGAGCAGGTTCTTTGAAAGGGAACGAGCTTGTCAGCTCCCACCAAGCAGCTGCATTGCTTCAAAGGAGCCTGGGAGAGTTTCTGGTGTTGACAGGCACAGACATGCTGTTCTCTCTCTTTCCCTCCCCTCCATTCCTTGTGTCTCTTCCTATTTCTCTTTTTCCTCTGCTCTTCCTTCTCCCATTCATCTCTCTTCCCATCTGTCATTCAGCCTTCTTCCTCCTCCCCACCCCAACTCTCTCTGCTGCTTCCTCCTCCCCACATCAACATCCTCTTCCTCTGCCCCAGAGGCAGCTCTCTGAAGCCCTCTGCTCTTGGTTGTCCTGCCTCTTCCATCACTGTGCTTTATATTCACACAGACCCGAGACTTTCCATGATTCACCCCCACAGCAGGGAGGCCCATGGATGTGTTAAAAAAAAAAGACTGGACATGGCACTCAGTGCCATGGTTTAGTTGATGAGGAGGTGTTAGCTCATAGGTTGGACTAGATGATCTTAAAGGTCTTTTCCAGCCTAGCTCATTCTGTGATTCTGTGATTGTTCAGACCCTACAGCTTGTCCTTAGCCCATGCTCCTATGAGCTTGTCCTTTGCAGGGCTGTCACAGCAGCCCAAGTGGTTAACAGAAAAAACCCATCAGCAAGGACCACACTGGTTTTCCTTCCCCAGGTGAAAGGCTTGAGATGCCAGGAGCCCAGACAGCATTGTCTGGCTGTTTCTGTGCTTTGACAAAAGCAGCTTTTAAGCTGTAGCAGCAAACTGATGTGCCTGTGAGCAAGCCCCCACTAATTAGCTGCTGTTCAGTCCCATGTTGTGTGTCTGTGTGATCTTCTGATGGTGTCCTGCTTCCAGTGACTGGGCTTCCTCTTGTTTTTTCCAGGTGCAGCTGCAGGCTCAGCCTTTGGCAGTAAGTAAAACCCTGACTGAAATGCTGGCATTTAACACCTCGATGCATGATCCTTGTGGATGTCACTAGGAAAAAAATATGGTTATTTTCTATCCATTATCATTTTCCAGGCAATAAGTCTTCCCTAATTGTGCCTCATTTTCTGTCCTGTCAAAGAGTCTTATATTTTCTTCCTCTGACTTCAGCAGCCTCATTTTGCCTCTTCCTCTGGCATGGTTTCCCCCCATGAGGTTCGTTAGTACGGCAGCCGGAAAGGAAATAAAAAAAGACTCTTCAAAATCACCAGTGCTTGCTGTGAACTCCCCTCCTTAGCCCCCCAGTACTGCAGAATTCTGCTCTGAGGAGGAGCTGGGTGTGAATTATTTGGTGTAGAACCCAGTCTGGGTCACCCTGGGCTATCAATAAAAAAGCATCTAGAGCGTGTGTACATCTGTATGTACACGTGTATGCATATGAACAAATGTCTGTGAGGTGTCAGCAGCAAAGGCAGAGCTCAGCAGGGATTTCTGCTGCAAGATTGATGGCAGGAGAGGGCTCCTTATTTAACAAAGCTGGAGGTAGTTTGATATCAAAGAGCCTGGAGTTTTGGGTAAGCAGAAGCCTGGGTTTGAATGTTGTGGTGCAGAGTGCCCCTCCAGAAGAAACAAATCAGGGAGCTGAATGAATAATGAGTTCTTTGGTTTGCAGACAAGTGGGAAGAATTGGAGGAGGAATTGTTTCAGGGAAATGCAAATGCAATTAAGAAAAATGCACCTAATAGAAAAGTGGAGGACAGGTTTTCTGGGTAAATGAACCATATTTAGATTTTTTAGCAGTTAATTGCTTGAAATTTTCAAATAAAAATTAAAGGTCTCCCTTAAGTAATTTAGGATTTTAAAAAAATGTTTCAACAGTTCAAAATATTTTTCACCTTTGTCTTCAAAACCATTTTGATAACTTTTTTCCCTCCCATTTAAAAAGCCTGGCATCCTCAGCACTACTTTTGTTTCCCTGGAAGCCGGGAGGGTGCTGGGAGTGATGTGCAGGAGGAGGACAGGAGGGATTTATGTCCAAGGCCAGTTAAGGAGAGATTATTTAACCCACATAGGAGACTAGAAGTGACCTAAATTAAGTATTTAAACTAGCTCAGGGCTATTACGAAATTAAGCACGATAATCTGCGTGAAGCAGTGGGACAAACAAGGACAGGAGGGCAGCAGGTGTAAGTTAACCAGGAATTTGTGTCCCAGTGTTATTTTAGTCGGGGTTGTTGTGGGGAGCAGTGGGGTGGGATCACTCCTGCCCAGCTCCACAGGGGTTCTGCTGACTCCCAGCCATCCCGAAATTTGAAGGGTGCCACTGGAAGCAAGGGTGCCAATGGTCCTGGTTGGCTTTGATGGTGCCAGGTAATTTGGGGAGGGGTGGCAGCAGGGAATGGAGCACAGCTGGGCATGTGGGCACCGGGCAGCGGGAGCACAGCTTGGCCTGGGGGCTCCTTGGCACCTCCTGCCCGCTCTTCACCCCATCCCTGCCCAGACGTGCCTTCATCCCCCCTTTTCAGCCTAATTGGCAATTAGTTTATGATCGAGCTGTAAGTATTTAAGCCAATATCTGCACCAGCAGAGTAAGCTGATACAGCCCCAGCCTGCAGCCCCTGCTCACACACACACACACACACACACGCCCTCGCTGCGGGCAGCCTCATGGAGCCATCGCCTTAATCCTGCCCGTGCCCCAGTTGTGACCATGCTGAGAAATCAGTCACCAGTTCAGCCCAGCAGCAGCAGCCTCACGGGTGTGCAGGCTGGCATGGAAACCCACCATCCCCCCAGTAAATGCCTCCCAACTCTTCTCTTTGCTTGTCAGTGTACGAGCGACCGCAGCGAGTAAACACCGCAAAAACCACCACTGCAAAAACCACCACTGCAAAAGCCACCACCATCACCTCAACCACCACCTCAACCACCAAAACCACCAGCAGCACCCCCCTACCAGCCACCACCACCCAGCCAGGTGGGTGCCATGCTCCCTGCCCTGCTCAGGAGCCAGGACTCTGCTCCCAGGCTCCTCTTTCAGCTGCTGTGTCAGTAGCCGTGGATCTCTGCTCTGTAGGATGATAAAGGGACATGGATAAAAATCACCCTGACTTGGCTCACTTTCAGCTCACCAGGCAGCCCTGGTTTGCTGTTGTCTCTGGCACAGCTGCCAGAGATGCTGTCACAGCTCCATGACAAGCAGGGCAGGAAGGTGATGAAGAATTTTTTGGTCCATAATAAATTTAAACAACATATTTCTCTGTAAGGAGAGGGGAGTTGTACCCCATCCTGCTCTATCCCTGACCTCCTGCCACTTGCCACCAGACTCAGAGCAGCCCACAGGTTTTGCTGTGTCCTTGCTGGTTGTCCCAATCCTGCACCAAATCCCCGTGGCCAAACTCATGGATGTACTGCAGGTGCAGTTTTCCTATTGCAGAATTCCAGCATTCCCCAGGTGGCTGCTGTCCAAGCAGCCCGGGAGCGTGCGGGGCTGGAGCTCACACACGTGCCAGAAACATCCATTCCTAATTTCTGAAATCAGCCAGTGGAGGAAAACTTTTGTCCTTTTTCTGGGGGTTCCTCCTTCCCTCCCCCCATGAACAAGGAGACAGCGTTTCTCCTTGTCTTTTGGAAATGAGCAGATAAAACTTAACAGCAGGACATTTTTTTAAGCTGTTCATGGGGGAATTAGACACGCATTCCTCCCTTTGCCATGCTTTCAGGGCCTGATATTTCCCAGGAGGACGTTTTACACCCACAGCATGTTAGTAACAGTCTGTCTGGGGGAGCTGCCAGAAGCCAGTCAAAGGGATGAGGAAGCTTGATTGCATGTTTATGCAAATATAGATATATTCATGGAAGCACCCTGCTTGAGGAGTTAATCAGGGAGCCGAGGGTTTAGGTCCAGCTTCCATGGAGTTGGAGTGACCCTGGAAAAAGAGTGCAAGGCTCAGCTCTGTTAGGAAGAGCTCCTTACCCCAGATCCATGCTGCACCTGTGCAGGAGGAGGTTCATCCACCCCCAGCATGGAGCTCACCCCATCCCCATGGCCCCAGCAGGGCCAGGTGATCTCATCTGCATCCACACAAAGCACTTGGGCTGATCTGATTTTTATCCATGCTCATCTGTAGTGACATTTTAGGGCTGGTTTGTTTTTTTTTTTTTTTTTTGCTGTGTCTGTGTGGATAGCTGCTTGGTGTGTCTCTTGTATGATTTGCAGTGCTCTGCCTCTGTGGCACCTCTGGCACAGGCAAGGACGGTGTCTCTGGGGAGTTGGGGTGCTGGGGGTAACCTCTCCTTCCAGGCTGCTCTGAGGGACCTGACAGACATCACAGGGTTTATTCCTTCTCCAAAACCTGCTTCCTGGGCAGAGAAAATGTTTTCCCAATGCTTTCATTAACTGATGGTAAGGGACAAAATTAATAAATTGCAGCCCAGCTGCCAGGCTGTGGCTTGATACAGCCAGGCGTGAGCTGTGAGCTCCTCACCCCCGTCCAGATCCCCATCTGTGCTTCTGCAGAGCCAGGTGCCACCCCAGGACAGTGTGCCTGGGAGTGGTGACAGTCCCTGGAGGGGCTGCTCCACAGAAGAGGGCAGCCAGCAGCTCAAGGACCTGCTCTTACCTGGGCAGCACGAGGGGTTTGATGCCAAAGGTCCACTGTGTGCCCTTGACCAGCAAGAGGAAATCAAGGCACAGCTTAATTCTGATCTGCTTTTGGCCAGAGATGTTCCTCCTCCTCCTCCTCCATGCAAAGCAGAAAGTATTTCTTTAAAACCATGACATTCCCAAGGGCCTGCAGATCTAATTCCCCTGGGCCTCAAGGGAAACACTTTGTGAAAGAGGTGACCCCTTGAACTCCTGGTAGGACACATTTGCAGGAGGTGGCCCCCAAGCAGGGTCAGAATCCCAAAGACAGATACTCTGTTGTAACCCCTCTTCTGAATTTTAGAAGCTTTAAAATCCCTCCTTGCTTTAAAGCCAGACATTTAAACCAGTCCTGCCAGAGCTCTGCCTCATCCCTACACTGTTTCACCCTCTAATTGTCTTCTGCCCTCTGAATTTCTGCTTCCCACCATAAGCAAGCATCACCAGACCAGCCTCTGAGTTTGCTGCCTCTGTGCCCGTGACAGAAACACAGAAAAAATCAGGTATTTAAAGGCAGCCCGACGTGTTTTTCCCTTCTCCTCGGTGCCTCCGCACACCAGTGGGTAGCAGCTCGGCAGAAGCAGCGTGGCACGTAGGCTAGAGGAGTAGATTAGATTTGGGTTGTCTCTGGGTTGCATGGAGCTGCTAGACATCTGCTTCCTTTGGCTGCTCGTGGTGTTTTCGTGGTCAAGGTGGAGCTGTGGTCGTGCTCGTAGGATGCCTTCTGTGCCCGGTCGTGCGGTGAGAGGGGAGAGAGGGATGAGTTCATGGGCAAGGCACGGGGTCTGAAGGCACTGGAAGCTGCCAAAGTGGGTAGAAGGAAGAGAAGTCACAGAGTTACCCTTAGGAGGATGAATTAAGTGCTATTCTCCTTTGCCTTCTGCAGTTGTGTTATTTCAAAGCCTTCCTTGAAGCCTGTCAACTTCTTCCTTGCCATTTGTTACATTTTGTTTCCCATGTTCAAAATAAGTAAAAAAAAAACAAAAAACAAACCCACCAAAAAACCCAAACTTTTCCGTTTTAATTTTTTTTCCTGCTTCAATTTTCCTCCCTCTGATTCATGGCAGTCTCAGCAGTGCCACTTCACCTCTGGGAAAAAAACAGGACCAGCCTGAGCCCTGCTGGGTGGTCACGAACTCCAGCAGAAATTGAGCATGGACAGCCTGACTTTGGAGAGGTCCTGCAGGAAAGGGATCCTTGAGAAGGACTTTTCCAGGCTGCTCCCCCACTACCTCCAGTGCTGTTTGCCCCAGTGCTTTTTGCTATGAAATGTGACTTCTTGGTTCAATTTATTCCACTTCCTCAGAAGGCCACCAAGAGCAGCAATTTCCATCAGAGCCGTTCCCATCCATCATTTCCCATTTTTATGAAGTGGGTCTGGGGCAAAATGTGTCTCTCTCCCCCTCCCAAAATGTAAAACTGTCCATTATGGCCCAGAGCTACAAAGGGAAAGGTTCTCAGGATAATGAGCATTAATAATTTTCTTGGCTCTGTAAATGCGATTGAGTGGAGGTGTATGTGAATGACTAAAAAGCAAAATGCCTCCAGGGCTGTTTTTTATTGTGACTCTAATTAAACCCTTGCCAATTTGCACAGGGATTTTTTCATATTCTCTTTAACACCATATTAATATCAATTGGTTTCCACTTTCCAGCTGAAAAGGACAATGTCTATCACCTTCTCTTAGAACTTGTCATTAAAAAAAATAATCTTTTTTTTTTCTTTTTTATTCGTTATTGTTTATCATCCCCTTGATGAAGCTGGGAAATCACATTTCTCTCCTACTTGGGTTTGTCCTTTGAAACTTGGCAAGAATCAAGAGATTTTTTTTTTCCTCCTCCTCCTTATGTTACCCAACTGGAGCTTGAAATTAATAATATGGCTTTTAAAATTTTTAGTCCCTGGTTTGTTTTCTAGCAAACCTGAAGATTGTTACCAATATTGAGAAGCAGGGGAGGGGGATGGAGCCAGTGGGGGTGAGAGTTTGCAGGGAAACCAAACAAGTGAGCTATAAAATTTCTTGCTGGTTCAACTTCTCTGCTGTGGTTGGAAATTCTTTGATTTGTATTTCTGAGGGAACAGCAGAGCCTGAAGGAGGGCATGGAAGCTGGGATTGGAAACCAGGGCTTGGTGCCTCCATCCCAGGTGTGTGTGCTGGTCCTTAGCCGTTATTCCAAAGCAGAGGGGTGCAGGGCAGTGGCTCAGACATGAACAAGGGCAGCTCAGCACACACTGCCCCTCACAGCTCTGCTGCCTAAAGACCCCCGTGGCACAGAGCTGGGTGCTGGATTTGGGGCTCTGACTCCCTGTGGGAATGCTGCAGGGGGAATGCTTTTGTGGGATGCCAGCTCCCCCAGTAACACAATTTTCCCTTTGATCACTGCAAGACTACCCCAGTTTGTCGGCGGCTGCCCCGCTGCAGGTGGGCTCTCCCCCAGCCAAGGCTGGCCCAGGAGCACAAGGTAGGAGCCACAGGGCTGAGCTGGGTCCTGACAGAGAGAACCAGCTCAGAGAATGCTTTAGTTTCTAGCTCTGCATCTGTGTTTTCCATGCCTCTCTCCTCCTCCTGCCCAGCAAAGAGCTCAGGGCTTGTCTGTGCCTGGCAGGCAGCTGGGCTGAGCCTCGGGGTTTAGTCCTGTACACGAAAATGAGGATGGTGAGTGGTAGAAGGGATTGTTCACAGCTTGCTGTGGTGTGAACGGAGAGGATCATGGAAACCCTGTCATCTCCCGAGGCTGGAGCCTGTTGGTAGAGCAGAATCTCCCTGTGAGTGGATAGGCCTGTGTCCTTTAGAGCACAGATCCTTCTACTGCATTTCCTCGCTCAGTCTCCTCCGTGACTGCCTGAGGTGCTCCAGGTGGGAGCCTTGGGAGGTTTCTCTCTGGCTCTTGAGGCTGAAGCTTCTCCTCCTCAGGATTCCCACCACACACATGCTTTGTGTGCTGCCCTGGTGCTCCTCCTGTTTCCCACCCGAGTTTCCTGTAGCTCACTCCAGCTGTAGACTTTAGCATCTCTCCTGTGCAGATCACAGCATCCTGGGCCTGCCTGGCCTCACAGAGAAGCAAAGCTGCTTTTGCTGCAGTAGCAAGGGCTAGAGCTACACCAAGGGGCCAGGAGTGCTGACAGCCTTGACAGTGCTCTGCAGATCTGGCTTCTCTCTGTGCCTGGGCAGTGTCAGGACCACGTGCCAACACTCAGCCATCCAACACTTCCCCTTAGGAATATTTTTCCTGCCTTTCTTCACACTTATAGATGCTAACTTTGAGGAGACTTTGTCTCTCCTTCCTGCTTCAGCACATCCTCAACCAGATACAGCTCCAGTGACCCAGCCTAGACACCTGCCTAGAGCTTCCAGTGTCCCTTTGCCACCCTGTTAAGAAAGCAGGGGGTTCTGTTTTAAATCTGATGTTCTCTCTGATGCCACCTGGGATGACCCAGCAAACACAGCAGCACTTGGACAGAAGCCGAAGCCACCAGAGCCTCCCGAGAGCATGCGAGGTAAGCCAGGCCTGTCCCCCAGGCTGGGACAGAGCAGGTTTCTCCCTCAGTGCCACAGGCCAGGACACCCAGCTGTCCTCAGCACAACCCCCCATTGTACAATCTCCTACTCAGAGGGTCCAGCCCAGCTCAGCTCTGCTCATCCAGCCCCAGGGAGGTCTTTTTGGGATGTTTGGGGCCAAGGAAAGCCATGGAGACCAGCAGGGCCCTGGTACCACAGCAGCTTCAGGGATGGTGTTGGAGCAGGAGCGGGTGCACCCTGACCATGGCTGAGCCCATGGGGAGCAGGGCCACCTCCTGCCACCACTGTCACTGTGAGGATGTGACTGAGACAGGTGACTGGAGCTGGCAATGCCCATCCCGGGGCCTCCCTGAGCACCACAGCACTTGCAAGGGCATGAGTTCCACAAAAAAAAATCCAATGGATCCAGAACCCACTTCCAAACACCCCGTGGGACCTCAGTGCTGCTCAACATGGCTCCTCACTGGGCTCGACAGAGCACAAAACCTCCCCAGGCTTGGTGGTCTTTACCCCCAGTGCTGGGTCATTCTGTGGGTCTGGCTGGCAGCACAACCCCCAGGGAGCCCCATTCCAGCTGGAACAGCCCTTTACCCCGAGGAAACACGGGAGACATGGCCCTGGGAGCCCCCTCCCCAGCACAGCTCTCAGACCTGTTCTATCCTCTGGCGTAGCGGCTCCGAAGAGCAAACCAGGGCGCGCAGCACACTCTGCAGGCAAGAAGCACAAGAAAAAGACAGGTACGTGCTGCTGGGGAAGGGCCAGGCTGGAGCAGCACCTGCTCTGCAGGTCCCCGTAGCAACCCCTGCCAGATGCCACCTCCAAGGCACTCGTCCTCCTCGCGGATTTTTGGGTGCCAGCTGGCCAGACCTCTGTGGCCAGTAGAAAATGGTTTGTAAGTTGTAGATCCTTGTCCCAAACCACGCCACCAAGCACCCACAAAGGGGGCACGTGTGAGTAGCTGCTCCCAGCCCTGCAGCAGCGTTGTGCACCGAGTTATTCGTGCATTGAGTGTTTCATGCATCAGACTTTGAGGAGGGGAGGGGAAGAGGAGAAATGTAGCAGCTACCAGGTGTCTGCTGCAGAAATAGATGCCAGTGCTGCCAGCACGGTGCTCTTGGCTCGGCATTGTTCTCGTGGCACGGGAGGACACGGGGTGGTGCTAAGCAGTGAGAAAAAGCCGTTCTCTGATTTTTCTCAAGCATCCTCAAAGAGCTCCAAACTCATCCGGCTCAAACCAAACGCTGGCCCAGTGGCTCCCATTGAAACATACAAAGGTAAGCGGAGGGAGGGAGGTGCTCCAGGGCTCCCTGACCTCACTCAGGTGATGTGGTCCTGCAGACTCAGACATGGAGAAGGGGGGGAGGGTCTGTCTGAGTCGTGGTTAGCTGTTGGCTGTGTGTAGCAGTGCTTCCCTAGTCTGAAACAACACCTGGGAATTGCAGCAGGCAGTATTTGAGCTGAAATTCTTTGGATATCACTTGATGCATCAGAAGTTACTTCACAGAGATCACAGGAGACTCTCAGCTCCTCCTCAGGCAGCTGTGAACCATGGGGAAACCTCTGCCCTGCTCCTTCTTCCCTGGTCATCATGTCATTGATCATGTCTCCTCCTGCAGTCGCATGTGCATGCCAGCCCACAGCCTTCCCTGCCATCCCCCTGCCATCCTTCAATGTTTAATGTTCTGCTTGGAACAAAGCCCCAGCTCCAAACCTCTCTCCAAGGCTCTGAAAGCTCAGACCTGGCTGAGACTGTTTCTGCTCACGTTATCCCCTGCCCTTGCTGGCCAGCTGGGCCACAAGACACCTCCTTTTCTACTGAGTTGCACATCTCATTATATAAACTCACATATCTATAAACTCCCAGTAAGACCCAGCACCTAGATCTGACTCTGCAAGGTTCTCACTATCCCAAGTCATGCTAAAAAAAAGCAAACACAAGAAGCACAAAATGCAATCCTCCTGACTACAAATTCACCCACAGATTGTTTTCTAACATGTGCCCACAGCTGAGAGAGGTCAGCCCTGGGGACGGGAGCTCTTAGCCAAGTGATGGTGGCATCTCCCACCCCACCAGCAGCCTTTTCAGGCTGTGCTGCGTCAGGCAAGCCCTGGTTCAAACCTGTCCACCAGCTGTTGAAGGATCCCACACAAGCCACACTGCCTTGCATAGGCTTATTTTAAACATTAAACCTGAGAGCCAGCACTCTTCACAACAGAAAGGTACAATAGGAAAGGGCTGAGAAGGGATACAGAGGGGAGAAGGAGAGGCTGTGAGGTTTTACCTGGACATGCAGCAGCTCCATCTCCACTAGAGCACCCTCTGCCAGCCCTATCCCATGGGCCAGTCCCCTCTGTTCCCCAGCAAGGCAGAGCCTTTGCCAGGGCTCCTCACAGGTCCTGCAGCCTTCTCAGAGCCAAACCCAGGCTCTGCTCATTAACAAGGCAGCTCTGTAATTAACATCTGACTCCCCTCCACTGCCTGCTCCCATAATTATGCAGTTTCTGAAAGAAATCATCCTGGGATTGCAAGGGGCTGGCTCCTGCCTGTCCACACCTCAAGATTACAGGGACCCTGACCCTGCTCTGCTCTCTGAGTGATGATTTCCAGCCCGATCTCCCCTTGCTGGTGGAGAACTGCGTGCACTCCTCCTGCCCAGCACACCCCAGCTCTGCTCTGGCAGTGGCCATGGCATTCCCTCCGGCAGGACCTTCCTCCACAGTGGCTCCTCTCGTCCTCCCAGCATGAGGCAAGGCACTCCATCCCCATGTCCCCAGCTGTCCCCTCCTCTCCTCCACAGACTGCGAGTGCTACGGCCACTCCAACCGCTGCAGCTACATCGACTTCCTGAACGTGGTGACCTGCGTGAGCTGCAAGCACAACACGCGGGGCCAGCACTGCCAGCACTGCCGCCTGGGCTTCTACCGCAACAGCTCCGCCGAGCTGGACGACGAGAATGTCTGCATAGGTGAGCAGGGAGAGTGTCTGCATGGGTGGGAGCAGAATGGCTGCATGGGTGAGCAAGGAGAGTGTCTGCATGGGTGGGAACAGAATGTCTGCATGGGTGAGCAGGGAGAGTGTCTGCATGGGTGGGAGCAGAATGGCTGCATGGGTGAGCAGGGAGAGTGTCTGCATGGATGGGAACAGAATGTCTGCATGGGTGAGCAGGGAGAGTGTCTGGGAGTGTCTGCATAGGTGAGAACAGATAATGACTGCATAGGTGAGCAGGGAGAGCGTCTGTGTAGGTGAGCAGGGAGAGTGTCTGTGTAGATGAGCAGGGAGTGTCTGCATAGGTGAGCATGGCCCCAGCAGGTCCTCACTCTGTGAGTGGGCCGCATTCAGCCCCTCAGCAAGGATGGCAGCTGGTCTCTGCAGCCTGCCAAGGCATCTCTTCACTGAAAACAAAGCCTAAAAGTTAGAATCACAGTTTGGGTTGAGAACTGTCTCGTTCCACCCCCTGGCATGGGTAGGGGCACCTTCCACTAGCCCAGGTTGCTCCAAGCCCCATCCAACCTGGCCTTGGACTCTTCCAGGGATCCAGGGGCAGCAACAGCTGCTCCGGGCAAACCGTGCTAGGGCCTCCCCACCCTCACAGTAAAAAATCTTTCTGACTGAATTCAGATGCCTCGCTCAGCCAGGAAGGGCTCAGCTCCAAAGAGGGGTGGCCTTTGCACCCGTGGCTCTTTGCACTGTTGGGGCCTCTTAGGCCAATGTGTCCTCCCAGCCCCTTGGTCTCTAAGCTCTGTTCCACAGCATGTCTCCAGACCTCTCCAAAGCCCCAGCCCCTCCCTCAGGGAGCTGCTTGCACAGAACCCCAGGCAGGACAGGCTCCGACCTCCCTGTCTTTGGGCAGAATGTAACTGCAACCAGATCGGCTCCATGCACGACCGCTGCAACGAGACCGGCTACTGTGAGTGCAGGGAAGGAGCCACGGGGCCCAAGTGCGACGACTGCCTGCCCAACTACTACTGGAGACAGGGCTGCTTCCGTGAGTACCCGGCTGCAGGGCCAGGGGAGCTGGGAGATGGCTCCAAACCGGAGCAGGATCTCCAGCACGGTTGGCTTGGGTGCCCCATGACGCTCGGGGTGCAGGGTGAGCAGCTCCCAGCCATTCCTCCCAAATCCAAAATTACTTTATAGCTTTGGCCACAGAGTTTGCATTCTGTTGGCCTTGGAACTGCTCCAGCGCTGGCAGGGCGGGAGGATTTAACCCCTAGGAGCTAAAATCTAGTTCCTGCAGCAGCCGAGGGGTTTAACACCGCAGGGTAACGCCTGCACCTCTCCCTGTCACCCTGCAGCCAATGTCTGCGATGACGAGCTCCTGCTGTGCCAGAACGGCGGCACCTGCTACCAGAACCAGCGCTGCATCTGCCCCGTGGGCTTCAAGGGCGTCCTGTGCCAGCAGTCCAGGTGTGAAGTGGACAAAAAGGACTGTGACGGTGCTCCCGCTGCCGGCGGCAGCCCGGCCGCCGTGGCCCTGGGGGTGCTCGCCCTGCAGCTGCGAGGCTGGGTGGACCTCTGAGGCTGCACAGGGAGCCCGGCCCGGGCGCGTCACCCGAGGGGACACCGAGGTGACGGGTGGCCGTCCCCACCGCCTCCTCCGCCTTCCTTCACGCTAGGACTTGCACAACGTCTTTGGGTCCACTTTGCAAGCAGAGAGGGGCGCAGGGAGGCCGGCGCTGGCTGCTGCCCGCGGGGCCTGCGCGGGACACGGCCCGTCCGCCCTCGCTGCGCACAGTGACTCAGCCCCGCTCCGCACGGCGCGGCCCGGGGCCGCGGGGCTCTGGGCAAACGGGGCCGCGATCCGAGGGATGGTTTTTTTATGATTATTTACTTTGGTATAGGCCGGGGTGTTGTTTTTATTTTCCCTCCTCTTAGCGTCCTGATTTGGAAGAGCCTGTCATGACAACTGCAGAGCCCCAGCACTCGGCAGGCAGGGGACAGGAGGAGGGGAGAGGGGACTCCGGTCCATCCCTGCTGCGTAGTCCCACATCCCACCACGGGCCTGGCCTGGCCACGCACATACTGTTGCCTACGACTGTAGTTGCTGCATTGATTTTGTATTTTCATGGCTGGGTTTTGTTTTCTTGCACTTACAGAGAACACAGGGGCCGCGAGGCATTCGGAACGTGAGGAGTGCGGTGTCTTATCCACACATGTCCGTATGGTGTACGGGTCAAATACTTCTTTTGGTAGAGACTTATTTTTGTTTGGATTAAATGTTATAACAGAACCACGACCTAAAGGGACATTTTACCATGAGCATTTGATTCTGGTGTATCCTCCTCCAGTAAAGCAACTATTAATGGCTGCTTGATCACCACGTTTTCCTTTTTGTGTGCACAGTTAATTACAGGTAAAGACTTATTTTTTTTATTCATAATGTCCTCTTGTGTTTTCTGAGTCACTACCAAGGTGCACCACATGGTGAGGGAAAGGGGAGGGAGAGAGAGGTTGCCTCATCACTGAGAGCTGTTAATTATTTCTCCTAATTACTTTGCTGAGCCTAGGTTAGACTACTAACTGTAGACAATGAGCAAAGTCTGAGTGATATATTAAGCACTGGTCTTGTGTGAAAAGGCCATTTCCAAATGAGCCTGCAGCAGGAAAAGGCTGGCTAGTGCAGGGATGCTTCTCCACTGGGATTTCAGCTGTCCCAACCCCGCTGCAGCCCCCTCCAGCTGGTGCCATGATGCACCTTTGCAGAAAATGCTGTATTTTAAAGCAACCACAGCAATATAGAGCTCGCAGGGATTATATTAACTCATTAAGGCTCATCAACATGCTCCTGTCTGAGGAGACATTTACAGCCAAGCACATAAATGAAGGCAGGAGAAACCAGAGACAAGAAAAGAAGTAGCTCAGTCAGATCAATGGGAATGTCATAAACACAGGAGCCCTAGTGTTGTCATATCCAAATACTTACCAAGCCAGGAGATGATTGAGTGCAGGTTTAGAAGATGGGGGACACCCCCAACTCCAGCTTGTTCAGTTCTAGGCTGGTTTCTTTGACAGGTGAGCAGCCTTGATCCCAATCCCAGTTCTGTGACACTCCCAGAGCCAGCCCAGGAGCCCCACATAATCCAGGCTTCAGCCCCACTGGCATTTCCAGGTCTGGTGTTCTTGCCTGAGTGGAGCTCTTCTCTGAGAGCTTCTCTGTCAACATCTGCTCTGTTCCAGCACCTTCTCTCCATGGCCCTGTCCTTGCAGCCCATCCTGCTCAGGGATGCCAGGAGCAGCCTGGGTTTCAAAAGTGGCATGAACCCACAGCATCCTCCAGCCCTAACTCTGGATACTGAGCACTGAGCCAGTGGCACCCAAACCCAGCCCCTCCACGGAGAGGGGACAGCGAGTCTGTGCTTTGGAAAAGGAGGGAAAACCACGAGTGAAGGTGCAGGTGGATATTGTCACTTCAAAGAGGAACACACATTCTCAGCAGGATTTAACATCCCAGAGGCAGAGCACAGGACTTAGTTAACCCACCAGAAAGCAAAAGAGGGTGCAACTCACCCTGATGTGATCCTTGAGGCAGCAGGCTGGCCCCAGCATTGCCTCCCTGGCTTCAGCACAGTTGGTTGCTCTCTGTTAGACACTCACTCACTTTGTGCTTTCTGACTGCAGCAGACCTTAAATATGTTACTGTTCTTACAAGCAATAGCAAAGACTGTAACAAGATCAAGATCTCTAATGGCACTTCTGGAGAGTGAAACAACATTCTCCTTTGCCTGCACTACTGTTTTTCTCTAGAATATTAGATTACACAACAGAAAATTTACTACTTCATAAAGCCAGCCAAACTCTGCGCCCAGCAGATTCCCTGGAAATACACACTTTTATTGCAGGAACGTGCCAAGCAGCAGCACCAAATTCCTGTAGAAAATAACCTCAGAAGGGCACAATAAAGCTCAGACCAGTCCAGGAATGAAGGCTGCTGAAAACTACACTTGGCCTTTCTAGGTTTGGGGCTTTGCTCTTGGTTGGTTGGGTATCAGCTGTTTGGCTTTGGGGTTTTAGAGTCACACATGCATTAGAACTTGGAATCACAAAATGCAAGCCACTGCATGGCAAAAAAGAAAATCTCTCACACAAAACTTACTTTTAGTATTCAAGAAAACAATTTAAATCTTCTGAAAGCTTCAGCACTGAAGGCCCATTAACTGCAGACATCTGTTAGCAGGGTGTCTGCACAAAGAGAACAGAGCATTATTGAAACAACACAGAGAACCCATCACTGCAAGAACCCACAGATCCCAAAGTTCATCTTTAAGGCAGAAGTTTTGTATATCAGTTATTGCTTCCAAATGGGAGAAGTTGTCCAATGAGCTTGATACTTTACTTGTGGAAAGGTTACCCAAAATGTACTTCTCCTCCTGAGAAAAGCCACTTATGCTCTTTCAAGAGGTTCCACGTGCATCCTGTCACGGGCATTTGATTAGTTTGGAAAAGTTTTTAAATTACACTTCTGTCTGCAAAAAGTGACCTCTCCAAACAGCACAAGTAGAGCTTTTGATTTTTCTTGTTTACCTCAAATTCTACTCTGATTTTAACTATTCAGAGTTCTGACAAATCTAAACAACCAAAAGCAACAAGGCAAGAAAAACCTTCCTGATGCACATTTGCTCACTTGCCAGGTAAAATGTTAAAGCTACAGCTCCTGGGAGCTGGAGACAGGAGCAAGGAAAGAATTCCATTGGCAGTTCCCAGGGATGTTATTTGTTTTTTTAAAGATGAGGCAGCAGACATCTCATCTGCAAGTGATGCACGAGGAGCCCTGCAGAGGCTGGAGGAGCGAGAGAACCAACACTTTTTAATGGGAATAAAATGGTCTCACTGCCCTGTCCTGCTCTGTAATTTGCTTTCATGAGAAGCCTCAAATGTAAATAAAACAAAGTATAAAGGAAGAGCTGAATGTTCTTGCTCAGAAATAAGAGCAGAGCTGGATTTTGGAGAGTTTTATATCCACATCTTCTCAGCCTTCTGGTTGGGAGCTGGAGAGTTTGGCCACGATCACACAGAAAATGGCTAAAAATCACATCCTGATTTGAGATGCAGAGAAAAGCTTCAGACCCTCCTGAAGGCTCCTTTGGCATTTTGATTCTTGAGGTGTTGTAACAAGTTTCACTGCAGGGTGAAACGTGTGAGGAAAGCCTAAACCCACCACATAACTGCCAGCAACAATACCAAGCTCCAAAAGCTCCATCCTGACCCCACTCTGTGTCACTCCAGGGGTTAAAATAGAGGGGAAACTGATTCTCTGTAGCTCCATCCTGACCCCACTTTGTGTCATCCCAGGGGTTAAAATAGAGGGGAAACTGATGGGGCTTCTCTGTAGCAAAGGAAGTTCTTGCTTCATGCCATAGTGAAATCAGTGGCAATGTTGCACAGCTGCACCAGGCTATGAAATTAGGCTTTCTGTGTTTTCCCAATACCAGATGTAATGTGCTCTCAAACCACCGTCATTTCTATCATGCTTTTCCTGGGAGTTGGTGGCAAATTAGCCAAGGGCTGAGCAGCAGACAGGTACATATGGCCAGGAGGTCTCATGTCAGTGATATTCAATGTACAAGGCTGCTTAGCTTACATTTATTTGCACGAAAGAATAAGGCACTGGGCTCCTTTCCAAGCAGCTTAAAAAGACAAGAAAGGAGAACCATTGTGGCAAGAGACTGTATTATATCATTAACATTATAAATTCCATTTACAATCCAGCAGTCATTTCATCCATCATTTATTCATGCACAATGGAGAGAGTGTCCTGCAGTTTTAGGACCATGGTTCTGTTCATCCAGGAGGCTGCTGTGAATGAACAGCCCAGCTCCAGTTTTGGCTACTCTGGTCTCTGCCTTCTCACCATGCTTCAGAGACTGCCAAAAAGCAAAAGCCAGCTCTGGATTACTGGAGTTCCAGGTTATTTTTTCAGGTGTTGTCTGGGAACGTTGTTTAGCCCCAGCTGATATAGTCACAAGTTCTGTGTTGCTCTGGAAGCCCAGGCCGCTCTGTGCTTCCCCCCATGAGTGTAGCAGGGGTGGGGGCAATTCCCATTCCATGGATTAGCGGAAGTGCCTTGCCAGCCTGCACCCCTGGCTCCCAGCTCCTGTAGCACCACTCATTAGACCCAGCTGCTAATTAGATGCTGCACTCAGCTGCCCCAGGAGACAGCACTGTAAGGACTCACAGTCCCAGCAGCACTGGGAGTGAGTGGAGAGACTGGCAGGAAGGAGAGGCTGATGTCCCCCACGGCCCCACAGCAGCCTGGCACAGCTCTTGGGAAAGCCAAGCACAATCCAGTGGCACCACACACCTTGGGCCCACCCAGCAAGGAGCCAACACCTCCCTCCTGCACTTCCCAGAGCAGATAATAAACTGAAAAATGAAGAGAGAAAACTGCTGGTTTCCCTCTGGTGCCCCACAGACAGCCCAGAGCAGCTGGGAAAGCAGCACAGCACAGGGCACAGTGACCTAGAGTTAAGGAACACAGACTAGAACAAGTACCTGCCGTGCTCTCACATCACCATGAGTGGGAGCAATGATATGGAAAACAATTACAGCAAACCTTAAAGGAAAAAGGAATAACCAGTTATACCCCACCTTTCCTGCACAGCCTATTTTGTGTACAAAGAATAAATCAAAAAAAAACCTCCACACTCTGAAAACCCCTGAATAAAACACAGTCCAGCTCTTACAAAAGACTTTCCCTCCTTCCCAAGAACACAGAGGGGACTGGCTTTGCACTGAGAATTTAGCTCCAAGCTTCAAAGCCTCACTATAAAAACCTGGATAATGCTTCTTCCAAAGGGTTTTGGCACAACCTCCAATTAAGTGCTTTACATAAAGTTGAGTATGTTTATTTACTGACTTTTCCAACTTTAACATTCAGTAACCACTGAAAAGCCTCTTCCAAGGGCCACCAGCTCTGAGGAGTTATAAATGACTACAGCTGTCTCTACTCACAGCTTACACACTGGGAACAGCAGAGAATGTATAAAAATTGTGCCTGATCTGTTTGTTCCTCACTGCAGATTTGAGTCAGTGATAAGTGTGCTTTGAATTGGTTTTCCATGTTACAGGTAGAAAAAGCTAAAGCTACAAACCTACTCTGAGTAGTTTGTGAAGAGGGAAAAGTGTTGTAAGTGCAATAACCCAAGCATTTTTTAATTGACAAATACAGGACTAATGATACAGACTGACATGGCAGCAATAATCTACTGCTGAAGACTGACAACTTAAGTCAGCTAAATCTAGTAAACCAGCAAAAAGGTTTGAGCCACTAAACACACCTCAAAGGTGATTTATGGAAAAACACAGGCATTGTAGAGTACAACATAAATGAAATGTTAAGACAAAATTCCTTCCAGCACGTGGCAAGTACTGCTCTCAGAACATGTTCTGAAATGCAGGCTAAGAAGGAAGAAAACTAGAAGAAAAGTTTCACAAAAACATTCTTGTGACCAAATTGCATTTAATAACCAGAAAAGCATTTCCTCATTCATTTTGTTGCCAGCTTCACTTTATTTGCATCATGACAGTCCAAATGGCTTCCACAGCTGTGGGGTTTGCAGAGCAGCAGCCCCTTAATGTGCTAAGTACAAACAGCAGGCAGGGCAGCACAGCCCTGCCAACAAGAGCCAAGGGGCTTGGAAGATGACAGTTTTTCAATATTCCTATTAACATAAAGGGAAATAACAAACAGGGCATGGAGTCTGTGATGGGGAGTGACTGAAATGTCCAGTCTGTTAGGGTCAGAGTCACTCAGCAGCCTCGCAAGAGTCATGGCACCTGGAGAAGAGCACACGGGGCTGCCAGGAAGAGTCGGGGTCACTGAAGGATTCAGAATGTGAAATAACAAATAACTAAAGCTGAACAATGCACAGATGCTGATCTCACTGCACAGGGATCTCCCAGATTCTCCCCATTACACTGAAACACTCAGTCCTGCACAGCACAATGAGCTGGACAGGCCCAGCCAGCAATAAAAGCCTCCCCACACACCTCCAAGGCAGCTCCTAGCAGTAAAGCACGTTTGTTCTGGGCGTGGATGCATTAGGGATGAGAGTTTTCCTGGCATTTACAGCCTGAACCAGCACCTGGTGCTTGTAGAGTAAGGCACTGGTGTCTCCCTGAGCTGGGCCACACAGCCCTGCCTGGCAGTGGGCTCAAAGGACAAAGCTGGAATTATCCCTGCAATAGCAAAAATGGAACTGAAGATGATGGCTAAACTGTGCTTCACTCGCTCCAGCAAAGCCACTGCCACAATGCTGTGGCAAGAGACAGCAGGACACTCCCTGCTTCAGGCTGTCCCTGAACACACCTGGAAATGGCACAACCTGGCCCACTCCGTGCACCCAAGTGGTACCAACCCTGCAGCTCCTCCATTCCCTGAGACCTGCGCTCCCAGGTAACCTCCACACAAAACTCAGTGCACGTGAAATGCTGCTCTTCACCTCCTGAGACACACACAAGCTCCAGAAAACAGAGAACCAAAGGAATTCTCAGTAGAAATAATTCCACTTTTATTGTGAAATGTTATGATGTGAGGAAGGTTTTCTTAAAAAATAATTTGTTTTTTCACCATCCTTTTAGTGGCTGCATGTTCTTCATCAGCACAGTGGAAAGAATCCAGCAGTAACACCTAGAAAGATCTACCTGCCCCTTTCATCCCCGTAGATCTCCAAAAGCTCCATACAAAAAAACTCAAGTGATATTGCCAGTAACTGTTAACTAGATCTTGGACCAAGATTCCACAGTGCTGTTGATTCCTCCTCACAAGGACACAGCGGGACCAAAAAGACCTCACAGGTTTTAATCTGCAGATTGTGTTGCCAGTGCAACAAGAGAGGGATTCCAACTGGTAGAGCAGCAGCAAGAGCAAAACTCAAGGCACATTTGTATAAACAAAAACTCTTCAGTTCCTATAAAAACTGACAATAAAATATACAAAATAAGTAGAATTCTCTCCATTCAACCAATGTACATCTGCCTCACTCTTCCCTGAGGCAGTAGTGGAGCACGAGCAAGAACCACTGCTACCACATTTTCAACATCCAGTTTTGCTATGAAATAAATTAGACATTTTAGTGCAAAGGGAAAAGAAGTCTAAGTCTTGTGGATTTTGGGGTTGGGTTGTTGGGTTTTGTTTTTGCTTTACTCTGGTTCTTCATAAAAAATTACATCTCTAAGAAATTAGCATTTACACAAGGAAACAAGAAGCTATGTATTTGCCAAATATCTTAAAATAATTCTGTATACTGTACAAATATACACTGTTAAACATTTACAACCTCAGCTTCCTAGATGACTAAACCCACTGCTCTTACCAGCAATGCAGCTACCCGACTTCTCTTTACAAAACCTCAAAGGTACCATCTGTCAGGTATTAAATCCCTTCACAATTAGGGACAGGATGGGAAACAGATCTACTGCTAGTAGTGGTATCAATATATGGGAGTTCCAGCTGTGCTAAATAATTTAAAATACAGTCCTTGCTAGACAGAAAACTGGGAATAGATTTTCAATAATGAGCAGATAGTAAAGTCAGTGAAAGAACTTTCTTCTTTTGGCAGAGCTTGATTCTGTGTTCTCTGGTGATTCCTGGGATGGTCTCCTTGATAAACCACGAGAGTCTTTGTTCCACTCACTGCTACTGCTCTGACCTCCTTCACCGGGGGCTTTGGAACTGCTTTTGGACACAGCTGCTCTGCGGTCACCCTCGTGCTGGGCTGTGTGAGGGGCTGGGGGAAGCACATTGCACTGCCCTGCTGTTTGCTGGGCCGCCTTGGCATTTTCTGCTCTGCAGACCTGATCCCTGGCAGCTGAGGACACATCCAGGCCTTGCTGTGGTGCTGATCCTGGATTGCTCTGGGCTGACCGATGGCTGTCTTTCAAGGGCTGCTCCTTGCCTTTGCCTTCAGTTCGACTGGCCAGGCTTGCAAGCCTTGGGTCCCGTGGCTTCTCAGGAATGGCACCAAGTGCTGCAGCCCCCGAGGGTGCAGGGGCACTGCTCCTCCTGGAATCTGCAGCTGCAGCCCCCGAAGGAGCAGGGGCACTGCAACTCCTGGAATCTGCAGCTGCAGCCCCTGAGGGAGCAGGGGCACTGTAACTCCTGGAATCTGCAGCCCCCATGGATGCAGGGGTACTGCAACTCCTGGAATCTGCAGCTGCAGCCCCTGAGGGTGCAGGGGCACTGCAACTCCTGGAATCTGCAGCTGCAGCCCCAAAGGGTGCAGGAGCACTGCTCCTCCTGGAATCTGCAGCTGCAGCCCCCATGGATGCAGGAGTACTGCTCCTCCTGGAATCTGCAGCCCCCATGGATGCAGGGGTACTGCTCCTCCTGGAATCTGCAGCTGCAGCCCCCATGGATGCAGGGGCACTGCTCCTCCTGGAATCTGCAGCTGCAGGGGCACTGCAACTCCTGGAATCTGCAGCTGCAGCCCCCGAGGGTGCAGGGGCACTGCAACTCCTGGAATCTGCAGCTGCAGGGGCACTGCTCCTCCTGGAATCTGCAGCTGGAGTCCCCGCAGGCTGTGAGGATCCTCGGCTTCCTTGAGGCACTGCATGGCCAGGGCCAGCAGCAAGTTCCTGTGGGCTGTTCCCAGAATTTCCAGGCTCACTCCTCTTGCCACTGGAAGAACCAGACTGCACCACAGGAGATGTCATTGTCCCTCCTTTGGCTGGGGGCTGTCCTGGTGGCCTGAGCTTCAAAATCTTGAGAGCCTCTTTCTTGTATTTCTTTTCTGTTGTCCTAATAATGGCGCCTCTTTTCTGAGCATCCTGAATCAAGTGATTCCAGTTTTTATCTTCCTTTAAAAAAAAAAAAAGAGAAAAAAAAAAAAAACTCTTACCAACAAGAAATCAACACAAATGGTCAGAGGTGTCAGAGGATGTATAACCTCTTTAATCAAGGTAACTGACACAACGGTCATGGAAACCAATGTTATGTTGCCTCTGGAATGGAAGAATCTTATGTTTCAGGTGCAAAACAGCAACGGACACTCTGGCTGCTGTAACACCGGGAAGGCGCTTTGAGCCATCAGAATTCCCAAAAATGAGAAATGTCTCCATTTCCAGGGGCTCCGCTCACAGCGCGGGGCTTCACCGCCCCCTCGCGGCCAACGAGCGCAACGCAAACCACCCGCCCTGGGAAAAGCACAGCACCCAAGGGCGCTGCGAGACACAGCCACCCTTGGAAAAGCACAGCACCCAAGGGCCCTGCGAGACACAGCCACCCTTGGAAAAGCACAGCACCCAAGGGCGCTGCGAGACACAGCCACCCTTGGAAAAGCACAGCACCCAAGGGCGCTGCGAGACACAGCCACCCTTGGAAAAGCACAGCACCCAAGGGCGCTGCGAGACACAGCCACCCTTGGAAAAGCACAGCACCCAAGGGCCCTGCAAGACACAGCCACCCTTGGAAAAGCACAGCACCCAAGGGCCCTTCGAGACACAGCCACCCTTGGAAAAGCACAGCACCCAAGGGCGCTGCGAGACACAGCCACCCTTGGAAAAGCACAGCACCCAAGGGCGCTGCGAGACACAGCCACCCTTGGAAAAGCACAGCACCCAAGGGCCCTGCGAGACACAGCCACCCTTGGAAAAGCACAGCACCCAAGGGCCCTGCGAGACACAGCCACCCTGGGAAAAGCACAGCACCCAAGGGCCCTTCGAGACACAGCCACCCTTGGAAAAGCACAGCACCCAAGGGCCCTGCGAGACACAGCCACCCTTGGAAAAGCACAGCACCCAAGGGCGCTGCGAGACACAGCCACCCTTGGAAAAGCACAGCACCCAAGGGCCCTGCGAGACACAGCCACCCTTGGAAAAGCACAGCACCCAAGGGCCCTGCGAGACACAGCCACCCTTGGAAAAGCACAGCGCCCAAGGGCGCTGCGAGACACAGCCACCCTTGGAAAAGCACAGCACCCAAGGGCGCTGCGAGACACAGCCACCCTTGGAAAAGCACAGCACCCAAGGGCCCTGCGAGACACAGCCACCCTTGGAAAAGCACAGCACCCAAGGGCGCTGCGAGACACAGCCACCCTTGGAAAAGCACAGCACCCAAGGGCGCTGCGAGACACAGCCACCATTGGAAAAGCACAGCA
Organism: Anomalospiza imberbis; assembly: GCF_031753505.1. Taxonomy (NCBI): domain Eukaryota; kingdom Metazoa; phylum Chordata; class Aves; order Passeriformes; family Viduidae; genus Anomalospiza; species Anomalospiza imberbis. The sequence continues at coordinate 4,258,173 of NC_089701.1, read as the reverse complement.
CCCAAGGGCGCTGCGAGACACAGCCACCCTTGGAAAAGCACAGCACCCAAGGGCGCTGCGAGACACAGCCACCATTGGAAAAGCACAGCACCCAAGGGCGCTGCGAGACACAGAGCTCAGTCCCTTGCACAGACTGCAGAAGTCTGAGCCTGGTGCTCGGTGCCACAGCCCTGGGGTAGCTCACAGAGCCCTCTCCATCACCACTGCACCTACCATGAGCGTCTGCAGCCGGCCCAGGATGAAGAGGCTGAACCGGGCTCGGGTGATGGTGACATTCAGTCGCTGGAGGCTCGCCAGAAACCTGAGTGACAAGACAAAAACAAAGCTCCTCAACTACTTCTTCCACGAGAAGGTTTAAAGGGTTAGGAGAAAAAGACATAAAATGAAATGTCACTGGAATTAACAGCAGCAGCCCCTCCGCAGACCCCGCGGCAGCAGCGCTGCCTCACGTGAAAGGCTGAGCATGAATTGTGTTTTCTTTCTTTGACCACAGATTCCTTGCAGTGAATTCCAGTTCCTTCCATTGCTGTTTCCTTTCTTAGAGCAAATCCCCTCTTAATGCCAACCACTGCTTCCTTAAACGTTCCTCAAAGTACTGAGGACATCAACCTCACTTCACCTATCAAGACTTTAAGCTTCTTTTTGACTCAAACTGAAAGAGATTAATAATATTTGGCATTATTAATGGGAAAACACCCTACTGAAATACTGAATGCTGCACATGAATATTTTATTTTAAAGGTGACCTGCACTGGAAACACATCAAGGCAGACTTTTGCTTTGTCATGCTTCAAAAGGGGAGAGTATATCCTTGCAGAAGTCTGGTTTTGCACTAGGAAAATTGCCTACTTTGGTTTTCAGGGATCACAAACCACAGTATTGAAACTTAAACAAATGCTGAGTGTATTCTTAAAGATTGACTTCTGTTTGCACTCATTTACCAGAACTCAAGAAAATGTTAGTGAGACTAATATCAACTATTTCTTCTCTAATGAAAAAACTTCCAAAATACCCAGCTTATTCTTTACTAACAAAATCCACAATTCAAAGCCCAACCTAATTGGAGCAGGTTCACTATCAGTGCCTGACTCTGTGGTCACTGAGACCTCATCTGCAGCAAATTCACAACCCTGCAGTGAAGACTGCAAAAAGCACAGAGTCACCTCAAAAAATTTGGACAGTGCAGGAAATAAGAGAAGCAGGAAGCAGACAGCAGAAATAGAGGTCTCTAGGTCTTGAGAAATGAACAAGGGGAGACCTTGAAAGACTACTAAATATTCCTGACAGCTTTTCAACTGAAAGACAAGAAGATTATTTTCTCAGGAAGGAGGGGGGAAAAAACCCATTGTCATCCCTTGGAGTTTTCTCCCAGTTACTTTCAGAGTAAATTTAATGCTGGATTAGCAACCCTGGAGAACAAAATACTTTACTCAGGCTACAAGATTATAGGTAAGGGTGTGGCAAATATCTCATCACACCTTGCCAAGGGCACCTGACACTGAAACAGAGATGTCCAAGCCAACAGCATGTACAGCTGCTAAGGCACTGCACTGGCACAGCTTGAATATATAAACCTTTATATATTAAGGTATGAACACAGTAAGCTGGAAAGTTCTTGCTGAAAGAGCAGACAGAGGTTAAGTCTTGTGTCAGCCAAAAGAAAGGGCAGGTTCCAGCTGCCTTCCATTCCCAAACTCAATCAAATCAGATTAAGAAGTCTTCAAAAGGCATTATTGTTGTTTACCATAAGATTTGGATTCCTTCTCTTCCCAAAGTGGATCAGCACAATTAAAAGCCATTTTTCTTGCAGAGAATGAATATCAGAGAAACATAAGCAGCTTAGTGAAACTTGTGTGTAGAAAAAAGATTTTTGTTTATGTGGCCAGATTTTTTCTGATTTAACTTAGAAGGCAGTGAACTCTAAAAAGGCACATTTCATATCTTCACTACCATTTTTTAAACTAAAATGATCCGCAAGTTACAGAAATCAGCAACTGCTCTAATTCCTCTGGGGGTAAACAGCACACTCAGTTTAGTTCCTTCTGTTCAGATAGAAAAAACACGTAAAATTAAGAAATCTGCAATCCCGAGTTAAAACTTGCTGCTAATCTGCCCCACCTTAGAAGACAAGCACACTCATCTACAAATCCCAGACCCAAGTCTTCTATGTCACATTCCAAGTGACACACACAATTAATTAAGAAGAATTTTAAAGACATTACAGGACAGCAACCGCCACAGGGTTTCATTTTGAGAACAGCATGCAGAAAAGTTACAAGGTGTACCAAAAGCCTCAAGAACAATAACTGCTGCAGTAATAATGCAAAGAGCCAAGCTCCCAAGGCCAATCCTGCCAAATCCAGGCAGTGGCAGGATAAGGGAGCTGTGTGGGATCAGCACATAACACAGAGCACACCACCACCATTTCCCTGTCCCTCTTGCTCAGACATCTCAGACCATGAACACCAATTCCTGCCCTGAGATACCCTTTAATTCACAGACTGGTAGAAGTGACTTGCTCTCTCTAACTTTCTAACCAGTCCTATTAAAAGTATGACTTTCTCTACAGCATCCCTGGAAATGGGACTGCAAATCTCTGCAGGACACGTACCCAATAGATCCTTTGGTGCTGTTTGCCTGCACATATGGCAGAGTGGAGCCCTCAGAGCTGTTTGCCCGCACGCAGGACACGATGATGCAATCCTTCTCTCGGCCCTGGAACGCATCCACCGTGTCCACTTCTCCTGGGCTGTTGAGGAAATATAATTAAGCAGCAGAGAACGAGAAATATAATTTCTCCTTCAGCACATGAGCCTAAAGCTGCATTCACTTTTCTGAGCTCAGCATCATTACTGAAAATCTGTTTGGGTCCACACAGAATGGAATTTTAGGTTCTTTTTAATCAGCTTTATTCAGAACAGCACTATAATCAAAGCATGTGGGCAATAACTAAGAATGGCACAAGGAGACCTGTTTTAAGCAAAAGGGTAACACATCCCCTTTAAAGGCATAACCAAGTGCAAATTTTAGCAGTACAGGAAGAAGTTGGAGACTTTTTACCATTATTTAAAAGGATAAACAAAGGATTAATATGCAAGAGCCAAGGGCAATTTGAAAGCTCGTGGTTTCTTTACCTGTTATTCTTAAACACACTGTCCAGTTGTTCCTGAATTTTCTTTTTCTGTGCACTGTAAGGGGTAATTATTCCAATGCGACGAAGGCCCAGATCCTTCCTTTTTTCTTTAATTGTTCTAATTAACTCCATCACCAGCTTCACTTCCCGAGGATTGCTGTAAGAGCTGCACAGGACAAAATGGAAACATTACAGGAACACCTTTGTGAGATCTTTCCAATTCAATGCATTTTTAGCCCAGTTTGTTGGGGGATTTTGAGTCACAGCTGTTTTTAACTTTTGCAGCTTTTTTTACACAGAGGATCAAAGAACTTGGCAAGCAGACCTTGAGGAGGGGCTAATAAGCCTGGGAAGTGCAGGCAGTGAAAAGCTGCACTTCCACATTCCCTCAGCACCTCCAGCTGGTGCTCTCCCTACAAAGCAGGGGAAGGGGAGGACTGAGCCTGCTGCCACCTCCTGGCATCTCCTCAGTGTGCACCTGGGAAAGGGAACTCACTGATAAAATCAGGAATTCAAACTCCTACTGAAGTTAACAGAGACTGCAGGCTTTTACTGGCATCTATCAGTGAGTCAAACTAGGATTAAAACCAGTTTCAGATTTAAGAAAACCTGTTTTCTGTGAAATTAAATCTCATCAGCTGGAAAACGCAGTTCTAGCTACTTGATGCATATTGGAACAACAAAGGAGAGAACACAGCTCTTCTGTAGGCAATTAATTCTAAAAATCTAAACTTTGGCTGAGTTGGAAGGCAGGACTTACTCATTGTCTCGCTCCTCATGACCATCAGCTACATCAAAAATCAGGTAGGGCTGGAACGGCCATTCTGAAGAACATCTGTTCTCTTCTATTGCCCTGGAAATAATATTTTTATCACTAGGCAACCATACAACTAAGAAATTCTAAGAACTTATACTCCATTAGTTTACATCATGGTTATCAAACACAAGCAACTCTCCAGAAAGAGAGGAACTGGCCTAAAGTTTCACCAAAGGAGGATTGCATTAGATAGAAGGATTTTTTTTTCCCACAGAAAGGTTTGAGAAGCATTGGAACAGACTGTCCAGGGAAGTGAGAATCACCATTCCTGGAAGTGTTCACAAATCATGTGGATTTGGCACATGAGGACATGATTTAATGGTGGAAATGGTTAACACATGAGCCTGATAGCACTAAAAGTCTCCTCCAACCTCAACCATTTTATGATTGTAACTTTCAGTTCTTTTCTTCCCCAGAATCCTTAATTTTCCCTGCTACCCAAATAGATTGAGGCCTGAAAATGAACTCTCAGCATTCTGTATGCATAATTTTAAGGGATCTTACCTCACCTATCACACCCAGCACTAACAGAGATAGACTGCACATTTTCTCCCATTAACCATCTTTCCCCCTCCCACAATGTCAAGCATTTTTAGACTGACACGAACACCCTGACATTAAAAAATTGCTTTGAAATAGCCTCTGCTCAGAAAGAAGAAGAGCGTGCTACTCACTTGGCAGTTTTTAGAGTCCTGCCATAAACATAGTTGGATGGGAAGAGGCAGATGTCTGGGTGCATCCTGTACTGCACGGTCAGCTGCACCACAGGCAGGCTGTGCAGCACGTTCCTCTGCACTTGCTCCTCCAGGTGCCTCTGCAGACGGGCCATCAAAGACTGATCATAGCCACACTGCTGAGCTTTCTGCCACAGGGAGAACAGGACATTTCATTTGGGATCTCATTCCCCACCAAAGTGTTTTGGTGAATTTGAAAGTCAACTTGGCGTTTTAAACTTCTAAATTGTTGACAAAACGACAACTACACGCACTTCAGTTTTCTGCATAAGTTGGTCTTATTTCAGTAAATGCCACCTGAACAAATCTGAATTTTTGTGTCTAGTCTTTAACAAGACAACTTCTCCTTGTGACTCACAAGACTGTAGAATTTTAAGAACATCAACCATACTGAAAAGCAAGACTTTCCAGGTGGGATCTTGTTAAACAAACACATAACCTCTACACAATTTACCCCTCTAAAGAAGCCAGCCTGGATTTCCTCCTTTCTTTACCAGGTGTTTAACACAGCCTTTACTGTTGGAGACAAGGATGTGCTCCTATATATTTGTCCTTAAACACCTGTAGGGTCAGGAAGTCCCCATACAAACAAGAAGTTTTCCTCCTCCTTAAGGAATAGGGTAGTGACTGAAGCTCCCAAAATGAGAAAACAGAGCCTGCCACAACACAACATCCCTTCCAAACCAAGTGCCCAGACTGAAGTTTGTATTGCTCCATTGAAATGTACCCTTTCCCCCCTCTTTAAATATTTTCTATAGATATTGTTCTTTAACCATATCCATTCTGTGGCAAGAAAAAAGCAAAGAGCTTGAACACTTACTAGTGATTTGACAGTGGGAGGGAGCTGTTTGGGATCTCCAACGAGGACAAGTTTATTACAGCGATGGATCAGTGGAATCAGTGTTTCTACCTCACAGGACTGCCCTGCCTTTTGGATATGCAAACAGGACAAAAGTAGAAGTCGTAAGCAAAGCAGGGAAGTATAGTAAGTTTCTTGTAACACAGTCAGAATAACATAAATGCTTTAAGTCTTCCAAATACAAAAAAAAAGAGGAAAAAGAAGGACTTTTCTCTAGTAAAAAACTACAAAATTATTTATTTTATTATTATACATGCAAAGCTCTCCAAACAGACAATAAATATAACCAAATCATCTGGAAACCTCTAAAGCAAAAAAAAAACACGGCTGAAGTGTGGTTCTAAATAAAAGCTGCCATTACAGCACCAAACAAGTCAGGAAAAGAAAGAATCAATTAGAAGTTATTCTTTCTCCTCGTGGTTCTACTGGGGACAGGGCAGGCAACCCACAAATACTGCAGCAGCCAAAGAGCCCCAGGCTGCCCAAGCAGAGCACAGGGCAGGTGTGGAGGTGGACGAGGCTGCAGTTCCCCACAGCTGCACTGACCTCATCTACGATGACACAGCTGAAGGGATCGAGCCCCTGCCGGGAGAAAGCCGATTCCAGCAGGCTCCCCCCGCTGGTGCTCAGCGTGCAGCAGATGATGTCAGACTCCAGGATGATGTCTGCCTGCACTTTCTGGGAGTGCACCCGAACCTTCAAGCACAACAGGACATCCTGGTTAAAAGCTCAGCCTTAACTGCAACAGTGAATGTTCCTGTTTGGGCTTTTTCTCCAATATGCAGCCAGAGCACACCCAGATTTCACAGCTGCCTGTCTACAACTTACTCAGCTTATGGCCTTGATCCATTTACCCACTACTTTATAAATGCTCCCAGCTACATCAAAACCGAATTGCACCACAACTAAAGGACACTAGGTATAAAAACACATCAGCTGAAGTTTATTAGAGATAAATTTTCCTACCTCCTTTAGCTGAGAAGCGAGTTGTTGTCTCTCCTTTGCAAGTCTGCCAATTTCATCATTTAACATTTGACTCTAGATGGGGGAAAAATTAAAGAGGAACCACCTTTAGCACCACCCATATACCTTTTCCCCTCTCATGCCCTATATTTCCTAAACTTGCTCAGACTGTCTTTTAATATCAAATGTGTCTGAAGAAGCCAATCAGTTTCTTGGAAAGCTGTCACCATATTCAGGCACTGCAACACACGATCCCAGATCTTACATATCTGTGCAACTGAGAAATGGTTTGCCACCAGAAATCTCTCATTTGGTATAAATGCCAAATTCTTAAGACAAAAAAAAAAAATTGAAAACTTCAAGTGCAACACATATTCCAAATCATTCCATATCATGAGGTGTTTTCCTGTATTTCCAGTGAAACAAAAACAGAGCTTTGAAACATGGAATCAATTTAAACCATTAAGACTCATAAATATGGTTACATTAAGATCTAACTAGTGACAGAACCAAGTGAAGGCTACTGAATGATAGAGCAACAAGTGGCATGGTCAACCAGTGGAAAATACTGGCATAAATAAACAAAAAAAAAATCCTGATGTAAAGTTCTCCATTCATCGTCCAACTTTTCCATTAGTTGAAAAAGTAGGTAAAGAGACAGTGACACCAAAAACAAAGTTGTTTTTGTGTTATGAACACAAAAACACAAGGAGGATTCAAAATTGTCTTGGTACCTCTCTCTTCTCACATCTGTGCATGGCACGCTCTCGAGAGAGCATGTCCAGCTTCTGATCCAGAGCTTCTTTCTTCTTCTGAATGTCCTGGTCACAGTCACCTGGCTTTCGTTCTGTAATAAACCAAAGGAGAACACAAAGGAGGAATAGAAAAGCTGTTACATAACTCCAAAGTGGACAAATGTATTCTTTGCTGAGTTTTCCCATTTTCTATTGAAGTTTTATCTTGTACAATGAAGACAATGAGAATTGCTTCCAACTGTAGCTCTCAAATGCTGCATTGCTTCAAAAATGATGGCTTTAACATGTATGAAATGTAATTTCTTAAAGAAAAAGGTAACTTTGCTTATTTTTTTCCTTTGTCTTAGATTCTGGCTCATACATAAACTGCAGCTTCCCCACTAGGACTGAGAAAAACAACACTTTATGAAACACTATTTAAGGAAAATCTTCCTTCTTACAGGACACATAATCCCATGTGGAAAACATCACCAAGCTCTTAGAGAGGAATGAAGAAAAGTCTGATTTCCATGTTACTTACTCATTCTGTGTTCAACTTGCTTATCCAGGCTGAATCCCCGCACTTCATTGTTGATTGATTTTTCAGCACCAAGTCGCACTAATTTGATATCACCACAATTTCCTGTTTACAAAATCAGAGTCAAAATACTCTTAAATTACTCCAACTGCCTGTATGCTTTGCTATGACAATTTTTAAAATATAAACATCATGGATATCAAACAAGACTTTTCTACTTATCTGGAATTTTCAACACTTGATTTGTACTTAAATGCAGCTACAAAAAATTCAGTAATTCCAAACTCTAAAAAATAAAGATGTTGCCCACATTTTAGTGGTGGCTAACATTAAGAATGTTATTTTGAATTAATGAAACTACCTCTTATTCTCAGGTTTATCTAAAACTTCCAGAATTCCTAACTTGGACAATGCTGAGTCACATCAAGTAATGCAATTGGTAAGTCAATACCAAAGTAACATTTGGTTACAGTGCAGGTATTTTTCCCCTAGGCACAAACTAGATGTCTTAAAACAGAATTCATCTACTTTGTATTAGTCACAAACTGGGAGGAGGAAAAATGAGAAGCCTAGGCATATCAAAATTTTCACCAGTCTGTTTCCCATGACCCACAAAGTCCAATTTTAATCAAAATAAAGGCAAGGGACTTGTGTTCAAATCCCCAAAGAGTACTTAAGAACTGATGAACTTAAACTAACAGCATGAGGAAAGGGTCAGTGTCCATACAAAACAAAGCATAGCTTATTTAAAAAACCTCACAATACACCTTTCAGAAAAGCACATGAAAGTGAACAGTTTAAGAGGATGTACCAGTCATGTTCTGCATCACAACACTGCAAGAGGAAGAAGCTGCTCAGAGGAGCGTGCAAGTACAGTACATGATCAATTGCTTCAGTTCCTCCTCCAGGTTTTGCCCTTTTAACATTAAAACAATTTAAAAACAAACCATACCCAAAGGCTCCTGTTTGTTTTGGCATTTTTCCTTAAATGCAATGATGATCTTTTTCATGAGTTCATCAACAGCAGCATTTGATGGTGCACAAACTAGAAAACGGTTTGGCTTAATCTTGGAATTTTTTTTCCGAGCTGTTTTATCATTCCTAGTGTTCTGTAGATTAATTAACAACAAATAAGCTCTTTAGATTGTTTTCACTCGAGATTGAAAAGCCAGACTGTACATTCATCTGAACCAAACCCCAGCACATGACCATGTTCACTTACTTCTCTCAAAACACGGGACAGGAGTCCTACAATAGTTTTTGATTTCCCTGTCCCAGGTGGTCCATGGATAAGGCAGATCTTGGGAAGTCCTGGATGTTGCTTTACCATGGCATAAGCTGTCTCAATGGCTCTCTTTTGATCTTCATTGTATTCATTCATATATGAAACCTGAAGGAATAGGGCAAAAAATAATGAATTCATATTGATCATACCTTCCACATCAATTTTCTACACTTTAAGAATGTCGTCACCTCTCTAGCTAGAACTCAAAAGCTGGAAGGGCAGGGAAGCTTTTGATTTTACATTTGTTCTAGACACACACCCAATCCTTACCTGAAGTTGTAACAGAAGTTTTGTTCACTCCCCACACCTTTATTTTACAATACCCTTTCCATCCTATGTTCTATTTCCTGATAATTCCCCAGTAAGGGCAATGAAAACTGAAAGCAGCTTGAAGCTCACTATAACAACAGAGCACAGACACCTGAGCAAGTTCAGACTCATCTCCTCTACCCCAGCAGCCAACTCTGAAGAGGGCAGTGTCTCAGTGCTTTTGAAACGTGGCTATTTTGTCTTGGTCATCTCAAAAGCCAGCATGAAAAACCAAATCTGCAAAACTCACGAGGCCCAAATGCTTTTTCTGTTAACCCTGGCACTCCCAGCTGCACAACTTACAGCACTTCCTGAGGCAACAGGCAGATCTCTGGGACAGAAGTCATTGTAACTTGGATTTATGATGGGTTTAGCCAGGGGGCTCCTGCTCAGCAGCAGCAGACCTTTGAACTTTCTGTGTGTGGTCACCAGGGAGCCAACCACCACACACTTCACTTGCTTATGGATGAAGAATGACAAATTGCCTCGGGTTTGCACAGTAAGATGACAGGCAGTTTGCTGCTCTTTTTGTCCTGTTAAAGAAGAATAAAAAAACAAGTTGTTAATTCAAAAACTATCCGAATCATTAAAAATACTCCAGTAAGTCACTCAATGAACTCATCAGAACAAGATGCTGTCTTCTACTAGGGAATCAACAATGAATTTTTGCAAAATCCCAACACTTCCCCACCCCACCCAAAAAAAAAAAATTAAAAATCAAACAAAAAACCAGTGCTCTGTACAACTACTCAGATCCCTACTTTGATAAGGCAGGTTCTGGGTACTTGGTAATCCTGGTAATTCACAGTTTCAATTCCCAAAGACAGTGACAATTTTAGACAGAGAGATCACAGAAGGTCATGGCACTTCCTATCTCCTGGCAATACCATCCTATAAAAGCGTGCAGAGCATTTACTCATCACTAGTTTCTGTTTCTACATGAAGTTCTAGAAAAATGATCAACAGCAGGGCTGCAGCTTCAGTTCCTGATTTTTACAAAGCTTCTAGCATGGGACAGACCTGCTACAGAGGAAAAACAATTCCATTTCCTCTGAGGGCAGTGGTACATTACAATTACCAATAGCCAGCTATGAAGAAGCATTTTATGGCACCAAGAAGAACCCCATTTTTATTTCTAGCCCTGTTACTCACTGTTTGCAGAGCCAGATGCACGAGAAAAACGTGTCACAAGGCCAACATGATTCACTGTGTGGTACTCCATCCCACTTTCTTCCCCAAAAGTATCCTTTTCCTTGTGGACCTTCAAAAGGATTAAGTCATCCTCCTTTGGATGAAGCTGCCTCGCCAAATCACTCTCTCGTAGGTGAGCTACCCAAAAGAAATTACAACGTTGAAAAGAAAATGGTTACATTTTCTACATGACTGCAGAAGTACTATTAACTTTTTAAAGATGTTAAAGGCTATAGCAAAAGAGTATTCTGAAAATTTTAACTCCATCCTGCACTCTTAAGTCTGAGCACAGCATTGTATAAAAACAGAGCAAGTCAAGGACAACTTTATCAAAACAAGCTGAAAAAACAAAAATCCCAGATGAGAGATGGAAGGAACAAACTCCCTGCAAAATACATAGTTCTCTTACATGCATTCTGTAGAACAGCAAGTTGAAATCCCTTCTATATTTAAAGCAAACACAAAAAACTCTGCCTCTAAGTGCCGCTCATTATAATGCACCATCTACTTGAAAATCAGATTTTATTAAAAAAAAAAAAAACCCTCACCTGTAAAATGTGCTGTATTCATGTCAGCAGAAAAGTTCTCTAAGTAGAAGCAATAACCTTTCTCTCTTACTTTCTGGTTTTCTACCCATTCTTGTGCCAGCTACATATTGAAAAGGAAACAATAATACTTTGAAGGGTTTAGTGTATCAGAAGAAAAGCTTACCATGACTCAAAGGGCAAATAAATGAAATAGAACTGTAAGACTGTCAAGTAAATTTATCAAGAGTCTTACCCATTTCTTTTCTTTCACATAAGTATACCCATTACATATAAACACGTGGGGCAAACAAAGTTCTCCCTTAGCACTCCCCCATTTCATGTACTTTCTTAAACCACTTTACAACTACTCTGAGTCTTCCCTGACTGCATTTTCACCTCAAAATATCAGTATTAACCTGGCATTGGCTTTATTTTCTACCTTATTTCTATAGAAGAAGTGATGCAATGACTGAACTTGAAAGCATTCAGACATTAATTGAAGAAACACTGTGTTTTGTCATTATTAAGTGATAAACCAATAAAGACTGGGAAAAATACTTCCTGGGTTAACCTTCCCTCTCATGTAAGTTCTCAACAGAAACCAAAACCAGGTTTTCATCCTCTGTCATTGAAAGACCTCAGTTTCTTAAAGATTTCTGTTTTGACCTTTATACACTATAGACAGAGGAACCACATTCTTTGCCAGTCCTCTTATTGTGGATAAGGAAAAAAGAACCCAGGAAAAAAGAAACATTTCACTGAGGGAACTCAGATAGTCCCCAGTCTTAAACACAGCTGTTTGGATTATCTACCCCAAATCATTCCTCTATTCTGATCAGTATCTGAATGTTTTCAAAAGAAAACAGAGGGCATAAACCAGGTTTTAATCTCTTGATAAAATTTATCAGTGTTGATGAAACTAAACCAAAAGGCAGAAAGCTACTTACTGTTTCAAAGGCGTTGAGCATCATCAAGGGAAAAAATGTGTTAAAATACTCATTGTAACCCTGAAATTGGACAGGAACAGAGGCTACTATAGTCTGCAGAAGATTATTTGGCGTTCCAAAGTAGCTGAAGTTTGCAAACATTTCGTAAGTCCATTTTAGGACTTGGTTAACAAAAATGCTGTAATCGCGCTGCTGAGCGCCAAGAAAGGAGCAGGTTTCTTGGCCAGGCCCCCTGGAAATATTTGAAGCATTGTCATAGTGTTTATTTTGTGACTGGAGAACATAATTGGAACTAAGGGGTTGAGGCACATTACTGAAACTTGCAGATTTGTATGTTGGATTTCCTGCTGGTGCAGGTTTCGGATACAATGGTGGCCTGACCACTGCTGCTTTGGCCACGTTCATTTTGCTTTTTGAAGGTGGGGGCAACTTTCTGACATCTTCGAGATCTTTGCTGAAGGCTGCGTTTCGTGAAGAACTTGCTGAGCTGAAAATTTTGGTAGTGGAAGGTTTCTTATTTTTAGGTGGTGGGAGAGAAGGCTTGGCAAACACATGATCTGCCCCTGGGCTGGTGGTTGGGTGTTTACTGCAGTACTCTCCAGGTTTTTCCACCTGTTCCATACAGTCTTTGTCCTTACATTTCACAACAGCTGAGAGTTCATTCTGTTGAGGGCTTTCATCAACATCCATTTCCTCTGGGGTCTTACTGCCTATAGCAGCATCTTGAACACTTTCCTCCTGAGAACACAACTCCATATCCACAGGATCTAACTGGGTTAAAAACAGATTATCATCACCTTCGTCACTGCTTTCATCTGATTGACACCCATTTTGCTTTGAAATTTTCATCTCACACTCAGGCAGGACAGTGCAGCCTTTTCCTGAAGACTCATCTTTAGCCTCTTCAATTGCAGTGGAAGAGAGACTTGAATCCATAGGGACAGGAGGAACCACGACACTGTTACTCTCCCATTTGCTGTTCCAGTCTGAAGAACGAGGCATTTTAGAGGCATTTGCCACCTCCTCCACAGGGAGGCTCTCAAATTTTCTCTCACTGGCAGAAGGACAAGCAGTCTCTTCTCTTTTTCTCTCCCTTTGGCTTTCAACAGATTCTTTAATAGAGAATTCTTTAAAAGAATTCTTTAATTCTTTTGCTAGTTCAAAACTCTGAGGCTTTTGTTCCACAGGTTTTGCACACATTTTGATAACTTTGTTTCTAATCCCCGAACTTCCTGCAGAATTTTTCACACTTCTTTTGGGCCTTGGATACTGCTTGTCTTGGCAGGCCAGCAGTTTTTTGTTATGTTTTACAGACAAACGCTGAGCCTCGATCTGTTTGGTCCTCTTTTTCTGTGTAACTCCAATTCTGCCTGCAGCTTTGCCGTGGCTGCGCAGCTGAGCCAGGCTCTCCAGGGAGGGCTGGGACAAGTCGAACGCCTTGCGGGGGCCCTTCTTTAGGCCAAGCTTTTCAGCAGTCGATGCTGGAGCAGGACTCTGTCGAACCTTCCTTGGAGGAACCACAGCAGGCATTGACCTGCCAGGATGAGAATGTTCTGTCGTGCTTTGGAGTGGCGTTTTATTTTTGGCTGTTTTAACAACAGGAGGTTTTTTAGGACTTCTCTGAACAGCCGGTGCTGATTTACATTTTGCTGTGGTCTTCTGTGGGCTTGTGCTATTTTTCTTAAGGGCCAACTTTGAAGCTAATGAGATGGGAGATGTAGATGCTGTGGGTTCAGGCACTTTTGAGTCCAGGGTGAAGCCTTTAGCAGTACCTTTGTCTGCACATTTCTCCAGTTGACCTTTTGCATCTTCCTTGCCAACTGATTCTTCCAAGGTTGAACTAGTCTCTTGTTTTGTATCATCAGCTTCTTTCTGATAAGAAGTATCTTCTGTCTGCTTTTCTATTGAGCTTGCTGCCTCTTCCATGGTGTCATCACTAAAGTAATGCACATCATAGCCCCAGTCATTTAAGTTATCATTCAGGCAATCATCTGAATTACTTGTCTCAGGTGCTGGTGAAACACGATCTTGTTTATACTCCTGAGTTGTTTCCACAGCATAGGCTTGAGTATCTTGCCAAGCTGAAAAAACCTCAGCTTCTGTTTCAAATTCAAAGTACTGAGATTCACAGTCATCCAGTAACATGGGAGAGCCTGGAGAGTTTGATTCTCTTTTAGTGTCACTATCAGAAGTGCTGCTGGAAGTTAAAGATGGCTCTGCACACATATTTTCATTCTTGGTTTTTGTTTCCTCTTTCTCAGCCACATTTTTTTCTTCATCAGAAGAGTCTGAAATTACAATGACTTGATTGCTAGGGCGATCACCACCACTGGGACACTTGGTATTTTGGCCCTCTTTGGAAGATCTTACAGAACCTTTCACTTTCCTTTTAATATCAGACACATTGTGATACACTGAGCTTTCCTGGTTAGATGTGACGGGAAAATTAACACTTTTGGCATAAGCAGCTAGAGATAATTTACTGAGCTCTCTATCAACCTGGGAGTCCGATAAATTATCATCTTCAGAAACCGTCTTCACAAAATTCTCCTCTTTCATCCCCACTGAACTGTTTTCCCTCCTGAAGTATTCTGAAAACTCAAACAACCTGTCACTTGATTCACACTTCACTGACAGTGGCTTGACCATATCCCTCTTGTTGTCAGAGCTAAATGGAAAATAACCATATGCTGAAATCTTATCCCTACAAAAGGTCTCTGAAAATTGATTTTTGCAGTCGTATTTATCCACATCATCTAAATTAGACTGCTCCTGGTTTGAAGTTTGCACATTAGGGTTCCTCTTAAAGAAAGACAGCAATGATGAACCTACTTTTTCTTCTGTTGATACTTTTTTCAGTGAGGTGTCATTACGCCCTAAAAGCAAAGTACTGCCATCTTCCTTCCCTTGCACACCAGCTTCATTTCTAGAGGAGTTAGAGGAATCCAGTGATGCTTCCTTGGACACCTGTTTAGTGGGGACCAGTCTGGACTGGAACACACTGTTTGCACTTGTCTCTTGCATACTTCTGCAACTCCTTGAACATGGAGAATCAAGATGAGTCTGAGCAGACAGATACAGCAGTGTTTTGGATTCTGCTTTGTGTTTCACTTCTAATTCTTTGCCTCTCCTGAAATCTGAATGCTCAGTATTTGAATTGAAGCAGTGATCATCTGTATTGCACTTGCCTACCACAAGATCAGAGCTCCTATTTTCCTGAACTTTCCCACATACTTTTGTTGCCAAAGAGTTCTGTGGGAAGACAAACTCCTGAGCTGTCAAGTCATTAGGCTCTTTTTTAATATTCATCAAGAGGCCTTCTCTGGATGTGCAAGATGTTGAACTTCTACATGCATCTCTACATTCCTCTTCCCAGGCATTCTTTCTCCTATGGAGAGGGTTCTCTTGACAATCTCTGCCTTCCTTTGACATGACAAATGGTGAATAAAGGTCCCTCCTCTCATATCCACTTGTCTTGTATCCATCATCACATGTGTTCCTCTCGTGCTTTGTCGAGACAGTCGGCAAAGCTGTCGAGTTTGAACTGCTCCCTCCAGCCAAAGAGGTGCTCAGTGCTTTGCTCTTTATACTTCTTATAACTTGCTTTAAACACGTTTGCAGCTCCTGGGTTTCCTGGCTGCTCAGCTGCCACCCCACAGCTCGATTCCCCCGCAGGAGGAGGTTGAGTTTGTCCAGGTACTGCTTGCACAGGGCGTGCTGGCCGATCTGGTAGCCCTCCTTGAGCAGGCTGCGGATGAGCTGCACGCAGGCGTGCTGCACCGAGCTGGGGGCCTGCAAGGACCCCACAGCCGAGCCCTTGGCAAACAGCCCCGGCGCCTTCTCGCCACACCGAGTGAAGGCTCTGCTTGGGAGCGTGGCACACCTCACCACTGCCTCCACCCACTCCTGGGAGCTGATCCACAGCAAATGCAGGCACTTCTTACTTCTGTGTAGCTCAACAATAGACACCAAGATGAGGAGGAAGAACTCGGAGATTTTGTCGCACTCCTGGAATCTTTCGATGAGGATATCTTTGATTTCTGAGCAGAGGTAGTGGATGACCTCGACTATATAGGCTACACCCAAGTCCTTGAGATCCATAAGGGACTGAACAAAAGGGATGAACCAGAGGAATGTGCCGTGATGGACACGCATGTCTCTGCCAATGTCAGACTGAAGCATGTTAGCCAGGGTCTGCATATCTTCATACATGTTGGGGCAGTACTCTGGGCAAATGGCAGCCTTCCAGCCAGTGTCCTGAAAAATACATTCACCACACAACAGCCTCAGTAGTTTAATATGGCAGCTTTCTCGTAGCCAAGCTTTTTTGTTACCTCCTTTCATATATTTGTTCATTAAACAGTAACATCACTTATATCCCAATGTAAGTCATTAAAAAATGCAAAAAATAAACAGCACACAGATGTAATAAGGAACTAATTTCCTAAAACATTATCTATGAAATTGGTGTGAAGTAGTAGTTCCTTTAAAAATCATTGTGAACTATTCAAAGGCACTGTCATGCTAACATAATTTAACCTCAGATAATCAAAAACACATGGGAAGCCTTTAAAAGACATTTCATAATACATTGACATCAAGAGATGACCACACTCGGACATGTTTATTCTTGACAATGTCATTCAGTGACCCAGTTCAAAGAAAATGAATATAAAATACTAGTTTAATACCTTTTGAGGCTTTTCTGTGTTGTAATTATACACAATCTGACTGCAAGAAATCATGTCATCACCATAGTCTGACTCTGGCTCAACTTTTGTCCTGCAAAGAAACACAGATCACTACAGACTCACACAATTAAAATCCTAAGAAACTCAGGATAGACGTTGCTTTTCAGATACCAAGTGAGCATTAGAACTTGTCAGTGACAATACACACCAGTGCAAAGGTGCCATATTTCAAAGTGTAGAGGTCATTTTATCCAGCTTGTAAGAGGTGGGGGAAGTGACTGTCTCAGGAAAAAGCTTTCTATTGACTCGTAGATTTGCCTAAGTAGAACAAATGCCCAGAATGCCATCTACTGAAAATTCAGGAATTCCCATAAATTTACCAAACCTTGAACATGGCAATTTTCATTAACCTTCAGTGCAAGTTGGTTGTAGCACTAAATAAGCACAGAACAGTTAACAGTCTTCCCAATTCAGGAAAATATCCGAGACACCAGAGTTACCAAAGAGAAGTGAGCATGTAATTTTTTGAAGGAACCTCACAATTCTGGGGGACCTACTTCAACTTTTTTTTTGCTTGAAGTTGGAAATATGATATTTAATTTCCATCTCCCTCCCCCAACACAAATTACAGCAGCACTGACAAGAACTGACCTCCTAAAGCTACTGCGAATATTTTTGATTTCATTGTTGTAGCTGACACTGTTGATTATGGTTTGAAAGGCTTGGACAGGATCAATCAGCTGACCCCAAACTTTAGATCCGAGCTGATCCAAAATAACCATGAAACAGTGTAGGGCAGGCCAGAAGGGGTCAGTGGAATCATCTGAAACACAAGAGAACAGTGGACAGGGTTGAAATGCAAGTCCTGGTCATTCTTAGGCTAAGCAAAAATTGAAAGAGCTGGTTCTTATTGATTTTTCTAAAATATCAATAGAATAGCATTCTAGTAAGTTGCAACTATACTTTTTAACCTGGAAGAAGAATGAAAAAAGTCAAGTTCCCTGATTTGTACAGAGACACTGCTCCTCATGCAGTCTTAAATCAACAGGAGTTTGGATACCCATTACTAACATTAAATATTCCTGGTATTTCCCAACTCTGTGAAACTGATTCTTTCACACTGATTTTTGCAGGGGTGTGCTAAGAAGTGGCACAACTTACACAGTTATTTATTCTTTCACTTACACAGCTAACTTATACTTCATATTTGTACTAGAAGCAATTGGTTCTTTCAAGTGTGTTCTTATTCCCTCAGAAAATGTTATACCCTCTATAATCACAAAGTTTATAAAAATCTGCTCATTTAAGAGTAAATCCTGGTCTTGAGCTCACAAGGCCATTCCCAGACTATGCCATGGTAACCCATGGAGTTACTAAGCCTAAATTCTAAAGTCTAAATTTACAGCTGCAAAAGGGGGTCCCTTCAAATGGACAGATGGAAGACTCAAATTTTAAGGCAAGTTGCAGCAATTCAGAAGGAGTTTTTTACTTTAGGACTCAAAATTCAAACTTCATGCCACAATGAAACAAGCATTCTGTGTACATGCAGCCTGTATATTAAATGAAAACAGTGACAGAAATTACATATTTGTCCTCTCAAAGCCTCTAAGCCAGATTTAGCAAAAGCACCACCATCCCTTCTCCACTCCAGACTTTGGATGTCATCTTTCAGTATTTGTCAGTATTTCCCAAATATTGCACCTTTCAGAAGATAAACAGGCCTCAGGTAATATTACCTCTCATTACACTACTAAGAACTTAACAAGGAATTTGCTAAAGATGAAAAATGAGCTATGAACTGTCTCAACCTCAGTATCAAAACTAGTTACCAGCTGCTTCTTTCTCCATAGTGTGAAGTATAGACTGCATGAAATCATTTTGTTTGTCTGGGCCCAGTAACAAAGAGTCCATAGCTTGTTCTTCCAGCACTGACAGCAACATGCAAATTCCTACAGAAGAAAAAAAAAAGCAGCAACCTGTCTATATATTTGAAAAAATACACAGCACCTATGAATTTGTAGAGCTCTGACTTGAAAGAAGTGCTTACAAATGGGAGACTACATGAACTCATTTCTGATCACAAGTACTCACCCAGCCAATAGTTCTTGTAGTTGGCTGCATCATACAAATGAGCTGGCAGAAGGATGAGTTTACCCTTTTCAAACATTGAAGAGCTGTAAATATCTGGGTTCTCAAAAAGCCCCAACTCAATAACTCTGAACAAACAAGTGAGCACTTCCTCTAAGTCGTAGTAATCATCCCTGTCAACCTTTCCTAAATTCCTTGCTGTTAGGATGGCCCATCTACGAATCTAAGGATTGAAATAAATAGTTTTATATTAATAAAAAGAACAAATGAATTCTGTAATAGCAGTGCTTCCTCTTAAAAGTGGGACAAAGGCATATTTTTACTAATAAATAATTAAAAATAAGTCTTCAAAATAATCTTAGAAATAGGCTTGCTATACCTACAAGATGATGTTGGTGACAAGGAGGCTAAAATTCAGGGTAATACCTATAAAGAAAATTCCTCGGGATTTACGTGCAACAGTGTAGCAGTTGGTTTGTACTAATTATATGTTATTTACATGTAAATGACCAAGATATTCTAATGAGAGAACTGCATACTGTAACAGATGTCAAGTTTTATTTACAGATAAATGCACCACATGTTTTCTAAAATCATGCAAGACAGCACTCAATCCCTTCTGTATTAACATGATGCACAAAACCAGGATTCAGCAGAACAAAAAAAGGAACTTACCACCTCATTTGGGTGTACCAAAAAGAGATAAATTCCTGGGTATTTCTCAAAGACCTGAAAGGAGTCATGACTTAGTTCCATTCTGCAGAGCACTTCTACACACAGCTCACCTAAAAGGGTAAGACAGTTATAGTAAGGACTAATTTACAGGCCCACAAAAAATGTATTTAGTATCAAAATAAATATATACATTGTTCCTCTGGTTTAACTACTGTTCCTTTTCACCTCCTGCAGTAAAACAACATCATTCCCCTCCACAGGGATATATGATCAGATACATACTGACTTTCTCATGCAGCAGCAGATATGGGTATTTCAGTATTTCCAGCATGGGCACTCGCAGGTTGCTCTCAAAATTTGGGCCCACATAACCAGACAGAGGTGTCTCCCCATGCTCATCGACCAGAAATAACTCATCTTCTCCTGTTTCTTCATTCATGGATTTCTCCATGTGGGCAAGGAGGCGGGAGGTTTCCAAGTCCCACAAGTCCTATTCAGTGGGGGAAAACAACAACTGAAGTGCACTTGTGAAGAAAGTGATTAAGGACATTTATTACCACATGCAGATAATTACATGTTCAAAAATTGAAATCTCATTTTGAAAAGTTTCTTTGGTCCAAAACAGTAAAGCTTTAAAATGGAATTCAACTATGCAAAGCACAAGTCTCTAAAGTTGAGACTACAAAATCATTTTTAAAAGAATAGCCTTCAAACCAGATACAATTTCATAATTCTGTTAAATATTCAAATTCATTTCAATACTTAATTTAGGTTAGTCACAAAACTTTGTTCCACTGGCCAATACACAGAAAGACACAATAAAGGAAAAGATCATATTTAGGAAGACAGGAAAAGCAAATATAAAATCTTGCATTCTTACAGATTTTGCAATTAGTGGAAGGAAAAAAGAATATAAACAATGCAAAGGGACTGACTGATTTGCTGGATATTTGTAGGGATTCACCCACTTAACTTACTCATCTTAAGTAACTGCACCAAACCTCAATTAGCCACCAAGTTTATTCACTGCAGTAAATGGACACAAAAAGGAACTTGCAGCTGGTCCAGACATTTCTCTTATTTCCAGTCTATGGAACATCCAGTCACATGGAATTGCACTCCAGAGCAAACTAGCTGACCAATCTAAAGAGCAACCTTTTAGACTATGATCAATTCGCTAAAAACACATACTTTACATACACAGAAGAAGCTCTCTAATAATATAATAAGCTTTATAAAAATATAAAATTGTATACTGCTAAGGAAGGACTACAAAAGAGGTTTCAATTTTTTTGATTAATTGGACAGGTGCAAGGTCTGATCTCTGAAATTCAAACATAGGAGAAAACTACAAGTGAGAAGTGAAAGCAAACAAAAACAAACCAAAAACTAAAGAGAAACCAGAGGAAAAGAGAAAATACATTAAAGAAATGAGCTGTTAGTCTGGCAGATGTTCTTTGTTTCAGATGACAAACCATCAACAGCATGAAAGAAGTCCAAGCTATAGTGTCTAGTCAGCAACTTACAACTACTGGTTCAGTTCTTGCCAATTTGAATATATGCAAAACAAGAGAAGCTCTGTTTTACAATCAGCAGTTTACAACTCCATATGAAAAAACCAGACAGTTAAAAAGCAACACAACCTACTCCCAAAACCCAATAAAACACAACCTCTTCCCCTACACTGAGGCTGGACCACAGAAGCCTCTTAATTAATCTCATAATTAATTACCTCATGCAATCTTGGACATGCTTCCCTTGCTTTGTGATATTCAACCACACACTCCAGGCAGTAACAGAGGTCATCATTGGATCCTTCAAAATCTTCCTGGGACAGCCTTTGAGCAGCATAGTGCTTCAGGAACTCGGTGGTGTCAGCACCACTCTGTGTGCACCATCGGCATGTGCTCATTCTGGGGGGGCAAAGAAGCAGCAGTTAAAGCAGCAATTAAAGCCTCCAAGTGGCAAATAATTCCCTTTCAGCCACAACTATTTTCAAGTGTGGGGAGCGTCAGGATTTCAGTTACTTATTAGCAGCCTCCATGCAGGTGTTCTTACAACATCCAGGTGCATGCAGTTAAACAGATCAAAGCAATTAAAGGGACATCACACAAAAAATGCCTGTGGAACAGCACACAGTAAAAGTAAAGCACTGTAGTCAAATGTGCAAACTAGGAAAAAAAAAAAGGGTGAAAACTCATTTTATATTAAAAAAAGCATCTCCTTACCCGCACATTGCATGATTTCCAGAGCTACAATGCAAAGCTCTTTATATTATTTTACTGGTGTCTCTGGAATCTAGGTCTAGTGGCACAACGTTTAATTAGCTTCTTTTCTTAATCTCCTGCTAAAACTTATAGGTCAACAAATCCCTGTTGTCACAAGCAAAGGATATTTATGCAGAACTTTCCTGTCTTTGTTATTTTTAAAGACAGAAAGAGTGCTAAAATTCTCACCACAGACTGCTTTCCTCTAAAAACAAAAATCCTTCACTGAGCAGCAATGGAGCCATCTCAGATCCTGCTAGCCTGGAAAAATTCCACAGAACACTGGAATCACAGAATGGTCTGGGTTGGAAGGGACCTTAAGGATCATTTCATCCCACTCCCTGCCATGGGCAGAGGCACCTTCCAATGTCCCATGCTGCTCCAAGCACCATCCAAACTAGCTTTGGACACTTCCAGGGATCTAGGGGCAACCACAGCTTCTCTGGGCACCCTGTGCCAGGGCCTCAGCACCCTCACAGGGAAGAGCTGTCTCCTAATATTCAATCTAACCCTGCCCTCTGTCAGTTTGAAACCACTCCCCCCTGTCCTATCACTGCAGTTCCTGATGAAGGGTCCCTCTCCAGCTTCCTTGTAAGCCCCTTCAGATAATGGAAGGCTGCAAAAGCATGAACTCTTGAACTAACTATACAGAAAGAAAGGTGGCAACTACTTTTATTCAGCATAACAAAAGCAGATAAAGCCAAGCCGTAAGTTTCCTCATACATACAAATATACTGGGAAAACCCAACAATTGTGGCATTTACCTTTGAAAAAAGGAGCTATTTGCTGTGCAGGTGTGCCAGGTCACATGGTGGGAAGGAGAACAGCGCTGCCCTGCAGCCAGGGAAGGGGCTGAGCCCTTCAGCCATACATGTCCTGAGCGCAGAGGGCAGAGCCGTATCCTCAACAATCCACCCCCTGGTGACCAAGTCTCGGTGGTGTTTCAAAGATCTGGAGCAAAACAGAAATCAAGCCACTGAATCACGGCATCAGTCCGGCTGGAAAAGACCTCTGAGATCACCGAATCCAGCCTGCGACCAAACACCACCTTGTCACCCAGAGCAGAGCACCCAGCTGAACACCTCCAGGGACGGTGACCCCACCACCGCCCTGGGCAGCCCATTCCAATGCTCAAATATTGAAGAACTCTTTCAGTGAAGGAATTCCTCCTGATGCCCAGCCTGAACCTCCCCCGGCACTGCCTGAGGCTCTGTCCACTCCTGTCACTCACTGTCTGGGAGAAGAGGCCAACCCTCCCCTGATGGAACCTTTTTCCAGATAGTAGATCAGCAGAAATCTGTTCAGCTCACACTTAAGAACTGCTCTGATATTTAGGTTAATAGTTGCATTAATGCATTTCATGAAGCGGCAAGTACGATTTTCAAGAGAATCCCTTCTGTCATTCAAATGCATATGTTTGCCTGGCTTTTCACTCATAAAAGGCGTAAAAATTTACCTGTGCCCGTTAAGGGAGAAAATCGCTGAAAGGAGCGTGGGCGGGCACACGAACGAAGCCCAGCTGCGAGCAGCACCGTGCACGACGCCCCTCACGGCTGCGGAGCCGCGGCAGCCGCGCACGGAACGCCCGAGCAACCAAAAACTTTCGGTTTCGCGGCTGGAGCCGCCGCAGCCGCCCCGGTGCCGCTGCTGGCCCCATCGCAACCCCAATCCCAACCGCTGGAGCGCCCCACTCGCCTCCGCCGCCCTGCCCGGTGCCCTCCGTCCCTTCCCGCCAAGCGGGACCCGGCCTGCCCTGAGGCGGCGTGAGGGACCGGCACAAAGCAGCCGGGCAGGAGCGCGGGCTCCGCGGCAGCACCAGCTCCAGCGCGGTGCGGGGCGAGCGGACGGTCCCTCTGCTCATGGCTCGCTCCGCTCACCTCACGCCGCTCCCGCGGGCCCCTCGGTCCGCCCGGCCCGGCCCGGCCCGGCTCTCCCGGTGCCGCCGCTGCCGCCCTGAGGCCGCGGCGCTGCCCGCGCTTCCGGACGCGGCCGGAAGTGGGCGCTCGCCGCCTCCCGCGGGAGGAGCCTTAAAGGGCCAGCACGGCCCCGAGAGGCGGCGGGCGGGGAAACTGAGGCGCGGGGCTGGGCCCGAGCGGTGTTATAGCCTGGGCGCTGCATCAGGGGCGGACGGTGAGGGGTCCGAGCGGTGTTACAGCCCGGGCGCTGCCCCGGGGACGGACGGTGAGGGGCCCGAGCGGTGTTACAGCCCGGGCGCTGCCCCGGGGACGGACGGTGAGGGGCCCGAGCGGTGTTACAGCCCCGGACGGTGCCCAGGGGACGGGCGGTGACGGGCCCGAGCGGTGTTACAGCCCGGGCGCTGCCTCAGGAGCGGACGGTGACGGGCCCGAGCGGTGTTACAGCCCCGGACGGTGCCTCGGGGACAGTCGGTGACGGACGGTGACGGGCCCGAGCGGTGTTACAGCCCGGGCACTGCCTCAGGGACGGGCCTGAGCGGTGTTACAGCCCGGGCACTGCCTCAGGGACGGGCCTGAGCGGTGTTACAGCCCGGGCACTGCCTCAGGGACGGGCCTGAGCGGTGTTACAGCCCGGGCACTGCCTCAGGAGCGGACGGTGACGGGCCCGAGCGGTGTTACAGCCCGGGCACTGCCTCAGGAGCGGACGGTGACGGGCCCGAGCGGTGTTACAGCCCGGGCACTGCCCCGGGGACGGGCGGTGACGGTCGGTGACGGGCCCGAGCGGTGTTACAGCCCCGGACGGTGATGCCCGAAAAGACTGGCTGGAAGTAAAACCCCATAGACTGGTGTGTACAGAGCAGGTATTTGTTTATTGCAGTGCTGGAGGCGAGGGGGGTTTCTCCACCTCACTCACCCTTATCAAGTGCTGTGGTTTATTTATACAGTGAGTATTCCTTGATGCTGTTATGGCATTATAACGTCATCATATACATGACGGAGCTAATTTACATAATGTTATCTCATGGTTATAAAGAGTTTTTCTGTTCTCCGCTTGCCCCTCCCCAATTTAGGCGGTCTTGGGGGTCTTCTTTGAGGAAGGCTCAGGGTCTTTCTCACATCTGAGCTTCTTAGCTTTGTCTTCAGAGCATGCACAGTTATGGTGTTCCTTGGTCTGTCTGGATCTAACCAGACTAAATTCTTCATTTTGTGGCTAATTTACTTTACATTTGCCAATTTCTCATTCGTACATCCTCCTGCTCCCCAGTATAGCCACACTTGTCTGGTTTTCAGATTATTCACCTGGCAAGTTTCTATTTATTTAGGCATTAAGCAACTAGCTAACCATATACTGGATGTTGCATTATATAGAAAGTTATGATTCAGGTTATATAGCTATAGAAAGTTATTATTTAGGGTGTATTGGTGTCTTTTACCTCAAGCTACATAAGCATCTTGTAACTTTGACCCAAGTTATATCAGCATCACCTTTCTCCACCTCCTTGGTTAAGACCTAACAGGAAAGAGGGGTGAAAAAAGCAAGTCCCCGTTTGATCTTCAGCTGCTTCTTCAGCTTTGAAGTGCTGCAAACACAGCCTTGGAACTCGTCTGTCTCTGTCTTTGATAATGCCACACAGCTGAGGAGTTTTGTGCTGTAACACCACTCAGGCCATGAAGATGCCAGGGAAATGCTTGAAGTGACACATCTGCTTGAAACACCCAGGTTTTTAGGGTGCTTTTACACTTGAAGGAGCTGTCATGCTCTTATTTATAATGCAGTCTGATACACAAAGCTTTGTCAACGTTATTTTCTTCATCATTCTGTGGAGCCTGTTTAGTTTTTCTTTTTTTAAACCTCTGCAGAGTTTGCTGTTTGCAGTAATACTGAAATATCCACGTGAAAGAACTGCCTCCCCGTGCCTGGAATCCCATGGGGCCAGGGAAGAGGATGGCAAAGGGAAAAGCTCCTTCCTTGTGCCATTATTCAGCACCTGGGAAATAATCAACATGCAATTATTTGCCCCTGTGCAAACAGATTGCACACACCTCAGCCAAGGGGAGGGAGGGGAAGGAGTTTCCTTGCTCCATTCCCAGGGCTGCAGGGAGATGGAAGCCTCTATTTGCTCAGGTCTATGTTTCCCCAAAGCAGCCAGTTTACAATTCCAGCCCTGGCTTGCTCATATTTAGCAGAGAAACTGCTTTTAAGGAGTACCAGCAAGTTTTTTTCCTTGGTAGTTTCTGGAAGGGAGGAACAGGAGCTCATGCCCTGAGGTGACCCTTAGAGCTAGAATGCTCCTGGCTCACTGACAGGGGAGTGAAAGTACCTCAGAAAAATATTTTGAAAGGTGGTTTTGAAGCCCAAACATGCAAGATAACGAGTGGAGAATGAGATAGCAGAGCTAAAACAAAGGCATCTATCCTGTTTGTACTGCTAATTAACGAGCACCAATTTCACCCTAATAACTCTGAGCTGCAGCTGGATTGAAGGCCAGGGGAATGCCCTGGAGCAGGGAAACCTCCCTTACCTGAGCCCTACCCAAGAGCAAGAGATCCCTTACTCACACCAGGTCCTTGCTAAGTGACTAAGCAGCTGAATTAGTACTAATGAATAAGTCATTAGTAAGGTGAACTTTGAACCTTGGTAAACCACTGTTAAAGCTTTATTAAATTCCATCAAATTTATTGAACTCTGTCAAATCATTCTTTTCACTCAATAAAACATTGCTGCTTCTCTCTTTAGGGTGAGCTACATTCCACTCAGCCACGTTTTTCTTTCAAAGCAAAGAATAAAATAAATCTCATCATGGAGGAAGAAGTTTATTTTTGCAAGATCTCCTTTACAAACTCTACAACCAGGCAACATTTGTGCTCTTGCCTGCACACCATTCAGAGGATCTCCATTCTCCAGGAAAAAAAAACAAAAAACTTGAAAAAGACAAATTTTTTAGATTCAGAAATTCAAGTTTTTCAGCTTTTAACCTTCAAACCCATGAAGCAACACAAAGACCTAAGTGAAGTGGTGTGTGTTTCCTTCCCCCATCCCATTTCAGCTTTTGGCTGGAAAACTTTACCCTCAAAGCAGTGGCTGATGGCAGGGGAGGTTGTGCCTGTCTCACAAAAATCCCAGTGCTTTCTACCTTTAGAGAGACTAAGCCAGACACAGTTAAATAGGGGAAGTTTTCCTTTAAAATTCACCTTCCAGAGCCTCCAACAAAGCCTTTATTTCAAGCCATTCAAAGTTCTGGATTTTTAATGATGATTACTAGAATTGAAGAGGGAAATTGTCACTTATCAAAATGATCCTGAAAAAGCAGGGACTGAATCTTCTTGCTTTACTTTCTAGTACAGCATATGGGAAATATAAACAAGCCTTACAAAGATTTAACAGAGTAAGATATTTTGGGGCTTTTTACATTAATTTAGTCAATTTACAAATAATCATTTCAGGCAGCGAGTTAAAAGTATCATATAAAACATGAGTACAACCTCCTTCTTATTGCTTATTTTTCTTATTAAAATGTAGAAATTATCCCTAGCAAAATAAATATATATGTATATGCATATGTATATATATACACACACACACAGTTTTGTCTCTCCAAATATTAATTACAACTTTTTATACTACTTGTTTTGGTTAGCATGAAATGATGAATAGTAATGGACGAAAGTCCTTTTTCTCTAGAAAGGTTGAGAAAAGTGTAAGTCTGCATCAACAATAAAATCAGTTGCTTTTAAGAATAAGATACCTGTTTAAAAATAAAAAACAACTTAAAATTGTGCTGTTTGCATCAAAACAGATGTCTTAAGACTTGATTATTAGAGTTTTAAAAGCAAAGTGAAAACCTTTTTCCAATCCCATGAATTTAAAAAAAAATAAAGTTCTGAAAACCAAGTTCATTCATAAAGGGATAACAGCAGGTGTCAACTCCACAGAAAAAATGTATTTTGAGACACGTGGATGCTTACATGAAAACTTCTAAAACCAGAGCTGAATTAAATGTGGCACAAAAGCTCTGTTTAACTCAATGTTCAAGATGAAACAAGACCATCAGAGGTGCCCATCCTGACTTTTCCCATTGTCAAAAGCCTGGGTACTTGCAGGTGGTGAGCTGCAACCACTTTCAACCAGAGCCATTTGCAGTTAAATATGCAAATTAGGCATTGCTTTTCGAATAATCAGTTAATCACTCTCTTCACTGCAGTCAAAAATGTCACTGGGTCTCTCTTCATTGGAGTCAAAAATGTCACTGAGTCTGAAAGCCTTCTGCTGCTGACTGGCTGCTGAATTGTCAAAACTACAGCGATTCCCCTCTTCTTCCCTTAACTGTTCTTCAAGTTCTGGGAGCTTCTTCTCATACAGATAGTCAATAATTTCTATGAGGAAAAAAAAAAAGTCATTTTAACTGGATCTGTAGAGGAACAGCATCTCACGGAATTCTGCTGTCCATGTTAAATGTACAAAATCTCTATTGTTCTGATCACAGGGGCTGCAGGGAGATGAGGCATAGCAAAAACATGCAAAGAGAAATTAAAATGCACAGCCTTAAAACTTTTCAAGCCAGGGTATTAAAAAGAACAGGTTCATAAGCACTTCCACAAAGAGAACACTGAAAGTTATAAAAAAAAGCATTTAGTAAAAAAAGTATAAAGCCTAAGATTTTAGCCAATTAGGAAAAATTTGAACCAGAATATGCATCCTCTGAGATTCAAGCCAAACCCTTAAGGAGTACATACAAACAGCTGGCATACTGACCAGAAAAAGACTTTATTTTCCAGAAGGGGACAAAGGACACTTTTAGCCTATAAAACTTTGACTGAAGATAGCTTCTAGGAATATTTCTGCAAAGAGAAGAGTTCAAAAATTAGTGGTGCAAGGAATTATCATTAAGCTTAATTGTTACCGAGTTATCCATTTCTGAGAGTGATGCCAGTCAAGCCCTAGCTTAGATTTAGGTGGAAATGATGGAATTCAAATAATAATTAACCCATATTATCAAATCATAGTTTTCCCATTAGTTGATTAACATCTGGAAGTACAGATACATAACACTTCAGTATCTGGAACATTAAGGGTTTCAGATCTTGGCTTCCTGCTCAGTGCTATGCAACTGTAATGTTTCCAAACTGAACACTTCCTACAGTTGTAAAGGTATCAGAACTTTGATTCCTCTGCTTTCACTACCCTTTGTATCCATAAAAAGAGGGAAGGGAGGTTTACCCGGTAACATTACTGAGTTCATCCCAGTTTACTTCATTGACATCCTCTGCTTTTGTTTCATACAACCTGTGAATGTGAGACAGAAGCAGTTAGCAGGCAGAACTCAAGACATCATTCAGTGCTCCCAGCTCCCCCAGTCAGAAATTACAGGACATTTTGTCCAGAGAAAGAATAATTACAAAACGTGTATCAAGCTGCAAGCAGGCTATTCTCATCCTGCCAACTTTTATAAACACAGCTCAAACAGTGGGAGATAAAAAACATCCCAGTGCTCACAACTGTACCTTTTAATAAGAGTGATCTTGGTCTGTAATCCATTGGTCCCTTTGCACAACTGCTTCCCTCTGGTCAATTTCTTTATTAAAATTGAATTCCTTTGAAAACACACAAAACCAGGTCTTTATCATTTTGAGAAATTTCTCTGCTGCTGTCACAGAGAGGCAGTGGTCTCCCAAGGGACAAGGGGGATTGAAGGGACACAGTCACCAATGGAAAGAATGGTCTTATTTTACTATGATTATTAAGGCAACAAAAAAGTAAAATGAAACATTCATTAAAACTATTCACTTAATTTTAGCAGCAAACAAAAATAAGCAAGAGTGCACTAATCACTATATGAGAGAAAGGATAGTGATTGAGAAAGACACATCACAAATTGCCTCAGTATTTTTACCATCATCCAGATCCTGTCACTGAGGAGCCCCATGTCACAGGCAGAACCTGGAGAACCCTTCCCAGCAACTGGGAAATCCTCCACAGTGTGTCCACCCCTAGGTGAGGTCTCCAAATTCCTCCCAAGAGTGGGTCCAGCTTTTATAGGCCCCAAATCAGCAAGTCAAAGTGACTTGATTATATTTTTAGCACAGGAACACCTGGATCTGCTGGCACACTTCCCAACCAGCAGGGGCCAAGGCTTGGCCAGGGCCCAGGCCTTGGCTGGGAGGGTTTCCCCTAAAACACCCAACAAAGAAACTGCTATTCCTGTCAGCTGGGAAAGTTTCTTAAAATGATACATTTCTTGCTGATAACTACACAAGGTTATGTGAAAGTTTCTGAAGCAGCTGGTTTGGTGTTAAACAGCTGGCGTAAGCATTTCAATCTTCTATTTTTAGCTAAATAATACTGCTGGTGTTAGTCACAATGCCCAGGGTTCAGCATGTAAGTCAACTCTGCTGCTCAGGCTTCAGCACACCAGGCAGAAATCAGGCTTTGCTATCACAGCAAACAGACAAGTTGCTGCAGCTAGTTGTCTCAGACTCATCTGCAATGCCTCCTGTGTGCTCTACAATCTCTTAGCTGTCCTACCAAAGGATGATCATGGTACAAAACACAGGTTTTGCAGAATAAATACACTCCAGAACACATTTCACTATCCCAGTTTAGTCCAAGCCCTCACCATTTCTGTTTGCATTGTCTCCAATATCGACTTCCCACTTTGGTTTCAATCTCAGTCCATGGCAGTGGCTGGAGCAGCTGCTCACGGTCAATCCAGAGATCCGTGTTTGACTGTTCCAGGGAGGAAAGAGAGCTTGGATTTTCTGGTCTCAGTTTTCTCCTCATCACATCCTTCACTGCACTCATTAACCTCTGGGTTTCTTCCTTTGTCCAAGGACCATAGTTAATAGCTAAAATTGAAAACCCACCAGGTTAAGGCATAATTTATCATAAATGATTAGGGAAAAAATGGCAAAAGAGCAAGTGTTTTACTTTGCATGATTTTTATTTATAGGACTAACTTCTTAACACATGTCCTAGAAACTCTTCTGCATACCAAGCTTGAGAGCTCAGCCTAAACACTAAAGAACAGTCTGATCCCCAGCTGTTACCTTTTTAAACCTGGCTGCCAAATTTCTTCTGACCTCCCCACGAAATCATCTTTTTTAGATGTCAGTTCTGTTAATAAAGAGTTATATTTGTTCCACTGTTTTTCCATTTTTCTTTCAGAGATCTTTCTCATCCTTTCCACATGAAAATGCAATCAGTGGTGTGAAAAAAAGGATCATCACTAGAAATCAGTTAATTAATTAAAAATCCCATACCTGAAGGACTTTTTCCTTATGTTAGGGTACCTACATTGTACAGTTCAAATAACATTACACAAAATGAATTGTTTTTCTAAAAATTACATACCTGACTTGATTTCAGAGAATTTCATAGCAACTGAGAGGTTAGAACGGGACATCAACTCAGAAATCTTCTTCCAATCATTGCCATGCAGAGCTTGGTATTTCTTTAACTGTTCTTTTTCTTCTGTAGTATACCTGGTTGAGGAAATGGGCACAGCTTCAGCTGTAAATTCAACCCATTTCAATCTCTTAAAGAGCTGTAACATCTGCAGGTGATCAATGCTAATTATCACTATCACTTCAAGTCACATTTTAGAACAGAGGAATCAATAAGGCAAAATGAGCTATCAATTTAGTCAGTAACTCACACAAATGGGAGAAATGATCTTAATTTGAATGCATTTTTAATTTACAAATAATCAACACAGACTGATATTAGCATTCAAAAACACTTAAAGTATCCCCTTACCTTCCTTTATAATTATTTGGGTCAAACATCTTCCTTGCTCGGTAATATATCAGCCTCCAGGGCCTCGGTATGCCCTCAGCTGGAAGGTAAAGGATCATTTTTAACAAACATTTCTAACAGTGTTGAGGCCAAAATGCAACAAACCCCAAAACCACACATTATCATGACTGTGCTGTCAACAACAGATTCTTTCCACTCACCAGCTACAAACTGCATGGACTGGCTGTGCATTTGATCCAGGTGTGATTAAAATTTAACTGGCATGCTGAACACTCCCATTAAAACAGAGACACGAGACAGCCACAGGCAGGAGCTGAGGGGACCCTGGGTGCTTACAGACTGTTCCAGCTGGGAAAAACAGGCACTGGGGGCATCAGCAAAAACCAAGTGAAGATCTCTGCTGCAGGGAAGATCCACAGAGACCAGCCCCTGGGAACACACAACCTCCTTGGTCAGCAGTGCCCAGCAGAGGGGACTGCAAGACACAGAACACTGGTGAGACTTTCTGCCAAATCTTCCCAGCCCAGGAGCAAACTCCCAGACTGGGACGAAAGTCAACATCAGGGAAATGTGCTGATGCAGAAGGAAGGACTGTGTGTCTGAAATAACCACAGAGGAACAAATCTGTAGTTTGATCCCAGTATCCTGATCCATGACAGGCTGTTCTTTACTCTGCCTTGCCTGAGATGATGTCACCAAACAGAGTAAAGCTCCTGGTGCACTGATGACATCCCCAGGTCTTGGAAAACTGGCATGGCTCAGTTTCTTCCACCCCCCTCAGTCCTGCACCTGCCACCTATTTATTGGTGACAATTTCAGACAGGACTTAATCACTCACAGCTGCCATTCGTAACCTTGATTACAGTTTAGCAAATAATGCACTTAAAGCCATAAAGCCCAAATGCAAGTCTGGAAGTCTTTACTGGTCTTGACCATATTTTATCTCTAAAATCTTCCCATTTGAGACCAGATAATAAGAACAGTGGAGATCTCTGATAATCTGTGCAGATTATCAACTACACCATGTCAGCAGTTTCCTTTTTTTACCAAATTTAGCAACATCAGTGCTTTTCAATAAAAATTATTTTACAGAATATGCCATAATATCACCAGGCTGTAGAATGCAGCATTCAGCTGTCTGAAGATGAACTGAAATACTCACAGATTTTTTCACAAAAATGATGTTCTGTTTTCAGGCGATGGATGGTGCATTTATCTTCTGGATACCTCCAGGTAAACAAAAGTTTTTCAGCACTGTCTATTCCAGTAAGTGCTAAGAACTCTTCAACGTTTTTCCGGATTTGTTTATTTTCCTTCTGGGTAAATCTGCCAAACTTGATAGCCATACCTAAAATACAGAAAGGTTAAAAAATAACCAAATCAAACGTCCAGTATCATCTCTTGCACATCTCGAGTATCAACAATTTCAGAGGGGAAAGGAGAAAACTGAAAGAGAAAAAATTAGCTGGGAATCAGCATTTAACACCCAAGTTTGAACTGAAATTTGCCAATGTGGAAGCAGATGCTACAGAGAAAAAGAAAATACATTAATGGGATGAGGTGAACCAGACTGTGGGTGGAACAGACACGACACAAACTTTTCCCTCTGTCCAAACATTAGCACAGCTGCACAGTCCTTCCTCACTGCAACAGGATTTGAGAGAGCTCACCCTGTTTTTTAAACTCCTTAAACCTCATTAGGTCTTTTCCAGCCATTTTCTTGACTGAACTGTCTGATATATTCTTCACGTGAGGAATAAACTCTTCCAGTTCTTGTCTTGCCGTATCCAAATCCACAAATGAAGTCATGGAAGGGTCCAGGCCTTCTTCACCATCCACACTGACCTCATCAAAGGCTGCCAACTCAGCAAAGGAATTGTTCTGCTGCTTCTGATTCTTTTTATGAGATGCCAAGGCTTTTGTTGTCCTGATTAAAAAAAAAAAAAAGGCATAAAATAAAATACACCACTAGAACTCCAAACCAGAGATGTTGTTAATATCTCTACCATTATAAGAATGAACATATTTATTTGTTAATTACAGAACAAAAAAATACTTCCCACATCCACTGCCTTGCATTTTTTAGCGTAATTTAGTAATTGTAATTTATCTCCAAATTTCTATACTTACAATAATCAAGGAGCTTTCTGAAGTTCTGAAAATCCACAAAACCCTCACACATGGGCATACAGAAGAAATAAAGTCTCTTGCTAGCACTGGCACACAGATTTTTTCCATCTGTCTCTTACTAGTGCTCCTGTTTTGTCTTCTAGACACTGCAGAGGCATCAAGAACTACTTACACGAGCATTTATTTGCACAGAACATTCAATTGTTCAGATGACCTTACTAATTGCTGGGTTAAAATGCACATGTTCCCTATAAATATCAACTTTAACAAATGAAATCCTTTTCTCTTCCCCCCATTTTTTCTTAAGTGTTTATTGTTTGCAGGTAACTTATTTCTATACCTACAGATTTTAAAGAGGAGAAAAGAGCCTGAAGTATTCTTAAAAATTGTTATTGGATCTCCACAAGAAAACTGAGGTTTTAAAATAGGTCTCCAACATCACAAATGCTGTGTAAGTTCAAAGTTTTTCTTTAAAACACACAAAACAGAATGAAGACACACCTGGAACCTAAATAGCATGAAAGGAATGTGTCTGGGGAGTGGAGGAAGGAAAAAAACCCACAAACAAAACCTGAACTTACATCACGTCAGACTCTGAGGAGCTTTCTTGCATGCCAGAAGTGCTGCTGTTATTTGCCTTTTTAGCATGTGCTGGAGTCTTTTTAGCTCGCCCAGCTGCTTTGTCGGGTGTGGAAAAAGCAGCAGGGAGCTCCATGGAGACCTCAGTGATGGCAGAAGCAGCATCACAGCCTCCATCCTCACCTGCAGGTGAAGGCCACCCCCTGTGCCCCTTGTCCTGCTCTGAGGGTGACAGCAGTGGCTCAGCTGCTCCATCTGGGTCCTCCTGGCCACTACCTTCTCTCCTCTTCTTCCTCTTCTTTTTGGATTTCTCTGTGTGGCCCGCGCTGTGTTCCTCAGAGGGAGGCAGCTCACACACCTCATCCTCTTCAGGCTGCTTCTCTTTCCTTTTCTTCTTGTGTTTTTTGAAATAAACATAATCAGCAGCACCCTCCTGGTAGTCCTGGTTCACAGGCACACAGGTGACATCGCTGAGCTCGTTGGTGCTGTCCTCACGCTTCCTCTTCTTCCTCGGTGAAGCAGCTGCTCCAGCCCCATTGCTGACCTCATGTTCCACCTTCACTAAGTAATTATCCAGCAGAGTCTGCTGCTTCTCACCCTTTTTCTTCAGTTTCTTCTTCTTCTTCGTCCTGCCCTCCCCACCCTGTGCTGCTGCATCTTCAAAGAGCACTGGGGAAAAGCAGCCGAGCTCTGCACCTTCCACAGCTTCAGCATCTTCGTGTTTGTTGTTGGACTCACTCGGTTTCCTCTTCTTCTTTTTCTTCTTCTTGACAAAATCCTGGGCTTGAAAATCACCTGCGTGTGCTTTGCCTTTCATTGTTTTTCTCTTAAGTAAAAGAGAGGAGTTTTACTGAAGTGTTGTCATTTACACGCCGTTTTTATTTAAAACAAAACACCCCCCAAAAAAAAAAAAACCAACAAAAAGCACAAAACCCACCCAAAATCTTAACAAATTAAAAACTCAATTTTATCTTAGACTCTTACTTTTCAATCCAGTTAGCTTTGTAAAGTGCCTAGGAAAAGCTGGTGCCTTCTTTGTCAAACAGATGTGCATCACAGCAGTCCCCAGCCTTCAAAGTGATTTCCTACAACGACAAAAGACACTTCAATAAATTCAACAACTATTAGCTCTGATTTTGAATAACTAAGCAACGTCTGACTTGTATGTTCAACTCAGCTTTCAGCACTGAAACAGCAGCAAGCTAAAAGCAACAAAGAAACATGAGATTCAACAGCACTAAGCCCAAAATTCTCTAATTAGAAGTTTCTGAGGGGCCGAGCTCAGCCCTGCCGGCAGAATTCAGGCACACAGAGCAGGCAGGAAGGATTTTTAGCACATTTTCTACATCCAGCACATACAAAACGCTCACCACGCAACACCGCCATGTCACGTTCGAAACACGCGCCCTTGAATTTCGCACCCCGGGCATCCCCTCCCCGCCAGCGAGGGGAACGAGCGGCCCCGAAGGCTCTGCGGAGCTCAAACCACAGCTCGCCCCTAGGCCCAGATACCGATAAACCCCGCCCGAGCACGGGCGTGCGGACGGGCCGCACCCCGCCGCGCTGGCACTACCGAGGGAGGCTCTCGGCGGCCCCACGGAGCTCCCGGCGGCCCCGGGCTGTGAGGAGCCCGCGGCCCCTCCCGGCCCCCGCCGCCCCCCGGTGCCCCCGGGCCTCCCGCTACCTCCACGCGGTGTCCGCCCGCGCCGCCGGCCCCCCGCGCCCCGCGCCCCCCTCATCCGTTCCCCCGGCGGAAGCGGCCCCAGCCGGACCCATCAGAGCGGCGCACCGCCTGTTGCCTGGAGACGGACGCCGCCGCGCGTTCCGTGGGAGAAGCCCGGCACCGGCACCGGGCCCGTGCGGAGACCCCGGCATCCGGATCGGCACCGGCACCGCCGACACAGCCCCGGCACCGGGACAGCCGAGACCCCCCCGGCACCCGCACCACGACTGGGACCGCCCAGAGACCCCCGGCCCGGGACCGGCCCCCCGCGCCATGGCGGGCGGCAGAGCGGGGCCCCGGCGGCGGCCGATGACCTTGGCCGAGGCGGGCCCGGGCACGGAGAACGAGCGGCTGGGGTTGGTCCGGCTCAGCATGCTGCGCAACCCGCTCATCATCAAGGTGAACCCCGCGACCCCCGTTCCCTCCGCCCCCGAGCCCTGACCGGACACGGCCACCCCCATCCCATCGCCATGGCCACCTCCCATCCCACAGGCAACGGGACCCCGGGGAGGGCGGGAGGTCACGGTCGCCGCGGGCAGCTCCACAGCAGAAAGGTTTCCCCTTGAAGCCGTTAAAATCATTTTTCCCCCCACACACACTGATTTATGTGACAAGGAAATTGTTTCCCCGCTGCTCCTTCACAAGCATGGCCGTGTTTTAACGACCGGTCCCCAGCCGGTGATGGGCACAGAGCAGGATGGGCTCTCCCTGCGAGGGTTTTCCCAAGTCGTAAGTCCCAAGGTTCGGGAAGCACTCGGGGACAGGGACAAAGATGTCACTGTGGCTGCTCTCCAGCCCCAGACACAGCAGAGGGGTGCCGGAGAGAGGCTCACACAAACTGGAAATTACCATCGCTGGAAGGGGCCGTCCAGGGCGGTTTGGAGCCACCCTTCCTGGAGGAGTCCAAGGAACGCCTGGACGTGGCACTCAGCGCTCTGCTCTGGGTGACAAGGTGCGGATCGGTCACAGGCTGGACTCGATGATTTTGGAGCTCTTTCCCACCCTAAGTCATTCTGGGGTTCTGTAATTGGCATTTTTAGAC
Source organism: Anomalospiza imberbis (assembly GCF_031753505.1). Classification (NCBI taxonomy): domain Eukaryota; kingdom Metazoa; phylum Chordata; class Aves; order Passeriformes; family Viduidae; genus Anomalospiza; species Anomalospiza imberbis. The sequence continues at coordinate 4,221,272 of NC_089701.1, read as the reverse complement.
CTGCTGTGGAGGTTCTGGTCCCTTGCCAAACTGCCGGCACTTCTCCGTTCGTTATTCCCACTCCTATCCCTGCCCTGCGCGCCGGCTGAGCCGGGCGTGCGGCTCGCAAAGTTTTAAACATCTCGCTTCGCTGGGTTCCTCCTCCTCGACGCCCAGTGACGCTTTAGCCGCGAGCAGCAGCTGAAGTGCAGCTCTCCTCCCCTGGATGGCACTCGCAGAACGGCTTCGTGCCCGAACCGGCGCTCCCGGCAGCGAGCCCCGAGCCCTCCCCGCGCCGGGGCCGGGGACGCGGCGGGTGCGGCTCCCGAGCGCTCGGAGCGGCTGCTCTTCGCCCTTCCCCTGCCACGGCAGCTGCTCCTGCTCCCAAGGCTTGTTTCCCCGCTTTAACCGCGGCTTTCCAGCCGAAGTTCGGCTCTTCGGTTCCCTCCGTAATCGCACCCGGCACCGGCAGGCTTGGAGGTTGGCCGTAAAATTTGGGAATTTGGAGTGTCACTGGAAATGTGAGACTTTGCAGTGTTTAATTCTTTTGTTTTCTTATGAAACTCTAAAAATCTATTGGGAGATTTTTGTCAGGCAGAGATAAAAAGCAGGCCTTGCATCAGAACTCAAAAGCAGCTTCATTTGTTCAAATCCACAACTTCTACTTTCCTTGTTTTCTCTGGATCCCCGTAGTTTGATGGGAAGGATAACTCTTCCAGAGCATCCTGGCACTGGGAATTCTGAGCAATTTTTAATGGTGGGATGTTTTAATATATTAAGAGACAATCTGGATTTCTGCAATCTGGCCTGGTGAAACTAAACTTTGAGCAAATTTTAGAAGGAAAAGGTAGTGTTCCATTTCAGTATTCTGGACGATTTCTGTTTTCTCAAGGCTTCCTTGCAGGAGAGTGTCTGCTGGTAGGGATGTGAGGAGATTTGCATCCACCTGATGAGTATAGAGTAAGAGAAGTGTTAACAGGGACGCTTTCACTCTTGGAACCAGCAGTAATTTCGCTTCATGGCAGGTTCTGCTGTCGAGTTTCTGCAGCAAACTGCTGCCCCCCTGCCAGCTGCCTTCCCGCACTGCCCCGGGGAGTGCTGAATTCACCAGGGTGTCCCTCTCTGCCGGGAGGTGACAGGGGTGGAGTGGCAGTTTGCTGGATAAACGCTGGCACTTAGCACCACGAACCGGTGGTGACACACTGACAGCATCAGCCCTCTGCCCTTCCTCCTCCTCCTCCTCCTCCTCCTCCAGCTTCCAGCTGCAGCCTGGAATCTCCCCAGGACAGTCCTGGGGACCCAGCACTCTGGAGAGGATGGCCAGCAGCTCCCAGCCCTCGTGCTGAAAGCAAAGGACACAAAGATGGTTTAGGAGAAAAGGACAGAAGGTTTGGAGACAAGTGCAGCTTGGAGGAGTGCTGCTGGCAGCCGAGGGAGGGCATGAGGAACACACAGCTCCAACAGCTGCCAGGGAGGGTCTCTGGGCAGCAAACACACAAGAACCTGAGGCCAGTGGAGATGGATAGGACACTTAGTCCCTGATTCTCCTCCAAATAGCACTTGGACCCCAAAACACTGGTGCAAGTGTGACAAATCTCCTACTCTGCAGCAGCCAAAGGGCATCCTTCTTTCTCTTTGAGTTATTTTATGTATGTTCTAAATATGGCATCACATATCCAAACAAGATCCCTGCCCAGGCTGTTTGTGGCTGAGCCTCCTGCCTCAGCTCTGCCCAGCCCCAGCCTCCCCACAGGATGTGTCCACACACTCTGGCCATCCCAGATGAAAACCGTCATCTTCTCAGGTAAACAATTCTAGGGATGAATGCTCTGTTTCTCTGCTAGAATTTATATTGTGTTTTAATTAACCAAGGAGTTAATTTAGTTATCAATATATATTTGCTTGCAGCATAAAACTGAGGAAAGCATTTCATCTACTGATGCCAGTAAAAATCTGAGCAAAGCATTTTTGGTCTGTTTTCACCAGTAAAAGTCTTAGCCAAGCACTTTTCCAGTACAAACTTACTGAAAACTCCTGTGTTACAAAAATAAACCAGCTCTGGGCAGGAAATAAGAGTTTACTACACTTAACCCCTGGCAAGCTCGACACAGACTTCAGAAATAGTGACTCACAGCAGTTTGATTACATTTAGATTAACATCTTCTTTATAATATGGTATAATTAAGTTCAACATATCACTGACAAAGTCATTATCACCAGCAAGGAATTGGATTTACCTTCCTTAATGTGTGAAGGTAAATGGGAAATCCAGCCCCACCGTGCCAAAGCATCCCCTTACCTGTCCAGGTGGAGCCAGAGACCACACAGAGAGCAGGAACTGCTCTCCAGGAAAAGCCCTGAGAAGCATCTGGCTCATCTTCAGAGCCCCTACTGCTGCTCCCAACATGGAAAAGTTGTTTCCAAACTGGCAGTTCTGAGGAGGAAGAGGAGGAGGACGGTGCTGGTGCTCTGCTGGCCAGGAAAGGCTGGCACCAGGTCCCAGTGCAGACTGCAGGAGAAGCAGATTTAACAAACAACCGCTGGAATGTGCAGTGTTTATTTTACAAGCTTGTTATTTACATGACAACTGATGCCAGACTGTCTTTATTGGTCTGAATGCCAGGGCATTTAGGGTTCATTTTCCTAAGCTTTCCTCTACAGCCCTGAGGGCTAAGAAGTATTTCCTTTTTTTCCAAATGAGATTGAACAGGAGCTACAGGATGCAGACAATAAAATTTCAGCAGCTACGATCTATAATCAAATTCTCCCAGAACCACAGGAACTGGCACACTGATAGCCTGGCTTTGGAATTCCCAGCAAAGGAAGGATTAGCCAGGCCGGGAGAGTGAACTGCCCTTTTTGGTGGGTGAAGGGGATGAACAGAAGAGCTTTCCCTGGGCTCACCCGGGAGCCTGCTCCGTGCCCAGGGATAGCAGCTCCCTGTGGCACCAGCCAGGTGACCAAGGGACTCCATTCCTTACGTGGGCACCAAGTAAAGGCAGAAATCACCCACCACGTTTTTCTTTTTCCTTTCGTGCCTATTGAAGCTCATCATGAAGTATTTCTGAGCTGACTGTCACAGAGCAAGGCACTGCTGACAATTGTTGCAAAATCAGTTTGATTTCTGGAAAGATCCATAGGATGGACACTACAAAAGCAAGTGGGGCCATTTTGTCAAACTAAAATTTTGTCACATAGTGAAAAAAGAAAAGAAAAAGCTGTAATTAAGCAAGAGACAAAGCTGGACAAGTGCATGGTGTGGAAAAGAATATTACAACTCCGAGCTGTAAACTGCATCATCACAACCATCTCTTGGAATAGAAATTACTGACAGGGCAGGTTTTCCATCAGTCTGAAGCTTTTATTATTGACCTGGACTATGGCTGCAACAGGGCTTTTACATCTGAATGCTGTGCTTCATCTTTGAGCCTTTAACCCTCAGCTTCCTGGGTGATTTGGGTTTGGTTTTATTTTTAACATTCTCTCCAAATCCACTCATCTTCTTTATCTCTTCTGGCACCAGCCTGACGAGGAGTCAAGGTGAACTCAGCACGGGTGAGGAATGGGACTGACAGGAGCAAAATCATTCCCTTTGCACAGAGCAGCCACACAGCCCAGGGAGGGCTGTCAGGTCCCTCTGCCCCCCTTAAGGGATCTGGGGCTTCAGCCACAGCCAGGATCTCACAGCTGTTGGCACATGAACCAAGATCCCCCCAGTGGCAAACTGCTGATCACAGCCCTGTGAGGCAGCTTCCAGGGGGTTTGGGTAACTTCCCTCAGGTGTTAGCTTTGATGAATTAAGTAATCCTGTTCCCTCCCCTAACCTAAACCTGCTCACAGCTATTTGGGATCAATACATTTATTGGAAACTTGGTCAGAGAGCAGATTTCAGTTCCTCTGTCTCTCCCTTGTAACACAGAGCAGAGCAGCCACAAGTACCATGAGCTGTATTTGGAATGAGGTTGTTTTATTTGGTGTTAATTATTCTCTTTACCTCAAATCACTACATGTGCTGAGCATCCTGCCTTCTGTGCTTGCTGCTTGGGGACACTGAGGTTTAATTAGTGTTTATGCAGCATTTTGTGTGCTTATTGCTATTATTATTGTATCATGAGTACTATTATATTTTTGCAATCTAAGACCAGTGTTGTACTTTTAAAAATGTGTTCTGAGATGTCTATGCAGTGTCTCAATAATTCATTAGAGAAATAAACTAATGAAGGGCTGGTTAGTCAAATAATCATTAGGTTTGGTTCTGAGCTTTCCTTCCCATGCTCTAACTTCTAAGGGTTTTCTTCTCAGCATGAACTCATTTAAGATTTTAAATGAATTATTTGGTACACTAAAAATTAAACTCCTTATGAGCTTTAGTGCCCTCCCATATTTTGCACAGGCACTGCTGAAATAAATAAGGTAATTCCAAGAGGCAAGTAAACATTCTGCATGAATAAAAGTAGTGGGTTTTTCCTGCTGGTTGTTTGAACACAGGCTCCAAAGTGCCAGCTGTGACTCAGCAGGCAGAGGGACAGCCCCAGCAGCACTGGGCCTGGGGAGCTGCTCACTCCCAAGATCCACAGACAGGATGTAAAATCAAGCAAAAGGGCATTTTGATCCTTTATGTGAACAAAACAATGCAAATTGGTGAGACTAATAAGCCCAGAAACATTACAAGGTGAATGCCTTTTATGTTTGTGAAAATCTTCTATGTTTATTTGTCTAATACAATGGAAATAAAGCTTCAAAGGCTCTTTGATTTAAAAGTGCATTATTGAAGTCAACCAGCACAATAATAATGGTTAGACCAAACTGTTGCATTATGACCCTAATAGCAGTGCTGTCAGAGCAGAGAACATCTGTACAGCCTCTTGCTCGAGTTGGTGGGGATGTAAAAATAAAAATTAAGCCAAAGGATGAGAGGATATAGACAGGATAGGGAAAAAACTAAAATGAAATGGGTCACAAATGGATCCATACATGCACAGTGCACGCAGAGCTGCTGCAGGCTGTAAATTTTTATGACGAACCTAAAACTCAGGCTTTATTCTTGGAAAGATTTAAGAAACTTTGGGGGAGAGCCACCACCTGTTTTTAGTGCTGCCCCCAAACCACACTAAGGCAAGAGATGATTTTCAGACTAATTGAAATTGAAGACACCACAGAGAAAGTCAGGGATATCCCAAATCCCACTGAAGTGTCCTTAACCCACCAACCCTGCTCCAGGGACACCGAGCCCAGCACGCTGAGAGCAGCACCAGAAACCCAGCTAAAACTTGTAAGAGCACAGGAATATCTCTGCCCTCTTTCCTCTCCAGCCTCAGCTTCCCACTCCAACACCAATAAAAATTCTCCTTCTCTGGAAGAGGCACCACAAAGTGCCCTGAGCATAGAGGAAAAGCTGGTGGGGGCTCAGTGAGGACTGTGCTGGGACAGGAAGGCATTGGGCAGGCAACCAGTTGGCAGCTGCCCAAGGAAAAGGTGAAAAGCTCTTTATTTTTAAACCTTTCCCACAATCATTCCCCTCTTTTTGAGTGCTGCCTAGCAGAATGTAGAGCAAAGAGAGCATGTTGCCAGCAGTCTCAGAGACCAGCATTTTCAGTTCCTGATTTTTGGGGAGTTTTTAGCCACACTTTCCCCAAGGGCAGATTGCTCTCCATGCAAATTCTTAGAGATGCTCTTATGCCTAATTATTGGATTTCAGAAGCTTTTGTCATCTTGCAGGGATTGTTTGGTTCTTGCTTGGCTGCTCACATTGTACAGATTAGACAGAACCTGCATTTCTGAGAATATTTTCTTTTTTAACCATTTGTACTTTATAAAATAAATTACACTGGCTTTCCCACTCACATTTATTTGAAGTAGCAAAGATAAATGCAAGTGGGATCTACTACTAGATTTCCAGCAACAGCCTTTAAGAAAACTTCAATATCAAGGGAAATATCTCTAGTTTGATTTGTTTAAGCAAACCAACATGAGGTTTGTGCCTAAAAATCTTACAAGTGAAACCTGATTAAAAATAATAGCATATAACTCCCAGGCTGGGGGGATAAAAACCCTCAAAGCAAACACAGTGAACCTTGCATTGCTCCATAAAGAGCAAACCAGCCTGAAAAATAACGCTGGTTTTAATCAGGAGCTTTGGGTTGCTCACCCAGGTAGAAGAGCCCCTTTGTTTGCAGCTTTTCAACTCCCCGACTTACATTTGCTATCTCCATCACCCTCCTGGCTGCCCAACCCCTCTGGTGGCTCCCAGGGGATTCCAGTGGGCTGGTCAGGACTGTAACTCCATTAATTACCATGTATTACAGTGTGTTAAAGCCTTAAGACAACCAGAAATGCAACTTTCCCTGCACGGGAGCAGCTGCATCCATCATCCCTGCTCTGGGCACTGCCATCCCACCTCTGCCACTGAAATCAGGCAGCTGAAATTGTTCCCAGCTTAGCCCCAGCACTGAAAAGCACAGTCCCAGATCACACTGGCAGTTAGTTAGCATTTAGATAGGCTGGGACGGGGCTCTGTACAATAGGCATCAAAGCTGAACTCTTGGTGCAGCGAGAGGGATTAATTTCTTTAACCAACATGCCTGATCTGGCCTATCTCATTACCCTGCCTTGTCAGTGTCGATGTTAGATTTGATTGAAGATTATACCATTTAGGCCTTTCCCCTGCTTTCCACAGAAATCAGGCCTATTGAATTGCACATTCTTCCATGGGCCCCTGTCAATACTCAGTGGCCTGAGCCTCTAATTCTGCTTCATTTAAACTTCATCAACTTTTCCAATCAAGTGGAAGGATCTGAAATAGGCTCCGTAAGCAGAAAGGGCCTTTTTCCTTTTGTCAGATAATTTATTCTGTTTTCTCTTTCTCTCCCCCTCGCTTCCCCACCTCTTTCTCTTTTTCTTCTTTTCGCTCCCTTTCCCTGATGCTGAAAATGAGATTACAGTATTTAAATGACTATGATAATCAATCGGGGGACCTTGGGCCGAGATTGAGGTTAATTTTTCTTAGCAGAACAAAGAAGCGTGATGCCATCGGGGATTTGAAGGTGCAATCTGTGTTTCATGCTTGTATTCCTGCCCCCCCTCACCCCAAAACTGCAGTTTTAGGAGTCTTTTCTTGTTACTAACTATGCAGTTGCTGTGATTTTTAGGAGTAGAGAAGAAATGTAATTTTGGGGCTGATAAATAGCTAACAGCCTTCAATCAACGATTTTATAGGAAAAAACAATTCACTTACATGAAGAGACTACAGATCTAATGAAAGTGTTATCATTACCTTATTTATTTTTAAATATACTTGGAATAATTTTCTGCAGTGCTAGGTATAGTCCTTCCAGCCTGCACAGCAGAGTTGTGAACTTTTAACTGAATACCCCTTTTACACAGCCACTCTTCCTGCTTAGCAGCTTTCTTGGCTGCTTGGAAAAAAGTTGATGCTTTTGTCATGATTTTACTAATCAGAAATGGAATCGCTTACGTTCATCTCAGAAGCTGCCTTGAAATGGCTTGTTAAGTCTTTAGATGATATATTTTTGGTTGTAACACGCCAGCATTCACTCACCTGGATCTTTCCCATTCCCTGCTCTGGAAGAGAGAAAGAGAAAAATATGCATTTCTTTGCTTCCATCCCAGCTGTCTTGTCAGTGCTGTTTTACATGCTGCCACCCAATGTTATCTTTTATTTGTGTCAGGAGAGAGGATTTGACAAGTTCAGTATACAATGTTCATTTGGCAAGGCAATTTTTTCATACCAATTTTGAGTAGAAAATGAAACCATCTTTCAAGACAACGAGCAACATCATTTTTGGACAGACTTATTATGAGAAGAAGAATTGCAAAACTTTATTTCCCTGCACAATGCAGAAGAAAAACAAACGAGGAAATGAGACATTTAAACAAACAAGAAAAAAACCCCAAACATGTATGAATGTTTGAGGCCATCAGTTTGTTTTAGATATAAAAAATAACCAGCAGCTGCTGTCAGGTAGCTGTGGCCTCCTTTTTTGTTAATCAGATGCTGCTGAATTTGGTTGCATCATAATGTAGCTTTGTTGCAAACCTTTAAAGCTCTCAGATAACTGGGGAAGGCAGACCAGACTGACTTTAGAAGTTTGTCAGCTTTTGCCAAGCAAAACAGCATTGGAGGTTTGGGAAGGGGCTCAGGGCCTGACAGGGAGGGTCCAGGGGCATTTCAAAGGGTTTTGGGTGCTTTGCCTCCACCCAGAATCCCAAATGTAACTTCTGGCAGTACTAAATACTCTGAACAAGCCAATTAATGGAAAAATCTCATTGTAAATTGTGCTGTCCCATGTGTCTCACAGCAGGTTCCTTGGGGATAAGGGTTTGTATCTGACAGCCCCCACCACAAAGGGCTTCTGCTCCATGACCAGGACTTGCTGGTGCCACTGCAAAGTGAGGGCCCAGGACACTTAAATGAATATTGCCTGAGGAACACCATGCATTAAAAAGGGTTGTCAAAGCTTCTCTGGGTGACAAATTCATTTTAGCCCCCAGGACCCTGCAGGGTTGGGAGGTGCTGTGATTGAGTTGAATGTCATCCATGCCCTGCAAGTCCTCAGGAGACCTCAGCCCCTGCTGGGAATTGATGCTCTTTGGTGCCCCAGCTATGCCCCTCTGAGAATTTTACCCCCAGCAAAAACAGCAGCAGCCCCAAAATGTTCAGCCCCACAGACGTGGAAGAAGCTGTGTGTGTTTCAGGCAGTGTTTTGCTCTAAGAGTTTTCTCTCTTTAAGCAATTGTTGACTCACCACGGGGAAATTAAAACTCCATTAGACATTGCCACACTGCAGAACAGACCCCATTACAGCGGTCGAGTTGCAATTAATTGGTTTCCTCAGATATTACTTAATTCTGGGAAGGCACAGAGAGATGGGAAGGACAAGGCTGATCTAAACAATAATTTCCTAAAATAACATAATCTAAATAAACTAATGAAGTGATTACATAGTTATTAATCTAATATGAAGAAGAGTCAGAAGAAAATATTGGGTATATATCAATTTAGAAAGAACAGTAGAATTAATACCATTCTGGTTAGACTCATCATGAGGCAATCAGCATTTGTGCTTAGGGATGGATGCTGGTTTTGCAGAATAATTATATTCTGTGCTAAAAGTTGCCATTTCAAAGTGTCCCATCTTCTGCTTTTTTTTGGTCTGTTGTTCATACTCAACTTTTCAACACCCAGATGGAAGGGACCACTGCCTATGAGGCACTGCAGGTTTGGGGGTTGTTTTGTTTTTAAAGTAAAGTTAATTTTGGATTAAGAAATGTAAAGCAAAATAACCATAAAAGCATATTCCCTAGTGTGCAGATAGAATATTCAGCAATTTGAAAATCCTGTGGCCCAGGGAGGGCTCTGCACAGGCAGTCCCTGTGCAGAGAGGCAGTGGGGAGCTGTGTGCTGGGGGTGCAGCAGTGCCTTGGGTGCTGTGGGGGTCCCCAGGGCTGGGCAGGGTCCCCCAGCCTGGGGCCAGTGCAGAGAGCAGATCCAGCCATTCCCACAGAGCTCCTCTGTGCAGAGCTCACTCCCTTGCATCATCAGGGTAGAGAAAGTATTTGGCTTCAGGAGAATAAATAACTAGGCCTTATAAGTCATTAAAAATGTATTACAAGAAAAATACAGTGCAGCTATAAATAGAAAACAAAGAAACTCCTACATAAACTTTTACAATTGCTGCTACTCTGACTATTTTTCACTGTCTGGTTTTAGGTGAGTTTAGCATCTGTGATCTCTGGAGACTGAGATCCCTTGAAGCTGCAGCTCTCCTGGCAGTGCTCTGGCCTCTGCAAGGCTCCCCCAGGTTGGATGATGAGCCTTTGGTGACAGGAGCTCAGGAGTGTGACCTGCTCAGCCTGGCTGAGCAGAGATGGGGGCTGAGGTTCTGGTCAGTCCCAAACTGGAACTTCAGTGTTCCCTCCCTTCTCTTTTTTTAAAGTGGAAATACTTTAATGAATATTTGTGACAGTCTGACATGTAGCAGTTACTTCCATAAAAGATATCACCTCTCCCTGCAAGCCTCCACAGACCTTAATATGAAATAAACTCTATAGAGCAAAGCATTAATCATTCAGTGATACATCATTACTGTCTCCCTTTTGGTTATTACTTAAAATAGTTCACATAGGTAACATCAAGCACTCAGAATATTTTTTAAACCTCTGTGAAGGAATAGATATGGTTTTAGAAGAGGCCAGTATTATCTCCACATTGTGCTCAGCTGAAGTCAGGGTGAGTTTGCTTTCAGGGGAGATGAACTGCACTTTGTGCTTTCACACTGCACTGTTAAAGAGTTTTTGTCATGTGGTCTGATTTTCTTTTTGTCATGTCAAGCAATAAAGTGGAAGAATTTGGTGGTTGATACACCTTAAGGCAAAGGTGTACTAACCTTACTCTGCTGGTACTAAACAAAGAAGGTACCTCAAACTTTCAGCTAAATTCAGCTGTGTAATGTTCTGACTTTCAAAAATCAAATCCTGACTGCGACCCCACCATAAATACTCCACCACAGAGTTCTCACAGCACTGAAACTCCCACGTGTAGCTAATAGAGTGTTTCAAGGGAAAGACTGAGCTGCCTTGTCTGGACAATGATAAACAATTAGAGGTTTCAGGACCCAGGTGTACTGAAGAATTCACAGTTAAATATTCAGGTCAAGGAAAGTAGGCCACAGATCAAAATGGTGAATCCTAACAATCCTAATGGAATCCTAATAACCCCAATAGAGTCATGGAGGAGGACATTTTGTGCAGCTTACATCTTAAGAAATGTGGTGTTTTCCTGCGTGAGAGATCTTGGGCTGCATCAAATCCCTGATTGCAATGTAGTGACTCCAATTTGTTTGAAAATAAACCTGGGCACTGCGGTGGGGTCACTCACACCTTCGTGGGTGTGGGGGAGAGTAAATGAGCTCTTCTGGACATGCACCCTGGACTGCACTCCCAGCTGTGGAAACTGCTGGCTGGAAATGCTGGCTCAGGGTTTCTTAAAAGAACAGAACCATTGGGTTAATTTCTACAAAAACATGAAATTCAGCAAGTGATAATTGGAAAAAGCAATTTCCTTTCCATGAAATGTGGGCTCTTGCTTTGTTTTCCTCCTAAATTCTCAAAATCCTCTTTTCTAAAACACTCCCCCAGCCTCCTCCAGCTGGGGTCTCCTTGCTCAGCCCCCTCCTGCAAGGCTGTCAGCATCCCACGGTCCCTTTAATTTAGGAATTTAACAAGTAATTCTAAATTGGGATGCTGGAAAACCTGTGATCGTATCTACCATGTCTATCCTATCAGATGTGGTTCTGTGCTTTCCCTGCCCTGAAAACAAAGGGGAAGAGAGTTGAACACATGGTATCCTCATCTAGAAAGGACTTTGCTGTAAGAGGATATTGAGTTGTTTTGTAAAGCCCAATATTACGCTTGAATTATGCCTGAATAAGGAGAAAGGACATTGTTAAAGAGCCCTAAACATTGACCATAGTGGATCTTCTTTCTTCCAAGCCCTTCAGCGGCGTTGTTTTTGGCTGGTAATGATTTGGTATTGTATTTATAAGCCGTCAGGGTAATCCAGAGAGCAGCAGGAGGGGCAGTTGCCTTAAATAAAGCTTTACAATGCTGCTAATTAAAATGATCCTTCCTCTCCCTGTGATGACTAATGAGACTGAAAGAAGAACCAGGGAGGGTTAATGAAAATGTTGCCGTGAGATTCCCTGTTTTTAATTGGTCTTTGTAATGTTTTAATCTTCTTTATGGTGTGGGGGTGGAAATGGAGAAATTTCTTTCAACCTTTCTTGCACCGTGTAGCACGTGGCATTTGAAACGTCCAGTTCTAGCTTTATATTAGGAGTCTGTAACCACAGCTCTGAGGCAGAGTGTAGCCTAGAGATGGAAGAAGCAATTTCAGACTTAACTGAAACCAGAAACAAGAAATATGAAAGCTGGTTTTAAGCTCAAGCTTCCAAAGCTCCAAGGGAGCATTCGTACCCTGAGGACTGGGGCTAAGATCTATTGTGAAGGATTGGCACTGATGCTCAATAGTATTTACAGCTTTAGGTCATGATGCTCTGTTAAATGCAATATTTATCCCATGAGCATGTCACAGTTCACCTCAGATGTCAAGAATTCAATTAATATTCTATTTAATAGAACACACCATGACCTAACCTTTTAATACTCTTAGTGCGTCTGAGCCCTCCTTATTAGTGTCACTTCCCAACTTTCCTTCTCAGCTGATGCATCTCACAACAACTGGGATGTGGAAATTGGGAGCAGGGGGAGAGGGGAAGAGATTTAAATTACTTTTGGACCTCACTGTGAGGATTCAGCAGCTTTATCCTTTGTAAAACCTGGCTCCCAGGAGTTTAGCACACCCTCTTTCCCTATTTTTAAGGGTTGACATTCTGCAAGTTTCAACTTTCTGTCGATTCAAACCCACAAAAGGCACCGCCAAATTTTTCATGGTTTGAGCTGATCCAGTTTCAAACAGCATTGCCCCTGCCTCACATCACATTATCGAGCTGGGGATCAGGGGAAACCATTCATGTGAGCAACACCAGCAGGATTCCATCTCTGGCTTCAAATTTTGTCTGTGCACTGTGGGGGTGAGTTATAAATACTCTGGGATTGGGAGATCAGCACTGCAGAGATTTCCCTGCATGGCATTTGAAAACTGTCTCAGGAAGTGAGATCCCATGGATGCACCATGATTTTACAGATCAGGATAGAAAATTGGAGGGCTCCTTCAATGAGCAAACAGGGCAGCCCAGTTCCAACGTTTGTGGTGGAAATCAGAGCCTCAGAACCAGGTTTTGCCATCCTTGTGTCACCTCTAATGAGCTACCAGCAGAAAGCTATAAAAACCAGTAAATTGTGTGTTTCAGATCATATGAATTAGAAAACAGGCTTAGTAATCTGGTGGGATTTATAGCAAGCTTTTTAAAAGAATAGAATTAATTTTAAAAACTCCTAATTGGGATCTGCTTCAGGCTGATATTCTCTTGTGCGAGACCTGCGTGACACATTAGAAATGGAAAGAGCTTGAAAGCAAATAAGTGTTTTAAATTACTCTGTGTCATTGAAGCCTTTAGATTTTTAGAAGAATTAAACAGCAAAGTGTTTTTGAAGGCAGCACTTGCCTGCCTTGAGGCAGGAGGGCAGGATGGGTTTAGCACAGAGAACACCTTGGAGGGGGCCATGCTATTACCACCCCTGTGATTTCAGCAAGATTTGTTGGGAAGATCAACCAATAAATACAGAGCCTGTACTGCAGCTCCTTAGAGTGGGAGGAAGAACAGACATTGTGCCAGATATTTTCATGCAACCATATTCATTATTTATGCAGAAGAAGAGATATTTCAGGAAAACAGAGCTGAACCATGAGTGACAAGGTATCTTTCCAGAGCGTAGGGTGCAGGAAAATTGCACTGGGGTTGACAGCTTTTTAATGTAGAGTCTCTATTTCACTGAATTACTGCATGTTGGCATTTCAAAAGTACAAGATGACCTATTTATTAGCTGTGAATCAAACAGAAATTACATGCTAGAAAATAAAAAAGTTGTATGTTTCTTCCAGCTGGTAAGATGCTTATCCCTCAGAAATAATATATACAGAGAGGAAAACCTGGAAACAAAGGATCATCAATCACAAGGCACTAAATTTAACGTTGTAGGACTTATATTTGTCATATAATATTGCAATCATATGTGCTTGTTCCCTTTCATGTGATGTAATATTAAATGTATGTGTGTCATAATACTTTAAAATTTCACTACCCCTGCTCTGCTTGGGTTCCTATCACCCTCTTCCCCTTTGGAGAGGGAATAGTGGCTTGGAAACTTGCCTTTAACAATAACACGCTTGTAAATGGGCAGTGCCAGAACCTCAAGAGGAAGGTAACCAGCTACCAGTCTAAATACTAGAAACTGCCAGGCCATGCAGATGGAACATTTCCCTATGGAAAGGGCAAAAAGTGGGAGAAAAACTGCCAAAAGAGCCCAAATAGAAGCCCTGCACTTTGCTAGAGGCAGATGCCACCTCTGAAGGAAATACCAACAGCATGCTATTTGAAGAGTGGAAATTCAGCTTTCCCTGAGAAGTTTGATACCTTGGATCTGAACAAAGAGCCAGAAAGCAAAAGCTACAATTGTTGGATTTGCCAACTGATATTCAAATGAAGGTGGAACAAATTCCTGCCTTCTCTGCCCTCATGATCTTACATAAACAATTAGATAAGCTGCAGGAGCAAAAATGTCCAAGCACAAACCTGGAGCAGTGTCAAATGTAGCTTTGTGAGTGTATTTAATGTGCCTTTTATCTCAAAAAGGAAATAATTTTATATACTCCCATTTTCCCCTCCAAGCATCACCATCAATATGAAGAGTAAACACTACTCAGGAAAGTCCAGATGAACTTGCATCACATACATAGTGGTTATATTTTTAAAAAAATTAAAGTGAAAAACAAAAATTGGCTGTGTAGAAAGAAGGTTGCTGCCAAGTTTATTCTCAAACCTGGCAGTTTTGTACCCAAACCCATTCTGGAGTAGCAGCTTCCAAAACCAGGGCTCTATTATACCCCAGTGACTATGGCCAAGAGCACCAAACTCATCCTGACTGCAATAACCATGTCCTGAAGAGGGCAATTGAGCAATAACCTCCCAAAACAATTATAATTTCTGCTAATCCATCCATGTGGCAGGAAAGTGGAGGACAGATTAAAAACTGCTGCTCCAGCTGCCTGCTGAAGAGAAGGAAAAATAGGAAGGAAAGAAATGAAAAGAAGGAAAAATAGTACAAAAAATCCTGTTGACCCATTAGCTGAGGCACGTGGTGAAGTTGATAAAGCACCTTTGGTTCTACCATTTTGCCCTTCTGTAAATCTAAAACAATCTTTCACCAACCTTAAATTCAAATCAGCTTTGTAATTGATCAGCACCACTTGGATATATCTATTTTTACAAATATATACTATCAATGTAATTTTCAGGCTTACCACTACAGTGTCTGCTTCCTCACAATAGCTGGATAAAGCATATTTTTAAATACATGCTGATCCAGGTACATTTGCCATAGCAGCAGGGCAGTTATTTCAGCTTTGCAAATTCATTGCAAGTGAACACATAGGATCTTGGGGGAGGAAAAAAAATCTATACATTAGAAACATTTAATTGACCACTTGATGTTATCCCAGTCCCTCTGTGTTGAATCCTGAATGGTAAAACTTAACATGACTCTTTTTTGCTTGAATTATCCTCCTGCTCTTGCATATATACAAGCTACATGCTCTAATGCAAGACCCATACATTTGTCTTAGTAATTTATCTCATTTCCTTTGGAATGGTGTCCCTCAGTGGCTCAGAGAAAGTGGAGCGGTTGTTTTAATAGATTTGAGTTTTATCTGCCTCTCTATTTGCAGCAGGGCATAATAATAATAAATTATGATACTAATAAGTAGGTTGTGCAGAATGGACTACAGTGGTACCACTTCCCTCCCCCTCCAAAAAAGTAATTTATGGGTACATTCTTGTGACTTTAGGGGTGTAATAAATTATCAGGGTTCGTTTTTCCATCCAATTTGAGGCAGTGCAGCTGTGTTTTGCAAGCAATAAACTCTGTTGTTGTATTTCTTAGCTAAGCACTGAAAAACACAGTGTGATTTTTTTCCCTCCCTTCCCAATTATTGTTGCAACGCCTGGTAGCTTCTCTGTAGTTAAGGGTTTGCCAGTGCTTCTATTATAAACCTCAATTTTCAGGGGCCTATAACATTGCTCTTTTAAATTATATAGGGCTAGAACTTGGTGCACATCTCTGTCAATCTGGATGCTTTTTTTTCACAGAGAAAAAGGCAAATTTTTTAAGGAGTCCAGACCTCAAAATCTGAGCCATGTGTGAAAGTCAGAGACACATGGATGTGAGTAGCTGGTAATGCTTGGATACCTTTTCAGCTCCTGAAAAGCCTAGGATCCCTCTTATTTTGGGCACATCCTGCGGCAATATTTGGATCCTAATTACATTTCTGACAATGTACAAGAAGGGTAGCACCGTGTGCCACTTTCCTGCTGGAGGTTCGGGGATCCAGAACGAGTCAGCCACTTGCAGGAGCTGCCTCCTTAAAGGTGATGCCCTGCTGTTGAGTGCTGGCCCAGGGTTCAGGATGCTGAAAATACAGAGGGAGTAAAGGAAACTGCAGCAATTCACCCTTCCCAAGCAGCCTCGTGCAGCCTCAGCCAACTGTATCAACCAAAATATTGTCAGAGGGTCTCTGGATTCAAGGAGAGGTTAAGAGTCTGCATGGGCCTGGTTCCCATTCCCATTCCTGCCCTCTTTGCATTCAGCCTGACACAACCAAGGGTAAAGAAGGAAGGAAGAAAATGAGAATATACAACACCAACACCAGAACTGCACAATCTCTGCAGCAACCTTGGAGACCAGCACTGGGAAGAGCAGTGTGTGTCCAGCTCTGCCAGGGAATGGTGCATTCCTTCTCCCTCTGCAAAACCTTACTGGATGGGGGAAAAACCCACCTGATTTTCTAACACTGCTTTGTCCAGGTGCAATTGTGCCCTGCACAGCCTCTGCTCTGCATTAGAGAGCCAAATACCTTCTAACACAAGGGAGTAAAAATGATTTTGGGTTTCCAGGGTGCTCTTAGGGGGGGCATCATGGCAGGCAAGGAGCAGCTCTGAGCCCCTTTGTGCAGGCTGCTCTTCCAGCTGCTCATCTCAGGCTGCACAGCTCTGCCAGACTAATGCTGCTGCTAAAGCTGCCTTCTACGTGATCAGCAATTAAGCTGTGAAGTCAGCCTCTTAATATTATGTTAACATAGTTCAGTATATTAAATGTAAAACAAGTCATAATTTTTAAAGGTACCTCGGCTTACTGAGTTTAAATGAAGGCAGCAGTAGGACTATCACAGCCATATGCAAATCACCTGCATTTTAAAGCTAACAATAGATTTTGCTTTATTGTTTTGGCATTTAACGAGTGGAAAAATAATAAATTAAGCCACATGGGGAATCCCTGGTGCTTTTACAAACTGAAGCAGTGCCCATTTGGAGAGGGAACATTCCCCATCTTTCTCCCCAGCTGCATTTCTCTTAACCCACCACCTTATTAAAGCTTATAGGGCAAAATTCTCTTCTCATATTCCTCTGGCAGCTCTTAGTCCACATTCAGCTCTCCCTACCTTCCCAGCTGTCTTTCATCCTGCCAGCTCACTCTGCAGACAGGAAACAGAAGAGTAGAGATTGGCTGGGCCATAGGGAGTCAGAAGAGAGATTTTGTCATAGTTTTAGGAGGGTTACAATAGCTATTAGAGCACGGATACTTTTTCTACCTGTTGTAATTGGGGATGCAGCTACCAGAGCAAGGTCCATGGGAGAGGCAGCTGCATCAGGCTCTGGTCAGCAGTCGTGGATCCATGCAGGATCCCAAACAGGGCCTCTGCAGCTGCTGGAGACACCACCACGGCTCTCTGGAGTTGTGGAGCTCCTTGGGGCTGCACAGCCAAAGGAAGGAAAGGGTTGAATATTTTAGCAAGAGGACCTCTCTTGTTTGAAGCATTTTTAAACATGTTTTTAGATGTGTTGCACAGGACATAAGCAAAAAAATTTAATTAGAAATAAATTAATTTTATTTTTATTTTAACTCACCCAGCTCTTACTGATCAAAACCCTGAGCCAAAAGGTAGGCTCAGCTATGAATTATAGAGTATCTCAGGGTGGAAGAGACCCATGAGATTGTTTGAATGGGCAGGTGTTGATCTTGCCAGTGGCAATGTTTGGCTCTCTTATCAACAGTGAGACATGGAGCTGAAAGCAGATCTTATCATGGATGCTTGCTCCTGAATGCCATCCTGGATGTGTCTTCTCCAGGCCACGTTTTTTACAAAGTCACCAAAATGAAAATACAGCATTTGATTCCCCCTCAGCTCCTCTGTGTGAACAAGCACAGTCCTTCCTTGTGCAGAGCAGTTCAACACGTGCTTGTTTCTTGTGTTATCTGTGAGAAGTATCAATTATGCACATCCATGAACATCCCCTGCATCTGCAATCCCCCAGGAACCCTTTACCAACACCAAAGGATGGAGCAGAAATCAGGAACCAAGGCAAACCAGGCAGCCTAAAGTGAACACGGCACTGCAGCATTAACTGGCAAGGGAAAATTGCCGGGCAGAGTGAAATTTTAAACAACAGGAACGTAAAAAAATACTTTGAATGGAAACCTACAAACCTGTGAGAAGTTTGGGATGTGCCTGGGGATAATTCTTCAGCTTCCCTTTCATGGCTCTGTACAATCTCTTGGAAAAGCCCCTGTGGTCTTGCCACACACGTCTGTTTTCTGTCAAATCTGCTGTTTGTCCTACTCAGTGCATTTCAATGCAGAGGTGTGTAACGTTTGTTCTCACATCCACTCAACATGGGAAGATGGGAGGTAGAAGGTGTGTGCAGCCCCGTGAATATATAAAGCACTCCACAAGGATTATGGTTATTTTCATAATAATTCTCCAGCCCTGCCTACGTTTGAAGTCAGAGATGTCTGGTGCTGAACCAGACAAGCAGAACACACACAAAAGCCCAATTAGCTCTGTATCACTAAAGCTCTTACAAACACTAATGCATTAATCATTGTAGAACTAAGAGATGAGCATTGGTCTGTGCTCCTGGCTCACTTCAGTCAGGTTTTAACTTGACTGATGCTGAGAGTTATGTGATGAATCTCCTCCATTCACCTCCACTCTGCAGGAGAGGGAACAGAGATAAAGGCAGAGCACCTCACTGGCCACCCTGACCTCAGTCCATGAAGTCCCTTTGTAAAAACTGACCAAGTCTTAGCTCAGGAATAAGCACATCCTAGGCTCAGGTCCAGAGGAGCATCAATCCTCCATATGCTTTCTGTTACCCTGTTACAAAATCTAGATGTTGCTTAAAATCATGGAAAGCCTAAAAAAGACATGAGAATAGACAGGAAAAGGCTAAACAGCAAAATAAGTGTTTGGTTCTGTAAGAGATGCACAAGCACACAAAAGCAAGCTGACTCTAGGTAGAGCTTTTCAGATTACTTGAACATCTTTTTTAAAAAATGGATTAAAATACAGATTCCCCCTATTATTTTTCAATAATAGAAGTGCAGCACAGAACAACTCACTAGTGCCACAAACTACTTTTTCATTCCTGTTTTTGTTTCATGCTTCAATATCTTCTTCCAGCTGCTCATGTCTCCTTTTCCTTCTCCTCACTTTGATCTATTAGTTTTCCCCAGAAATGGGGTTTATAAATCATTGTAATGCAGCCCTGGGAAAGACGGTGCTTAGTGCAGGGAGAAATACATTGCAGCTAACAGCCACGGCAGGGAGGAAAACTCTCACCTCGGAGAGGGGCTTTGGCGACAGGTTACGGATGGTGCTGGGTTATTTTATGGCTGCATTCTTGCCATCAGGGGCAGGGCCACAGGGAGCGCTGCCTGCACCCCTCCACTATATTTCAAGCTTCCTTCTGCAGGCAAAAACAAACCGCCCAGGGGCTCACGAGCGAAAGGAGGAGAGGAAAAAATTGCTAAAAGAAGAAGGGGAGGGGAGGCAGGACAGGTGGGGATGGATCGCTGGGTTCCTGCTTTTGCACCATCACATCTTTTTGGGAAAAAAAAAAAAAAAAAAAAAGAGAAGTTTGTGTCTCTTGCACCCTGAAAAGATGGTAATTCCATGCAGGTCCCATCCATTGGCAGCAGTGGCAGGATCCAGCTCACCCAGGAACATTTCCACACCTTTGTGCCAAGGCTTTTGTGTTCCCATTTTGTACTCAGGAAACTTTGCTGCTGGAGGACCTCAGGACAAGGCTGAGCCCACAGGAGCCACCCCTCCAGTGCTTTCCCGCTTTGATCCCCATGATAGCAAATGCAGATGCTGTTTGTGTTGTTCAGAAGTCTTTTTGTATTTGAAACCTAAGGACTGAGCTTCTCTCCCCAGTCGGGATTTTGGAAGTTGGCTATTGTTATTAAAAATACCATCTACAATGGGAAGCTGGGAGCAGTGCAAGGCTGGGCACCAGGTCACAGGGTGATCTCAAAACAGCCTTTCCAGGCCAAATTGGTGGAAGGGCTGTTTTAATGTTTCTGGCACAACACTGTGGCCAACCTGGGTGAAGTTTTGAGCATCTTCCCAGCAAGTGGACATTCCCTGAGTCTCCTCCTGAGAGTCAGAGTTAGTTCTAAATACAGAAAAACCAACATCATCACACAGCCAGAGAGACAAATCTTCATCAGCAGAGGTTTATATACTTTTCTCCTGCCCTGGAGTGCAGCATGGATTAGGAGAACCCATTGCCAGCCCTATTTAATTAGGGAGGAAATCATCATAAATTCCTAAGAGCAGCACCGTCACTGGCAAGCTACAGGCACTTTGAAGCACTCGCTGTGTTTTTAGGATGACCAGCTCCTAATAAGACCACCCCAGGCAGACACACCAACCTTTAGTTCCTAAAGCACACAAAAGAGACACCATGCTGGAATCTTACCTCTATCTTTAACAAAGCATTACCCCCTCCTCACCCTCTTCCCCATAATTGCCTTGTTATTGTCATTGGTGCCATTGTTCATTGGCTCGGCCCTAGAGAGGCCCGAGGGAGCAGTTCTGCCTTAGCTAAACCAATATCTCCTGCAATAACCCCCTGCAGTTTCCCCTTTGCTATCCCATGTTGAATAAATCCTCCATCTCTGTTTGCTGAATGATCATAAAGATATGATTGAAGTTTCAAATTTATTGTTTCCTTCGAATCGAGGAGCTACTCCAATAATGCCAGAGCCTGCTTGCTGACTGTTTTCTGACAGGATACACAGAAAGGGAGATTTGTAAGAGCAAAAACAAGAATGCAGAGATTAGAGGCAGGCATTTTCTAGACATGCAGTGCACACATATGCACTCATGTAGAGGAGCTGGATTCACACACACACTGCCAGAGCATCCTCTGTCCAAGGATCTCGCTGTGCTTCCCAAGCACCCTGCCAGGCAGGGTGTGCACACAATATTTCACTCTAACAGC
Source organism: Anomalospiza imberbis (assembly GCF_031753505.1). Taxonomy (NCBI): domain Eukaryota; kingdom Metazoa; phylum Chordata; class Aves; order Passeriformes; family Viduidae; genus Anomalospiza; species Anomalospiza imberbis. The sequence continues at coordinate 4,200,249 of NC_089701.1, read as the reverse complement.
AAATCTGTCTCGAGCAGCCACACAAGGGAGCCACAAGAATTGGTTGCTGGGTAAAGAAGGATCCTAACTAAAGACCTCGCTCAGCTGTACAAAAACTGAAGTGGCTGCTGGAGGCTGGCAGAGGGCTCCATGTTAAGGTGGTCCTTACTGTCAGCCTCAGGCTTCACATGCCATGAGTTCCCTCAGAGCTGTGTTCATGCAATCCTCTGGATGCCCGGGATGCTCTCTGGGGAGTGCAGAGAAACCCTCTGGCTCCTATGGGAGAACGTCCCAGACGTTTCCTCTGATCAAAGCACCAACACCCAAAAAAACCACACCAAAGGGGCACTGCACTTACAGAGAAAAGCAGCTTCCTCCTGAGGACACCCAGCCTTGCACCTCCCTGCTGAGGCAACAGCCTCCCAGGGAATCTGGTGCAGGATTTTGACCTCCAAGTTGGGATAATTATCACCTTCCCCAATGCTGTTGTCTTGGCCTGGGTGTCCTCCTTTCCCTTCAGCCCATCCCAGCAGCTTTAAGTGAAGCCATCTCCATTATACAGCTGGATCCTGGGAATTGCACAGCATGGGGCACATTGCTATTCAGGTTCAGGTAAATATTAGTTTTTTAATGAATAAACCACTGCAAAGCTGCAGTGAAAACAAAGTTTGTGATGTAGGTGTCAAAAATCTGAACAGAACATCCAAAACACCTTCCCTCAGCCTTGTGGCCGCAGCACATTTGCTTTTCCCTGATTCACAGCCATTTATGCTCATTCCCACTTCAACAAAAACCTATAAAACTCTTACAGCGTGATGCAGTCCTAAATTAAATGCACTTTAACATTGCTATATAACAAGGGAGTCTTAGCTCTTTTAAATTAATGCATGCAGCTGAGAAGGGAACCTTTCCTGGAAAATTTATTCCGCTTTATTTGGAGAAAACCCCACCTCGTTCCACCTTCTCTGAGAGCAAAGATGATTTTGTGTGTTATAATGAGGAATTTGTAATAATGAGAGCATTGTATGTTCCAGTAACTACGAAGCCAACAACAGAAGACTTCTGAGCAGCAGTGTTTGTGTGATGTATGGTAATATTTTTCCTCAGTGCATTACAAAAGAAAAAAGCAAGATAAAAATATCTTCCATTTTCTCCCTAATTTGTAGTTTTCTGGTGTTAGCAAGGCTTATAAGACACATGCTCCCAATTAGCTGCTCCTCTTAATTTAAATGCTTCATAAATTATCTCCTGCGCTTGTGGATTATCACTTCATAATGCGAGTTAGCATTTAAATAAATAGCTGCGATGTAGGAAATTAGAGAGGTTTACAGTCTGAGGCAGCAGCATAATGAAGGAAAATACCACAGCAGCTGAACAGGGGTTGGGAGGGATACGGTGAGGCAGAGATTTTTTTTTTCCCCCTTTTTACCTTTTAGCAACAAAATTTGGACTGCAGCGGGGAAAATATGGGTCAGAACTCCAGCAGAGCAGGAGCCTTTTGTAATGGCTGAACACAAAGGGAACATGGAGAATTCTTCAGCACGTAAAACGTCTGATTTAGCAAATATGATGCAATTAGGAAGTGACTTTTTCAAGCCAACTCTTGGTTGCCTCAGAAGGTTGCCCCTTTGAAAGCAATTGGGCTGCTCATGTACGTCATAGTTGAGCAGTACCCAACCTCTTATGTTCTATCCTTTAAAAAAAATGGGAGTGGAGAGAAAAACAGCAAAACGAAGCAGAGCTAGAATTGTATTGAGAAAATTTGGTGGGGAAAGCAATGAGGGAGCTAGATGTAGAATTATGGGGAATTTTAGAAATATATATAGAGTGAAGAAAGCAAGCATTAATTTGTAAGCCACATAACTTCTGCCATGTTTTTAGCACCATTAATAAGACCAAACTATAGGCAATGAGAGTTTTTAAATCATTGACAGCAACTCCCCATTGCTATTTCAGCCCAGTTTCACAATTATTGTCCTAAACAGAGAAAATTATGAAGACAGGGCAGGGTAAAACCTCATGACACCTCCTTGGAGGATTAAGGCTCTCTCCAGTACTTGCTGGTCTTGCCTTTGGTGTCACTGCTGCATTTTCTGCCACAGGAGAAAACTCTGGGCAGGAGTCAACCCTGTTTGACTGCCACTGAGCTCCTCAGGAGATGAAAACAGACACCAGTGGGCTCAGGACCCTTTGGTGTTCGTCTTGCAGAGCACCCAAGGTTGAGCACTACAGCTCTGGCAAGTTCAGCTATCGCAGCTCCCTGCTTGCTCACACACACAAAATGTCAAAATCGTGGATATTTTTTTTCAAAAACACTGGAAAATCATAGAAGCTTTGACAGCCTTGACCAAAGTCCAGCCTTAGGCAGGAGTAAAGTTATTAGTTACCTTATTTCCTGGAGAAAGCCTGACACATTAGGATTTCACAGCAGCTGGCTGTAAGTGTAATGGGCAGGGTGTGATTTTGCTCCCTGGGTTTTGCAGTTACATTTCAGCAGGTTGAATACATTTTGCTATAGGACAGAGCAAATGATTTGGGCAGGTTCTTGCATCAGCACAAGGCCCTCGGTGCTTAATGGGAGTTGTGCCCAACTGACAGCACGATTTGAGTGTCTGCTGTATTTAATATTCTTCAAGAGTGGGGTCAAATTGTCTCATCATTTACATCCCTACAGCCCTGCTGATCCCAGGGGAACTGCACTTCCTCTGAACTCAACAGGAATGAACATGGGCAACTGGACTGAAATCTGCTGGAAGAAGATTTCTGCCTGGACCTCTCAGGATTCAGGTGGAGTCTGCAGCTGCTGCTTCGAGACACAGCTCACCCTGCAGAGAGTTCAAGTCAGCACAGCAGGAGTCTTGTTTCATCCTATAATTTTCTATTCCAACCCGTAGTGTTTAGAAAGTGGAAAAGGGACTGATCCCACTCCTACCAACATCTGAAAGTTTACAGCTCTTCATCTCTCCAAGTTTGCAGGTGCTAAAAGAAAGGCTCTGGGAGCCAAACTGTACCTGTGCTCAGCCCTGAAGTGGCTCTGTCCTCTGGGGCATATTTGCATCTCTGTTATCACTTTGTCTTCTGAACCAGGCAGGAATGGCCACAGGTGTTCCTGGCTTATTCTGTGCCTGAGCCTGATAAGCCTCAATTTCTCTGGACTAGGAGCACACAGAAAGCAGCTCTTCTATCCCAGCTGCAAGGGCTCTTCAGGTCTAAGAAAGACCTTGCCGAAGTCTTGAATTCTGAATGCAGGAGACAGGACTGGAAGCCCCAGGACTGGATTCCTTCAGGGAGATGGTGCCACTTTTTTTACAGAATCACCTTTTCTTCCTAAAGGGCGTTTTAAATAATAAAATTGGAAGCTGCTGCATATCTTTCCAACTGATCTACTAATCATATTTCTTCAAATTTTATATCCCTGACCCTTGTAAAGGGATTGCAAGGAAGGCATTTTTTAAGCTGCATTTTAATAAGTCAATATGAAAGCTCAAAATTATTTAAAGCTTCTTAAATAGGATTATATTTGATTTCTTGTGGGAATAGTGAGGGATAGTCTAGTAAAGACGTTCTGTCCTGCTGAGGTTTTATTACATTAAAGAAACAGCATCCTTTTTTAACAGCAAAAACTTTATCTATTCTCTAATGAAAATGGAGATTATTCTGCACATGAGGCGACTGAAGTTGGTAAATTCCTGCATCTTTGATCAGAGATTAGAGTTTCTCCTTGACTGAAAGCTGAGAGATTCCTGAACCAGAGGTTCATGTGAATTTAACAAGTCGTCTCCTCATCTAAAATATTTGAATTTTCTTCTAGGAGGTACCACAAGTGTATTGACTTCAGACAAATTCTGCTGTGAAATAACAGGTAGCTCTCAAGGCAGCCAGTATCTCATTTGCAGCCAGGGATTTAATTTGGCCTAAGAATCAGAGGTCTGTGCTGCTGAGGAACTATTTTACTATATAGGAAATGTCATATCCAGTCTGCTCTGAAAGGCCCACAGTCAAATTCTCACTTGTATTCAACTCCTTTAATGTCAGTGTGACTTATATGAAGGCTACACTGGCATCACATAGCTTAGTATGTTCTATTGCACCCATATAAAAGCAGGGGAATCAAATAAAAACTACCCATATGAAGTTGGAGCAGCAGCAGGGAGTTACATGGTGTAAGCAGCAGCTTCACTGAGCTGAGTTGCTCTGGACATAATCTGGGCCAACATCTGGTCTTGAGAACATAAAGGGATTTTTCTTGAAGTAGCAGATGGGGAGGTTCAAAGAACAGATATTATTAAGGATGAAACACAAAGAAAAGGTCATAACTGCTGAAAGGGGACAGAACCTTAAAAAAAAAAAAAAGAAAAACCAAACCAAAAAAAAAAAAGCCATTGTCCATTCTCTTTAACAATTAAAGAATGTTCTCTCATTCTGAAGTAGCCCACACCCCTCTCTCAGCTAAACCTGTGTCCTCATTGAAGCCAGTCACCGATCAATAGCATTCCCTGGCAGAGTTTGACTTCAGGGTTTGCAGCACAGCCAGTATCTCCAGGGATGTGGTTCTCTTGGAAAAGACAACCCCACTACACCCTTTCCAGATCCTCTCTGGCCCCACTATTCTCTGGGAAGTCAACAGCAAAGATGGCAAAATTGCTTTTTTTTTTTTTTTTGCCAAGCTGCTGCGTGTTATTTTACCCGCATTTTACCCTGAGCTCCCAAATCTGCTGCCACATCAAAGACAGAATTATTTTCTTGGTTTTCCCACACTGATCTGTCCATCCATGCCTCCATTTTCCCACTGCTCACTGCTGTTGCTTTTGGGGAGAGCAAGGACTCAGAAAGGTCCTTCTCCATCCAGCTGTTCCAGGACCACCCCATGCTGTCCCAAACCTCCCTGCCATTGTCCCTACGTGTCCTCAAATCTATCCCAGGCCCATTCTGTCTCTTAGAGGTGAATGATGATTTTAGCTCAAGAAAAATCAGGCACAGGTAAGACCTCACTCAGCAGTAGCTGTAACCTGCACATTCATTTAGCCTCAATAACCTGTGCCTCCTGCCAAGGGCTTTGTCTTCTGACTACAGCCCACGTTTCTTCCTCAGGACTGAGAGCAGGCAAGGGCTGATGTGAACTTCACAAGCTGTGACACCCTCTACAGAAACACATGTGCTTCTTTGACCTTCAGCGCTGGCACAAAAACCTTACACAGACACAAATTTATCTTAAAGTCAGGAGCAGATTTAATAGAGCAGGAGAAGATCGTTTTCAATATTTCCATCTCAATTATAGTCAAACACCTCGGTGAGTCTCAGCCTTTGGGGCTGTACCTGGGCTGGCTGCTCCCAGCGTGGAGACTGTCGGCAGAATCAGCAGAAATAGCACAACTGGGCAAGGTGTTGGTGATTTATCAATGCTGAAGTAATTCATCCTGACACGGAGGCGCCGAGGAGGAGCTCAGGGTCCAGCAGGTGCCCCCGAAGACCTGAGAGTTATACGGTGCCACACATCGACAGTGGCAGACCTGGGATCTGACTCCTTAGCAAAAAACATCCTTTTTTTTTTTTTCTAAAGCCATTTTCAAACAGCAGAAAGAAGCACTCTTGTTACAGAGAAAGGCAGTTTTAACAGTTGCAATGCTGTACTGCTAAAATTGTCCCTTCAACAGCACATTATCTACTAACTCCATAAGGAGTGACTAATATTCAGAGTCCCAGAATTTTGGGGCAAACAGGATTTTTCAATGAAAAACTGCAAGGTGAATACACCCATGAAGACAAATGCAAGTATTGTGTACACAAATACTTTCATATCTGCCTGGCTCTTTAAAACCAAAATGATAGAGTTCATTTGCATTTAGATCTCTTTGGCTCCTTCTTTTCATCTAAAGACAAATCCTCACAAAGGCTGCTTAATTAGACCAAATTAGATTTCCACCTAGTGGCTTGTCATTCATTAGAAAACGCTGTTCTTTTTTTCAGTTTTGGTAATTATAAGCTGGTCTCACAGTGTTCACTTCAGGTTCAAAGTCTGACTTGCATTCATGATTTTGTGCAGATGAGAGGAAAATTATTCAGTCGCATCAAGTCTGCCCATTTTACAAGTTGGATAAAGATCATTGCTGGAGTCTTTTATGTAATGGGGTATACTCTTTCTTAAGTCTTTAATGATTAATTGTAATAGCATATCTCATGGCAATTTTCAAGACTAAAAGCTAAGTGCAAACAGTGGGAATGTGCAGTGAGTGTATCAGACAGTGGGTGCTTCCCTGGACTGGGGTTTCTGTGTCAGGCTCTGTGTGTGTGGCCCTTGCTTGTTGGTGTTCCAGCCCTGCTGGGAGCAAGAGAATGGCAAGGGGCTGGTGCCAGGGGTTGTGTAGGGAGAACCTGGGCTGGAAGGGCTGCCTGCCTTCTCTTGTTGTCCTCTCTAACCCAGCATGAGGGACACCTCTGCTGCTGGCCTTACACAGAGCACGGCTTCTAGAGGGGAAAATCATTCAAATCCACACCTGACACTCAGAGGTAGGTGTCTAATAAGGCTGAAGCTCCTAGGGCAGGTCAGTCAGGAGCACAGGTTAGTGGAGATTGCACTTGTAGATGTGCTCTGGGTTAGCAGTGTGGGTGATCTGTCTGGAGTACTTGTAAAAGGAGTTAAACTCACAGCAAGATCCTTGAGCTTTGCCATTTCTGACTCCAAAGGCAGCAGTTTGCCCAACCATCACCCTTTTCTCTGGAAAGAGAAGGATTCTTACACTGCTATAGAAGACTAGAATGATTTGGTCTCACTGTCTTCTTTCCCCAGTACAAACTCCATTCCCTTTGCTGTCCTGCATGGGCACACTGATTCCCTGCCTCAGTTTCCCCTTTATTACAGAGTGTTAATGCTCAGTGGCATGCTTTGAAGCTTAATAAATCAGGGACAGATCTTGTGGTCGTCCATCAAGCAAAACTTCCTTTGGCTTTGACCTTTAATGCTTATGAAAAGCTTCGAAGACAACTGCCAACTTATTATTAATAATCTTCTTGGGAGTGGAAGTTACAACCAGTTGGCGCCAGGCAGCCCAGCAGCCACCAGCCCCTGCTAGGATTTCTTCTGCACTAACAAACCCAGATTTTTCAGGTGTGTTTTTATAACAACATTCTTGTTTTACTTTCTCACAAAAAAAAAAAAGGTAAGTTTTTCCTTCCACCTTTAAGAAAAAAATCTCATCAAATTTGCCTTTCTCAAAACACTGAACATTCTCTTTCTCATCTACCTAAACCTGATGTTGAGTTACTGTCCCCCAGAGGCTTTCAGTAGCTCAGTTCTGATGTATCCCTGCACTTTGTAGCTCACTGCCTTCTTAGAGTGTAATCAAACATCAAGCTAAGTAGCAAATAAATCTCCCGATCTCATAAGCTGCACAGCAAGATCATGTAAATGCAAATGAAGGGCTTGATTTCAAGCTGTCGCGGGGGGAAGGAGGGAAAAATGCTGGGCCCTGTCACTGCAATCACTTCACTCTGCAAGTGCAGTAAATCTGCAATAATAATAGTAATGGCAGCGTGACGGGAGGCTTTACTGTACAAGGGGGTGCAATGAAAAGGGGAACAGAAGGTAGGAAGGAGGCAGGGCCTGGCAGGCTGAAAATGCACCGGCACAGAGTTTGCAGGTGTCCACAGGGCAGAGCCAGAGAGGAGGGGATGGGGCAGCCCCGGCTGAGTTGGAGCACAGAGGATTCATGGATTTGCACAGCATCCCCTCCCAGGGAAAGGCTGTAGAGGCAGGGATTAAAAATCCACATCTCAATCTCTTTTTGTACCTCTCTGTGTGGACACGTCTCCCACCTCTCTCAGTCATCTTTAGAAAATTGATGCAATGTGTGTTGCTGGGCCATGAACACCAGGGGACAGAACACAAATAAGTCTTGCAACAAAACCTGGAATCCTTAAAGATTTTGTACTTGCTTAAACCTTTGCAATGCCTCCATCTCTAGAAGCAGACCCCTTTCAGAGCCTTCCTCTTCCTTCGCAGCAAACATTTTCCAACACTCAAATACAAATCCAGGGCTCAAGCCCAGGGCTGCAGAGATCAGGAACTACCTGGCAAAGGTTCAGGATAACTCAGTACACCCAACAGCACTCACTTTGCAGCCAACCAAGGTCCCCACTGATCAAACACCCCCAGCACTGCACCATGACCAGTGGGAGCATGGCACCCTGCAAACCCAGCCCAGACACACCTGGTTCCACCAGAGAAATTATCATGTCCAAGAGGAAAGGATGCATCAGCCAAGCCCTTAAAGACAGTTTGAGAGAGCAAACAAAGCCTCAGCGCTCATCTCTGCTAGCCCTGAGAGGTGTTGATCTCTGCTGGGTGCTCTGGGAATGCTTCAGGATAAGGTCTAGAGCTGTCTTTTCCAAACTGGCTGGATAAACAGCATTTAGGATGCTGGATTTTCCTCGCTGAGGTTGTAAAGGGAGAAAACTTGCAGAAGGTACCCAGAGAAAATTAGGACCGCCTGGGATGCAGAGAGAGACGGTTTTAATTAGAGCCAAGAGGTGGGAAATAAGGCAGAGAAATGACATCTTAATGAGGTTTAATGAAGTTGTCTGCTGATGGGCACAGCTGTCAGACAGATCTGTATTCCAGCCAAGCAGCTTTGTGACAGGCTAAACCTGAACACAGGGAACTGTGCTGGAACTGGGGAAGAAATTAAAAAAAAATACCTTCTGCATCAACTTTGGCTCAGTTTCCCCACTGCTTCATGACAGAGCACACATATAATGCCCCAGGACAAGCAAATGAAACCAGCCCATGAGCTGGAAACAGCACTTTGCTAATTTATGAATGAGAAAGGCTGTAACTGTGGATTGCACCAAGCAAGATTCATTCCTGCTACATTCTTCCCCTTCTTTGCTTTTGTAGGTAAAAGATGTTGGCAGGCAACCAGAGTCCTCTGAGTTCGTTGATTTTTCTTCAGGCACAGATTCTCTCCATGTTCAACATATTGGACCAGATTTTTTTTTTTTTAATTAATTATCCAGCACCTTCAGCTTTATTTATTCAGTGCAAAGTGACTGTAAAATGCCACCTGATCATAAAAGGAAACAGCATGCACTCATTTTGTGATGGAGTAAACACCCAACTGTGTTAACTTAGGTGCTCTGCAGAGGGGACTCTTTAAATCCCGTAATTTCTTCCATTCTACAGAGTTCTGCACTCGAGGCCTGGAAGCTTTGCCACAGGTTACAAACCTCTCTCCTGCCCTGCAGTTTCTCAGTGATTTTTCTCCCATCTGACACACCTTTGCCACCATAGCAGATTTCTGACCTCGCTTCCCTGATCCGTCATCAGAACACGATCGCAGGAAAAGGCCTTTTCTCATGCATTTGAGGAACATTACACCATTTCCCTTGCACACCAGTGACAACTAACCTAAAAATAGCAGTAAATACAGGAGGAACAGATCAGCAGTGAACGCTCCTTTATCACGGCTGGCAGCGCTTTGCACGAGCTCCCAGCACGCATGGAGTGCACACACGGTTTGTCACTGCCAGGTGACACCGCAGCCCTGGTGGCCCTAAAACCCCACTCAGTCCCCTGGTGCTTGGGACTGGACAGGGGACAGTCCCTCCCTGTGCTCAAGGCTCTCAGGAGGGATGTGGGGAAATGCAGCCGTGCTTGCATCACCTCACTGAGTCGATGGCTTTTAGAAAGGGCTCTATGCAGCAAAGGAGGTGTAGTTTCACCCAGGGCAGGTCCCTAAAACTCATTTTCTGGGGAATTTGTGCTCCTGAGAGCTGTGGAAATGCCACACCTCCTTTAGAGTGTCACAAGTGTAAAAGCTGGAGGAATTACAAGCATATTTTAGAGACCTCAATACAGAGCCCTCTGGAAAGGTGCCTGTTCTGGACAGGCGTTATTAACCCTCACTCTTCGGGTAAAACTGGCTCAGTGAGAGTTTTGCCTGAGCTGAGGGTGATGTAGAAGAGCACATTGGAAAGCAGCCACCAAGCTAGCAGTGTACAGGGGAGCCATGGCTGCTCTCAGGCCCTGGCCAGGGTTTGCACAGTGCTGACTGGGAGTAAAAGGAAAATTTTGGTGTGGACGATGTTCCTACGCAAGCAGCTCCAGTGAGCTGGGTCCCTTATCAACCTGCACAGCGTGAGCCTGCCATGGTGGCAAGCTGGAGGTGGTTCATTTGCTGATTCTTTTTCGCTGTGTGAAAAGGGCTGCATTTGATTGAGCAGCTCCAGACCCAGAGTGTTCACTCTGCAGCGTGATAATGGCCATCTCAATGTCAGTGTTCAGTGGTTCACCCATGAGAAGCACCAGAGAGGTATTTCAGCACTTTCATTCTCCCAACAAGTCCTACCAACACTGTCAGCACCCCAGCACTTCTAACATCCTTCCCATGGGAAATAACCTGTCCCAAAGCACCACATCCTGCCCTCAGGGCTCCCGGGGACTCTGCTCCAGCTTTCCCTATGCCAGGCTCTTTCCCCTTCCCTCCCTTTCAAGCAGCAATGAGGTTTCAAGACACACATCCTGCAGTGACTTCACCATGGAGATGGGCGGGTGGAGACAAAAGGGTGAGGGGAGGTCAGTTAATCCCACAGACACCACCAGGCTGGGACACACATGAGCTGGGGAAGAGTTCATTTGAAAACTAAATAGAAATTATGTTATTGAGCTGAAGTTCTTTTCTGTGCTATAAACCCCAGGCTCTGCTCTCCCTTCTTCATCCCCCTTCTCCTCCTCCTGCAGCATGCCCTGTGTCTTGATTATTCCCTGCCATGTGATTGTGCCTGGGGAAGTTTGTGTCAGTTTTTGGGGAGGATGCACAACTTGGAAATGAAATAACTCAAAGTAAAGCTAAGACTAGCTGCTGCCTCCCAGCAGACACCACAGCTGGGCATCCCCACCAAAGGAGAGATTAACCAAACAAGACTTCAAGTCCATATCTATTGAGTCAGGATCTCTATTTCCAGCAAGGCTAGGTCTCTTTATAACTCAAAAGCTAACTTGTGTGAAATTCAGCTTCTTTAGGCTTCATCTCCTTTTTGCACTGTGACACTCGTTTGTGCAGTGGGATTCAAGCCCTTGTCAAATGGACACTCCTGGTACTTGTGGCTGTGTTCTATTACAAACTTCTGGTTTGGGGGGCTTTTTCTTATCAGAAAAGGTCTTTATGCTTCTCTATTAATGTTCTATATGCTTCTCTATTCCCTTTTCTGCAGCCAGAACTTGGAAAGCCCATGAGAAACTGCTACACCCTGCCAGGCCCTGATTTTACCTATGGGATATACATGTGCAAGAGAGATGGAGGAGTCCCTGAAGGTAGGACACTGCCCCTAAAACAGAGACCTAATGAGACAATTACAAAGTCCTAATGCTAGTAGGAAGTCTCTTCTCCTTCCCACGGCTCTTCAATACTTCTCATCAAGCTGGAAGTGCAGAACTCCAACGTTTACCCACTTTCATTAATATCACCCCAATTGCTTGGTGACCAGTGAAGTTTCTCTGTCACACTGGAAACTTTCAGAGACTCACACAGAGCCCAAGCAGCAAGGGTGTACCTACAAAAGGTGATGCACCTGGGCACTGTCATAACTTTGTCAGGGCTCCTGCTTTGTGCTCTCAGGGACAAATTCCCTGTAAAATCAGACATCCTGAGCAAGCCAGGGTGGAGGGTGAGAAGACATCCAATTCAGATGGGATATGGGATGTGGTGGGACAGTGTATGAAGCTCACAAAAGGAACTTTAGCCCCACAAGACCCCCATGCACAGTGCACACATGTGGCAGCAGCTCTCGGGCCACAGAGAGCAGGCACAGACTTTCCCAGGCATTTTCCTGGGGAAAGCTGTGAGAAAATCAGAGAAAAGAATGAGAAACAATTCTTATCTTCACTTGCTGCACTTGTCATGCACATGTGGAACGTGTCATGGAGATTTGTTTACCAAAGGGTGATTTTGTGATTGGTCACTGGTGATGGTGTTTGGATTGATTGACCAATCTGGTCAGTCTGTATTGGACTGTCTGTAAGACTGATGAGTTTCTAACAGAGAATAGTATAATATAGTGTGATATAATAAATTGATTGATCAGCCTTCTGGAATCATGGAGTCAATGCTAATTATTACCCAGCTGGGGGCTTACAGCAACACACACACACATCAATCTGCTTTCCCAAACAGGAGCTAACCAAGATGCCTCCTCTTTCTCTCTATTTCCTTCCACCTCCAGCCATAGGCCACTGGGATTCAGTGAAGGCCAAGCCTCATAAAAGGGTCATGCCCCGAGACTTCGTGGCCATGGGCCGAGCGGCTGTGGATGAAGGCTGCACCACAGCCCGGGAGTTTGCTCTCTACTACAAGTACATGGACATCCGCTGCAAAGACAAGGGGATTCTCAGATATGGGGGCAAGGTACCTCCAGGCATGACTTTCGGCAGGCCACCACGGTAAGGGGGAAGGTTTGAGCCCTCCTCAAGATGAAATTATCCCTTCCTATCCTCACACCTACATCCCACCCCAATCTTAGCTACGACAGTCCCCAAAACAGAACCGTCCTGAACCTGGGTATGCTGAGTCACAGCATCACATCCATGTCTGATGACACTCCTGTCAGATAATCAACTACCTGAATCTAACACACATGCCACAGCACAGCCTCACTTCACCTGTAGTATTATGGGCTTGAAGCCTCTTAAAAATATCTTCAATGCCATCCCTTCAATTTAAAAGAATATGAAGAGCTGTCAGCCAGAAAACTGGAATCCCAGGGTCAGAAAATCAGAGCAACAGCATTTCTACCTGTCTGCACTGGTAGAAACACACTGGTGGAGTTAAAGATCAGTTCAAGTTCTTTATCCTACTCTCTCCCACTTAGTTCATTGCCCTACATTGGGCAGAAATTGGGAGTAGAGCAGGATAGAGGCAAAGAAGCTTTTTCCCTGTCAGTGCAACTGCAGCACAAACCAGTGCTCAAAGCCTCTCAAAGTCCTGCTACTGCTGGAGCCCAGGGGGGTTTCTTGCTCTGTGCAGGTCTGGACCAGACATTAGGTTTTATTTTAAGAGCTGGATAATAATCACTACCAGAAAAATAACAGCTACAAATTCTAGAGAAAAGACATGATGAACAGCACCTTGTATTTTACATGATAGTAAATGGGCTTTGCATATGCAAATTGAATGGATTTTAAAATGGTATTTAATGACAATTTTCGTAGCAGACATTAACATTAATTGCATCAAAATGAAAATGTAGCATTAGCTTGCTGTTAGCTGCAAATGCCCTAGCTATAAAGCTTTATCTTTATCAGTATCAGCCCTCATCCATGTGACAGGGCTGCTCTGCAAATTGCAGGCAAAAGGGCTTTTATGTTGCAAAAGTATCCCCCAATGCAGGCCAAAATCAACATCAATTTTGCTTTATTTCTTCATAAACGGAGGTTAAATAGCTGCCTGTAAGAAGCCCAGGCATGCTTCAAAAGTTTTAAGGAAAATCTGCAGACCCCACAACAGCAGAAGAAGTGAGAAAGGGCTTTTAATTTAAAGTTATTGTTCCACAACTTGCCTACTCCTTAATAGCTACCTTTTATGCAGACTGATTGTATTTATCCCTTTACTTTAAAAGCACTTTATAGATAAAACCAAATTACTGGCATTATCAAGGAGTTGTTACAGCCATTTTGGTAAAAGTGGGAGTTTAACACACTTTTCCATGACTGGCAAGTTAAAGAGACAAGTCTTTGGTGAACATTCCCAGGACAAGATGATCCCTGGTCACAGCAAGACCCATCTTCCTAAAAATGACCTGGTTGTCAATGGATTTCGTTCAGTTGGGTTTGGACTCTTAGCCCTGTATGAGTGGGATCTCAGTGCTGCTACCTGGGAAGGTGCTCCCAAGTAAGGCACATGCTTGTCTGGGGGCAGAAGAAAACAGCGACAAAAGGTCATTTTTTCACAACTCCAAGCACTTCACGTCTTTAAGAAATAACAGATCTGATCAACATCTCGGATGCAGTGAATTTTTCAGCAAGAACAGCACCTGCCTGTCATCCCCCAGGACTGACAGTGTGGCTGAGGAGGCCAGAGAGCAAAGGTGCTTTCCCATGGCACTGGAAGCAGCTGGAGACACCCTGCCTGATGATGTGGTGCTCTGGGACAGCCCAGAACCCCGGTGCAGACCCTGCCCAGTCTGCACCCACTGCCCTGTGGCAGCTCTCTGCACAGTGGGAATTGCAGCTGGTGCCAGCCCACAGCCTCGGGGCTGGGCTGCTTCCCTGGGAACCCAAATAACTCAGCAGCTGTCACAGCAACGTGGCTGGGGTCGGTGGGTAATGGGCAAGGGGCTTCTTGAGCCCTGGCAACTCATCTGCAGCCCCTCCTCAGGCCCTGGGCTGTGCTGCTAAAGGTTTCTGTCTTCTGGAGACACCAGGGTCAGGAGCTCTCCCTAAGTTCACAGGTTGGAGCTCTCCTGGATCATCCCAAATAGAAAAAAGCACCAAAGCTGTGGTTGCTATTAGTGCCTTGTTAATCACTGCCTGGCCCTGCTGCTGCTCTAACTCAGATCACTTGTGCCTCTGCTTTCTACTCACGGTGTGTGCAGCGTTTCACCAGGCAGCCTCAGACACTGCAGCAAGCTTTCTGAAGCTTTGAGGCTTCTTTCCTTCCTTTTCCTGGGATATTTACCTTCAAAGGTCACCCATACCCCTCTATATTCCCCCTGGGCACCTTCCAGGGGAGAGAAGCAGCTCTGCTTTTTGCTGATTCCCCCCCATTCTCTCCCTCCCTTTTCCCAGAGTAATGTTTGCTACGAATCACGTGCCCAGCTTTGTTGTGAGAGTCATAAAAAGGACATTTTTCATCTCTCCTTTTTCCTGCTCTCGCTCCCTTCTCTCTCTCAGTAGCAGACAGAGATTTATTCCTTCCCTGATGCCTGTGGCATTTGGAGCTGGGAGGGGTCAGGGGAGGCACTGATGGAACATAACAGATAATGCAGTGGTTCCCCAGGGGCTTGTCCAGCTCCGGAGCCGATCCATCAGCAGGCAGTGCTCGTGCCAAGGTCAGCAGTAACGAGGATGGGCTGGGGTCCCAGCCTCCCCCGTGGGGCATCCTCCAGCCAGGCTCCCCCAGTTCATGCTCCAGCTTCTGAGCTCCACAAGAGCTGCCTTGTGCAACCACACTTTGCAGGATTGGACACTGAGTGCACATGCTGGGCTCACAGCACACAGGCTCAGCTTCTCCTCTCCCAGCCCTCCTCCCCACCACACACAGGTCCACAGGCTCATCTTCCAAGGAAAATTCTCATCTTTGACAGCCACCTCCAGGAGCTAAACCCCATCCACGTGCTCTGTGCACAACACATTACAGAGCTGCTGAGGGTTGCTGTCCTCCCAGGTCTTTTCATTCAATATACCCCACAGGTGTGTCCAGCTCCCATACTCTGCAATAATGACCTTGTTTTACAAGGAGGAGGCTGGAGGGCACTGAGTGGGCTGGGATTTGATGATACTGGAGACCTCCAGGATCTTCACTGGTGTCACTTCAGCCTGCTATTCAAGGTGCATTTGGAAACCTCAATAGGTGTCCAGACATATATTTATCCTCCTGACCACCTTTTCTGGCTGAACTTCACTGTGCACTGAAATCAGCCAACATTAAAGGATCATTTTTGGAATGAGAAATAAACGCAAAGATGTGGATGCTGTTTACAGCTAGATTTTAGATGCTATTGATCTGTGCAAGGTCACACAAGGAGTTTGAAGCCAGAACACTCCAGCACACAGTTGGTAGCCTGAGCACCAGTTCTGTCCCCAGGAGCGAGCAGGACAGAGTGCACCCTCAGCATGAACACACTGCCCAGCCCTGCCAGGAGAACAAAGCTTCCAGTCACCTCTTGGTGAGCATCCTAAATCTGCCTGCTACGCCCCAGAACCTATTCCTGGACACAAGGACTGCACAGACGTGCCATCCTCTGCCATCCTGCACCTGTACCTGCTCCAAACCCTGCATGGCCATAACCCTGCCTCCCACGGGCTGCCATGCACTTGGCAGTTGGCCTGGAGGTTGGGCTGACCTTGGGTGTGCTGGCAGGATTTCCCTGGCACTCTGTCATTCCCAGGGCTCCTGCCGGGCCCCCGCCCACTGTCTGCCTTCGCTTCAACTGTCCCTGTCCTGAATTTTACAGCCCATTTTCCTTCTGTCTTCATCTCCTGTCTCCATTCCACCTCCCATTCTCTAAAACTGCTCTTAATCCTTCGGCAGCTGTTTTCATCATGTCCCTACAGCAAACTCACCTCTCCAAAGCATTTGGTCACTGCAATCTCTCTTCTTCAAACTTACACCTGGCCAAGGGCATCAGTTACCCAGTACCTCCTCTTTAATTGGTGTCATTTGCAACCATCCCAATCTTTCACCTTCCCTGGGAAGGGATATTTCTATGCTCATGCTCTGCTTAGCAATTGGCCTTTCCACCCAAAGTGTCCGTGCTGTTTGCACACAGCCAGAACAAAGTTTAGAAAGCTGCTCAAGAGGTGTTGAGGAAATTCCACTGATAAATTTATTTTTAGGTACTTAAAGAACATTTCAGGTTGCTAATATACGGCTGTGGAAAGAAAGCTAATCTAGATTTAAACCAGCTGCAAAGATGTCAAGGAAATAATGTGTTACTGGGAAGAACCCACCAAGAAAAGGTGGACAGGCAATAAAATTGAATATTATGGCAAGTGTGCATCTGACCCATGATCACTGGAAGCCAAAGAGAGTGTAAAGTCACCAAAATCCTAAAGATGAGGGCAAAAAAAGTTTGACAGAAAAAAAAAACCAACGGAGGACTGACAAAACCAATTGTGAAAATATAACACAGTGAGTGGAATCACTGTCAGGCTCATGGCGACAGAGAAACGCAACCAAGTTAAAAACCACAGGACTCCCATCAGCTCAGATAATTACATATCCTATCCAATCCCACAGTGAAAGGCACTTGGTGCCTCTGCCACCATTCTCACACTGCTAAGATAAGAATTTCTATTTCAAGAGTAGTTTTCTCCTCCTGGAAACGTTCTGGGTACTGTGGTCGCAGAGCTCCCAGCCCCAGCGGCTGCAGCATCTGCTGAGGCAGAAGGACCTGTTACACCCTTCAAAAAATCCTGAGTGCACCATGAAGATACCGATTCCCCTCCAGAGTGGTGATATGCTTGCTGTTAGAGTTTCTGACTGCTTCAGGCTGATGGTTTAAGAGAAAATAAACAGCCAAGTCATGGTTTGACATAAGGTTCAGGTCCTGCACATCAGCCATAGAGATGGGAAAATAAGAACTGAAGGACAGATTTAGATCCCTTATTACCAATTGGTTTACACTGAATAGGAAAGTAATTTACTCTCACACAGACTGGCTGTTGTCTGCGGGTTTATCTCCATTGATTACAGCCAGACGAAGAATTTCTTCCACAGTTTTACCATCTAGAGCTACTTCAGGCCACAAGTGGACCTTTTTCTTTGCCAACTTTTGCTTTTTCAGCTTGAAAAAGCTTTTTCAAAAACAAAAAAGCTTTTTCAGCTTGCTTTCTCAATGAAAACCTGGGTCAGGGGGGAATAATCACAGAATTCTTTCTGTGAAAACAAAGCTTTTCAGCCCTCATCAACATATTTTCCTTTCAAACAAAGTCATGTTCCCACCCAGCCAGAGAGATTCAAGCATGGGATGGAGGTCAAGGGGAAGACCTCGTGGTTTGATTTCTTTTTCTCAGCATTGGAGTGGTTTTCTCTTGGTTTTTCTCTCGTTGGGATGTTTTACATTTGATGGCTGCAGACTGAGCACTGTTCACTCTCAGCCACAGATCTGGACCTCCAGGCAGAACAGCTGTGCCCCAGAATCACATCCCACCTGGGTTTCTCAGAGGATAACAGCAGATAACAGTAGACAAATGTGTTAAAGACAAACCTAAATAATCTTCAATTAAGTCAGCCAAAGGGCATCTCCAACCCTAAAATCAATGCTAGCACACAACTTCCAGCTTGTAAAGCCAGTTATTTAATAGGTAAGAGCTGATTGGTATCTTCACTGCAAGACACACATTTCCATGTGTGCTTTTAGGACCAGTGCAAGCAAACATCTCACTGGGCCTGGGAGGGAATAGTAAAGAAAATTGGTGCTCTTGTAACCATGTGTACTCCTAAGTACAGCTATGAGCATCTGATAAATCTTTTAAAGTGCATGTTTACAATGGATTTTATTCTTTTTACTGTCCTATACGTATGAGCCCTCTGAGCAAAATAACAGATCCTCTGACACTTAGAAGAAGCCACTGCCTCATTGGCTGCCTGCAGTGAAATAATTTATATTGTTATTTCCTCACCCAAATTACAAGGATTGTAAAGAAGCCTCAGAAATTCAGAGTAATCAGTGCTTTGGAGGCTCAGATCCCGCAGCTGCCACACGGGTGGAAGACCCACTATTGCAACTGAGAGTTTTGCCAGCCCAAAGACTGCAAAAAAAAAAAAAAAAAAAAAGGTCCCTGAGTGTTTTCTACCAATTTTTCTCTTGTTATTTTCTTCAGTAGTTAATGGAAAGTGAGGACAAGTGGAGATCATTTAAAAATGATCTTTCGGGCCTCTCCACGGGTTTATTGCCAGGACCTATTTAGAGAAGCATAAAGCTGTAAGGGGGCTATAACTTTACTGTATATTCCACAAGCTATTTAGGAAAACGAGGAGCCTTTGGACTCACACCCAGCTCATTTTGCCATGTCTCCCTCTCCTCACAAACACACCCACACACGTGTGTGCAGGGACTTCTAACTGCTAATTGAATTCACCCTTATGAAAGCCTTAACAAATTGTAAGTGACCTTTTATACAAATTTCAAAGTCAAGGATTCACCACTAACTGCACATCCCTCTTCTGCCATTCACTGTTATGCAAAGCCCACAAACAATTAAAAGAAATAATGAAGAGCCCAGCGGCCCTCTTTCCTAATTAGCTGCAGGAGGCAGTGCTGGGGAGTGTGGTTAAGTGCTTCAATTACCTCGACCCTCCTCGCAGCCCTTGTTAGAAGAGACAGGTCCACGGGCCAAAGGGGAACAATTAAGGCGAGGCAGAGCCCGCAGTTTGCAGGGGGATGCCGGGGCCGTGCCGGCTCTCGCACAAGAGCCAGAGCTGTAATCATACCCCAGCTTCCTGCTGGGCTACACAGAGACAAATTAATGGGAGATAGATTGCTACCTGCAGCCCATCAGTAACCAGGGAGGTAGGAGGCAATACAGCTCTACAAGGGAGCCATAACCTGAATTTCCCTCTGCTCTCAGCCCTCTTTTAGGGCAGAGGGACCTGAGTGCTAATACCTCGCTGCTGCCTACATTTGGGGTACCCCACAGCCCCAAACGGAATCACAGACCCCAGCTTGAGCTTTATTTGCTGAAGTTAATACTGGTGGTAGCTGCCCCAAGGAGCCACACAGTCCAGCGGTGCTGGAGACCAAACTGTTCCCCAGTAAGAAACAGGTTGGAGTCGATCTTGAAGGTCTTTTTCAACCCTAATGGTTGTCTAAGAAACCAGCCTGAGCTGGTGGGAACTGGTTCTGCTGGGAGATTCTATATGGACACTTCTATCACAGGACAAATCCTTCCCAGCATGAAGACACAAGTAAAGAATATAAAAGTGGTGCCCCTGTAGCTATCTCCCCTGGGGACTGAAGGCCCCAAAGGCAGATCCTGACTGTGCAGCAAGAGCACGTCTTAGGTGGAAGGACAGCAACAAGAACTAAATCCCCCTGTAACCACATTAACCTTTCAAGGAAGGGTTAAAGTTTCAGCATAGGCAGTGGTGCAACAACACAATTTTAATGTCACAGGCATGGACAAATTCCATTCTGTGATGGATCAGTTGCATAAGCAGCTGAGCAGGGCCAGATCCTGCTGCCTGGAAGCTGCCACTGGGATTGGAGCAGTGCTCGGGGCAGAGCCCCAAGAGCCACTGCCTGCACCCATCCTGACCAGCAGCTGGAAAAGCACTGCCCTGGCTGCAGAGCCACACACAAACCCCACGGGCTGAGCTCTGCACTAAAATATTTATGTGCTTTTGAATTATACAATTCAAAAAGGGGGGGAAAAAAGCACTCGCAAGTCAAGTTTTTACCCTTTTGCAACAGAACTTAGCAATCAAATTGATTGCACTTTTCAAGCTGGTGTAAACCCCCTTCCTGAACAAAGTCCTTTGCATCCACTTTAGCCAAGCACCTTTTTTTGCAGCTGATATATAAACCTTTGAAAATAAGTTTGAGGAGAGACTGACAACCTTGAAACCTCAAGAGCAGCATGGCATTGACGGGCGCAGCTCCCTGAGCTGAGTATTATAGATAGATTTTAATTTCATTTTAACAAAATAGCTGTCTCCAGTGGAAGAAGCATCAAGAGCTAAATGAGGACCCGTCTTGAGCTGAATCACGTTGAACAGACCTCGGCACTGTCATTGATTTTCTGGGAAGAAAAAAAATGCCTCTGGCTACTAAACCAAATTAGTAGTCACTGATGACCAATTATTTTGCCCCACTGTGGACAGGGAGGCGTACTAAAATTCCAGTTTGTCAGACCCAAGGCTCTCTTCTCAAACGCCTTTCAACAAGCGTGTACCAAAAATCTCTCAGATGGTTCTGACGCCTTCCTGTTTTCGGCAACTTCTCCTTCTCCAAAGTTTTAATGAGCTGCTGCTCTGAGAACAGCCTGCCACAAAGTGAGCCTTTCCCTGCACGATGGAGCACTATTTGGCATCGGCACAAATCACAGCTGTCAGGATTTATACACACATACACAAAAAAGTGTCAGCCTAATGTTTGCAAATTATAATTACCATTTCTCTTGCATGTCCCTGGTGCCTTCATTTTAGATAAATCCCAGCTCTGAGGTATCAGCTGCAAAGCACTGAAGGCTCATATTGAATGGAATAGATTTAACTAGTTTGTAGCTCATTTAAGGCCTACACTGTTTTATTTTAATATTGTTAATACTTTATTATACTTTTTAACACTGTTTTCACAGTAAAATAGCCTATTAGGAGGCTGCAGCTTCTTTTCCAGGGGATGTCTGACAGACTAGAATTCCACATTGTATAACCAAGTTAGCAGGTGCTTGTCATTCCAGTTGAAAATAGGTCTGTACCCTGACTCTTGAAAGTAAATTAGAGAGATTCTATTAAAGAGACAGGAAATGTTCCAGGGATAATAGTTTTGAAAATGTGCACAGATAAATTTTAAAATATTTAGGAAATGTCAGCATTAGAAGTGGCTCCAACTATTTGACTATAAAAGGAAGCAGATGAGTATTTTTTTCCCTACAATTATAAATAATTTGTTACATCCTATCAGAACTTCTTTGCCTTTCCTTTCTGTGGCAGGGTGCTTGTGCCAAAACAAGGAGATCTGAGTTACTGTGAATGAGATAGGTTTTAATGTGCAATAAGCATTTCCAGAGGATGCTTCCCCTGCTCTCCCTGCAGCATCTGCAGACAGCAACAGCAAAATCCTCCCTGTTCAGAGCGACATCTGGGCAGGGTGACAAAAGGAAAGGGAACACACAAGCCATTGATCCCTGTCCTTAAGTAACACTAAGGCCAAAGGACATTTACCCAAAGGCCAGCTGCAAGTAAGGGCTGTCACATTGCCAAGCAGCACCAATACCAGGGCCAAATTCCCCGCCCCTCTGCTGAGATCAGGCTTTGACCTACAAAGGAAAAGCCACCTCGCTGAGATCTCTTCAGTCACCCTACAGAGGTGTTCCCTGATGTCCCCTGCTCTTCCCCACTCTCTCAGAGTTTCTCTCAAAGGAGGAAAAGCCAGGTGAAGCCTCACATCCTACAGCCCCACCAGGGCTTATATATAACCGAGCACACGAGTCATTCCCACCGATTTGAGAGGCAGTTCATGCGTGCATCATTCCAGGCATGATTCTATACTTTGCTGGATCAGGACTTAAATGTGATTAATCACACGGCAGGGAAGGATCTCTGAAAAGCATCAGCCCAAATGTGTCCTTTCAAGCATTTACTTACAAGCCAGCTGTGGACTATCAGTCACCAACTGGCTGGTCCACTGGAGATGGTAAAAGTCACCTCCATAGAGGTAGGAAAACACATTCAACTTCAAAAAAGAGCCCAAAAATCAATAATCAAAGGCTGCACACAAAGGCTTAGTGCTTTCCTGCATCCCTCCCTGCTATTCCTGCACACCAGGAAAGCTCCTGCCTTGGAGAGCAAAGGGACAGCAGCAAACAAGCAATGCTCACCATGTGCTTGTGTCAGGAATACCAACATTTACACCACACTACAATACTGGAGACCCAAACAGTTAATAACGCACTTTACCACTGGTTTGGCTCATCTTTTAACCTTTTAAATATTCTGCCCAGCTCTGATCAGCATGAAATGCCAAACAGGAAGGAGAGGAAAGAAGAGGGGACAAAGGGTAAATGTCAGCATTGCCTTTGGCACTGGGTGTCTCCAGATAACGGTCTGGAGCAGCAGAGCTGATTTGCAAGCAAAGGCTTGAAAAGCCCTGCAGCATGTGATCTATGAAACAGGAGGCCTGCAGAAGGATGTCTCCTCTGATATGAATGTCCCCTTGGGATGGATATTGCTGGATTGCACATCCAGCATCATTAGAAAACACAACCATAGATTAGGCTGTTTTGAAGCATGTGGTGTGCAATAATTAAGTAATAAAAGTCACCACAGGGGTGAAGGAACAAGAAACAGAAGAGTTACTATTTGCATACAGGCTGCTGGCGCCCTCCGTGATCATCAAGGATTCTCCAGGCTGCTAAAAGCTGGCAGCTGTCAATTCTGGACCCACTCCTGCCACAAACCATGAAGCACCAGCTCACTCTGTGGCATGTGGGCTCTTTGCAGAAACAGGTGGAGCTGGTGGCCCAGAAGCAGCCCGGCAGCTACCCCAAGTCCCCAGTGTCCTGCAATTGGTCTGCACAGGGACAGGCAGGAACAGCAGTGCCTCTGCTGTGGGAGCTGCAGCTGAGGGCTCTGCAGGCTACAGGTGGGAGCAGAGCTAGAGGTGAGAGCTCCAGTCATCAGCTGCTGCCAAGATGGGAAAAGCTCCTCCTTAGCAAAGTGTGCAAGGACAAGGACCAATAAAACTTGAGCTTGAGGTCCTTCATCACCTTCAAGTGTTTGCTTCTGGGGGAAAGGAATAGCAGCAGCATTATGGGAATTACTGATTTGCCAGGTCTGCCTCCCATGGTGGCTGATGAAGAATCCTCACTTGCAATGAGCAAGACTCAACAATTTCAGGCTACAGCTTTGCCACAAGCTGGTCAGGTTAATGCCACCTTAGAGAGCTGAATGGGACACTGGCCAACAAGCAACTACCTTTTTAGTCTTTTTCTAGAACCTGGGTCATGTGCAGCTCCTCCCAGATCCCCGAAATCCTCTTTCAAGGGGCAAATACACCTGCTGTGTGCAGCTGAGGCACCAGACCAGGGCTCAGCATTGCAGCTCCTCTTTCTGCTGCAGACACCTGACCATCTGCATTGGGTCCATTTTTAGCTCTATTTGGGCTGCTTAGGACAGCACTTACTCCTCTCACCATCCATCATTTCACATTTGCAGCCTTTGGTGCACCACACCAGAGAGATTTCAATAGCAAAAGCAGTGCTATTTTAGCAAAACACACTTGGCACCCAGGGGTTCTTCCCGTGGAGGGAATCCAGCCAGAGCTGCTCCATTGGGTACCAGCTGGGAAATGCTCTCCTGAAGCTCTAGCAAGGCCCAAAGTTGAGCTGCAGCATGTGGTGCCCCATGGTCCTTCCAGCACATCAGGGCTCAGACAGAGCTGCTGAAACCTGCCCTATAAAAGGTTGTACAATTGTTCCAGTTCTGGGAAATGCCCTGGCACAGGTTACCACAGGTGTGTGCAGGCTGTGGTGTGTTCACTGAAAATGACTGTGGGTTTGAGGTTTCCTGAAGAGGAGAAAGCCTTTCCCAGTGTGAAGCTTTATTCATGTTCTCACCACTGTTCAGGAGCAGAGATGCGAGCCAGCATGAGGAGGCAAAGATGACATTGGTGTCTTTTCAATGTTTTCCAGGCCTTCCACTCCCATTTTTGACCTCATGCAACACAGATACAAGGAACTGTGGATGGAGGAGCAGAGAGCCCGAACTGTAGTCCAGCACATGGTGAAGAAAAAGGTGGGAATAGTCCAGCAAAGCTTTCCCCTGATGTGCACAGCACTACTGGGCACAACCCCCCACTGTCCTACCCCACAAGGGACAATGGGCTGCTCCCAGCCCTGGAAAGGGCTCTCAGCTGGAAAACATCCCCCTGACTACTACAAGGCTGATGAAGCCTAACACAGATGAGCATCCCCCTGCCAGGAGCCCCACAGGCTGTCCTTTGGACATCAGCTCTGCTCAGGTTTCCTGTGACAGTGACCACAACAAAGGAACAACCAGCAAATGCTGAAAGGACAGCCCCAGCCCTGAGCCTGGCATGGTGTGGTTGATGCAGCACCCACAGCAGCTGTTGGAGTGTAAGTCTGTGCTGTTAAACACACCAACGTTGTAGTATCATTTAAAAGCAGCCAATGACTGTTTTATTAGTTAATGGCTCAAAGAAGAGTCGGGCTAATATGGTAATGACCAATTTCAATGGGCTTACTGCCATCACAAACTGTGCTTTATAGTTGAAGTGCAGGAATACAGTGTCCTTAATTAGCAGTTATTTTATGAATACACCAGCCTGGGACATTGGAAAGTGCATCCCTACTTTATCTATTAATGACTGATGTTTTTAATCACTAAGTTGCCTCCATCAAGCTCCCAAAGCCTGCAGCCACCAATTACTGAGTTAAGCAACACAAACCTGTATCCTAGACCACAGAGCAGACAGATTCTCAGGGTATCCAGGTACCTGCACTGGCTTGTGCTGGGATTGCTGAGCACTGTGACCTGCAATTAATCAGGAGAGCCAGGAAACCTCCCCATGGTGGGGTTACTGGAAGTGACTTTCCCAGTTAGGGATGAGCCATTGCTCAGGGCACAGGGCTTCCAGTGGGCAGCAGCCACCTCCCTGGGATGCTCTATAAAGCAGGCACTGAAAGCTGACAGCTGCTCGTGTGTTTTAACTATCAGCATTGGCTGCATGGACATTGAAAACTCCCCAGATCATGAAACTGTGATCATCAGCCCAAAGCAACTTCTGGCCTCATCCATCCCAGTGTCACTGCATTGCATGACACAGAGCTGATGTGCATGGCTGTGCAGCAGTTGGAGCCCACTCGTGTTTCCTTTGGTTGCAGACAAGAGAAGGGCAGCACTTGGAGCCCACTGGTGTTTCTTTTGGTTGCAGACAAGAGAAGGGCAGCACTTGGAGCCCACTGGTGTTTCCTTTGGTTGCAGACAAGAGAAGGGCAGCACTTGGAGCCCACTGGTGTTTCCTTTGGTTGCAGACAAGAGAAGGGCAGCAGTTGGAGCCCACTGGTGTTTCTCTCTGCTTGCAGATCGGCGAGGTGCGCGAGAACCGCACCACATTCCTGCGCACGCACCCACTGCCGGTGAAGGAGGAGTCCTTCTGGCACCTACAACGCTTCGAGAAGGTATGGGCCCCCCACAACCCATCCCCTGACCAAAGACAACTTTTCTGGGCCCCTACAAGCACCTGATTGAAATCAGGGACACTCTCCAACCTTGCCCACATGCCCCAATAATATCCTTAGCACACAGTGAATGAGGTTTTTAACTCAGAGCTCCCCATGACCCAGATTTCAAATGGTCCCAAATATGTTCAACCATCAGCCCCTTTTGAACATCAGGCTGGGATATTTTTTGCCAGCCATAAGCCCTGGAAGAGAGGCAGCAGTTGACCAGATAACATTTTTTTACTTCTGTGCACTTTCACAAGCTTTCTGAGCTGAGAAGTATCTTTTTATATCTCGCTGTTAGTACAGGGGTGGCCTTTGCTCTATAAGTGCCCTAAACAAGCAGGACAGTCACACCTTCCTTTTGGGACCCTGCCATTTCATCAGCTCTCACCATAACTAATTCAAACCACACCAGATGTTTCAAGAAGCTTTTCCACCCCAGGATTAGAGCTTTCCAGAAAGCCTGCACTCTTGATATCTCTCTAAAGTGCCTGATTGACAATATTCACCCTGAGACAAAGCAAAGGGTCTGGCCAGGTTAGAGACATCCATGACACTTCCTTTAATTGATCCAAATAAGAGCCAAGGTGAAGAGTTCTTGTTCTAGTGATGGGATCTGAACTTCTCCCTGAATTCATCTGTGCAACCTGCTGTGCTCTGGGGTACTTGTTAGAATTCCATTAGCTTTGTTTGTGGTATAAAGTATATGGAAACTTAGAGTGAAGAGCTAGGGGAGGTTTTAGGAGAGGAGGGAAAAGAGCTGGACCAGTGGAATGGAAAGGAGACACCAGAAAGTGAAAGCACTGAAACCTGCAGGGAGTTTACATGGCCAAAATCATACTTGGCATTGATAGATATCACTGCAAAAAGCTCTCAGCTCTCTGTCCTGGCCCTTCTTCTGGTGGAGTTATTTTTTCTGCCACGCTGTTGATTTCTAACCACAGTTTAAAACAGCGAGGGAGCTCTGTGATTTCCTGAAGGTAATTTACTTGTACAAGTTGGAGAGTTTTGCCCAAGAAATGTGCTTTGCACCACCTTGATGTATTCCTCTCCCATCCTGTCTAAGAGTGCCCGATTAGCATATGTCAGTAATCATTTATCCCCACTGCCTGTCAGCTCGGAGCTGCTGCTGCGGCGACGGCAGTGAGAGAACATGATCGATCGCTGTTAAACAGATTGTGAGAGTCACACGAGATCCTGGGGCAAGCCTCCTCTTTAGAGCTCCTCTCACCCCAGACCTTTCCATCACTGTTCATTTTTCAGCCTGGGTTTTGCTTTGTGTTTTCCCTTTTGTTTCATCCATGGTTGTGGTTGGGTTCCCACCCCAGCCACAGCTCTCAAAACCTTCAAATCTCTCCTTCTTCTCTTTCTCCATTTTCTTCTTCTCCTT
This sequence comes from Anomalospiza imberbis, assembly GCF_031753505.1. Taxonomy (NCBI): domain Eukaryota; kingdom Metazoa; phylum Chordata; class Aves; order Passeriformes; family Viduidae; genus Anomalospiza; species Anomalospiza imberbis. Next base: position 4,173,262 of record NC_089701.1, on the reverse strand, counting down.
TTCCCTTCCTTCTCAGAAGCAGCATCCAGGGAGGAGGGACAGCTCATTTTGCACAGCCTTTGCAGATTTTCCACACTCCTCCTTTCTCATTGCATTACCCTGGATGGTTTGCCTTTCCCCAGTTACAGACCTAACAGGCACAGCCCACATTAGAACTTGGATCAAGGAATTTGTTACTCACTTGACCTTCAGCAGGTGGTTACCTCCATGGAAAAATAACTCCTCTTGAACATCCATAAATGTTTGCCCAGTTAAAAGCAGCAACAACCTGAAAGAAGTTAAGGGTTCACAAAGATATTTGGTGGTCTCCAAACTGTTTTTTAACTACTCCTCTAAAGGTGGCTTCTACAGCGATGATGGAATGGTTTTGAAAGCCAGACTGACCTAACCCAGGGACTCCAGGAGTCAATGTCAGTCCCTCCTTTACTGAGGTGACAAATGACCAAAACTCAGCCTCTAATCCATATAGCACCCTCATCCTACTGTGCAAGAAGAATATGAAAAGCAACCACAAAAATATCACTTCACAGAAAGCTTGTTAGCAGACTCCATCTACATATTCCTACCAGCCTTTGGTGGCTCTGACCAGTATAGAAGATGCTTATGACTTGGGAAATACTCCAGACCCTGGGCAAGAATATTCAGAGACTCCATTGCCTGACCACAGCCTCACTTTAAACTTTATTTCCATGTGATCCAAGGCAGGTGTGAGGTCCAGGAGTGTGATATTCTCAAGCCACTCACCCTTCTGGTCAGTAAGTCACCTCATCATCTGGAGCAACACCTTTCAGTCTAGCCTGCTCTGGGTCTGAGTGGAGCAACACCCAGTCACTGAAAAAGTTATAATCCAAAACAGGAGCAGGAGGAAGGTGAGATTTTGTTCCTTTAGGCCCATAAAAATCATCAAGAAGGATTTTTTTATTCCCACCATGACCCCTTACGGAAATCTGCAGAAACTGGGCATGGATATCTCTGCTGGTTCTTAAACTGGGCTTCCCATTCAGTCCCTGGCACCATGAAAGATTGCCCAATAAGTGGAAGAGAAGAAAACAAAGGAGATTTTCCCTCCCCACTAATTGCATCTGCTTGCTCCCTGCATTGCCAGAGCTGCATGACATTACATAGTCATTCAGTCAGTAAAGTATGGACAAATTGACTATATTTTCATTTGGATTTAAGTTTCAGCCCCACTGCTTTAGAATAATGGCCCACACTGTTAAGCTAACTGGGTGATTTACAGGCTCTCCCACACCGGGTGCTCCTCTGTCTCACTCTGCTGGACTGACCTGGCCCCCGGTCTCCTGGGCCCCCCAGCTCACCAAGACAAACAGGCCACAATCCTGTCCTGATGGGCAGTTCATTAGGGAAAGTTGCTGCATTGAAGTGGTTTTTTATTTATTTTTCTTTAACTAAACCAAGCAGATGTTAACTCCTTGCTCACCTCCTCAAGATGCTTCTACTGCCCTCCTCTTCCTTAGCCCTGCCCCAAAGCAAACAGCCTCTGCCTTGCTTTGCCTGCAGTGACACAATTCCAGGGCTCAGGTTTTGCCAGCATGGCTGGGACTTGCACCAAAATTTAATTTATTTGTAGGTGTGGGACTACATTCCCTGGGGACTGTACTCTCAGGCACCCAGCATGGACATAAATTATGGAATCATATAATGGTTTGGGTTGGAAAAGGACCTTAAAAATCATCTTGTTCCAATCCCCCTGCCATGAGCAGGGACATCTTCCACTGGACCAGGTTGCTTAGAGCTCCATCCAGCCTGGCCTGGAACACTTCCAGGGATAGGGCAGCCACAGCTTCTCTGGACAACCCATTTCAATGCCTCACCACCCTCACAGGGAAAAAAAAAATAATCTAGTATCTAATCTACATCTACTCTCTTTCAATTTGAACCCATTCTTCCTTGTCCTGTCACTCCAGGTTCTTTTAAATAGTCTTGCCCCACCTTTCCTGTAAGTTCCCTTCAGGTCACCCCAAAGCCTTCTCTGTTCCAGACTGAACTATCCCAATTCTCTCAGCCTCCAGTCCCCCATGTTCAGTGGCTGTGTCCTGTCCCTGTGTCACTCCTCACCTGCTGGCTCAGGCAGAATTGTGTCAGCCAAACTCAGGAAAGGACGTTACTGTCCAAATGCAGGATCTCCACCTGCATCAGGCTGGGGTGAGGCTCCAGCCACCTCCAACTGAACATTTGATAGTCACTATCCACACCAGTAAGTCAATGCTGGCCACCCCCAATATATTTCCAGAGCTCTATCAAGTCACGGAGGATTCAGGCAGCAACAAAGCAGCAACACAGGACAGAATTCACCAATGTGTCAAAACAGCTGCGTGCACCTCCTGTCACTGACACACACCAGGGTTCTTCCTTTGCTCATTAGAGAATCCCAGCTCACAGAGACACTCAGGTGGATTGTTTACTTGACCAAGCAAGGGGAAGGAAAGAAAATGCAGCAACTTTGGACAAGACTTTTGTCACCGTGCGCTGCCTCCCCGAGCAGATGAAACGCGCGGCGCGCGATGCGCGATATGAATAAGCGATAAGCAATTGACGAGCAAGTGTTCGGGTACCTTGGCAAAAGACTTAATTTGCAACCTGGCACAAAATCAAAGGCTCTGTCAACGGCTGAGCGGCTCTCCTGCGTATGCCTTGCATTACCTGGGAAAGCTCTGTCAGGTAAATTTCCACTGAAAGTAATTAGAGGAATCCCCACTGTATAAACTTTGCAGCAAAAATTCTGGGCTCCGGAATTTGATTCTCACCAGGGATCCGATATCTGCTCACAGCCTGATCCTTCGTCAGAATTAACAGCTAAGGTTTAACACGTACACACAAAAATGTTCCGCATTTTTTTTTAATGCCTTACCTCTATTTTTGTCTATAGAGCTGAACTGACAAGCACAGCTCATGTAATCTTGCAGCTGTTTTCTTGTCAGAAAAGCCACAGATTCTGCTTAAATAACCTGGGCTTGATACACACAGCACACAGGGCTGGCTGTTCAGGTGCAGCATTGGTCCTCTTGGGTTTAAGGGCAGAAAAACTTCTGGGACTTGGAGTGTTAAAAACTCCTCTCCTGGGGTCTAAATAGTGCTTAAATAATAAAGCAATGAGTTCAAGAGCTTCCTGGCACCACACTACCAGATCAATCCTCCCTTCAGCTGGGACTTTGACTGACCAAAAAGAATTAAAATCAGTGTTAGCTGATGGTTGTTCAATGGCCCAAGTGACATGAGCTGGTGGCTCCCAGCCCTGCAGTAACAATCCAAAGCAGCATCACTGGCCGGTGGCAGGCACAATGCAAAGAGACCACAACACGCTGCAGGGCCCCAAACAGGCAGCACAGACCCAGCTGCCCTGGGCACCATCCCTGCACGTCTCCTCTAGGGCCACCGCAGACATGTCACCTCCCACCCACGGCCGCTGCATGGCTAACTGCAGGCTCTGGGCCCCTGTCACCATCACTACATTTCCTTGCAGATTCTGGAGGTTTTCTTGTTTTGCCTCCACAGTCAAAGATTCCAGCAATACAATTGCTCAAATCACAGCAAAGCATTTTCATGACCCAGGTTGTCCCACTATCCCTTGTGCCCTGGACACTCAACCTCTCATCCCACCCAATGCTGCCCTCTGTCACAGAATATTTTGGCTTGGAAGGAGCCTTTAAGAGCCATCTAGTCCAGTTCCCCTGCAGTGAACAGGGTCATCCTCAACCAGATTGTGTTTCTCAGAGCCCCATCCAACCTGACCTTGAATGTTTCCACAGATGGAGCATCCACCACCTCTCCGGACAACACGTCCAAGTATTTCAACGCCCTAATTGTAAAAAACTTCTTATATTTTTTTCTCAGTTGACTCTCTCTTAGTAAAAAACATTACCTGCTATGCTCAACACTTCCCTCAGATACAGAGGAACCATCACTCCTGTGCCATGTCCACTGCTCTGGACATCTCCTGATTAACACAGGAAAACAACACCCTCCTGTGCAGCTGTACAGCCTAGATCACCTCCAGGGCAGGCTCCACCTACAGCCAAGCCCCAGTAGCCAAAGGCAGCCCAAGGAACTGTTGGCAGCTGATTCCCATTGCTCTCCTGGAGATTCTCACTCATGAAGGAAGAGATTTTGGGTGCTCACAGCTTGTGGCAGGGTGAAACCACATATGCTGTGCTGGGTTATGGGTGAGCACCTGCCATGGCTGCCAATGCACAGCTCCATGGAAATGCTTTTTAAATGGGTTTGGGATTTCATCCACGGCGCTGTTCTGACTTCTGCAGAAATGCTATTTATCAAGATGACTTTAAGTAAAACCTTGCCTGGCATGAAAAGGGTCAGGATTCAGATGTCAAGCACGTGAGGTCACTGTGAAAGCTGCCAGCTCTGGTCTGACCCTGAAACATCTGCCAGGGAGGTGGGGGGCACACCCCAGGTTACAGCTCCAGTGCGTTAATTCTTCTTTCCTCATGCTGTTGTCCAGACCAAATGACCAGCAAAACCCAGCAAATATCTGTGGCATTATTTTCAGGAAGGAAAAAAAAAAAAAAAAAAAAAAAAAAAACTAACACAAATCTCCATGGGACATTGAATACGGCAGCCCAAAATTGCCAAGCAGTGTTTGAAACCTTCCTGGGCTTGAAGCAAATAAAGATCATTTAGCCCGGGCTCCCTTGTCCTGCATTTCCCTCTGTTCTTAGAAAGGTGGGGAAAGAAAAATCAACCCCATTCGTTAAGCCAGTTAAGCACACTCCTGGCAGGAAAAGCCACATTATTTGTAACCCTAATAATCCAACACTCACCTCTGAGCACAGCTCATCTTGGACAGAATAACGTCTGTTTTAAAAGTACCTGCCTCTCTCTAACTTGTCATGGCATTTGTTGACAACCCTATTGAAAGCCGCTCTCGATGCGGCTGTGAAGGATCTTTCAGCACCTCTTTCTCTTTCCTAGACAGTTTTTGAAAGGGAGGGGAGAAAAAGAAAAAAGCCATCAATACAGGGGGAAAAAGGCATCAGCAGCCAACATCGGCTGATGAAGCGCCTCACCTGGGCCCCCAGCACACCGCCTCCAATTAAATCAAAATGGTTTGTTTTTAATGGTCTTTTACACTGACAAGTGGGCTATCATTCCAGGCCTAGAGAGCTGTCAGGGAGCCGAGGCAAATCCTCCGTTGATAATGCCCAATGCTTCCAATTAGGAGCCGAGGCCGCTCCTGGCGCACTAACGATTCCCCAGCCTCCCCCAAGGCCCCTTCGGCGCTGGCTGTTTCGTCTCCGCTCTTCCTCCGCCGCAAATTACTGACACAAAACGGAGGCGCCCCGGTGCCTCCTCACCACGCCGGGCCCCGGCCCTGTTGGATTTAATGAGGCGATGGAAGTTTTTGCGGATCTTTCGCTAAATTCTTTTCTTGTTTGACAGCTGCTTGAGTGTTGACCTTATAAAAGATTTAGTGTTTCTCATTATTTTCTGTCAAGCTTTACAAGCGGTGGCTTCGCGGAAAATCATTTGCATCTCGATGTGCGCGCACGCGGGGTGTTTTTTTGGTTTTTTTTTTGTTTTTTTTTAATATATATATAATTTTTTTTTTTTTTTATTTTGTCTGTACAGGGATGCTCGGCACGCTGAGTGTCAGTGTGTGTACCCTACCCCTCTCTGTATTGTTTGTTTTACTCCCTCCTCCCTCCCTTTCCTGGGAAAAAAAAAAAATCCACTGTTTTGTGTTGTTTTGGAGGGGAAAAAAAAAAGGAAAAAATAAGCGCCAGGATTTGTTAGACTCCTGTAAATGAAGGAGGGTTTGGAAAAGAGAAAAAAAGGAAAATAATAGAGATTGGTTTCCTGTAAAGTGAGCACAGGAAAGTGTTTTGTCACCCGCTAAAAGGATTCGATCAAATGGATGATGGAGGAACCAGGCTGAGTCCCGGTGCAGCTTTGTTGTTAAAGTGAAAAATGGTGCAAGGCTGGGGAGCTGCCTGGGAGCAGGTGGGCAGAGCCAGGCAGGTGCTGGGAGAGGAACAGGGACAGCCACGTCTCCGTGGATCCTTCCAGGCCACGAGGAGAGCCTGGTGCTGTTCATTACTTGCTTCAGGCCTTTCCATGGGCACCACAAACCACTAAAGGCAGCTCCCGTAACTAAAACTCCTCCCTTAAGCTGAGCTTATTTTGCACCCAAGGGTGCTCACAGTGCCCAGCAGCTACAGCACCCACAAAACCCTGCTCAGTCTCTGGGGTTTGCTGCCATCAGGGGAGCTCTGACTTCCATGCACCAGTTTGGCCTTTCTGCATCTCACATGCAATTTATCATCCCTCAATTAACACACCTGCCTTAATGTACCTTCCAATTTAACACATTATTATAACTGTGAAACTCTAAAGATAACACCCCTCAAATACATATTGAAGTTTTAGGAGTGGTAATTATTTTTCTTTCCCCTCTAATTCTGTGAAGCTAACACTGACATCACAGCGTCCCAGCTGCACGGGTCCTGCAGGTTTTCATTTGTCAATAATAAATGAAATGAACAGCAGCAAACATTGCTCCTCAGCAGCAGCTGGAGCCCATGGCAGCTCCATCATCCTGCAAAGAAAACCTTTCAGCTTTTTCCTACAAACCAGATTCCTGTCCTGCTGCAGCCAGTGCTCCAAACAAAATCCTGGCATTAACAACCCATAACTGCAGCAGAGTAATGGCAAAGATCATCAGCTGTCTCTAGAGGAGGTACCTTTGGGTTCATCATTTAAAATATGAATTAGAAGAATCAGATGAGGATTCATCACTGGCATTGACTGCTCACCACCAGTCTCTGTCATAAAAAGACCTTTGACCCGAGGACACCCTTATCTGGACTCTAATGACTGGGAGGGTTTCTCATTTTTTAAAACAGCACTTGCCCCTGTCCTACACCTGGTGCTCCCCACTCACTCATGCTGAGGGCAGGAGCTGGCATCCCTCACAACTTCCTCAAGGCTCTGCTCACTTTAATTACTGCCAGCTGTGGCTCAGTGGGACATTCCTCACCCAGGAGCTTTGCACCGAGACTGGAGTGAATAAACTGCTGTTTCCTCTCCCATGGCATCCCCCCCATCTCAGGCAGAAATGTCCCTGTGCCCAGTTCCCAGCACTGGTGGATGGGGGAGCATGACAGGAAGGCAGAGGAACATTCAAGAGAAGCAGCTCAGCTGTCCTTATCTGCAAGCACTGGATTTTTCTAACAATCCCAGCTGCAATGGAAAAACTGCTGCATCTTTACTGGCAGGTTGGAGTTGGAACAACCAGGGATTGTCCCTGCCAGCTCTCTGGGGTTACCCACCTCCTGCAGCAGCCCCTGGTTCTGCCTTCCCCACCTCTCCCTCCCCAAGAGGGGTTATGTCACTGCTGCTATTTGTGAGAAAACAAAAACATCCAGAAACAGCTGTCTGAAGTTAGGCGCTCAAATGCATATTTAAGTACCTGAACGCCTTCCTTCAGAGAGGGGGAATAGCTAAATACGCTTTGTTTGTCTTGATTAATGAGATCACTAGCAAGCTTTTCAGGGCAAAGACTGCTCTGTATTTTTACATATGCAAAACCTGACATCCAGCCAGCCTGCGCAGGGTGGATGGGGGAAGCGGGAGGCAGCTCAGCACAGCCCCACAAGGCAGATGTAAGGCACAGGGAATTATGCTGGGGCAGGCAGAGCCCGTGGCCCCCCATGGAAAACACTCCAGTCCCAGTCGCCACATCTCCCGTGCAGGTTTGCTGCACACAGCTGCGTGTGAGCCCCACTGCTCACCCTAAAGGGCCCTGGGACCTTTCTACCCCCAGATTACTTCCCTTTTTTTTTTATTGTCATGGGCATTTTTTCACCCTGTCCTCACTCAAAGGTGATTCCTGGGCAGCTGATGCTGCTTCAGTGTTTTTAGGACAGGTCACATAAGAGCTCCTGTCCTCACCAGGGAGCTCTGAGCCCATCCTGGCCCCTCAGTGAAGCACCCAAGTCCAGTGTTGTAGAAAACAACTCCTATTTATTTCAGGGCCCACCTTAGGGCATGGCAGCCTTTGAAAATGTCAGACAACAAACACACCATAAAAAAACTACAGGGTCTTGATGCTAGAGCAGGATAAGAATCTCCTGAAGTCAATCAGAAAGATACTCCTCATTTTAAGCAGGTTAAGTGTTTAATTTCAGCTGGAGACACATCTCCCAGTCAGGCAAAAGCCCTTGTGCAATCTGCAGTCTCCTCCCTGTCTGTGCTTCAACCTATTTTCTGCAGCTGGCTCCTGGCTATAACCAATCCTCTCTCTGCTGCTTTCCTCATAGGTTGAGCCTCATCTCAGGACTTTTCCAGACCCTGAATCCCGTAAAAAGGCTCTCAGTGCCTCCCATTGAGGGGTGTCTGTGTGCTGTCCCCTTCCCAGAGGGCCCCCACAGCAAGGACGGTGCTGGGCATAGCCCTTGGACCCTGGGATTCCACATGCAATAGACTTCCTCTCAGGTTTTACAGAGTTATGCTAATGCAGATATAGCCAAATAAATCATAAATATAAGAGGAACAATTCTGTCTCAGCCTGTTCACTGCTTTGTGTCAGGTGCACAACACAGCCTGAACAGCACAATTGTCATGATGCTCAGGAACAGGGCAGTGCTCACACCAGCACAGCCCCACAGGGAGGCAGGACAGGCTCCTTCCCTGCTGGTTCTGGACAAATAGATTGGATGAAGCCATATCCTAGCGGATATCAAATCTGTAATATCTCATCAGGCCTTATTTCTTTGCCAAAAAAAGCTTCCCATCAGTGCCTGATTCAGCAAAGCCATTGCCTGTGTGAAGGAATTCAAACACCTGCTTTGAGTGCTCTGCCAAACTGGGGCCTCACCACAGGCGATGCTTCTGCTTTAAGGTGGCTCCAGCCAGCTCCACACATCTTCCAACAGCTGCTGGTGCCTGGAGTCCCACAGGGCTGAGCCTCTCCAAGCACTCACTGAACAAACTCAAAGTCTACAAACACCAACTCAACATCACAGCACCCAAACCCACAGGCTCAGTCAGGAACCAACACATTTGGAATCCACCTTCTCCCAGCAGAGCATTTCTCTTCAAATAACACTTGGTTAAAAGTGCCATTATTTAAACTGTGGATCTCCATTATTACTAAAGGAATAATTGATATCTCTTACACAGCCTGCTTCTCACATCTACCATTACAGCTCAGAGTTCACCAGCTTTTTAAGCAAAATTATCTTCTAGTTTTCATATTCACTCTCCCATTGGCACTTGGAGAGCTCAGATGTGTTCACCCCAGAGCTCTGGGAGGTGACATCTGCTGTGATGGGCAGCCCCAACTGCATCCTGAGCTCAGGTGGATGTGCCAGCATGATTTTGCCCCCACACCTTGGCGCTGGGCTACAAAAAGCCACGAGCAGCCAAAAGACATGAAAAACCCATGCTGAGCTCAGGGCTCATTGCCCCTCAGATTTCCAGCCAAACCTTTAACCCCAAACCTCAAAGACAAGAGCTCTTTATAACATTACACTGCATTGCTCAAGATGAAACAACAAAGTAAATTGCAAGAGCAGCTTTTCTTACCCCTCAGGACAATGAAGGCTCCCCAGAAGCTGCTCCATCATTTCCCACACCCCCTCTTTAGGGCAGCTTGTACCTCAACCTGCCCTTTTATAGGGAAGGAGCTGTAACAAACTCCACCCTGCCCACACCTGAGCTAAGGGAGGAACAAAATCACCTGCTCCACACCGGGAAAACCCTGGTACATGGTTGCCTCTTTTTAGTACAGGCCTCTAAATAAAACCCATCTAAAATAATGAGGGGAATAACAGCAGGGCCTGCCAAGCTGGCAGAGGTGGATTATAACCAGAGACCTTTCCCACCTCCCCAGGGAGGGAGGAAGCTGGGCCTTAAATGACTTGTCTTGCTAAAAATGACACTATTTACGGGAGTGTGAGAAACCCAGGCATGAGATTTGTCCTTCTGCCTGCTGGGAGCCACATCCAGCTCTCAGCCCAGCCACAGCATCCGTGTCCTCCTGCAGCAGCCACTGAGGTCCCTGAGGTGTGCTCAGGGAAGGAAGCACCTCCAGAGAGTCCTGCCGGGCTGGGCAGGGCTGGCACGGAGCGGTGTGAACCAAACCCCTGTGGAGCTGCTGGTTGGGACAGGCGCAGGGAACCAGCAAAGAAACCCGAAAATCATCCGACAAATGAAGTGCGTTCAGGAGACACCTCTCAGTGCAGCTCAGAGCCGACAGGTCTGCCCCCGAAATGCTGGGCAAGGTCGTGCCCCAAATGTCCCCGCAGCTCGGAGGGGCAGCGCGGGGCACCCCTGCCCCTTTCCCGGCACCCAGCCGCCCCCCGGCCCGGCCCTGCCCCGTCGGAGCCGTGAGCCCGCGTGTCCCCGCTGCCGAGCGCCGGCCGAGCCCGTGCGGGGTCCCGGCCCCCGCGCCGCCCCCGCTCCTTGTCCTGCAGTGACACCCACCGGTAACGGGCTCCTACCGCTGCTGCGGCGTCCCCGCCGCCGGGCCCGGCTCCTTCCCGGCCGGCTGTCCCCGGCCGGCTGTCCCCGGCTGGCTGTCCCCGGCCGGCTGTCCCCGGCTGGCTGTCCCCGGCTGGCTGTCCCCGGCCGGCTGTCCCCGGCCGGCTGTCCCCCCCTTGCTGCCGCTTGCCCCCACCCCGCGCCCTCCTCTCTGTGCTGACGATGCGTTTGGTTACCGGAGCATCCCTGGCTGCCGAGCACCCCTGGCTGTGCCTGCTGGGCACGGCCCTTGAGCACCCAGCCGGCCTTCAGGAGGGCTTCGGTGCAGCCGAGCCTGCGGGGAGTCCTCCCTCCGCCAGACCCTTCCAGGACACCGGGCTGTGCACCGCCAGCAGGTATTTCTGGATTAACCCTTGCTCAGTCACCATCAGAGCTCCGCAGCCCCTGGCCCAGCTGTGAAGGGGTCCCGCAGCCACCTGGGAGCACCGGGGTCAGCGCTGTCCCTTGGCCCCAGGGCCAAACCTGCACCGGTGACAGGAACCAAGAGAGCCCAGCCCTGTCCGTCAGCAGCACCCGGCGGGGTGGGATGAACAGCAAGTCCCAAAGCTGTCGGAGTCCTAAATCCACCCCTGGATTGTGACTGAAGCTCGTGAGGAGGTGACTGTGAATGCATTTGGCAACAGGGATCTCCTCTTGGCTGATTGATTGTGAGCAGGAACAGTCTGGAAATCAGGACTTAAGGGCAGGCACACAGAGGGAAGGAGTGTGCACTGCTCCGTGGTCTGTGCACAGGATTTCCTGTCTGTGCTGGGAGCCACAGAAAAATTGGAACCCCACCTGTCCGGGGTCTGGTGATGTAGGAGGAACACCACGTATGGGCAGAATGGGGCACATTTCTGCCTTGGGGAGTCTAGCTCTGAAACAACTTAATAAAACAATAGCATTGATAGTAATAGTAGTAATAATAATTTTAGAGTCATTAGAACATGAGTAGCAGTGCATCTGTAGCTGCTGGGAGCCCCAAGTGTGGCCTAGGAGTGACATTATCTGTCCCCAGGGCCTTGGCTGGGTATGGCACAATACAGAACCTGCTGTGGGAGGAGGGTTGTACCCCACAATCAAATACTCCCCAAAATCTTGCACATCATCAGGAAGTTGGTCTAATCTGGGGACTTCCTTGTGGTTATTCGAAGGCAGGTGCTTCATTTGAGGGCAAGCCTCACCAGCCCAACCCTGTCCCTGCATGGCTGATCCAAATCCTAATTCTAATCCCACTCCCAGCCCTGATGCCCTTTCCAGTCTCATTCCTGGTCCCAAATAAAACCTCAGCGCTGGCTCTGATCCCAGTGCAAATTTCCAGCCCAAATGTGGTCTCCTGGTTGAAGAGGGAGGCTGCCAGAGCCCAAGAACCAACACAAACACTGTGAGGAGCTGCCAGCCCCATTGGGGTCTCGGCACCGTTTCTCACCGGGACCATTTCCTGCACACCTATTGCTCTGCTCCAGTCCAAAGGGACTCTTGGCCCAGCCTTGTGGACAGTGGACACTGCAAAACTGACCTGGTCCTCAGTCTCTGTGCTGGGAGGCAGACAGGGCAGAGCAGCAGCAGGAACCCCTCACCAGGGGCAGGGAGGGTGAGCAGCTCTCAGCACGGGTGCGTTGCATCCCCGAGGTGGGGGCAGGCTGGGACTGGGGCTGGTGATGCTGATTTTGTTCCTGGGCTTGTCCTCCTCTAAAGTTCTTTTGTTCCGCTGCCCCGATCGCAGCCGGCCCCGAGCTGCAGGGCCGAGGGCAGGAGGTGCTGGGGGCCCTGCCTGCGCCGCTGCCCGACAGCTGGCAGCCGGGCTTCCCCAGGGGGGGCTCTCCCCTCCTTGGTCGCCTCCAAGCTGCCGGCCAAGGGCGGCTTTGGAAGAGGGACAAGATGCAGCTGACTGGCCGGGAAGGTGGCGAACAGAAGAAATCGAGTATTTGAGAAATAACCAGCGACATCGCTTTAAAGTGACGCAGCTTCACGCACCCGGGTGTGGACATTTTCCTATCTCCGCGGCAAAGGCTCTATCCACGGGAAAAGCCCCTAAATAAACCCTCGAGGAGACAGCAGCCGGTGTGACCGCGAGGAAGGTGGGAATCCTGCGTGAGCCTGTCCCTCTCCAGCCTGGGAGACCAACAACAGCAAACCCCCGACGGGGCGGGAGGGAGGAAAGTTGGTGTCTCCGGCAGAACCGGGCAGGACGGGGCAGCCCTGCCTGAGGTCATCGGTGTTTTTATTTAAAATGCGGTTGACGGCAGAAAAAAATCCGCTGTGAGTGCGGTCCCTTCCCAGTTGCACCAGTAGGTACCGCCCTGGGCGCTGGCAGAGCGGGCAGGGCGATGCCCGTTCCTCGCCGCTCCGGCAGCTCTGGGTGGGGGACGCGGCTGCCCGGCGGCCCCGTGGACCTGCCCGTTCGGCCACAACCGATTTCCAGGGCATGCAACGAAATTCGCAGCTCCGAGGCTCATCTTGGGCTCAGAGCAGACGCCTCAGTGCTGGGGGTTTTGAGAGGTTCCGGTGCTTTTTCTTTCCCTTTTTTTTCCTATTTTTTTCCTAATTTTTTTTTTTTGTTTTGTTTTGTTTTTAATTTTAACGCCCAGCAAAACTTTCCCTGCTCGGGAGGGACCGGCAGATCAGCTTATTGCGGGGGGAAGCGCGCAGAAAGCAGTAACCCCTCGATAACCCACCCAACCCACACCCCCCCTCCCTCCGCGGCTAATCATCCTATTAAGAGCACCATCAGCGGGATAATGACAGCAAAAGAGGGCGGAAACCGCCCGGAAAGCGCGGGGATCCGGGCGACAATTAATTCCCGTTAATCAAGCTCCGAGGTGTCGCCTGTTGGGGAGTGACATCCCCCAAAACGCCTGGCGGCCAATGGGCGCGTTCACACGGGGTGGGTGGGGGGTGCCGGGGTCCCCCAGCCGGAGCGGCCCAGGTTGAGATTTTCTCCCCATTTCCCCCGTTCCCCCCCGGGAAGGGCGCGGCGCTCCCGCCGCTGTCCGAGGTGCTGAAGGCGCCGCCGGCTCCGGAGCGACTCCGGCGCTGTCCGAGGTGCTGCGGGCTCCGGAGTGACTCCGGTTTTCCCCCCACCCCCGGCGCTGTCCGAGGTGCTGGCGGGGAAGGGGGGCGCCGCGGCGGCCCGGCGACTGGCCACCCCCTCCGCCCTCCCCTCGCCCTTCCCCATTGATTTCTGGATCATTAAGTGGTTAAGGCGCTGCGAAGCCTTCACTATCGATCGCTGCCTCCCCACCTCCGGCTGGGAGCCCCCGGGCTGCCCCCCAGCCCCGCGCCGCCGCGGCTCCGGGCACGGGTGGGGTGGCCGGGGCCCCGGGTGAAGTTGGGGTCCGTCCCCCCTCACCCCACCCCCTTCGCGGCCAAAGTTTGACTCTGCCTCCCTCTCCCCCCCTCTCCTGTCTGTCTGTGAGTGCAGCTGGGCGCGATGCTGAAGACGGAGCAGCCCTGGATCTAACGCGCGGCGCCTCGGAGAGCCTTGCAGCAATTGTTGCCCGGATCCCAGACTGAACTTTGTTCTTTTTTTTTTTTTTTCTTTTTACCTTGTTTTTATATTTTTTTTTTTCCTTTCGCCTTTTTGTTTTTCCCTCCTGTTATTGTTAATTATCATTATCAACCCGCTTCCGCCGCGCCCTCCCCGCCAATGCCCGTGTGAGCGCCGGCACCTCGCGGGGGCCATGGAGGGCTCCACCGGCTTTGGGATCGACTCCATCCTCTCGCACCGAGCCGGCAGCCCGGCCGTGCCCAAGGGGGACCCGCTGGTGGGGGACGGCCGGTCCCCGCTGGAGCTGAGCCCCCGCTCGGAGGGCAGCAGCGGGTGCCCCTCGCCCCGCTCGCCGGGCCGCGAGTGCCTGGAGGCGGCGGCGCCGCGGCCGGGCCTGGATGCGCATCTCCAGCCGGGGCAGGTCTCGGCTCCCTCGCAGTCCCGGACCGTCACCTCCTCCTTCCTCATCAGAGACATCCTGGCCGACTGCAAGCCCCTGGCCGCCTGCGCGCCTTACTCCAGCACCAATGGACCTCACGGCGGGCAGGAGCCGGCGGGGAGGATCCCCACCAAGCCCGGCGAGGATTTTAGGGAGAAAATGGAAAAAAACACCAGCAGCTCCTCCTCGGACTCGGAGTACAAAGGTAAGAGCGGCTCAGCCGGCTGGGCTGTGCGGGGCGGCCCGGACCCGCAGCCTGCGGCGGCCCGGGAGCCTCCCGGGGCTCTGGGATCTCGCTGCAGACCCGAGCCCCGCTCAGGGTGGGGGTCACGGTATCGGTCGCCCTCGAAATGACCGAGGGGTCGGCACCGACTTGGGGAAAATTGGGGGTTCGGGGCTCGGTGGGGCTCGGCCCGGTGGAAGGGGTTGGGGCAATCGGCGCTTCATGAAATGCGCCCGGGGAATGCTCCGGAGCCGCCTTCCGCCGCAAAGATCCGGCTGTGCCGTTCTACCCGCCGGGAAAGGAGGAGCGGAGACGGATTTCTGCCTGCGGGAAAAAAAAAATCTAAAAAAATTAAAAAAAAAAAAAAAAAAGGAAAAAAACACCACAAAAACAAACAAAACAGAACCGTAATAAAATAATCACGCATTTGCCAGGTATTTCCCCTGCTCCGGTAAGAAACGAGCAAGCCAGTCGGCGGGGTTTGATTCGATTTTTGTTATTTGGATTATTATTTTGGAAATCGTTCAAAACCGAGCAGTGCAGACAGGGAGCCCCGGGCCGCATCCACAGCGCCGGCGGGGCGTGGGGCAGGATGCGGGGGCTGCTCGCCCCGGGCTGGGGGCTTCGGCCTCCCGGGCCCCCGCAGCCCCTTCCCGGCCTCCCCCTGCGGCAGTCGGAGCAGGGAGAGGCACAGGACCAGCCCGGTGGGATTTGGGGTCAGACCTCACCCCTCGGAGCAGTTTATCCCGGGTGCCTTCTCCCATCCCACCCTCATCACCTCTGAGAAAACTTTTCTCCGGGAAAACTGTTCGCCGGCTGTTTGTGAGGGAAAGGAGAGGGTATCCATCCAGCTGGGCGGAGAAAAGGGAGGTAATGGCACCTCGCGGCGCTGCTGAATTTGGGGGGATTGGCAGAAAAAAAAAAGGGGGACAGGCTGAGCCCCGTCCCGGCTACAAATGCACCCTGGGCTAGCCCGGAGCCGCTGGGCTGAAATCTGATTCATGGAGGAAAAAAATATTCATCCAATTAAGCCTCCAAAGGCGGCGGCAGGCTCTGGACATCACGGGGCGATTTTCACTCCAAACGAAGGATGGAGCCCGGGCTCGGTGCCGGGGCTGGAAGCGCCCCGGGAGGAAGCATCGGCCCCACCGCTTTGCAGGGCCGGCGCTGAAAACAGCCGCGATTCCCACCTTGGGGCTTGTTCTCGCCTCCTACACCCGGCCCGAATTCCTGCAGCCCTTCTCCCCCTGCCCCAAATCGCCGAGACGCGAAAGAAGCGAGGGGAGAGAAGAAAAGCGGGTTCTCTGCCTCCCCCTGAGCCGGCCCAGCCCGGGCCGGGGGTTCGGCTCCGCGTGGGGGCCGTTTCCCGGAGCCCCTCGGCTCCTCTCCCGTCCCTGCGGCGGGACAGCCACGGCCACGCTGCAAATGCCGTTTAAATGGGGGAAAAAAATCCATTAAATAGCGAGGGAAACACCGCTTAAATGGGGCGCAAAAAAACCCGACTGCTTAAATGAAAGGAAAAAAAGACTGTCTAAGCGGAGGAAAAAAAACCCAAAAACCAGTTTAAATGGGGAGGAAACCACAGTTTAAACGGGAATAAAACCCCCGCATCAGTGGAGGAGCAGGTGAAGATCCCCGCTCCCAGAGCGATCCTTTTTGAGCCGCTTTGAAAATAGCCTTTCCTGGGGCAAAACGCCCCAGATTTACTCCGCAAAGGGGTTGCGAAGCTGGGCCTAACCCCCAGCGGCCAAAATGCCGGAAAAACCTATTTTTTTATGCATCTATATATATAAATATATATATATATATATATTTTTTTTTTTTTTTTTTTTTAAGTAGGAGTAGCCAGGGGCCGATCCGGACCGAGCAGGGAAGCCGTCGCCTCCGTTCCTGCGGCCCTTTGGCGAGCAGGAACTTTTTAAGAGCCGAGGATCAGCCCAGGGGCATGAGGGGAGGATTTTCCTCCTCGGGATGTGAGAGGCCAGACCCGCTTTACTCCGCGAAAAAGTCCTACAAACTTTGGGGCCGTTCCCGGGAGAGAGCGGGGCCGACCCCCCCTGCCCGGTTCCGGCGGGTCGGGGCTGCCGCTGCCCCGGGAACCGGGACCGGATCTCCCCGCCCAAGGATCATCCCCGGCTCGTTCTGCCTGCTCGGCCAGAGCCAGGATTTCTGGTTGAAGGGTTTCACTCCCCGGTGGCTCAATTAACCGGATTATTGTCTTCCTACAGAGAGAAATAAGCTCGCGTTCGGCTCCAGCCTTGTCCCCACTCACCCCCGCCACCAGCAAATTTAACATAAACCCCTGTAAAAAAAAATCACAAACCCAAACGCCGCCGATTTGTATGAATCGAACCTATTTCCTCCATAATCTCCTCCAGGAGGGTGGAGAAGGTGAACGCAAGCAGGAATTTAGTTTTCCCCTTTTATTTTTGTTGCTGCTCCGTAATTTTTCCATCACCTTCCAACATTTTGAGGCGTAAATTCCCGCATCGCTCCGCGGGCGCGTATGTACCGACCGCGCTAACGAACTGCCACCAACCCCTCTCGTTCGGCCTTTTTAAAAGATAAATAACAGCCCGGGCAGGGGTTTGCGAAGTGCTTTCCCCTGTATTTCGTTGTGCACCCTGGAGAACGGAGGTTTGTTGCGTGTCCCGGCAGCATCCCCGGGAGGACGGAGGCTTCTCCGCGGAGGGGAGAGGCAGGACCAGCACGGCAACATTCCCCTCCAAAAATTGTGGGCTCCCAATTTTCGTTTTTGGTTGGTTTGTTTTGGTTTTAAAAAAAAAGAGGGAAAAAAAAAAAAAAAAGGAGGGAGACAGGTAGATAGAAAAAGAAGGAAATAAAAAATATCCAAGCACTGAGAAAGCTTTTGAGTGTGGGGGAATACGCCCAGAGGAAGGTCCTGCCCTGAGAGAAATGAGGGGTGAGGGGGATCAGAGGGGTCTGGGCAAGAGGGCAGCGGGGCCGGGCCGGGGGTTCTCTCGGCACAGTCCAACGTTCCTGCTCCGGTCCCAGGCCCTCGGAACGGGGAAAAGCCGGGCCTGGCTCGGGGAGCCCCTGAGTTCCCTCTGGCAGCCGGGGTTAAAATTTACGGGGGTTCAGAGCAAATGTGCCGTGAGCCCCACTCGGAGCCGAGCCCTGCGCTCGGTCACCCTGTCTTCTGAGGGTAATTCCCTTCCTGCTCTGACCTGGCCTCTCTTCCTCCCTCTCGGCTCAGTGAAAGAAGAAGGGGACCGAGAGATCTCCAGTTCCCGGGACAGTCCCCCGGTGCGGCTGAAAAAGCCGCGCAAAGCCCGCACCGCCTTCACCGACCATCAGCTGGCCCAGCTGGAGCGCAGCTTCGAGAGGCAAAAATACCTGAGCGTGCAGGACAGGATGGAACTGGCCGCCTCCCTCAACCTCACCGACACGCAGGTGAAAACGTGGTACCAGAACAGAAGGTAAAAATGCACCGTTCCCTCCTGCCCACAGCGCCGGGATCCCGCCCTGCTCCCCTCCCCGGCCGCGCACCCCCAAACCAGGCAGAGTTTTGCACCCCACAGCCACCCCGTCCCTCCCGGCACCGGGACAGCGGCGGTGTCCGTCCCGTCCCCGCCTCTCCCGGGGCCTTTTACCCCAAAGCCAAGGGAAGAAAAGCGATGCCGAGGCAGGGCGGGTGTGGGGCGGGAGGGGGCAATCCGTGCCCCCAGCCCCGGTAAGGCGCGGAGGCAGGACCGGGCTTCCAGCTAAACACAACAGCATAACACATCGGCCCATTAATAATAGATACCAATTACTGCTTTGGGCATCAATAATTAACACCCTTTACAGTAATTACACAATTATTATTATGATGAATAATTCACTGGTGGAAATAGGTTTAGCGCTTCAGCGACAAATCTGTAAAAGGGCTGGCGACGTGGTGGCTTCGGTGGGTTTGTCCGGACATCGCCAGCCCCGACCATTGCCACCGCCACCAAACGAGGGATGCCCGGCTGCAGCCCCTGCCCTGTCCTCTCGCTCGTTCCAGGGTTTTACCCTCCCTCCCCATCGTTTCCAGTCCCACTTCTCCACCTGCAAAGATCCCCCCACGTCGGGGGTTTGGGGAACTTTAGGGGCGGCGGGGGACGCTGTGAACCCCCTCCTCCCCAAATCCCTCCTGTAAGGACACGCCGGAGCCGAAACTGTGCTGCCAGCCCCTTCCCCAGACAGCCCGGCCCGCCGGCGGCGAGATCCGGGGCCGGGGCTCCTCCACGAGATCCGGCACACACACATGTATATATATACATATATATATGTGTGTGTATACATTTATATACATTTATATGTATATTTTTATATATACA
The DNA here is from genome assembly GCF_031753505.1 of Anomalospiza imberbis. Classification (NCBI taxonomy): domain Eukaryota; kingdom Metazoa; phylum Chordata; class Aves; order Passeriformes; family Viduidae; genus Anomalospiza; species Anomalospiza imberbis. The sequence goes on along the minus strand of NC_089701.1, from coordinate 4,154,285 downwards.
TGCCTATACCGATATATACGCATAAAAATATACACTTACATACATACATATATATATATATGTATGTATATGTGTATTTAAACACAGATATATATATAGATATGTATATAGATATATATGTATAGATATACACACACACACATATATATATACATATATATTTATATATATATATGCCGCAAACGAATTCCCAGGACCCTGCCCCACACCTGTCCCCCTGCGGGACTCCCGCAGCCTCCCGAGCGGCCGGGCCCGGTGCCGGCAGCCCCGGCCCGGAGAGAGGGTCCCGGAGCCCCGGGCGGCGGAGCGGGGCGGCCGCGGCCTGGGGCCGGAGCATCGCCGTGGTCGCAGCATCCGCGCTCAGCTCACAGATCCCCTCGGGTGTCATCCTCGGGTCGTGTGACAATCTGGGATTTACATCCCCAGGAAGGGACCGAATTTCTGTCGCGATTTTTATCGCCGGGATTCCCAGCCCGCCATTGGGTCCCAGCCGGGCTGTGGCTCCGGTGCCTCCGGGAAAGCTCCGTGGGCGCTCACGCCGGCCTGCCGCGGCGGGAACGCCAGGGAGATAAGCTCCCTCCCCCCATTAATGGGGTCTGCATCCCATCCCGTTAAATCCCTTCACATCCCGTCCCATCCATGCCTGCCGTGCAGGAGAGGCCGGCCCTGGGAGCCAGCGGTGGGAGCGGGGATGCTCAATGAGAGCAGAGCCCGGGGAAAGGGGATGTGCAGAGGGTAAAAAGAGCCCGGGGGCGGCTTTGGGAGCATCCCTCCCCTCCTTGACCCCTTGTCTCGACTTGCCCCCCCAGGACCAAGTGGAAAAGGCAGACGGCGGTGGGCCTGGAGCTGCTGGCTGAGGCCGGCAACTATTCCGCCCTCCAGAGGATGTTCCCCTCGCCCTACTTCTACCCGCAGAGTTTGGTCTCCAACCTGGACCCCGGCGCCGCCCTCTACCTGTACCGCGGACCCAGCGCGCCGCCCCCCGCCCTACAGAGACCCTTGGTGCCCCGCATCCTCATCCACGGACTGCAGGGCGGCAGCGAGCCCCCGCCGCCCCTGCCCCCGCTGCCCGGCGTCCTGCCCCGGGCTGCGCAGCCCCGGTGAGCCCCGGCGAGCCCCGGCCGCCCGGGCAGCCCCGCCGGCACCCACCGGGCCGGCGGGCTGGAGGGGGCCACCCCACACCTCTGGGGCCGCGAGCAAGAGACTCCCGCTCATCCCCAAATATATATATATATATACATATATATATATATATAATTATAAATGAGACCACCCCCTCCTTTTTTTAAATAATATATAAAGAATGCAAGAATCAAGGACAGGCTTGGCAGGATGGAGCCGGCAGAGCTGCCCCTCACCCCGCGGGGCACTCGCCACCTTCTTTACCCCCTTGTGCCCCCGACGGGCAGCGGGGCCGCTGCGTGTCCCCCACCTCGGCATGGGACGGCGCCGGGAGCACGGGCGGGGGCCGGATGCTCCGGGGGGGGCTTCGCCTCTCCGCCCCCTCCCCAGGAACAGTCGGGGGAGCCGAGCCCCACCTACCGCGGGCGGCTCCGGAGAGACCCCTCCCCGCTTTCTCCGGCTCCCTGAGCCTGGGGCAGCGGTCCCGCCGCCGGGAAGGACCGCGGGGTGGCCCGGGCCGATGGCCCCAGCGAAACTTTGGGACGTCCGTAAATTATACTTAAACTTAAACTTAAAAAAAAAAAAAAAAAAAAAAAAAAAAAAAAAAAAAAAACAGAAAAAAAAAAAAGGAAAAAAAAAGCGGTGGAATGTAAATATGGTGCAAAATGTATATGAATTATTTATTTGTGAACCCCGAGGGCGTATTTGTGTAAGTGATTCTTGTCAGTCTGTATCCCGGGGCCGGCCCGGCCGGGCGGGGGTCGCGGGGGGGGCTCGGGGCGCCGCGGCCGCTCCCGCTCCCCCCTTTTTTAAATGTGGAAATAAAACTTCTTTACAAACAAACGGGTCTCGCCTCCGCCGGCCCCTTCTTCCCCTCCCGCTTGTTTGCTCTTACGGAACGGCCGCCGCCGAGAGAAAGGGAAAAGCAAAGAGTAGTTTTCCCACCTCCCATCGCACGGAGCCCCCCGCTCCCCGGGGTCCGGTGTCCCCCTGGGGCTCGGTGTCCCCCGATGCCCGGTGTCCCCCCGGTGCCCGGTGTCCCCCCGGGGCCCGGCTCCACTGCCGGCATGCGGGGCCGGCCGCGGGGCCGTCGGCGGGAGCGGCGGGGGGACCGGGCCAGCCCAGCGCGGTGATAGCCGCGACTGCGGTGAATTAATAACGCTAATCTTAAGTGTATAATTGCCTAAGTGCTTTAAATGGTCGCTTTGGAAAATGGATTGTTTCCACCCTTTAAAAGTGTCGCTCATCTGGCCGCGGCCAGCGGGCCCGGCAGCTGGTGCCCGGGACAGCCGGGCAGCGGCTCCCGGCTCGGGGAGCCGACAGATGGGCTGCGGGTCCCCCCGGCCCCGGCCGCTCCCCCCGGCGGGCCCGGCTGTCTGCGGAGCCCCCCCGGCACCCACCGGCCCTCCAGATCCCCCTCCCCGGCTCCCCGGGCCGGGTCCCAGCCCGGTGCCCCCGGGCCGGCTCCGTCCCGGGAGCTTTGCCCCGGCACCCCCGAGCCCCGCGATTGTCGGCTCGGCCAAATGCACAGCCACGCCTGGGGGCGAGAGCCCCCGGCCTTTGTGGATGGGGCCGGCTCTTTGCATGTGAATGGGGGAGTTTGGTAAATCCCCGGGCCTCGGCTGGGCGAGGAGGAGGAGGAGGAGGAGGAAGAAGGGGGGTCGCTCCCAGCTCGGGGTTAATGAAGTGGGAAAGGAGTCTTTCAGAGAGGCCTGCAAACAACCCCCTCCCTGGGCAACAACCCCCGTCCCAAATCCTACATGGATTGACTTAAACCCAGGGGATAAGTGCTTTAAATTAATCTCATTGAATAAGAATAAGGCCAAACAAAACTCTTTAAAATCATATTAAAAATCTATCAAAGGACAACTTGCAGTGGGTGTGCTTTTCATTTTGTGAGCGCAAAGGCAAGGAGCATACAGCAGCCTTCCTCCCATTTACACAGCAGGAATGTGAATCAAAGACATTCTCTAATATTTAATTGTCCTTGTAGCCATAGCAGATTCCTCCTCTTACATTAAGGAAGTACAAGGCTTCGTTACACGTTTGTAATTGCAATATTTAAATTTGCCATTTCACATCTGGAAGGAGCTGGAAACTCCCCTGTACCAGCAGGTCTGAGCCAGCACCGTAACACAGTGCCAGGGTCCAGTTTGTGCGACGAGGATGGTAGGAGAGAGCAGGACAGAATCCCGAGGAATCCTCTGCCCTGGGAAGAGGGATGGCTCTGCCGGGTGTGGTGGGAAAGAAAGAGCAGAGGGGACAGGAGGGCTGGAGCTTGTTGCTGCCAGGGAGATCTCACAGCAGAGTCAAGCTTCAAGATAATGCAGTTTAGGGAAGACACCACAGGCTCTAAGCAGAGAGCACTGCACTTGCCACATGAACAGCATCGTGTGTGGGAGGATCTCAGCAGCCTCAAAACCTGCTGGGGGACCAACCTCACCTCCAGCCTGTGTGCTGGCACTGAGATGGGGGGTGGTGTCCCACAGCAGAACACAGCAGCACTGGCCCTGCACCTACAGCAGCCCCTGAGCAGGCTGGAAATGTTTCCAGAGGGTGGTGCCTGGCGGGCACAATCCTGGCAAGGCCCCAGGGGTAGGACAGGCTGTGCTGAGTTGAAATTATATGAAGCAAAAGAATGGAACAGTTAAGAAGCACCAGTCCCAGCAGGGAAACCTTTGGGTATTGCAGCAGTTCTGCTCCATGGATTTCTCCAGGGTACAAAGCCCAACAGACAAGCTGCTGCTGCTGGTCAGGTTCTGTCAGCTCCAGGCTCTGGATCCAGAGAGTGCAGTGGGTTTGCCAGGGCCAAACACAGTCCTGGCTCTCAGGTCCTTTCCAGGCTTTTACCCAGCTCGAGGGCCACTTTCCTCCCCTCCTGGCACAGCTTTAAGCAGGACCAGCTCCCCGGGACAGCCACACAAGAGCTGCTCTGCTGGACGTGCCAGCACACACAAAGCCATTGCAATCAGCAGAATTGTTTCTAGTCAAGATATTCCATGGCTTCATCTGAGCACCAAACAAAACTATGTCAGAATGGAAAGCCCAGAACGCTGTTGCTTTTCCTGCCCTCTCCCAGGTTTATGGAGAAAACAAGGTGTTGTAAACAGGGAGGTTCTGTTGCTTTCTACCCTGCTTAGTTATGGTGTTCCCAGCAGTCAGGGACCAGGGCTGTGTCCTGTGTCTGACCCAGCCCCTGGTGTTTAACTGTGACCCTTGCCCCAAGGTGACCTCCTTGCTTTTTCCTAGTCCAAAGCCTTGCAGTGTGAACTCAAGATGCTGCAGCTGCAGAGGAGAGGAGGATGTGGGCTCCTACCACAGGTAAAGGACACAGAGCCAGAAGAGAGCTGAGAAAACACAAGAGCATCTCCTGCAGTCTCAGGGTGTGAGAGCAGGGAAGGCAAACCTAGCTAAGCCCTGGTCTGACTCACAAGCAGCTTTGTAGAAAAGTTACACAGTGCCACTATTTCCAGACCAAACCCAGGTGCTTCGGGCTGCAGGGCAGCGAGGCCCTTGCCCTCCACCACAATCCAGGCAAGCAAACGTGACCAGAGCCAAAACCAAAGCTGCAGTTCCACCAACCCTGCCAAACCCAGCTTCCCTCCCCTGCCAGCTGTGCAGGCAGCTCCCACCCAGCCAAGACCCCTTCAGCACACACCCCTCAGAGCAAGAGGGGACAAAATTCAGAAGCTCAGGGCAACAACAAGTTCAGGGCTCCATGCCACAGGAATCCACTGTCAGCCTTGGCTGCTCCTCTGGCATTTGGGTGCTCAGAGGATTTGGGAACCTCTGCACACACAACACCCTGGTGCTGCAGGTGGTGATTTGCAGGTGGTGGAAATGATGGAACTTTACAGCAGCTCACAGCTCCAAGCACCACACCCGGCCCTGCCTGAATGAAAGGATGATTTGAGTGAAATCAACCCCAAACCTACCAGGTTCTTCTTGAACTGAGTGGTACACAAGGGTGAAGGCAGCTCAGAGCCAATCTGGGGCTGCCCAAATGTAAGTAAGGGCAGAATTTGACTCCTGCCCACCCAGCCACAATTCAAACACATTTTCCTCATCAGCCTTCAAGTTTATTAGAAGAAAACTCAGCTTAACTTCAGGTGCATTTCTTTTAACACTTTCTTATTCAACAATCTCCTCCTCTCTCCCTAATCCCACAAGCAGTCCAGCCCTATCTGCTAAAGATGGTGAAGCTGAAAGAAAAAGGAAAAAGGCACTCTAATATTTTTTAAAAATCACTTTATTCATCATAACCATTTGTACTGCTTCATGCCCAGTTAATACAGGCAGCAATGAGATCTCCTGATGTCTCTCACCTATGTGCTGTTGGCCTTTTTCCCCACTATTATGAATTTGCCAATAGTCCCTATTAATTCCTACGTGACAGTCAGCCAGGAGAAGGTCATGTACTTTCCCTTCATGCACAAGATCATTCCCAAACTTGCACTCTGTGCATCATTCTGAGTCATTTTCCTCCTCAGGGGTTTCTTTTCTGTTTAAGTTGACATTTGCCTTAAACCTGATTGCTCTTCCAAATAGTTCTCATAACAAAATCAGGTGGGCTTTGTTGTTATTTTTAATCTAATAAATGTTTGTAACTTCATTCTCTCTGAAAAATCATGGTTAATTCGATACTGGAACCTTTCTATCATCTTTCAGAAATGTTGAAAAAAGTATTGCAGTGAAATTGAAGTGTTTGATAATTGCCTGGGAGGAAATAAAAATTCTGGTTTCAAAAGTTACTTTCACTTCAGAAATTAAATACTTTGGGGCTGATTGCTGCTCTCCTGCAATCCTTCGTATGACTCACTACAGCCCAAAGTAGGTGCCCTCAATTCTGCATTTACAAGGCATCATTTTCATCTGTTTATACTCCTTTTTCAGTACTTTTCTTCCTTCTGACATCTGAAATTGCCACTGTTTGAGCACTTTCTGCTCCTGCATTAAACATGCCTGGCTCAGGTCACGGTGGGTTGCTCTTCCTCATCCCTTTCCTTGAGGAAGAAACGTGCAGGCAGCAGAAAGTTGTGTTTTGGCTGGGTTTGTGCTGTTCTCACCTGTGGTGCCCTGCTTGGTGATTGTGCTCTAGGAGGGGCTGGAAGGAGCAGAGGGAGGAACGTGGAGAGGGACAGGTGGGTGCTCACCTGTGGGAGCTGGGGGAGTTGGGAAATCTCCTGCAGGCTTTGGGGGCCACTTTCCCACTCACAGGGCAGTTTGGGTTTCATTTCACACACTGTGGTGAAATGTCTCAGCACACTGGGGCCATCCTGCACCCCTTTTCCCAGTGTCCCAGTTCTCCAATGCGAACAAGATGGATGGCAAATGGGAAAAGCAAGAAGTGAAATCCATAAGCTCAAAGCAGGCCCAGGCAAGGCAGAGAACCCCAAAAGGCTGGGTCACGACTGGTAAGGGTTTGCAAGAACCTGCAAAGGCTTTAATGTTCAGAGAGGTGAGACATCTCATACTCCCTCTGTGTTACACAATCAGGAATGACAACACGCTGCAGGCAAGGAGAAATTTGGAGACTGCTGGATTCCACTCTGGCTCCTTCCCACAGTGACAATGTTTGTTCTCAGGAGCTCTGACAGGGAGCTCTGTGCCCGTGAGCTCTGCCCCAAAGGGACTGTGTGTCACCGCACTGAAGAGTTCTCCACAATCCTGCCACTGGCATCACTGCAGGTGGCAATTCTGACTAAGTGACCAGGGACAGACCTTGCCCAGTGCACAGAGGACAGGAGAGGAGGTGGCAGCAACGTGGCTTCATTACCTGAGACAGGAGCAGAAGTGCTCCCTTTACACTGACAGGGGACAGGGCAGATTCCCCTCTCCATGGTGCTCCTGGGACACCTCCCCTGCCAAGTTTACCTGGCCGGAAACAGCAAGTGAAGGGATTGTGGAGTGCTCTTTAAACAGAAAAACACCTCCTGCCTGCCCAAACTTGTCTCACTTTCATGTTGCACACACATCATGTTTCTCTGAAAATAATATTTAACCTTTTTTTTATTTTTCTTGCTAAAAAACCATCTTAGGAACACGGTGCATCTTCAGGAGGCCACATTTAATTGCAGCAGTACAACAGGACACGCCTAGATTCCATTCCACTTGGACCTATGGAATGAAGGGGAGGAGGCCAAGATCCCCAGGATCCCTCCCACATTTGCCTGATAAATTGAAACACTCCTCACTTGATTTGGCAGGTCACCCTGACCCCCGGCTGAGGCACTCAAGCAGCTTTTACAGCCAATGACTGGAAGGGCCTGGCTTATGTTGGAATCTGCTGGTTGCCAGCTTTTCTCTGCTTTTTCTTCTTCTTCTTGACCTTGGCTCCAGCAGTGTCCATCCCACTGGAATATTCAGAGCGCAGGAGCTCAGCAAGGCGGCGTTTGCCATGGGTCTTCTTGAGCAGCTCAGACCTGGGCAGGGGGAAGAACAGAGGAATTCAGGAATTAAGAACTCCTTTCTCCTGCCGGGTGGGCTCCTGCAATGCCACTGACAACTGCACATTAGAGAAGGAGCAGCTCCCTTTCCTTGAGGCTTGATTTGAAATTCTGCCTCATGCAAAATTAGGTATTGTTGTGACAGGTTTTCACAAAGGTGGCAAAATATCACGGCGTTTTTCAAAGCAAGCCTTTGTTCTGTACAAATGCTCTTGCAGGGTGGTGGGGAGAAGGAGGGAAGCTTGTGTGCCTGAAGGCTGATGAATGAGGTGACACAGCAGTTTGGAAATAAATAATAATAATAATAATAATAATAATAATAATAATAATAATAATAATACCTAACAGCCCAATGACATTGAACAATGGAAACATTTTATAAACAGAGCTTAAATCCAGAGAGTGAAAACTCAACCCCCTCCTAAACGAACCAGGGAAAAAATTAGCATGTCATGAGTCTAAACCAAACAGATCCAACAGATTTTCTTTTCTTGCAGTGTCCGGCAGCCATCACATGCACCTCACAGCCTCCCTCTCCAGAGAATGGCTTTTGCAAGGGTAGCTGCATTTTGCATGGCCACCAAACTCCAACATGGACGTCCCTGCAGCCCTAAACTGCCAGCTATAAATATAAAAAAACACTCAGCATTTTCCCACCATGAGTTCTGCCACTGTCCTGCTCTATAACCTTGGGTAAATCTCACCCTCAGTTATTTAAAATACAATCTCTTGGGTGCAGGACCAGTCATTCCCTAGCTCGTTCCCAGGGTCCTGGGCACAACAGGGTGTCCACAGCTACTGGTGTTGGTCCCACTCTGCTCCTCATCAGCACAGAGTCACAGACTGGGTTGGGTTGGGAGGGACTCTAAACATCATCTCATTCCTTTCACTAGACCAGGTCCAACCTGAGCCCCTTCCAGCCTGGCCCTGAACACCTCCAGGGTGCACCTCTCTGAGCAAGTTCTAGTAAGGACCTGTCTCAAGTGCTTCCAGAAGAACAGCACAGAAACCTGTCTGTCCCTCTGCACACGAGGGAGCTGAACTGAACAGCAGCCCCACCCCACGCCAGTGAGCTTTGGTGACAGCACAGGGACTCAGCAGTCCTAAAGGTGACACCTTCTAGCCCTGCCTCAGAGTCCCCTCAGGTGTCCAAACCCACGCTGGGCGTTAAGGAGAAGGAAGAAATTCTGGCTGCAGCAATGGATCAAGGCATTCAATAGGCCAAACACACAGGGCAGACAAGGGAAGTGAACTCCTGGCTGCCTGGGGTGTTTGCTCGCTCCCTTCCCACAGCCTGTGCAGGTGTGTCCCCTGCTCAGCCCCCTCCACCAGTGGGTGAAGTTCCTATTTGACACTTTGATTGTTGTCTCCAAGCATTTCCTACAGTAATTCCTGGGTTTCCAAGCAACAGACCAGTTTACTTAACAACAGGGAACTCTCTGCTGCAGAAGGACAAGGAATCCACCAGTAGCTGCAGGGCTGAGCTGCAGCTCAGCAGGGAGGTTGTCCAACACTTTATTATCAATCAGGTGAAATTGCTGCCCAATTAGTAAATCAATACTCCCTGCTGAGGTGATCAGCTGTGCACAGAAAAGCAGGGATGCAGGGAAAAGGGAGCTTTCTCCCTCTAACCCAGGGCCACAAAAATCAATGGAGTTGTGCTGTGGAACCTGTGCTCATCACGGACAGAAGAAAAGCAGCTGTCAAAGCCCCGTGTAACCATGAGATGGAAGAGCTACAGGGAACAGCACCAGCCTGCAGTGACTGCACACCAGGAAACTGCACCAGGCCAGGAGCCCTGATTCCTGCTGTAAAGCTGCAAATTCCTCTCTCTGCCCAACTGGTGACAGTCTCTGGGGCTCTGCCAGAGCAGCAAGATATCCACAGGGCACCTTCCCTCACCCAGGTTATGAGACAAAGCCCAGGAGAACTGAGCAAGACCTTAACATTCACCCTGAGCATCCTTGGGCAAGGTTTTTAATCTCTTTGGCCTCCATGTCCACTCTCCCAGCTCCCTGTGCTTTCCCTGTTGCTGAGGGCTGGTGGGGTGTTAATTTAATGGAGGTGTGTGGTGATGCTGTGGCAAAAAGCTTCACAGAAAGGCTGTAAGTGTAAAGATGCATTTGCAACGCAGACAGAACCCATGCTCCCATCACTGGAAAAACACAAGGATGATGAGCATCTCTTGCTGTGATCTCATGTCTAGGCATCATGGTATACTGAGACAGAGGAAGGAATAAAAGACTCAGGTTCAGAGCTGCCTGTGCACATCTGTAATTAAGCTGCAACCTCACAAAAGCTGGTACCAATACCCTCAGCAGAGAAACAATAAGCAAAAAGAGGAACTGTCTCCAGATGACTTTGTTATCTCCTGAAAGGCTGGAAAAGATCAGGCCAAAGTTCTAAAGACAAAAAAAAATCTGTTATCCTCCAGAAAACTGGGATTATTTTATTCACTGTTTAAACATGAGAAACTTGTGAATCTTGCTAAATACATCACTGAATGATGAAAAGGCAGGAGAGGAACATCTGGAAGAAAAAGTGTGCAGTGAAGGAAAGAGTAAAATCCTTCTTTCCTCTGCTTCAGTTCCCTTCTACACCCACTTACAGAAATGTTCCCAGCATGTGCTCCCCTTCCCCACCTGGGAGCCACAGTGATCTTAGGGATGCTGCTGCTGCCCAAGCCTCCATCTCTGAGGAAATCTGAATGGTTTGGACTGATCTCCTTCTCCTGGGTCTTGTTTTCTGGCTCAGAAGATGTCTCTGCTCATCTTTTCACCTCAGTGGTGAGTGAGCTTGTTCTTGGAGGTGTCTCTCAACCTGGCTGGCATCACTGCCTGTTCCTTTGTCTTGCTGTGTGAGATGCTGCTGCAATGCAGTGCACAGGTGTAGTGACCTTTAACCAACTCCCAGCATCTGCAGCATCCAAAGGCTCCCAAATTGCTCCAGCTGAGGAAGGAGGAGGATGAAGTTCTGACACACAGTCCCAGAACTCATGGTGTGTCTTTGGAGGAGACCCGAGGAGGCCGTTCCATTTATCAGAAAACATTTCAACGTGGATTGCACTATCAATCTGCCTGACAGCATCTCCAACAGCTCCTTGACACTGTGCCAGCAGCAGAGCTGGGTTACCTCTGGGCCAAGGCTGCTGCAACACCTGCTTTTCCTACTTATAGCACTGGATGAACCATCTGCAGCCAATGCAACCCTGTTTGGGTTGGTTTTGCTGCTGTTGTTTTTGAAGAGTGGGGGCAAGAAATCCATCAGCAATCCTACACTGCTCTCGACAGGTCAACAGATGGCCCAGGTCCTCTGCTCCCAGCTGATGCAGATGCTTGAGAAGATCAAGGAAAATTATTACCCAGCCAGAATGAGCACCAAGCCTGTTCCAGAGCACTCAGGGCAGGGTGGTCTCCACACTGGGATGTGCTGAACAGCAAAGTCCACCTTGCCCTACTGAAGTCAAATGTATTTCAGCCACACAGAAACCCCAGTCTCACTTTCACTGCCATCCCTTGGTCTTCACCCTATGGGAAAAGGACAAAAGCAGCACTGGGAGGCTGGGATCCTCCCAGGATTCTTGCTTCTGTCAGGCCCTTTCCCAGCCTAGAAACAGAATACATTTCAGTTACAGAGAGATGACAATTTTTGGTGCACAGCCCCCAGCACAGAGGTTTTCCAGCTCTGTGTGCAAGCACTGTTAAACTTGATTAGAGATGGAGCAAAAGCTCTGTGCTGCAGCCACAGTGGAACAGGACAGTAATAAAGGGCACCGCTGTATGCAGGAAACAATCAGATGGATTTTACAACTATAAAACTTTAATTTCATATGAGGATTTCTTTTATAACATTGTGATGTGGTAGCCAGGACTCACCTGTGTCCCTGAACTGCCTTAATGAAGAGTGATGGTGATGTTTCCTTTCACAGCAGCCATGTCTCATTTTTGGCTCCATTTGCCCATGGATACATGCTCTTACCTGAGCTCCAGTTTGGCTTTCTAGAGCAGACTGCCCAAAGTGAAATTCCCAGTGGGCAGAATTCCAAAGCTGCATTTTGACTAATTAAGTGGTATCAGGAAAGCTCTAAATGTGCACATAAAAACTGGCAAGCAAAGTGCTTCTAATGGTGAGACAATTGCTGTGCAGGGAGGCCCAGCTGCAGCCTTGAGTCACAAAACCCTGTATTTTTTCAAAATTGTCAATGCCAAGATGCTCAAAAGTGGAACCAGGATGTGAGGTGGGAGAGAAGGTAAAAGGCCACGAGTTTGCACCCAAAGGAAACTGCTGCCCTGGCCATGGGGAGGACACAGGGCTACAAGGTCTGTTTCTCAGGAATTGTCTGATTCTATCTGACCATGCTGGAGAATGAATTAACACGATGATCCTGAAGCCAAAGCCTTCAGGCCATGCCCATCTCCACGTCACAGCACTGGGATAATGATGTACAGCAGTGCTCTCAAACACCTCTTCCTGATCCCATTTCACCTGAATCAGCTCAGACCTGGGCAGGGGGAAATGCAGAGGAATTCAGGAATTAAGAACACCTTCTCCTGCTGGGTGGGTTCCTGAAACCCACCTGAAACTCTGAAGCATGAGGGGATTTTCACTTTTGTTTTTATATAATTTTTTGCATATGCTGTAGCAATTGTTGATATTCACAAGTAAATTCAATCCTTCTGAGCATTTCTTGCATCAGAAATTCCTGTAGCAGGGAGTTCCACAGAATCAGCTGAACTAAAGAGTCATCTTTGCTTGTGATGGCCTGAACTCACAAAAAAAGCCAAATCAAGTTGCAACTGCTCACTGCAGTGAAAGCCTTTGGGGGCACACACTGGCCTTCCTGATTTCAAAGGGAAAGCAGACCCTCAGTTGATCCAGAATGCAAAAGCCTGAGCAGCACAGGGATGCATGGTGGAATGGCAGTGGGTCTTTGGCATGTGCATTGTGAAGGAGTCAAAAGACAAGTCTATCTGGCCTGTCAGCCACTTCCTCGGCGTGCTGCGACTCCACAGTGAAGCAAGGACAGCTAATCCCTCACTGGAGGTGGGATCAGCTTCCTTGCCTCTACCCTGCCGTCAAAGCATGAGCCCAGACACTGACAAAGCTGATGTGCTGTAATTCAATATGCAGTATCTGGTTCGTGTGCTCATCTCTCACCTCAACACAGCATTGCAACTTTCAAAAAGCATCGCCAGCAATTATTTTTCCGTCTTTAGATCGGGTTGTGCAAGATCCACTACAGCTAAGGGGACAGCTGGTTTGCACAAAGACCTCTGAAAAATGCATGGAAGTTGACATGGGCATTGAGGAGAGGGCTGCTCCCACATTTCAGCACAGAAACATCACACACCTGGCTGCTCCCTCTCACTGTCTCACCTTCCCCAAGCAGGCTCTCCAAGGAGGCGCCAAGCACAAAAGGAGACTTCAAAAGAAATGAAAAGTTTTCTTTGTCCTCTTAAGGAAACATTTAATGATTGCCTTTTACCCCACTTTCAACCTGGAGTGCCTGCTCTTTATTCTCTAGGCAGGTGCTGAGAGATGAGGCTTTAGTGAGCAGCCTGATTAAAAACCAGTATCAGATGTTGGGAGACAATGTGTAATACGACAACCAACACTCACAGCATCATGTGAGAAATATAATTAAAAAGATTGCTCTGTGACTGTGCTGTTATAACTTCAAGCCTTGCATTTTACAATTAGAAACCATTTGTCTTCTAAATGGCAGGCTAAGTTTTGCTTTCTGCTTTGTCAGTGTGAAATCAAAAGCAATTCTCTAAGTTAATAGCATAATCTTGGATTTATGCAAGTGCGGACTGAATTTGAATCAATATTCACTTTCTCTAAACTATCCTATAAATACTAATATACCCTCTCCCTTTATTTATTTATTTTTTAAGCACACACAGAGAAAGCTGATTAAAGCCAAGTTTCATAGGCAGGAACAATTGTTGCACACCACAACTTTGGCTATTTTTTGCAGGGTCTTAACTTTGCAGATGCCCTCGGATTTGAAATCTGGAGCTTGAGCCGTGACAGAGCTGTGCAAAGTCTGCCCACTTTCCCTGAGCTGCAATTCTGTGATCCACGTGCAAATGAGCTCTCAAATCACTCTCAGACCATTTGTTCCAACACCTCCACATCCCCCAACCCCACACGTCCTGTGTGTAAATACCTACTGTATCTTGAGCTTGTCTGTGCTGTAATGGGATGAAGACTTGGGGAGGAGGAACCCCCATCTAAAAGAGGTTTGTAACAAGGGGAAAAGTAGCTCTAACAGAGTAGCAACATCACAGGAACAGAGAGAGGCATTGTTACAGGCCAAGTAATCCTGTGACACGCTACTGTCAGTCATAGCTTGACACCCTGCTGGGCCAGCAAGACATCAAAGCCCACCCCATACCATCTTACATGCTCTTTATCAGCTAATCAGGCTATTCTTCCCGAAATAAAGCTCCCTTAAATCCCCTGCTCACAGGGGCATTCCCATCCTGTTGCCCATCTGCTGAGGAGGGTCAGCTGGAGCAGGAGGCAGAGCAGTGGCCTGTCCCTGGTGGCTGCTGAAAGCAGGACAATGCAGGCTCCAACTTTTTATTTTCAAATCCCTTCCCCTTGCATTTTTTTCTTTTCATGGGATAGATGCATGTGCAAGAGAAGTGCCCAGCCCTGGAACAATTATGTGGATTAGTGCTTTAATTGCATGGCTAAGGCTTGCTAACGGGGTTTGTAGCAACAATTACACGGCAAGAGTCACAACTGATGCTGATAAAGAAAAAAGATTTTCCTCCTTTGAATAATTGCAATGATTTTACTAGCAAGGCAGAGGTTTGGACCCTGCCATTGCACTGGGGAAGAGAGTGTGTCCTCAGCACTGTGATCCCAAAAGAGAGGATTATCTGTCCTGTGGAACCAACTCAGAGCAGCCAGGATCAGATGCACTGAGCACCTTCAGCTCCCTTGCAGGCACAGAAGAGGGTTCAGGGCTCCTCCAGCAGCATCAGGGAGTCTCCAACTCTTTACAAAACAGAGGGACCCAGAACAGCCCTGACCACACATTAGAGGGGATAGAGCTGCAACTCTGGGCTTGCTGCAGACTATTCTCAGGAGAGATCCCACAGGATTTTGCAGAAATGCTTTTGCCAGAGCTACTTGCACCTCCAGGTTTGCAGAAGGATCATTTCTACCAACAGATCTGCCTTTTTGACACTCGATTCCTGGAGCAAGCTCAACCACCTTGAGGAGCAAAGCACAGCACAGCTCAGGAACAGACTGACCTACCTTTTCGGTCTTGGTTTGGTTTTCTTCTTTGAGCCCGCAGTTGGAAGAGCAGTCAGGTTCTGGGGGGCATCTCTCAGCCCAAAGCTCTTGGCCACATGACCCAGGTGGAGAGATTTGATGTGGAAGATGTGCTTGAGGTCTTTGGGATAGGTGGTATAGGCACAAAGGAAAGACTGCAGTGCTGAGGGGAAAGAAAAACACCAGTGAATTCTGTTTGCTGCTGCATTTTTATACATATACACACACACTTAAAGATTCAGCTGTTCCATCTGAAAGGACATGGGTCTGGTCCTTTGGGACACCTTCTGGTCAGCAGCTGGCAGCAAAGGTTGGCATGTTAAAAACCTGTGAAGGTTGCACAGTACTGGTAGAATCCCAAAAGGGGAAGGTAAGTGCTGGAGAGGTGTTAGGAACTGAAACAAAGCTCTATTGAATTGCACTGGGTTTGGCTCCTGCAAGGCTGCTCCTTTGGCCACAAAAGGTGAGTTTGTGGCACTTCTCTCAAGAGTCATTGACACTGAGTGGCAGCAGATAAGAGGAGAGTGGGAACAGAGACGCAGGGACGAAGAGAGAGAAGCATGGAGATGGCACAGGAAGACTCCTCTGATATTAGAGTCCCAGTAGTCCATGCATTTTTCACCAGTTACCAGCTAGTCCCTTATAAATATCTGAGAGCCGGATGGATTTCCTGACTCATCAGCACACTGAGAACAGAGCTCACCTTCTCAAAAGGGAAAAATAATAGAACTGTGTGCAAATTTCCCTTCCCATCTTTATATTCCTGTAATGCCCTTCCCTCAGGGCTCATTGCTCTAAAGACAATCATCCACTATTATGAGCACTACCTCTGCTCCTCCCCGTCCCCAGAACGTTCACTACACCCGGGCTGGCCCCTGCTCTGGGAATAGAGGGACTTCCAGGAAGGAAACTCTGCAGCTCACAAAATGCCTCCCCTCAATCCTCTGCTTGCTAAACCTCCTGTGTCCCCCCAGCCCTCACTCCAAAGCACCTCCTGCCTCTCCCTCTCACTCCTGACAGCAGTGAGCTCTAAACTCTCACCTCTCCTGCCCTTGCCTGTTGAGCCACCAGACCAGCAAGTTTGCCCACAGCTTATGTCTAATCTCTTGGCAGCAGCCGGAGATTGGAGTTTATGAACAGTAATAAAAATGTCATTTTAGCAGATCAGCTCCTGGAAGGACCCAGGGAATCCATCAAAGCTCTGTTTACTGAGCAAAGCGAACTCCTTTTCCCAATCGATGAGAAGAAAAGATTGAGGTTTTTGCACCTTCTTCCCAATTTCACAATGCTGCTCTTTTAGAGGCTTCTGAGCACCGAGAGACCTGTGTTTTCCCAAAAAAGAGAATGATAAATTCCAAATACTGTCTCAGTCTCCTGTCTGAAGGCCATCCTTCTGAGGGCTTATAAACCAGCTCAAATGCTCTCAAAACTCCTGTTCTGCTGTTTTTTTTTTCATAAAGTTATTGGTCAAATTCACCTACGAGAAGGTGTAACTCTTCAAAGGGAACAATAGGAACTTGCTCCTGCTTTGAATTCAATCCCATTGGAGCTAATACAGCTGTCTGCCTCACAGCACTTGAAATGGCTGATACTAAAGATCCTGTTATTATGAAGGCTGAGCTCATCTCCCACAGCTGGGCAGAGAGGAAAAGCTGCTGGTACCAACTCCCCAGATCAGAGTTAGAGAAGAAAAGTGTCAAAGGCTCCCCTCTTCCCAAAGTCCTGACAGACACCTGCCAGATCCAGCTGTGAGTCAGAGCACACAAAACCAAGGAGAGCTGCAAGGCACTAGCCCAGAGCTGAACTGAGAGCCTGGCTGGAGCTGCAGGTCACAGTGCCAGCCCAGGAAACTGCCTCACCTCTGAGCAGCTCAGAGCTGAGATGTTCATTACAGCACCCATGAGATTCAAATGCAGACCTTGTGGATGAGATTCTTTTAAAAATCTTTACTATCAGGTCTTTAGACCTCTCATTGTTGCCAGAGCCATGTTTTCTGGCTTTTATGTGCAATCAGAGTGGCCAGATATGAAATGCTTTATTGGATTTTTTTTAAAGTTGAAATTCTTTTATGATTTTGTGATCAAAGAGACAGAGGTTTAGAAAAACAACTCACAAAGACAGGTAACAGTGCTGGTCAGGCCATAATTCATGTACAGGGGTCCTTATCTTGATGCCACAGGAACAAACAGCCTGAGCTGTTGAGAGTTTTTATCACACCAACACAAGTCTAAGGTAACATGGACTGGCTTGGAGTGGGATTTGGACTTGTGCTCATGTAAGACAGAGGATTTAGATTGGTCCTTTGCACCCCTGCATCCCCATTTTTCTCCAGGAAATACAAGTGTGGAAAATCAAAGGAAGAAAAGAAAAAAGCCAGTGTGTTCTGTGTGTGATGGGGGTTAGATGGCTTGTTGTTATTTGAAACAGGGTAATGGAATATGAAAGGGAGACAGGTGCCATAACCTGTTCACCAGGCTCTCAGCTGGCAGCCAGCTCCCAGCACTGGCCCCAGGGCACAGCCTCAGCATGGCTGGATAAACTGGGAGGCACTTTGCCAGAGCAGGTGGGAGCAGGAGGGAAGGATGCACCAAAACCACCACGGATTTGAGCACTGTGCCACAGCCCTGGGCTCCTGTGACTCTGCTGTCCCTCTCCACACACAGGAGCTGAGGACAGAAAGGAGGATGCTAAATGCTCAACTGCTGGCTGTAAAACTAGGAAATGAGGAGGAGGAAAGCAGGGTTTGCTTCCTTACCCTCTCTGTAACTCAGGGACACACAGGATCAGTCTCCTGAGCTCCTTCTGGCCCCACAGCTCTGAAATGAAGCACCTATCACCATGCAAAGCCTTGGGATGAGCATCCTCCACTTCCCAAAAGGGGCTCCACTCTTGATAAGGCTCATCCTTCAGGTAGCAGGGCCCAGGCAGACCCCTCCTCCCACCCATCTTACTGCTGATCAGTCAATCAAGTTTGAAGGGCAGCACCTTCCTGAACCATTTGATTAGAGTGTGAAAAGCACGGGACCCAGAGGCAGAAGGGGAGAGCGGGCAGGGAGCCACTCGCCTTTTGAAAGCAGGCTGCAGTGCAAACACTGCTTATTAACATTGACTAGGTCAGAAAATGGGGAGAAACAGAAAAAGAGAGAGAAACAAATGCATCTCTGGCACAGTTTCCAATTGATTGTCTGCCATGAAAGCAAAAGCCAGCTGCCATGTTAATTATTCATGATGCCTGGCTCAGAGGGGAGGAAGAGGGGCTTATGGAAGCCACTCAGCAGTGGAAAATTTGCATATGTAGATAGCAGAGTTGGAAAAAGAGGTGGAGTGCTTCTCTACAAGATAAATGGGATGCACAGTATTTCAGCATTTCCTGATGTATTTTCTGTGCTTCTTTTCCGTGGCTAAAGAAGTTATTAATGCTGAGGTCAGCAACAAGTGTGTGTGGGTGGGTGTGTGCACAGTGGCACTGGGTAGAGAGGAACCACAGAGGTTTTTTAGGTGTGACCAGAGTTATTCACTGGTTGTTCCTGTCACAGGCATTTCAGGTTAGAAGTTTGCATGGGGTACAAGAAATCCCAAGAGAGCAGCAAGAAGCTCATCCATGCAGAATGAAGGATTATTCCCCACATGCTTTGAGATTGTGGATTTAAAAGAGCAGCTACAAAACCACACCACACACCTGAAAATGGGTGCAAGCTGCTTGTGTAGCAAGTCCAACACTTTCACTGCAGGAGGAAGGTGTTTGAAAACCCCAAGGAACTGAAATCGGCACTCTGCAACTGCTGGAGGTGGGGTGAGATTTCAGCCCGGGGATGTGCAGTGGTGGGGGGAGAGCAAAGAGTGAAACAGCAGAATTTCAAATCCTTTGCCCCTCAGTACAGCCACACATAATAAAAAACAATGCAGAATAAATGGGGTAAGCAGATAGTCACAGGAGATACTCTGGATGCTCAGCTGTGTCACCATCTGAGAAGGGAGTACAACTTTCAGAAAAAAACAGCACCTCTGACCTCCTGAACAATCACTTCTCAAGATTCCAAACAATTTTCATGCTGAACTTAATTTTTATCTCGAGAACAGCCTCTCCTTCTCCAGTTTCTCCAAACATTGTATAACTCCAGGAGGAATTTCCCCATATGGTTTTGGGCCCCTTGGAAGGTGATTTCAGAAGGTGAGCACACGAGGCACACCTGTCCCACACCTGTATGCAGGTGCACACAGCAGGTACACAGAACGGTAAACAGGAATGGTGCACACCATTCAAATCCATCTCACCAGAACCCCCCTGAACTGGAAATGCTGCAGAACTGAAATAACTTCTACACAAGCTTAGAGAGCAGGGCTTGACTCAGAGCAATGAGGTAAAAAAAAGAAAACAGTCAGGAAGGGAGATGTGGAAAGAGGAGACTCAAAAAAAGGGGAAAGGCTCCAGTCCTAAATACTGTGAGCAAGAATGGCTTAGTCTCTTTCATAAAGGGTTTGCATTTTGTGGACTTGTCTCAGTTACTCATAGTCAAATTCCAAGTAATTGCCCAGGAGCTCCGGGGCCTGACTTCCCACAGTGCCTACCCTGCACCACCTTTATGGCTTCTCTCTGGGGACAGTTTGGTGTTTCTTTTCCTACCACATCCCCAGCAAGATTTTAATCTTTCTCCCAAATCTGTCTTCCTCTCGATTTTCCAAACTGAGAGGAAGAAGGGCAGAGTCTCTTACACTGCTCAGTGACAACTGCTTGGAAAAGATGGAACATCAAACCCCAGACTTGTACACAGCTACAATTATCAAGTCCATCCCAGTTTTTATTCTTCCCGCCTTTTTGAGTTGTTGCCCCTCTCTCTTTTATCTCCCATCCCACTCAACCAGCTCCAATCCAAGATCCTTTCCTGGTCAGGGTTGCATCCTGCCTTTCAGGCTTCAAATCCACCCCTGGGGTGAACTGGAGGCATCTGATGGGAATTGCAGCAGGATGTGGTGGAGGAAGTCACCCATCCCCTTCCCAGCACAACACACAAAACCCACTCGCTCCTGTGATTGGGTCAAAGCCCTTGGATGTGAATCCCACTGAAAGCCAAGACTAAATCTCATTTGCACCTAATATGGGAACGCCAGAAATTAACATTTAATATCACCACAAAGCCTTCTGGGCCTGCCTCAGCCCCCTGCAGAACCCAACGGCCCCAAAATGTTTCTTCCAGGCCTTTTCCCTGATGCTGTGCCCCAGAAGAAAACCTTGGCAGCCCCTCTGAGCCCTTGTGGGATAAGTGGAAGGAAGCTCACTGACCTTTCTTTGCCCACTGGACAGTCCCCTCGCTGGAATGGACGTGATTTTCAAATTTTGTCTGCAGGACCGTGGCCCTCTCCCGGACTTCCTGAGGGTTCTTGCCACAGGATTTCTACCAGGGAGGCAGGAGGATTAGAGGAAAGAGAGAATTTGAGTCAGGAATAATGAAGCAGTTTACAATAGATTTAATAACAGTAAAATCACACAGCAACTACCCAGGGGCCAACAAAGGTAATCCTCTCAATATTACTAGAGGAAAAAAAAAATCCAGATAAAGATGTTAAAGGCAGAGCAGCAAGTGAGCGCCGTGTGGTGGGGAGAACAAATCAGTTTTAATTTTGTGTTTTCTAACATCTATCACATATCTTTTCCCCTTGCTTTTCTCTTCCCTTCCCTTTTTGTTTTTGCTTCCAGGTACAACAGGCCAGATCCCACTTCTTGTTTCCATTGGAATTATTTGGAATATCTCCCCCCAGACCCCGCAGTAACAGTTTCAGAGTGATGCTGCAAGCTCCCCTGTGCACTTCCCCAAAACACCCAGGGCAGGAGACCACGAGATCCACAATCACCCCAAGCTCCAGAGAAGAGACTAATTCAGCACCTGTGAACAAAGGCAACCAAATGAACTTCTCATGAATTCCAGCATGGACTTCTACATGAGGTTTCCTGACTGCCAACACATCATATTTGACTGGAACTGCCATCACTTGGCTCCTCTAGTGCAGGACAAGCCCCTTGCACCAAAGGCACGACAGAATAAACTTCCTCAGGCCAAAAGGGCAATTTTGCACGTGTTCCAGCTTTCCTGGGATCAGACTGTAGGATGCAGTTCAGGAAATGGAAAACAAACATTCCTGGGAGCAAGCTGTTACAGGGAGGAGAAGAGAGGCTCTCTCCCTCTCTGAGGGATCCAGATAGAGAAAGGAAATGTGGACCAGAAAACAAGTGAAATTTTTGATGGAAAGCTGACAGCAAAGTGCATAGCCAAGCGTCCATGGATGTGCACCTCTCCCAGAAAAGGGCCACAGTTCTCCAGTGTGACTCAAGACAGGAACCAGCATCCAAGAGTGAGAGTGCCAGACCCAAGGCAGCAGCCTGATAGTGGTCAGACCCCTCACCCGAGCAGGGCTGACTGAATACAAACATCCAGCTCCTGGGATTCTGGAGCAGCCCTGTGCCAAGGCAGCAATCCTGCTGTTCTTCTCTGGCAGATCTGCATGCTAATGCTGCAAACCCCTCTTTGCTCTGCATTGCTGCCAGTCCAGAGGAGCCACGTCCCACTGACACCACAAACAAACTCCAGGGACCGTGGGGGCTGCCAGCACCTGACACAAAATGCTCTCCTGTCCCAGCTGTGCCACTCTGTACCCAACAGCAAATGTGCCCAGAGACAGACCTCAAATGTAGTTTAAATGCCCTGCACCGTGCCCTCTCTGAAACTCAGGATCCCACAGCTTCCAGAATTCCAGGTAATTCCTCAGCAAAGCACACACCTGGGGCTGCAGCTCCTGTCACCCACTGCCTGGACTGACTGTCCACCTGCACCTCCCAGGACAGCCTAGCTATTGTAACTCATTAACTCTCCCAGATTTCTGGTCTCTGCTGTCTCCCAATCCCCTCAAGAAAGGCTCACAGGATCCATCTCACAGAATCACAGCATCATTTAGGTCAGAAAAGACCTCCAAGATCATCGAGTCCAAACTCTGACTGATCATCACTTTGTTAACCAAACCATGGCACTGAGTGCCACATCCAGTTTTTCCTGAACACCTCCAGGGATGGGGACTCCACCACCTTCCTGGGTAGCCCATTCCAATGCTTGACCACCCTTGCAGTGAAGAAATTCTTCCTGATGTTCCACCTGAACCTTTCCTGCTACAGCTTGAGGCTGTGCCCTCTCCTGTCCTTGTTCCCTGGGAGCAGGTCCTGACCCCCACCTGGCTGCACCCTCCTGTCTGTGAGTTATCTTCCCTGAACCTCTTTCCCTCCATGCTCATCCACCCCAGTTCCCTCAGCTGCTCCTCACATCATTTACCCTCTGGACCCTTCCTCAGCTTTGCTGCCCTTCTCTGGACACTCCTCTCACAGGTTCCTTTGACTTCAGGTGTGCCCTGAAGCTGAGACCATCCCCAGCCAAGGGCCCTGCAGAGGTTCAGTGACCCCCAAGTGGAGCTGCCTGTCCGAAGTGGCCACTCCTTGTTGTCACTACCAAGTTTCCACCGATGTGAAACACAAAACTTTCTGGCCCCGCCTGCTCCTCCCAGCCCCAGCACTTTCCTTTTGTTAAGCCTCCTGGCAGCACCAAGTGTCACCTTCCCAGCGCTTTTTAATATGAATGTGAAATTAGTGAGGTTTGCCCTTTCCCCTGGCGGACAGAATCCTCTGTTATTAAAAAGTAAAGCACTTTAATAATGAAAACTTTTTCTCTTTTTCCTGTGTTTTAACTGTTTAAAATTAATGAGAAGGGCATAACGGTTGTCAAAGCGATATTGAAAGCTGGGTAGCCAGGACCGAATAAGCACGAAAATCCCTCCAGAGTGTTAAATAAACAGTGCTTCAGCCCCCTCTGAATCCCTGTGTTGGTTATTGTATACATTCTGTAACAGCACTCAGAATAGATCTGAGCACCAGGGAGGCAGAAAGGTTTCAGAATTCCAATAAAGGCCTCAAATTAAAGACAGCCTGGTGCGAATTCCAGGAGAAAATTAAAGAGACCTCAAGCTTAAGTGACAGGTGACTTGCTTCTGTGTCACAACTGTCAGGGGATTTAGTGATAATATGGCAATATATTACAAAGGACTTTTCTTATTCCCCCCTTTAGGTTTCAAAATGAGGCATCTCTTCTTCCTGGTGCTGGGGGAAAATAAAAAAAAAAGTAAGACAAAAATGAGGGATAAAAAGCTCGGTGCATAATTTCCAAAGTGTGAGGTCAGTGCAAGAGATATAAATAAAAAAAAAGCAAATGGCAGGAAACATAATGTCCTCGGAAAACAGCTTCTCCCCTCCTCCCATCTTCACTTTGTCTTTTATCCCCTTCAGACCCCTGAGACAGAACTCATTTTAAAATTGCACCCTAATGGGCATGAAAAAAAAACTGTGTTTGATTCCTGTCTTCCAGGGAGGTTCATCTAAAAAAGTAAAAATAAAACCCACCCCAATAATAATAATAATAATAAAAAAATCTAAATTTAAAACTGACTCAGAGGAAAACTGTGAAAATAAAACCTGCCCATGACTGAGTGTCTGGACAGATCAAATAAATCAGTGCTACTGGAAGGGCATGGAAGCCATTCCACATGTTTTACTCACACAGGCAAGCTTTAATCCTGGTTTGGATGAGCAGGACAATTAATTTGAGACCTTACACATTTTTCCAAGACCCCAAAGATAAAAGCCTACTCCAGAGGTTTGCTTGACCTGCATCCCCATCCCTCTGCTAAATAAGCAGCACTGTTGCCATCATGGAGAAACAGTGGGATACGAGAACTTTTTCTGCCTTGTGATTCCTTAAAAGCCTGTTCTGGCAGATCCCAAAGCACTGGCATAATGACTGTGGACAATAACATTATTTATAAGCTAAAAGAAGAAACGCAAGAGAAAAAAGTCAGGATGCAATGCTATTTAAGCAGTTTGAGACATCAGGGTAACTCCCAAAAATGCCAACTTAACCAGGAAAAGATACATGGATTTCTCTCAGAAGGAAACTTCCAGTGATGAAGATGGCAGGCTTTAGGTTTGAGAGGTTGGGATAAGTACTGAAAACTTCTGATTTCATTAAGAGAACATGATAATGAAAAATAAATTGAAACACAGTAAGACTAGACTGAGGTAGAAAAGTTCGTTCTTAAAACAGGAAAAAAAAATATGGGGAAACCCACCAAAAAGCCCGGCTGTAACATCTCCTGCTTCCATTACACTTCAAAACAAAATGAAGGATTTTGTTTTAATAACAACTTTTTACTAACCTCCACACACCTTCTCTAGAACTCACCAAGTCCCCCTTGCCCCCCTCCATAAAAGTTGAAAGATCAAATTTATTCTCTTTGTAGGCAGGTGAACATTCACACGCCCAGACATAGCCACATATATATTTCATATACCTAAATATAAAATATACATTTTACAGGCACTTCAGCTTGCTCCCTGGCTGCACACAGAAGCCCAAAAAAATACATGTTCCAGTGTGGTACTTATAATGGACTTGAGTTGAGGCAATGAGAACTGAAGAGCATCATAATGAGGTTCCTGTGTGCAGGACTATAATATATACATGACTCAGAGCACGGAGAGCTGAGAGCAGAGCTGAACCTCCCTCCAGTGGCAATGTCCCAATAGGATCAGGTTCAGCTCCTCCTGACACCTCCTCAATCCCCCCTGTCCCACTGCACTCCCAGCTTATGGTACTGCTCATGTGGCAAATTTAAGGAATTTAATAGAGATTAACCCTCCTGAAAACTTGAGAAATGCCCCTGCAGCTTCTGAGCTGACCACTCAAGAGACTTCATGGCAATATAAACATGGACCTCACAAACACAGCAAGTCCTTGATTGCATTAATATATTTTTCAAGTCATTCCTGAAGGAGTTTGTTTCATATTGACAGAACTGCTGTAATTCCATCCCCATTAAATGAAACAGAACTTTTCCCATGAAGAGAAGCTCTATTCTTTCAGACTGAGTCACATAAAAACTGGTTATTCTGTATTTCTAAGTTCCTGAGGGAGATTAAAACCATCCTACAACCACAGTGGATGGAGCTCAGCTCCAGTGAAGTCAACAGCAAAATCCCACTCGCTTTGATGTCACAGGGAAAAGAGGAATTTAATCCCACCTTTGAAAGCAAAAGGAACCAAGTCCTTCTGTGCAAGTTCCTACGTGCAGCACCTGGCATGGCAGGGCCTGCCCAGCAGCACTGCCCAAGCCAGCAACTGCTCCTTTCAAAGAGGAGCTGGGTTTAGAGCTTTTTGGAAGGGAAGGAAGAAAGCCAAAAGAAGTGTTTTAAAAAAAATTCAGTGCTTCAATGTGTAGAGCATTTGACAATTTGGAAGCATGGTAGAAATACCAAACAGGCTTGGTTAGGTTTTTGTTGCTAAAAAGGGATTTTCTCCTGCTGCTTTTCAAAACTTAAATTGAAATTTTCTGGAACAAAACATGTTCTCTTTTTTGCCCACTTCCTATGAAGTAACATTTGCTCCCACATCTGGAACAGCGAATATTCTGTCCCCTGTCAGTAACAAATTTAAAGTACAATTTCTGCATAAATGGAATTGTTGAAAAAGTCTTCAAAGGAAATCTGAAGTCACTCTCCCTGTAAGCACATTTGGGACTTAGGGAAAGTATTTCTACATGGAACTATTTAAAACAATTTCTGCACTAACAAAGCACAGCTGAACTTTGTTACGAGGCGATATCCTAGGCATGATCCAGCCATTTAAAACACAGGCATTACAGGCTGATTTCAGCCAAAAGCAGTGGTGGGAGAGAGCTTTAAACAGAGCTGCATCTCAGCTGAGCTCAGATCTGGCTGTGTGTGAGGTGCAGGAGCACTGAACATCTTTCGTGGTGCTCCCACCAGCCAGCGCCGGGAACGAGGCGCCTCAGACACGGGGTAACAAAAGCATGGGCAGGCAAAACAGCAACAAGAGGGGAAAAAGAGTGTGTGCTGCATCATGCTTGACACATTCTTGACTTCCATTCAAAATGCAGGTTCTTGCAGGATTTAATTTGCCAGAGCGCAGCAATGCCCGAGACATCAACTGCAAATGAGTGAATTCTGTGAATTAGCAACTTGAAGGCACACCCAAAGCTTGCCCAGGTCAATAAAAAGGTGCATGACAACCCAGGGAGCTTTGTTTTAGGCTCCAAGTAAATATAGATTATAAAAATCCTGATGTAACACATCACCAAATGCATTTTCTTAGTTTCTTCAGAGAAGTTTAGAGCCATTTGCCATGTCCAACAGTATCTCAGTGCAGAAACACAGGAAAAACAGGAACATTGTGAGGGAAGAAACACAGAGCTTTTGCATCCAGAAACTTTCCCTGCCTGTTACAAAGATATTTGCTGAGGAGTTAGCAAGCAACTGCTTTCTGGGGACAACAAAAGACTGAAAAATGTGATATAAGGTAGTTCTATAATTATTTACACTGTCTGACATCATGGATGTAAAGACAGACACTGAGGCAGGAGCACTTGTGATGTTGAACTGGCAAGCGAAAACTGGAGCAATTCCAA
Organism: Anomalospiza imberbis; assembly: GCF_031753505.1. Taxonomy (NCBI): domain Eukaryota; kingdom Metazoa; phylum Chordata; class Aves; order Passeriformes; family Viduidae; genus Anomalospiza; species Anomalospiza imberbis. The sequence goes on along the minus strand of NC_089701.1, from coordinate 4,127,910 downwards.
AGCAGCAGAATAACTCACCTTCCCTCCTGGTCTGTGCAACTTGAAGCGATCATCCTTCATCAGGCTGGCTAACACCTTCTCCATCTTCAGCTCTGAAACACTGAAGCAACAAAGACAAAAAATTACTGTTTCTCCTGCTTTGAAACACGGCGTGGAATGAGCCACAGACTGGTAATGGAGAGCAAAACAATTGGGATTCACAGTTCAACTTGAGAATTTATTCCTGAAATACACAAGGTTTTAGCCCAGACACTCCCTCATCACCCCTGGAAGTGGAACTACCGTAAAATCCAAACCCCTGCTTTCAGTGGCATGGAGACACAGTTTCACCCACAATTTTGTCACTGTTTTAAGTCAACAACATACACACTCCAATTCTAGCAGAGCATCAAAATAACTGAGGGTGGACTTTCCATTCACCTAAAGTCTCCTTGGCTCTCAACCAAGAGGAACTGATTAAAGAAATAAATTGGATTATGCTCCCATTATTTTCATAATTTTTCTTTCCTTGCACTGAGAAGCATCAGGACAACTGGGAAGCACCTGGTTATTCTTTTCACCAAAAGAAGCTCAAGAGAGCTGAAGCAGCTCATAACATTAATGCTTCTTGTAAATTTGTTTTGTAACTATAAAGAATAAGATCTGCAACCTCCACCTTGAACCCAGGGGATGTCCAACATTTGTTTTTTCACTCAAGGCCATGGGCAGGAGCAGAAGGTTGGTTGTGTAACTGTGAGAAAAGAGACTGAGGCACCCACAGGCTGGAAACACCTGCTCCACTTTGTTTGCTACTCCTGGCACATCTTGTCTCCTCCAGTTTAGTTCCCAGAGTCTCTGGAATGAGACACAGTGCTCAATCCTCACTCAAAGGATGCTACTTTCTTGTTTACACACACTTGTTTCCACCCATGTTAATGACCACGCTTACAAAACCAAAGGGCTGAAACTAAAGGTGTGCAAAGACACAGCTGCTTCCTCTCACAGTGACTCAAGCTCAGAGGGCAACAACAAAACCCCGAGGAACTTTTCCCATCAGCCAAGTCCCCTGCAGCTTCCTTCCCTCTGGTCACATTTCTTTCTTTCCCACAGGATCCTATTTGATTCCAGCTCCTTGCTACCTCGCTCAGGTCAAAGCTCAAAACGGACAAACTCACTCTCCAATTCATTTATAGCCTCAAAAGCCACCTCTGACACCAGACACACAGTTTGATTTCCTTTCCTGCTCTGAGAACTCACCTCCCCTCTCATCTGAAGTGCAAAGCCAAAGCCCAGCCCATTAGGGACTCCACAGCATTTTTTTTTCAAATACAGGAGACTCAGTCAGCTGTCCTACCCAGGCTTCACACTGGGCATTTATTTTCATTCTGTCGACTCACATTGCTCCTGTAGGCTCAACCAGATGATTTATTCTCCAGTCCTGCTTGCAAGACACTGCTGGGTCCTGCTATGGCCCAGATATGGAAATGCTTAGAAACCTGCTTCATTTCCAAGTGAGCAGTCCTGCTTAAAGGTGCATTTACAGGACACTAGAAATTCTTTGTCCTCTTTAACACTGTCTTAAGGGGCCCACACATCCCACAGGTGACAGCACAGGAACAGCTGTGCAGCTTCAGGCCATTAATATTACAGCTGCATCCAAACTGGGTCCCATTTCCAAGGGAATTACTCAGATCATAAAAGCTGATGTCTGTGGGCCCAAATTTTCAGTAATGGGCAAAGGTCACGTCTAGAAAAGAAGCCAAGGAGTTCACCTGGGATTAAACCAATCTCAGGAAGAGAGAAATCTTTGGGGTCCAACAGTTCTCAGATTCCTGAATCTCAGATGGTCAGAAAGCTGCCTGTAGTTTCTGAAAGGAAGCATTGCTGGTATTCTTCAATTTGTAAAGTCCATAAAGAAATTATAACAAGGATATCTTCTTTTCACTTCAAGCTCTCTACCATCTGGCTAGTAGGAATGGATGAATTTCTGCCACAGTGTTTGAGAGGATACTGTGATCCTCACCTGCTCTCCATCCTTCCCAGCTAAAGCAACAAACACCTTTACTTTTGCAACCTGCCTTTTCAACCTCAGCCAACTCAGCATCACAGCATAAGGAAAGGAGAAGGTGCAGAGGAACAGCCAAATGGCCTGGAAGGGATGGGCCAGAGTGGCCACAGGACACCCTACAAGGGAGAGCAGCCCCATGTGCAGCTGGGCCACCCCACACACAGATTCCTTCACAGAGGATGCAGAGACAGGCGGGGCAGCGATGGGGGAGAAAGGGAAATGGAGCATAAAATGACAACCGAGGGTTTCTCTGTCTGGTTTTGAAAAGTATAACAGCAAATTAAAACATAAATGGTAACCACTTAAGCAAGAGGAAAGCAGACCTCCCCCTTCCCCCTGCAAAGGTTGCTTTGACACGGCTATGAATGAAAATGTCAAACCTTTGACATTGATTTGTCAGAGTTGTCACCCCCTCTCGGGTCCTCCCCTCGCCTGGCGTGTCGCCAGCAAGAGATCCCTGAACCGGGTTCACAGCGGGGAGCAGGCGAGGGAGCCGGGAGGGGGAACAGCACAACCCCGGAGCAGGGAAGGGAAACGACTGGAGCAGGCAGGGAAACGACTCGTGCCTTCACGGTGATGCCTCCTCCTTTATAAATTAGTCAGGCCGCCGTTAGCAGATAAAGAAATTATCTGATAGCTGTCGAGGCAGGCGCTGCGAGATTGCAGCTGAAAGGGCTGGAAGAGACAGAAAGGAAAAAAAAACCCAAAACCCTCGCATTTCTTCTGCTTGTTGCCTCCTCCCTTTGAAGGGAAATCTGTTAGTTTTGCTTGGAGCTGAGACAGAACATTTTGGAGTTTATACTTTTTTTTTTTTTTTTAATAAAAGAGGGAATGGAGAGAAAACATGAGTGTGCACGTGCCTGCACATTCACACATACACATTTACAGCTGGGCAGAGCAGCCACAACTTCCAGCCACAGAAAGCCCAAACTGAAAGTTGCAGAGAGAGGAGGCAGCTTTGCTGAGCCCCAACAGGAATTACTGATCTCAGCAGAGCCAAAGTGAGATCGTTTTGGCAAAGGCTAACGCTGCTCTTCCACACTGGAAGCCAAGGAGAGGCTTCAGGTACCGGTGAAAATTAATTGCAAGCGATTTCCAATTTCAAAGGCAGTCATCTCTAATTCCGAAGTGGATTTTCATCCAGGAACAAAGCCACGTCTGCTCTCATTACTTCCGACTCTCAACATTCCTGGACTTGCTCCCATGCATGCTGGGGTGGGTGGAGGGGTTTAGGAAAAAACTCTGGGTCAGATCCTCATCCCAGTAAACCAGCAGAGCACTGCTCATTTACACCAGCTGAAGGCTGCGGGGACACATCGCATGCTTTGTCTTCTTCAAAATACATATTTTATGAAGTATTTACATTTCAATAAACCCAGCGGGAACTTCATTTAAAAAAGGAAAAAAAACCCAACAAATTTAAAAAAAAAAGATTCACAACACACACTCATTCTCGACAAAAACCTGAGAGATTTAAAAATTAAGCTAAGAATGGGGGAAAAAAAAAGCAAACTCCAGTAACTTGTGCAGACCAAGTCAAAGGGGTAAAGGAACAGAAGTGAGCAGTGCTTAAAAGGCTCGGTGACAGTCCAACACACGCTGTCTTTCGCCCTCACACTGAATTAAATTGTCAGGATTATCACCATAATGCTCTGTTTATGAAGGGTAATGGCAATTTGTGCTGATGGCACTTGCTGCCTTGAGCTTCAAGCTGCCTTCCTGCATCTTCTCAGTAATTCATCAGCTCCCTGCTCTACCCCAGTGCCCCTTCTCCTCCTCATCCTTGTGGGAAGAGCAGAGAGGCCGGATCGCCCCGTGCCCGTCGGGTACTCGCTGCCTTCCCTCTGAGGATGGGGGTCAAGAAGGCAAATTACACTCCTTTCTGGCAAGTCCTTCATCTGCAGGACATAAAACAAACAACCAAAACAAGAAAAGGCAACCCCCAGAGTTGTCTGGCCCTGAAAAGCGAAGGAAAAATAAAATTCACATAAACCTCCCCCTGCTTATTCAGAGTCTTCAGGATTCCTGAAGACCACGGCCAGCTCAACAACAGGTCTCCTTAGCAGATGTAATTACCAGCCTGAGTGACACTTCCCTAAACTTGTCAAAAAACAACAACATTGGATAAAATCATTAACATTTAAAATAAAAAGGAAGGAAATTTCCCTCTCCTTCCTCTAAGACTACCAAAATATTATAGAATAGAAAAATAGAACTTTCTACTTGGAGTTAAAAATTCACAATTATGTGGGATTTCACCTTTAAATGTCAGTGCTGTTTGTTACATGAAAAAAAACCCCTGTCAGCTTAGCCTTCTATGTCTTGCTGGTGTCTGCTTAATAGATAGTTACCTGGGATGATGGATGGCTCTTTGTTAGACCACTAAATGGCTCACAGCCTAGAATAAGCCTGTATTTACTGCCAACATTTGTTTGTTTCAAGGATGCAAAACCAAATTCGATTCCAAGCAGCTCCACCCGACAGAAACACAAGAAATAAAAGGGAACTAATTTGTGCATGAGTTTACAGGGCTCCATCAGCACTGCTACAACACTGAAGGGACTCTGCTGACGTTCTCAAACGCTGAGAGACAGCAAAACAGGGAGCAAGGGGAGGCACAAACACCCAGCTGGCTGCTGAGGAGGCTGGAGAGCCTGCCTAGCGAAGCTGAGCAGCCAGCTGTGGGTTTTCTCTACAAAAAGACCATTGTGCAAGCAGAGCTGGACTAAAATCTCGTCATGTGTCAGCCATCAGGTACCTGACTGCACACTGGGCTGGCTCTTACTGAGCCTGGCTTGCTCTCCGTGCTGCTACTCCCAAGTCCAAGACAGAGCCAGGTAGGCTTGGAAGCACACCCCACTTTGGGTCTGCAGAGTCCACCCTCCCTTTTTGCCTTCCAGGACCACACTGGGCTCCCACCACTTGCCAAAGCCTCTCCTGTTCCTGTCACAAGCCACTTAAACAACACATCTTGGTCAACTAACTGCAGATATGACCCACAGCTCCCCAGGAATTTCTCCCCCAGAGCTCTCCCAAAGGGCCAGCACAGTCTCTGACAATATGGTGCCATGCAGGCAGAGGGCCAGGGACCACCTGACAGGCTCGTTTGACTTGTGATCTCCACATAGTCACGATTTGAACCCAGGGCCAGAGACAAAACAATGGAGAGCAAAGGATCTCCGACTATCCCTGCCCCTCACCACACACACTCACTCATGCACAACCTGTCAGGCTGATGATTTTCACACACTTCCCTCTTCTCCTTTTGCTAGTCTGGGGCCAGGCCTGGATCACGAGAATTAATAAATTCTTATTAAAACCTGCACGAGACACAGTCCCGCTGAAAGTGCCACGGAAGGTTAATTAGCAAGGATGAGCTGAAACTTTTGTTGGCGTTTCTGACTCACTTAATCTTGTGAGAAGCCAGCAAGCTGACATATTCTGCCTCCGAAGGCGCCAGCACGAGCAGGCTGCTCCCGCGGCAGCCGATGCGCGCCGTCCTCCCGATCCGGTGGATGTATTCCGCAGGTGAAGCCGGAGCGTTGTACTTCAGGAAGGGGAAAAGAGCAATTAACAGGATGTTAATTATAAACCACACACCCAGCCCGCTCACCTGCAACAAAAGGCACACCCCACACGCTGCACCGCCCCAGGAATTGGGCTGTTTTTAACACGCCTCATCCCCGGAACCATCACTCAGCCCCTCTGCTGCGGTGGTTTTTTGACATGTGGATGTGACATGTTGGCCAACTTTCAGATAATAGGACAGTTTTCCCCATCTCAGTGTCTCTCTGTGCCTTTTACATTTTATTTTTATACAGAAACCTGTTCGCTTCCCCTAAAAAAGAAATCAAATCTAATCAAATCTCACACCAAAGAGCGCCCAGGACTGCCCACATGGAGCAGGGAGCTGCCTGCTCTGCATTTGGGAGAAAAAGCACAAAATAAAAAAACTGATGCCAATTTGGAGTCGGGCTAAATTGCTTTGTTTGGATTAAAGCAAATCATAGCTGGTTACAGGGCAGAATAAATCTAAAAGAGAGGAGGGAGTGCTTTCAGCAGTCTATGGTACAGGTAGCAACTGTCTTCCCCTGTCCAACTACCAGGCACCATGAAAATGTTCCTCAAAGACCCCCAAATTAAGCACTGCCTCTCATTTACCTCACTGGGAATCAAAACTGCCCAGCCATTTGCGAGATCTGATAAAGGGTGACACATTTCCCTCCCTTTAACCTCCCCCTATTCTTTCCCCCCCCTTCTTCTCTTTCCTGGAAAAAATGAACAAGCACAGAGATACTGCTCAGAAATGAGCCCTCAGCAGTTTAACTGGAAAAAACCCAACAACCAAAGCCCACTCTAGTGTTTATACCTGTGCCCTCTGGCAAAGTTTCTACTGGCTAGAGGTGTGAGTAAGATGCTGTGAGCAATCTAATTGCTCCCTGCAGGTCCTTGCTCTTGGACACAGCTCTCAGGACAGCTGAGATTTCGCCTTCTGGACACACAGAAGTCTCCCAGGGCTTTAGGTAATTTGCACTGCGTTCTAACACTGGCAACTATATCTTTGGTTAAATTATATTAATATACAGATCTGGGAATTAAAGACTTCACTTCCACAGCCTTCATCGACTAGCTGGCTGCTACAGTATTATTCTTTTTTTAAAAAACACAAAAATCAAATCAAATTTGTTACCTGAAGGGATGAGGTAGAAATTAAAAAGCTTTGTTGAGGCTCTGTGCCCTGTTCCTTTTACCCAGGTGTCACTTGATACATGTGAATCTCTGGATCAGTTTTTCCACTATTCAACTAACCTTTTTTTAATTATAAATCTTTTATAGAAATGAAATCTGTCTCATGCTCTCAGCCTCCTCTTTGAAACGACAGGCTGCTATTTTTAAGGTTCAATTCATCTTCCTTTGTTTCTATTTTTTTTCCCTAGGACTGTATTTCTGTCAACAGCAATGCAGCAGTGTGGGGTTTTGTTGGGATTGTTTTCTTCAGGGAAAATCTGAACCTACTGGAAGCTGGATGCCTGCAGCTACTCAGCCCCAACCCAGCCAAGCCTCACTCAAAACACTCAGGTCACTGCACTGACACGACTGGGCTACTCAATGTTTAACATTAGGAATAAACTTAAACCCCTCATGGAACTGCCTCCACAGCAAGCTCAGGAAAACTGGAACAGAACTGCAAGAGATGGCCAGGATTTCCCAGAATTTGGCTTCCTGGGTGGGGAAATGGAGGGTGCTCCATCTCCAGCTAGGAGAAACTCTGGTAACATCAGAGTTATTAAAGAGAAAAACAGACCAAGGCTATCGTAACGTGCTTTATCCTGGCAAAACCCAGAGTCCCAGTCCTGCAGGCAGGAACTTGTCGGTCTCCCACACCTGCAGGCATCAGCACCAAGAAGGTTCTGGACTGGGCAGGGATTTCATCTGAGTAAGGCTGCACTTAACACACAGAGCAAACCCACCTGTACAATCCAGGTCACCTGAGGCAGGTCCAGCCCCCGTGCTGCTACATCCTTTAAAATAAGGAAATCACTTTAGTAAAAATTCCTTGGCGATATCAGCAGAGTGAGGAGTCTTCTGGGATGGCAACTATGTCTGAAAGCAACTGGCTATGTCAGTAGGAATTTTATGTGTCTGATTTGGGGAGAGATGGACTGAAGGTCAGAAATAACATTGAGGGTTTAAAATGTAAGGATTGTTGGCAGATTAATGCAATCAAAAATGATCCACTACTATGGCCCAAAGCCTGGAGGACACAAACACCTATTTCAGGATGGTGGTGTTGAATTACAGCATTTTGCTACAGCCCCTTTGCATTATATCTGAGAGAATTCACTGTATAAATGGTAGTGTTACCGTTGGCTCTTCAGTTTGTTTCACTGATGAAAAGAGATCTGCTCATGAGCACCTACTACCCAAACACAGAGAGGCAGTATTAAACCTCTAAAAGGCAGCACTAGTTCTGAGCACAGCTTTATCCACAGCAAATCTAAATACTAAAATCAGGCTGCTTATCATGAAAAGGTAAAAAAAAATAAAGACCAATAGTCAGGAATCCCTGGCCTTGGGTGGAATGTCCAAAGATACACTGATCTCTACCTACAAATAATTAGGTGTTTCCTAGGTGATGGTCTGAAGTTGAGGAGCAGATGACTTGCAGGTCATCTGGCCCACAAATAAAAGGCAAATAAACAATTTAGCAGAATCTGCAGGAAGCTGGAGCACAGCTCGAGGACTTTAGCTATGCCTTAGATTTGCACCAATCTGGCTTTGATTTGGAGAAACAAAATGCAGCTACGAAGAAAAGAGTCTGGAGCTCCTGTCAAGGTGTTATCTGATGTGCCAGCTGGTGAGAAAACCCATCAGCTTGGAGAAGGACTTGAATGAGACCCTTTAGTTATCCATAGCCAGGTATCTCCAAAAACATACCCCTTCTGAGAAAAAAGAGAGTTTAAATGCTATCCAAAACAGAGAGTGCAAACACATTTCAATCTCCCTTCTTGATTTTCTGTTCATTAGTAATGTCCTCACATACTCCTTGGATTTTACATTCACCAGATGCAATAGCAGAGCAGGTGTGCAGATTTAACTCTGTTAGGAAATGTTTTGCAACACATGTATCTTTTAGCTAGTTGCAAAATAGAATATATTAAGGACGTAAGCAGGAGCTTAATGTACTAAAAATGTGTCAGCCACCCACTGAAGTGTTTTCATGCAACTCCCACACACGTTAAAAGCTGATGTTTTGGCAGCAAAGGCCTTCCCATAAGCACTAACCAGGCTGTTTTGTGGCTCCAACTGCAGTAAAAGAGGAGACACTTTCCACAGCGCCCACTCCGAAATAATGCACACTCGCGCTCCAACACGCTCATTAAGGAGTGACTCGTTCCCAGAGTCAGAATGAACAGATGTACAAAAAGCCATTTAAAGGAGGTTGGAGAAAATAAATCAAGGGAAGTCGGGAAGCGTGTACAGCAGTTACCGGGATAACAAGACTATAAACTCTACAGCGCGATCAGACAGGAGCGCTGACGGCTGATTCCGAGCTGGCTGGCTCTGTTCTTCCATGCTGACAAGGCTTTGGTCTTTTCCCTTACTGTGCTCTTCCTCACACCCAGGAGCCGAGGAAAGGTTGTCTGAGGAGAGGGCTCTGACCTTGGGACAGGGCAGTTTCCCTAAAATAAACCAACAACCAAGACACCCCTGTGGTCTGGAGCACCTCTAACACGAGAAGGAGTGGACAGCACGGGCAGGAGCCATCCGTCTCATCCACCCAGATTCCTTCCCTACTCTTCCAAGATAATTTTCTCAACATCTCAGCTTGGAAAATCACTGCCACAGTCAGCATTTTCATGTGCATTTGCCCAAGTTGACAAGGTTCACTAAAAGCCTCATAATCAGCCAGGGAGAACATTTTAGGAGAAGGCTTTCTCCCATCACCAGCCTTGCATTCACGATCGCTTTCACAGTTGTTACTGACACACAGCAGCAGCTACTCTCCTGGGGTTTCCCTTGGCTCTCTTTCACCAGTCTCTTGGGATTTACTGGTAATTGGAGTGTTTTGCAAACTCTCAAAGATTCCTCAGTATCAGTCCACCTGTGTCTCCTCAAGCTCCTTTTCCTCAAAAACCCTGGTAGAGAGCAGCAAGGTAGGACTAGGGTAAAAAGTTTGAGTTATTTGCTTTCCTCTGCTGGCAGAGCCCATGAGTTTCAACTTCTCAGAATTTTAGAAAAATATTTGTGGGTCACCTTTCCAGGAGAGAGAACACAGCTCAAATAACAACAATCCAGTTTTACATTTATTCTACACACAGAAGCACTAACCTGCTGCCAGTGCTTTCAAGAAGCCCAAGAGATTTCCAGTGTACCACTCTCTCCTCTTTTCCACCGCCTCAGACAGCACTGCCCCTTCCATGTGTGACCTCACACCACCATTCCTTAATTACAGGGAAATCAAGGATATGACACCTCGGCAGGTCACTGCTGCCTCCTTTCCATAGGCAATGGAAGGGACAATTCTTCAGTGACCATCTCATGGGAGCAAAAAAACAAAAACAAACCTACACCAGTGCCATTTTAAACGATAACCTGAAGCCTTACCCACATTCCTGCCCTAATCCCAAATGTAAAGCACACAAGGGCACAGGATCAAGGAGCAATCCACCTGAGAGATGCTAGAAAGGCTGAAATTTCTGCTTTGAACAGTTCATGTTACCAGCCTGTGCTTGTGGTCGTGGGGTACAGGGGTGGGGTGCCAGGGAACGGAGGGCAAAAAGGCCACACCAAAAGCAAGTCCTTTCACTGCAGAAGATCAGAACCAACAGGGCCACAAAAGTTTTGCAAGGGCCTTGGTTCGCTCAGTCCCTCTCACACAATCTAATTAGGGCAAAGGAAATTGCTAAAGTTGCTTTTGAAAGACACTCCATGGTGAGGTCTTGAAGGCCCTGAGCTTGACAATTGGCTGCCTACATGAGGCCTAGAAGTACAGATGGAAGGCAGCTTGCTCAGGTGCCAGGCTGTCAGTTGGATTAAAATGACTCATTTATTTACCAAAGAACCTCACAAAGTGCTTTAGCTAACAGGCAGAGAGGGCCTAACGGCTCTCCAAGCTGGGGAAGAAGCTCTCGCGCCTTCCCGGCCTGCCAAAAGTCATTACTGCCGAGTGTGGAAAGCCATCAGCAGGGTAGAGACCCCCGTCGGCAGGGTGACAGATTGGGCTGCGTAATCAGAGGAGGAAGGGGAGAGCACAGAAGCTGTCAGAGGCGAAAGCTCTTGGCTGGGGCCGCCAGAAAACTGGCAAGATGAGTTAGCGTGACTGAGTAAACAGCAAACAATCTCCAAATGATCTTTCCTCCCTCCCTGGAAGAGATGAACTTGTTTAAAAGGCACGTCCCAAAGGAAGCCGCAAAGAACTTTCAGTGAAGGAGAGAGAAATAAATCTGGATGAGACCCTCTGAGATACACGGCCCTTCTTTATTTTCTTGTCTGCCAGCTTATATTGTCTGGCAAAAATATTTTATGGGCTATATTAATATACATATGACATAGAGCAAATTAATAAAAGGAACAGCAGGTCCCATTGCTTACTAGAGCGGAAAGATGGGTGGAGAACATGGCATAAGGGACAAGGGAAGGACGGTAACATTATTTGTGTTGCTCTTTTGTGAGCCAGGTTTCAAAATTTTGTGGGTATAAACATGATTTTCGAGTGAAAAGAACAGAACCACCTTTCTGCAGAATATATTTTTTTTTGCTGATATGGAGAAGAGTGTCAGAAAAAGCAATTCCCTTAGAGGCAGGAGGTGGTCACAGAGCCTGGCTGCCCTTTGGACATCTGCGTTGGGGAGGCACCTGTAATGTGGGACTGGTGCAAAGTGTATCTCTATATTAAGGTGTCCATATGGTCCCCATTACTGTGGTAACAGGCCACCTCCTGCTTTCAATGCATTTGTCCTCCCAACATCTCTGTAAGATGGAACTGTGCTACTTTCCTCATTTTACAGATGGGGAGTTGAAGCACAGGGAGATTTTAGGCTCAAGACACGCAACTCGCTGTGCTTAACGTGCTGACCGTGTGCCAGCTGAGCCACAGTCACCGTCACCGGCAGGAGCTGCATCCCTGCCTTGCAGGAAATCCAAAGTGGCTTAGATTGAAGAGGAGGAGGGTTACAATAAATGTGTTACCTTACACCACCCTCGTCATGGCAATCCAGGTTACTCCAAATTATCTCCCATTTATGACCATTACTTCCCATTTGTGACAGGTCAGGAGCAAACCCACAACTACTGCTGCTCAACTGACATGGGGCTACTTGCCTTGTCACCCCAGTTCCACCTGTACAGAGCCTGTGGCACGGCAGGAAATCAAACCACATCTCCGGTGTCTCAAGAGGGGAATCCCATCCACTGAGATTTCTTTATCCAAATTCTTCTTCCTACCTTGTCAATAGCTGCACATTTCCTGACAGAATTTTCCTGTCACAGGCTGCATTTTCCCTTCAAACTTTCTCACCCAGGAATTGCTAGCCTAGTGATTGCAACAGTTTTGCTTTCTCTTCATCTAAAATTGAGCATTTACCTTCTTTCCAAACCCATTAAATTGGAATTTCAAAAACAAGATATGTACCTGACATTTCTCAGTTCTAGGCAGCATGTTCATCAAGGATAACAAAGTTTAGTTATTTATTTTTCAGAATTTACCAAACACTTTTTATCTTCAAAACAACCTACACCACTGAATGATTTAACCTCTACTCTCCTCCCTAGTTCTGACACTCAAGTATTACTCTGTATAGAAGGAAATCAAGTAACAGTTCCACTTATGCACTGAAAAGATGCATTTTGACCTTGATCAAATCACTGAAAGGTTGTACACACAAAGCAGGACCAGAGGGTAACAAGTAGAATTTTACAGGTGACATAATATATAATTTGGCAATGTCAAACCAAACACTTCTAGATACATGGCACTCCTAGCTTGAACTGTGGGCAGAAAAAGGAGAAAATTCAGCTCCCCACACTCTGAAAAAAATTGCAACTGGTTTCCTTTAAGAATAACATGCAGCAAGAACAGGAGTAATTTCAGAGCTGGAGAGGGTTTCTCAGCTCTAATTACTCCCGATCGCTGTAATTTACAGGTTTGCAGTGGGTAGAAATCGCCAAGATTCACACGTTTTCAGATCAACAGCTGCCACTATTAGAGAGCAAATCGTGCAGCCTTCTGCACCACTGCAGCAGCCCGTGGCCCTGGCAGGTCAGGAGCAAGAGGCAAAGGTGCCACCACAACCCAAGGGTGCCAGAAAACTTCAGTAGAGGACAAGAATTTTGCCCTCAGCACCCTTGGAAGGAGCTTGAAGGGCACAAGGCAAGGAGAGCAGCAGAGCATGTGCTTTGCCTTCTCTGGTTGGGTTCCCCTTTCCACCTCTGCAGGTAGTTGTTTTTAACCTTGGGGTAGTTATTAAGATGGGAAATACCACATTCCATCCAATTTTCCTGGCAGTTCCAGGGCACACTACAAATCAGGATTGCATTCTACTGGCTGCATGTAGGGGATAAGCTTCCAGCCTCAAAGGAACAGATTTTTCCAGACATAAGACCATACAAAATACTTGGTGGTCTTTAACATAAGACATACGTTCTTCCTGTATTTGGTAACTCAGCAGAAGATCATGTTAATAGTTTGCAAAGAAGGCCCCAGTCCTTACTGAACATGTGAGATGCAGAAAAAGGAGATGACTTTCCTCAAGGTCAGACAGTGAGCTGGAATTAGAGCTCAGTGCCAATTCCTCTGGTTACCCTTAGGGATCAGACAGGCCCATTAGTGTGGAGCTGCAAAGGGACTCCAAGTTACTCACAGTGCAAAGCAAGATGCCAGTCTTGGATTTTAGGAACTCCTGGAAGACCTCTGTCCTTTCCTAGAAGATTGGAAAGGAAGAATTAAAAGACTGCTTATACACATTACAATCGAGCACAAAGCAAATTAGCTAAGGTAACAATTTAACTGTGTCTTGCTCACTAGATCATGTACAGATTCAAAAGCAAAGGAATTGGCCTCACAAGTGCCAGTCAGAATCTTCCTGCAAATGGAAAAATCTGTGGCACACAGGTGTGATCCCAGGTAGGAAGGCGGTATCTGGGGAAGCCTGGATGCATTTGGGCAAATCAGAGCAGCCAACACCTCCACGGTTTGCACAGAAGCAGAGCCTGTGTGTGCCAGAAAACAGGAACTGTTTTACATGGAGAGGGGAGCCACAAAGGATTAGGCAGCACCAACAGAAGCACTGGCACACTTTATGGGCAAGACAGGCTTTTGTGGAAACAAGCAAAGCTGGACACGTTCACTGCTGTCTGTCCAGTCACACAATGGGCAGGATAAACCCATTTTGTTGACACAGTGATATAATCACTTCACAAGAGATCAGCCTCATCATGTGCCCAATGGGGCATGCACACAGCCACTGCTCTGACTCTGGAATTACGGAGTGTCAGGGATGCTCAGCTGCACAGTGAACTGCTGTGGGACAAGGCTTCAAAGTGACAGGGCAGGAGAGATGGCCAGAAATGCCTGCCCAAGGGGAAAGGAGGCACCCTCCCAAGCTTTCCATTGTACTGGCAAAGGCCACCAATGGGGCTGGTAACACTGGGACTGAGGCTGTTCCTTCCACCAGGGTCAGAGGCAGGTGCTCCTCAGCCTTGTTCCCATCTCTGCTCTGCACCACCACAACTCCTGCAGCCCCCACTCCCTACACGAGCTCAGGCCCACAGGCAGGGCCATCCACAGCACCCAGGTCCCAAACTACCCCCCAGCAGTCTCTGAGCCATTAAAGGGAACTGCAGGAAGCCAGTACAACCTCCTCAGCTCCTGCTTTGTCAGTCCCCAAACCTTCCCAAGCACATTCCACTTATTTTAACTAACAGCTTTGGGGTGTGGTTTTTCCTTGATGAAAGCCACAAAAACTGACTCCACAACTCACATTATATCACTAGGGTATTTGCCATCTCTGAGCACCAATAACCAAAGTTCTCAGCAGAACTTGGTCTTCACTTGCCAATACCACCTCTGCACCTACACTCCCTTTCCTGCTCACCTTCCAAAATATCCTTATTTCCATGTTTCAAGCCTTTCCCTGGAGTTCTGGCTAGGAGCTAAGTGTTATGTTGATGATAAAGAAGAAACCTTACACACTTGACTCCCAGCTAGAGGTGCTGTTCTAGAAAAGAAGGGAAACTTGGGCCTTCCTGACACACTGAACCCTCTGCTGACAAAAATTAAAGAAGAGAGCACGCTGTATCTTGTTGACAATGACAGCAGCCGTGCTCAGCAGTACCATATGGGATCCACAATTTAGCTCCATTAATGCTCTTAATTTGAAGACATCAAGCACTAATTACACACTGGGTACTAAAAAGGCAAAACCCTTCCCCTGGTGCCAGCTACTTAGTGGTGTTCTGTTGGCTTAACAGCTGGTCAGGGTAGAGTTGGGCCAGACCAGGCCTGCTCACTTGCTCAGGCAGGCAGGTTGAGGAAAGGCCAGACTGCAGGGACAGCAAAGCACATGTTTCTGGTCTCCACAGGATGGGAATGAGTGAGAAAAACAATGGCTCTTCACCTCTTGCTTCATCAGAAGAGCTTTATTCATTTACCATCTCTGCTGTGCAGCTCAGAGAAGAGCAGCAGCTCTCTCCATCACAGACCAAGGGCAGGATCTGGGCCTGAACTTCCAAGGGAGGTCTCTCAGCTATTGAGAGAAACTCTGCAGTGACAGTTCATCTGACACTCTCCTTCTGGCCTCTCAGCCCTCTGTAGCAAGGCCCAAACTCTCCACTCAGGTCTATCTGGCTAAAACCTAAACCTATTTTGGGGTAATCACTGTTACAATGCTATTATTCCATCCCAGGGAAAACAGCAGCCTGTCAAGACACTGCTCTTCAAAACAAAAGCCAAACTGCTCCAGCCTCATTTAATGGGGACAACTTATTATTACAACAGTAGTAATGTTTTGGGGCTTGGATAAGGTTTTCCTTTGGCATTAAAAGTCTGTCTTTACTGCATGAGAGAAAAGCACAGAGACATAAACAGTTTAGTGCACCTACTGGGAATAGAGAATGGCTGCTCTGCTTGCTGAAATAACACATTTGCTTCTTCAGGTGTGTTTTTCAGATACAGCTACCAAGGTACTTTTCAGAAATGGGACAATATCCTTATTCTCATTAGCAGATGGAAGACTGAGGCCCCTAGAGGTGAAATGACTCTCTGTCCTCTCTTCTGCCCTCCTCCCCAAAATAGCCACATAATAAATCAAAGGGAATAAGGAATAAAAGTGCAGATCCTGACATTTTGAGAGTGCTTACTTCCTGTTCCATGTTGCCGTGCAGACGTAGAAAATGTAAGCTCACAGAGGAGAGGCGTGAACGTCCAGGTTGTTCTGACTCTGGCCCTCCTGAAAGGACCTTTACAAGGAGCTCATGGTAGAATTCCACTTGTTCACAGCTGGAGAAAAAGATGATCATCTTGTGGCGCTTTTCAAACTGCAAGAACAAGAGAATTGCACATGACCACTTCCCAAGGCCTCTCCCAATTCCCCGATCATGAAAAGATCCAGGTGGTTTACACTTCTGGAGATATAATTATCTGGGAAAGGATTACAGAGTCTGACACCAAACAGAGAGCCCACAACAGAAGAATGAGTACACGCTGCACAGGGATCTCTCTGCCAGCATGAAAGACACAACAGCACCTCAGCTCTCTTGTGGTTCAAGATGCACTTCAAAGCCCTGGATCTAATCCATGCTATCCTCGACAGAGGAACAGATAAAGGAGTTGGAAAGGGCAAAGGCCTACTTAGTAATATAAATGCAAACAGAGTCTCACCTTGCATTTCTGCAGGATAAAAGCTGCTAACGTGACAAGCCTCAGTTTGCTGGGGACCATCACGACATACTGCTGGAGTGTCTCTGGAACTGCAAAGTTTTCCTGCTCCATGCAGTTCGATGAACTGCTGGCGTCCCTGTCTGTTTGTGATGCTGGTTCAGGCACCTTCTGGATTTCATCTGCTATGGAAATGCTGATGGGGTCATTCAAGCTGATATCGGCCAGGCGTGTCACTCCTAAACCACAGAATGAGACACACGTGGGGCCCGGTCTGGCCTGGGATGATGCACTCACAGAAAAAACCAACTAAAACAATTCCAGTGAAAAGGAGTGGAGGACAAGAACCCAGCGAGCCACCCCCAGACACTGACAGAACCCCCTCACAAACCTCAGCCTTACCAGGCTTAGCTGCTGTGGACTCCACCAGAACCTTGACAAGACACTACTTCAGCCAACCGTGCTATTTTACAGTACATAAATGTCTTTATGGACAGACAGCATTTGGCAGGCCTACTTTTAAATGTGTGTGGAAAAATCCCAGTAGATCTTCACTCTGTCAAGAGTGCAGGAGTCAGAAGGCCTGGTTCAGTTCCTGCCTCAGCAGTTGACTGCTTGTGTGGTACAGAGCAAAGCATACAACAGCTCTCTTGCAATTAGCTTTTTGCCTTAATTCTGCATTTGTAAAGCAAACAGATGAACTTTCAGGTTCGTGGTGACTTTGCTATGGAATTTGGGAGACATACGTGCAGACCATGGAAGTACATACGCTGACAGAAATTCCAGTAATGAAGGAAGTGCCATAAGCCAAAGAAATTAACAGAAAAAACCAGGAAATTATTTCCACTACTGCAAAAGGGCTTCAGACTGGGCTGTAATAGAGGAAGACTCAACAAAGTATTACGCATTTGCCTGTGCATAATTCAGCTACAAGAGCCCCCATCTGTCCATAACCCACCTTCGGTGAGGGTGGCTGAGAGCAGCACATTCTGACGTGTCTCTCTCTCAGCATTTAAAGCATTGAGTATCACAGCCACATCCTTCTCAAAGCCCAGGTCCAGGATCCTACAGAAACAGCAGAGATGGTTAAAGGTGCTGTAGGAAGGAGAAAGTCTTAATACTGTGTGACATCTTTGCAATGAACAATTGTCCAACAATCTGGCCAAAAGTGGGTATTTCGTCCTAATCCCAGACATCTGGTGCTTGGCTGAGTCCACTGAGCATGAATGGATTAAAATCACACCCTCTCATACTTCAAAAAAAATATTTAGTGAATTATGATGCAGAGGGTATTGTATTAATATTCCGTATCTGAACACTGGGAAGTTCACCTGTCTGCTTCATCAATAATCAGCCACTGAGTGCGACGGAAATGAATACATTCCGTGGACCTGATGTGATCAACCAGGCGGCCAGGAGTGGAGATGAGGATATTTATCCCTTTCCGTAATCTGTGCAGATTTAAAAACAAAAAATAAAACCCAGGTAAGAGAAGGGACGTAAGGAAGGAAAAGAAGGAAGGAAAAACAACCCTATGCAGGTTAGCATGGAATAGGACCCAGAGTGAGGAACTGGAACCTACAGAGGGAAAAAGTGCCACAGTAAAATCAAGGACAGCACCTTCTCACTGATAAAAACTGATTTGTTTTGCCCGGCTAAAATTTATCCTTGATCATCACTGATACTCTGATACTTAGAAGCACACTCAGTGCTACGGACAGGGTGAAAAGAAATAATAATAATATTAAAAAAAAATCTAACACACCCCAGCTAGGGTTTCTTTTATAATTGAGTACTTGTTTTACTGTCAAGAGTAAACTTCTTTTTGTGTATGCTTATATAGAGAGAAATGAAAATTCCATTTTGGATTACCGGCTTAGAATTCAATTCTTGAAAAGGGGAAAGAAAGGGATTTTTAACACCAGGAAATCTCTTCTCCAGAAAGCAATTTCCCCCATAACAAATACAGTTGGTGGTAAGCAAATACAAGTGTTTGTCAGGAGGGGGAAAAAAAATACTGACACAAGAGCTCATCTTCTCAGAAGGCTCATCAACATTTTAGAAATAGATTCAGCTGGGGGAAGTGAATGTTTCCTGCTGACCTAGCCACTGTACCTGGGTAAGATCCAGGGGATCACAGCTTGATCCAAGCTCACCATCCTCCCTCCCAGTAAGAAAAACACTCTGAAGAAGAGTAGCAGATAAAGAGTCTGTAGAGCAGACGGACCCAAAATGCCATTTAAGAAGTTGGTTTCCTACCTGGCTTTTTCTGATTTTCTCTTTTCTCCCCCCATTAGCACTCCAGGCACAATCCAGGTAAATGGCTACAGAAAAGATTGTAAAAAAAAAGCAATGATTCTTCTTAATAACAAGACAAAGCCTAATCAAAAAATGATGTTTCTTGGCAAAGAGAGGATGGGGCTGACAGCAGCGTGCATGTGATGTGATCACAGCTCCAGCACTAAAAAAAGACTTGTAAGTCTCTTTTTAAGACTTATAAATTTATAAGACTTATAAAGAATGAGGAAGTACCCTATTATTCCAAAGAAAAATGAAGAGGGGGTGGAAATATATGATAAATATATAAGATAAATAAATGATTTAAACACCTTCTAGCCCAATGGTAAGATACTCTGCCTCAATTACAAGGAAAGCACTATCATTTAATGATTTTAAAAGCCTTCTCATTTCTCTAGTCATTCAGCTGGCAAAGCAGTTCCCCAAGTCCTGCTCCCCATCTGAAACCCATCTGTCCAGTATTAGTTTCAGTAAAACGGTCCTTGTCACCACGAGAGTTTCCATTCATAACTCAGCCCGAGACAATGAAAGGTATTTCTACAAACAAATGGCTGTGAAAATCAACTGTGCTTGTTTATCAGCACATGTGCAACTAGGGTGCCATAATTAATCACTTAATTGCTCATGTAATAATTTAAAACATGCCAGAGGGAAATCACACACTTAAACACATTTATCTTTAAGGACCATAAATCTTGCCAGGTGCTGGATTTCCTTAAACTTCCAGCTGAATTCATAGGAACTGAAGTTGTTTAGCTCCTTACAGGAATAAGAACAACACAGAGCATTGAATTCTTACCTTAAGTAGTTTCTGGATTGTATCAAAACTTTGGAGTGCAAGCTATGGAAATCAGCAAAAGAAAATGAGCTCTGACAAAGTCTCTCTGGACTAAAAAGATGGATTACAAATCCCTACGGCTCAAAAATCTGTAAACTCATCTAGTTATGCATATCAGAATTCTAAATGCATCATTACTTTTTCTTTTAGAAGCTGCTTATTAATTTTTTCTCTTGAACAATCTCTTTTACTGTATTTTGACCTGTTCAAAAAGCTTTCTACTGGCTCAGCTCCACAAGCCAGCTCTCAGGACAAGGGAGACTTCTGCTGGCTTCTCTGAATGCACTGGGGAGAAAACAAGCTACAGACACAGAGGATTTTGCTCCAGAGCAAGAATAAAAGGGAAAATTAAAGAAATTCTGGGAAAAACCACCGTGAAAAGGAAACACATAGGTCAATTCTCTTCTGGCAGCCCTCACTGCTCCTCACCTGACCCATGGAGTGATGGTGCCACTGGATATTTTTGCATTTCTTTCCTCAAGGAAGGCTATTGCTTCCGTGACAAAGTAATATCAATTGTAATCACAAATTATCTTCCTAAGTACTCTCAATGGCAGCCCTTTAAATGAGCTTACACACAGTTTCCTCCATGCTTAGTATTCACATGGCATTCTAAAGAGACAGTAAGTTGTTGCTGTAAAAATTTAAATAGCTTCAGAGCCTTCTCCTTTCAGGTAACAGAGTAGATATTGCACTGCAGGCTGCATAAAATATTGGACCCTAAATGAGATACCTGCAATCAATTCTCCACATGGAAGTTATTATCACTTGACATAACGAACAAAAATGAAAAAAGGTTGATAACCTTTTCTGACACTGCCTTTGCAGTTGCAAATAATATAAATTAAATAGAAGAGCTCAGTGGAGGAACCAACTCTTGGAGGCCTCAGCTTCAGCATTCACTTACAGATTTGAACAAATAGCTTTAAAAACAAAACACTTGCATAAAGCTACACATTTGCAAAGCTGAATTCATTGGTTTTACTCATTCCCCCTGTAGGAGCGAGGCATGAGGCCTGCACTGAGCCAGAGAAGTTCTGCAGCCTCCACAAAGATTTCCAACTGCAGGCGAAATGAGAAACTCCTTTCTTACTCTGCTTGGCACTGAACAAAAATGACAACACTTTTTGCGAGGGCAAGATCTGAGCAAAAGGACTGACAGGGTTTCCTGATGTGGGGAACTCTGGTGGACCCACACCTACACCCCAAAAATCAGTGTTCAGAAAGATTGAGAAAGGAAAAGCCACCTACCTCCCTGGTTGGGACGAGCACGAGCGCGTAGGGGCCATCACTGCGCTGCAAACACAAGAGCAGGGCTCTGAGGGAAGGCAGCACTGAGCAGAGCCCTTCCACACCTCCCTGCTCTCAGCCAGCACAGAGGGCTCTGAAGGGCTTCTATGCACGTTTGTACATGACATTTTAGGGCATTTCTGCCCCACAGCTTTTAAAAAATCAAGTTTTTCACGTGTCAATCCTACACTGATTTCTTCTCCCTGCTGGGAAATCTGCTCACAGTCAAAGCCAACGTTTTATTACACACATGTTGTTTCACTGCTGTGTTCCTGAGCTGCAGGGATGCTCTCCTGCTTGATGCACAGCAACAATCTCTAGGTAGGAGTGACAATCTAGGATGGGCTGGAAATGCTTCAACCCTTCAATTGGGATATCTCTTTCCATAAAATGCACAAGATCTGCAGCAGCATTTTCTGGTGTATGATCCAAAGTGGGAGCATTACCCAATCCCACTCCATGCCAAAGGTTACCTAAAGACATGGCAGTAACCTTTGTTTTCAGTTCTCCCAGCTTCCAGACCATTTCTTCTGCTCTCTACCTTCTCCACACCTGATAATTTAGCCCATTTCCAATTTATCCTGCAGCATGGAGCAATGGGGAATGGCTAACATTGATCTTGTCCCATCCACACCTCAACAGAACTGGAAAATCCCATCTGTCACATGTACAAATAAAGGGGAACGTGGATTGCTTGTATGAAAAAGAGACAGTAAGGACTACAGGAGCTGGAATTTATTTTTATTAATCTTAGTATCAGAAGCAATTTTTTAGTGCTGTTGGACCTACCTGTATTTTGGATTCCATTCCTTGCAAAGACTGCACAAGTGGAATCCCATAGGCAAGAGTTTTACCTTTTTGAAAGGGAGAAAAATAAAACTTTCCATTAAAAAAATATATGTGGCAATTACAACACTCCATCAAACCAAAACACCATTTGTCCCACCATTCTTAAACTGCAGTCAGAGTCTGGAAAAGTTTCTATTAAGTAGTAAGTTTCCAGAATAGAATATTAACTGGCAAGTCAATAAAGGGTCAATTAGAAAAGAGAGGTGGTGGCATCCCACAAAGATCTACCTAAATAAATGCAGTTAACACATCCTAAGGAAGGACAGAGACAGTGCAACACTGACCTGAACCAGTCTGAGATCTCACCAGGGCATCTCTGCCTTGCAGGAGCACAGGAATCGTTTGCTTCTGAACGCTGGTGACAAACAAAGCAGGGCAGGAAATGCAGATGCAACACAGGATGGAATTCCAAGATTTTAACACGCAGTGACTGTCTCAAAATTCTTTACTCCAAATTCCCCATGCTCATCTCTGCTGTGCAGCTACATCAGCTGAGGTGATTTCTAAGCAAAGCCACTGCATAGGCATCAGATGTGATAAATTCAATCCAGATGGGTTTATAATTCAAGTACCAAACTAGAAGGTAGGAGTCCCTACAAACCCAATAGCAAATAGGACAGTGATACTGTGGTCTTCATAAACCCTTTAAATATAATGAAATAATCACAGGTGATTGGCTTTTAGGGGCAAACTGCAAAGTTATGATATTGATTTGCTTACCTGGTCATGCTACATATGTTTAGGACAGTGTTTATTGTGGAGACCTAGAGAGATAATAAAGAGAAATAAAGCTTTCATTGTCGAACTGTTCCTTTTGTTACTTCTCCTACTGCTAAGACAGAACAAAACCCAGAAGACTGACATTTATTCCATGCATAACTGGTCCACAAAGCTTCCATGTCCTCAAAATACTTCTCCGTTAATCAGAATTACACCACTGCTGGTTTTCTGTGGTTTTTTAGTACTACAGCTGCAAACAGTGAAGAGGGCTGGGTTTTGTCTGGGGACAGGTCAGGACATGGGCCAGCACCCTGAGTGACAAAATCAGGTGAAGCATCCAGGCCACCAGGAATAAAGGCTCTCTGACCTGCCCCCCACCCAAACCCCCATGGTTTTGAGGCATGCAGCCCTCCTGCCACTCACCAGATGTGGGTGGAGGTCCAGCTGGCTGAAGGAATCTGTTGTGAAAACACTTTCTTGCAACTGCTGCACTTCTTTTCTGAGTTAGGGGAAACAAAAACAAACCGCGTAGTAGGGTTAAAAATTATACAGCAGCATTCTACATAATCAGCAATGAAACTTCACCTACCAAGCAACTGCTCTGCCAAGCAAGGGCAAGAATTCAAGACACTGAATTTTGAGGCATTGCAAGAGGTTTTTTCCTTCCCATTTATCTAAAATACCTGTGAATTTCTGGAATGTCTGGGTTGTTTTTAAACAGGCTGGATGTCTTGATGAAAGGTTTGCTCTTCTGGCTTTCATTCTGTTTGTCAGTCAGCTGCTTCTTGGGAACAGTTTTTTGTGATGAGCTTCCCTCCTCCCTCCTGTCAGCCTCCGTGGCAATGGCACCTTTCCTGAAGGTGTTTATGGATAATTTACGTTTGCGTTTCACGGGTGGGTTTCCATGTGGTGGCTGGAGCTTCCTTTTCAGAGCACCAGATTGCTTTGAAGTGAAACAAACCGGTCAGCAGTGACTGGGACTTAACACACAAACATCAGCCCACAGCAGAGCCTTATTTTTGGAATTCCCCACTCCATAACTAAAGAAATCAAAGTCGGTTTCTGCAGCTACACAACTCCTACTCCAAGAGATCCACCACCGCGCCCGAGACTCTGACACCGCTGGAATGCCAAGAGCAATCTGAAGCCATACCTAATGCTCATCCCCAGAGCATTTCATTCAACTTCCCAAGTGACTGGGCAGAACGTGCCTTAAAAATCTCTCTCAAGAGCATTTTAAAGCCTCCGCAGACGAAGCAGAGGGCTGGGAGAGCATCGCCCACAGCCCGTCCCAGGAACGCGGTGAGCCAGGGCAGCGCCGTCTGCCCGCAGCCCGCCCGCTCCGGGCGCTCGGAGGAGCCGGATCTGCCCGACCGCCGCCCGGGGAGCCACCTGCGAGCCCCGGGGCAGGATCAGGCCCGGCTCGGGCGGGGGAGAAGCCAAAAGCTCCATTTAACAACTCGTCGGACGCTGCCTCCCCGCCCGGTCCCGGTCCCGCAGGGTCCCGCAGGGTCCCGTGTCCCGCAGACCCCACACTCCTCCCCTCTCCTCCCCTCTCCTCCCCTCCGCTCGTACCCTGCCGAGGCCGCGCACCCCCACGCCCGCCGCCATGTCCCGCCTGCTCCTCCGCAGGGCCCCGGGGCCGCCTCCCGCCCGGCCCGGCCCGGGAGAGCGGCGCGGCGGCGAGTGCGGAGCCTCCCGCCGAGAGCGGAGCCCGCCCGGCTCCCCGCCCACCCCGCGGCGCTGCGGGGGCTCCGTGAGGGCTCTTCCCGTCCCGCAACCCGCGCTCCCGGGCCCGCGGGGCGCGCAGGCGGCGGCGGGGCAGCCCCGGCCGGGCCCGCCGGGGGCTTCGGCAGCGGCGCGTGCGCGCGGCCCGTGAGGCGGCGGTAACATGGCGGCGGCGGCGGCGGCGGGGCGGGAGGAGCCGCCGCTGGGGCTCGAGGCGGTCGCGGACGAGGCGGCGGCGGCGGCGGCGAGCGTCGGGTTCCGGCTCACGGCGGTGCGGCGAGAGCCGGCGGTGCGGCTGCAGCACGGCGCCAGCGGGCTGGAGCCGCTGGCGTGGTCCGAGGACCACCGGGTGTCGGTGAGCACGGCCCGCAGCATCGCCGTGCTGGAGCAGCTCAGCGACGTGCACAGCGGCGGGCAGGACATGGTCATCCACCGCACCGCCGTGCCCGCGCCCGGCGCCGCCTGCATGCTCAAGGTGAGCGCCTGGCACGGCCTCGTCAACGTGTGTGAATGCCTAAAGGGGGAGGTGGCGAGAAGAGGGAGCCGGGGGAGGTTCTGCTTGGATTTCGGGAGGAATTTCCTCACAGGAAGGGTGATCAGACTTCGGGATGGGCTGCACGGGGAGGTGGTGGAGCCACCGGCCTCGGAGGTGTTCAAGGAACGACTGGACGTGGCACTCGGGGCTCTGGGCTGGGTGACAAGGCGGGGTTCGGTCACCGGCCGGACTCGATGATCTCAGAGGCTTTTCCAACTTTAATGATTCTGTGTTTTTTCACGATGATGCCAAGCAGTAAGACAATAAAAATGAGCATAAACTGAAAGACACAGAGCTCTACCCGAACACGAGAAGGACTTTTCTGTGCAGAATCCACAGATTTGCACTGCAGCCTCTGGAGTCCAGTCTCCCCCACTGTGGTCCCTTCCAGCCTGACCCATCCCAGGATTCTGATCCTCCTCCTGGGGAGCTGCCCCTGTCCTGCCCAGAACTTGCTGCAGGCTCTCATTTTAAAAGTACAGGAGAGAGAAAACCGTATCCCAGTGATGTCCAGGGATTCTGAAGTTCTGCAGTTTTTCTGAGAATCACTTGAGCTCCAGTACAGTTATTTCAATGCAATTTTAAGTAGGAATCTTCCTTTGTTTTGCTACCTAAGCTGAAGGATTTTTGTAGCAGGGATTTCTCTGGCCTTCAGGGGAACATCTGACTTTTTATGAAGATGGCAGACGTGGTTAAATATCTTATTAAATAATACTTTTCTTGTTGTGAATCTGATTTTATTTTCCATAACAATGCTGAGAATATGGAATGGAGTTGAGATACTGAGTGTTTACATATTATGCCAGGTATCTTTAAAAGAACAAAAGTATGAAAACAGGCTCTTTGATTTAGCAGACAAAAACTCAGTAGCTGAGAGTCAAAACTATGCAAATTCAGGGCATTAATGAAGCTGAAGTCTTTAGGAGTGACATCAATTAACCAGTGTAGTGTTGGTTGTGATTGGGGATGCTCTGTTTGAAGAGGGAATTAATTCCAGGAAAGTCTTCCTGAAAAAACCAGCTGTACAATTGCTTTAAAGGTTCTTTTTGTTCTATTTTAGGTTGGCCCAAAGAAGGAGGTGGCCGAGTGTAAGGAAAAATTCGCCAGCTCGGTGGATCCCACCGTCAGCCAGACGTTTATGCTGGACCGAGTGTTCAATCCCGAGGGGAAGTCCCTGACACCCATGCGGGGCTTCAAGTATTCCAGCTGGTCCCCTCTGGGCTGTGACGCCAACGGGAGGTGCCTGCTGGCAGCCCTGACCATGGACAACCGCCTGACCATCCACGCCAACCTCAACCGGCTGCAGTGGGTGCAGCTGGTGGACCTGACCGAGCTCTACGGCGAGCGCCTGTTCGAGGCCAGTTACAAACTGTGTAAGGCCGACACTCCCTGCGGGGAGCTGGGAGACTTCCCGGAGTTCCAGCGGCGGCACAGCATGCAGGCCCCGGTGCGCATGGAGTGGTCGGGCATCTGCACCACCCAGCAGGTCAAGCACAACAACGAGTGCCGGGACGTGGGCAGCGTGCTCCTGGCCGTGCTCTTCGAGAACGGGAACATCGCCGTGTGGCAGTTCCAGCTGCCCTTTCTGGGCAAGGAATCCATCACTTCCTGCAATACCATCGAGTCGGGAATAAGCTCCCCCAGCGTGTTGTCGTGGTGGGAGTACGAGCACAGCAACCGGAAGATGAGTGGGCTGATCGTGGGGAGCGCCTACGGGCCGGTGAAGATCATCCCTGTCAACCTCAAGGCGGTCAAAGGCTACTTCACGCTGAGACAGCCCGTGGTCTTGTGGCACGAGATGGACCAGCTGCCCGTGCACAGCATCAAATGCATCCCTCTCTACCACCCCTACCAGAAATGCAGCTGCAGCCTGGTGGTGGCTGCGAGAGGCCCTTACGTGTTCTGGTGCCTCCTGCTGATATCCAAAGCGGGGCTGAACGTCCACAATTCCCACGTGACGGGGCTCCACTCCTTGCCCATTGTCTCCATGACTGCGGACAAGCAGAACGGCACGGTGTACACCTGCTCCAGCGATGGCAAGGTCAGGCAGCTCATCCCCATATTCACAGACGTTGCTTTAAAGTTTGAGCACCAGCTGCTAAAGCTCTCGGAGGTGTTTGGCTGTGTCAGGACTCACGGAATCGCCGTCAGCCCGTGCGGGGCGTACCTGGCGGTCATCACCACCGAGGGCATGGCCAACGGGCTGCACCCGGTCAACAAAAACTACCAAGTTCAGTTTGTCACCCTCAAGACTTTTGAGGAGGCAGCTGCACAGCTCTTGGAATCTTCTGTTCAGAACCTTTTCCGGCAAGTGGACTTGACGGATCTTGTACGCTGGAAAATCTTGAAGGATAAGCACATTCCTCAGTTCTTACAGGAAGCACTGGATAAAAAGATAGAGAGCTGTGGTTCCACTTACTTCTGGAGGTTTAAGTTGTTTCTCTTGAGGATTTTGTACCAGTCGATGCAGAAAGCCCCCTCAGAGGTCACGTGGAGACCTTCACACGAGGATGCCAAAATCTTGATATCAGATTCCCCTGGGATGGGCAGCACTGAAGATGATCAAGAGGAAGGAACTTCGAAACAAGCCAGCAAGCAGAGCCTGAGGGACACAGGCAAAAGTGTGGACATTGATGACACTGCAGAGGATTCTCTCCATCAGTCAAGTGACACTGGAGGCCGTGAGCCAATGGTAGAAAAGCTTCTTGAAATACAGGCACAGATTGAGGCTGTAGAAATGCACTTGACACGAGAACACATGAAACGGGTGTTGGGAGAAGTTTACCTGCACACGTGGATTACAGAGAACACCAGCATTCCCACCAGAGGAGTCTGCGACTTCTTAATGTCCGACGACGGCTACGATGACAGAACAGCACGAGTAAGTGGCACCTCTGCTCGGGGGATTCTGTGTCACTGTCACTTCCTTGTCCCCCCTCCTGAAAATACAGCTGGGCTGGGAAAGAGAGCTGTGGTCATGTCATCCTTGCCAGTCAGATTCTGTAGAGCATTCAGCTTAAATTGTCCTTTCTTGATATTGTGAAATAGGAGGGAATGTAAATACAGATGTTGAAATTTGGATCAGGTACAATAAAGAATAAAGATGCCCGAGTTTTTGCAGAACAGGGGAGAGGACTGGGGTTATAGTGGTGCTTTCAGTGGGTTTAGAACATGAACTGATTGAGGGACGTTTGTTTTCATTACTGAGTTTATTTAATCCATCATCTTTACACAAGTCAACTTCAGATGTATTTCCTCTAGTCAATCACACTCTGGTTTTAATGTTAAGAGCTGGTGTAGTGTGGTGTTCTCCCTGCTGGCATCACAGCCAAGCGTGGCCATCAGTAACTCACTAGGAAAGTGCTCTGGCACAACTGCTGCGTTGTTCTGGCATCCAGTTACTATGAATTGAAAGTTTGAGAGGTTGCTTTTCTTATCTTAGAAGAATCTTGTTTCTTTTTTATAGTGATGAAAAGCAACTTCTAAATGGTATTTTATCTCTTCGGTTTGCTGTCACACTTTAAAGGTCCCCGGGATGTGGTTTATTGAAATGTCACAGACAAATTTGATCACATAAATGTTCTGCTATAAATGTTGTACTCCCAGATGACTGCTGAAGACATCCAGGTAATTTCTGAACAGGAATTTTTTTTAGCACATCCTCTGTGATAGGCATGAGGGGAAAGCATTGTTGTTATTGTCAGTGGTGTGATATCAGTTCTTTCAGCACTTTTAAAATTTGCAAGGAATTACTATTTTTAAGGTCTGTATCCCTTTAGTGTGGGACAGAAATCTTTAGAACAAAAGGAGAATAAATGAATACTGACTGATACATTGTACTTCTTCGATTTTTGGGATTCAGCTTATTCTGTGTCACTCTGAAATCACAGTGAGGTGTTCCCACCCTGGGCTGTGTCACCGAGTGCCTCCTGTGTGTTCCAGGTGCTGATTGGGCACATCCTGAAGAAGATGAACAAGCAGACCTTCCCCGAGCACTGCAGTTTGTGCAAGGAGATCCTGCCCTTCACCGACCGCAAACAGGCCGTCTGCTCCAACGGCCACATTTGGCTCAGGTAACGGGCTCAGTCATCCAGAGCTTGTCCCCTCTGGATAATTCCAACGTACTTCAGGAGCCCACTAAACCACTTGTTAGCACTGGAGTGAAAAGGCATGAAGCATCTTATCCATGCTGCAGTTTTTTCTGTCTTCTTCCATAAGAGCTAGGGCACTGGAGGTTGGATTTGGTTCTCTTAGCAGGACAATGTTTTTAGAATAAAATGCTTTTGAGCATCTTTTTTGAGGGAAATAAGGGGTCAGGAAGAAAGCAGGCAAAGGAAAATCGAGGACAAGGCATCCTTTGGAACACCACTTGAAGGAGGGTTTGTTCAAGCTCTTTCAGCATTTGAAAACAAAAGGAGTTTAACAAGAAATGATTGAGAACAGGCACATTGAGAAGTCAGACGAACTCTGGAACATTTAAAAAATTAAATCTTCCTGTACCAATGTGGCAGGTACATGGAGATTGTCCCTGGAGCTGTGGCAGGTCACTAGTTTGTCACAGAGAAAAGCTGTGCCTAACAGGTTTTGTGTGCTAGTTTGGGTAAATAGTTGTGGCCTTAATGACACCCTGGTTCTTCCCTGTGCAATAGGGCCTCAAGATTTTCAACTCCTCTACTGTATGCTAGAATTTTTTGTCAATGATATATTGATTTTTGACCTTTCATTTTTGTGTCCATATGCAATTTGGTACACTTGGGAAGTTTACCTGAATTAATAAATTACTAATTTTCATATTTAATGTGGTTCATTACTGCCTTTACTCTCAGAAAGCAAATTGTGAAGAGAACCCAGGGCACAGGAGCATGTCATAAAACAATAAACCCCAAACCTCCTGATAAAGCTGCTTGTCCTTTCACAGGTGCTTTCTAACCTACCAGTCCTGCCAGAGTTTGGTGTACAGGAGGTGTTTGCTTCATGACAGCATTGCACGGCACCCAACCCCAGAAGGTAAAATGTTCCAGGATTGGGGCTTTTTAACTTTTATCTACAAATTGGCTTGAATTAGTTTCACTGACTTTACTCTTTTAGGCAGCTCCCATGTGAAGCTCTGCATTTCACAGTGTCCTGGCATTAGTGATGTGTTAATTACAAATTAGTAACTGCAGAAATTGAGGTATAAATCCCACATTTTAATGAAATTTGGGTAAACACAATCTGTGCTGGAACGCTCCGGCAGTTAGTTTGATATTCAAGTTGAATATATCAGCATCCAGTTCTGCAAGAGGGATAAAGGAACAGGAACCAAGGACTATGTTATGTGAGGGATCTAATTTCAGTTTAGAAAATGAGAACACTGCAGTTGGGCCATGGTGATCCTTTACATTTTTTTCCTATATAGCTATGAACATGTAAGGATAAAGCATGGAGTGTTTCACTTAATTTTGTCCCCTGCTGAGGTGGAATTTAAATTGGCATTACTTGAAATTTCAGGGCAGAAACAGAGTTGGATTTCACTGAATTCTCAGTCACTCCTGCATGTGAACAGATCCAAACTGTCCAGGATTCCTGTTGAGTTTGTGCATCTCAGGTGTCATTCCTCTGTTCATATCTACCTCCAGCTTTAAACAACTTGTTTTCTTATTTGCAGATCCTGAATGGATCAAGAGGTTATTGCAGGGACCTTGCACCTTCTGTGATTCTCCTGTGTTCTAGAGAAAAGCTGTGTCAAGACTGAAAGTATTTTCTCTACTGCATAAGCTCCCTTCAGCCTGGGAGGATACAGAGACAGGAACACAGACTCTGCTGAAGGGAGAACACCTTGTCCACAGCCCTGTACATAGAACATCACAGGTTCTACAAACTCCTGAAATCCAGAGCCCATTCCATGCTCCAGAAACAGGAATACACCTGGAAGAGCCAGTTTAAAGGTGTTTGGAAATGCACCCAAGGAAGCCTCAGCAGCTGGACACTGACAAGGAACTGGAGGGTTGAGCACAGTGGGAATTGTCCTTTGTGCCTGACAGCGGTGTCAATTCCCAACTTGAACAGCAGAGCTGCCTCTTGAATGGTCTTGGTGGGTAGAGAAGGCTCCAGCTTGCAGTGCTCTCCTTTGCTTTTTAACCACCCTGACA
Organism: Anomalospiza imberbis; assembly: GCF_031753505.1. NCBI lineage: Eukaryota > Metazoa > Chordata > Aves > Passeriformes > Viduidae > Anomalospiza > Anomalospiza imberbis. The sequence goes on along the minus strand of NC_089701.1, from coordinate 4,097,097 downwards.
TTTGCTGTAGAACATGGAACTCTCCAAATAATCCCTGGTTCCAGTGTCTTGCCCAGAGAGGCAGATGCCAGTTACAGCCATATGAGAGAATTTGGCCATTACATGAATTTCACTGAAAGCCTAGAAGAGTAACTGCCTCAGAAATGTAACAGTGTTTCAGTCAGAAGGGTGATTTTGCCTGCCTGGGATCAGTAAGGATAATTTTAAAATATAATAATAATTATTAAACTAATAGCAATTAGCTTAAACACTAATATATATACCTATATATAAAATTTCCAATGCTCTTAAGTCTCTTGCCCCGCTTTCTTTTTCTGAACTAACTCCTTCCCAGCTCTTGCCAATGTATTTGCTTTTGGTTTCACTTAACCCTCTACCAAGAGGATTCCTCTTTTCCAGAGAAACTCAGTTACCAAAAGCATTACCAATTAACACTACTGTCAATTAAGTTGAGAGTCTCCCTCATACAGCAGTTGAGTTTTACACAAATCTGACACACAAATAATCACTCCCAGCTGACAGTTTTTCCTTTCATAATAGCTCAGTAGAAAACCCCAAACAAACAGAACACCCCAAACCCAACCCCACCATGGCTGACAGGCTCTGGCTAGGGCCAAGGAGGCTGGTGAAGCTCTTTGTCTGTCCCAGAAAGGTTTGGGTTGGAAGGGACCATAAAGCTCATCTCATTCCAGCCCTGCCATGGGCAGGGACGCCTTCCACTAGCCCAGGCTGCTCCAAGCCCTGTCCAGCCTGGCCTTGGACACTTCCAGGGATCCAGGGGCTGCCACAGCTGCTCTGGGCCCTCTGTGCCAGGGCCTCCCCAATCTCACAAGGAAGGATTTGTTTCTAATACCCCATCTAACCCTTTTGAAGCCGTTCCCCTTTACCCTGTCACTCCAGGTTCTTGTAGAAAGCCCCTCTCCATCTCAAGTTGCTGAGTCCAGAAGTTTATTTTGCCTTCTAATTGTCCTATCAGAAAAAACATCTTTTTTTGCCATCTGTTTTTACAGAGAGCAGAATCCTTTTCAACCTCCTATGCAGTGTTAAAGGAATAATACCTCCCAAATGTGTGTGGTTACTTGGTACAGTTTGTCTTGTTAACTTCAACCCATGCTGTCAAATAATCCTGAGTTTGTGTATTTCCATTCTGCAGAGTACCAATCGCAGAGGTGTCGCCCTGTCTGTGATTCCTGACACTTCCACTGTGTGGGAAGTGCTCTACAGCTGTTGAGAAATCATGGAATTGTGCTGACAGTATCAGTCTCCCACCAGTGCATGTGTGATTGGTGCTTGTTTCCTCGATTCAATGACTATGCATCTTTTGTTAATGTTCCTTCACCTTTAATAGGAGCAAATTTTTTTTCAGCAAACATTAAAGAAGTCAGCTGTCCTTCTGCTCAGTGTCTCATGCATTAAGCATGATCATGCACTGACTGAGAAGAACAGTACTGTAGTAGCCTAGAAACAGCAGAAGCACATTCATCTGTAAAATAATTAGTCTTGTTTGTAAATATCCTTGGAAGTGATACCATAATTGTATTAAAGAAACATTTAGTTTTTTATTGCTGTGCATTGAAAATTGAAATTACTTCAGTGTGTCTGCAGAGAAGGGAAATGTAGCTCGTGTTGGTATCCAGTAAAACAAGGAGTAACCTCGATACCCAAGGTGTGTGGAGTTTGGGGCCAGCTCTGGTACCTGGGACAAAACTTCCCAGTGCTGGTGGAGCTTGGGGGAACAGAACATCCCTTTTCATATCAGCTCAGTAGAGGTTTATTCGTGGTGGTTGAGAAGGCATTTTAAATGGAAGCTGCAAGTCCTTGCCCTGGCAGCTGTGATAGCTCATCAGTAAATGTTCCAGTTTAGAAATTCTCCTGCCTGTGGAGAAGGGGAGGGGGCCCTGCAGAACTCTGTCCCAGTGCTTTCAGAAAAAGTCAAAGAACATTTCTTTGGCTGTGGCTTAGACACCATAAAAACATCTTGATCTACTGAAATGTTAAAGTCTGGCTGACCCAAAGGTTCACATGATGACAGATTAGACTGGTTGTTGCTGACCATTTCTGGCAGTTCTCTTGAATTTCCCTGGACTGAGTTTTAATGCTTTACCATGGAGAAGGTCTAGCACACCTCACATTAACATTGCAGCATTAATGTTTATTTTCATTGTCTTTCAAGGCACTAGATAGTCTGCCATTGCCAGTTTATTTAACCTGCTTTCAGACTTCTGGGAAAATGGATTTTTAAAGCCAACAATATTGTCTTTGTCTGCCAGTGGAGATCCTTTAGCAGAAAGCTTTCACTCTTCACCCTGACCTGTTCACAACGGGTACAGAGGAATTGGGATTTCATTTTTGTGTAAACCAGCACTTGTCCCTAAGTGCATTTTTAGCCAGAATAGCAGAGCCCACCTCACTCAGTAACATTTAACCCCTGGTGCTGACCTGAGTGGGTTTGGCTGCCCAGCGAGTGCTGAGGCTGCTCCAGGAATCTTTTTATGCCTCAGACTTGTGAGGGGCAGTTCTGGGCACACAGGGGTTGGTCCTGCTCTTGTCCTGATCAAACCTTGCTGTCACCTCACAGGCAAGGACTGAACATCTGCTGCCAGACCCTTGTGTTATTTTGCCATTATCAGAGTTGCCTCCTCAAAATAACACATCTATCAAGGCCCAGTCTGTTTTGAGACACCAACTGAACTGTTCAAAGAACAAATTCCACAGAATTGGAGTTTATCTCCATAAGTTTTTGTCCCAAGTTTTGCAGGATACTTCAAACAAGTGAATACTTGGAAGATGTCAACTGCTTCACTGGTGGTGAGCACTCTGGCTGGTCAAGGACGCTCATCTCCAGAGGGAGAGCAACATTCCAGCAGAGACTGAGGGTTCCTAATGCTCTTTTTTTTTTTTTAAGGATTATGATACTTGCAGCTGAGAATTAACAGGCAGAGATCCTGTTTGTCCAGAGCTAAGGTGTCATTTTCCTTGATGAGGGGCTTCTGACAGCATTTAAGATTTGCTGGTTACGCTGGTATCACACTGGGAGTTAATCCCTCCTCCACTGGGATGAAGAAATCATCCTCCTTGGCTAATCCAAGTTGGATGGATAAATGGAACAGCTCTGGACTGTACAGTGTCTTAGTGCCTTGGTGCTAGATGCCATTCTTGGAACTAAGGAGGAAGTTTGGGGTCACAAGGACTCAGTCTTGTGTCTCCAAATTACACCCCCTGCTCTGGGATTGGTGGGTGAGGGACCTCATTGCTGCCTTTTACCTCAATTCACTTGTGGCTCTGGGACTTCATCATTCAGTCACCCTTTCCTTTGGTGCTTCCTCATCCTCTTAATCCTATTGTGTATTTCTAGAGAGGAAATACTATGGTTGTCAGTGCATACATAAAGACAATAAATATTCCTTGGGAGAGAAGAGGAGGATGAGCCATTCCAGCTCCTCAGAGCCCTCACCACAGAGCAGGTTGGGGTGAACTCCATTCCCTGAGCAGCATCCAAGCCTCACAGGGAAAGGTGAGAGCAGGGAAATCCTTGGAGAGCTACAGGGAGTCCCTGCAGAGGTGCTGCTGGAGGAGGGGATCTCCTGCCTGGGGGTGTTCAGGTGCCCTTCCAACACTGAAGGATCTGGTGTCTGGAGCTGGTGGACCCCAAACTTTGTGGAACAGTTGGACAAACTGACCTTGTTGCTAAACTACACAATTAACAGCATGACGTATAGGGTACAGCACAAGCTCCAGGCAGCCCTCTCCAAAGTGTCTCAGGGAAGCAGAGTGATGGAAGATGTCCCTTCCAGACCTGGGCAAAGTTGTACAATCAGTAATGTCTGATCCCTGCTGTGTTCCTACCACCTCCTCTTCACCTTGTTTTTCTCATTGCTCAACATTTGTTTTGCCAGAATAAGATGCTAATAAAATCACGCCTAGTTACCAAATTGGTTTTCAAGTGTTGCATTCCAATTATAAAAGCCTAATTCCTCCTTCCACCCACTGAACCTTTTTGGTATTAACAGGCTTTACTATGCAAAGTCATGCAGGGGCTGTTTCGTTTACAGTAATTAAATGAATGTCAATTGTTTTAGTTGTTTCTGAGGGAGAGTTCTACATGAGTATTAGCATGTTCTGCTAACCCTGACGTTCTGCACTTCAGGCCTGCTGCAAACCCTTGGGGGTTGACCACTGACCTGAGACTCCTACCCAGACATGCCAAGTGCATCTCAATGAGACTGAGCTCTTTTTCTCAGTTTCTATGGAACCAGCGGAGCGGAACTAATATAGCATCCGCATATAGATGAAAGAATGAAGAGGAAAAAGGGCTTTACAGCTAAATTAATTAAGCAGATGTACCTGTCTAATTAAAGATGCACTGTCCCTTTTGTACCCTAGCTGCAGTACAAACAGTATTTAAATACATTCTCTACCCATTTCATCTATCAAAATATTTAGTAGGAACGCTCAGATGAAGGTGATATTAGCAAGATGAGCTTCCCATGTATTATTAATAGAAGGGCTCCCAATTATGCATGAATGCTGCAACACATCTTCATAGCAATGGCAGAAAACCCAGCTGCCCAAGCAGTCACCAACCAGCACATTTGTAACAGGTAGGGCTGTTAAAGATGTCCTTGCCCAGCTGAACACAAGGGTTTGTGGCTGGCCCCTGTGCCTGGGAGCAGCCTCTGCCTCAGCCTGGTGCTACAGGCTGGAATTTCTCAGCTCAAGAAGCACCAGGGACTCAGATTGCTTGGATCTGGCTTTCTTAGGATTCAAAGATATTTATTCTGAGACTTTCAGAGCTGCCCTCGAGGCTAGAAAGTCCAATTCCCATCCATCAACAACCCTCCCCTCCCAAAAGTATTGAAAATTCTGACTTTAAATTCTCACAAAATAACACAATATCCCCATCACCACCTGGACAACCAGGGTCTTTCCACCTGAAGTTACACTACAGGAGCAAGAAGGAAATTTGGCCTGTACATTTTTCATTTCTCCATATAGATTTAGACACACAGAGCCAAAGACAAGAACAAAGACCCAAATCTATTGACAGCAACAGGACAAGAGGAGTCACCTAAACCCAAAAGCCTGTTCTCTCTGCCTGCACCTTCCCTGAGGATTCCAGGAGGAACCTGAAGGTCCTCCCCATGCCCTGGCAGGGGTAATTCATACTCACACACAGGGGAGAAACAGAGGGAGACACAACAGAGGCATCCAACCCAGTTCTCTGACCACAGCACAGATCACTCCCCTTTATTACATGTATTAAGGATGTGCACTTCCACAGCCTGAGTCTGAGACAGCCAGCAGGCTTTCAGCAGAGATTTTCCAGGTAAAAAAGTTTTCATTGCTGCCATATCCAGCCAGAGAAGGGAAAAAAAAAAAGAAACCCTGGACACCAACATGCCCAGGCACAGCCCAGCCAGAGCAGCCACAGGCTGGGAGCTGTTACCCCAGGAAAAGAGAATTTAGGGAGCCACCTGCTCCTGCAGCTCGTTATGTCCTTGATTGGGTTCTGGAAGTGATGGAGCTGCAATCAGTTTTCCATGGCTCTGGGTACCCTGTCCAGCTGTTCTGAGTCTTTCTGCCCAGCAGAATGGGGATGGCCACTGCATCTGCAGAGGGTTTGTCAGCACTTTTTAAACAATCTGAGTTACCAGGGGAGTAAAAACCTCTGCCCCCAACCTCAAACACTGTGGAGAAATTTCACTGCAGAGCTAGGAGCTTTGTTTTTCTCTTTGCGTTAGGGTTAGCTTGTAGGGACAGAGGGAGGCAGGGAGTGCCTGGGTGATTTTGGTGGAGAATTAAGACACAAACACATCTAACAGCTTCAATACTCCAAATTGGCTTCATGGGTCTTACATAGTGAAGATAAAACTATTCAGAAACAGAAGAAAATATTTGAATTAAACACGGGACCTCCCCAGCCACGGGGTTTCATATCTTGCATCATGAAACAAAAGCAAAAAAACTTTCCCTAAAGCCCAATTTCTTACCCTCTGTACTTCACTCGGCCTCGGTGAGCTTCAGATTTAGCACAGCTTGGCTGACTTCCCCCTCCCTGGTGATAACCTGCCACTTCAGCAACCAGACTGCAAATATTATGGGGAAAAATTTAAAATCAACTCTTCCACAAATCATCCCTTTTAGTTATAAACTTCTAACGTTTTTTACATGGAAGGGGCTTAATGATACAGCTTTCTATGAACTCAAACATAACATAAGGGTCTTGGTCAGCATTGACATAAAAGGCATCTTGGTAAAAATCCTCCAGGGCCTTGACATTGCTGTAATAGATGTCCAGGCGCTTCTCAATATTTTCTTCCTCATCTTTGGGGTTCTGCCTGAGCCGGGCCTGGATCTCTGGAGTGGGAGCTGGTCTGAATGTGGTGTGGTATCTGGAGAGGAGAAGAAATGCCACGGTTTCAGCTCAGCCTGAGGACACAGCCATCTCTGCAGATGCTCCATGCTTTTACCCATCACAGCCCCTTGGCCTCTTTCCGCTCCAGGCTGGGGTTTTAAAACAAAGATTGGAAATTTCAGGGCAGGCAATCTGTCATTGCTGCCCTCAAGAACCCTGGATGCTCAAAGGCCAAGGGTTTCTCTGGAGGGGACACTGGTAGTGTTTATCTGCTCCACACAAGGAGAAATTTCTATTACATTACCCAGTGCTCCAGGTTCAGAAGCATTTCCAGATCTTTTACTTGTAATCTTTGATTCCTGTCTTTTAAAAAGCATCTAAAAATACCTAACCTTAAACATAAACACAGCCCTGTGTCCAGCATTGTTGGGACCTGTCACTTAAACTGTGTTTAAGGCTCTCAGGCATTTAATTGCTAACATCTTTATGTAGTAGCAGAAGGTAAAAGAGGTTCATTCACCTGAGATAGGTTTTGGTTATTTTTCATTTTCCAAATGCCAGGATTTGGCTTCCCTCAATTCACAGTTGTGGCTTCCCTCAGTTACTTCAGCAGAAAAGAGGATTTTCATCCTCAGAGTCCTGTAGCAGTGCCACAGCCCAGCTCAGCTAACACCAAAGGAATTCTGATGATGTTCCTGCATTGCCCAAGGCTCCCAAGAATCTCTAAAAGTTCCTTTGCAATCAAGTGTTTAAATTCCCTGTTAGAATTGGGAATCCTAACTCTGAATAAATATCTCCTCTGCCCTAACACAAAACCAGCTCATCCCTCTTCTTGTACAGACAAATTTCCTGAAGTATTTTGGGATAGATGTAAAACCAAGGAGAGAGCAGAGTCTGTGTCTCTGCAGAGCTGCACCCAAGGATGTGGACATAGAGTTCATTCCACATGGGAATCATTCAGGGCACAGCTGAAGGCCACCCCTGCCCTGCAGCCAGAGGGGCAGGCTTTACACATGCCAAGGATTAGACACAGCACCTAAAGGAATTCAATTCACTGAGCATTTGTGAGCAATAAACCCCAGAGTGTGGGAGAGGGAAGCGTGTGAACTGGAGCAGATACTGAACAGCCTAATCCTAATGATAAGAAATGCAAAGATGTGGGAATGATTTGCTTCAGCCTGCTCCTTTCTGCTGAACAACCACATTGCTCATTACTAAAGCAAAGAGAGCAGTTACAGCAAATCACTGCTGCTGTCACAAGTTAATGCTGCACCTCGAGTGAGATGTCTGAATAATCATCCATCACTTTGGGACAAATCCACTCTTTATGGCCTTAATCTTTGAGGGTTCAGGATTTGTCTTTGATGCAATAGGATGAGCTCAGCCTTTAGAAAAGCAAAATGAGGGTTTAAAATTTATATGTGGGGAAGCATAAAACCAGGCCAAAAGTGAAGTTGTGAACACATGCCAACTCCAGCAGGTATTTGGGAAGATAAATTTATTTGTGACTTGCTCCCTGGAAATCAAGGGTGGAGAAGGCAGGAGAGCTGAAGGTCACTGGTGAGACAAGGGGCTGTGACACCAGTGAGATGAACCAACCTTACAGTGACTCAGTGACTCAAAGGGAGTTTGCTCTACTGAGCAGGAAACACATTAACACCTCCCAGCAGACAGGACCATCACAGGAGCCTGGGGATGTAAAATGCAGCAAGTTTTCCATTTTCCCCAGCTGGGAAGCCTTCAAAATTCCCATGGGAATGTCTGAAAACCATCTGCATTTAGGCTAGGTTTCAGACATCTTCCCTCAGCATTATTTTCCCAACCAATTGAGTTACCATTAAAATGTTAGACCTGAGCTATTTGCTGCTGTAGATTTCAGGCACCAGGATTTAAAAGCCCCCGTTCTGAGGAGCTGATGCAGCAGGAAGGTGGGCTGGTGCTTCAGGAGCTATGAAAGTTTTAACTTTGCTTTTAAGGAATCCCTAAGCAGGAGCAGAGCATTCCTGAGCTCCTTAGATTCCTAAGAAGCCGATTTGGTGCTTTCATCTCCCTGGCAGTCAGAAAAACGTTAGACATGAGCCAGGAGTGCTCACCTCTCCCCAGTGACAGGATCAGTCCTCCGCTGGGACAGGCGCTCCATGATGGACTCGTAGGGGAGATGAAAGAAGAACACCCTGTGGAGAACACAATTAAGTGCATTAACATCCTGAGAACATCACTTGTGACCTTCAGAGTGGGAGCTAATCCTCACCAAAGGAAGAGCAGTCGTGGCAGTGACAGTCCCCCCCAAACCTGCAGAGTCACAAACGTGAGCACAGGATTTCTGCACAGCCTCTCCTCATCTTTTGTTTGGTCTGCAGGCTCAGCAAGGCAGGAGCTCTCTGGCACAGGACTGTGTGTGCTGGGTGCTCTGACAGCTCGCGGTGGGGGAATTGCAGCTGGAGCCTCTCTCAGCCTGCTCACCCTCCAGCACTTCCTCTGAACTTCTCCAGACCCACTTCCCAACCCACCCAGCAAACAGAATCGCAATGACATGACCCCAAAGGTAAATAAAAACCTCTGCTGTTCCTGCCACGGACAGAGAAAGAGCTTGTCTGCCAGAATTATGCATTTCTCCAGTGCCCATGAGAGGGATTTTCCTCTTGCTGTTTCAGTCCACTTCCACTCCTTTTGCCCTTGTCTCCCCCCGGAGCGAGTGCTCTGCTCTCCCACTCCTGCCCTGCATCCTTCAAGGCAGGATGAGTGGTAGGACAGAACACAGGCCCATGATGCTGCTGACAATTCCCTGTGCCCTCCATCAGCACTGCCAGGGCACGGGGAGCAGCTCAGCACGGCTGGGCCTTGCTGGTGACACTGCTAAAAGGAAATATTAATGCTGAATGCTTCATTTGAAGATCAGAATCTGCAATTCCCATGGAGCCTGAGCGAGTGAGAGCTGCACAGCATCTCAGAGGGGCAGCCCCACGGTGTTACTGGGGTGGGCCCCACACCAGGAACAGCTTTTCACTGGGGGCTGGAGCAGGACTTGCCAACCCATTTCACAGAGATGACACAAACCCCCTTACGTGGATGAAGGATGCAGAACCAGAAAACAACACGCCCCACATGCACCCAGACACATCCCACTGCTGCATATAAACTGCTGTGCCCATCCCACATTGATTCCTTGTCTTTTTGGTTCATTATAGTGCTCCTGTTAATTTTATATTTGTGTTCTGAAGCTCCTCAGCAGAAAATTCTTGACAAACTGCTGAGTGAGAGCAGACATGAATCCCCTGTCCCCCAGCTACTGGAGACTGGAGCAGATCTGCACAAAGATCACATTTAACAATTAGCTCAGAACAAAATAAAAAATAAGGCTCCCTTTGAACCTATGAATATAATTTTTCCCAGCGAAGCACAAGCTGAAGGCTGTAAATACATCTTTCTTTACAACACACCTTCTCCTGCTGCTGCCTTCAAGGCCAGGCTTCCTGTTTTCATTTTTGTCTGCTTCTCACAGGAGATACTGCGTGGTTTAGACATTCACCAAAGGAACATTTTACACTGACTGGGTGGGATCAGACCAGATGAAAGGCTGAGCTTTACCTTGGCATGCACATAGCAGATTACTAGAATCCTTTGTAGGATTTAAAGTTATGAAAATCATCTCTCTTTTCAAATGTTTACAGATAATGACTTCTATTCACACTGTGGTAACAAAATAACAGCCAGGAATAAAACATTCAAGATCTTGGAGTTTCCAAAGACAGGAAAAGAACAACAGTTTCAACACTCTTTTATCCCTTACACTCTTAACATTTTGTTTTTCTTTGTTTCTGTTGCCCAACTATGGCACAAAAACGTGATTGTCAGAACAGGTAACATCTGATGATATGTCTCAAGATGAATATTCTAGTAGAGAGGAACAACATTTATACAGTCATGATAATTGATACGGCTTCCTATTATATCCTGAGATAAACAAACCCACTGAAGGATTATAACCTGGCATATCAAGAAAGCTTGTCGTAATTCATAGTTAGGAACACAAAAAGTATTATGGTATTTGAAACAGAAGAGCCTAAAAAACTCCACTTAAAAAGCTGCCAACAAAATGAACTCTGAAAGCCTTGTCTGAGACTCCCTTCTATTCCAAACAAGATGCTGCTTATTATCCAGTCTGGTGTCACCATTAAAGAGGAGTGGAGGGGAAGATGTGGGAGGGTGCAGACATCCCTGCTAATATGGATTTTTTTTCCCCCACGTGCACTGTGTAACAGCACACACAGAATTCACTGTACAGCAGCACAAACTCCCAGTCCAAGGGTCCTTCCAGTGGAAGGTGGGATGCCTTACCCTGCCACTCCACACAGCTCCCCCAGATAAGGGAAAACAACCCTCCCCCAGGGCTGTCAGTTTAAAATCGTTCAGAAGCAGGGAAAAAAAAAAAGATGAAGGGGAAAAACACTGACAGAACTGCAGTCTAGACTTAAAGTACTTCCAATTAGGAAGCTTTATTACCATTTGGAAGGATACATACCCCACACAGTCTATTAGGCAGCCCCAGGAGGTTTACTCACAGGAGTAAAGGCTGTTTACACAGATGCAGGCTGGGAAGTGTTAGCCTTGGCTATCTGATACATCTCCTGCAGCTCCTCAAGGTACTTGTGAGCAACATTTGCCCTCTGTCCCTTGCTCAGGCTCCTGTGACTCTGCTCACATAACAAAGCTGACCCTCCAACTGCCCAGGTAACACATTTGATGGATTTCTCTTGGAAATCCTCGTAACACAGAGGGCTGCACCCACGACCTTGATCCAGCAGCAACTGGAACAACTCCCTGCAAGTACTGGATTCCTCTCCAAGCAGAGCTTGGCCCCTTCCACACAGCGGGTGTGGTTTTCTCACATAAATGCATCCCCTGTAAAGCTCACTTTAGGAATCAGCCAGGCTTTGTATGTTGTAATGTCACAACTCCTATCAAGGGGAAATATGAAACAGATGTCATCAGAATTGGTAGACAGGGAGGAGAGGAAACACAGCCTCATATCAAAGTACACGACATTACCCTGTTGGATTAGCATCCAGCACAGCTCCTCTGCCACAGCTCCCAGCCCAGCTGCAGGAGGGGACTGGTGTCAGTCAGCAGCAAGGGGAGGGGAGGGCTGGCCAGAGGGGCACCAGGAATCCTCACTCCTGTGCCACAGGGTCAGAATCCACCTGTGGGCAACCAAAAATCGCTGGCATCCAGTTGGAGACAGTGGGGGAAACTTGGTGCAGCCTCTGAGGTCTCTGAGGACAAATGTCCCCCTGACTCCCATTGAGTGAAACAAGAGATTCCTAAGCACTGTCCTCTCTCCTTTGTTCCATCTCCCAGGAGAGGCATATGTGGGAAAAGGTCCAGTCCTGTCAGCTTTTATAGATGATAAAACTGCGAACACAAATGTTAAAAGGCACAAAAAGTCCGTGTGTCAGAATCCTGCCTCTTCCTCACTGTACTTGACATCATTTATCTAATCTAGTGCAGCTTCCAGATACATTAGAGAGACTAAATTCCAACAAATTAATAATGATGATGACACCTTCACTGTGTACCCAGTCAAATGAGAACTTGCTGCCTTTGGATGGCGATGAAATGTATTCCAGCCCTAGCAGCTGGAATGTAACTCTGTTTTTCTAGCAGCCATCTGGCATTCCAGAAGAGTATTCCAGCCACTTCTGGCTGCTGACTGTTCAGACAGTGTCATCTCAGAGCCTGGAGGTCACCAGGGCATCCTGATGCTTCCCCTGGTAAACAGAGGAGGAGAGGGAAGAGGAGGGGTGGCAGGGGTGTTATTTCACCCCAGACTGTGAGACAGGATTTTTGGAAAAGTGTGTCCCAACCACGCCATAAGTGAAGGATTTGTGACCTACACAACAGCATTCAGCTAATCCTGAGCTGCATTTGTTCCAGATGGCAACCAACCCACTTAATCCAAGTTATTAACAACTGGCAGTGCTCAGCGCTGTCCTCACAAGAATTTATTTGGGGGTGGTTTTCCTGTGCTCTGGATATAACCACACTGGCTTCCAACACCTGTAAGGGAAAATTTTTGAGTGTTGCTGTAAGAGAAGCAGGTGTGCCTGAATTCTGGAATCCTGTGCTAGGGAATAAGGAATGCTCCTGCTAAGGACAGTCCCTTTCCAGGATGGCTCCACTGCCCTGCCAGCTGCCTTCACATCTCCAGAGAGCTGAAGCTCTGCCTGGGAGCCAGGTCCTGTCATTTAAGCACAGCTGCTTCATGAGGCTGACCTAGATGGATCCAGATGTTGGCTGTTCTAGACCTGAGCTATTTACTTAGGTCAGATTCTCATCCTTGGCATTTCCCATTGCTTGGAGTTGCTCTGGAGTGACACTGGGGGAGCGGAGCCCCAAGCCAAGCCCTTTTTATAGAACTGTTGTCTGTGAAATCAGATCATACCATGAAATCAAATCCATACCTTGTTTTCATTTAAGGATGTTAAGGACAACACAACAGGATATCTGAGACAGGATCCTGATCCCTACCTGGCTTTTAAAACAGACTACTGACTTGCTTGTGGCTATACCAGGTCCAGGTCAAGCTTTGTAACAAAGTTAGGATGCTTGAATTAAAACAAAAATACACCACCAGCCAATACTGGGCCACTTTTAATGCAGCTTTTAAACTTTTGAGTTGAAGCTGCAACTTTAAAAATAGTAAGTTATTAATCTTTCCCTTATTTTCTTGACTCCTATATATCTTCTCTGTCACAGGCAGGTACCAGCTGCCATATTCCCATTCTTCATGCTCTGCACTCTGCAAAAAAAAAGAGGCCCCTGCTGGCCAATTCTTGTTTAAAATTGTGCATAATTGATAGTGGCAAATCTACCCCAGCTGTGTCTAAAACCTCTCCAGGGGCAAGAAAAACACTCTCTGTGACTGTCATTAAGTACTAAATTAGCAAGTGCTCCTGGCAGTTTACAACGTACCACATCAGTCTGCTTTAAAAAAAAAAAAAAAAAAAGAAAAAAAGTGAAGATCAGATGCCTGTGTGATGTCAAAGTTACAGCAAACTTTGCTGGCAGAACTTTGACAGACCCTCAGCTAAATCAGAGCAAAAAGAACAGGAAGGGGAGTGTGAAAGAAAGAGAGAGGAAGAGACAAAAAGTTATCTCCTTTTCCAGGCAGACAAATAGAAAATGTCAAATTCAAGGCTACAAATAATTGCGCCTTTCATGAGGCACAGAACATCTTACTCCATATGGAGATATCAACAGTGCTCCTGATGCTATGGCACAATTTTTCATGGAAAACAACTCTCCTGGTGGACTCTGTTCTGCAAATGCAATGGCTACAAGTTCTGTAACTGGAATATAAAGCTGAGAAAGAGCTGAGGTTGAAGTGTAAGGATGAAGAAGGTCCTAAAAGGCCACCACAGGTACAGTCCTTGTGTGATCCCTGGCACAAACACAAGCTCCTCCCTTTGGTTCACAAAGCAGTCAAAGCAGGTGGGGAAGGAAATCACAGAGTTCTCACAAATGCATGGAAAAGCCTTGGGGGCATCATGGACTGAACTGGCAGAGGGACAAAACCATCTCTAAAAACTGTCCTGAATTTGGGTAAACTCTAAGACTCTCATTGTTAAAACTGACCGTATTATTAGCTTTTAAAAGTTTCCAAAAGTGCACAAAACTGTACAAACTTCTGGATTTTACAAACAGAAAGGAGCTTGATGGCAGCTTTGGTCAGGGTACAAAAATTATCAGCATTGCAAAAAGGTCTTTTCCTTGGGTAGCACCACTGAGTGATCACAACATGACAAATCAAGTTAGTGGTCCAACTTGACAGGTATAAGGAGGTCCAGATTTGAACCCAAGCACCTAATTCCAGATAAAACCTTAACCATTTTATCTTTGTTGACTTTGCAGCCAGAGATACTGACTTGGATCAATCAATTCCCCTAAAGAACATCCCCCTCCCCATAGCATAAAGACACCTTGAACCTGAAACCTTGGCTAAGCCTCTTCTCAAGCACCATGGCCCAGACACAGGATGCCAAGCATGTTACATTTCCACAATCACATTCTGCATCCCCAATCCCCCTCTTAAAAATTAAAACTGTTTACACAGATCCCACCTACCTTCTCCCAAGGCTTGCTCAGGGTTCAGTGCAGCTCTCACCAGGTGTTTTGCCCATGGGTAACCAAACTACAAAGGCTCTGCTGAGGCTGCACCCCTGACTCGACTTGAATCACAGTTTATTCCCTACCCTAAGTACTCCTCCTGCATGTCTCTGCAAGGGATAAAATGATCTTTATCTCTTATTTATGGAAGGAGCTGTTGGGAGGTTTTATTCACTGATTTCTTTCAAACTCTGGGATATTTTCTGATGAAAGATGCTTGATTCTATTTTGGGAAGTAATTTCACCCTCTAGGTTTCAAGCATATGGGGAAATACACTGCATAAACACTAAAACAGGTTAATCAGCACAAGTGTTTTACTCATTGGGTTCTTATAATGATTCATGGCATGACAAGCTATTTCCAGACCCTGGATCTTTTCAAATGGATGCATTTCTGTCGAATAACTACAAAAGGCAGCTAAGTGGGGCACTATTCCCAGGACATGGCTGCTGGCCAGGGGAGTGAGGTGAACAACACCCTTTGTGGCTGCAGACGTTCATCCCCTCAGCAGCAGTGCAGAGTTATGACTCTGCTAGATGTTTTCCACTCGCCAGCTGGATGAGCTGGGCTCCACCAGCCCAGACAGCGGAGGTGACAGGGTCCCTCCCGTGTCCCACCCCAGCAGCCTGGTGGCTCAGCAGTGTCCCAGCAGGTGCCACACCAGCTCACATGGAGGGAACAGGCACTGACACAGCAATGGACTGGTGCATGGATTCACAGCAGCAAGGAACCCCAGGCCTTTGGGCAGCCAGAGCCTTTCCACGGTCTGCAGGACTTGGGGCTGTGCAAACATTTCAGAGCACAGTGAGAGGCACACAGAGAGAGCAAATGTGCTCGTAGGAGTGGCTTCAATGCATTTTTAAAGCTTCTTTTGAGGAGGCAACCTTAACTCTTTCTGTGTGCAATCAGTGGCTTGGATGCATTAATACCTGCATTCAAAACTGCTTTACATTTCTCTCCTCATTTCTATTCTTTGCCTCCTCCTTACTCTCAGCTGTTATTCCAGCATCTTTGCATTCCCCCCGGAGTTCATTCCAGCGGTGCTTTATGAATCACAGAATAAGATGGCAGCCAGCAGTGCTTTAGAGAAGTGTGGCTGGACGATTTCTGCCCTGCACAAGGTTAATCAAACCCCTTCTCAGATAATCCACAGCCTCTGCAGCCCCAGAGGCCCCAGGTCAGGAACCTGAACCCTCTCCCCCAAATGCAGGCATGTTTCCTCAGATCCCTGCAACCCTGCAATAATTAGACTCTGCAAAGCAAATCTGGAGCAGAGCAACAACTCCAGGGTTAAGCACCAGCAAACTCATCTCAGGACTGATGCCTTTGCTACCTGTCTGCAGCTTGGCACCAGCACCTCCTGCTCCTAACAAGGGTAAAACCTATACTCTTCTTCCTTATTAAATAAACAGAATCAAATTTAGAGTAAATGATGTTTAACCCCCACCCCCAACATTTAAACACTAACTTTTGTCGTTAGTAAGGTATTTGGTATGTAAAAATAAATAAAAGAACTGACACCAGAAAAGTGTATGATTTGGGGGCAAGGGGAGGGAATAAAAGAATGGATTATGATGTGTCATTTTATATATGTGTCAAAGGAAACCAATTTCATAATAGGGAATAAAAATTCCCTGTTTAAATACTGTCAAATAAATCCTCAAATGTAATAGGGTTCACTTGTGGGGAAAGGAAAACTAAATCTGATTAAATATTAATGTGGCGTAGTATTAATTAAGAGAGAAAAAAGTCCATCAAGAGAACCCCAATATGTTTACTGTGTCCCCAGGAAGCTGGAAAATTTCACAATCAAGTGTGTAAATGTTCTAAAAAAGGGTCCTGAATATTTTATGAATATTTGTCATAAAACAGAAATAATAACCACTGTGCAGAGCTATTAGAATTAATATTTATGCTGCCCGCCATGAAATATTCATGGGGACAGAGAAAGGGGGGCCCGTAAGACAAGAATTAATTTACATTGGGCTTGGTTTACCCGCTGGCTTGATGTTTAAAGACGGCTTGACAAGGCTCCATATGAATCCGTCAGTCACTTGCAGCGGTAGGTGGGGTGAAGGCAGGGGGAGGCGGGGGGGGGAGCGGGTCCAGGCTGCTGACAGCTCACAGATTGAGTTTCTGACAGCCCTTAAAAAATCTAAACGGCCCCCCACCTTTTTTTCCTTCTTCCATTGCCCAAGGCGCTCTGTACTGCCACCGTTCATCCGATCTCCCCTTCCATCTGCTGAAATTAAGGAATTAATGAGCGCTATACACTTTACAGCAGGCCCCAGGAATGTTTACTGGTGATTAAATTATAATGCAGCCGAGCTGTATAATTCATGAACCAATTAAAGGAAGTGTTAGTTGATTTGATGGGATGAGGACGTACAAAAAGCATTTAACTAATAGGGAACCGTGGGCTGCCGGGCGCTTTGGCTTTCTCGGATTACGTGGCTAATTGCTCTGCTTTATAGGGCTGTCACAGATAGCCATACATATTTCATTGTTCTCAAATACTTCAATTGTTTGCTTTCGTGTTGCTGCTGTAATATGTAGAAGCCCAGCCAAACTTCAGTGTAGTTAAAGCACTACTCTGCAAAAGCAGGTTGCTCTGGGAGGAGGGAGGGACGAGAGGGGCACGAGGAGAAGGCTGGCTGAAAAGGAGTAACTTAAAGCCTCAGAGTTAAATGTCACTCAGCAATTACATGATTAAAAGGTGCAACATATGATAGTCTTTTGTTTTACAACTTTTTGGACACTAATATTCTATGCTGACTTCACCGTGGAGAAAATATTGGTGCGCTGAGCTGCTTTTTGTTTTGCTAGCACTGAGGAGCGAACGAGGAAGGTGGAGAGGAAAGTGTATTAAAAAATCCAGCAAGGAAGAGCTAGATTGCTGTGGTTATCAAGAATAACACATTGTGTTTAAACTTAGGGGGTTTGATATTCTAAAACACACAAGAAATGAAGGAGGTTGATGTCCCATCCGGGAGAACGCTCGGTGTCTAATTCAGGGAGCTGCTGAGTCGTGCAAGCTGCTCATCCCAACAACTCCAGTTTGCTGCACAAGGAATGGGGGAATTTGCCATTCCTGCTGTTTCACAAAGCACTCCCCCACAGCTGACAGGCCACAGGGTTTGATGAAACAGATTCTCTGGATTTGAAGGGGCCTATCAGTCAAGTTACTCCTCAGTCAAAACAGGCACGTTCTTCCAGCAGTGAAATCCCCAGCCCATATCCAGAGGTATTGCTGAAGAAATTAGGTACCATCAGATAAACATCTCACACAGGCACTATTCTGTGGTTAGACCCTGGAATCTATTGAGTAAACAACAAGCTGGGTAAACACTGGATTTCTTTAACTCAGTGATGAAGACTGCAGACCTCCATGTGTCCCTGGCAAGGTGTTTTGTCACCCACCTGAGGGACTCTGTGGTAAATCCTGACCTGTCTAATTTGGAGCTTTCCATTCCAAAGTGTTGTACAAAAACCAGCTCAGCAACTTCCAAGATAAGTTATTACGTAAAGTTTATAATCTGGTTCATCCCTTCCCCTGCACCTGTTCCCTCCAGGATTTGGGTTTGGAAAGCAATCCCTCTGGAGAGCCCTCCACCAGAAACCAGGATGTCTTTGCAAGCCAGTGCAGGTGTTCAGCAAGAGACCTACATTCAGTGAATATTTTCTTTTCTCTAAAAAGCAGAGCAAACCTAAGTGGCCCCAGAAAGAAGGAGCTGCACATCCCATTTCCCAGGGCAGCACTCAGATTAGCAGGCTCGGGGCAATCTGGGTGGGAAAAAAATTGGGGTGCTAAAGAAAAAAGATTTCTCATATAGCTTGACACTGATGTTAAAAAGCATACAAATTAAAGAAAAATATTTTAAATAATTCCCTTTATTCAGAACTACCATATATTGATAGTTTGTCCCCAGTTTCTGGGTTAAGTGATGCAAAACTTTGGCTTAGTTTAACAGGTAGGCTCTGAAATAAGGGATAATGACACCAGTCACACAGCAGGAAAACTTGTCATCAACCCACTGGGAGGCTGAGTAAAATGGAAATTGGATTGCCTGATCTAGAAAATAGAAAGGTTAAATTGTCTGGGAAATAAAGTTAATCCTAAACTCACCTAAGTGGGCAGTGCCTCGGCTGTGAAATCTGACTTTCCAGATAATCATGGGGACAGTCCTACACACTACATGTGATCTTGGGGGGTTTTGATGTACCCATTGCAGGATTAAATACATCTGCAATATGGTAAAATCCATTCAGTTACGTTTCTGACATTCAGCACCTGGGACAGCAACAAAGAGCGTTGGTTTGAACAAAAGTGTTCGTGCAAACCGAGCTCAGACTCCGTCCCAGGAACAGTGAGCAGCACTGTGGGCATTACATGGGAGAAAAGCAGGGGTGAGAGCAGGCTCAGGAATCACTCTGTGCCAATGATTGCTAACAGGAAACGTCAGAACTTGGCAATGTCAAGGAATCAGAGGCACTGCAGAAAGTATTTTCTTTGTGTCTTTTGAAGTGCCCTGGATACAATCAATCATAAAGGAAAAAAAACTCCTATATTTCAGTTCAATGTGGAAAGGGCTATTTGCATTTCAATATGTTCAACTTATCCTGCCAATAAAAACATGGAATCAGGAAGAAGAGATCAGGCCACTGGAGTGAAAAACAAGAGATGACATCCTGCAGACCTTTCAGATAAAACAACTTCTTGTTTGTAACATTTCTGTTGACGTCCCAATAGTTCTGAATGATTGGGTTTTCAAATGAGATCAGTCAGCATGCAAATAAGGAAACAGGATCAAGACATCTTCCATATCTGATTGGATAGAGAAATTATCAAAAGACCCTTTTTTCATATCAAATTTCCATCACAAAAGGTCAAACTTTCAACTCCCATTACTTTTGCTAACTGCATTTCACTGTGCCAGCCAGCTCATCACTGCTGCTGTTTTCAGAGGAAAAACAGAGAAGTAACAAATGATTCCATCTTCTCCCACATCTGTCAGGCAGGATGGACAAACATTTTTTAATCTTATTCAATTTTTCTCTAGAGCCCTAAAAATCCTTGCAGCCAAAACATCCTTTCTAACCTGATTAGCTATTCCTAGGTTGTTTTTATTTTTCTTACAGGTTCTCTTCTTATTTTCTAGCCCACAGACTGACAGAGCACCAGCTGTGTTGCCAGAATGTTTTGTCCTACAATTTGGCCATTTAAAACACTTTTTGATGTGTGCTTTCCTAAAATATATGTCCCTGTGTTGTCTGGCTGGACTGCTGCCTAAATACACAAGTAATGGATGTTCCAGAAATGGCCCAAGACTCAAACACTCAGCTCACACAAACTCAGAGGAGCAGCTCAGCACCCTGAGGTGCCATCCACTGCTTTTCAGGTTTAAAGCTGAATTTTGAACAGCAGGAATAGCAAGTGGGGCAAGCACAAGAATAATGAATTCATTAGTAAATTGGCAGGACTCGATGTATTCGTCCCATAAAAATTCTCCCTCACCATGATTATCATTGCAACATGTATAAGCCATCAGATCAGTACCTAGAGGTTTCTGTTACTCTGATTTTCTCTGTTGTTCTTATTACTCAACAACTAAATGCTTCACAAAGCCATTTCCTACAGAAATATTTATGTTCCCAAATGTTTATTGGCCCCTCTATCATGATCAAGCTTTTATGAGCACTCTATACAGAACTCTGAATTAAATACATAATTCCTGCTCTATCAGATCTGTGTTTGTCTATTCCACATAGCCAGGCACTGTGGTGAACCACAGACACCTTGCAGAAAATCTAATTTATATGGTAAAGATATTTCTATCCACACTGACTGTGTGGGCTGGTGATTACAGGAAGCTAATGAGGACGAGGAGGATGGAGGGTTTAAATTCCATTAAAGGCTTTCATTCATTGTGCTGGCTGTCCTGAACGACCTCTTCCAGTGATTTCTACACAGCCACAGGCTCTGAACCATCACAGCCTGGAAGGAGATGGAGGAAATGTCACACAAATGCTTCTGACTTGCTCCACATCACACAGGTGAGCACAACAGCTCAGCTACATGGAACAATCAACCCTCAATCCCCTGGAATCTGCTCTGCCTGGCAGCTCTGAGCCAGGAGCACTGAACAGCTCAGATCAGGAGCTCTTCCCCCAGATTACTTCCTTCATCTCTGATTTTTCATTTTTCTTCTCTTCTCCTGTTGACCAGCAGTGCCTGTGGTGACTTGTCAATGTCTCCATGCAGCAACTAAACTAAAATTCTGGCCTCTCTACCAACATCACATCAATGTTCTCAGCTCCTTGGTGCCCAACAAATGCCAGATGCAGAACACAGGGAAACCTTTTGCACATAAATTCTCGGGAATGGCTGGAGCTGTGCCAGGGGTGGTTTAGGTGGGAATCAGGAAAAGGTTCTGTCCCCAGAGGGTGGCGGGGCACTGACCAGGCTCTCCAGGGAATGGGCACCCCAGAGGTCCGGGAGAATTTGGACAACGGGGACATGGTGGGATTGTTGAGGTGTCTGTGCAGGGTCAGGAGTTGGGCTCTCTGATCCTTGTGGGTCCCTTCCAGCTCAAGCTATTTTATGATTCTATGAAAATAACAGTGAATACAATTTATCTGTAAGTCTTTGCCCTTCACAAGTCTATTACTATTGACACACTAATCATCAGGCCACTTAAATGGATCAAAAGTCATTATCTGAAAGGTTAAAATCTGTACTGTTCTCTTTTTTTTTTTTCCTGAGACATGTCTGGTCAAAGGTATTTTGAGGATTTCAGTCACTAGATAAGGTCTGGAGCTCATGGGATTTAATAATGGGCTCTTCAGAGCAGATGAAGAAAATATAAAAGATCTGCTGGCTGGAAACTGTATTTGACATTCAGATACATTCATGACTGAGGTGTGGGATTCTAATAATGAGTAACTGCATAGGAAGTTATTCACTCTTTCTGATTGCACAGGCAACTTTTAAACAGAGTGATTTCTCCCCCAAAAAACACTAGTTCAAACAAGACTCTGTCTGAATCTGTTGTGAATTACAATGTGTTTGGAATTAATCAGACAGAATCTGGTGTTTAACAAAAAAGAAAAAGAGGGATTTTTCTTCTTAGAACTGTTTTAAATGAAGACTCCTGTTCCTTAAAAGGCCCACCCACTATGCATAACTGTTTGTACCCAGAAATAAACTGAAGGAAAGGGCACTCACCTCCACTTGCAGCTTGCACATACCAAGAAAATGTGAAAAGCTAAATGTTTATATTATTTCCCCACTAATATAACACAGAATCCTGCCTAACACCATAATAAAAAAACCTTTTACAAAATCAAATCCTCTGGTTCCTCCGAGGGCAAATCTTCCAGGTTACCCAACAACCAAGAATTTTCCAAATGCACAGTTCAGACAACCACACAAACTCAGCAGCACAGACTCTGTGCACCTTGTAAGAATGAGGAATATTCACAAACATCAGCCCTTTGCAGAATGTTTTTTAAGGGCAGGGAGGAAACCAGAACAAGCTTTTGTGTTGGCTTCCAGGAAAGAGCTTACACTGCCATTACCATAAATCACCCCAGAACATCCACAGTGATAGAGCACCTTTCATTAAAAAAAATATTGCAGCTTCCTTCAGAAGCACTGCCACTTGCCATTTCTTTGAGGTAATCAGATAGCTGTTAATTAATAAAACTGTCAGGTGAATCGTCCTGCTCTGGTCATCATTATCCATTCTGTAACAGAATCCTGCTCTCATCACTGCTATCCACCCCATAGCTTCCAGCTCAATTAACTTAATGCTATGCAAATGAGAGGCTCTCCTCATCATTAGCTTATAGCCCACAAATGTTAATAACATAATTGGGCCTTCAACAGGGTAATTAGACACGATTTCTTCCATTAGTCTTACAAGGCTAATTATTGTTGATAGGAGAGAGGGGATGAGTCCCAGTGCTGCATGCAAAGAGGGGCATCTGGTTAAAGCAAATATAGACAAAACATCAACAAGGTAAAACAACAGTTGAGATCCAGAGCAGGGTCAGGTAGGGATGGGGTGAAGGAAGATACCATCAGGAGAAACTTTGGAACCACAGGAGAAAAGAAATCCTACAAGACAAGAACTAAACCCAAATATCCAGCCTGATGCTGGAGCTCTCCTGCCCTCAGCAGTGAAACAAGGTGATGCTTAATAAAGCCAAGGAAGCTCTGGTCAAAATTCCCAGGTTTGAGATGCAAATGTGCAGCCACAGAGAAGAACTGAAGAACTGAATTAAGAACTGAATTCATTCCTCCACTTCCCAGGTCATTGTGTCCAACCATTTCTCTTGCCACCACTGGGCTGGCTGTGTTGGATCACAACATTTTTCTGAGCAACACCTACTTGCTGTCAGAACCAGAGGAAACGGTCTCAAGTTGAGCCAAAGGAAATTTAGATAGTAGGAAAAAATTCTTCAGGGAAAAGGTGTTCAGGCATTGGAACAGGCTGCCCAGGGAAGTGCTCAAAGTACCCAAAATATGTGGATGTGGCACTTGAGGACATGGTTTAGTGGTGAACACCATGGTGGTGCTGGGTGGAAGGTTGGACTTGATGATTTTAAAGATCTTTTCCAACCTTCAGGATTCTGTGATTCTAATTACAAAACTGGATTACACTGATTTTTTAAATAATCACAAAGTAAAATGCATGTCAGCAATTTGTTCACAGAAAAGTAATAAAAACCTGGATTCAGTGTAATGGATTGGCAGTAATATTTCTAACAAAAAAAAAATGGCAGCAAGTTTCCAAATTTAAATTGTATTTTGGCTGGTGGAATGAAAGCTAAGGAATTGTTCCTGTGCCAGTTAAACCTGTGCATCCATGGAGGTTAGAAGTGTACAACTGGAGACTGAGCTCTATGAGAAAACTGGACTTTCAAATGGAGAAAGAAAACTTTACAGAAATATGGCAGGTTCTCCACACCCACCACCACTTAGCTTTGACAGTTCAGGGTCTTGCTGCAAAGTGTTTAAAAAAAAAAGTAAAACTAAAGACTGAACAGGACTCAAGGGGTTGAGAAAATACAATACTCCTTTATTTTGTATCTGTTTAACTTTGGGGCACATTCATGGGCAATATGAATCCTTTGATTTCACTGCAAGTATGTGGGGAGGAACCTTTTCTACTGACTTCTCCTGAAAATGAGCTTAAATTATGTTCACAGAAGTAGCAGCTTTTACTAGAAGGTTAAATGAAACCATTACTCTTTTAACCTACTGTACCTTGGCCTTTGGTCATTCTCTCAACAGAACAGGATTGTTCACTCAGTGACTATCAGTGGGACATTAATTAGCATTATGTCAAAAGAATGACATACCACAATTTTTTAAGAATTATTTTTATCAAAGCATGGCAGTGTCCTACTGAGCTAAGAGCTACAGAACCTGTTAGGAAAGGGTAATGTTTAAAAGCCTCTGTGGAATAGATAAAAATCTTTCACAAAGTGTATTTCAAAGGACAGCATTCTGTAATACAGAATTTTGCAAACATAATGGGTTTAGGGACAGAAAATATGAGCCTTGCAAAGCATAAAAGCCCTGGGTCACCTCTTACACCTGAGCCAAAGGAGGGCAGTTTAAGTGATAGTGATTAATACATTTATGTGACTGCAGGTGATCCAAGCCCATAGAATTGGATCCAGTGCATCTGTCAGACATGAGGGATCATTCCCACATCTTTCCTGCAGAATAAGCTATGGCAGGATTCAGTTCCCCTCTCTTAAATTGCCCTGCACTTACTAAATTTACTCACTGGAAAATTCTGAGCAAATATCTTGTTCCAAGGCAAACAGCAGTAAATCCACCGATGTTTTAATGAAGATTACACTTTCTAATCCTCGTGGTAATGACAAACCAGTCGCCATTCAATATGCAATACTACTTGTCAGTTTTAATCACCAAAACTGTATTATACTTGCCACAGACTGATGCACTTGTCTTCCCAGATCTTCAGCCTGGAGAATCCAAGCAAAAGCAGCACAATTCCTGTTCTGCTGAGGGTTTTCTGCATGGGCCAATTTTGCCACACAAGCTCTGAGTAAAGCCTTACTCTGGGATTAGTCCCAGATCCAACCAGATTACTAAATCAGAGCACAGCTGGCACAATCCTGTCCATATTTTTACAGAAATTATGTATTTTACAGAAATCCTGTCCAATTTTTTCAGAAATTCTGAATTCCAGTGATCGTGGAGTTCATAGACTCAGTTTTAACCTGTACAAGATGTAAGGGTGGCCTTGCTGCATTTATTCAAAAGAATATTCAGCCAAATTCAGCCACCACACTACTAAAGTAATCATGATGGGAGATGCTGGACAACACTGGCCAGCCCTCCTTTCCCCTCATGCTTCCTCAGCCACTAAATCTCTTCATTTACAGTTCTCATACATGCAAAACTCTCCTCAGTTTTATCTACACATGTCCTCTTACCAATGCAAAGATAATGCCCTGGTTAATTAAATTAAAATGCTGCCATGTCTTTATATTTAATGTTTTCCTCCCTCACTCATTTTTCAGAAGTTTTTCTGGTTCTAGGCAGTTCTCAAAACCAGCATCTTCTTTACAAAATGCTTCAAACCCAGCCTTGCACGTGTATGGTTTTTATTTGTGTGTTAACTCCTGAGTTAATTAAGGTGAAATTTTGAAAATGACTGCCTTAGACCATGAGGAAAGAGTCAGAATTGACGAAGCACATCATATTTTACTTTATTTATTGGCTGTGAGACCAATCAGCACTGCACATCGTGAAATGCACTGATGGTGCATGAGTGCAGCCACAGCTTTTCCTACATCCCCATCCCAGCAGAATTGCTGGTTCAGAGGAACTCTGGGCCAGAGAGCCTCGAGAGGAGCTGCAGGAGGAGCTCAGGCAATGCCACAGCACCCCCAGCACTGCTGGATCCCAGCCCAGAGTCAGCCACAGAGAGCAAACAGAGACCTGAAGGAGAGCTCAATGAACTCTTGGGGATGCTCCAAAATGTGTGAATAAAAACTGCAGCAGAGAGGGCAGAGGGGGAAAGCACAGGGTTAGACTTAGCTACTATTTAAATGCGAGTACTTGGATTTCCTTGGCTGTTTCACTTCATTCCTTAAACCAAAGTCGTGTTTTAGGTGAATGCCCTGAACAGCCTCTGCTGATTTGTAGAGATTGGTATCACAAAGTTGTCATTGGACTGAGACATGACTGGCTTGCTTTGTCTTGTCTAAAATTTGCTACCAGTGCCAAAGACATAAAAATTAGCCCAGACTCTGCTGCTTTCACAGAATTTTCCCTCTCCAGTCTGGTGCTGAGTTCAGAAAGGCAGCCTTGATGTTGGTGGCAACTTCCAAGAGAACAGTTCCAAAGTAAGGGCAACCAGGATAGGAAGTCTTCAGGTTTCCTAATGTTTCCTCATTTGTGAGAGATGGTTACTGCAGGAAAATCTCCCTTTCAGCAGTAAAAGGAATAAAAGGGTTTTGCATGTGGTGTTGGGTCCTTAAAAATAACAGTAAAAATAAAAATACTGTCTTAGAAGTAGAAGCTTTTCTTCTTTCTCTTCCTGGACACTTTGGAAGCTTGCTGAGATCAGAGCACTCCTTAATTGCTGTATCCAGGATTTCACCACACAAACTCCAGCCATCAAAAGGAGCTTGTATGAGATGAGGTAACTTCTAAAAATAATCCCTGCCTCCCACAACTGAAGCCAAATATACCTCCTATTCTTGTTGGAGCAAAATCAGCTTGTGACAGCAAATGCAGCATCCTACAGAAAGCCCACAGAAAGATTTTAAAACTGCATTTGATGTTTTGTTATTGCTGGCTCAAGATGCATATTAATGCTTCTCCCCAGGAGAGAAAGGCTCTTATGGGACCAATATAGGTCAGGCAGAATGTGCAGCAGAAGTGACATAATCTTTTTATTGTAATCATCCAATTTTCTATCTATTGGATTATTTAAGAGCAAGAGCTTCTATTCAGAGTAGTGTTAGGAGAGGAGAGAGAGAGCACAGTCTGAGGAGGAGGAGAATGGAGAGTAAGAATTCCCCACCAATGGCTAAACCTCAGAAATCTGAATAAGGAGCTGCTTCCAATGGGTTTGTGTGGACAAAAGAATGAGGGTGAGTTTTTGCACTATGTGTTGTGAGTTTGCGGGCCCCAAGTTGGGCAGCTCCCTGGGGGCTCCCCTGGCAGGGGAGACCCTCCTGGAGCAGTTCTGTGTCAGGAACCAGAGACACATTGGACTTTTTCGGTCTTCAGCTTCTGTTTATTGTTATCTCATCAAAACTTCAGCACGCTGTCTGCACCAGACTCTGCGTGCAGGAAAAGCAGCACAAAAATGGTTAACAATCTCTTGTGACAAGGCCTTTTAAGTCTAATCAAAAAGTAAGCTACCCAATTAAGAAGTGACACTAAATTATTTTCCTTTCTACCTCAATAACTGACCCCTAAAGACCCGCAATGCGGATTTTTCTACCCAATTACAAGATACCACCTAAACCCAAGAAGAAAGAGGATGAAGAAGAAAGAAGAAGGGAACTCAAGACAACATCCTATATCCTCCATCTTGAACCCACCTATAACATACTAAAAATCCTAAAATGTAAACTTCTCACCCATGTGACATACCCCACTACTCTCTACAATCTATTTCACACTTTTGTGGTTTCTAGTTTACCTTGAGGCTTTGGAAGTTTTCTCCATGAATGAGGGTCAAAGTCAGTGCTCCCCTGGGGGTCAGGACACCCCAGAGCAGACAGAGAAATATTCCAGGTGCCCTGGGTTTCCACAATGTGTAACCCCTGGGAGTGCTGAGCAGAGCCCTCCTGCCAGAGGGACATGTGAGGGAATGGGAGATTCCTGAATATATTTTGCCCATCACTCCATGCCCAGTGGTGCCTCTTGCAGATCAGGAAACAAAGGAAAATGACTTAATTCCAGTCTTGTTAATGAGCAGGATAAGTGTCCAAACATCAAGAGAGAAGACAATCACTGAGTTAGTCCTGTAGCTTGGGAAAGGCTACAGCAGTAGAAACTGGATTAAACTGATCCCCGTCCCTGAGTGAAGCAGACAAGTCTCAGGTGAGAGGAAGATTTGCTAATTTTGCCCAGTAAACACTGGCTTTTTGTTTGGGGAGCAGGAGCTGTGATTTCCCCCCTTGGCCAGGGTGCTGTGGTCCCTCAGAGCAGGGCTGTGGCCGTGGGTAAGAGGGGCAGTGTCTCTGCTGGGTGGGGAGCACAGACCAGGATTCCTCACCCAAACCACACTTCCCAGCAAGTTTCTGTTCCATCAGAACATCACAGAGCTCTGCAGCACCTGCCTCCCTCAGCCCCCCTGCCCCTTGGTTTTCACCAAGAGCCTGTTTGATTTTGGATGGAGGAGAAGAGCCCAGCTGAGACGGGAGCACTGAAATGCAAAGGGAAAACGAACCCAAACCAACTAGTGATAGTGAAGGCAAGAGTCACTAAAGCAGCAGACACAGAATGGCTGGAAGAGTGAGCTGAGAAAAAAATGAGAATGATTGAAACAGAGAATTGTGCTGCCCATTATTGTTACTATTTTACAAATTAATCCAAATCCTGTATAGTTCACTTGGACTTTTTCTACAGTTCCTCTGTCTCTCTGGTGCAGGCAAATTTTATTATACTGATTTAGTCCCCTGGTTACCACATAATTTTTCTATTGGGTGGTTTTTTTTTTTTTCCTTTTGCCTTAAAATGAGGAGAAAATAAGATATAGCATTTCTTTTTTGCTACTCATCAGATTTTTTGAATGCCATCAACTAAAACCACACCTATTATAAATACACAACATCCATCATTCAAATTAGGTCAAAGTTTTTAAAATGCTCTGTAAGATTTTTCCATGTCAGAATAATTCAATCACTATCATGTTTCCTTGATGCACCTATTTTGGGATTTAGCTTGTTCCTTGATAGGGATTTAATTAAGTCATTTACATGTAATTTCCAAACAAGTAGCTGTTACAAAAAGCAGCAAAGAAATGAAAAGGCAAAAAAGGAACCTGAAGGCAGGAGATCTTTAACAAAAATATTTCTGATATAAAAACGAATCTGAGGAATACATATTCAGTGATAAGTATTCCAGTCCATGTCTGGTAAACTCTCAGATAATGGCAGCATGGTGGGGTCACTGGGGTTCTATTAGCTCAATTAATGAGGAGTAAGATAAGGCTAACACCCAGCTCTTCAAACGGCTCAAAAATAGAGCTGATAGTAATGGAGTTATTAACCTTCGCCAGCCATTGAATTTTACTGCTGATTCAAACTCCATTTCCTAGTTCAGGCCTCCATTAATAGGCAGTTTATTATCCCTAATCCACATTGGGATCAGCTGCAGAAATATGAAAGCCCCATGTAAAGACCAAGTAGTTCAAAAGGAAAAAGAAAATATTTTTTTTCCCCCATTCTGATTTCTCCCTTTTCAACATATTCACAGGTTCTTCCTTAGAAATTAGGAACTTCATTATCCTAAACTGTTTGAATACATGTTCTCAGCAGCATGGTGAAAAAGAAGCTTTAAACATATTATGTAAAAAGATGACATAATTGGGAACACAGCCACATAATTTTGAAGACCAAATAAAACCCTGCTGGAAAGCTTGCACTGGAGAAGCTGTTGCTGTTTATTTTTTATATTGGGAAAAAAACAACTTTAAGTTTGGAAAAATGGGTATTAGAAATATACTATGGATGTATTGGTAGGTCAATCCTTTAGCTCAGCTCTCCCACATCAGCTTTGTCTGTTCACTTGTATTATTGGTAATGTAATTAATCAACACAGAAAAGTAAAATAACTGACCCTGGATTCAGATCAGAAGGACAAACCCAAGGAAATAATGGAGCAGGGGAAGTGGCAATCCCAGGAGAGGCAGCAGCAGAGCCTTTGGTACCGATGGGAGGGCTTGAGGAGAGCTCCAACACAAACCTGGCTCCAACTTTGATACAGAAATCTTGAGTTAAAGGCTCTCATTAGATCTCTGCTGAGTTTCAACTCACTCAGCTGAGAGTTTTGACACTTTGTAAATTTTTGGTATATTTTCAGTCAAAGAGACAATGTTTAGTTACCACAATGTACACACAGAAGATGTTTTTCCAAAATCTATCCCAGTAACATCTGATAGAATATCAGCAATTATGAGTGATGGAGTTAAGATCAAAATAAAAATGCTTATTATATCCACCTCCAGTACACAGTGCTGCCCTCAAATGCAGGTCTGGGTGTCCCACCTCAGAAAAAAAAAAAAAAAAAAAAAAAAAAAGCTGGACTTCCCAGTGAGGGGAGAGAACAGGATGATCAAAAATGATTTCTATGAAAAAAAAGGATAAACAGATCAACGTTCTTTGTCTGGGAAAGAGGTGACTGAAGGGCAAATATAAGAGGCTTAGAAAATCAGGAGTGTTGAGAGACATGACCAGGGAATATCTGTAAATGTTTCTCAAGAGAAGAAATGCACCTGGAAAAAAAATTACAAAGTATTTTGATATGACACCCAGGGAAATGAGAAACTCCTTTCCATGTGATTTGGTGGAAGGTTTAAAAAGAGACTATAAACTCAAGGAAAAGGGATGATCGGAAGTTTTGCAGAGGATCCTCTGGCTCAGGGAATCCTTAAATTTCTGACTGCCTTAAGCTGGGCCAGTAGAGGAATGATCAGGAACCAGCTGAAGGTGACAACCAGAGATTCACAACATGACCCTGCTGCTGCTGCTGAATCTCATTTTAACTCCAAGTTTGAGAGAGAGCAAACAAGGATAAAAAGATACTTTGGTGGATATTACACTGAATTTTCAGTAGAACCACCCATGGCTATACTACACAATTCTTTTTGTTGCTTAAGCACTAATTAAAAAAGCTAAAACACCAGTTTGGGTTGAGGAACTGAAGCCAGTCCTTTGTGTCAGTGGCTCAGAGCTTCAGCAGCCAGCCCGTGGCTGTGGAGTCCCACTCAGGCGGGCACTAAGTGGTTAATGGCACTAAATGGTTAATCTTTTAGTCCCAGCTGAGAGGCCATTAACTGATCCAGCTCCTTATTTGCCCTGAAGGCTGCCCCAGTTCAATGCCAGCAGGATCCTGTCCACTTAGGCAGGAGCTGCTTCACAGGGGGAGCTCAGAGAGCAGCTCACTCCTCTCTGGGCTCTTTGGGAGACAGGGATTGCAGCTTTTCCTGTGCCAGTCCACGAGCAAACCCTCATTCTACTGCAAATTCTAATTTAAAGAAACCCCCTACTTTTTCAGAGAAAATTGAGTTATTTTCCTTTTTGTTCCTGAGCAGTTCTTTGCATGCGGTAGCTGATGCTGTATCAGGTTTTTCTTTTTTTATTATTACATTTTAACAAACTTTATAGCCCATTTTGTTTGTTTTCAAATAACTTTATTTTCCTTCTTTTCCACCATCAATTACTAGGTTTGTTTTTCTTTCTATAAGATGGAAGAGTCAGGAGACTGATCCTGCTCAATGCTGTATAATTTAGTATTATGTGTGGTAGCTTTATGAGGAGGGAGTCAGATAAAACATAGTATTTGAACACTAACCATTTATTAGCTCTAAGGAATAGATTTGTGACTTGACAAGCAGACAATAACTCTGTGTTCTGATCAGCCAAAGAGGTCTACTCTGAGTTCAAAAAGCAGAGTAACATTCTCTTTCACAAATAATTTTGTTTACTGATGTGACTAGATTATAATAATAAACTTGATATATATGTAAATTTATTTTAATCTAATTTCATCAACAGAGCCCTCCTAAAAAATGAGACTTTGTAGATTGTTCTGTGTCTGATTTATAGATTTCTGCATCCTACTCCCAGATTGATTTCAAGGTTGTAATTCTATCAGGTTTTTCTCCTGATGTCAGAAACACCACCTCTGCAGAGAGTGTTTTATAACTAGCATCACAACTGAAACTGAATTACTGCCCTGCTATCCTATGCTGCAATGTGTCCTTTTGTTTATAATCACCCTCTCCCCCTCACATCCCCACCACTTCAGCTTCATGGAAAATATCAGCTCTGAGATCAATCAGGGAGCTCAATGCCTATTTCTGTCCCTCACTTCAAGCCCTGTATAAAACAGGGACCAAATTCCAAACCCAGATGTGAATGTGCAGAGCTCTTTAAAGCGAAGGGAGGCTGAGCAAATGGATCAGTGCTGAATTCCCACCCATCCTATTCTATAATGAGTTGCTCTTCCTCCCTTGATGAGGTCTCAGTGCTGTGAAGGAGCACACGGGGCACACTCCAGTATTCACACTGATCTCAGGGACTCACAGTGTTCAGGGATTCAGCACCTTCCTTCTAAATGCACAAGAAGAATAATCTGTGGGAAATTATGTTTCACTGAGTCCAGCACAAGTTTTGAGGTTCTTTCTCCATTTTTTTCATGCAATGGATTCCTGTTTAAGATGCACATGGTCTTACTTTGGATAAATAAAGTTACTGCTGTTTTCACACACTTCCCTTTTCAAACCTTGATGGAAGACTGGCAGCTCCCTCCCTCTGCACTCCCCTCTATTCTCTCTCCTACTCAACCTCAACCTTTTCCATCCTTCTCCCATCCCTGTACAGGAGAGAATCCAGGGCAATCACACAGGAAGAGTAACTTTGCCAAATTAAACACTGATGTGGGTAATGCACCTCCCCGACCACAACTTTTCAGATAAGAACATCTTCCTTGGAAGCAGAAAGATGACAAATTTCCAATGTTTGCCTTTGGAATGGCCACTGTGCCAGCCAGTGGGATGGACAGATCAGGAAAGCCTGGGAAGTGAATGGAAAAGCCTCTCAGCTTTGATGAGTGCACCAGCACTTTAAAACCTCACCACCTTTGGACCAGCTGTGAAAAGTAACTCTATTTTATTTGCTTGGCACTCGTAACAGTTCTCTTTGGATGCTGATGTCTCTCATATTACATTTCTGAACAATTCATTATAGCTCAAATAAAATGTAATTCTCATGTTGTTTTTAATTATTTCACAAAACCCAAAAGTCTCATAATGAGCACCTTGCAATACCAATATATTTCCATGGCATTATGTCAATGCTGAAGAAAGAAGATGTAGATCCCCCCTCCTGCTGCAAATAAAATACATCTTCTCGTATAATCCAAACTTTAATCCATTTCTTATGGTTTGGCTTTAGAGGCAACTCAAACAAATAACCAGAATAACAAACCTCTTCTCTCTCCCACAGTTTGGCCATCTGGAGCATTTGTCAGGCCAGGGCTCTATTTCCTCCTCTCCAGGAGCAGGACCCCTTTCCTCACCAAGGAAACAAAAACTGAGATGCAGCAGCACAAACCATGTCAGTAAAGATCTGTATCTTTCCACAAACAGCTTTTCATATCCACAATGGTGTAATGGCTGGATTTCTCCCTTACCTGTTGGGATTAATCTGTGCTTTCTGCAGCTGCTCTCCCTGCTCCACGTCCCTGGGGAAGCCAGAGAGCACCCAGCCATTGCTCAGGCAGTCGAGGGCACTCAGGCGTTCTGTCAGCAGCTTCAGGACAAGGTTGTCTGGCACTGCAAAGGAGGAAGAAGGTGACATTTATTCCGTGTGCTGAGTCTGCACTGAAGGGAGATGCTCACAAGCCCTTCTGGAACCAAACCAAACAGTTCTTCCCATTTAGGACTGACTGGCATTGGGCCCTGTTGGCTCCTGCATCTTTATTGTCATGGAACCCCCAAACTCACAAGGAACTGTAGGACCAAGGCAAAAGATTTGGTAAAACCTGGTGCCCATGTGATTTTGCAATGTCCTTTTTCCTCTCAGCCACACTGGACTGGTGGCACAGTGACGTGTGTGACACAATCTTATCAAAATGCAAAAACAATGACCTGAGCTGTGGAAAAGAAATCCTGAGACAGGAAAGGAATCTCTGAGCATTCTGGATTGAACTCAGCAGGTGATAATGGTTCTGCCACAACAGTCCACGTGTGCTACTGCTCCAATTTACACAAAGGCTTGAAGAGCTTACAACTGAAAAGAATTTTCAAAATTAATTCCAACAACCTTAACTACTGCATTGATTAACCCCTAATTTTAGACCTAAAAGCTCTTTTTCCTCTATTATTATTTTTATTTAGGGCAAGAGAGAACATCAGCAAGATACTGACTGAGATTTCAACTACTATGGAGTTTTTAAAATTCTGTTTAGTGGGACACAGAGGTAAGGAATTATCCTGCACATTTTCAATAGAGTCTTTATAAAGTAAAATACTTCAATTAAGATACTTAAATTTGGGGTTTTCTTTTTTTGGGAGGAGGAGGTGTGCTCAGAATTAAATTTATTAAGTTCAACAAGAGTGACTATAGATTTTCCAATGACTGCTGTCATATCTTGGGCTCAGTGCCAAATAACCCCAAAGAAAGGAGAGCAAAATCACCTGGAGCTGCTTCCCAAAGCAGCAGCCAAACCAATTCCCAAGCAGCAAGGAGAGCCCCTTCCCTTTATCTGTCTGATACACCGGTGCCTCCACTGAAAACAACAGAGAAATTGCTACATAAATCCCCTTCATGGCAGGTTGATGTTTTGATGCTCACCCTGCCATCACATCTGCATACAAAAATACAACAACAAGTGCTTGTAGGAGAGTGTATGTGTCAGATTTCTAGCACTGCACTTCTCTTCAGGACAAGCTGACAGCAATCTGCCTGGATTTTAGCAGAGTGAATTATTAGCAGTGCACAGTTCTACCCCAGGAACAAGCAGGTTTTAAACTGCAATAATAGAATCCATTTGCTTCTGGAATTTAACATTGTGACTCTATCATGAAATTCATGGCTTCTCCTTTAAATAATGAAATTACTGAGTTTACAGAACTGCACTCAGGATTCAATGTACCAGCAAAAAGAGAGGAAAACCACAGGGAATTAATTAGGAAACAGATTAGTGTATTAATTGAGGATATCCACTTCCCATTATAAAAGAACAAGTTAAAGAGAATAACATTCTCCATCTGCTGAAAGCAGAAAAAATAAAAGGAATGGAATAAACCCACACACTTGACAAAGAGCAAAATGACAATGCAAAAACTGGGTACTCTGTTAAAAATAGGATTCATAAAATTAACTGCAACAGTAGCACAGCAGCAGGAAGGAATTCTATCAGATGGAAGCTTCTTCCCTATCCAAGACCTGAGCTGCAGGCAGGCATGGGAGGGAGAGCAGGAGAATTTCAGTGCTCTTTCCAGGGCAGTTGTCTCCCCACCCCCCAGCTTACAAGAATTAATACAAACCAAACACATCCTAGCAGGAATAAAGAAAAACAAACCCACCTTCTCTTTCCCAAAAACGCATTCCATACAAAGACCAGTGGAATTTTCCCATAGTCCCATATTTCTGGCTGCAGCACTAAACTTCCTTCACTCGTGTTATTTTATGGCAATTCCTACTGGAATATTGACATGGATTTACAGAGATGCCAGCTGACATGATTTCATCTTTTAATTTCAGAATGCTCAAAACAGTTTTGCAAGGAATTAGAATAAAACCTACAAACAATGAGTAAAACTGCAGTAGGATTCTGGCAGAGTTGACATCCCTGTCAGATGAACAGGGATCAGGGCAGAGGCTGGAAGGCCCAGGAATGGCACAGAAAGATGGATCTCCTGTGCTGCTGAGCTTCCTGCAGATCCTGGGAGATTCCCCAGTTCCAGATTGCTTCCATCCTTCATATGGGAAGGAGAAACACTGCAGCCTAGGAGGAAATTAAACAGCAATTGTGATGGGAACCTGGGGCATCTCCTGGGTCTGAGCACTTCCCACAGGCCTTCTGTGAACCCTGATGACCAAAACCCTCCCCTGTGGTCACTATTTTGGAAGAAAACTGAAGCAATCACACAAAGGGGAAAAATGTGAGCTGCAGAGACAATGAATTAATAGTTTATCTAATGACATGCCAGGTTTGGGGTGTTCTGAGGGATGCTGGGGACACCTGACACATCTCTCCCCTTCAGCCAGGAGTGACTGCAAGACATCAGCAACACCCATGTACACATATACATCACTGAATAATATAGATGCTTACATATTTTCTGTGCCTCCCTCTAAAGCTTGATGGTGAGAAATAAAACATAAACAAGTCAGACAGCAAGCTCTGCTCTCCTCTTGATTAGCAAACATACCTATCACTTCAACACAATGGGGGAACAGAGCTTGTTGGCTGCTTGGTGGCATTACAAAGTACATCAGCTGCCCTTGAACAGGAACAGTCACACTTAAAACAGCTGCATTAAAACTGTAAAACATCTTCCACAGACCAGAGGGAAGGAAAAAAAAAAAAGAGAGGAAAAAAAATCAGTATTATTCTTATTTTGTAGT
Organism: Anomalospiza imberbis; assembly: GCF_031753505.1. NCBI lineage: Eukaryota > Metazoa > Chordata > Aves > Passeriformes > Viduidae > Anomalospiza > Anomalospiza imberbis. The sequence goes on along the minus strand of NC_089701.1, from coordinate 4,061,212 downwards.
ACAGACAGAGTAGGTAATGAAGAACTCTGCAGTACAGAATTCCTTTTCACTCATGTGGAACTGTCTCTGGAATGTAAGGCAAATTAATAACCTGTAATTGGAGGGGCACACAGCCTGTGAGGAACTAGCCAGAGGTCTCCTGGTCTTAAGCACATGACCCAATGGGCATATAGCAAAGTAAAATATAGAGATTTCCTGATGAGACAGTCAATCTACATGTTTTAAGGAGATTATGAAGCACAAGAGCTTTGAATAATCAATTCCTTTTCAACATAAGCTTGTGTGAGTTTCCAACTCTGAAAGTTGGGGGAATGAGACAGAATGAGACTCGAGAGAGATTTTACTTTATCATTAGAGAAGTCCAAAGGTAAGTTTCTTGTAAAAATTACAATGTGCTGCAGCAAAGAGATATCCAGACTAGGTAAGGTGAGAGCACATCTCTATTAGGGAGAGAAATTGAGGCACAGGAGTAAAATTTACCTCTCAGAAGTAAAACTGCAGAGCCACTGAGCTGCAGGGATTCCTGAGAGCATCAGGCACAGCTGTGGACCAGGACCACAGCAAACCCCAGGCATGGAAGAGCAGCAGAATGATGCCACAACCAGCTCCAGATGGAAATGTAATTTGTCTGTGCCTACACCAACCCCACCCTCCGCGTCTCCTTTATCTCCCAGCCTGTTCCACCACGTTAATCATCAATGCTACATCCCTGAATTGGCAGCTGAGGATCTAAGAAGTTATTTAATCATTTCAGGGGTTTGAGCAGGCAGGGGACAAGGCTTAAAGTGCTGCTGCTTGTGCTGGAACTGCTGCGTGGACACCCAGAGATTTTCCATCTCCAGGGCTGAAAATCAGCACCCTCCAGCAGAATGTTTAAAAAATAAATTTACTTCTCAGAGCTTCAAAGGTTTTCACAGGTATCAGGTGCTTCTCATGAGAAGTACGTCCTCCTGAAGCTCACAGGAGTGTGGCCTATTAGCTCTTCCCCAATCCGTGGATCTGCAGGACTAACAGAAACCCGGATCAGGCAATCAGTTACAAAATCAGGCAATCAGTTACAAAATCACACCATCTGCTCGAGACAAAAGTAATAGAACATTAAAGGCACAGTCTGAAAGGGAAAAACACCACTTGAGAGATTACAGGGCACTATTCTCCAATAACTTCAGTGCTGTCAGTGCTCTGAGCTATACAATTATCATATTTCAATTGATACCTCCTCCGTGTATTTCCCTTTAAAACAGACTTTTGAAGGGTATCAGCTCACTTCTCCCAGCCTATAAAACCTCGGTTCGAAGTACAGCATAAATGCATTTACAGATACAAATTCTGTCAGCTTTGCGCTCCAAAGGTCCTTTTGACAATACTGTCCATCTATGCTGTATCCCACTTATAGCGATTTTTTTAGCGAGGTCTGAAGACTTTCACAGCTAATTCAGATGCCTGAGGCTTGATCACAGTAGTTGACAGTTAACTTCTTGTCCTGAGTACAAGCTACTGCCACATGCTACTTTCCTCAATTGTCCAGGAAGCCCCAAATTTAGCAAAGCATGAGATTTCCTTATTTTATTGCTCTAGAAACTCTGGATAATTCACAATGAGTAACTGGCTTTTTCTACTCTGTTTTCTTGCCCACGTAAAGGTGCTCAGAGATGGTATCGATTGAGATTGTATAAATTGGTTTTTAATGTGTTTGAGAATGATTTTGCAGTGATTTACCATCGCGTGGGCTGATGGATAATTTAGGCTAATCCTCCGAGGTGCCGGTGGGTGAGAGCTGCGTGCAGCCGGCTCGGGTACCGTAAACAAACACGAACACCGGGCCGAGAGCGCTGCGGCGGCACCGGGAGGAGAGCACCGGGGCTTGCCTCGCTGGAGTCAGGAGAAGGGGATCGGCTCCTCCGGGGGGCAAGTCTCGGGAGGCTCCGACCCCAGGCACCCTGAGGAGCCCAGGGGGGCTCCGGCCCCCACACCCGGGGGGTTCTGGGTGGTCTCCGTCTCTGCGCACCCGGCGCGGTCCCGAAGGGTCCCGGGGGTCTCCAGCCCCGCGGTCCCGGCATGATCCCGGGGCGGTCCCGGGGGTCTCAGACCCGCAGGATCCTTGTGCTCCCGGGATGGTCCCGGTACTCTCAGCCCCGCAGGATTCCGGTGCTCCCGGGGTTCTCAGCCCCGCAGGATCCCGGGATGCTCCCGGGGCTCTCAGCCCTGCAGGATCCCAGTGCTCCCGGGGCTCTCAGCCCCGCAGGATCCGGGTGCTTCTGGGATGGCCCCGGTGCTCTCAGCCCCGCAGGATCCCGGGATGTTCCCGGTGCTCCCGGTGCTCTCAGCCCCGCAGGATTCCGGTGCTCCCGGGGTTCTCAGCCCCGCAGGATCCCGGGATGTTCCCGGTGCTCCCGGGTCTCTCAGCCCCGCAGGATCCCGGGATGCTCCCGGTGCTCCCAGCCGCGCAGGATCCCGGGATGCTCCCGGGGCTCTCAGCCCCGCAGGATCCCGGGATGTTCCCGGTACTCCCGGGTCTCTCAGCCCCGCAGGATCCCGGGATGCTCCCGGGGCTCTCAGCCCCGCAGGATCCCGGGATGCTCCCGGGGCTCTCAGCCCCGCAGGATCCCGGGATGCTCCCGGGGCTCTCAGCCCCGCAGGATCCCGGGATGCTCCCGGGGCTCTCAGCCCCGCAGGATCCCGGGATGCTCCCGGGGCTCTCAGCCCCGCAGGATCCCGGGATGCTCCCGGGGCTCTCAGCCCCGCAGGATCCCGGGATGCTCCCGGGGCTCTCAGCCCCGTAGGATCCCGGGATGCTCCCGGGGCTCCCAGGGCTCTCAGCCCCCGCAGGATCCCGGGATGCTCCCGGGACTCTCAGCCGCGCAGGATCCCGGGATGCTCCCAGTGCTCCCGGGGCTCTCAGCCCCGCAGGATCCCGGGATGCTCCCGGGGCTCTCAGCCCCGCAGGATCCCGGGATGCTCCCGGGGCTCTCAGCCCCGCAGGATCCCGGGATGCTCCCGGGGCTCCCAGGGCTCTCAGCCCCGCAGGATCCCGGGATGCTCCCGGGACTCTCAGCCGCGCAGGATCCCGGGATGCTCCCAGTGCTCCCGGGGCTCTCAGCCCCGCAGGATCCCGGGATGCTCCCGGGGCTCTCAGCCCCGCAGGATCCCGGGATGCTCCCGGGGCTCTCAGCCCCACAGGATCCCGGGATGCTCCCGGGGCTCCCAGCCCCGCAGGATCCCGGGATGCTCCCGGTGCTCCCGGTGCTCCCGGTGCTCCCGGGGCTCCCAGCCCCGCAGGATCCCGGGATGCTCCCGGTGCTCCCGGTGCTCCCGGTGCTCCCAGCCGCGCACGGCCCGGGCCGTTGGCTGTTCTCTGTCGCCACCCCGCGGTCACGGCGGGCAGCGCAGCCGGTCCCGCCCCGCAGGCAGCAGCGGCCGCGGCGCCGCCGAAATGTCGGGGAAAATTCGGGATTCGGGGAAAACGCGTCCGCTCCGGACGCTGCTGAGGCCTCCTGAAGCCCCGAAGCGCGGAAGCACTGAAAGCATCTCCGGTTCCACCGGGTTTGAAGAAGGGACAGCAAACACCGGCACCGCCGCGGGTTCGCACCGCTGCGAGCACAGCGCGGGCGGTGATCCATCAAAGGAACCATTCCTACAGAAATCCCGTCTCCACTCGCTCGTTTGACCCTCGTTGAGAAGGTTTTCTGTAAGAATCGGAACAATTATTTTAATACAGTACAACAAATAACGCGATAAAATATTTAATTTCCACCTCTAACATATTTTTGCTTGCTCGCATAAATTGAAACCAGTCTTTCCTTGTTTTTGTTGTTTTAGGGTTTTGGGAATTGGAAACAGGAATTAGCTATATTAAAGTGGAAATGAGACTATTTCTAAAGCAGGTACAATCCCAAATTATCGATTATATATAAACATAAACTGTATGATATGAGACGAATTAAGACTTTTAGAAATTCTTCCTCATAGGTATCAAGCCCGAGACTCAGGGATCTACATCTGATCACATTTAGTGATGAGATTCCAGCCCCTTACACCACTTTACCTGTTAGCAGCAAAGGAAATTCAGTCCAAACTGAGTATCCAGCATGCAAACAAAAAGCTTTTTTCCCACTAAAAACGGCCTCTGTGCTGTTTTCCACGGATTTTCCTAATGGCCCCAGCTTCCAGGGAATCCCAGATGATGCAGGGCTGGCTCCAGGGTCAGGATCCACACACCTGGGTTCCCACCCATGCTCCCTGGCTGGGGCAGGGCTCGAGCTGAACGAGGTTTTTTGCCTCAGTTTACCTGCCTGGGAGACAAGAGCTGCTCTGAACTGTCTCACAGGGATGTGTCTAGACTGAAAGTTTCTAAAACCAGTAACAAAATGGATATTTGTATTTCTTTTTACTCCTTTTGTTTCTACAGAGAGACTTCAGTTGGACAGAGAACAACTACACTTCAAACCCATTGAACTCCTCATTTCCATCATCTACCAAATTCCTTATTTCCTCCTTATTTCTAAAAGCTCAGCTCTGCTGAAGAACACGGTGCAGAATTTGACCTACAAACCCTTCCTGACAGTGATAATATTTAAAAAAAAAAAAAAAAGGAATAAATTGGTCTGATAAACACAGCGAAAAACATTGTGGCTTTTTACAGCAAATACTGCTTCCCGTGGGATGAGAAGGGAGGGTGCTCCCAAAGGGGCTCCCCACCCCTACCAGGGCTGCCTGCTGCCACCTCGTGCTCCAGACCCCCAAGAGTGGGATGGATCCTGCCCTGTCCTGTGTCTCCCCTTCTCCTGATACCTCCCAACCACATTAAAGGGACATTTAAAAATAAAAAAGGATACACAAAAGCTGGTTTGTGTTTTCCTTGTCAGGCTGTTTCACACAGCAGCCTGGTTCTGTTTGTATTACACCCCGTGAAACAGAGCCTAACCCAGAATTTTATGTTAAACTCCAAAAAAAAAAGGGGGGGGGATGCTGACAACATGCAATGTGCTTTTCCTTCTAGCTTTTGTATAAAGATTCCCATGATATTTCCACCCCAAACTCAAAACCACCCAGAATTCAGATAAGCAGCCCTTTGGTGAGGACACAGTGCTGCAAGGAAAGGAAAGGAACCCCCACTTCCCTAAATTTTAAAGAATAACTGTCAGCAATGAAGATCAATATAAATATAAAAGATTAATACTTCACATTTATATTGTACTTTGCTTTTTAAAAGCCCCTGTCAACCACGAGGCCCCAGATGGCCAAGGACCACATCTTCACTCAAATCCACGAGGGTTTGTGGCACAAATATTGGAATATTGATCCTCCAGCAACAGCAGGAATGGTGAATATCACTGCACAACCATTTTATATAGGCAGGACCATATCCATGAACTGACTGATTATCACAATTGCTCCAGAAAACAACTGCACTCCTCTCTTTAATCAAATCACATTTATTTTGCCTGGTCTGCCTTCCAGGGTTGGCTTTTTAGGGTGGATTTTTTTGGTTGATTTGTTTTTACTCCTAAGTGGGGCGACCTTTAAAAATATCTTTGTAGACCAAGGCTCACTCCAGCTCTGAGTGTCTGCCAGACAGATACACCAATCTGGATTGTGGAATAAAGAAAAAGACATTCTAGATTTTCAAATAAAGGAAAAAGAAATTCTGGTTTATCGTCTTGCAGTGATTCAACACATGAAAAAGTAAAACTCAGGGAAGAAAATTACGACCTACTGCCCATATGTGTGCATTTAAAACTTTCTATTCTACAAGCTTGCATCTCATATAAAAATATGGCCACCTAAAAGAGAAAATAAAAAAAAAAATTTTATTATGTTCTCTTGACCACCAATTTTCTCCTAGTAGGAAAAGAGACTGCTACCTATTTTCCATAAAAAAACCTTTGTAGCAGTCCCAGAGGAAAAGTCAAAAGTTTGACTTGAAAAACGGAGCTACTTCAAAAGCATTGTCAAACAGAGGTGAAGGTTTCTTAAAAATGCATAAATTAAAGTGTGGTGTATTCATAAATATCTCTGTAACTTTACACAGTTTATTTGTGAGCAAGGTGCACATTTAGGGGAGCTCCAGAATTGCTGTAAAACTAACTTAAATAAAGTAGAAAATCGATTTGTTTATTAGCTCCTGTTTGGACTCTGTGTGTGTGTGTGTGTGCATGTGTGTGAAAAATGAAAGAAAAATGGAGAGTTTTTTTCAATAATAAAAAGGGAGTTGCACTGCAGGGCCCCTAAAGCTTGTGAAAAATTAAACTCGACGGATTCAAACTGTCCTATTTCCACTTCAAAAGAGAAGAGGCACTGAGCTCTTCCCAACTTATCTTCAAACGCCCAGCACCCTAGAAAGTTTCTTTAAAAAAAATAAAGTCTCTAGTTCCCCCAAGCACTGTACCCGTTACTGTAGCTGCTGTCTCTCCCTCTTCTAATTATACCCATGTGAGTCTATTAATCAACTTGTAAATTATTTAGAGAGCCATGCGCTGTCTTCAGCCAGTACAAACACACTGCATGCAAAGGCTTGCTGAAAACCAATGGAGCTCCCAAAGGGTCTCTGCAATGTTCAGACAGCTTGCAGCTCACCAGTACAGCACTCTTAAAAACAAGAAATAACACTGAGCTTACCCCCTCAGATATCAAGATTTACTCGTCCTTTCAACTCGGAAACTCTCGGCGAGTTTTTAACAAAGAGGAGCTGCTCTATTGTCAAATCTGTGTTTCAGGCTCAGTGATGAGAATATTAATTTGATGTCAAAAAAAAAAAAAAAAACCAAAACAAAACAAACCAAAACAAACCCACCCCGAACAGAGCAAAGTGTTTTCAGTGAGACTGTGATCACAATCACCAGGGGACCCCAACTTTCAGAGGCTGCACCAAAAAGCACCCCTTTAAAACCACTGCAATTTAAAATAAGGAGAGATCTGTGTTTGTACAAGTAATAGTTTTTATTAGAAAACAGGAGAAATTAGGGAATACCAGATTTTACCCCCTATGTGCAGATTGCCATTGGGGACAGCTTCAGGTATTACAACTTAAAAAAAAAAAAGAAAAATAGAAAAAGGAAGAGGAAAAAGCCAACACAGATTGTGTGTGTTCAACTCTAACAGGCTGCAAACAGTGCAATGTTATGTGTGTTCCATGCATCAGTTCTCTTACCTCCTGAATCTTCATTTTGGTGGGAAAAAACCCAATCACCCAAACTAATAGTAGTTCTCCCCACTGAAAAGCAGAATCTTACTGGTTTGGGAGTGTTTTTTTCCTTCATGCTGCTTTCCTGTCATCTCACTTTTCTTGGCTCTATTTATTACAGCCTCACAAACATATATTAATTAGCAGTGATCACTCCATGCTATTTCACCACAAAAACTGGACACAATGCCATGCAGATTCCAACTGACTGATGACCTACCCTAACTTTGTGATGCCCCCAAAATGCTTCTGCTTGTCCTTTCATTAATACAATGCAAACACCTCAAGGGGCTAACACCAGGGATATTTAGGTGGGGAAATCAAAAATGCTTTCTGCATTTTTTTTGTTCTCTTAGGGTATCAAATTCTGACAGACATCTTTAAGATGGTGAACAACAATCATGCATATGGAACTTTTTAATTAATGTTTGTCCATGTTTTCAGTTACAGAAGACATGTCAGAGACATGTCCAGCCTTCCTCAGAATTGGAGCAACCTGAGGACAGGAATTCTGTTTGAAGGTCTCCTTCAGGCCTGTGGGGTCCAGGGGAGGGCCAAGTCTATGGAGCTGCCTCCTCAGAACATTTCAGAAGGAATCAAACCAAATAAATTAATTTATGGCACTTGTCTTGCTGCCTGTAGGAGAGTTCTGGCCACTGCACTCACCTCTTACTCCATTTCTTCCCAGGCTGCCCAAGCAAATGGTGTGTGCTGAATTTAGCATTATTGTCCAAGAGTTAATCTAACTGGAGTTAGGGACCAGAAGATTGGTCTTGGACTCCAGTGTTGGTGATTTTCTGCACAGAGGATAGTTAATAATAACTACCTAGTACTCAGTGGAACCACAACATCCTAAAGGAACAATCTCTGCATTTCAGACTGGTTGTCCAAAGCACAACTCAGGCAGAAAGCTGTCAGGTTACTGAACTTATCGCCAATAATGCATTTTTCAATATGTAGTGTGCACCTATTGTAGACTAGAATGTCCTGGGAATTAAAAAAAGAATGGGCTCAAAAATATCTATGCTGCCTTCATTAGGTAAAATAAATCACCATATACAAAATTGAAGATTTTGACAAAAAGCAGGTCTTTATGAGACAGCAAACATCAGAAAATACAGACAGTGGGAATTCTGGGTTGCCTTTTGGTTTGAATAACAGAATGGTCTGTGCTGTTCCTGAAATACATGGTGCATACATGAAGCAGGAGTACAGGAAAAACAGCACAAAGAATGTGGATGAATCCTAAAGCCATGAAGAGATGTGGGTTAGCCAAGCAGAACTGGAGCAGAACAGGCAGTGGGCAGCCTCAGTAACTCAGTAATGAGTCAGGCAGGGCTTTCAGCCTTCTTACAGCAGCACAACACGCCCTGTTGGCACATCTTAAATGACTAATTGTATGCAATCAGTGGTGTCCACAAGAAGGGAAACACACTGAGATCAGTCCCCTGGGGGAGCATTTTAAGAATATATGAGGCATGTCCTCAAGATTTTATGGCACTGCTTTCATTTTGACAAGTAATGATTTGAGAACATTTTTCCTGGTCTGCCTTTGGTTCCCCTGCTCTGTGCCAATGTCACTTGCATGATTCCCCACCCACAGGAAGAGTTAAGCCTCTAAACAACCAGAAACGCAGTGAAAAGGTTGAAGTTCTAATTGCTTTTCCACTCACAACACTGTCTGCTATTGGCTACATTGAGTCTTTGCAAGTGAGATTTTCTGCAAACTGACTGCAGTCAATCATAGCAGGAGAATCTTTCCCCTGTTTTAACCTGGGCTGCAGCAAGAGAGCAAAGATGCAAAGATTCTTTGCCCACCTTTCCTCTTCCTGTGTTATTCCATTTTCTCTAAGCCTCTTGTGAGGGCAGTAATGAATTCTTGTTAGTGTTTACTAATGTAAATTCATTCTTTGTTATCCCTGGGAGAGGAGGATTAGCAAAATGACAGAACTTATTATTTCTGGTTTTGCTGGATGATATTTATTTTTATTCAGCCCTTAATTTTGTGCTGTGTCCCACCAAATAAAATGTATATGTGCATATCAGCAAATCTAAGGGAGAATTTTTAGCATAATGCACAGAAATATAGTTATGATCCTTATTAATATTCAGAAGTGTTGTACAGCTTTATGTGTGCATGCTGTATTAAAAAAAAAATCTAAATCTGAAATAATTTCTAATTTGGAGGAAGAAAGGAATTACAACTTCAATTTCATTTTCCTGAAATGAAAGCAGCTCCCTTTGACTAAGGATGTGCATATTTTTAGGACAGGCTAAAAATTATGATCTGTGCAATTATTTTACTCTGCTGGGAATGCATCTCCTTTAAGGAACTTTAATGGTTAAGATGAAGTTTATAAAACACACAAAGAACATTTTAGTAAAGGAAGTTCTTAAAGGAGCTATCTTGGAATAAACAGATCATCCAAACTCCCATCTCAGCCGTAACTGAAATTTAGAGAGTGAGGTATTTACAGTCCTCCTCTCCACAGAGATGAGCAGACAGCAAAACTACAGCATGCACGTAAGATTCTGAAATTAATGGATACCATGAAAGACAGGCTCAGAGCTTAAAAGGATCTCCAAGTGGGAGTTAAACTGCACTCCAAACCAGCCCCAATGAGGGCAAACCAGATCACACAGGAAGGAATTATTGGCACACCTGGAGCCCCGGATCCCCTGCACACCATACTCTGAGATCTCCTCCCTTTGAGTTAAATGCCCATTCTGGGTATCTCTAATTCAGAAAATCCTCTCCTAGATCTCTGTGCCCATTCCAGAGGACCCAAATTTTCTCTGTCCTGCTGCCCATTCCCATGGCCCCCACAGCAGCTCCCAGCAGTGTGGTGCCTGCTGTGAATGCACTGAGCTGGTGACTGAATCAGGAATAAATGCAATCCATGCCATGGAGATGGAGTTCAGATTTAAAATCTATTACCCTGTGGCTTGATAAAGTGCCTGACAGAGAGATGGCACCCCCAAAGCTCCAGGCTGCCAAAGATCTTTTGGAAAGGCCTGGAAAAGTCCTGAATCTCTGGGTCTGGTATCAAGGGAACCTCAGTTAATTTTAAAGGCTTGTGTTTCAGAACTGTCTAATTCAGCCTCAAAATTAAGCTATTGTACAAAAAACAAAAGGGATTTTCAAGCTTTTCACCTTACCAAATACATTTCTTTGCTAAAAATAAAGGACAACAAAGATTTCTCTTTGCTCTGGGGGGGCTTTGCTCAAAATTCCATTAATGCTGAAGTTTAACTGAGATTTCCCCATCTTCAGCACGATTGTCTCCTGGTGTTTGTGCCACTGGAAACCATTTGGGCTGTTGCCAGAAACAGCATTGACAGCTCCTCTTCCAGGCCATTGCAATTTGGCAAAATAAACATTCTTCCACCCTCCTGCAATATGACTTCTCTTTAATTGCAGATGTTCTCTGCTTTCTAATACCCACCACGCACAGACAGCAGGACAACTGTAACAGTCAGACAGGTTTAAGCTGCTGCCCTCAGGAGCTCACAGCATTCATGATTTATCTGAAATCCCTGCAGAACCTTCCAAAAGCAAAGTACACCCAACATTCGTCGTGGCAGTGCCCTCCCACGACCAAAAACGCTGATAGAAATGAAGTACAAAGAAACTTTAAGTTTAAAATATTTACGTGAAAGTAGAGGAAACTATGGTAGCATTCTAAAAGTCAGCATCCAAATATAAAATGAAACACAATATTATTCTGCTTTGAAAGCAGTTTGACACAACAGCGTGCTTTAAAAACAGTTTGAGCTGATACCAGAATTCTTATTTAGATTTAGAGATTAAAACATGGAATTCAGATTTCAGAATGTGCACAAAAAATCTGAATTTTACTGGAACAGTGAATGTTTGCATTGAGGATATTAAAAAAACCTTAGAAATCTAACTTCTGTTATGCAGTGCTACAAATCCCATGGAATAAATGGAATTAATTGACTTTCAGGCTACTCTGAATAGAATCTGACCAATTAAAAAATCACTCACAATTTGGTTTTTGCTACAAATTTGTAACTCCAGTGTAATGAGACAACAATGTGCCCTACCTGGGCATCCACTGTCAATGTAAGGCTTAATGAGTTCTCCAAGTTTTGTGTTGTCTGCAACAGCTTCCTTTAGCAGTTGCCCACAGCAAACTAACAGGAAGGAAGAACAAAAAAGACACAAGGTTAAATTTTAAAAAGGAGGCAACAAAGAAAAGAAAAGAAAAGAACCCAGAAGCTGCATACTGGAATAAGGTCACTGAATAAAATAAAAGTTGTATGGTTTTTGAGTTTGTTGTTAGGGGTTTTGTTGGGATTTTTTGGCCAAGCAGAGTGAAAAGCAAGGAGACTGAGGATATGGAATGAAAAAAAAAAAAGAATATATTTGGCAAAGAACATATTAAAAATGGAGAGAATGATATTAATCAAATATATTTCTGAAATAACAACTCAAGGGATTGCTAGTGGCTTTCACTTTTTATAAACTTGTAATTACTGGATAAAGTTCCAGCTGCTGAACAGCATCTGAACCACGCTGCTGGAGGTGCAGCATAATGCTCAGTTCAGGAAGGGCCTCCCTGGATCATTTAATGATCATGTAAGGATTACATTTTAAAAACTGCGCTAATGCAATATTATCATTGATTTCAAACACACAGAGAACACCAGGAGATGCAGGTTTCAGGTTTGAGTCAGGAGAGCTGTACATGAAATATTCCTGTTTTGGGCTTGGAGAGCACTGGCTGTCCAGGTGAGGGAGGGAACCAAGACATGGAGAGGTCACACAACAGCAGAAATCATGGTTACAACTCCAATTATTTTTGGTAAAAATATTAGCTATAGGTCCCCCTGGAGATTATTCAATTAATAATCCTAAATTGATTCCTTTCTTCCTGGAATCAATAGCACTGACAGGCACTGCCTTTGATGGGAGAATATGGAGCCCTTAAATCAGTTTATCGCTGTTAATCACACTGCCAGTCCAACAGGAGTATTCCTGGGACAAAGCTGATAAAATTCAATGTTTAAGTGACAATTTGAACAGTCACCAGTTGTCCTGGAGAAGCAAATTAATATTCATAATAAATAGTGTAACTCAGTGCACAGACCCCAGTTTAAGACACCTAATAAGTACACACCTAAATTCAATCCAATTAATGAGACTATTTAAATATAGATTTAAATTTTTGAGCCTGAGCTTCAAGCCCAATGGCCTAACAGAAATTAAGTGTATGCTGAATATTATTCTGAAGAATGATGGTCTTCCAACTTTGTATTAAATAATTAATTCTTCTAATATTTGGGTTACAGAATACTTAAAATTCAACATATGGGTAAAGCACTGGTAATGATTTTTAATAAAAAGAGCTGCAACTCTCTCATATTGTAGTTACTTTAAAAAAAGAAAAAATGCAAATTTTGACCTAGATGGAACACTATGAATCCTGCAGTTTTAGAGAAAAAAGTTGAAAAAAAATTCAAAAGGACAAGAACAAAATAATTTTTAATACATTCAAGCATGTTTTGTTTTCCTTAAGCCAATTACACAATTAATAAAAACACAGCTTTGAAAAAAATCTACAAATATTTAGTTTTTCACATGATTAAAATACAGCAATGGCACAATAACTGACAGCAGAAATATTCTATCAAAACTGCCTTTTGCTTAACTAAAATGATGTGACTAATCAACAAATTTTACAGCTACCAGAAATTTGTTCAAAACAATTTATGGCTACTCCACTGTGAGAAGAACATGGACAATATTGCACTGATCCTAGCACCAAGCTGCACTTTTATATACAGAACTTTTTCATATTTAAATATTAATCATGCAGGCAGAGCTTTTTGGATTTCCTTTACAGAAGAAAGATGATGCACTTTAACTAATCCCTTCATTTTCTCACACATTACTTGAGCTGTGCAGAGCCTGAGACCTCACTGAATTTCAGAGGGAATTCTGTTTTAAAAGTGCCCCAATTTTGGTCAGAGAGCTGAAACTGAAATCATTACTCATGATCCACTGATCCACAGAAGAATTCAGAGCACTGCAGGAGTCAAACAATAGAAAAATACAGATGTAAAAGGAATAAAAAACGATGAAATGATGACTAAAAAAACCTTAGAGCTGGTTTGTCACAGCATATATACGTAGTTTACACTTCTTCATTCAAATAATTTTCACTTCCCTCAAAAAACTGACATCCACAGCAATGGACAAGGAGACATTTTATAAGCAAGTAAGAAAGACAGACAGCAAAAGATAAACGATCAAAGAGAGAAAAAGGGGGAATTGAGCAAAGTGCATGTTTACTGAGAACTTACTGTTGACAACATCATATTTCTGAGCTATTAGTGCTGCCTGCAGGCTCTTCCCACTGCCTGGGGGGCCAAGAAAGAGAATCCGGGGTGTAAAGGGGGCAGCAGATCGGTGCCGAGTTTGGACAAAGGCAAGAACTACAACAAGGGAAAAAGGAAAAAAAATACAGGTTTTAACCCATTGCTTTAAAAAATTAAATATATGATTAACTACTATCTTCTTTTAAAAAAATGTTGATAGTGGTTTATTTTATCATTGAAACATCCAGACTGCAGCCAAACTCAGGACACTGACAAAAAACTGTCCTGTCAGCAATTTACTCTGAGAGGCATTTTAGAAATCTCACTATCATTACACTCCTCTTTCTTTCATCAGTGCCTGTCAAACCATTTTAAAGAGCAGATTCAATTAATAATTACTCTCTTACCATGTTGTTTTTAGCAGAAGTAATTTTTGCTTGATAGTTACAATTTTACCATGCAAACTATAGAGGGCTGTAATTACATTTAATACTTTCTGCAGTTTCTGAACAAATATTTAAGTGTAAAAACTTGGGATGTTAAATTAATGACATTTATCCAGCTGTGTGTGATTAAGACTCCTAATTACAATATTATAGACTTGTAGCACAGTGTGTCCTGACACTGCTCAGCCTTGACAACACAGAACTGAGTGTGGATGTTTTATTCTTTTACCCATCCTTTTTGTGTAACTTGTAAAGAATATTTGAGCTTCTCTGCCTGATTCCACTCATTTGCTGGACACCATCCTCCTAAATTTTGCTTCAAGCAGGAAATAGCAACCTGCAGGTTAAGAAAGACCAGGGAACGTGTGAAGCATCATCAGCATTGCCACATTATAGAGACCTGGACTTGGCTCCAATCCCAAAAGAGAACCTGAGAGATCACCAGGAAGCCAAAAGATGTCACAGCATTGGCAGTGAGGACAAATTGGGATTGCATTTGGACATAGCTGTGCCCATCTGATGGCTGAGAATGCCAGAGAAGGGAGCAGCTCAAGCCATGCAAGTTTTCCAGGGATCAGTCAAATGGCAAAGCTAAACTTTCTGGCACTGATCCCACCTGCCATGGCTGGCCATGACCAAAGCAGCAAGGACACATCTACACAGGCTCTGATTCCCCTGGGATTGCAGTGGATACAACGACAGGGGAGCCCAGACAAGCTGCAGCCTCTCTGTTTTTGTGAGATCTTCAGTTCCAATAAAAGGCTCTCTAAAGAGTGTTTGTAATAAAAAAAAGAATTTTAGGCTGAGGAATAGGACAAGCTTAAACATGACTGTTTGTATGAGTCATAAGCTATATTAAAAAAGCACAAAAGGATTGGTGGGAAACATCCTGAGGATCAGGATTTTAGGAGAAATTGTCAACATATTGCTCTGTACCAACAATTTTTCAGGGAACCCTCCCTTAGATGCTTTGGTATGACCAGAAAATATTTTTGAATAAAGAAGCACCTCCAGCAAACTCCAGTTTCTACATAGCAGCCCTAAAGTATTGAGAAAGTAAAACTGCAGCCACATGGGATTGTCTCCATCTCTTCCAGCAGAGCTGGAACCCTGCACTGGGTGTCACTTCCCACATTAGGGCAGCAGCAACTGCATTCAAGTTCACAACATTCTATAATTGTGTGAAGAAACCCACAATACTGCTCATATTTATGAGAGATCTCCTCTTTTCTTTTTTAATGTTAGCTGGGGCAATAAAAATCTAAACAAAAGACCTGGAAAATCCTACCAGAAAATACCCTGAGTATCAGCTACCCAAGCAGTGCTCCAGTTATTCTGAACATTTTCCACAACCCAGTGTATTGAAAAGCACAAACATTACAGGCAAAGCACCCTGCTTACAAATGATGCTTAATTTGCAGTAAATAACCAAGTTAATTAGGAGTAATGATCCCCTAGACAGTCTCCACATCTAATTATTCTTTTAAAAAAATCTGGCTGCTTGATGCACTGCAGAAAAAAAGATCTAGAGAGGATTTTTTCATTCCAGTTTTCAATTTATCTCACTACATTATTAATTAATAATAATTAATATTCAGGCACTCACATTTTTATTTACAATTCAAGGCATGAATTCTTTATGAATGATGATATGAACTTTTAAATTTAATTAAGTAATTTAGAGGTAATTAATGTGGAAATTCAGAATATAAACTTCCTGCTTGTTTATCTTAAAAGTGCAGCACTTGTTATTAAAAAAAAGACCTTTTTGAGATGCAAAATTACTGGGATATAAGAGATCATCTGCAGACTGACAGCTACAAAGTACATCAAATGGTCTTTCTGGCAGTTTCCTTATTCTCTTCTAGAAGGATCAACATTAAAAATCAGATTGCATTACAGTCAGGCAAAGGCAAACAAGAACTGATGAACAGGAAAGCTCCCAGCACAAACAGCTTTTAAACAATGAAATGTTCCCAGCTTTGACTACTCCTCCTTGTTGCTCTCAGACTTTGGAAGGTACTGGCCCTTTGGGAGATGAACAATTGAGCCACAGGGCTCCCTTTAGAAGAGACACTCACAGAAATGATGGTGACATTTGCTCTACTGAGTCAGCTCCTCCTTGGCAGGACTGTGAGCTAAGAATTTCCAGCTATCTGCACTTACTCCAGTAAATAATTACCAGGAACAGCCCAAATGCTGCTCTAGAGAGAGCACAACTCAGCTGGGAGCCATCTGGGTTGCCGAACGCTACAAACTGACTCTAGCAGCCAGGAACCACCCCTCAAACAGGACTTTCTCCACTTGCCACAAAACACATATTTACCCTGTGAGAGAACATCCACGGAAGGCTGGTCTGCATTGATGGATTTCAGAACTTTCTGGTAGATGTGGAAAATCTCTGGGAAGTTCCTGTGATATTCCAGCAGCTTCTTGGACACCTCCTGCTCAGAGAGATCTTCTGGTTTCACCAACCTCTGCTGCACCAGGGGGTCACTTGGCCAGTCAAAGGTTGTGTGGAAAACCTCTATAGGGAACATGGTTAGGAGCTAAGAGCATGGTTTAACAGGTCTCTAGTTAAGAATGTCCCTCTTAATTCCACTCCTTAAAACATCCAACCTGATTTTTTTATTGAGTAACGTCAGGATTTTATCTCGTGATGCATGATTGATGATAAAACTCAACAGACAATACAGAGCTGAGTCTATTTTACAGTTTATTTAATAGAAATGCTTTTATTTAACCTAATGGAAGTTATTTTATTTAACCTAGAAGCATCCTTGCACCTCAGAAATGAAGCAGGACCTAGCAGAGATGCAGAGCAAAATTATAAACTCATATGGACAGATCTAACCTTTAAATATTCTGTACTGCCATAGTCCACTATGTGCAGCCTCAATACTGACCTTTTTATTTCCCTGTATTTTATTGGCACTGAAAATAATGCAATGTCAACAAATACCAGTTCCAAACAGCTGAAATTTATAATAACAAATTCCTACTGGTTCTTAAAGGGATCCCACTTAAATTTTAACCCCATCAGCAGTACTACAACGTTTCTGAGACCAAGCAACCCTGCAGTCTGCAGGGGAGGTCAGGAACAAACATACTGCACCTTGTGTGAGGGGATCGAGCCTTTTCCCACCACTCCTCTCAATCAGCACAGTGTCTGGGGCATAGAGCATAACTAGGCAACAAAAAGGAAAAAAGAAGAAAATATTTAAAGTGTAGCTCTTGTTAATTATTTGCTTTATTCCCTGTAACTGTTCAGATGTATCCTAATATTAAAGGTGGCTGAATTTATCTCGAGCACATTTGCCTCATTCTCGTTTCCCAGCATTCTCCCTGCAAATATTTTATTTCACTTTTAATCAGAATTTTGCTTCACCTACTAAACAATACAGTGGGATAAAATATCCATGAATCCAGTACCCATGGGCACTAACTGTCCCCATTATCCAAAAAAACATCACCAGCAGCAATAAAAAATTGTCTCTGGAGCCTCAGACAGAAGTTCCCACTGAGCACTCAAGACTGATTCTCTTCTACATCACAAACATTACTTTTCACCCAGGTTCTTTGGTGGTGAGACCAATGAAACTGATTTTTTTATAACCTCACAGAAAAGTGTTCAAACTTGATTAGAAAGCATCAAAAGAAGAAGAACCTGTCAGTTCCCTGGGTTGCTTTTGGCTAATCATCCTTGCAGTTAAACACTGTAATTTAATTACTATTTTCAGTGCATTTGATTACAGGTTTCAAACAAGTTCTTTTTATGACTTTCTTCTCTGTATTAAATGGCTTTTTCAGGCACTTTTCTCCCTATTAAGGTACTCACACACGGTAAATCTCATCTCCTCTCAATCTTCCTTTTGATTAACTAGACAGGCTGAGCTGGTAATATTCTCATTCAGGTCTTGGTGGCAGAGATATAATTGTGAGCAAAACTCAACTTCAGATGTTATTAGGTATATTAAAAATACATGCAAGTACTAGACATTAAACATTTTTGCCTAACTCTACTGCAGTCATTCTGAGTTCTTCATTAACAGTTGAATATCATCCAAATCAAATCCAAAGTGACAATTCAAGTTGGATAAATTCCGTTCACTGTGCACTGGCAAGCTCTGCATTTATCATTTCACACTGCATTCCACACAACTGCAGTAATTTTTTATATTCTAAGTAGGTCCTTTAACTATAATTTGGGACAAGTGGCTTCTCCTGTATGGCAAGGGCAGTGGTCAAGGTCTGTAAAATATTCCTCCCAAAACCAACCAGAATCCAGCCCCACTCTGAAAGGTCAAGCTTAAAATCATCATGTTTCCACTTCACTTGGTGAAATTTACATTCCCTAATTCAACAGAAGCATAAATTTGTGGTTAGCACATGAGGAACTGGTTTAGTCTGAAGATAAAAGCTGATTTTTAGAGATGGAAGTCAGGAGCAAAGCCACTTGCAGCTGCTCCAAACCACTTGGTGTAGGGTCTGGAATTTACAGAGCTCTGATGTGGAAGGAGAAAAGGCTGTGAAAGACAGGGCTTAAAGTCTCCCAGGTTACATCAGGCTGTTAACCCTACTGAAATATTCTGCTGTCTGGTGACTCTGTCTCCAGCACTGGTATTGAATTTATTGAGGATTTTTTGAGACAAACCCTTCTAGTCTTCCCTCCTGGATGCAATCACACACAACCTTGTACTGCTTACCAACATGCCTAGGAAAAATGCCAGATGATTGCAGCATCCATGCCTGCTCCTGGTTTTCAGGGAAGCCTTCCAAAATCCATCCCTATTGAACAAAAACATGAAACAGTTATTGATCCTGGAAGAGAAAAAAAAAACCAAAATTCATACTAAATCTCAGTGCTGTTTACACAAAAATTACCTCATTCTGATCCCTCCACAGCACAGTATTTCTCATGGATGCTTGTGAGAGAAGAAAGCAAACATGGAGCACTGATATTTTTGTGAAATGCATGCACTGATTCCACTGTCACACAGCAATGGGAACTTATGGATTGTAGCAATGATTTTTTTTCATGTTTCAATCTTAAAAATAAAAACAAACCAACTTCTATCTCGAATAAAAACAACCCAAAACAATTTCTACAGTTTTGAAATATTCAAAAAGATACCAGTCCACACTGTGTATATAAATATATATATATATAAAAGAAGTTAAACAAATCTAAAGACAGATTTAATGCCGAAAATACTGAGGAAAATATGCATGCTTTCATTATTTTCTTAAATTATACAGGAAAACTCACAGTAATGGAACCAGCGTTCCCAGAGCTAATGAAGCAACAGAGCAAAAGAAAGAAAAAAGAAAAAAGAGCCTTTTGCTCCCTTAAGTCCTTGTTATAGCCAGCTAAGTGTTGGATTGAGCATCTTTAAAAAAACATTTACAGATCTGTGAAATACCGATGGAGAGCTGCAGCCTCACTCAGTTTTTGTCTGATGCAGTATTTGAAATCTAATCCACTTCCCAGCTCACACCTGAATCTTCTGAACTCGCCCTAATTTATCTGTTAGTTGCCTGAGCACACAAGTCCTTGCTGTTCCATCCCACCCCTCGAAATAACTTTGTGATACCGCAGTAAATCTGAGAGCCATCTTTGTGCTGAAATAAAGGAGATGTTTTAATATTGCATTAGCCACCAATCATTATCATCTCCCATATAAATCTGGCGCTCTGTCAGTGTGGGGTCCAAAGGTTCTCCAAGTATTTCAGGGAAATCTATCTCCAGGACTTCTGTGGGAGGGAATGGGCCATTCCAATTACACAAGAAAATAGAGCAGACTATTTAAAATTCCTTAATTAGCCTGGTTTCAGGAACATGTCATCCTGCTCACAGATGTAGAAAATATGAGACTCAAGAAACTGCAAGCCATTTTTGCCACTCCCAGTGTTTGCTCTGCCAAATTAGAATGAACCACTGGCTAAGGTCACACAGGTGCTGAGAAATCAATTTATCCCTTGGGACTTGCAGAAGGCAAAGCTGAACAGTGTTTGTAGTGCTATGCCAGGAACTTCAGCACTAGTTTGGAATATACTGTGTACAAAATGCATATATATATATAGGCCCAGATCTTCTAGGGAGAAATGGCATCTGAGGTCTGATGGCAAATAAATCGATGCCAATTTACACAGACTACAAATCTGGCTTATTTTCTCCACTCTGAATGTAACATTTTTGGAAACTGTAACAAAACAAATGAGAAAAAAAACCCTAAAAACTACCCCACAAAACCTGAAGTCACTACTGCTTATGGCTCAAATCACATAATGTGCAACAGGCAGTAAAAACAATACTGTAACAATAACCAATCCATACTTTCAACAAACCACAGCAAACTTCAAGAGGTTTACACACAAATTTCAAAGGTCCTTAAAACAGGCAATAAGCAATTTTATAGCGAAAAGTTTGTGCTATTTAGGAAAACAAAGCTCAATAAATAGCTCCCTACAGAAAATATATTTTAAGGCATTAAACAAATACAAAATCAACACATAGTAAAAAAACAGTGAGCATTTTGGAGCTGATTTCCAAAGGTCTCTGAGTTGCAGGGTATCAGTCAGTCCCTAATTAGAATATATTATCCATCTACTTGACACTTCAGTGAAATGTCTATTCCAGCACAGAGCTGCAGCTTTGTTCAGAACAGGTTTATTGATATTCTGCTGCATTCCCTCTCCATACCCCCAGTGGCTCGGTTCTGTTTTATCACACATCAAAAAGGCCGTATGCTCAGGGCACCCCATGCACAGCTCAGAGCTGGAGGTCTGAACAGCTGCAAGTAGTGTGGTATCACAGGAGGGACAAGCTCCAAGCAGATGTCACAGATAAAATAAAAAAAAAAAAAAAGGGAAAAAAAAAAAAAGAGTGAAAAGGGAGTGTGGCTTGGGAACGGAGCAAGAGGAAGCAAGACACAGCAGAGCAAGACCTGACTTAAAATATGCCTATCATGCTTTATGCAAACACTGGTCTTTTTTTGCCCTCTTGACTGTCATTAAAGTGTAATTAGTAACTTCACATGGTAAATTTGTTTCTTTAAGAAGCCATCTATTTTTGGTTCTTGATAGCAGTAACCTTCTATCCAGCCATGGATTGCACCTTATCATGCCAAGGGTAGAACAAAGGCTAAAAGTGAGAAATTCCATGGTGCCTGCACTCTGTGGTCACTGCTCCCTCTCCTCCAGCTGGGAACCTTCCTCCTGTCCCACATGAGCCCTGCAAACAGAGATCCTGCTGCTGCCTTAATGCCAGGTGAGCTGCTCCTTGGAGACTCAGGCCATGCTGAAAAATCAGCAGCAAGGAGCACTTTCAAAGCCATCACTTTCCTCTCCAGACTTCAGGAATCTGGAGAAAAGGAAATGCCGAAGGTCATTCCCAAATGTAAATCTTCCTGCTTTGCTGGCAGTTCTCTCAGCTATGATACCAAGCCTGCAGACTTTCACACTTTCCACCACAATAATAATGACTTGGGTATTCAAGTTCCCTCCTGTTATTTGACCTGTACATCCTCCATATTTTTTTTAAATTACCAAATCCAAAATTGACACTGCCTTTGAATAAAGAAAAAGAAACAGCAGAAAGAAATAATGCGGAATTATGTGGCACATCAGAAAAAAAAATCTCAGGTAGAACACAAAGGTCATGAATACAGCTGTTTTTAGGAAAACAAGCAATCACAACAGTTTTTCCACATTATTATTCAGTGGTTTTGAATAAGTATTACATGGTTTTCACTCCCAAATAAAGAAAGGGGTCAGAAAGGAACACACTCAAAAAAAAAAAAAAATTATATCAGTAATAGCTTTGCCAGTATGGATCTAAAATTCTGGAGATTTTCAGAGCACAGCAGACAGAGGAGTGCACTAGAAATACTGACAACACAGCTCTTGCAGCCCATCAACATGAGCAGTATGGATGATGGAAAATGCTCAAACCTTGCCAAATTTCCCATTAGAAAAGAACCTCTTATGCCCCACATGAGTTCTGTGAAGTAAGGTGCAAAGGTGTTTTAAAAAGTTCAATTTTTCTCAGAAAACAGAAAATGTGGTGAACGGGGAGATTCTCTCCCTGGATAAATCTTTGTACCATCACTTTGTTTGCAGGGAGTTTCACAGAGAAAACATTATTACCTTTAGCTACCAAGGTAAAACCCAACAGAACCAATCAAGGCAAAACCAAACAGAACCAATCAAGGTAAAATCCAACAGAGCCAATCAGGTAAAACCAAACAGGACAAATCAGGTAAAACCAAACAGAACCAATCAAGGTAACACCAAACAGAGCCATTTTTCTCTTTGCCTTCCCTTTCAAGGGCAACCACAAAAAAATACCAATCTCAAGTCATTCTGCCACTCTGTGTGAATCACTGGCCTAAGCTTAGTTTCTAAAGATCCCAGCCCTTCCTCAAACACATCCTGAGCAATCTCTCTCCACTGGCTTTCTCCAGCTCCATGAATTCCCTCCACAACCCCAGCAGTCAGAGGGGCTGCAGCCAAGCTGTGCTAACCCTGCAAGATGAAAATTCTCTGTATCAGCCTCACGAGTGCCAGGCTCTAACATAATGTCTGCAATAAGTTTCCTGTGTGTGCTGCAAGACCTCCCCACCTGATCCTGACTAGGTTTTTGTGTTACAAGAACACATAACACAGGGCCTCAGCAGAGCTGTTGATCAATAAAAATGTTCTCCTTAGAGAATGCCAGTGACATCTATAAACCTGTGAGTGTCAAAACAATGGCACAAAAAATCCTGTATTCCTACTGTCAGTGGGATGAAAGCTGTACAATTAATGCCAAGCCAATGACACCACAAGGAGAAATAAAACAAACAGCTGGTGGTACTGTGGTCCAACATGCTGCTCCTAATCTATGAACATCTTCAGTGAAAACATGCTGACTCATGTTTTGAAAGAAATGGCATAAATCTGGTCAGTGATGTAAAAACCCTACAGCATTAATTCTATTTTGAGTTACACATGGAAAATATTACACTTAAAATGCATAGATCTCCTTTCAGAGGAGAAAATACTTTGTGGTCACTTTGTGTGTGTCTATCTGTTACTGAATAGATTTTTAATAAGCATCACACCTTTGAAAAACAAATCATATGTTTTTCCTAAAACCACTTGAAACCTCAGCTGGGTTGATAACATCCACTCCATTCTTGCTGAATGTCAGGGAAGCTTCATAAAGGTTTTTTCCCCTCCTGGTTCTGTAAGAAACCCAGCACTGATTCAGTGCTGCTGGTGATAACAACAGAACATAAAATGCAGGCAGGACCCTGTGCAGCTGTTGGCATTTTAACCACCTTGTCACCTTACTCATACATGACCCAACACTTAAAATAACTCACTGAGAGATCCTTCCCTCATTACTGACAGGAGAACTAAAACCATGCCAACAATTATAGAAAGCACAGGGAAGAAAAAGATGGAAAATAAGGTGGATGCAGCCTGTGGAGAGTGATGGATTTAGCTTGTACACTGACAATAAAACTCACTTTAACAAACACTGGGAAAAGTAGCTGCTGAAAACATGTGTTCTTTTAATCAGGGAAAGATGACCTATTTGAAAAAATAAGCATTTTTGAGAGGTTTTAGAGCTCTTGTTACAAAATAACTAAAAATACCACACAAATGAACAAGACAGTATACAACATGGGGTTTTAAGCAGGTTCTCCTGCCAGCTGAAAGGCCTAGGTCTTGTGCGGATTTATTACAAATAAAAAATACATTGAGTGCTACCAGATATATAATCTGGAGTGCTATAATGTGTAACATAAGTAACTATAATGAGTTAAAATGAAGTAAAATAGCTCAGCTAAAAATACCTTCAAGGAAAACCAGACAGACCCATATAATTCAAGCACAGTGAACAGCAATACAAAAGTTTAATTCTACTTTGCAGATTCAACATTAATAAGTCAATTATAGAGTAAGGTCTCCAGTGTTTTATGAAGAAAAGTTGATACCATTTAGGATTTCTCCAAATCACTTTACTTTTTCTTTCTAAGGATCAAAAAAATCATTGTTTCAGTCTCCCAGATGATGAAACATGGAGCAAGAAACATGGGATGCCACAGATTTGAACACAACTAAACCTATTCAGTTGCCTCTTTGTGTAAGCTAAGAGTGAAAATATTAATTATTACCCAGAAGACAATATATTGAAATTCAGTGTTTCCCAACACAGGAAGAAAAAAGAGACACGAGAAATAAACTGAATTTAGTAACGCTAAGACTCCTTTCCTCCCCTGTCCTCAAGAAGAGCCAAAACCTTAACCATATTGATTTCTATCTATTTTCTGTTTATCTTTTTTGTCCACTCCATCTCTGCCAGTTGCCCCAGGCAATCAACAAAGCTCTGCTTGTTCAGCCTTTGATCATCTCTGTGCTGGAAGATTAGCATATGCATACTCTCATCCTCCCCTTTATCCTGTTAATAAAGCTCCAAACTCCCTCCGCTGATGTTCAAGAAAGCAACTGGCTCGGGAGCCCCGATGATTTGCCCCCATTCCCTGCTCTGCACAGAACTTGGAATGCTAAATACCAGGCACGAGTTGTGTAAATGCTTATCCAGCTCCTCTGAGGAGCAATTCTTACTTGTTTGATGCAGTCCACGTTTGACAGACGTTCCTGGATCAGATTGGCCCAAAGCGCGTTGGGAATTTTCTAAAGAAAGAACAAAATAAAAGAAGGGCTGAATATTCACAATTGAGTTCAAAAGGAATTTTACCATGCAGGCACGTTGTGGTTAAAGGTGAAGTGAGATGTCTTCTTGGAAATAAAGAAATAAATAATTCTGTGCGAGTCCCGGGTCATTAACATGAGTTAATGACAAAGAGTTAATAAGGGCACAAAAATCAGTGTTAAAGGGAAGCTGAGCACAGAGCATGAATATCCATGGGGGTATTGCACACTGACATGGAAGCAGTGCCAAGTTCTGCACACTGACACATACATTGGACATCAGACCTGCAAAGGGATCCAGAAGAACATCACATCCACAAAGAATCCTTTTAACCACAAGGATCTGGCCCTTGACTGCTCCATGTGACAGAGGGCTCAGCATCAGGGACCTGCCAGCTCTCAGTGACACAAACAGAACCTCAGACACTGAGCAAACAACACAGCCTGATTTTCAGGAGGTTTGTTTCATAGCTTCAAGTAACTCTCATCATCCAAAAGGTTTATTTAAAATATATTTTACAGTTGAACTTAGTTTATTTTTAAACTCAGGACTGTGAAATGGGATGGAAACTGTGTCTGCCAGTATTTTCGAAGTGCTGTGTAGTTCTGTGACTGCTGCTTTGCCCGTCTCTAGAAATGTTTTTAAGAAGATATTTGCTATGTGACAGAAGAACAAAGTTCCTATACAGATCAGCACCCCTCAACATTTCTTCCATTGTATGTGATTTCCTAACAAGAAATCAGCAATACTCTTCTTCTAGTAAGATTTTGCTCCACTATCTTGCTAATTTAGGCTTTCATTCTATGATGAACTTGGCAAGCTCTGAGTTAGCCAGTTTAACTCAAAGTCTAAACTTCTGTCCATGCAGCTCATAACAGCCATTAATCACTTCACTAAATGCCTTGTCTTATCCATTCTGTCATTATTGGTAAAATGAATACTCAGGAAAAAAACCAACCTGCAATCAGATTCTCTACCTCCCAATTAAATTAAATTATCTTTCACTTAACAATGTGGGCTTGACTCTCTGTTCTCTTTAGCTCCGTATCCTGTGGCTTCTCATATCTTTTTCCTAACTACTTTGAAGGGTATAAACCTAAAAAGGAGTATTTCTATAGGCTGGGAGAAGTAGATAGGGCAGGAATCAGATGCTTGTCTGTATTCAAGATAATCTTTCAACATATTTTTCCAATCTACTTTTTTTTTTTCCAATCTACCTATTTTTCCAATCTAATTGCCACTAATTTTTAATAATTAGACAATTGTCTTTTAATAAGACAAGTAATTACATTACTGATCAACTAATCTGGGACTCAGGGCATCTGGAAAAAATATTCTTTGGAGCAACTCTTTGAACTTCAATTCATATGAGAAAATCTGGCTGATGATGTGGAAAGATTTCATAAAATCATCTTCATTAGATGAAGAAACAATTTCACAAGGAGTGGTGGAAATGGTCCCACAGAAGGCACTTTGAAGGAGGATGGAGAAGTGCTCCAGAACACAGAGCAGAGCCCAGGTGGCCCAGGCAGGCAGGGTTTGCTTTTGTTTATCTCTTTTGTCCCCAGCTCTCAGTGCCTCTCCTCACATCAGCCGTGCATGAGACAGCACTGGAGCAGGTAGCAGAGCAGGAGGGAAGGAAATTGCTGGGTTTGTTGAGAGCCAGCAGGTCCCGAGGGTGCTTTGTCAGAGCCTCCTGCAGCCCCTCGCCGCTGGAAGCTGTCACCTTCCAAAGGGGCACCACGCTGCTCCCAGGGCCAGCCAGGGCCTGCCTGCTCCTTTCATGTGTCATGTCAAAACAGGCTGCACGCTGCTGGGGGGCTGCTCAGCTGAGCCTTGCCAAACCAATTTAAACCAAATTTCTCCTCGCTTCTCTCCGTGCAGTGGTGCTCTTACTCCTGCCTTTGGAGCAGGGTTTGTTGCACAAAAACAACCAAGGACACATATCCAGGTATTTCAGTGTTTTAGCTCCTTCGGCTCTCTGTGGCTCAATTCCAGTCTCGTTTCCTGGGCAGTTCTCCCCCCACTGAGCAGTGGCCTACAAAATAATTTTCAATGGGCTGCTTGCAGAATGCCTAATTATTCCACTAGAAATCAGGAGTTCTGGTACATATCAGGCAGCCCATTTATAATTCATCTCTCATAAACACATAAATATATCCCGAGCCTGGGAGATGGGATTGCACTTCCCAGAAATCTGCAACAATGGACAGTGACACATTTGGTAACAGCCAAACCACACCTTTCCCATAGAGCTGTCCCAATACTCAGTGCAGGTAAAAGAAAAACTGCTGAGGGATTTTGGTCATGTTCAGACCACTTATCTACCCACACTGGCTTAATCACCATTTCCATATTTGCTGAAAAATTGTACCCACTCATGATTAATTTTAAATATTCCATGTTATTTTGGGAACATCATACTTCAATTTCCATGCCTGATCTACTCAGAGTTATATTTCATTCCCCTTTCATAAAATTCCCACACTTCTTTTGTAGGGCAGCTTTTTCAGTAGACATTTTTCTTGGAAGATTTGGATATATTTGCTCTGAAAACAGCTTCAGCTAAAAATTTCTGGCTTCTCCAAATTGGCACCTTGGAGACAACAGCAATCAAGTTTGAAGAAATTTATTTTAGGATCCTCAGTATCATGAATGTTTAGATTTAGTTTGCTCAGATAAATACACATGAAAGGCCGGTCTTTTTTGGATACACAAACCTGGAACAGTTTCTTTTTGTTCCTCCAGAGTACCCTGGAATAGATTGGAATGCTGACCATGCATAGTTAGGGATGCCTTGGATTTATTTTTCTCTTCTCTTTTATTTCTTTTAAAAAGCACAGGGACATGACACAACTCTGGAGCAGTTTTAAGTTATTAAGTATTATGCAAACACCTTAACTGCAATTTAGTGTAGCATTAAGAGCATACCCATCCCACGAACCCACAATTACCACAGTTGTTTCAACTTCTTATTTTATCCAGTTAACAGGAAAAGTGAAACATGCAATAGCTCATCATTAGATTTCACTATAGGAAAACCTGAAGATGCTTCCTATTAACATTATAATAACTAGAGATGAGGGAATAATTTGCAATGATTTATCCAAAAATGTAGCCTCTTTTTCTGTTCATAGAATATTTATTGGTAGCTTGTGGTTCTTCAATTTACTGAATATTCAAAAATATTTTACTTCTTTTTGGAGTATTTTTAACACGCAGAATGATCACATTTTGCTTTGAACACTCAGTATTTAAAATTCACTACCTGAGCTGTGCTCATTAGTAAGTGGCCAGGTATGTGTGGGTGAATGATTGCTTGTCCAACTTGAAAAACGGAGCTTCAGAGAGAAATCATGGATTTTAAAAGTGTCTTCCATGGCTTCCTGTGCCAGGAAAACCCAAATGCTTTAATGGGCGAACACAGAAGAGATGAAAGTTTGGCTGAAGATGAGTAGGTAAAATATGTGAACAAACATTGGCAGAGCTTTTTGCAGCATTTGCCCAGATCCAGTGACATTGGCCAAGTGACCTCAAACTGCCTGACCCGTGGCTTTGGGGTTAATGCAGCCACAGTAGCCTTTGGTGTGAGAAACAACATTAAATTGTGTTTATGACCTTCACACCAGACTCTCCAAAAACCACAGTCTCAGCTCCTGCTTCTCCTCTTCGGTTATTAAATTGCTTTGGCCAGGACCACAACTTTTTAATGCCCTGGTTAGATCCAAACTCATGTAAAAGCTCTTGTTCTGCTCCTGAACAAACATCCCAGCCTCGAGGAACCCAGGAGCTCCCTCCTAATTCTAGGAAATTACATTCAAAGAAACAAACTTGCATAAAAGAACAAAATTATTTAGTGAAAACCTCCTCCTAGAGTCTAAAAATCAAATCCAAAGGCAAACTGCACAGTGCTGAACCCCCAGCAGCCTCGGCTCTGCAGGCCTTCCTCAGTACCTGATTAGCCTTGACATTTTTGACTTTCATCTTCCACACCATCCATCTTTTTGAATCAAATAAGCCCAAAAGGACACCCTTGAAAGTGCATCTGTATAGTCTGAAATATGTTAATAATTACAGTAATTAAACCAAAGGGAATTTTTGTTTTAAATTCTCCCCCTCCAAGTATAAATTTATGAACCTATCAAAACAATCTTTAATAATTAGAACTAAGATTTCAAAGCACATTCTCAGTAAGAATAATTCTATATCACCCCAGCCAAATGCAAACATTTTAGCCAGTGAGTTCAGGGAGTTCAGTGAACTCTTTCCTCTCAGATCTTGAAGTGTGTTACTTGAGGCATCTCCTCAAGTTTTTAGTCAACTTCATTCACTAATTCAGTATTTTATTCAATTTTATAACCACTATTTTAGCCTAATTTTCTAAGGAAAAAACCCTAATCTGTGTATCACACTGTCTGCCATCTCAGCAAATTACAAATGTGTTGGCCAATTCCAATTCTAAATTGGATTTAGCAGGGGTGTGGAATTCCCACAGACAGGAAATTACTTCAATTTTTATGAAAATGGGTCATAAGTGACAAAACAAACTCAAACTAGTGGACTTGTTAGAGAAAGTCACGAAAAAACAGACTTCTTCCAGTCTATCTCTCATGGAATGTCTTGGCACTGGAGAAAGGAATCAGCCAAAAAGGCAGGAAACAGATGCTTCTCTGTATTCAAGATAACCTTTCAATGTATTTTTTCCTATATGTCACTAATTTTTAATAATAAGACAAGTAATTACATTATTGATCAACTAACCCTGGGAGTCATGACACCCGGAAAAAACTGTCTTTGAACATCAATTAGGATGCCCACAATGAATGGATTTTAAAATCTGACTGAAGAAACTCAGGTGCACAGAATTGGGGAAAATTCAACAATCTGAGTCAGCTGCTCTTGCCTCAGCTTGAGAGCTTCCAGGGCTGTCAGGAACTGACTGGATTGTCATCCTCCTTTTGAGTTAATGCACCAAGTAAGTTATTTGTGTCATGCTACAGAGAAATCAAGCATGCACAACTAAGTAGCACTGTCAGATCAAAAAAAGTTCTTTGTGTACATATTTTCCAGAGCATTTTGTACCAAAGGAGACCTCAGAGATTAATGCTTATTTTATCGAGATTATCAAACATGCCCAGATAGAAGACACTGTGTTTAATAATAGAATGAGCCAATCTCTAGACTGGATTGTGCATTCCTGGATTTTCCCCAGTTCTGCTGCTTGTTCCAAGGTTGGCATTTTCAAGACCTCCCTTACTTTGCATTGTCTCCCTCTCCTGCCCCTGCTCAGTGTCCTCACACACCAATGTACAACACAGAGAGAAGAGAGTCTTTACCCTCATCTGCTCAACTCAGCAGTGGAAATCATGGGAATGGCACATAATTCCTGTTCTGTGACATGAGAACAACTGTTATTATATTCTCTTACACACCTGGTTTCTTTCTTTATATGCCTTTGCTTCTTCTGTCTGCATTAATACTTCCTTGAATAACAAAGTCTCCTGAGAGACACGTATGGCATTGAAATGTTTACAAAGCCACATTGCCTGAGGGGAGAAAAAAAAATACAGGTTGAAATATTTGGAAAGAAAATGAAGCAATTTTTTTCAGAAGGCTGCAGAAAGACAGAGCTTTCCTAGCCACACATTTAAGTATACAGACATATACAAGCAACTTTAACTTGTTTCTTATAAAGATGTTCAAGAGTATCCAGCTTTGAATAATGGCTTTTTAATCTCCTGTACCTTAACACAGAACTTAAAGAAGGAAACGTTCCTCCTACCATCCCTCACCAGCAGCACCTGCCGTTTCTGAGGTTCAAATGCAACGCTGACCTTTGCATTTAAGCAGTGCCAGTGGAAGTGAGACAACTGACCATGCAAATGGAACAATTCACAGCAAGGGAACACCACAAATGTGTAATTAACTTACTTCCCCCAGGCTAATTAGTCCTGCTAAAAGGCTGGGAAAACAAGGCAGGCAGAATTCTGTTGCATTCCAGTAGTTTCACTACCTCAGTGGGTTCTCACAGATCTCACTTGAAAATATCTGTTTAACCTGCAGTGTAACACCCAGGTGTATCCCTCAGGAATGCCGCCCTTTAATTTGTCTTGTGCTCATCAATCACTTGGATAAATCTCAGAATTCTTTTCCCAGAATAAAATTCTCCAAAATGCTGAGCTCAGTAGAAAGTAAGAGAGTGAGTGCTACAACACTGAGAGTAAGGTACTCACAACTGTAGTTTTCCCAGAAGCAGGTGGACCAAGGACACAAATTCTTGGAGCTATGGAACAAGGATATGCAAATGTCAAGGTGCAGAACAGCACAAATCCCCTCCAGTTTCCGACCCTTGTATTGCATAATACCAGTGTAGCTACCATGAAACAATTATTTCAGCTGGAAAGCTGCCTCAGTGAAGATTTCAGGATTGGGCTCCACTGGGAAAAAAAGGAGGAATCGAAAATCAGTGCCAGCTGGGTCCACCTTTAATCTCCATGGTCAATGAGATTAACACTCTAACCATGCCACTAGGAGAGATATATGAGATATGTATATCTCAATCCATTTAAACACATGGAGAGTTTAGTGGGTGAACCATAAACATTTCCTTACCTGAGTTTGACTTTTATTCCTGAAACACTGATTCAGAACTAACACATTTTGTGATGAAAACATATCTCAGTTTTTAGTTTCACCTAAATAGGTTGCATCAGGGTTCAGAGAAGATTTAGATACTGCAGAATGAAGGACTCCCTCACTATGCTTTTTGACAGCTGCCTTCAATTTTTCTAATCACCATTTAAAGTAATTTTCCTCATTTCTGTTTCTTGTGTTTCTCTGCTGCACATCCCTCTCCTTTCCCTGAGGGGGCAAGGTGCAAAAAATGCACCCCAGTCCTGAGGAATTCTTAATCCAGTGCACACACACAACACAACAGGCATTACTGCCCTGAGCTTCCTTGGGAATGAATTAGAAGCAAGACAAACAGGAGAAAATGGAGTTGCTCTTAGGAAAGTATTTGAAACTTTTTCCATTAATGCACCTTGGGCTGCAATCCCTTGAACTGTCATTTTATATTAACAGCTTTGATGGTTTTTTTACCCCCTATACCACAGGGGAAAAAAAGCCCCAAATCATAGTCTGTGCAGGAGGGACTGGTTAGTATTTACTGGGAGTAACGTAGGTCAGAGCTGAGGGGGGATCCACTCACCCAAAAAAACCTCCTCAGCTCTCCATAACCAAGGGAGATCGTGTCTGATGGGAACAGACAGGCAAGGATGTGAAATGTATTTTCATGAGGCCTTCCATGCACTTAACAGTTATTGGGCAGGTGCAATTTTTAAACATACATGAAACCCAAATTACAGATTCATCTTTACAAAGTTATCTGACTTAGAAGGATTAAGAACAACTCCCCCCTTATTGGTTCTTGCAAGTGCAACAGAACTAGTACACAATGTAGAAAAATACTTTAAAAGGATACATCAGCTGTTTTTATCACCTAATTTCTTTCAAATGTAATGTGATTAAATCCTAGGGTTTTTTTAAAAATCTAACACCTTGAAACTGCAGCCCGGTACTTAGGAATTATTTATAAACAGCGTCATAAAAGAGTGCTTGGGTGCCAACACTAATCAACTTCTTCAAACCACTTCAAAGAAAATCAAAAAACCTTTCCATCCACAGATCCTTTTGAGGTTTAACTAGGAGCATGATTTAAAATTCACAAGAAAGCCCTTAGGTATTGAAGCTTTAATACACAGCTTTCTTGGACAAACGTTTGATAAAAAACGAAACATACCATTATATACACCATCTCATGCTTTAATATTGCCCAGGGCTACTGTAAATGCTCACTTTGTACTAAATCTGGTTTGCTCTCTGCTTAGTGGCTGGCAGCAGATGGGGCAGTGTAATTCACTGATTTACTCATTTGCACACTTGTAGGACTCCTCTAAAGCGTTCTCCCCAAACATATGACACAGGGGCACAACCAGGACACCACTGGGTGTGATGTTTAACCCCTCCAACCAACAAATAGTCACTATTTAATACTGCAGCTCCAAAGCAGCAGCTAAATGAAGGCAGGAAATTCTGGGAAATGCCTTTTTCTTTGGTAACAAATCATATTTAATTCTGTATTTAGTCTTAATGAGATGCTACAGGATTTACTCATCCAAGTAAAGCAAGTTTTAACACTCAAAAATTATTTTAGCAATGATAAAATGAATCCTGGAATAACAAAAAAGAACAGCTGGACTCAAGAGTTTCACTTAAATCCAAAAGATTTTGTCATTAATATTAATACAGCAAAATCTGCTTAACTTGTAAGAGAAATCCATTGTCAAAGAGGAGAAGCACAGGGTACATACTGAACATTCAGGTAGGACTTTTTTACATTCCTTCAGAGGTTTGAGTGTAGAGGAGGAACTCGCAGAAATGCCACTCGGACTCTGAAAGCCTTTTTCAATAGCACAAACCAAGATACTGCGTAAAAAACTTATAACTTTGAATATGAAAGAATTATCAGTCTTTCTGTGGCCCTTGAAGGTTTTTAGAAGGAGCACATGAAAGAACAATAGCACAGAGCCCTAAGCACAAACACTTTGCCACACATTTGACCTACAAGATTTTCGAGGCAGTTTTAAGTTATAATCACCATTAGACTTGTTTATATTTTTAAAGTACTTTAGATCCTATTATTAATTAAAAAGGTTTTCTAACTTCACACCTGGGATAGATGCAATGCTTCTTTTCCACACATCTCTGTTTGAAATTTTCTCTAGGGCTAAAACTGTCTAGGCAAGGCAAGATCATGAAAATTCATCACTTTATGGATGGCTCTAATAAGGTTTTTTTTCTTCTAAATAGTCAGCACCTTCCGCCATGATCAAAAAGTAAAATCAACTCTGCTACACATTTCTGTTTCATTATTTTCCATATAATTTATTCTTAGAACAACATTTAGGCTTTAATTTTAATTGGAGTTCCTCTCCTTCCTTAACAGGGTTTTCCAGACCAAAAGCTGACAGCATTTTCAAACAACTTCTGTAATTCTGTAATTTGACAAACAACTGCTGTAATTATGTCTTTAGCCTCTAAGTACTGAAGTCATGAGATGGAAACCTGCCTAATTCTGTTAAAATAATACTGTGGGGCTTCAGGACAAATATTAGCCCAATGTGAAGAAATCTTAACTGCAGGAAATTCTTCCACATACTTTCCATGGATCTACAAACCAGATTGATTATTCATGCTGACTGCACCAGAAAAGGCTGGGCACAATTTGCACGATTTGATTTTTTTTTCTTTAACGTATTAAGCAGCGTTTCAATCAACATCCATCTGATCAGCAGCACTAGGAGCTCCCAGCACCTCCAGTGATGATTTCATTGATGCTGCAGCAGAACTTTCATAATGGTTTACTCTGGTTTTAAAGAAACATCAAAGCTCCATGACACCAGCTCTCCCTGACAGCTCACGCAGAACAAAAATTACAGTTCAGTTGTGCATATCCAAATATAATCTGCCTAAGGGTGAACAGTTTGTAAATCAAATAATTTGATTGAGGGTACATGCTTTTATTGTGCAGAATACAGACTTCCCATTCAATTTACCAGGTTTTGTTCCACAGAGGAGCAGACACTCACTGTTCCTTCAGCTGAGATGCCACTGAGCTGTGGAACTCATTAACAGCAGCGAGTAACAAACTAATCAAAAAGCAGAGAATCTGCCAGCCCAGGTAGAATAGGAACCCAAATTTACACCTGACAAAAGGAGTAATTAGCGAGCTTAAAGACAACAGGAAATATCAGATGGGGCACAGAAGGCATTAATAATTGATACACCAGAACTCTTTGTTATTCCCTTAGAGGGTTTCATTGTTATAACTGTTAAAGTGCATTTCTTATTAGATTACCCACTAAAAAAAGAAATTAAAAGCATCTTGCCTATAACTATTCCAAAATGCTCACCATTTTTTTTTTTGTTTCCCCCCTCCCCAAGACTCAGCCTGAAAAGTTTGATCCATCACCTGCCAACGGCAGCACAGCTCCCAACAGCTGTTTACAAATCAGGAACTGAACTATTTCTGGTGTCTCCATTTTCACTTACCATCATCGTTGTTTTGCTTTAAGTGGTTTATCATAAATTCAATGGGATCATCAGGCTTATGAATTAATAGCTCTTCAAGCATGTTCTGGAAATAAATAGGACAAAGTCAGAGGAAAATTTAACGCAGCTCTGCAGTCGTGATATCTTGCATTTTTACAGCAATGTTACAGTGAGGATCCTAAACAGCTTGTAAATGCTTATTTATTTTCTTTCACAGACAAAAGTGAGACTTCAGAACCTATTTTAGATGCTGAAAAACTAATGATGGCCAGAAAACTGCCAGTAAAAAAACCCCAACCTATTTGCTTCAGCTTATTTATGGCACATATGGACACCAGAAAGGTTTGGCTCAAGCAGCCTGGGATCAAAAATGGTTGAGGCAGCACTTACATAAAAACCATACAATGAGTTTGAAAATCAGAGTTAACTTGAATTTGTGTCTCTGCAGGGCAAGATGAGCCTTCTCTAGCACATTCCCACAAGTTTCTGACTAGCCCAGAGGAGTGCAGAATGGGCAAGAGCTGTGGAAAACGTAACCCACAGAAATGGCACATTTCACACCTGTACCAGCCTTGGCTCCTGCATGAAAAGGAGTGGGGAAAAAATAAAAGAAAAAAAAGGCTTAAAGCCTTGCCTTGAATGTCTGTTTTGGAGCGCATTTTCATGTTGAACCCTTCAGGTTATACAGGGCCTTGTTTCAGCTCCCACCCGTAGCAGTGGGGTTTTCCACTGGTTTCAGGGAGGATTTGGGCTTTACAGGCAGAAAAAAGAACAACCCTGAGAAATCCATACATTTCCTAGGAAGACATTTCAGCCCAGCCACGAGTCCTGTAATTAAAACTAAACATCAAACAGAACTAATGCTCTAATTCAGACAAGCTGCAGAAATGCTCACGCTGGAAGAGGCATTTCTAACAGCAGCCATAACACTTTTATATTGGCAAGTAAATTCCATAAAGTCCATCTAGTCCATAAAATTTTATATCCTCACCACGGATTGTCTCCTATTAGAGTGGCCTATTTTCCATTTCTACTTCATCCACTTCATTAGAATAATTAAAACACTCAGTTTTGTTTATAAACTGGTGATCGTGCAAGTTCTGATGCATCAAGGTCTGGGTAACACAGAGCATAAAAGATGAAAATTGTATTTTTATTGGAAGTTCATTTAAAAATTATTACTTTTCAGCAACATTTATTTAAACTAAACAATCTGGTCTCTGCACTACACTTACCAGCACCTTTATAAATAACAAATCAAAGAAAAACTGGGTTTATTATAATTAAAAAACGTTCAGGCTGACAGTGATTGACACTGGCACTGTTTCTTGCCCAAACCCTTTTATTTATCCAATTCTGCTAAACTCAGGTTAATTTCAAACGAGTTGTTCTGTTAATCTCTGGGGGAGGGTTATATTTTGGGTCTCGAGTAGTTTTTACATTTTGTGTTTTGTAAATGTTTTAGCACAACAACTTCAAGCTGTTTGTATCATTATTTTGCTCCAACACAACTAAAGCACAAAAATACCACCCTGAGTAAATCCCACAAACACTTTATATAATATGGGTCCCTGCAGCTGCAATCAAAGCCTCGTGGCTTGCAAAACACAGTACTTCATTAAAAAAACAAAACAAAACACAAATATTATGCCGCACAAGTCATAATAAACAGAGAAAAAAAAATATAGCACCAAAAAAAAAAAAAAGGAAAAGAAATAAACATGTGTGCACATCTGAGCGAGCTCTGAGCAAGTAAAAATGACTTTTAACAGAGTTAAGAGCAGCACACAGGGAATGCTCTCCAGCAAGTTTTCCTATCGGAACAGCACCAGGGTATTTAGCCATTCACACAAACCTGCCCATGCACGACACGAGGGCTTTTCCCGAACTTCAGAACAAAACCCACCCTTCGCTAAACCGAGGAAACCAGCCTTGCCAGGTACCGAAATCACAACGACGCCACAAGGGCACTTTTCTCGCTTTATTTCGGACACCTCGCCGAAAAGGCACAGCAGGGACGCGGGGGGAAGGGCTTTAACCGGGGGATGAGCAGCCGGCGGCGACACCCACGGCAAAACCTTCACCGCCTCCTGCCCGCACCCGATTTATCCCGTCCCCCTTCCTCCTCTCCTCATCCTGCCTCGCCTTCCACCGACTCCGTTCTTCCATGGGCTGCAACTTTCTTCCGCAAATCAAATTGCACGCATGAGCCGCAGCAGCGGCCGATTAAAATAATTAATTAGGAGAGCCCACGGCCGCGTCGCTCACGCGGACACCCGCCCATCACCTTCCACACGAGGCCGCCCCGGTGTCCCTCCCCGCCTCCCCCGTCCCTGCCCGGCCTGCCCGCGCGGCGGAGGGGCCGGCGGGGTGCCCCCGTTCACCTGCAGGAGCTGGAAGAGGCCCCGCTCCTCCGCGTAGGCGCCCGCGGGCGGCGGCCACGGCCGGGCCGCGTCCTCCGTGGCCGCCTCCGCCATGGCCGCCCCTAGCAACGGGACGCGTTGCTAAGGAGACGTCATCACCGCGCGACGGAGAACGGCCTGGCGCCGCACGGGGGCGTGGCCAGCGCCTCGTTCACTGCAGCGGGAATGGGGCAACGTCATCGAGCTGCGACGGTTGCCAGGGAGACGGCGGCGCGG
Source organism: Anomalospiza imberbis (assembly GCF_031753505.1). Classification (NCBI taxonomy): domain Eukaryota; kingdom Metazoa; phylum Chordata; class Aves; order Passeriformes; family Viduidae; genus Anomalospiza; species Anomalospiza imberbis. The sequence goes on along the minus strand of NC_089701.1, from coordinate 4,023,781 downwards.
TTGCCGCGGCAACGGCGGGGCCGAGGGCCCGCGGCCCGCGCTGTCCGCCCGCTCATCCCGCCCGGCCCGGCCGCTCCGCCAGCCCGGCCCCTCCCGGGGAGCTGCCGCACCGCCGCCGCCCGACCACCGGCCGGTAGGAGCCGCAGGGCTCGCCGGGGCGGGGGCGGGGCGGCGACACCCGCCCGCAGCGCGGGGGCCCGGCCGCGCGAACGGGCCGGGGGGTCCGGCGGGCCGGGCTGCGGGCGAGGCCGCCCCGGGAGCTTCGGATCTTTCCGCAGGGAATCCGTTCCGTGAGCCACGAGCGCTACGTGCGCGGCCGGCCCCAGTCCCCGGCAGAGTTCGGAGGGCGCCGGGGCGATGGTTCTACAGCCCTGAGAGACGCCCCGGCCCCGCCGCAGCCTGCGGCTGAGGCATTGCCGCGTTCCCTTTGCAGCAGCCCCAGCAGGGTTGGTGACATCACATTGTCAGCGCTCCCCTCCGCGCTCTCGGCTCTTTGTGCAGCAGCATCGCCAGCGCACTGACTACTGCCTGGGGCTCCGGGACTGCAGGGCTGCCACGCAACAGAGCTCCCCTTTTTAATTTTTTTTTTTTTTTTTTTTTTTTTTGGTGAGTTTTCCACTAACCTACACAATTCCAGCTCAGGCGAGATGGAGAATTGCATCCTTTCTAAAAAGCAGCTTCCTTTCTCTCCTTTAGACCCCAGACCCAGCAATAAGTAAACATGAATGAGGTGGTGGAGACCCTCATTCCATTCATGCACTGGGACTGCCCTGGGGCTCCGGGACTGCAGGGCTGCCACGCAACAGAGCTCCCCTTTTTAATTTTTTTTTTTTTTTTTTGGTGAGTTTTCCACTAACCTACACAATTCCAGCTCAGGCGAGATGGAGAATTGCATCCTTTCTAAAAAGCAGCTTCCTTTCTCTCCTTTAGACCCCAGACCCAGCAATAAGTAAACATGAATGAGGTGGTGGAGACCCTGAGAAAGATCGAGGAGAAATACAAGCTCTTCCAGCAGCAGCAGTTCACGTTTATCAGAGCTCTGGAGCGCACCCGGGAGGAAGCCCACGATTTGATCAGACCTGTGTCATCCATTGTCCAGGTACAAATCCCTCGGCACAAAGAGCTCCCTGCCCGTGACACCCCCAGGACAGCACGGGGTGGCTCCTGGGGCCACTTCAGGCCTGGAGAAATGGTTTTACTGAAGGCAAGGTGGACAAAAAGTCCCTAGGAAGGTTTGTGTGTGGCTGAAGGGGTGGGGAGAGAGGCACCTGTGTGGGGGCCTCCCGTTGTCTCCGAAGGAATCTCGTGGCTGAGCAGCACTTTCTGCTTTAGCTGAACTCTGCTGAGGCCCAGCCAGAAACACAGGCTACACGAAAACAATCAAACCAAGCCTCCTTCCCCAGCCACGCGTGGAATCTGTAATCCTCAGCTTGTAGGAAGCAGCATGCCTGGCTCTTCCCCCTGGTATTGGTGCTGCTGTATCTTTCTATAGTGCTTATTAAAAATAATGGCTGAGTTACACAGAAAGGACGATGGATTGAGGGCTGAGAGTCCCATGTGGGCAAGGGGTTTGCTGGGCTGCTAACTGAATTGTCTTGGAATTTTTATAGCATGGTGTACTGAAAAGTAGAACTTTGACCACCTGGAGACACAGTGGGAGGAACAATCTAAATAAAATCAGAAGTGTGGATTTGAGAGAGCAGAACCTGGGCCCAAAACCCAGATGGATGCCAAAGGCAGAGTGAAAGCCAGGCTGCTGTCAGGATTAGGACACACAATGATCTGGTTGTCTTTTCCAAGGGCTGCCTCTCCCTAACAGAAGGGCTTTGCTCATTCTTGCAGAGGATTGTGACAGACATTGCACTGAGCCGTTTCATCCCACTGAGACGTTCCCATCCTGCTGTTTTTAGAAGCACTGGTATTTCCCCTTGTGCAGGTGCAGTGCTACAAGGACCACCACTGCCACAACTCCACAGACAGGCGTATCCTCAACATGTTCATCTCCATCTGCAACGACCTCCGCTGCCTCTGCCACAGGATGGAAACGGTGCATCCTGGGGACAGCGTCACCAAGGGCCTTTTGGAGAAGTGCAAAGTCCTCCTTAACGACAGCAACGACCTCAGTGCCCTTCGAGCCACGTAGGTGCCTCCCCAGCTCAGCCCAGCTCCTGGCATTTGGCTGTCGCTGCTGGGGCTGGCACTGCACATTCACCCCTGGCTTCTCCAGCAGTTCTGTCACAGCCCCTTCCTGGCTGTGGTGAGGGTAGAAGGTGCTGCCCAGCTTCCTGTGCCAGCTCTTGGGAACACTGCCAGTGTCCCTCCACAAAAAGAGTGCTGCTTTGTTTGTCCATCCTTTCTCTGGGCCGTGGCAGGGCAGGTGAGCGCCCTGAGGTCCGTGCAGTGCTCAGGCAGGTTCCCTGCTCCTTCCTTCTGCTGCTCCTCTGCTCTGAGCTCATTTCTGCAGGGCAAGTGTCTGTGAGTCCTCTCCAAGACTCCAGATCTGTGCCAGGGTGGTTTTTGGCAGGACTCCCTTACCCATGTACATTTCTATCTGTGCTTTTCCGTTTTTGGGCAATGGCTGCCTGTGCACTCCTGCTCTCCCTTGGGCTCTGAGGATGGCTCCCTGGGTTGCAGTGCTGGGGCTCCTCTGCCAATTGTTTCCCTCTGTCCCACAGCTACCCCCACGGTGTTGTGAACTACCTGAGCTTGGAAGAAGCAAGGCATCGCTATGGAGGGGTGGTGAGCATCCTCCCCATCGTTATAGACAGCATGAGGGAATGGATCACCCACTCCAAGAGGCACCTGCTGTATATTGTGAGTCGTGGATGTGCCCCATGCAAGAAGGAGACACCCCCTTCCCAAACAGCACCTGCAGCTCAGACCTCCAGCAGTAACAAAAATACTGTACAATTGCAGGAAAAAGATTTCCAGAAATTCCTGGCTGCAAATCAACGTCCACAACAAAAGGCTCCCTGGAGGCCACCAGGCAAACACCCCTATTAAAGGATCAAAGCTCCTGCATCATCTGCTGACCACCTTTAAGCACCTGGCTGATCAAATACAGTGCAATGAACACTAGAGATCCATCCTGAGCCCACTTTCTGCAGCCAGCCCAGGACACATGCATTCACTCTCCCTTGCTGATATTGCCACTCTGCTCCTCACATCCCCACAGAAGCAGCTGCTGCTACAGCTGGTCCTTGGGGCCAGCACTGCAATGGGAGCAGGGATCAGTCAGGACTCACCAGATTCTAATCTCTCAGACATGAATCTTGGACAAGTCATTTGAAAGAGGATTTTACATTTTCTCAGCCTTTTTTCTGAGGAACATCCCCTCTCAGCCCAGGCAGGGGGTGAAGAAGCTGCCTGTCTGAGGGATGGGCTGCAGAGCAGCAAAGGCCTGGCATTACAGATTCAGACACGTCTTTGACGTTTAGACTTGTCTCTAAAACTCCCTCACACCCACAGAAATAGTTTGGTTAGCTGGAGCACAGAATCCCTGTTTACAGGACACTTAGGAGGTTTCCCATACCTGCCACTGGCTACAGAGGCCAGTGTTCTTTAGCTGCTCTGCTGCAGCCTCCTGCAGCTCCTCACACCACAACACATCTCCCCTTACCCCTGTTGACTCCTGTGCTCTCGGAGCTGGAGATGTAAAGGAGAGCAGAGTTCGTTTTGCCCTTAGTTTGTGTGTACTGACAACAGCCAAACAAAACACCCCTGTGCTCCTCAGACTTCCACAAAATAAAAGCCATTTCCAGTCCATGTGATCCATGGGAATGTGGTGGGAGCATCATGCTCAGATGGTTCCTGTTCAAATTGCAGATTAAACTGCCTGTGCTTTCCCTGCTTCAAGGCAAGGTTAGCATTACATTAGGCCACATGTCCCACCTAAGGGGCAGGCCCACAATGGCCCTGGGGCTCAAAATATGGAGCATGAGGTCAGCATGTCTCAGACCCTACAGCCTTTTCTAAATAAGCGTCCTCCCCATGACTGCTCTTGTCCCCTCCCACAGGCAAACTACCTCCTGCTGGAACACACTCCTGAACAATTTCCCCTTGCATACCAGGCTCAGTTTGCTGTGAGAAAGCTTTTACCTTAAAAATCACCAGGTTTTGGTAACAAGCAGCTAAAAACAGAAGGAAGAATTAATACAGAGGAGGGGGCACAGGAAGGAATGACAGCTCAGATGAAATGGAAAGTATTTCCAGGAGCATTTTTATTCCTCACATAACCCCATGCTGATTTGCACTTTTTTCCTTTGCCCTATCCACTTGCACTGCAATGCACCCACCCAGTCTGGAGTAGAGCCCTATTTTTAGGGAGATTTGATCCAACTGAACTGAACCTTGGTGAACTCAAAATGGTAACAGAGGGTCACAGAGAGACTCCTGGGCACTACTGGGGCCACAGCCAGTGGAACGTCACTGTCACCCTCTCTGGCTTCACTTGAGATCCCTGGTGCAGAGGCAGCTTCAGGCTGAAAAATCCAAGTTGTGGCAGCTGCCCCGTTGTGCTCCATGGTGCAGACAAGTGTCCAGTGACAGTTGCTGTCTTGGAAATGTTTTCAGGACAAGCTTCTAAGACTGAACGATGACAAGTGCTGGGGACACAAGAGATGTGTCCCAGATCTTGTTTCCAACCTTCTTGGCCCTGTCCTATGGTTTAAATTTGAACACACAGGCTGTGAGGAGACCAAAATTATTCTCCAGTTTGTAGCTCACTTTCAGCTTCCAGGGATGAGCACAGCACAAATGGTTTGTCAGAACAGTCCTAACAAAGCCAGTCCACCACTGCTGCTGAAAACCCCAGTGCAGTTGTCATTTTGCACTTGACCAAGGTGATACACACAAAAAAGTTCCCAAATTTTAATAATAGGATTCATACATGCAAGAAACAGTTCCTAAATCTTAATAATAATTTCTAGCCTAGCCCTATCCTTTCAGTGTCATGCAGCCAAAATTTTAAGATCCAAGCAGAAAAATGAGTGCATAAAACTTGCAGTCTGAGGTTTGATAATGACAAGACCAGAATCTGTTGGAAGACTGCAAAGTTAAGTCTCACAAAAACATCCAGACAAATTACTTAATTTCCATACAAGTTTTCCTCTTCTAGAGTGGATGGACACTTCAAAAGACAAAAAGATACAGCAAGAATTGTTTTCCTCAACTACAAATCAAGCTGTTTGAAGAATTTACATAAACAGGATGTAAATGCCAAACACAAAAGTGCAATAAAGTTTTACTTTAGCCTCAGTGAGCAAAAAATTGCAAGATACACACTGAGAAACCAGGCAGGGCACCAGCCTGACTTTCCTACAGATCTGTCAGTTAGTCCAGGAAATAAGTGCTGCTTTTTTGTTCAAAGGCTGTAATAGACACATGGGCTGGTAATATATGACATCAACAGAATCCTGGCATCTGTATGAATTATCTCTGTGCTCCCCTCGATTCAGCTAGGGGTCAAATCAGGCTTTTGTCAAACTGAGGAACCTGATGTGGGTGTCCCCACTCACTGCAGGGTGTTGGACTGGATGAGCTTTAAACGTTCCTTCCAACCTAAACAATTCTGTGAGAAACCATTCTGTATGTTCAGTATGTGATTCCAGCCTCTCACACACCGAGAGGACAAGACATAGCTCAGACCCCGAGAAGTTAAGATGAAGTGTCAGGAATGGTGGTGGGCTTTGGAGGGAACCAGAAGGGTCGATTCCAGGGAGAGCAAACTCAGCATCCCAGAGATGCCGAGGAAGCTGATGCGGATGAAGGGATGGGCTTGGCAGGGCCTCTAGCGGCCGCCTCCTAGCAGTGTCCAAACCTCTCACCAGCAACTTTTAAACAGCTCCAACAACCCTGCTGTCCCCCAGTCCTGAATCCACAGGGCCTTTTTAACATTGGTCACAGGTACCCAACCCCTGGGATACAGCCCAGGGCAGCTGTGGGGCCGCCTGCTCCCACTCCCATCCCCTGAGCTGTAATTTCAGAAGAGCCAGAGGCTGTTCCCTGTCACCATCACCCTGTTCCCCACATCATAAACACCCGAGGCAGCAGAAGTTTTCCTGGCAGTCCTGAATTCCCCTGGTGGTAGTGCAGCAGCAGTTTGAGCTTTCAGTCAGATGAGCATCGAGCACAACGAGCAGAGGCAGCTTCACGGAAACCAGGAATAGCATTTGGCAGACAGGAAAGATCAGCCAGCCCAAAACTGGACTGAAAAGACCTTCAGGAAAAAAAGAGCCAAGTCCACAGACACCAAAATCGTGATGACCATAAATCAACTATTTGAACAATCTAATCTAGAAAGCAAAGCCCATGGGAATGCAAACCAGGCTTCCTTTGCAGAGCCCCTGAGTATGAACGGATGGAGCAACTCAACTCCTGTGATTTCCTATTTTGTAACCACTTTTAAAATCCACCGTTGTGCCAGCAGCTAAGTAGTTCCAACAAATCAGGATCAATCAGCACAGATATTTTAATTTCCTGAATTTGAAGTATTTCCTTCCCTAATGTCTCCTGTGTGATTATCACCTATGTTATGAACTGCCAAATGTACTGTTTGGCATTAGTGAGTAAGGAAGGCACTTAATTTTTCTCTTTTTGTACCCCAGTAACACACTTCCATGGGTAATTATTATCTAATGATTTTTTTACACTGGCAAGTGCAGCTTTGCAAAGCCAAGCTTAAGGGATTCCTTATTTTGAACCCATTATGTTTAAGGGCAAGTTAAATTCACTTTGTGCCTTGTTTTCATTTGACTACCCCATGCTGTAGAACTAATCCCAGTGCAGGGGTCCAAACAACTTTCTGTGTCACTGAACTCTAAGATGATGTTTATGATATTTTCTATATAAAATTCTCCATAAACATTAGTTGGCCAAAGCATGTTGACACAGTGTGTCACTTGCACAACTTAGACTCTTGCCTGTGTTGCTCATATTTAAGAATTATACTTAGCCCTTAATGGGAATGCTGAGGCTTGTGTATGGATTACTAAACTGCTTTGAGCAATCTTTTAAATATTCATTTATTTCAAGAAGAGAAGAAAAAAAACCACAAACAAAAACTAATGAAAGACCAGAACCAGTGAGAAAGTGTCAGTCTGGGGAAAAAAGCAAAACAAGAGAACCTTACCTCACTAGAACAAAGTGGCCCCAAAATTCCTCATGATCTGTGGAAATGTCCTCGTGTATGCACTGTATGGAAGGGAACAGCACAGACAGAGCCAACTCCTGACAGCAGCCCCAGCTTTGCAAACAAGGCTCTGACATTTCCAGCTATTAATTTCTCTAATCACTGTGCAGTCCTGGCCTGCAGGAGCAAGGCCATGCAGAAGCTCACCCGCAGACTTGCAGCACTGAACTGTTTGCAGTTCATTTATGGATTATAGTGGAACATTCTTGGTGAGTCTGTTTGTCAGAGAAGAAAAAAAGGCTTTGGCTCCATGCAGAAAAATGAACTTCTAATGGTGAATCCTGTGCAAAGGGGCAGCAGCCCTGACCTGCTCTGGACTGTCCCATCTGGGAAGATGTTTGGACACTGAACTCCCTTCCATGTGTTTGATCCCAAAAGCATCTGGCAGGGAATTTAACACAGAGTAGTGCAAAACAATACATTTTATTTGTTCACAGTTAAACACAAGCAACTGCCTTGACATTTTAGAACATTCTAATAAGGACAGCAAAACCTCCTTTTGGTTTAAATTCTCTTTAGCTTACGATTGTACCATTTCCTTGTATTTCATATTTATGGCATTTAATGTGGATTGTTTAACATGCTTACAAAGAGCGAGGCAGGGAACAGATTAACTTGACAAAGACAGCAATTTTAGATTTAACTAAAAGCAGTCAGTTAAAAAAATCTGTTTCCACTTCACTGATGGGACCCCTTCAAACAAACTGCAAGTTAACTACATACAGCAGATCCATGATTTTTAGACTTAGGAAAGAATATTGAAAAATTTGTTCCTCCATAATCTTTGTGGTCCATAAACAAACCTAAAGTGGTTTCCATTACTATCCTGGTGCTAAAATCCTGTTTAAAAGAAGAAAAAAAGCCACCTTATCAAAGAGCTTGTGTTGCTGCCAGGGCATTTTTGTGACTGACACAAAACCTGCCTCTCCTGGGAATGCCAGACCCGGGCTCGGCAGAGCAGGATGGGAACGAGCTCCATCAACATTCCCAGCTGAGCTGGCCCATCAGGCCCTTTGTGTGCAAACCGTTCAGTCCCCGGGCTGGGATCCAGTGGGGAAGGGGCAGGAAAGCTCCAAATCTTACCGAAACACGCGCTACCACGTTTGCTACCACTACGTCTGAGAAAGCCTAAAGACGCCGACAAAACCAGGCTGCCACTTACAACCAACTCTCTACTCTCTACTCCATGCAGAGTCAGCTTTGACACAACCACTGAAGTTCACCTCTACTCTCAGAGTTCGGACTGACCAACTGAAAGGACACGGAGAATAATTTAAGACAGGCAGAAATGTATTCAGACCTTGGAGCTCCGGAGGAGGCGGGAATGGGAGGACGAGCCCTGTCAGGAATGAATTGAGCTGCTCTGACAGCCTCGTTCCCACCCGGGCTAAGAAGGGATTTGAACTACAAATGCAAGTGTGCTTGGACTTGATTTCTGTGTGAGGTGGTTCTTAAACAGCAGCTGCCACCCACAGAATGTTTAGGAGAAGAGGCCACGAGTGATGCAGGGGAACTGTGAAGCCTGAACCATCTGAGGACACCTGGACCCAGCCACGTGGAACATTTAAAACAAGCACTGCCTTCCTAACAGCAGGCCCTGTTCTGACACGAAGGAGATTGAGTCTGACCACTGGCAAGCCCTGATCCCACAATCCTCCTTCACAGAAGGCTCATAATTGACTTAAAACATGATTAACACCAAAAGGCTTCACGCCAGGATTCTGATTTCAGTGTGAGCAGGATTCCTCCTCAGCCTTGTCATCTAAGGAAGTAGGGTGAAGGGGAGAGACCTAGAGCCAAACTGATACTGCTGAACTCAAAAATGTGCTGCAATCTGAGTAGGAGAGCACGCACATGTTCTCCAAGTCAAGCCTGAAAAGGCATTGTCAGGAAGAATGAAGCCAATTTCTTGGACTCAAAACATGGTGGTCTTGTTCAAACCAGAAACAAATGAAGGAGGGTGAGGCAGCACATTTCCCTGATTAGAGAAGCAAATCCTCCTCTGCAGATCTTCATAAGCTTGGAATTCTACCCCCATGTTCTGCATCCTCTCCCTACTTGAGTAAAGCTTCCTCTTCCCTCTTCTCCCACCCCAACTGCTTTCTCATACGAACCAGTGTGAGGTCAATCAGGCAAACATTTCAAACACCAAGAAGATCTGAAGCTGGTGTTTTAACAAGTCTTCAGCATTTACGGTCTCTTCTGCATTACAAGCTCCAGTTCCTTTTTGTCTGTTCAAATGTAACTTCCCAGGAAATGTTAAGGACAATATAAACAATGATCATGAATTAGGGTGAATGAATCATTTTGCAGAGGTACAATGTTCTTTAAATGTTTGGGTATTCAATCAGACTCCAACTTAATGAAGGTTGGGCTCTGAGGGATGTGGGGCAGTGGACAGGCAAAAACAGAGAATGCACTGGAAATCCTAGTGCTGCTTCTTTCCAGGATGAAAGGAACCGAAGTCACCTGGACGTGCAGCACAACCAACTGCTCTAAATGGGGAGCTTGCAAAGAAATACAAAGCATTCAGAGTAAACTCACAAATGTTAATTTGGCCTCATATTGCACTCAAGTTCATAAACGCAGCCACTCAACTGGGGGCAGGGAGAAAGGGAAAAAAATACTTGCAAATGCTAACAGTTGTCCCTTCAAATTAGTACACGCTGCTAAGGATTGAATTTGAGAAAGAAGCAAGAGTTAGGCTGGGCATTTTCAATTCCAGACCCAAAAATCCACTTTGCATTCATTCAGCAGCCTCCTTCGTTCCTGGCCATCGATCCTGCTCCGCTGCATGAGCCACTGCTCAGACCAAAGAAACATAAAAGCTTTTAGTTAAACTTGCACTCACGCCTCCTGTTCTATGCCAAGAATATGAAAATAACACTGATTGACTATCTTCCTCTTTAACTGTGGTCATGATGAGTTTCATTGTAGTCCATGATATGAAGCTGTCCAACACTGCTTTCCTGGAGCTTAGGTGAGAGGTTTTCGGGGCTTGGAAGGACCTTTGACTCCATGCTTGGATCTTTACATAGTTCAGTCTTGAGGGCATCAGACAGCCTGTTGATGGTGACCCCCTCCTCATCACACTGGCTCTCACTCTTGTTGCGAAATAATTCTCGTGCCTTCATTCCAAGGAAGCTCTTGGAGCTGGGGAGTGAACCTACAGTCAGTGGGACAGTAGTTGAGGGCTCCAGCAACATGGATGTCTCCCAACGACTGCTCAGCCTCTGGTTCTGGGGTTTTTCTGGGGTGGAGAGCTCGCTGCTGCTGCCCCCCTTACTGCTACTGCTGCCTCGGTTGCTGGGAGGTTTGGTCTCTCCATTTCTACCCACTGTTTCTTCACTGTGTCCTGCTGTATCTTCATTACCACATTCCAGCCTGCTTGGGGAAGAGAGAGAGGACACAGTGTCAAAGAAATCACAGTAATTAAACAGTGGAGGGGGAAATGCTGGCCAGGACAGATTACTTTGATTACTTTCCCTTTCTGCCTCTGGCTATGTACTTCAGCAGGTTTCCTTTCACAGTTCTGGGGCAAAGCAAGAGAGACAGGGGGTAACCAGATGTGCCACACACTTAGCTTTGCAACATCTACTGTTTTTAAGTCCAAAACTGACAATAATCCCACAGGGGTCCTGCAGATTTCACACCACCAGCCTCACCTTTCTTCTGCTGCTTCAGCTGCTTCTGTTTTATCGTCTTCAAGTTTTTTCAGTAGGCTGTTCTTCTCCAGTCGCCCAAACAGATCCAAGATCTCCAGCTCAAATGCCTGGGTGATTTTTTTCTGGGCCTTGTACCTGCTTTCTACTGCCTGCAGCTGACCCCTGAGAAAGAGAGAAACCACAATGTCCAAAATCTCCAGATTCTGCCTCAGCTGTGACAGTACATCTGTCAAAGCACAGCTAAAATGTTACATAGGAAGCCCCTACCTTGCTTGGATTTTAACATCTTCCAGGTATTTCTTTTGCTCCAGGAAGAGGTGGTCCTTTTTTGCAAGCTGAGATTCCAGTTCAGCTATCCTTTTCTGGGAAGCATCGAGCCTTTGGCTTTGCTGCTGAACACACAACTTTGCTTTCTCCAGTTCTTTCCGATAAGCAGCGTGCAACATTTCAACCTCCTCGAAGCAAACAACACAATGGTAAAGTCTAATTTGATCCTGTGTTATTTTTATTGGTGTTTAGACATGTTTCTGATCTTATAAATAGGCACATTTTAAAGCAAGCCAGAATAAAAGCAGCATTTCTAAAAACAGATATAGAAAACCAGCCCTGCTGAGGGTGTAGACTATTAAAATAACTATACATCACTGGAATTTATTAGCACATTAATGTTCCTTATGAAAACCTCTTTTCATCAAAGCACTCTTGCCAGTTCTGCACTGGATTAGAGTAGACAAACTCTATTTTAAATCCATTTTTCCAACACGACCTTCATTAAATACCAGTTGAAGACTTTTTTCAGTGTATTATTCACCTTCTTTAATTACGTGCTCTCACGCAGGAACAGTTATATTGTTGTGCAATTGACTTGCTTCTAATTAGAAGAAGGTTTCTTTGAAGTCAGGAAGTAAAACCATATGAACAACAGAAGTTTCAGTGAAGTTACTGTTAACTTTTAAAAGGAAAATGACTGAGTGGGAAGGCTTAGATGCTCATTTTGAAGTAACACCTCACCAAAACCTGTAAAATCCTCGTTAGGATCTTTCCACAAATTCTGGCACTACTACCCTGCATTATTTTACCAACAATCTGCTGTCAGTCTCATTTGAGCACAGTGCAGTCTTGGCTTTTGGAAAAGAAATTGCTAAGAATTTACATCAGTTGGCTAAAACAGACCCCAGGTGTACCCCAACAACCCCTTCTTAACTTTCAGAAGGGCCACTGAAGATATTCCTCAAACCCACAGGGCACAAAACATCTGAACAGAAGATCAAACATACAATCAAATCCCTGAAAATCAATTTCACAACAAAGAGTCTATTAAGTTACAAAGCCTTTCCTTCTGAACTCAGGGCTGGGAACTGCTGGATGATGACCTCAAGGGAAGTCTCCCCAAAAGTCCTCTGCACTGGTACCTTTGTAGTGTCTGTGTGCTTGTGCTGCAGCTGCTCCAGGTACAGCTCATTGACCTCCCCAAGAACCAGCAGCTGCCTGTTCAAGAACTCCATCTGCTGTTGCACTGATTCACTGTTGGAAAGCTGGGAAGGGAAATGGAACAGAACCCAGCATTGGGATGAACAGGTCAGGAGAGTCACAGCTGACAGGCACTGTGTTCACAGGGTATTTTTATGAAGAAGGGAAACAAAGGCTAAAATAAAATGCTTCATAGGTAGTTAAGTGCTAAATTGTTTTCATAAAGAACTTTTCATTTCCATTCAAATTATTATATAAACAGTATCTCTCAGTTGTCAAGATTTAGCAGAGTTTTAATACAAATACATAATGCTCAATCTGCAAACCCCTGCTGTGGAAAAAGCCAAAATAAGAAGTTTCAGAAGCCCTTTAACAGAGTTTAGAGTCTCTTAATTAAAATACATTTTTCTGTGTTGTTTTTGTGTAGTTAGTATCAGACTCTATGGAGCTCAGCACAGGCTTCTTTCAGTCCAAGAAAGAAAAAGCACCTAATGAAAACTATCAGATAAAAAATTATCAGAAAGACACAAAGGGACGCTGAAAACACTGACTTTTCTTACCTTTTGAGAAACTTGGCTAAGCAGCAATTCAGTGTGACACACCTTGTTGTTTGCCTTCTTTAACTCTAACCTCAGATCTGCTATCATGTTCCTGCAGTCTTCCAGCTTGGTCTGTTCAAGTGACAAAAAAAAAATCACTCAGGGTTCTGAAACTTCACTAAGGACAGCAAGAGCACAGAGCTGGGAGGCTGTAAACCCCCAGCACTGGAAATCAAGTTATACTGACCCCTCCAAACCAGCTAAGAACATGCCTTTTCTATTTCCAAGCCGAAGACAGGACAAAACAGAACTATAAAAGGATGATATTAAATTAAGCACTTTCAATTATGCACTGTCTTATTCTGAATCAGGACAATATTTCTAATAAAAATGTGCAGCTTTCTCTCAGGTATTTTATGCCTTGCTACAAAGAAGGTTATTTTTAAAACCATTAAGTAGACAACAAATTTGTTGATGCTTCATACCTGCAATTCCTGGCTCTGGTTGTAGAATTCCTCCCGGTCATGCTGCAGCTGTCGGATCTGGCTGTGAAGCTGAGCCACAATATTATCATGTTCCTCCTGAAACTGGTGGTACCTTGCCTGTTCTTTCTGCAGACTCAGTTTCAAGGCCTGGATCTCCTTTTCCTGCAGTTTCAGCTGATCTTTCTGTTAAGAATCCCACACAAGGCATCAGACAAGACTCCTACTTAGCAGCTAGGTCATCTATGCTCAGCCAAACAAAGCTGTCATTACCAGCATGCAGGAAAATACTTTTCCACACACACACTTTATACAGAGCATGTTCTCAAAGCTGTTGGGGCTTGGCTTGGTTTTGGCTGAAAAGGAGATGAAATGGTGATAAGGGTGGACTGGCTGAAAACTCACAGCCACATTGAATGAGCAATAGTCTATTTTCCACTGCCTCTCATGCTTTCAACAGGGACTTGGGCCTCACAGCTGCAATCTTCTTGGGCCTCATCTTCCAAAACCTACTTGGAAGTTTATTTTTGGCTCTTAGTTAATTATCAGAAGGTGAAACTGTTGATGGAATTAGTTATAAAATGTAAATATATTATGAAACACACCTAAATCTGTACTGAGACATTGTTCAGTGTACTTACATCTTCAAATTCTATCACAGTGAACACCTCTGGAAAACAACACTTGAGTTTCCAAAGCTTTTGCTATTAGTCCTCATCTGAGGAGCAAAAGGACAATACTTTATCAAATATGCAGCAAGGTGTTTAGCCAGGCATTGAACATCCACTCCACTCACAGGGAAGCCTTTACCACTATCCAAAGGCAAGTGCAGGCAGGGGTCAAGCATGAAGGATTCAGCTGCCTGCAGTCAACTACAAACTACTGACATTAATAATGAGAGCGAACTGTGCGCGAGTCACTCCACAAACACCGACTTCAATAAAGCGACAAATGAGGCTTCTTTGTTAATTGAGTGGTACCAAAGACACCAGCCAGGCCAATTAACACTTCTAGCAGCACCAGTGTGTCTCAGCCACTGGTGGAGCTGCGTCCCTGCTCACCATGGCAGCATTGTGCTCCTCCAGAGCCGTGGCTTTGATGACTTTGCGCAGGAGCCGGCGGTTGCGCAGCGCGTGCTGCTGCCTCTTGAAGCGCTCGTACAGCAGCTGGTTGTGCAGCAGAAGCAGCTGGTTCCTCAGGGTGTGAATCTCATCCGAGGGGGGAGAACCTGCAGTGGGACAAAGAAGAGGTTACTGAGCTGCACTCTGCTTTATTTGATCTCCAACACAAAAATCATAAACATTTTCCCCAAAGCAATGGATATATGCCTCAAATGGATTGCTCCTTTGATTAAGAAAAAAAAAAGCCAAGTCACCCTCACCACAGAAGCCTCAGAGCACAAAACTAAGACACAGACACATAAATAAGGAAGAGAAAACATCAGTTTTAGATTGAATGAGCAGTGAGAAGGTGCAAGGATCTGTCAGGTGACCAGCAGCACTCTGAAGCTTAGCAAGGCTGAAATGGTCAAAAGCAGAAGTGTCTAGAATTTTGCACTTTTCAAAGATGAAAAAAGCAGCTCATCTCTCTGGAACACAGCTATTTGCTAAGCAGATAAAACATGACTTAGTGGAGGGCATCATCCTTCTGCAGTATTAGTTAAAAACCCACAAGCAAAAAGTATGCAGGTCATTGTTTAAGCAAGTCTAATAACAGAGGAACAGATTGCCAAAACACGAGAAATTTCCTCACCTCCAAAGTGAGTCCAGTCAGCAGATTTGCTTGGCAGAGACAATCTGAAAAAAGAAAATGCAGCATTAACAGGTAAGTTTAAGTAAAAAAATTGAATATTCACCTCAAAAGAGCTTATAGCCAGGCAAAAGTACAAATAAGGTCAGTTGGTATAAAAAGATTAGGGAGGAACTGTGCAGCTGCTTTTTCAGCACAGCTTAAAATTAAGCCAACACAAAAAAGACTAACAATAAAGTCTGCAAAGTAAGATTTTCAGTCACCTACTTGTTCAGCTCCTTAGTGTGTGCATCTGCTCCTTGCTGAATCAGCCTGTCCAGCACTTCCACGGGAGAAGTTGAGGACATACAGTCTTCATCCTGGGTTCCCTTGGCTTTCTTTAGCAGCTCCTCAGTCTTCTTGCCAACAAAGAGGTAGGCAGTCTTTGGTAATGCAACCTCAAAGAGGTGCTCATAGAGGGGAGGCTGCCCGCTCCCAAACACCACTCTCCTTTGTGCTGGTACTTTACAAGGGCTGGGAGTGAGAATACTCGGCTCCCCAGAGGTTCCTTCCCTGTTCCCAGCAGGGCTTTCCCCAGGGCCTCCACAGGGCTTGTCTATGGGAGTAAACGTTTGTTTGGGTGTTTCCCGTGCACCCTCAGGCCCAGACTTGTCCAGAGATGTTAAAGGCTCAGAGGTCTGACTGTGTCCCTGAACACTGGAGGCTGCTGAGTGGGTCTTCTTCTGAGAGCCTGACAGACTTTCGTTTGTGCGGTAAAACGGGGAGTCAAATCCTCCTCTAGGCACCATGTGTTCAGCGTCGGTGGTGATCTCAGAGATCTCTTTAGATATTGCATCTGAGGAGAGGGGGAGCACCATGATACATCTGGTGTTTCAACAGGACAAACATTTCCTTAGCTAAGATGTAGGTAAGGAGGGCAGACATTACCTTCCTCTCTGTCCTTCTCAGCGCTATCTTCGAACGACAACCCACCTAAAAACTCTGGAAGATCACTTAAGGTTACTGAACTTTTACTACTGGGTATGTCTGAAAAAAAACAGAAGACAGAAAATTAGTTGTACAGGTGCTGTTTCCTCCAGCCTTAGCACAGCACAAAACACAAGTCTTACTGCTGCAAGGTCCTCAGAATAAAAGCTTATCCCTCCTTCAGATGCTTCCTCAGAGGAGGAAGGTATCTGACTCCTGTTCCATTCCACATGGAAAACAGAGATCAGGCAGAGATCAGTCACAGGTCAGTCCTGATCCTAAAATGTAATTCTGTAAACTTAACATTTGCTATTGCACAACCTCTGTGAGGAAGGTTGTGCTGTTTGCAATTTAACCCATTAAATAAATAAAATAAGGTGGCTCCTGTGCACTGTGACTGCTCTACTTCCACATTAGCATTAACCTCCCCTTTAGCTTCTGAGCTGGCTCCACAAGGACACAGCACCTGCCTGAAAAAAGGAAGTTTAGCAATCTGATGTAATATGAACTTGCTAATATGTGGCTACTGATCAAAACTGAGACAGCAGCTGTGGGATACACACTGCAGGACAGAAATCTCATGCCCAGCTCAGTCACAGATCAGGAACTCAGTGAAAAACTTTGCCTGTTCATAACTTTGAATTCAGAATATTCAGATTCCAGTGGTACTATACAACTATACCATGGAAAAACAGCTTTAGATTTCACTATCATCTCCACTTTGAAGATGGTTAAGACTCACAGCACAGAAGTCTCAAATACAGTTCCAAAATCCCTTTCTACAGCTGTCACAGAGGTAGATGACAGAGAATGGAAAATGGAATCTACATTTACCTACTAAAAGTTGAGTTCCTCAACCTACTGATTTCAGTATTCCACAGGACTTAAAAAAAGGTTCAAGTACTGCAATATAATTGTAGATAGAAAACAAAGCTTTTCCAGAGGCCTTTAAGAGGGAGCTATCCTTATGTGCAGCCTTACAGTTTGATCCAGACATGTGATAGATAACTTGCTGAAGCACAATTTAATATACAACTTCCTGCTTCTAATAGTCATCCTCAACAAATCAGCTTTTATAAAAATAGATATCCCTTTTCAGCCTTCAGGTAAAAAAAAGAAATCTCAAGTTGAACATGAATGGTTAAGTAGAAATCAGAGCATCACAAGAAGGTTTTAAGTTGAATCACAGGTCAAGGCAGGATTCTGGAACTACAAAGAACTCAGGGGGAAAAAAAACTGTGGAAAAGTGTTTGGGAATTGGAACAAGTGTCAATAAAAACTGGAGTTGTTTACAATAGATTGTAGAAATGGGGAGAGGAAAATGGAGTTTACCCAATGATTTATCGCTGTTTGTGACATTTTGCTGTCGGTACAGTAAAGGCCTCCCAGAATCTGGTTTGTCCTCCTGGAAAACAAAAGAAACCCAGAACACATTAATTGCCTTAGTTCTCATTGGAAACTGTGCAGTTGGAAGTGGCAATAGTTGTCTACATTTAGAAGAGTTTTTGCAGTAAAATGCAAATTTTTTTATAAACCACCTACTCTGATTTTTCTTTCTCAGTTAAGGTCACTGCATTAAGGCAAGTCAATGAATAATAACCAGATTAGTTCAGCAGAAGAATTTTGTAATACCTTTTTAGGAGGTGTGGCAGCAGCTGAAGGGAGTGAAACATGCACAAAGTCATCTGAAGTGCAGGATGGAGGAGGAGATGTGGCTGGTGTTCCCAAAGGTGTTCCTTTCCCCCCTGCTGAAAAGGAGCACAAGTTCTCTCAGCAGGCTCCCCCTTCCTCCTTTCAGCTGAACATTGTATGTGAAGAATTGTACATTTAAACACCACCTCATAGCATCTACTTCTTAAATCTCTTTCAACTGTTCATCAACACAAAAGTGGAGTTTCCCAGAAGTTGTTTCAGACTTTGGCATTGAATTCACAAATTTCCTCTCAGTTTGCAACAGCACTGCTCTAGGTGAGATACTCAGTTCACAGGAGTAATCACTCAAGCCTATCAAATGGCATGATGTGGCATTCCCATTTAAAAACTGCCAGTAAAATTTACAGCCAGAATTTCCAGTACAACAAACCTTGAAGGCCTAATTCCAAAATGCAGCACGTACCAGGTGTGCCAAAGGCTTTGCTGTAGGGTTGTGGTGCAGACTGGGATGACTCTGATGGGACAATGCCAGGGGATGTCGGTGGCGTGGTCATACCACACACTGCAGAAGGGCTCCAGATGGTGACCTGTGCACAGAGTAAAACACAGCAGAGCTCAGAAAAGGAACATGTGAAGCACCTGGATCCAGGTCTTCACACAGGAAATCAGGCAGAGATTAAATGTGAAATGAACACCACCTTCTGAAGAATTCACAGCACAGCTCAAAACCATGGATTTTTAAGACTGGCACAAGAAAGTATGAAAGTGCAAAGAACAAAAACTTGCCGGGCTTCATCTTCTGCTTTACCTGCTGTGGCTCAGCTGACAGCCTCGTGGACTGTGGGCTCAGAATCTGAGGTAGCTGCCCTGACATTTGTGATAGTGTTAGCCGAGGAGTGGAGTATGGGGTAGAAGTCCCTGAAAGTTAAATAAAAGAGAAAATCAAAATTCCAAAGCATCCAACACATCAAATACAAACCCATGATTCTTCTGGCTAGGACTTAAAAGGCTTTTAATCAAAGCATTTCAAATCCATTCAACATACACATTTGTAGCTAGAGATTTTTCTTCCAGCCCAAGAAAATATCTATTGAGTACATTATACTACAGCTTTTTTTTTTCTTTTTTGGTTGTTTTGGGGGGGGTAGGGAGGACAGAGGATGAAGAGACAATGTTGAGAACATGCTGTGTGTCTGCATATAGAAAATATACCTATGTATTTATTTTTTTAATGATGGTTTATTTCCTGGTGCCTAAGAATCAAACTTTAAATGGGATAAATTAGTGAGATGGGCTTTTTTGCTCTAGGGCCAGTTCTTCTCCAGCAATTGGGTATTGATTAGCCATCAGGCAGGTCTTACCATAGCTGCTCTGTGTGTCAATGTAAGAGCTGGCACTGGGGTCAGTTTGATGATGTTTTAAGCTTGTGCAGAGTTTCCGAGACACAGAGTAATAACCATCTTCATAGGAGGCTTCTGCAGGGTCCAGGGAGATTTTGGCACATTCTATCACAACATCATGAGTTTCTAGCCTTTTCCACCTGCAGACAGTTTTTGGATCCAAAAGAGTAAGTTAGTCAATTATTGTTAAAAACAAGAGTTCCTGGAGATAGGAGGAATTGGCTTGTAGGATGGCTCATTTGTTCCAGGCAGCTTTGCATGCTCCCAGCCAAACTGGAACAAGGCACCAGACAGAAATTGCAACCAGATGACTTGTGAGAGGGGGTCTCAAAGAGGAGACAAACAGCTTTGACACAGAGATCCATAAAGGTCTGCCATGGAGCACTCTGGAAAGGAGGAACAGCATACGAAGACTTGGTTGATCCTGAGCTTCAGCAGCTGTAGAAATCAACTCAACTACGCTCAGATGTTGGTAGTCAAAATTTAGACATGCCAGCAGTGAGGGAATCTTTATTATTTAAGCAAACACTGTCTGCAATGCCAGTTTCAGATCTGTGTTTTTCCTCCCAAGTTTGGGGAATGTTTTTTACTATTACCACCTCCTCCATCCTGAGAACTACTTCTCACTAAATTAAACAGCCAGATTAGATCTGCCCAATATTTCAGGGGATGGAAGTTCACTGTAAAGAAGAGAAAGCCCAGAAGGCTGTCTATGAAAGGCTGGGTTGCTTTGGAAAGTAAAATACTCTCTGTCCAAGATACCAAAAGAGAAGGCTTCCACTGGAAGGTTTGTGCCAATTGTGCTCCTGAGTGGTGCCACCCTCCCCCCTGCAAAATTGAGCATTGTGACATTCAATGGGTTCCCAGTTAGGAGTGATTTCCTAGTGGCTCTGAAAAGCAGGGCAAGAGCACTACTGTGCAGCAACAAGAGTCAAATTCTCCTCTTCAGTGGCTGGGCCTGTGGAGACAAGAGAAAAGCAGCAAGTGGTGCTGCTGCAGGCAAATGAGCCTATTGCTAAAGAAAACTAATACAGCTGATAATGTTAACACATACCTGTTAATAGAACTGATCTGTTAAATGAACCAATATCTAGGTACCAAAACAAGACACACTGAAGCCATTTTAAACACTTAAATCCCATCAAATACTTCAAGAAACCCAAGGAATATGACCCAAACCTTCCGCCAATGAAGCATCGCTGGCAGTTTCACTTTATTCATTCAAGGAAAACTGTTTTAAATCTTTATGAGGATGTTTGATCATTAAGTCATAAAAATAAGATAAAGTAAAGTGAAGACAGATGCCATCCCAGACACAAAATGAATTTAGAACCCCAACATTGTTGTTAATGACCTTTCACAACAGTTTCTGCTTATTCATCCAGCTGAAAGCTGGGATGAGGAAAGTCTACATGTTTACCTGGTGCACCTACAAATCTGGGTGGCAAAACACCCCCACACAAACTAATGCTGACAGAAAAGGTTTTGCTGCAACCTTCTGAAATAACTCCACAGAAAGCTGCTCAATTTGAGCCTTTCCTAATAGCAGAGAGAACATATAATACCTTCGTGGGTCCAGTTCATGGTCCTTGGATCCAGTCACTAACTCTGGATGAATACGCACATGTTCCATCATTGGCTGGGGGGAAGAAGGAGGACTTGTTATCAGTGCAGCACCTTTGGATTTTACTAAACCACACAAAGGTGATGAGCAAACTACTGATCCCAATAGTTCAGGAAGTTACATTTAACAGATAAGGTTAATACACATCACCACAGCTTCAAGAGTTGATCCCAACTGAGCTCTGAGCTTTC
Organism: Anomalospiza imberbis; assembly: GCF_031753505.1. NCBI lineage: Eukaryota > Metazoa > Chordata > Aves > Passeriformes > Viduidae > Anomalospiza > Anomalospiza imberbis. The sequence continues at coordinate 4,002,853 of NC_089701.1, read as the reverse complement.
AGTCAAATCGCTCATTTTTATACAGTTTTGACGAACAGCCCTCAGCTGAATTGGCAAATTAATTGTATTAAATCAGAATATACAGCTATAAATTCCTTGCCTCAGATAATACACAAATGAGCAGCATTTTACCTTGACTACTTCTTCAAAGGTCTCCAGGTTTTCCTTCATACTGTAGTGAGAGCGCAGAAAGGAGACAAAATTGCAAGGATACATTCCATAAAGACGATGAAAGAGGGAATAAACACTGGCATGAAGATGGACAAGATAAATCTCTGCCACATGACCTGGAAAAAGTAGTTGGAATATTTTTCATTACACTGGAGAAAAAAACAAAATTTCTAAGAATGCAAACAAAGTACTTTTAAATTTGAAATGTTAACTGGAGCAAGTCTTCTGAGATACTAATAGTCCCTATTGAAACTGTGAGGTCTTCTCAGAAAACAAGCAACACTTAGTCATCAGCTCACAACAAACCCAGAAATTAAGATAAGGACCATTAATTCCAACCAGTGTGCTGTCATTTTCAAAGCACAGCTTTGTTTCTATTCAAATTAAAACCTGAAACTCCTCTAGATAGTGAGCCTGAATAAGACTGACTGAATGATTAAAAAAGGAAACTAAGGTTTGTTTCACTTCAAAAGGTAAAAACTAAAAGCTGGTAGCCACCAAAAGCAATCACAACAGACAAATCTTAGTATTCACTTCAGAAGTTCCAATCCTACTTGCAATGCAGAATGGCTCTCTAAACAGCAGCTCTGTGTGCTTAACACAGCATTTGTTCATTCAGCCATGAGCCACACTCACAGACACTGCTGGTGTTAGACACCAGACCCCTTACAACAAATTCAGCAAAGCCAGGGCTCTGAGAAAACCAGTTTTATCAACCTTCATAACTATTGATAGTTGCACCTTAAAATAAACTCTTATATATGTTGCTTCTTTCCTCCCCCCATATTTATATCTGGGAATATCAAATTCCCCAAAAACTGCCTGAAACATTAGCATTTTCCCTTCTCTCTCTATTAAGATCAATCTGTTTTTCACTGTCATCAGGGCAGTACTTTGGTTCAGTGAGATTTCATGCAGTAGCAGCACCAAATGGAAGATTCTAAGAGACTTCTAAATTCTGACCAAACTCCCCCATGCTCTTAAAGAACAGAACAGCTTGTGGGCTTAACACATCGTTTTCTGTGTTTAAATAATCTCAGACCACTAAGAGTCTCACAAAACAATGTGCTCACCAACTGCACACGAGTCACAAGGATACTGCAGACCACAACTGCATGCAACGAAGTTGAAATCTCACCTGGATTCTGCAAGCACCAGGCTGAGAGACGCCCAAAGATACCAAAGAAATCATGAAGGTACTGTTTGCCAGACTGAGGAATCATTGGCAACATGGTTATTAGCACTAGGACACCTGTGGTGAGTACTACTACATCTGTGTCAGTCTGCAAGAAGGGAAAAAACCTGCATTAGTTAAATGTGTTGAACTTAATTTTTTTCCAAGGATGAAGTGAACATTGAATCATCATCATGGAAAAAGTTCTCTATTGAAACAGTCCCTCTGAAACCTACCAGAATTTAATGATCCAAGATTATTGAGTTTTTTCATAAAGAACAACTTGAAGAAAAAACAGATTTGGGATTCTCGCTCCTACTCTGCTGCTTTTCTGTATAAACACCTGGCTTAGTTAAAAAGGGAACATCACCACAGTTCCACAGCTGAGTAAAAACAATTACTGGTATGTGAAGCATCTTATGTGCCACCTTCCTTCCTTCCCAGAGCTAAACACACACAGCATTCAGAGGCTCAGAAACTGCAGATCTGATCAGGGTGTTCAAGGGTGCTGTCCAGTTACCAGCACAGGGGTCAGAAGCTTTTCTACTAAACCCGGCTGCTGGAAATTTCACCCAGCAGTAATTCAAACAATGACTAGAACACCTTGGCTTGCTCCTCAAGAAAGGGATGTGGCAGTACAAACCTTTGGCTGGATGAAACAGGAAGAGAGAATCAGATTTTAGGAAAGGACACAGAAAATGTTCAAACTCCTTCCTTGCTTCCCCAGTTTAATGTACATTTTCCTTGGTAGCTCCTCTGCTTTGTCAGCACAGGGTGCACAGAGCACTGGTCAGGCTATGGGCAGGTGCTCCTGAGCTCTCTGGGTATCTCCCAGGAGCCACTCAGTCAGTTTTTAGGGATTTATCCTCCTCTGTGTGTCTACAGCCTCTAGTCTCCCTCAGTCACACAAAACCTATCAGAGCACATTTCCTGTCCATCCCTACCCTCTGTCCACATCCCCAGAACTTCCACATCTCTGTCCTACTCCCAGCAGCTTTCTGACACACTTCATTCCTCCCTCAGTCACACTGCAAAGTTCAACAGATCTTGGCAGGCACGACAGGAGTTCCAGTAACAGCAGCTGGAGCTGCTCCTTTGGCAGTTACAAATTTGTGGTGGTTTTGTTTTGAAGAGCGCTTGACTGCATCGTGCATTTAAATGTGACTTCATGACTAATGTGGATTCTTCACTATCATAATAAATTCCATTACTGACAATGCATTCTAGGTCTCAAAGCACTTTTTATTCCTTATTCACTGGTACAGTGCTGTACAGTATTATACCAGATCAATGTGCAGATGAGGGAAAAAACCCACAAAGCTTGGGGGAACAGCTACCTCCTTGTAATCCAGCATGTCAGTAGCTAAGAAGGGAAAGTCTGCTAATTCCAAGGTAATTTCACCTGGGAATAGTCCACTGCATGGCCCATCTACACTGCAAGTAGAGGACACACAAATTCAAACCGCACCAGTGGGAAGTTACTGTATTTCTCATTAGGTTCACATTCAAGATAGCCACCATCCTCACCAAGGGCCATCTTGTCTTTAACTTATTTCGGGAAAGTTTTAATAAACATTCCTAACTCACAGCAACAGTGGCTTTTAGAAACAAGATTGTCAGCAATAACAGCATCAGCACAGAGTATCCACCTGATATTAACAGCACTGTGGCTTAACTAAATGACATCAAAACAGGAATCAAAGCCTTGCATCTGTATGCAAATTTACATCAGGTGTTTTATAGACAGCCCTGACAGTTCTTACCTTGAGACATTTAAGTAATGAAAGCAGGAGAGGTGCTTGAGAAAGTTTGTGTTTCCAAGATGGTTGTCGTCTTATCACATGTCCCAGCAGAGAGAGGGTGGGTAAACGAGTAGCAGCTTTGCCCATATAATCATTAATTTTGTCCAGTAGATGCTGACAAAGGTTTTTGCATAGAGTGGTAGAAAAAGAAAGGTATTTATATTTAATTGTCCTATACTCTTTTTCACCAGTCTATACTCAGCAGTTTGTCAATATGGAAACTATGGGCATTTTGCAAATATACAAGATCCCAGAGGAAACAGAACTCTGCAATAACTTTGAGACTATTGGTAGACAAATGCAAACTATAGAGGCCAGAAACTGTCACTTTGAAATGTTTATACGTAAATAATAAAAAAAAAAATCTGGGCAGCAGCCATTTCCAATCTATTTAAAATCCTTACTTGCTCTCAAAATACCCAATTTGTTTTAGGCTAACACATCCTGCAGCAGGACCACTGTAAAGAGACAACATTAATCCTCCAAACTCTTTCCTTTATAGAGGTTCTTTGCTTAATTGGGTCAGTTTAAGCAACTCTGTAAGAAACAGAGACCTCTGAAGTTTTCCTTAAAGCTTAAACTACTCTTACTACAGAGATACTACATCTCTACAGCAAGCTAATTCTACACCAGAGTGGAACCCCTAGAGTTTTAATGGATGCTGTTTAAAGGCTGCTTCAATACCAGGCTAAAATTTGCCATAAAAGGATTTTTTTTTTACCTTGTCATGAGGCTCTTGCAGAGTGGACAGAATATGCAGTGCCTGCTGAGAATTGGTTTCCAAGTAATAGTCCACCAGGTTGTTGACAAGCATAGGCCCACGGTCTGTCAGTTTGGGGACAGCAAGGGAAAAACGCAAAAACATTCTCAATACACTAAAAATGAAGCACTTGCTACAAGGACATTGCAGAACTTTTAAGCAACTATTACACAATTTCTAACCTAAAGCAGTCCTTGGTGTTTAGCAGAAAATGGGACCTTTGGGAAAATGAGACCTCTCAACTACATTTCCTGGTTCCAAACCATTCAAGTGATTGCATTCAGCTCAGGGAAAGGAACCAGGTTTTTTAACAACCAACAATTCCTGTCTAACCATAAAACCCCATGGGTAGCTGAGCTGCAAGAGTGCTTTATCCAGCGAAGTGTTCAGGAGTGACTTGATGTTCTCTCCCTTCAGCAGATAAAGGAGAGCAAGTTCAGGGACAAGGACACTGGCAGTGCTCTCATGCTCTGAAAAGGCTCTGTCAGCACAAGTGATGCCTCAACAGCAGCAATCACTTTTCCCAAAGTCTGAGTCTGTTGTTTTCTTTGGGAGTAGGATTTTTTTTTTTAATTAACAAAATCCCACTGGTTCCCATAATGTGGGTGACACCTAATTCCTTCTAAATACACTTGACAAAGGAAGTTTCATCAGCTCACACTTGAGGCTCTGCCTCAGGAAAAGCCAATCATGTTGTAATAGTGTTATAACAATTATGTAACAGACCTTCCAGGAGCCATGCCATTAAGCAAAATGGAGTGAAGAGAAGCCTCAATCCTTAAAGCAATTTCAAACCCAAATATCAAGAGTTTCTTTCAAGCTGCATTTGCAAAGACAGTGTTTGATAGAAAAAAAAAATTCCACATCATTCTACCTTTATTGATGTGAAAGCAAAACCCTTCCCAAAACTACACAAAAGGATACATACCACAAATGAGATTATCTTTGAATGCAGCTGTTATATCTTCCAGGACACCCAGAATTGGAGAATCCAGCATTGAGAGGAGCTCACCAACATTTCCTTGCTGTGCCATGATGCACGTACTGACATGAATGTGGAGTTTAAAACTTCAGGAAGTTCTTCATTGGTGTCTTTCTACCAGACTAGGAGAGAAGAGACAGCAGATGAGTGAACTTTTTCCCTTTCCATATAAAACCTCTCATCTCTCCTATTTCTTTTCCACACAAGTGCCCATTTAACACTGAGAGGATTGTGAGGGTTTCCACACCTGCAATAAACGCTCTAAGAGTTTCCAAAAAACCAATGAGTCATAAGCAGGGTTTTCGTCGTGTTTTTCACAAGGACATTAGTCTCTTTTGCAGAAGACCTCAGTATCTACACTGAGCATTCTCTTACCACATTTTTTTAATTTGCTCTCCAGGTCAGTAAACTGAAGCTAAAGTTTTGAATAAAATGCAAAAAGCTGTCTAGAGTCCCTCCATTCCTGAGTTCTTACAGCAACTCCTCCTCAAACCACCTTTCCAGTTCTTTGCATAAGACTAAAAGCTGGAGACAATACACACCTCCAGAGTCTTCTCCACTCCTGTGACCAGGTCAGGAATTCACTGCCCTGGGCTCTGCACTGTTGCACTCAGAGATATTTGGGCTTTAAGACTTTGCAACGCGGCGCAGCTGTTGGGAAACTCAAGCAGGGCTGCTGCAGCTGCTGCTCCTGGGCAGCCTGAGCAGCACAACACACTTTGACTTCACTAGTGTGATTTGTGATCACAAACTCTGCAGTGCAAAAACTGCATAAGGCATTAAATGCAACAGTGTGCAGGTAACAACTGCACAGGGCTAAGAGGGAGCAAATCTAAGCCATGTCAGGCTTTTAAAATGTCTTCTTCCCATGTACCAGCACCAGAGGGGTTCGGGTGTCACACTGACCTACCTACCACAAAATGAATCAGTTTATATTTCATCCAGAAGAATCCTATATCAAACCTTTCTCAGTGGAAGAACAAATCTAGTTTTAGATCACACCTCATATAATCAGCAGGGTTTCTTCTTCCCTCCCACTCCAAGCTAGAATACATTTTTCACTTCCCCCATGGAAGGCAAGACTGACACATACCAAGTTTACACACAAAATTGCTTTTCTACTGCAGTTGTGTTTACAGCACCTGTTCTGTGGACGAGCTGAGTTTCTGTCTGCAATGCTGTCAGCCACACACCTTTCATGATCACTAATAAAGAAAAACCAGAAAGAGGTTAAGAAAAGGCACAATTTATTTCTTCCTTATCACACCATCATATGTTCAGAACATCACTAAGTTTTTTACACAGATCACAAGAGTTGTGCACTTCCTGCATGAGAGGTCAGCCTTTAGTCTGAAAAACACCAAATGGTGCTGCAGTTGCCCTTTCCAGAGCTGTCCACAGGTTAAGCTGTGTTATTATCTCAAACTAGATGGTTTTCACAAGACCATGGTTTTGTACTGTGACCCTTCAAAAGATGCTAAAGTTTTGTTTATGGCAGGTAGAATCTTACACAGAAAGGATTCTTCTCTATTCTGAACATACAGTAATTAATTTAAGCCTTTAAATTCTATTCAAAACATTTTTAGGCATTAGCCAAGGACCACAGATCACTGCTCTGTTTTAAATGATAATGCTGTAATTACCTCTATACATATTACTTTCTTGAATATTATGTTTAACAAAGTCACCGGACAGCAGGAGTTAACTAACGTGTCCACCAGTAAACTTTGTCATTTGCAACATATCACTCTGCAGTTGCAGAACTGCCCAAGGTCACTTTTCTTAGTGCCACCAGACATCAGCTTACTTAACCTGGCACTGATTGCAAATTCAAAGGTGATAATATGGCACCACACTCCCAACTGGCATTTCAGTAGCAACAAACGGGCTGGAGCATTGCAGCAATCACCACTGCAGAATACAAAACCCCTCACCCCTGGTTTTCAATGATCATAACTGAAAAGTCCAAATGAAACTTCAGGTCATGTACAAGCAGCCAGCAGAGTCTAATCACTGAAGTGTTTGGATTTAAATGCTATTTCCTTTCTAGTCTAATGCTGGCAAAATGCTAAACCCGTAGACTTAAAACTGGTTGGCTGTGTGAGCAAGACTTGGACACTAATAGAGTAGAGACTTGGGGTGAGGGAAGGTGCTTTCTACTGAAAGTAGAATGGTTCTATGCTTCTCATAAAATCAGAGCTAGCATTTGTTGTGGTTCAGGATTTTCGTTTGGGGCTTTTTGTTGGTTTTTTTTCCTATTTTGTGCAGACTCCCAAGCTTCAACTCCTTCATCAAAGCACTTGCTGTTTAGAAGACAAACAATGCTCAGAGAGTGACACCATCCTTTCAAAATGTTTAAAGCCACACATCCATGCAACCTAAGAAGTCAGCCTTCCACTCTGTTTGTCATTTTGAGGAATCAACTGCATTTTCCATTCCTAGTAATCCTTATAATATTGAATTGACTCAATGACTGCATTTGCAACATTGTATGGGGAAGCAGCTCACTCCAAGGAAACTATTCCTTCATTTCTGAGAACACATCTTTCAAACAGGCCTTACTGTCCCCAGTTTCTATCAGGACACAGTCTCAGCTATGGTTAAGCAACAGATTCACCAGCTTCCTAAGCAACATGAATTAGTTGTTTAAAGTATTGTTAACAAAAGAGATGCATGGCCACACCCCCAGAGCAACTGCAAGCAAAACCTGTTTTAAGAGTAAAAGCAGCAGAAACACGACTCTCTGCTTTTTTACCCCATAAAAACCTTGTCAACTCTCTTCTCTTTGATTCCCATCCTATACCAGTGAAAAGAGTGATTTTTTTTTCTCATTTTCCTTGAGCAATACCATTATATTGGACCAGATCTTTGTCACACCAGTAAACCCCTCAACAGCAGTTTCACTGATTCTGATACTGCCAGAGGAAAATCTGCAGCCTGGTGAAATCATAAAACACATTTTGGATGGGTTCTGGAAGTCAGGCTCTGCAGACTGATGGGGAAAACCCTGGTTAAATGTTGAGTAGGTAAGAGGATTTCAAACTTTGTGCCACTGTGCTGGCATGTACAAACCCTGCCATCAGATAAGGGCGAGGCTGATAAGGTGAGCTCAGCCACTGATTAACACCAAACACGTAGGTAACGGATCATTTCCCAAGCTCCCTGACTAAAACAGATGGCTGGAGTGACCTTGTGCCAATAAATCCAGCAGCGTTTATTTCAACTTTTCAACTGTGCATTGGAGCTCTTTAAAGTAGAGCAGTCTCCACTCCAAAAGTATTCAAAATATTCCTAAAAGTATTTCAAAGCACATCTGAAAATGGGGCAATGTTACACACAGGTATCTCATGAGATGGAAGTTTATCTGAAATTACACCAAACCAGTCAATGTTGTCACCCCACTGTACACAAATGGCCACGACTTTAAAAAAGCAAATAACAGCTTTCTCAAGGTAAAGTCATTTGTCATTTTAAACTCTAAGTAAGACTGAGATGCTCCAAATCTGTGTCCAGCACAAATGAACAAGCCAGGAAATTCCAGCAATAGTCTTAAATCATGTCACACTTTTTTCAGGCAAAGGCAGCTGAGTAAGTAGTTTACAGGCAACAGGCTTTTAGTCAGAAAAGGCCATGTTCTGGCAGATGAAGTTCAGCTCCGTGGTGTCAGTGTGATTTATCACAGTCCCACCAGGAATTTGTGATGTGATTTTCAAATCTTGTAGATAAGCACAGGCCAGGTTAAGGGGCTCCCATCACCTTGTGAAATAGCGGGATCAGCCACTGACTGTCAGGGTATTTTGTATCTAGAATTGATACTTGTGCTGTGAACAGGACATCCCTGACACCTTTACAGTAGCACATCACCAGCACGACTTTCTGCTCAAATACACAGTTACAAGATGAGCCTCTCTAATGCTTCCATCCCCAGATATTGTAATGATTCCTTCATCAGAAGAATTTCCACATCCCTGCAGCCATTCTTGCAACTAAGGGGATTAAAACAAGTACGTTTTCCATGTGATTTGAGTCACTGACTCTTCACTAACTTTTAAAACTAGTTTTATACAAAAGATACAAAGTACTTGGTTAGTAAAGCATAGAAAAAAAGTCAGTTTAAATACCTTTTAAAATGCAGCATTTTAATCTCACTGGAAAATATCACACCCACAGCACTTCTTATACTCGAGAGCGTTCTTTAAGATATACTTAGTAAAAAGTATTAAAGTACCAATACAGCTTTGGAGCCATCTTACAGAAAGAAAAGGAGACGCCAACAAGCCAAGAACCAAGTCTAACTTTTTTTTCAGTAGCTAATTTAACAGCACAAAACAGTTTAAGCTACAAACTCAAGACAAAGGGAGAGACTGCAGAAATATTAATTGGAAAAGGCTAAACAGAGAAAGAGACAGGAGAGTATTCCCAAAGATTATGACTTCTCTAAGTATTTCTGTCAAGAGAAGATGTTCTTCTGTTCAGTGTATTTTTATCCCAAGCCAAATGAAAAAGCAGCTGGTAGTGCCAGTTATGCTGCTCGCAGGGGTGGGGAGGAGGGGGACACACCACGAACACACCCTCAGCCTTTGCTGTGACAACACCCAAATTCAGACACCAGGAGCACCTACTCTGGGGGAGGGGGATCAACAGCAGCATTTCATCTCTCCTCATTAAGCAGAAGTTAAATTTAGGGTGTGCCAATAAATTGTTATTGCCCCCTCTGCCAAAAGAAGAAAGGGGATTTTAACACCACAGGACCAGAACCTCCAGATTTTCACTTTTCCATCTGATTTCTATTACAGGTAGGGTCAGGTCACATCCCCAGGTATTGCTTTGGCAAAAGCCATGAACGAGGACAGAAGGATTTTACAGCAATTGTGCTCAAAGAAAAATTCAGATTGACAACACAGCAGCCCTTTTCACTCGCATCTTTGAAATGTTGGTCATGAAAGGATTAAGCCTAACCCCCTCCCTTTCACCACACAAAAAACTGAAGCCCATTTTATGCTTCCTAACCATGCCCAATCTTACATTTCCCTCACAGTTAAACTGAACATTGCCATTATATAAGTGACATCAGCAATGAATGAAAAGTTCCAGCAGGGAGAAAAACCACTGGTGGCACAGGAAAGCAAGCAGCTGATAATTCCCTTTTTCACAACCCAGAAATAATACCTCTAAACGCTCTAAACCTCGTTTCAAACTGATCACTACAACTGGCAATACAATCAATTTAATTTATTTATTCATCTTTAAAGAATGAAGGTGTCTGGCTTCTTCTAATAGTAAATATTTTCCTAGTTACATTAAGATCTGATACTAGATTCCATAACTAAATTAGATCGTTATTTATAGTTATAACTTGATATTATACACATTCTCTTCTACTCTGTTACAGGTGCTTAACTGATGTGGGAACAGGAATATCACAAAAAAACCTGGCAAGCCCAAAGAGAGAAAATCATATTCAGCAATATTTAAGATTCTTTGGACTCTATGCTGTGCTAATAGACTATTGCTATGTGCTACTCATCACATTTCTGTCAGAGGGAAAATTGCTTAAAAACAATCCATGTCATAAAAAGCCCAAACATGGAAGGGCTGTCACTTCACCCTCTGGCAGAAGCCAGGCTAACCAGCCAGCCACGAAACGCAGTCAGGGAATTATTGCAATTCCTCACACACAACTGCATATATTAATAGCAAATAAATAAATAAGAACAAGCCCTGGCTTTCTACAACAATTTAATTAACACTACACACAGAAAGTCAGTCCAACTAAGGAATCTTTTTAACTACAAACAGGTGATCAGAGAGCTCTAAACTTGGCACTAAGGACTGAGACTCCTAAATCTCTGCAGCATTTTTTTTCTGCCCCCAAGAGGAACCTTTTAAAATATTCACAGAGTTAGGCAGCAATTCAGTAAACCTTGAAACCACTGCAACCTATCTAATGTCCTCATCAAGGCATTTTAACTACTCTAAGAATTAAACCCAGCATTACACAGAACAACAGCAAGTGATGTGTAACTGTAAAGTAAAAACAAGACATGAATAATGCCCAGGAAAGTGACAGCAATTCACCACTGCAAGAACTTTACTCTGGATCTTAATGTGCTACTCAGAGAAATGCTTATGCTAAGAAAGGAAACATCATTACTTGTCCTCATGATGTTTATTAAACTACATGAACATATAATACCAGACACTAAGCTGTAACATTCTTAAAATACACGCCTTCTGCAACTTGCCACAAAATCTGGTGTCCTCCCCTGCTTCCACCACTGCAAAGTGCTATGATTATTTTATTTGCTCATTATTGAAGAATCCCAGAATGGTTTGGGTTGGAAAGGACCTTAAAATTCATCCAGTCCAAGGGCAGGGACACCTTCCACTGTCCCAGGCTGCTCCAAGCTCCATCCAACCTGGCCCTGGACACTCCCAGGGATCCAGGGGAAGCCACAGCTTCTCTGGGCACCCTGGGCCTCAGCACCCTCACAGGGAAGCATTTCTTCCTAATAAATGAAAAGGTATCTATTCCAAAGGTATTTGTGTGTGTTTGCACCATGCATGTGTTCCAGGCCACTCAGTTTGCACAGAGGCTGAATCACATCCCCAGCTCCTGTCAGGGCTGACAAGAAGGTGCCTGGCAGTTGGAAGAATTTCAGGAATCAGGACAAGTCAACATCCCAGCAGTCCAGCTGCAAATAGAGCCAGCATTCATTTTAAACTACAAATAGTTACTGAAGACAAATATTTGTCCAAACACCAAAACATCTGCAGTTGGCCAGTGTATCTCACATGGGAATCCATAAATAACGCCACTTCTTTAGTCACCATAAAGGTAACAAAGAGTTAAGGTGTCAGGATTAAACACAGCCAGAGATAAAATCATTTTAATTAAAGCTTATCTGATGACTTATTAGATTTTCTGACTGTATTTTCATCGGCGTGAGTCCCTGCAATTCCCCACAAATGTAGTCCTGGGTGAACTGGGCTGCTACAAAACCAGAACAAATGAACAAACCAAAACAAAGCAAAAAGGGTTTTCACTGAGTAGGGGATTTTAAGCCCCTGATTTTATTCTAAACTTCAGTGTAGCATAGCTGTTTCTGATAAGCAGAGTACCTGACTGCTGCTCAGCAAAGACAACAGCAGACAAATGGATTCCCGAGGTTTGCACGGATTATTAGAACTTCCAGAGTTTTCACAGATTTACTTTCCTGCTGTTCATACATGTAAATTGAAGAGGAATTTTTTTTTCACCTAATGGGATCACTTCAGTAGTGCTTCGATTCTGACAGATTTCCAACAACTATCCCCAGAAGTTAATGTCAGGAAACTGCAGGATCAGGCCACTCAAAGAATGAAAACCTGTATTAACACCCACTGGAAGGTTCTCTGGAAACAGTAGCTCTGGAAAGAGTTCTGCACACAAAACCTGATCCTGGTTTCTGGGTCATTTCCAGGGGTTTTGAATCATACATTCCTTTAAGGCACGTTCTTCCTTTCACTCATTGCCTTGTAAGAGACTCATTAAAAAAACCCCAACCCCGAAGAGCAAGGAGAGAAGCTCTGCCTAAACTGATAAAACAATGACAGAGGCTGCATCCATAGCAAACAAAGGGTGAAAACTTCAGAACTGCAGCCTCCCAAGTTCTTTGTGATAACAGGAAGCAAAATGTTTTATTGCAGAAGTAAACAACATCCTGACTTCACATTACCTACCCAGGAGCAAGGAAATGAGAAAAGCCTTCCTTACCGAGGGGACAGACTTTAACAACTGCTTTATTTAAAGCCCAACCCCGGACAAGAGAACCTCCTCAGAAAGTAACCAAGGCAGAAGAAACCTGGAAATCGCCACTCAGCCTTTGCAGGGGGCGTGCTGAGCCTTTTTCGATAAAATGCACAGAATTAAAAGGGCGCTTTGGCTGGTGGGGGGACCCTGCGGGGGGGCGAGGGGGGGAGGGGCAGCACCCCGAAGCAAGTTTGTCTGGAAGGAAGGAAAGGGGACAGAGGGAGGCAGGAAAGGGGACGCAGGGGGAACATCAGCCCCCCGCCTTCCCCATCCCCCCGACCCCTTCCCTTTCTCCTGCTGCCTCCTCCCCCAGCCCTTTCTCCCTGCTTCGCCCCTCATCTCTCTGCTCTGCCTCCTCCTCTCCGTCCCCGCGGCCGTCCCCGGTGTCGCCGCGGCGGTGGCGGCGGGGGGCGGCCCGGCGCACTCACCTCGCCCTCTCCTCCCCTCAGCTGTTTACCACTCCGGGCTCCTCCGGCCCACAGGGCGCCGCCATCTTGGCCCTGCCTCCCCCTCCCATCACAGCGCTTCGCCCCTCGGATCCCTCCGCCGCACAACCTAGTCCCGCCTCACCGCCTCGCTCTCCGCCGGCCTCCCGGCTTCTCTCCCGGTTCCTCCCCGCCCCGCTCGCCGCTCCCGCCTCACGGGACGTTCCCGCCGCGGGGGGCGAGCCCGCGGCCGCCGCGCCCGCGCGGAGTCCCGCGGCGGAGGGATCTCGGCGGGGTCAGCGCTGCGGCTCGGAGGTCGCGTGATGCGGGGGGCGGGGCCGCGCGCGGGCGGTAAACAAGGCCCGGCCCTGAGGGGACGCGGCGGGCGGGGGTCGGGCCCGGCCCGGGGCTCGGTTATTCCGGGTCTCCCGGGTCTCGGCTGGGGATCCTGCGCAAAGTGTGCGGGATGTGCTGAAAGGGAATGAAAGAAAGCGTCTCGGAAGTGCCGCTGTGCGCGGAGCGGTGCTGACGGGACACGGCTCTGGTGGGTCCCGGCCAGCACCCCCGGCACGCGCCCCATGTCTCATTGATTTTAATTGATTAACGTGCGAAGCTTGTTTCCTTCTCCTCTTTTTGGATCCCTCAGGACTCGGGCATCCAAACCGTGCACAAGGATTTTGTCTTTTGTTATCTGTTCACCCCCCAGAATGCAGCGACCATAGGACACAAACATCCCATCCTTGCAGATAAAGGTTAATCTTTGCCTGGGGAGAACGCAGGGTAGGAGAGAAGAAAGGAAATCACCACGGGGAAGGATCTCCGGCCTTCGGTTTGCTGTGCCACGTGCAACAGGTTTAAAACTCAACATTTCAGTCCCCAGGCTGGTGGGATCTCCGTGTTTTTCCTTCTCCAAGGAGGAGCAGCTCTGCCAGGGACACACCGAGGGCGCTTGGTCTGACTCTGGGGTCTCCATGAATTGTCCCCAGAGCCCAGCAGGAACCACAGGCATTAAATTTGCAAGGGGGAAATGAGGTGCAAGGGGAAAAAAAAAAAAAAAAAAAAAAAAAAGCAGATTAGAGCCCCATCTGAGAGGGACCGGTTGATTTTTAATTTTTTTAGCAGTTTTTGTGTTTCCCAGCTCTGATCCCTGCAGGACTGAGATAGTTCCTTCCCACTGCACCTGCAATGGGTCATCCTGCTGAGTGATGCTTAGTGCTCCTTCAGTTACTAGGAGCCAGCATATTTTTAATCTAGTCCTGTCTTGTGCCTGGCAATTAATATTTATTATGGTCTGGACAGAGTGATGGTAATTTTTTTCTTTCTTGATGTGCAGAAGACATGTTTCTTTAATCTGCCACAGAAAAGAGTGGAAATTAAGATGAGCTTCAGAAAAGAGCTGGAAGCAATTAGTTGTGTTATTTTACTGGGACTTAATTGCTGTAACAGTCAAATTGACAAAGAAAACATGGATGCTATAGCAGGGCTTTGCTGCTGGATTTGAAAGGAGAAACAACGGCACTAAAAGGGACATGTTATGCTGTAATTTACCTGTTTACTGTTACTGAGCTGTACATTTAAAATTCTCTTTACTTAGGGTGCACTGGAGCATGTGACGGGTAGTGAGCACTCACAGCAGCACACAGAATTAAAGTGTCCTTGTGTGCAAGCAGGGCTCTTTACATCCCCCGTGGCCTGTGTGGGTCAGGGCCAGGACAAGCCTCTGGGAGCCTAGATAAGCTCTCTGTGGCTCTCCCTTCTCTGCTGAGCCTGAATAAGAGAGAACGGGGAAAATGGTATCAACAGGAAGAACATAAAATAAGAATGACCACACGGGGTCACCTCAAAGGTTCTTCCAGCCCCAAACGCACCTCCAGCTCTCTGGTTTATAATTCAGCTTGTGTAAGTCACCTTTTGATGGTGCTTTCAGTGGAGAGATGAACAGAAGCCATAGACAGAAATCCAGGGAAGAGTAGAACACCAGCCAAGCCGACTGCACTCCCATCCTGCAGCTTTTTGCTCCACAGGAATCCCTGAAATCAAATAAAGGGAGAAGGAGTGGTAAGAGCTGGAGAAACCCCAGCAGTGTCCCCATGTCCCTTCAGGCTTTGCAGTGTGGTGACCTTGGTCCTGAATGAGAGTTTCTGTGCCGTTAGCTCAGGGATCAGTCTGTCTGCACTTACATCTGGCCTTGTGAGCTCATGGCTACCTGGGGGGGCCAGAGGAGCTGCTCCAGCTGTTGCTGACACTGGAGGCATCCTCCTTTTCCACAGGGCTGTGCCCAGTCCCCTTGGCAGCACCTCTGAAATCAGCTGGCTGGGGGGGATTTACTGAACATAGAATCTTAGAGTGGCCTGGAGGGGACCTTAAAGCTTTTGACACTACTTTTCTAGGTTTGTTTTTTTTTTTTTTTTTTTTTTTTTGTGTGTAGTTGACTTACTTGGACTGTCTTGAGTTTAAGAGGCACATTCTGCACCCATTTGCACTGTGTATCATTGGGAAGTCTGTGCTCAGGGGTGCTGGCAGAAGCCAGCTCCAGTGTTTCATAAAACTACATCTCAGGCCTTTTCAGCAGCTTGTCATTTTCCTGTTTTGTTTTATTCCTGTAACTGTCTTCATACAAACCCTGAAGCTGCAATGTACATTTTGGGTTTCTGTTACAATGCTTGTTTTCCTAGCGGGAAATGTAATCCCTCAAATGCCTGTGTTTAAGAGGATGCAAATCAGCTTCTAAGCACAATGCCTTGGGAACGTTTCTTTCATGCAAAACTCAGCTAGATAAATATGGAGGGGAGGAGGGAGCGGGAAAGGGGATTGTTCGCTTCTGTAAACAACAAGAATTAATTATGCTCAGTATTATGACAGATGGGTTAAGATCAAAATCTGAATCTTTCTCAACGCGGGTGAAATCCACGCTCCTATCTCCGAGTTGCATCAACCCCATTGCACAGCCCGGCCGGTGCCATGGGGCAATGCCACGGCTGGCACCCGTGCCTGTGCTGGCACAGCCTTGGGGACAGCAGGCCCTGCCGTGGCTGGGTGCAGAATCCCTCTGCTCTCAGCCCCCAGTGTCCCTGGATCTGCTCCGTCAGGGAAGCCCCAGCCTCCCGCTGAGCCCGGGGCAGAACAAAGGTTGTTCCTTCCTGGTGTTCCCCACCCTGAGCTGCAGCAGGAAAAGGGACCCAGCAGAGCCACGCAGCTGTAGGAAGCAGTGAAATGCGTTTGGAAGCTCACAGGGAGCAGGAAACTCCATC
Organism: Anomalospiza imberbis; assembly: GCF_031753505.1. Classification (NCBI taxonomy): domain Eukaryota; kingdom Metazoa; phylum Chordata; class Aves; order Passeriformes; family Viduidae; genus Anomalospiza; species Anomalospiza imberbis. The sequence goes on along the minus strand of NC_089701.1, from coordinate 3,986,496 downwards.
TCCAGAGGAGTTTTCCTGCTGGTGGCAGTCCAGTACTCAGCACACAACAGCTGCTGTACACTTCTTTACCTCTGGAATGATGAATTCCTGGAAGGCATCTCTGCGCTCTCAGTTCCACCATGCACAGAGAGAGCTGTGAGCACAGGAGGGGACATCCGAGGGCGCACACAGTTCATGCCACTGTGCACCTGCACAGCCAGGAGGGTTGGGATAACTAGAGAATAGGTGGAATCAAGGAATTACTCCCCTTCTCTCTCTCCCAAGTATTTGGGGATTTCAGCTCTCCTTGTTTGTCTCCAAATAGGAGTGATGCCCAAGGATTCTAAAAGAAAAAACTGTTCTCCAGCTCCTGTTCCCACCTGTGCTAGAGAACAACCTGGGGACAGTCACTCTGCCCCTGCTCCTTCCTCCCTCCTTCCACCGGGCCATTACTTTGACACTCAATTCTTTCACATTTGCAAACCCATTCTCAAACCTTTTTTGAAAGCAAGCGATAGAAGTGCAAATTCTTATTATTGCTCTTGAAGAGCTTTTTGCAAAGCTGTTGTTAATGAGCTTGCTTAATGAGCTTTCTTAAATCTATATTTATACCCTGTATACAGCTGTATATAGATAGAGCAATGCCTAAAATATGTGTGGATTGCACACACATATGCCTGGGAAAATGAAGGGTGATTAACACGCATCTTCTTCAGTTATACCATGCAAGTATTTATCCGTTTTTCCTTGGAAATTGGAGAGATAAAAGATCCATTCTGGAATAAAATAATTCTGTGCACATGTGCTCGATGGTTTTGTTTATGAGCCCCAAGTATGTGAGTGTGTGTGTGTGTGAGACAGATGGTGTGTCTGTTTGTGAGAGATATGATGTGGGGATGAATGTCTGTAAAAATACAGGTTTCTTAAGGGCTTTTTTAAATTTTTTTTTTTTTGAAGGAAAAGACAAAATAACAAATGCCTGCTCAGTACATTATTTCCTGTGTCATGCTTTTTGTCAATATGACAGAGGAGTATTCCTGCAGAAGGCAAAGCTGCCCCCAAAAGTGAAGGGTGCTGCCCCCAGGGCTTCGAGCTGGGCATCGTGAATTCTCTTCAAGTTGTCAAAGTCCTGGGAAGTTTTGATAAGCAAATACTTTCTGGGCTCTGCCTCTTATTGGCTGTTTCTTCACCGCCAGATTTTGACACAAATAATCTGATTGAAAAATCAGGGAGGGGAACAGGGGGAAAAAAAAACAGAGAGAAAAAAGGAGAAGTATCTATTTCAACTGACTGCGACCAAGTGAAAAAGTGGAAGAGGAGTCCTGCGAGAGGACGACGTCTCGCTTGTCTGGGGAGATTTCAAGGCAAATCCAGTAAAGCAAAGTCCCTCAAACAGGTGATTGATTTATTCTTTTAAACACTTTTAATTGCATTGGTTTTCTCATTTTTCTGATATGTTTTTCTAAGCTTTTTTCCTCCTTCTTCGCTTGTGTCTGCAAATATGTAATATATTCCATTGCCTAAGCCACTTGTCCTGAGGGCTCCTTTATGGTAATGGTTCACCCGACTCATTTGAATTGAACCTTTTGAAATTATATGCCCTGTATTTCACTTTTACATGTGAAAAAGGCAATAGAGCTAAATATAAGAGATGTGACAATGGTCTCAGGTACCTGTGTCCCAGCCAGCTCCATCAGCAGGACCTGTGGAGTTTTTTACTTTGCCATTGAGGAGAGGGCAAGCTGTGCTTTTCCTTTTATTTGCTCTTTTATAGGGCCAGACCTTTACATTCAGAGAGCAGCACACCTCTGCTGCCGTCACCTGTGCCAGTTTTTGTAGGTGACAATTCCTCTCTCATTCAGGATTTTTGCTTTGAATCCATCTTTTATTATTTTTCCACCCTTTTTAAATATAGGCTGATTAATCTAACAATTTTTTAGCATATGGAATTAGCTATTTATAGGCACTTCTCATATCACAAGATTGATTCAATACATTAATGATTTGCAAGTTCACATTGAAATTGCATCTGTACATTAAGGAGATCTGGGATTTAGGAGATTGCAATGTATAATTCCATCCATGGAACCCTAAGGCAAAGTTTCCTAAAGCCAGTGCCAATCCCAACATCACAGGGAGCTATGTGAGCTTTTTGGAGAACAAGTGCTGCAATTAACAATCTAAATATTTTTTTTTTGTGGGTGGTGCAGCTATACCAGCATTTCTGTTCAACTTCTTCGACAAAATTTCCACCATAATTTGCTGCCCCTTGCATAATGTCCATTTATCCAGTCTTACCACAAGAATTAAGTGTCCTGTTAATTTTTCCAATAAAAAAGTGGTGTTTAAATTACTTGCCCCAAGTACATTCAATTTTGCAAGGGTGAACTAGTGAAGAAATTATTAATTTTGTTGTAAAGAGCTGAAAATCTTTCAAATTTGACTTTATATTTAAAGAGTCAAGAGTCCATAAAACTTCTTATTTTATTTTATTTGGGCTCTTAAACCACAGACACATTGTGTTCTACTTTGCACCTTTTTTTCTTCAAAAATGTAGTCTTTTGAAAGAGAAACTATTCTGTATTTTTGGAAGCTTCACTTTTTCCAGAAGAAAAAGAAGGGAAAAAAAGCAGGAAAAGGGCAATAATAAGGTATAAATATAAATCATATAAATTAAGTAATGGAAAGGAAAAAACCCTTTTTAGCCTAAAACTCTGTATGCTCATCAGCTTCTCTGAAGATGTGGTGTAATGTACTACTAGAGAGTACTAGCCTTGCAATGCCAGTTAAAGTTTAATGTTTCACTGAATGTAGCAAGAAAAAGTGTTTATTCTCTGCAATTAACCTTGGAAATCTGAAAACAGAATTACTTGAATTTAGAGAAGAATGCAAGTCACCTTTAGAATGGAGCTTTCACTGCAAATTGGGTCCTGCAAACAGTGTCCCCACCAAAGGCTTCATAACCTAATTCAGTGAGAGTCTGAATTTCCTCTAAATTACATCAAGGACCACTCCTGTGGGTTTGGGTTCTGAGAGCTGTTGTGCACTGAAGTGAGAGTGAGGGCTTCATGAGGAGCACAGGATCCAGTAAAATGAGGATCCTGGAGTCAGAAGCCACCAAGCCCATTTGCGATGTTTCAGTGTCCCATTAGAGTTTTACCTGGGATACTCTGCAAAATCATCCAAAAGCGTTGCTGAGGATGAAGGAACTTTGAGTTTGAACATGCAAATGCTGGATCTGCTTTCAGATCTGACTGAGGAATTTATAACTGGTGAAAGAAACCCTTCTAAGGTGCTTCAGGTGAGGTACCCAAAATAGTGAAGCTGCTTTTTACCCCTTGGCTCCCGCTGTCTTTTTCTCAGGGCACATTAGAACATTATTATACAGCTGCAAGAAGGGCAGGCGAATAAGAATGCCAATTCTAGCCACCTACTGGTTTTATGTCCTATATTGAATTGATAAAAATGCCAGAACACTTCCATTTTGGATGGGCACTCCTGCCCAAGCAATACATTTCCCTTGTGCACTTACCAGTCCAGGTAGAAACAGCTGCCACAGGAGCTGAAATGAACAAAAAAAGAAATTTTAATTTTCAGCAAAAGGTTGAAGCTAAATTCTTTCAGAAGCTTCAATAACTCTAAAACATAGCAGGGTGCAGGGTCCATTGTCCACAGCACTGCTTTTCCTGGGAAATACAGTGAGCCATTAGGAGCAGCTGATCTCTTGCTACAGATAATCTGGAGTTTCCAGGAAAACCAGTCCTTTTTTCCTCCCACAATCTCTGCCTGTAGCTTTCCTTTAGCCTGGTTGTGTGAATCACAAAGCCAGTCCAGGGCAGTTGTTAATTAACTCTGCTTTGGGCTCCCAGTTCCTTTTTTTTTCTGTAAAATGGGGTGGGGGAAGGTGACTTCCTTTTGCAACGTTCAGTCCATTGAGGATGGCTGTGCTCAGTCGTGGCCGTTATCAGCACTCGGGACACTGGACCAAATTTGACTTTTACACAGGCTGGGGCAAACACATCCAGAAAGATTCTTTTTATTCATGGACATCTGCTTTCAGGCACCACTGGAAAAGAGGGGTTGTACTTAGTGCTGTCTGTACTTGGCATATGGGCACTGCCATAAAACTTTGCTGGATTGCTTAAACCACCCATGTCCAGACCTCTGATTTACCTGGCTGAGCTGCCCGGCTGCTGCCACAGGATTCTCCAGCCTGAGGGCAGGGAGAGTGGCAGTTCCAGCAGGCACAGCTGGATGCAGGCTCTCACCCTGGGGTTACCCACTGCCACAGCCTCTTCCTCCGCTGTGGAGGAAGCCCAGGGAAACGAGCTGGTTAATTCAGGCAGAGAAATCCGATGTGTGAAGTTTCCTGGTGTGAATACCCCTCATTGTGGACACAGTGCTGCCCCACCACATGGGAAAACCCCTGTGACAGGAGTGGAAATTCCAGGTCTGAAGGGTTTGAGGCAGCACTTTAACTTGTGGCAGGTGTATAATGCAGGGTTGGGTCTGTGCACAGGTAGCTCAGCTGGAACTGCCCAAGAGCTCAGCAGTGCTGCTGGAATGGGAGGGAGACGGGCTGAGCAGAGCTGCTGAAGGGTTATAGCCCACTGCAGAACAGCTCTGTGTTTGCTCTGAGCTGGAGCTATTTCTGTGCCTGCAGCTTTGCACTGGGCAGAGACTCTTTGCAGCTCTTTGAATAAACCTCATTAGAGAGCTCCAGGAGAGCAAAAAGCAGCCGTGTGTACTTCAGTGTCCCTTCCCTCAAGGGCTTGCTTATGGTCCCTCCTCAGTAAATTAAATTAAAAGTCTGCTCTTGGCCTCAGCTTTCTATTATTCATCTCAAGCTACACGTAAATTTCTTGGAAAAAGATGAAGAAAAACAGGTGAGTCATTTCAGAAGAAAAAATGGTTAGAGCCAACAAGAGTTATCCCTGAAATCATAGATGGAACAGTGGGAATCCTGCACCAGATTTAAAAGGACAGCAGCATATCCAAAGGCAGCTGGGCTGGGGGCACGCTGGCAATCCCCCTGTCCCCAGCAGACCTGGCTGTGGGAATCCCACAGCTTTAGACACCACTGTAAATGTGGCCCTCAGACCTTTAAACAAAACACCACTGGGCTCTGTAATTATATTTAGCATGAAGGGGCAATACTTCTGAACCCTGGGGAACAGACCTTTCCATCCCTGCCTCTTTGGGATTTCAGGACTGCTCTGTCCTTGGACAGACATTTCATATCATTCCTGCTTAACAGGCTCAAACTTTATGGATTTTGGGGGGGTTTTCTTTAGTAAATAAGTTCCACTGACCTGCTCTCAGGAAGGAAAAAAAACACTGTTTCCAGTCAACAGGAGTCAGGACTTAAATGCTGACTTTTCAAATGAAATATAGCAAGATTTGTTTTTAGTGCCTCTATCCCAAACAATTACAAGGGAAAATGCAAATACACATGCAAATAAGGCACCAGCTGATATTACTGCACACAACATTGTCCCTGTTGCCACCCTGCCTCCATCAGAGCAGTTACCAGCCCCAGGGAGTGGGCACAGGGTGGGCTGGGTTCTGGATAGCAAAGATAACACATGCATTGCAAGAGAATTTGGTATGATTAAATTTCAGCATTTTATGTTTGTCCCTAGCCCGCCACTTCAACGGTCTGTAATATTTGAGTTGGGTCCAAAAGGTGACTTCTCACCCAGCTCTCCTGCTCTGCCTCTGCTCTCTTGTTTGTCAGGCAGAACTCCAACTAGTCAAGTAAGAGGGAAGCCCTCCACACATCATTCTGCAGGGATTTCCCTGTCTCTCTCCTATTACTGGTATTGTTTCTATCATTATTGTTTATGTAATAATTTCACAGTAGAGCCCAGGCCATGGCTTGGGACAGGGCCCTTCCAGGTGCAGCACAAACACTCAGACTTTCTCCAGTGGGGATCTCTAATCCGTGGTTCCCTCTGTGTCCTGTCAGGGAGGAGAAGATCAGAAATGCAGCCTGTCCTGTAGTCAGATCAGGACTACAAGAGACAGGTCCTGGCTTCCAACGTGTCTGCCACAGACAGTTTTGGTCTGTTTCGGTAACACAGCTCTTGGGTTAAGCTGTCCCTGTTTCTTTTTCTGTAATCCTTTCCCTCGGCCTGGGTTAATTGTGAAGTGTCATTTTTACAGAGTGCACTTAATCTGAAGCAAGTGGGAATTTGCTCCCCAGGCCACAGAGGTTTACCTGGTGTTTCTCTGTGTTTCATCCCAGAAGGTGAATGGAAGATGCCACGTTCCTTTTTGGTGAAGAGCAAAAAGGCTCACACCTATCACCAGCACCGCTGTGTGGAAGATGACCTGCCAGTACTCACGTGGGGTCCAGTCACCTCTGCCTTCACTGGTGAGTCAGTCCAGCCCCTGGGCTTGTAGGAACACACCGAGATAAATCAATAATTCAGTAGGTAGCTAAGGGAGCAGGATGAGTGAGCTAAAGAGCATCCAAGGGCTTCCACACAGGGATGTCAGTGTAAGGGCAAGCTGATCCCTTACAGTGTGTCCTTTCTCTGCCCCAAATCCACTCTGATCCTCCCTTTGTTTCCTGCTGGGTTGCTGGGGAGATTTGAGCTATAAGATACTGTGTGGAGTTGGTCATATTTGGGAAAAAAATGACCAACATCAGGCCACTTATAGCTGGGAAAAGAGCTTGCACTGGGTTGTCAGTGTTCTACAAACTCCCAACTCTGCCACCTCCATCTCTGGTTTCCTGTGCTCACTGCCCACATTCTCTCTTGACTGCATCTTCTCTACCTTGGGGTGTTACCATCTCTTCCTGGTGTTAACACCACCCAACACAGCTCTGCCCATCCCTGCTGTGCTCCCTCTGCTCCTGCTCTCCCACAGCCATCCAAGCAGTGGCAGGGCCAGAGTAATTATCTTCTCCCTTCAGGCACCATTCAAATTTTCTTTATTCAAATTTAGGATCAGTTTACCCTTTGTTCTAGCCCTGGCTATCAAATTAGAGTCGGGCCCTGAGATAAGTTTGATAAAAAAGAAAGGAGGTAACATTTTAATTTCCATTACTGCCGCCATCCTTTGGCCATTTGTTGTGTCTCTGGTGCAGCGGCAGGTTTTGACAAGAGATTAACACTGTCCTCCAGCAGATCTATCCCATCTCCAGCAGAAAGGATACACGTTAGTTCTGTGATTTTAGATTTTTACTACAAAGTTTAACGAGGAGTGGCTGATGTTGTTAAAGGCTGGGAGAAGAATGGAGAAATAAATGGGAGTGTGGGCAGGAGGAGACAAGGCTCAGTGCATAAGGACTTGCCTCCCCTCTCTGCTTCCCTACTTGGCTGTCCATAAATCCATGTTAACAATACCCAACTCTCTCAGGAGAGGGCTGGGGAGGTTAATAAGTTAGTGATTGTTAGTTACCCACACAAACAGAAATGGTTTTAAATAGGGAAATTATTCTTACAGACATAATTCTAGCGTTGATTTTCTCTAACTGTATCAGGTATCAAGGATCCTGTCATCTCATCCTGCCCCTCTGCCTTGCCTATCTCATCCTGCTTGGAATTTCCCTTCCTCAGCAATGGGCAGACCTTGAATGCTGATTGCATCACTCTGCACTTCCTTAGGGAATTGAGCATGGGCTGCTGTGTCCAGGCAGGAGTTCACACCAGAGTGCAAAACTCACCTAAACAGACTCTTCTTGTAGCAGCAAGAGTGACGTAACTGTGACCTAAGTGTGACACTGCTCTTTACAGCCACAGGAGACAGGAGACCAGAGGACATCAATAAACAGGACCTGGGATGTGTGGTTCCAAAACAAGAAAAGGACACACCTGAACTGAAAGAAGACAGTGTCCCTGTCCAGTACCTGAGCAGGATGCTGCCAGGCCCTTCAGCTCAAGGTTGGCTACCCAAAACCCCAATTGCAAAAGAGGTTAGGGCTGAGCTGGTTATGGAGCCCCTAAAACTGGGCCCAGATTTTCAGTAAATGAGAGCTCTTATTTTGACATCAATGGTCAAACTTGCCAGAGGCAGAGCTCATCAGGAGCATTCTGTATTTCCCTTTACAGTTCTGGTCTGCACCAGAAAGAATGAAGGACTGTGCTGTGATTCCCAATGAATGAACCTCCCCCACATTAATGCAGCTCTGTGCTACGTGGGTCAAGGCAGGTGCCCACAGGCTACTTGTTCAAACACCTCATCAAGGAGGGCTAGCAGGGGGCTCAATATTCCCTTAGCCATAAAGTTCCCATGGCATTCTTTGCCATAAAATTTCCTCAGATTGAAATCAAAGTCACGATGGGAACTTTACCTAGGCAATCAGGATTTGAATCAAGGAGAAGTTGCCAACTGCAACTCCTGAGGTCAGGCAAGATGGGGAACTTTTTAACAGGTGCCCAACTTCAGGCAATGGTGTGACACTCACCTCTCCCTCTCCTTTGCAAACTCAGAGATGGCCATGCCAGGGCTGCAGATCAAGGACTGCACTAACACAGCGAGCACCCCAGCCTTCTACAAAGCTGGTTTTTCCTGGGATGCTTTCCACATGCCATACAGCTACCAGCAGATGTCTTCCAGCATGCAGTCAGCCCTGCTGGAGCACCCTGTGAGCCTGTATGGGAGCCACCTCCTGCCCAGCACCGAGCCCCCCCTGGATTACAGCCTGCATTATTCCTCAGACATGGACACCTTCCACTGCGTGAAGTGCAACAAGGTGTGTGTTGGATGAGAACCTCTGGGGTGGGGAGGGCCTGCAGGGATTTCCATGGCACACATGAAGCATGAAACCCATTCTTCAGTCGGGCACACCAAAGTGTGTGGCTCAGAGTGGGGCCTGCAGTCAGGAGAACAAGGCAGTGGGAATGCTGCAGTTCACATGAGTTCTCACAGAGGGGAGAATTAAATAAAGAGAAGGAATTGAAAACAGAGGTGGAGATGCAGCCACCTCATGTCAGAAAACCACTGGGATTTTGTTTTGCAGGTGTTCTCCACTCCCCATGGACTGGAGGTCCATGTCCGAAGGTCTCACAGCGGGACCCGTCCCTTTGCTTGTGAAGTGTGTGGCAAAACCTTTGGGCATGCTGTGAGCCTGGAGCAGCACACCAACATCCACTCCCAGGTGGGTGGCATGGTTCCAGAGAACCAGCTCTGGACCTCAGCTCTTGCTTAATCCATTACAGAGGAAGTGACACTTCCTAGGTTACAAACGTGATGCCTTTCCTGTGGCACGCAGTGACAAGGACAGGAGCTCTAGCTCTGAAAACCACAGCTCATAGCTCTTGGTCTCACAAATCTCAGTCTGCCCTTCAGAATTCCTTGGAAGGGAAGGCAGGATCATTGCTACTCGCTCTTCTGTGCCTCACCTCCTGCTAAAGGGTGCAGGAGTTGGGATCACAAGATGTGATCCATTTCCATAATTAACCCTCCCTGCGTTCCCTTTGTGCTGCACCCAGCGTTATCACTCTTCGAGCCAAGGAGATTTGCTTATCAAATCTACAATTCTCATCACTCTTCAAGCTCTGTCACATGTCTTGCAGCCTTAGACATCCCATGATTTTCCTTCCCCAACAGGAAAGAAGCTTTGAGTGCAAGATGTGTGGGAAGACATTCAAACGTTCCTCCACCCTCTCCACTCACCTGCTGATCCACTCGGACACGCGGCCCTACCCCTGCCAGTACTGCGGGAAGCGCTTCCACCAGAAGTCAGACATGAAGAAGCACACGTACATCCACACAGGTGAGAAACAAAATATTCCATGAGAAAACCAAAATTAGAGCCCATCATGCCAATGTACATACACAGTCCCCAAGCACAGAGGTTTTAGACTGGGGATAAGTGTCCAGAGGCACTGCAAAGTTATTATTCCACATGGGGTGAGACAGCAGGAGGCTGAAGCACATCTGCCTGACAAGGAGGTCGTTATTGGCCAGCCTCTGGTGCATGTTGTGGTTTTACCCAGCCCTGGATGCAGGAAATGGGTCACTCAGCTGGAGAGGATTGTCCCTGGTTCTTCCCACCCTCTGGTGCTGGATCTCAATCCAGACACATCACCAGGAGAGCTGGGCTGGCAGCACCTGATGCCCAAGCAGGCCTAACTCTGCTAAAATGCATTTCTACCTCTCTTTATTCACCTGTTAAAGTGGTTTTTTTTACCATTTTCTGTGCCCTGCAGGAGAGAAGCCCCACAAATGCCAGGTGTGTGGCAAAGCCTTCAGCCAGAGCTCCAACCTGATCACCCACAGCCGCAAACACACGGGCTTCAAACCCTTCAGCTGCGAGCTCTGTGCCAAGGGCTTCCAGCGCAAGGTGGATCTGCGCCGGCACCGAGAGACCCAGCACAGCCTCAAGTGAGGGGTCTTTGCTGGAGCTCCCACTTCATGCTCCAGGGAACAAGACTGTCCACAGCACCTCCATCCAGCTCAAAAAGCTCCCATGGTGTCCCGTGTTGCCCCGGGGACCGGCTTTGGTGTTTGGCACCACAGGGCCTTGCACATCCCAGAGAAACCTGTGGGAGCTTTCACTTTTTGATTGCAACAGGTACCAGCCCAGATCTGACATCACCTGCTCAAGTGTAAATCCAGAGGAATTCCTCCAAGGTCACTGTTACTCTGGCTTTACACCAGGAGCAGAATCCAGTTCATCAGGCTGCCCAGTGGGGAGGAGGGGACTCCTGGGCTGGTGGCAGCAACAATCTGTACAAAGCTGGTGCTGTAACCATGCTCTGCTCTGATGGTTGGGAAGATAAGCCCAGGGCATGCAAATAGATTGCATTCAGTCAGCTGTGTTCAACCTGGACAGGCCTTCTGCAGAGACTTGCCCAGGCCATAAATTCTGCCAACAGACACCTTAAAGTCATTTCTTTCAGCAGAGCATTTACTGTGATCAAATGACAAGTTAACTGGTGCTGTATTTTTAGCTTGGAGTGGGAGGAAAATACTGAAGAAACAGCTTCTATCCCTAGCAGATAACAGGGGTCTCTAAATACATTCCTCAGACACACCACGCTGCAGAGATCCCAAGCAGGTCCAGGACGAGCCAGACCACAGCACCAGGCACGAGCTAATAATCCCCTTGTCTTGGTACCATGGGAGAGTCTGGCTGCTCTTGGAATCGGGGCTGGTATGTCCCACAATATTTCCCTGCATGCTGGACATGCCAGCTTAGAGCTGTCCTGAGTCACTGCATGGGCAGGAGTGACCCTGGATATCGATGTCAAGGGCCAGATTTCTGCTTGCCAGGCACTCTCCTCAAGGAGGAAGTGACTGAGCCTGTACATGCTGGCAGAGCATACGAGTACCTCACAAGTATTATACAAAGAGAGCAGTGGTATTTCCTCCTTTTGCCAGGTCTGGGGGTTGAAGCAAAGCACTGGAGCAAGTAAAGAACCAGTTCCCCTCCAAGCTCTGCCAAATTCGCTCTCTATAACCTTTGGCAAATCACTGCACTTGGCTTTTGTTTTTCCACCCCTCCTGGTGGAAAAGTGGGGCCATTCACTGAGGTTTGTGGAGTCCCATGAGCTCTTAACAGGAAGGACAAAGTATTATTATAACATTATTATAACATAGACAAGTGTTTTCAGTTAATTGGGCATTGTAGCTGCACATGGCTCACTCCTAACTGCATCCCTGAACACACGGCCTTGCACAATGACACCGGTGGGAATTACCCTGGGAGCAGGCTGTGGCCATTCACTCCAGAGGCTTATGAAGGAGTGCCCATCATGGACAAAGACACAATGATCCAAGTGGAAAATTCATGTATTGCCAGGAGAGAACTGCCCACAGTCCCTCTGCTGTAAATCCCAAGTTATTCTCCTAAGACCTAAAATGTTCTTGCCCCTTTTATGCTGTGCCTAAGCTGTAAGTCATTAATATGCACCTGGAAACTCAAACCCAGAGTCTGTACTCCTGGCTTTACTTGTACACTGTAAATATGTATTTATACTTATTCTACTGTATATTTTTATTGCACTATACCAGACAGTGACATGTACAGGCCTGCTGGGATTCATCTGATAAATCTGTTCCTTCTTAGTAACTGGGCTAACACAGTGTAGTTCATGTTCAAAACACTCATTTAAAGAACGGCTCACACCTGACTCTGGGGACACAGGCAGTGGGGATGGGGTGCAAACGGAGAAGGGAAAGAGTCTAGGACTGCTCTTTATGGTTTGAGTGGGAATAAAGAGGGAAATTCACATGCAGGAAAGGGCTCCCATTAAAGAGACTTTCATCCTGGAGACAGATTGGTGCAGAGCCCCACAGAGCCAGAGCCAGCTCTGCAGAGTTGGAGGGCCACACCAGGTGCACGGAATGTGTGTCCAACAGACACTGCCAAAGCCCCCCCAAAATCCCTGCTGTCCTTCCCTGAGCCATTCTGGGGAAGGTGCATAACCTGTGATGGAACTGGTCCCCAGCCCCACACACACCTGTGAGCACCCACACATGCACAAGCATTGCTCAAGGTAAAGTCATTTCAGATTATTAAAATTACTGCCCAAAATGCAAACTGTGTTTGTTATTCCCCTTGTCCTCCACTAATCTGCAAACAGAAATATTCAAAGAGGCTGTCAGCATCTGGCCTGCTCAGGAGCAAAACCCTCCAGCCCCAAACCACACAGGCACACCAGCACAGACTTCCCTAGGGACAGCAGGGGTGTCTGACTCATGTAAAGCTTCCCAGTTTTGGCCATTTGGAGTCAAGTGCTGGCACACATCAATTGGCAAGAGTGCCTGTGACCACTCATAGAACCAAACCAGACTGCTGGTTCTTCTGAGCCTGATGAAGAAGAGCTGCTGTATCCATTAGATTTTCATTCCTGCCCTTGGTTTCCAAGGTACAGAGGAGCAATAACCTTCAATGGACAGCTGGGATCTTCTCTCCTGTGTGCTCCTACAGCTCCTCCCTCCAAACACAGCACACATCACCCCAGTCCTGTCTGCTATTTCCCCAGGAGTCCAGGGTGGGTTACTGAGCCCAGACATTCCTGAAGAGCAGCTACGCTGGAGGAGGCAGTGCCAGGAGAGAACTGGTGTTGTTAACACTTAACCTGGTGCTTGTGAGGAGCCCAGGGAGCACATCCCAGGAGATCCAGGGACGACTTTGCCTGGATGGGCAGCGAGGGGAGGAGCACCCTGGGAAGGCTGCAGGCAGCGTGCTGCTGCAGAGCTCTGGAGAGCACAGCTGTGGCCAGAGCAGTGCAGGGGATCCAGGCTGACCCATTCCCACAGGCACAGGCAGCCTACCAGAGACACAGCCTTGTGCAGGCAAAGGCTGCAAACACTGGCAAAGGCACCAGCAAGCCAGAGACAGGAGGTGACAAAAGGAAGGAGAGGACAGGGAGTTAACTTGCAGTGTTTTCCACTAAGACACTACAGTTTCTTCCTCTCAAGTAATGAGTTGCCACTTTAAGATCACCTAATGCCCAAGCCCTGGCATTGCTTGAGGCCTATGGATGCCAACAGCCTGAAGGAAAAACACAGCAGAGCTCCACTGCCCCTTCTTCCCTCCCAGCACAGCACCAGCCATGGGCAGACCTGCTACAAAGAGCAGGCAAAGGGCTGCCCTGATCCTTGGAGCTGCTGAATCTGCACCACGGGCACCCAAGGATGCTCAGCACCCGTCAGGACCAGGCCATGGCTGTCACCAACTCCAAACACACCTGGCCTTGCTCTCCAAGCATGCAAATCCTCCTCAGTTCTGATCACTCTGGTTCAGCCCCTTTCTCACCGCCTCCCCTTGCATCACAAACATTCTGGTCAGTCAGTCAAGGAAACAGATAGCAAAAAGCAAAATCTCAACTAATCTCTGTGGCTGAAGAAAGAGCTGATTGTTTTTGCCGCTCTTTGAGCCGGCTCTGTATCCTGTACTTCCCCAGTCCCCTTCACACTTTCTTCCCTTTATTGCTAGGGGAAAAAAATCCTGGTCTCTGGGCTGTTTTGTTTAGCAAATGAGGGACATGCAAAGCACTAACCCCGGGCATCTGTCAGGAGGAGAGAGGTGCCTCTGTGTCTTCCAGACAGCCTTGAGGCACTGAGAGCAGCAGCCCAGAAGAGCTATGATTAAGGGTGGATTTCAGTTTGGACGCGGGATGGACCTGTCTTCCTAACGAGGACAGAGCCACGGGACACCTGCAGGAAGCAGAGGGGTGTTCCCAGCACTGGGCTGGACTTATCTTCAGGTTGTAATAACCTCACCGAGTGCAATCCTGGAGAAGGCAAGACCCTGAAGCTTTCTTGTGTTGGCAATTGTTAAGGAAGCCCTAAACAGAACTGAGAGGAAGGACAGGGAAGAATTAGACTCCAGTTGGGTGCAGGTTCTACTGGTTAAAGTTATTTGCTGCATCCACTTCCTTCCCACCTTAGACATCACAAGAAAGGGTTTTCAGTGAAATAAAGATAAGAGCAGAGTCTCACAGCAGTCTCAGGTGATGGAGACACAGCAGCAGTTTAAATCCAGCCCATCAGCACAGCACACAAAAGGAAACTTGAAGGTGTGGGGCAATCTCCCAGAAATAGCTGCATACACATTTCCTTGCACAGGGAAAACATTCCTGCCTGCCCTTAAGGGCCTAACATGGGACTGGATACAGAGCTCATCCTGTAGTGGTGCTACAGAATAACAAAAAAAAAAAAAAAGTACGTCACAAACCATTTTTTAAATGTTTAATCTGCTCACAAAGCAGAGATTTCCCCCTCACTTTTCATCTGGAATAGCACATCCACGCAGAGGATGCAACCCGGAACAGCCACACAAAAATTATTCTGGGATAGTAAATCTCTGTGCTGGATGAGAAATAAGAGAACACAGATCCCTGCAGAATTCCTGGCCCACCATCTTAAAACTAACAGTCACCATGGACACACACTGATCTTAAGGCTGCAACTTTGAACTGAGACTTGAGATCTGCCACACATTTCCTGCATGACCTTGGGCAAGACTTGAGTGCTGGATTCCTGAAGTTGTTCAGCACACTGAAGCTCTCAGAAGATCTTCACCCCATCTGTGAGAGGAGGATAATCATTCTCCGTCTCCCCTTCATTTCACTTGTTTATTTCAACGGTAAGATAGTCAGGAATGAGACTGCTCCTCCTTATCTCCCACATCCAGCACCTCGCACAATGGAGCCTTGATCTGGGCTGGAACGCCCAACTGTGACACCAATAACCAGTGTTAGGAACTGAATCCAGCAGAGCACCCTGGCTCCAGAGCTGGCTCAGCAAACCTGCAGGCAGGCACAGAGACCCTGCATTAAACCACTAAACTCAAAACCAGCAGAGGAACAGGGCAAGCAGCAACACAGGGAGGATAAACCAGACAAGAGCATTTTGACTTGTGAATAATATTGCAGGGAGAGAGACAGAGCTGGATATGAGCTGTAAACATCCCACTCAATGCCCTCACTTTGAATGTGCTGCTTCAATCTGAGCACTTCGCAATCTGGTCCTTGGGCTGATTTTGACCTGTGGGCCCATTGTGTTCACTGTACCAGCCAGCAAGGCAGGCAGAGAGCAGAGAGTCCTCAGGAATGGGGAAATCTGGGGCTGGGGAGGAGCTGAGCGTGCACTGAGCTCAGCTTTGGTCTGATAAGTTTATCAAGCACTGCCGGCTGCTAACTGTCAGCTGGGGAAGGGAGCCTGTTAGGGAGGAGGAACAGCTCCCAGGGCAAGATAGGACAGCCCAGGCCTTATCAGAGTGCCCGAGCCAAAGAGGGAACTGGAGAGTGAGCACTTTCCAACCACTTCATCTGAACAACAGACAGATTGGCAGGAAAGGCCTGTCAGCCCTTTGCCTCTGCCACCCAGACACCCAGGCAGCCCCCCATCCATGCAAATAACCTGGGTAAATGCAGCCTGGGAGCTGCAAACGTGAATATTAGGACCTGAGGGAGTGCACAGGAAGGTTTTCTTAGAGCATTCTTGAGTGTGAAAGTCAGATTTACAACAAACAATTCCGATGCTTACTGAGCGAGCTGCTCCTGGTCAGTGCCCAGAGCAGCTTCTCCCCCGTGCTGCCCTTCCTGAGGTTTGGGAGGGGGATCTAGCACCTCACAATTGCACCAGTCACTAAGGTTTGGTGTACACATAATTGCTTTGTCTCTGAAAAGTAGTGAAAACCCCTGAGTGAATATAAGGGGGAAAAATCCTGACCGTTCCCATTTGAGCTGCAAAAGCATGAGCCAGCAAATACCCCTTCACAGCTTCTCCTAGGGCAGCAATAACCAAATCAACACAGCTGAAGATCACACCAGGGACAGCCTCCTGTGTTTGGATGAGCTCCCCTGGAGCTGTGCAAGCTCCCTGTGCAAACACCTCAGCCATGACAGGGAAGGGAATGAGAGATCCCTGCAGGGCACATCCTCTGCTTGGTTTCCCTGATGGAGCTGGGTCGTGCAGGATAAGCCAGTGTCACACCTGCAGCTTTAACAGGTTTCTTTAGCCTGCCAGACCATTCTGTTATCAGATGACTCCTCATCCAGACCATATGGACAGCCCTCGGCCTGCATCCCACCACCTTTGGTTCAGGCTGGTGTCTTGGGTCCAGCCTGTATCTGGGGATTTTACTGAGATGCAAGCCCTGTCCCTGTGCTGGCAGGATGTGCTCATCCTTGGCTGCCTGGGTGCAGTGCTGTCCCCTGCTCTCCATGGGATATGAGGCAGGAAACCTTCAGCAGTAGGTCAGGAGATCTCTACTGTGACCTGGTGACTCAAAGGCTCCATTTCTTGATAAGAAACCTACCTAGGAAACAATTTTTCTCTCTTAAAGGACATATCTAAACCAGGGCTGAAGTTCTGACTTGTATGCACCTACTTCTCTCCCTGAAGAGAGGGAGCTCAGTATCTGTAGGCATCTAAAGTTACACCAGCTGAGTCACAGCCCTGTGGTTTCTGCACCACTCTCAGGCTGAGTTTCTCACAGCTGATTCTGCTCCAGCCCATAATCTGCAGTTCTCCAGGTCATGAACAACCTCTAAGCCATTTAATTCCTCTGTGCATCAAGGGCTCCCCAGCAAGCACCAACAGCCACATTCAGCACTGGCCAACACAATTCTGAATTTCAAGGCTTCTTCATGAGGAGCAAGGGGTTTAAAAACCCATCTCCATTGATTCTGCCTTCCTCTTGAATAATTTTAAAGCCATGGGACTTTATCTTACATCCCAGGCTCATCTATATTAGGAGCTTTGGTGGGATTTTTAGCAGTGGTCAAGTTCATTGGTTTTTTCTCTTTATAAAATAGAAGTTATCTCTTGTCTCAGTTGAGGAAGGGGAAGTTGGAGATGACAGAGCATTCCTGTTCCTGAAAGGGCCCCATCCTGAGAGCGTGGACATGGTGAAGCAGTGTGTCAGTCAGACATCCCTGCCTCAGCTCCTTATTTAGATCCAGCCTGTAGCAGCTTCAAGATCTGCAGATAAGAGCAAGGTAGAATTCCTGCACATGCACAGCAATACACTGGAGTGGCACTATGAAAAACCCCACAAAAAACCCATAAAGCATCAAAGCAAGGTCTCTGCATTGGGATCTGCCAACCTGCATTTTTCACCTTAAAATATTTGCCCAAATTTGAGTAGGACAACAAGAAATGGAACTCAGGTGAGCTGTACTTGCAGTCTTGTTTGTTAACTTTATCTTACCTCCTTGAAGTATTAAAACTAAGTAGAACATCCCAAGTTAAAACCCTTTTCTTAGGAAAAGTATAATGTACTATTGGTAAGACTTTATTTCTGAATGACACTTATGAGATCTGCACAAAACTCATTTTCTAGTGTCTTAAAGGCAGAGCTGACAGGGGAGGAGACCTTGGGTTTCAGACTGAGTGTGCATGAGACACCTGAGGTTTCTCATGTTACCTGGTACGCAGGGAAGCAGCTGAAAACTCAGAGAGCCATGTCCCTGTGCCTGCTGCACAGTGCCACAACTGTGGTGGTGGAGAACTCAGCAGGATTGATAATGCTTTGCATTTGAATAGCTCATAGTGCCTAAGGAATTCAAAAGGGCACAGCATCCATCAGGAAGCAGGACTTAGCCCCCAGCCTGCAAGTTTTCTCACAGCATCATTATTAATTTTGCAGAAGATACAACACAAGCTTTGTGGTCGCCAGGAGCAATAATTTCTACTTTGGGGGTACCACCTCCTCATCCTCTCTTCCTCAATCCCCAAGTGCCCAGCAATCTTAGCTCAGAAGGGAATGTGACTCAGGCCTTCAACTGAAGGGCTGTCACCCACAAACCCTGAAGGCTGGATGTGGCCCTGGTTTTATCACTGGCCACCAGCTGCCTCTACAGCTCTTGCCTCCTCCCCAATGATTCAGCAAATCTTCTTTGAGGGGAAAAACAAGCACACAAGTGAACAAATCACAATGTCAGATTACAAAGATGAGCGGGGAAAAGCTGCGGCTCGAAGGAGGGAGATAAAAGTTGGTGAAGTTACATGAGCCAAGGATGAAAATTCCCAATAAAGACAAGGGTTTTTTTTTTGAAGGGGAGCAATAATAACGTGAAAAAAAGTGTTGTAGTTTGGATACTTAATGCTGTGGAACATTGCTAAGAGTAAGAGAACACAATGTGGAAGGAAATGAAGCATATTCTACCCTCTACTATCGGGCATTGCACAGGGCTGATAGGGATTTTTACTGGTGTAGATGAGAACGGAGCAGTCCATTCTGGTTTACACTGGAACAGAGTTTCCCTAAAAAAGCTATTTTCAGAAGGAGTTTCTGCTCTCTGTAACCAAGATTTCCAGTAATCTGGAAACCCCTTGCCAGGCACTTTGAATGTCACTGTTTCTGGAAAAAGGGATGCAAGTTATTAGCAGAGGGTAGTTGGAAGTAATGTTTTAACTCCTGACAGCTTTGGCCACTGCATCATATTTTTATAGCATAGCCCTTTTCCATAAATGTTTTGCTTCCTGCTTGAGATAAAACACAGGATCAGTGTAACAGCTCTATAGAATTAAAAGTAAAAAAGAAACTCCAGCCAAACCTTAGCTAGGAGATGTAATATTTCCTCTAAAGGCATTCTACTCTACTCAGAACCCAGACTTCCAAGAATGCCATGAAATCTTAGGGAAAATAAATGTTTGGAATTTATGGAGAGCTCATGCCACATTTGGGGAATCTCTCTGCCCAGCGAGTCCTCCAGTATCTGTGAGAAAGATGCAGCCTTCCCCTGAATTAAACGCAAGACAAAAAGTAAGCACAGAAGGAAGGGGAGCTCAGGAACTGTGGACATATATGGGATGGATAAACTGTTCCCAGAGGGAACGGGGTTCTGGGGTACATACTTACACTGCTGCTCTTCCCTAGGAAACACAAAAGAAGGAACCGTGGCACAACCCAGAGGCTTTCCCCTCAAGCTCACCTGGGATATTGTTGCTGTGTAAGTCCTGTAAAGAGTGCCAGGGGTGGCTCCTGTTAAAGCACCTCCCTGTGCTGTGCTGCCACCTGCTTTCACAGCTCTGGGAGTCTCCCCTCAGGTCTGACAATACTCAGGTGGGCTCTAGAACTCCAGTGTCAGCCCACCTGAAAAAGGGAGAACTTATCACCAAGTTCAAATGTTTAAAGCATGGCTACAGAGAGGATGGAGATTCCCTTTAGGAGGAGTCACATGGAAAAAACAAGGGGTAATGGGTACAAGTGACTCTTGGGGAGATTACGATTGGGTGCTAGAGGACAATTTTTCACAGTGAAAGCAGTCAGACATTGGAATAACCTCCTCAGGGAAGTGGTGGATTCCCAACACTCGACACTTCTCAGATCAGCTGGACAGGGTGCTGGGCTGTCTTAACTAGACCGGGTTTTGCCAAGGGACGTTGGATCAGGTGATCCTTGAGATCCCTTCCAAGCTGCTAGTCTTTGTTTCCATTAAAATGTGCTACTGCTGCACCCTACAGGCTGAAAACAGTTCTTTTATCATTAATCACAACTTCTAAACCAGGCTTATGGTTTTGTGGGTGGAGGTTGGCTCCTGGATATTTGGGGCTGGTTGTGTTTCTCCCCCATGCCAGAGCTCTCACAGAAGCAACACACAAAGTTCCCACCTCGCTGGGATGAGCAGGAGGAAGAGCAGCAGCTGCGACACGGACACACAGACATGCCACCAACCCTGACTCAAAGACCCCACAGTGGTGGGGGACACAGGACTCAGCTGTGCCAGAGATGTCCCACATGCTGGATCCCCATGGGGAAGGGAGAGCTCAGGAACAGGGGCGAGATGGGCTGGAGACCTTCAGCTGCTGAAGCTGCTGCCTTGTTCTGCTTTATCCCTTTAGCTCTGGCAAAACAGAGGAGGCACAGGGAGAAACTGCCTGGCAGGGGCCACTCCAGCAAAAGTCCACTTGAGGTGAGGGGACCTGGGGATGTGGTGAAGAGCACTGCCCCTCCCAGCACACCCCACACATCCTGGGAAGCAGCAAACCTGGCTTTCTGCCAGGAATCGATGCCATGTGTTCCTGTGCCCCCCAGGGCCACGATTGGCTTTGCTAGAACAACAATCTGGGAGATCTCCCACAAGAAACATCTTTCATTTTCTCACTGTTGGCCTTCATCTGCACTTTTTAAAGGGAAAAAAAAAAAAAAAAAAAGCATTTTCTTATTGCATTGCCCCTTGATGCAGAGGTTGGGCCAAAGCTAAATGAACCCACAGGTCACTCAGCTGAGTCCCTTCTCTTCTGGAATCTGGAGCACAAACTTCATTTTCACATGTTCCAGTGACAGCCTTATGTCTCTGTGAGCCATAGCCAGAGTGAAAAGCTGGTCCCTTCCCTGTTTCTTAGAGAGGGATTCCCTGGTTTGGGGTGAGAACCTGATTGGCCTCAGCAGGATCTGTCACCCACACAATGCCATCTTTGTGGTGAAGAAAACTCAACTAAACCACTCAGTGCTGCTGTCCAGACCAAGAAGAAATAGTGCACCAATGCTGTGGATAAATGGGCGGATACATTTTCATAATAACTGACTAATGACTCCTCTAGGAAGCTCAAAAAGCACCCAAGAGAGAGGCAAGCATCCAAATGAGCTGGTAATAAACCAGAGAGGAAAAATAATAGAGAAGTTGCATTCCCAAATAACTGAGTGTGGGAAGTATAGTCTGATGAGGATGGTGGCCAGGTAGAAAAAAGAAAAGATACCTGAGGAGGTTTGGCCTCCAGCCCACAGAAGCAGCACCTGCAGGGCTCTCACACGGCCATGCCCATCAGCCATGGACTGGCCTCAGGCTACTGAAGGACAAGGGTGTGGAGCTGCCCTGCTCCAGCTCCGAGCCAAGCCTGGCCCATGGCACTGGCACAC
Organism: Anomalospiza imberbis; assembly: GCF_031753505.1. Lineage (NCBI taxonomy): Eukaryota > Metazoa > Chordata > Aves > Passeriformes > Viduidae > Anomalospiza > Anomalospiza imberbis. Next base: position 3,965,240 of record NC_089701.1, on the reverse strand, counting down.
ACCTGCACTGGTGGCTTTATAAGCACAGCCCTCGAGCTGAGTCTGTCCCCTCAGGGCTGCCCTCACCATGGCTCGCTGGCACATCGTGGGCTTGGCCCTGTGCTCCTACCTCGGGGTAGCCTGGGCTGCGACCGTAAGTACAGAGGCTGGGTTTGCACCCTAAAGCTGAAGGGTTTCTCCTCCTGCCATGTGTCTTTGGGACTGTGGGGGAATTGCTGCTGCCTCTCTGCTCCCAAGGGCACCTGCAGGACGCCTGCACAGACACAGCTCCAGTGGCACCTGTGGGCTTTCCACAAGGCACCAAGGGCACGGGTGGGGAGGGCGCCATGTGACTGTGTGGCAGTGTGGGAAGCCAGAGTTATGAAGGACAGAGCAATGGATTTTCTCTTCTCTGTGGTACCTCCTGTAGCTGGGTGTGGTGCTCACCGAGGGAGGATTTGTGGAAGGTGAGAGCAAGAAACTGGGACTCTTTGGGAGCTACATTGACATCTTCAGAGGGATCCCCTTTGCTGCTCCTCCAAAGACTCTGGAAGACCCCCAACCTCATCCTGGCTGGGATGGTAAGGTCCAACTTCAGAATGCATTTGGTTTGGGGTTTTATTTTCACTTCTCTCTCTTCAATCTGGCACATATGGGAGATGGTACAACATATTACTCAGACTGGTCACAGTGGCAGGGGAGGCTTTGCTGCCAATTACATTGCACTCAGAGAAGAAAGGATGGGTGAGCAGACACCTTGCAACCACAGAATGGAGCTGATGCCCTTAACTGGTCTTCCCTCTTTCCTTGCAGGAACCCTGAAGGCAAAAGAATTCAAAAAACGCTGCATGCAGATGAAGCTGACACAGACTGATGTCCGTGGGAGCGAGGACTGTCTCTACCTGAACATCTGGGTCCCTCAAGGGAGAAAAGAGAGTACGAGCTTGGGAGGGACCTGGGATGGACTTTCCCACCTGCCTTGTGTGCACAGATTGTGCTGCAGCCTCTCTCAGCAGTTCTGTTCCATAGTGGGCAGGTGCTGAGCAGTGATTTTCAGGGGGAAAGGTGGGAACTGTGTCAGACAACATCCCTCACCTTCACCTTGTTGGGAGGGTCAGCCTCTTGAGCAGAGCAAGGATTTTCTTGCAGAGCATGGAGTCAGCTCCTGCCCAGGGCAGGTGGAGCGATGCTCAGGGAGGGGGTGAGGGGATGGAGGGGCAGCACCTCCCAGCTCAGTGGGGGCTCACTCTGCCCCTGTTCCTCTCCTGCCAGTCTCTACCAATCTGCCTGTGATGGTTTACATCTACGGCGGTGCCTTCCTGGTCGGAGGCAGCCAGGGAGCCAATTTCCTGGACAACTACCTGTACGATGGGGAGGAGATCGCCGTGCGGGGCAACGTCATCGTGGTGACCATCAACTACCGCCTGGGACCGCTGGGCTTCCTGAGCACCGGGGACGAAAACCTGCCAGGTAGCACGGCTGATCCCTCCCTGGGGCCCTGCCCTGGCTGCCCGCTTTGACAGCTTGGCTGTGCCCCTGCTCACTGCCGGGTGAACTCTGTCCCTCAGGGAACTACGGGCTCAAGGACCAGCACATGGCCATTGCCTGGGTGAAGAGGAACATCAAGGCCTTTGGGGGTGACCCAGACAACATCACCATCTTTGGGGAATCGGCCGGTGCCGCCAGTGTCTCCCTGCAGGTGAATGGTCCTTGTTGGCTCTGATCAGAGCCCCTGCTCTGTCAGTGGGAGAGAGGGACCCCCTGGCACTCCTCTGCTTTCCTCCCCACCTGCTGCCTCATTAATGTCCTGCCCTGGCCAGGACAGCAATGCTCAGCCTCAGTGCTTTGTAGCTGCTCCTCCTTCAGCTTCATCAATCCCACCAGTGCAGCCAGGTGTTCTGTGGAGAAACAGCCTTTACTTTCCATGTCCCCTCTTCTGCTCCTCTTCTCAGCGTCTCACTTTTTAACTCCTGACACTGTTGAACACCCCAAGACCTGGCAGTTTCCCCTGGCTGGGTGCACAAGCTGTGAGGTGATCAGTGGGGTCTGCTAGGCCATGGTCTCCTCAGGAGTTTGTACCCCAACCCCCCTTGTTTCCGTTTTGCCCACCAGACACTGTCCCCAAAGAACAAGGGCCTGTTCAAGAGAGCCATCAGCCAGAGTGGTGTTGGGGTCTGCAGCTGGGCCATCCAGAGGGACCCGCTCGTCTGGGCCAAAAAGGTAACGTGCAAGTCGTGCCTGGAAAATTATATAAAAAGAAAAAACCCAATTTCCTAGATTAGAGCCTGGCTAAGAAGGGATTGGGCAGGAGCTGTGCCCAGCAGAGCTGTGCAAAGTCACTGCTTTGAGATTAAAACTAACCCACAGCTCTGCCTCTGTTACAAAAACCCCTGTCTTTGGGGGCTAACGCTAGGGTCTTTCTCTCTCTTTTCTGCCACAGCTTGGAGAAAAGGTGGGCTGTCCCACAGGCAACACCACCTTCTTGGCCAAATGCCTCCGTATCTCTGACCCCAAAGCCCTGACTCTGGCCTACCATCTGCAGCTCACCCACCTGCCCAGTAAGTCCCCTGGCCTGTGCTCTGGTACCTCACCCACTCTTGGCTCTCCAAACCTCCTGCAGGACACTGGATCAACAGTCAGGAGTGTTGATGTGGTGCTTGTGTCCTTCAGAAAAGGGACATTAATGAGAGCTCTTGCAGTCACGTTTCTGAAGTCAGATGCACATTACACCTGATGAACACTGCCCACCTCAGCCTGTCCATGGGATATGCCAGACAACACATCTGTGTTTCCTCACCGCCTAACAAACTCCACTCTTGTCTCCTGCAGTGCCCCTGGTGCACACCCTCGCCCTGTCTCCGGTTGTGGATGGGGATTTCCTCCCAGACGTGCCAGAGAAGCTCTTTGCCAACGCTGCTGACATCGACTACGTGGCCGGGGTCAATGACATGGACGGGCACATCTTTGCCGGCATTGATTTACCCGCCATCAACCGCCCGCTGGTGAAAGTCACTGCGTGAGTCACAGATGCCCCTAGAGCCCTCAACAGGAGACATCTGCTCTTCAGTGTAGCTCCCAAACCCCAGGGAATCAGACTTGAGTGGACAGGGCACAACCTTCCAAGCAGGATGTCACTCCAAGCCTGGGCGCCCAGGCCTTTGGTTTCCGAGTCCAGAGCCTTTGAGAGAAAGGAGCAGGCAAGAGCCCTGCCCTACCTGAAGCTGCTGGTCAGTAATTAATTAATATCACTTGTCTTTTCAGTGACCAGGTCTATGATTTGGTCAAAGGCCTCACCGTGGACAGGGGCGAGGCTGGAGCCAACGCCACCTACAACATCTACACACAGAGCTGGGGTGACAAACCCGAGCAGGAGGTTGTGAAGAAGACAGTGGTGGAGCTGATCACTGACTACATCTTCCTGATTCCCACACAGCTGGCACTGGACCTGCACCTGCAGAATGCCAAGTGAGCAGCTCAGCCCTGGGGATGTTGCAGATGCAGGAGGGTTAGGGTGAGAGTTGGAAATGGAAGTTAAAAATGGCCTCAGGGTGTTTTCTCCTGAAACCGCCCCAGGGGAGGTGATGCATGTGAGCATCTTCCAAGGCTGAATCTCTGGCCCTGATGGTATTTGGAGTGTTGGTGGGGATTTGCAGCCCTTTTTCTGCTTTCTCCTTGCCCAGCCAGTCTCTTTGATTTCCCAGGAGTGGCAAGACCTACAGCTACGTGTTCTCCGAGCCGTCCCGCATGCCCATCTACCCCAGCTGGGTCGGGGCAGACCATGCTGATGACCTGCAGTACGTGTTTGGGAAGCCCTTTGCCACCCCCCTGGGCTACTGGCCTAAGCACAGGACTGTCTCAAAGGACATGATTGCTTACTGGACCAATTTTGCCAGGACTGGGTGAGTGATCTGTGGTTTGATGCTGCCCTTCAGGCTGCTGCTTTTGCCCAGTAGCTTTTCAGGATCATTCCCAGAAGTTCTCTGCCTTTGTGTTGTGAGCAGGGCTCTGTGTCTCACAGGGCTGGAGTTTGCTCTAGGTTCTCTTCATCCATAGTGCACTTGGGGAGGACAGAGACATTTTCATGACTTACGATCTCTGCTTCCACTTCATGAGGTTTAGTCCTGAATCCTTGTGTTCAGGCAGGACATAAGTCCCTGTGTGAAGCTGGGATGATGCCAGCGGGGATGGATGGAGGAGATTACAGGTCATCAACTCACTCCTGGCAGGCAGAATTCCTATGGCTTGTCCCAGTGTCAAACACTGCATGGTAATGCACTTAAACTGCATCCCCAAGCTGCCCTGATAAACCTGAGCTTCTGTGTCTCCTTTTTCCCAGTGACCCCAACAAAGGGCATTCGGATGTGCCCGTTTCCTGGCCAGCCTACACCAACAAGGGCAAGTACTACCTAGATATCAACCACAAGATGGACAAGAACTCTGTGAAGCAGGACCTGAGATCCCGGTTTGTGACCTTCTGGAACTCGGTCTATCTGCAGCTGCCACAGGTTGCCGACATCTCCCAGTCGGAGTTAATGTTCTGAACCCTATAAATGCAGTTCATTAAAGGCTTCTAACTGAGTGACTCTGGTTCTCATTCTGTTTGCCACGACAGGATTTTCTTGCCAACGTTAAGGTCAGGCAGGGAAGGACATCCATTGTGTGGGCAGTGTGCGTTCCCCTGGCTGTGACACCCCGATGTCCCAGGGAAGCTGCTGGCTGCTGGGGTCCAGTCTCTCCCTGCTCAGCCAGCTGTTGGCCCTGGGGTTGTTCTTCCTCATTGCCTCTGTGAGCCCAGGCAGGACAGCCCCAATCCTGACCTGTCCTCCAGATTTCCCTGTGCTACCATCAAGATTTCTGCTACTGCCAATCAGATCCTAGAGATACAGCTGCAACAGGTGAATGCAAACCAGTCCTGACCTATTATTTATCATGCACCAACATTGCTCAGGAACTGATGGGGCAGAATAAATCCATGGGGGTGGTTATTCCACACTGGTTTTAGGGCAGAGGTTGGGCTGGATTGGGCTGAGGAGCTGCATCTCTGAGCAGGGCCGGACAAGGAGCACAACTTTCCACAAACCTTGTCCACCTCATGTTCCCATCCACACACTGTACACTGGACCTGGCCTGTCCAGGCCCTGGCACCCTGTGGGGAGAGCAGGGGGGCCATGCTGGAGCTGCCCCATAGGCCTGGCTGGTGTGGAGAACCCAGAGCTGGTGTGGGACATCTGGGCCATGCTGTGGATGCTGAGAGGAGAGCACGGGGTGTTACAGGGGATGGGACACAGGTGCATGTGTTGAGGTTCTCCATGCAGAGAGGCCGGAGGATGGGGAGCCCACCCCTGAGGTCAGGGAGCCCCTGCACTAGAACCATCCTCCTACCTGCTTCCAGAGGGCTGGAGCCAAGGGCAGGGTTTCCAAGGATCGATGCCATGTGTTCCTGTGCCCCCCTGGCCCCAACTGGCTTTGCCAGAAGAACAATCTGGGAGATCTCCCACAAGAAACATCTTTCATTTTCTCACTGTTGGCCTTCACTGGCAATTTTAAAGGAAAAAAAAATCTAGATTGAGTTGGCAGTTCCCTCTTACTTTGCCCCTGTCCCAGTGAGTAGCTGCATTAGCTCCAGGAGAGCAAATGCAGAGGGTAAAACCTTTCCAACATATTTCATATGGATCAGTCCTGAGTGCTGGAGGGTTTTCTGCCAGCCAGGGCAGAGCTCCTCTGTCACTGTGCAACTGCATGTAGCTTTGAATGGATTTTTAAAATTTTCTTTCTTCAGTGGTGCCATGAGAGTCTTTATGGTATCAGTGTGTGATCAAGAGAAGTTGGGCCAAAGTTAAAACAACCCATTGCTCAACCGGCTGAGTCCCTTTTTAGAAATCTGGAACACAAACTCCATTTTTTCATGTTCCTATGAAGACTCTCATTTCACCATAAAATGAACAGGAATCCTTTCCTTCCGTGCTTCTCTTACCAACAGATGTTCTTCCAACTCTGGGATTAAATGTGGAAAGGTATTGCACACTGACAGATGAATTTTCTGTTAGAGATACATTTCAAAGCTATTGTTTGGATCTGTTCATTCCCCCCTCTCTCTGACAAACACAACAAGGAGTGAAGATGACAAAGAGCTGTTGCCATGATATGAGGAGGAAGGAAACTTCAAGCCTTCTGATAGATGTGGCAATGAAATGGAGACAGAAATTCTGGACTATATATAAACTCAATGAGCAATCTGGCTGCTGTTGGATGGAATCAGCTTTAGGACTTGCTGTCATTTTGTATATTTTACATTCCCCAGTGTGTTATGAATGCAAGGCTTCTCATAGGTTGCTGATAATATGTTCTACTGCACAGCTTAATATGATTTCAGCCCCCTGTGCTTGGATGAGGCTCCTCAAGACTCCATTTGGTATAATTTCTCTGGAATTTTCCTTTGGTTTGGCCACCAGCCCACAGAAGCAGCACCTGCAGGGCTCTCACATGGCCATGCCCATTAGCCATGGACTGGCCTCAGGCTACTGAAGGACAAGGGTGTGGAGCTGCCCTGCTCCAGCTCCGAGCCAAGCCTGGCCCATGGCACTGGCACACACCTGCACTGGTGGCTTTATAAGCACAGCCCTCGAGCTGAGTCTGTCCCCTCAGGGCTGCCCTCACCATGGCTCGCTGGCACATCGTGGGCTTGGCCCTGTGCTCCTACCTCGGGGTAGCCTGGGCTGCGACCGTAAGTACAGAGGCTGGGTTTGCACCCTAAAGCTGAAGGGTTTCTCCTCCTGCCATGTGTCTTTGGGACTGTGGGGGAATTGCTGCTGCCTCTCTGCTCCCAAGGGCACCTGCAGGACGCCTGCACAGACACAGCTCCAGTGGCACCTGTGGGCTTTCCACAAGGCACCAAGGGCACGGATGGGGAGGGCGGCATGTGACTGTGTGGCAGTGTGGGAAGCCAGAGTTATGAAGGACAGAGCAATGGATTTTCTCTTCTCTGTGGTACCTCCTGTAGCTGGGTGTGGTGCTCACCGAGGGAGGATTTGTGGAAGGTGAGAGCAAGAAACTGGGACTCTTTGGGAGCTACATTGACATCTTCAGAGGGATCCCCTTTGCTGCTCCTCCAAAGAGACTGGAAGACCCCCAACCTCATCCTGGCTGGGATGGTAAGGTCCAACTTCAGAATGCATTTGGTTTGGGGTTTTATTCTTGCTTTTCTCTCTTTTAGTCTGTTTTTCTCAAGCTAGATGTTCTTGCCTGCTTTCATCTAATAAGGATGGCGAAGAAAAAGCTCTTTGTCTTCTGAAGGGTCTGGGAGTCTTTGCCGAAATGTTCCCAAGGAACTCAAGTAACGCCGGCAATTAACAATGCTCCGGCATGGCACCTGCACCTGCCTTCCCCCTGCCTTGGCTGTCCAGAGCTGGTTCATAAGGGAAAGTCTCCCAGTTTGTCATGCCCTCATACCAGGCACAGTGGCAGGGGAGGATTTGTGGCCACTGCACTGCACTTAGAGAGGAGAGGATGGGTGAGCAGACACCTTGCAACCACAGAATGGAGCTGATGCCCTTAACTGGTCTTCCCTCTTTCCTTGCAGGAACCCTGAAGGCAAAAGAATTCAAAAAACGCTGCATGCAGATGAAGCTGACACAGACTGATGTCCGTGGGAGCGAGGACTGTCTCTACCTGAACATCTGGGTCCCTCAAGAGAGAAAAGAGAGTACGAGCTTGGGAGGGACCTGGGATGGACTTTCCCACCTGCCTTGTGTGCACAGATTGTGCTGCAGCCTCTCTCAGCAGTTCTGTTCCATAGTGGGCAGGTGCTGAGCAGTGATTTTCAGGGGGAAAGGTGGGAACTGTGTCAGACAACATCCCTCACCTTCACCTTGTTGGGAGGGTCAGCCTCTTGAGCAGAGCAAGGATTTTCTTGCAGAGCATGGAGTCAGCTCCTGCCCAGGGCAGGTGGAGCGATGCTCAGGGAGGGGGTGAGGGGATGGAGGGGCAGCACCTCCCAGCTCAGTGGGGGCTCACTCTGCCCCTGTTCCTCTCCTGCCAGTCTCTACCAATCTGCCTGTGATGGTTTACATCTACGGCGGTGCCTTCCTGGTCGGAGGCAGCCAGGGAGCCAATTTCCTGGACAACTACCTGTACGATGGGGAGGAGATCGCCGTGCGGGGCAACGTCATCGTGGTGACCATCAACTACCGCCTGGGACCGCTGGGCTTCCTGAGCACCGGGGACGAAAACCTGCCAGGTAGCACGGCTGATCCCTCCCTGGGGCCCTGCCCCGGCTGCCCGCTTTGACAGCTTGGCTGTGCCCCTGCTCACTGCCGGGTGATCTCTGTCCCTCAGGGAACTACGGGCTCAAGGACCAGCACATGGCCATTGCCTGGGTGAAGAGGAACATCAAGGCCTTTGGGGGTGACCCAGACAACATCACCATCTTTGGGGAATCAGCTGGTGCCGCCAGTGTCTCCCTGCAGGTGAATGGTCCTCGTTGGCTCTGATCAGAGCCCCTGCTCTGTCAGTGGGAGAGAGGGACCCCCTGGCACTCCTCTGCTTTCCTCCCCACCTGCTGCCTCATTAATGTCCTGCCCTGGCCAGGACAGCAATGCTCAGCCTCAGTGCTTTGTAGCTGCTCCTCCTTCAGCTTCATCAATCCCACCAGTGCAGCCAGGTGTTCTGTGGAGAAACAGCCTTTACTTTCCATGTCCCCTCTTCTGCTCCTCTTCTCAGCGTCTCACTTTTTAACTCCTGACACTGTTGAACACCCCAAGACCTGGCAGATTCCCCTGGCTGGGTGCACAAGCTGTGAGGTGATCAGTGGGGTCTGCTAGGCCATGGTCTCCTCAGGAGTTTGTACCCCAACCCCCCTTGTTTCCGTTTTGCCCCCCAGACGCTGTCCCCAAAGAACAAGGGCCTGTTCAAGAGAGCCATCAGCCAGAGTGGTGTTGGGGTCTGCAGCTGGGCCATCCAGAGGGACCCGCTCGTCTGGGCCAAAAAGGTAACGTGCAAGTCGTGCCTGGAAAACTATAAAAAGAAAAAACCCAATTTCCTAGATTAGAGCCTGGCTAGGAAGGGATTGGGCAGGAGCTGTGCCCAGCAGAGCTGTGCAAAGTCACTGCTTTGAGATTAAAACTAACCCACAGCTCTGCCTCTGTTACAATAACCCCTGTCTATGGGAGCTAACGCTAGGGTCTTTCTCTCTCTTTTCTGCCACAGCTTGGAGAAAAGGTGGGCTGCTCCACAGACAACACCACCGTCTTGGCCAACTGCCTCCGTATCTCTGACCCCAAAGCCTTGACTCTGGCCTACCATCTGCAGCTCACCCACCTGCCCAGTAAGTCCCCCATCCCATGATGTGGCCCATCAGCCAACCTGGGCTTCCCAAGCGCTTGGCAGGACTCTGGAGCAATTGCCGGGAGTGTTGAGGTGTTGAAGGGCCCTTCAGAAAAGGGACATTAATGAGAGCTCTTGCAGTCACGTTTCTGAAGTCAGATGCACATTGAACCTGATGCTGCCCAGCATGCAATGGCAACATTGGCAGAGGGATTATCCAATGTCTTGGCCACAGAGCAACTGTTTGGGCTTCCTGTTCTCTGAAAGCAGCAAGAGCAATCCCAGAAACAGCTTGTAAACAAACAAACAAACAAAAAAGATCACATCCTTGCTATTTCTATTTGAGTCGCTGGGTGGAGTGCAGGAACGCTGCTGCTTTTGTGCCTGTGGTGATTCCTTTCCCAAGAAGAATCTCCTGGTGCTCCTGGTCACAAACCACAGCGTTTAGCCTTGGTCAGGCCAGAGAGCAGCCAAAACACTGCCGTGCAACTGCACACTCTGGGCTGACAATCCTGACAATCAGACAGCATGGCCAGGTGGGATGAGAAGTTCAGCTCTTTCCTATCTTTGGCTGCGATTTTTGGAAAGGGATTTGCAGGAGGAGTGGATTTGTGGATGTTCCCAGATGGTGTTTATCTGGCAGATCTCTTGCTCTTCTCATTCAGCCATAGTCATGAGGTTTACCCTGCACCTGGGTGACCTCCTGCCCATACTGAAGTCACTGCTCAAGCTGTCATTCACCTCAGCTTGTTCTTTCCCAAGCTCTTTGAGTCATGGGATATGCCAGACAACACATCTGTGTTTCCTCACCGCCTAACAAACTCCATTCTTGTCTCCTGCAGTGCCCCTGGTGCACACCCTCGCCCTGTCTCCGGTTGTGGATGGGGATTTCCTCCCAGACATGCCAGAGAAGCTCTTTGCCAACGCTGCTGACATCGACTACGTGGCCGGGGTCAATGACATGGACGGGCACATCTTTGCCGGCATTGATTTACCCGCCATCAACCGCCCGCTGGTGAAAGTCACTGCGTGAGTCACAGATGCCCCTAGAGCCCTCAACAGGAGACATCTGCTCTTCAGTGTAGCTCCCAAACCCCAGGGAGTCAGACTTGAGTGGACAGGGCACAACCTTCCAAGCAGGATGTCACTCCAAGCCTGGGCGCCCAGGCCTTTGGATTCCGAGTCCAGAGCCTTTGCGAGAAAGGAGCAGGCAAGAGCCCTGTCCTACCTGAAGCTGCTGGTCAGTAATTAATTAATATCACTTGTCTTTTCAGTGACCAGGTCTATGATTTGGTCAAAGGCCTCACCGTGGACAGGGGCGAGGCTGGAGCCAACGCCACCTACAACATCTACACACAGAGCTGGGGTGACAAACCCGAGCAGGAGGTTGTGAAGAAGACAGTGGTGGAGCTGATCACTGACTACATCTTCCTGATTCCCACACAGCTGGCACTGGACCTGCACCTGCAGAATGCCAAGTGAGCAGCTCAGCCCTGGGGATGTTGCAGATGCAGGAGGGTTAGGGTGAGAGTTGGAAATGGAAGTTAAAAATGGCCTCAGGGTGTTTTCTCCTGAAACCGCCCCAGGGGAGGTGATGCATGTGAGCATCTTCCAAGGCTGAATCTCTGGCCCTGACGGTATTTGGAGTGTTGGTGGGGATTTGCAGCCCTTTTTCTGCTTTCTCCTTGCCCAGCCAGTCTCTTTGATTTCCCAGGAGTGGCAAGACCTACAGCTACGTGTTCTCCGAGCCGTCCCGCATGCCCATCTACCCCAGCTGGGTCGGGGCAGACCATGCTGATGACCTGCAGTACGTGTTTGGGAAGCCCTTTGCCACCCCCCTGGGCTACTGGCCTAAGCACAGGACTGTCTCAAAGGACATGATTGCTTACTGGACCAATTTTGCCAGGACTGGGTGAGTGATCTGTGGTTTGATGCTGCCCTTCAGGCTGCTGCTTTTGCCCAGTAGCTTTTCAGGATCATTCCCAGAAGTTCTCTGCCTTTGTGTTGTGAGCAGAGCTCTGTGTCTCACAGGGCTGGAGTTTGCTCCGGGTTCTCTTCATCCATAGTGCACTTGGGGAGGACAGAGACATTTTCATGACTTACGATCTCTGCTTCCACTTCATGAGGTTTAGTCCTGAATCCTTGTGTTCAGGCAGGACATAAGTCCCCGTGTGAAGCTGGGATGATGCCAGCGGGGATGGATGGAGGAGATTACAGGTCATCAACTCACTCCTGGCAGGCAGAATTCCTATGGCTTGTCCCAGTGTCAAACACTGCATGGTAATGCACTTAAACTGCATCCCCAAGCTGCCCTGATAAACCTGAGCTTCTGTGTCTCCTTTTTCCCAGTGACCCCAACAAAGGGCATTCGGATGTGCCCGTTTCCTGGCCAGCCTACACCAACAAGGGCAAGTACTACCTAGATATCAACCACAAGATGGACAAGAACTCTGTGAAGCAGGACCTGAGATCCCGGTTTGTGACCTTCTGGAACTCGGTCTATCTGCAGCTGCCACAGGTTGCCGACATCTCCCAGTCGGAGTTAACGTTCTGAACCCTATAAATGCAGTTCATTAAAGGCTTCTAACTGAGTGACTCTGGTTCTCATTCTGTTTGCCACGACAGGATTTTCTTGCCAACGTTAAGGTCAGGCAGGGAAGGACATCCATTGTGTGGGCAGTGTGCGTTCCCCTGGCTGTGACACCCCGATGTCCCAGGGAAGCTGCTGGCTGCTGGGGTCCAGTCTCTCCCTGCTCAGCCAGCTGTTGGCCCTGGGGTTGTTCTTCCTCATTGCCTCTGTGAGCCCAGGCAGGACAGCCCCAATCCTGACCTGTCCTCCAGATTTCCCTGTGCTACCATCAAGGTTTCTGTTTTCTGTTTCTCTGTGTTGGCTGGGGCAGAGTTTCCTTGCTAAGGTCAAGGCCAGGCAGGATGGAGCATCCTGAGGGCAGCGTGTGGTTCCCTGGCTGTGACTGTCAGTCCCGGCCAAGCTGACCTTGCGGCAAATTATAGTCTCACCCTCACCTTTGTGTCCTTCATCTGCCACCTTTTGCGGCATTAAACATTGCTGAGATGAAAGCTGAAGTTCTTAGGGACTAAAACCTTGTTTCAATGAGAATTAACACCACATTCCTTGCGTGATCAGAGAAATGTACGGCCGCGTGCGAAAATTCGCTCAGCTCAGGATTGTTTTCCTTCATTGTCCAGGCAGGACAGGGACAAAATAACGCATGGGGGAGGTGATTCTGCATCTGTTTAGGGGCTGAGGAGCCCCGAGCGGGACAGGACGAGCTCAGGCCGCCCTCAGGCCTCGCCCTCCGCACAGGCCGCGCCCGGCCCGGCCTCGGAACCGTCGTGCGGCGGAACCTTCGTGCCGCGACCCGCGGGGCGGCGCCGGGAGCGGGCGGCGCAGCAGCGATGGCGGCGGCGCGGCAGCGGGGCCCGCGGGGCTCGGCCGTGCTGGAGCTGCCCCGCGCCCCGCGCTTGGTGTGCGTGGAGTACCCGGGGCTCGTCCGGGACGTCGGGGCCATGCTGCGGACACTGGGAGGAGAGCAGGGGGTGTCGCGGGTGAGGAGGGCCGGGGGGGGGGCTCGCTGGGCAGAGGGTGAGGGGCGGCGAGGCCGGCCCTGGGCAAGGAGATGGGAGCGGGAGGGGGCCGGGGCCGGGGCCGGGGAGAGTCTCTGGACCCTCTGTGTGAGTGGGACCCTCTGTGTGAGTCGTTCCAGCCCAGCATGTCCCCACGCGGGGCCCATGGGTGGTTTGGGAGTGATGCCGCTTCCCTTCTGTCCCCGAGCAGGGATTCAGGCGGTGTGCAGTAAAATCATGGAATCCTAGAATGGTTTGGGTTGAAAGGGACCGTAATGTTCATTCAATTCCACCCTTTTGCTGTGGGCAGGGACACCTTCCACTAGACCAGCCTGCTCCAACCTGTCCTTCCAGGGATGGAGCAGCCACAGCTTCTCTGAGCACCCTGGGCCGGAGCCTCCCCACCCTTATAGGGAAAAATTTCTTCCTCATATCCAGGATAGTATATTTTTTATTTATTTCTTCCTGATACCCAGGCTGTGAGTGGCTGCAGGGGTTGGTGGGGCAGCAGTGATCCCCTTGGGGCTGTGTGAGGGGAACAGCCGGTGCCAGGGCAGCGTGTGGGGCTGGGGGCTGGCACAGGAGCGCAGGCTGTGTGGGAGGCACGCTGACAGGGGCTGTGCCCCCCTTGCTGACAGATCTACGCCGACCCTGCCAAAAGGCTGGAGCTGTATTTCCGCCCCAAGGACCCCTACTGCCACCCCGTGTGTGCCAACCGCTTCCCCACCTCCACCATGCTGCTCAGGGTCAGGAGGAGGACCAGGAAGAAGCAGCAGTTGGACCCCGAGGAACAAATCCAGCCAGAAGTCCAGTTTGAGATGGAGATTCTTGGGATTGTCACCACTGTCTACAAATTTCAAGGTAACCCTTGGGGTTGTGTGCATGTGGCTTAAGAGGTGAGTGTGTTTGATGGGAAAGGGAAGTGTTTCCCCCTAAGCAGTTGAGGACTAGATGGAAGATCAAGTGTTGTTACAGCCTCCTTGCTGGATAAACCTTTGCATAAACTTGTCAGACTCTTGCTCTTGAAAGTTGAGTGTGAGACATATTGTTGGATTCACCACAAACTTCACAGTGTTTTAACTTTTGTTTCTTACAGGAATGTCTGACTTCCAGTACCTGGCAATGCACTCTGGCCCTGATGGCAAACAAACCTCCATGTATGACAAAGTCCTGATGCTCAAACCAGAGAAGGAAGAATTCTTCAACAGAGATTTACCTCTTTACATCCCACCACCCATCTTCTCACGTCTGGACACTCCTGTGGACTATTTTTATCGCCCAGATATACAGCACAGGTCAGTGCCTTTTCTCATGATACAGCTTTCATGTATTTCACCCTTTTAATTTGCTGCCTTGTGCTGTTTTATCCCTCTTGATTTGGCACAACAGAGGCAAAAAACCACCAGAAGCTGCCTGGCAGTGGCAACCTCAGCAAAATTCCACTTGAGGATTTGCCAGGTGAGGGGAGCTGGGCATGAGGTGAAGATGATGCCTGTCCCAGCTCACCTCACACAGTATGGGATGCAGGACACAGCTCCTGCCTGCTTCCAGAGGGCTGGAGCCAAGGGCAGGGTTTCCAAGGATCGATGCCATGTGTTCCTGTGCCCCCCTGGCCCCAACTGGCTTTGCCAGAAGAACAATCTGGGAGATCTCCCACAAGAAACATCTTTCATTTTCTCACTGTTGGCCTTCACTGGCACTTTTTAAAGGAAAAAAAATTTCCAGACTGAGTTGGTACCTGCAGTTCCCTCTTGCTTTGCCCCTGTCCCAGTGAGTAGCTGCAGTAGCTCCAGGAGAGCAAATGCAGAGGGTGAAGGCTTTCCAACACATTTCATATGGATCAGTCCTGAGTGCTGGAGGGTTTTCTGCCAGCCAGGGCAGAGCTCCTCTGTCACTGTGCAAATGGATGTAGTTTAGAAGTTTTGGGATTTATTTAAATTTAAATTTTCTTTCTTCAGTGGTGCCATGAGAGTCTTTTATGGTACCAGTGTGTGATCAAGGGAAGTTGGGTCAAAGTTAAACCAACCCTTTGCTCATCCAGCTGACTCCCTTTTGTCTTTCCCTGTTCCTCAGGGAGGGATACAACAATCCCCAGGTGTCTGGTGAGAACCTGATTGGCCTCAGCAGGGCCCGGCGCCCACACAATGCCATCTTTGTCAACTTTGATGATGAAGAAATCCCAACTAAACCACTGGATGCTGCTGTACAGAACTGGAAGAAGGTGTGCACCAATCCTGTGGATAAAAAGGTGGAGGAAGAGCTGAGAAAGGTGTGTGCTTTACTCCTGGTCTGACCACTGTCCTGCAGCAAGCTGGGGAGGAAAAAGTACATTTTTTTCCCAGAAATTCTTGGTGATTGTAAGTGCCTGATACAATGTGAGTAGATGCTACCGACATTCCTGTGTTCATTTCAGTTCTGCAAGTCAAGTTCGAACCTGTGGCTTAACTCACATTAAGCCCCTTTTTGTGCCACAAGTTCTCCCATCACCATCCAATAGCTCATATGGAGGGCCAAAGGCCCTGATATGGACCTGAGTCCACTTGGAAAGCTGCTCTGCCTGTGGGAGCCCCTTGCCACCGTTGTGTGGTTGTCTGTGTGTCATTTCAGCTCTTTGAAGTGCGTCCCGTGTGGTCTCGCAATGCAGTCAAAGCCAATATCAGTGTCCATCCAGACAAGCTGAAGGTGCTGCTGCCGTATTTGGCCTATTACATGGTGAGTGGTACATCTCTGAGCAAGGGAGCATCACCTGGCTCCTCCTGGTCCTTTACCACTTCTGAGGTCCTGCCACTAAGTACCTGAATTTAATTTAATGTAGAGACAGGTGGAAGGAAATGCTTTAGAACCAAAGTTGAAGCCAAGGAGGATTCAGTGACTTTGCTCCACAGGTTCTAACCACTTCTGCAGGTCTCTCACTCCAAGTGACTGTTCACCTGGCAGTGGTAGCAGAATTTTTCCACACAAGCACTTGGCTGTGACCTTGCAGGTTGGTTTGTAAAGGCACACAAATATTTGTGCTTTGATTGCCAAGTGTATAAATATATTTCAGTGTATAAATATTGGCATGGCAAGTGAGCAAAGAGCTGGTAAAACAAATATCTTTGGGCAATGAGGGAAAATATTAGAACTTTCCAAGGACCTTGGTACTGAAGGAAGTAACACTGTGGTGCTTTTTTGTAACCATCTTCCCTCATGTGTTTGTGCAGTTAACAGGTCCTTGGAGAAGCTTATGGGTTAGGTTTGGGTATGACCCCAGAAAACACCCCGAAGCAAAGATTTACCAAGTGCTGGACTTCCGAATTCGCTGTGGAATGAAATATGGTAAAAGGGCCCAACCCAGAGAGCTGCTCTCTCTGCTTTCTGGTTAATCCTGGTAGTATTTTTCTTTTTATGTGTTTTTCAAACTCTTTTGCCCTATTTCTGCTCTGATGAAATGTCACCTTTTGAGCTCCTTGTTTACTGTAGTTCCTTTTAAAACTCCTGTAATACTTTGTTTCATAGTATGCAACAGCTCTTTCCTCATTTGGCACATTCTGAACTCTGCCTTTCCTCCTCCATGTGTTCCAAGCCCAAGTCAGTGTAGCAGAGCATCCTCCTCCTTACTCAGGGGAGGCACCAAGCAGGAATTCTGGTGGTCATATAGCAGCTTTTCCTCAAGGACCTCAGTATTTCCCGCAAGATGCTGGGTCTCAGACCTTGGATATGGAGTTCCCTGCTCTGATTTTGCAAAGGAGAAGTTGAGGAAAAGGAGTTTCTGATGCCATCTAATAAGTCCATGACAGAGCTGGCATCCACTCATTGATCACATTTCCAAGTTAAAGGGTTTTGTTGATCTCTTCTCCCCACCCTGCTAAAGCCAGCACATCCCAAAGACCAGCCTGCCCTTCCCACACCAGTCCAGCCCTTGTGTTCCTGAGCTGGGGATATTCTGCAGAGTGCTTGCCCTCGGTTCATGACTGGATTTTGGTTTTTACCTCTAGGTTATGCTGCTACTGACATGCCTGTGAAAGCAAAACGCAGCACGTACAACTACAGCCTGCCCATCACTGTCAAGAAACAAGGTATGCTGGGCCAGGAGGGCTGCCTGGCTCTTCTGCTTCTCTGTTTGCCCCATCCTAGTCACAGGTGGTGAAGGGTCTTCCTGTGTTCTAGCTGAGCCAAAACTGGAGCTTGTGTTCTGGTTATTATACTGCTGCTGTTAAACCAGAGAAGAATCTGCTGGGAAGTGTTGTGGGAGTCTGGCTGAGCCACAATATCTGTTAGCAGGCAGGAGGGAGTTCTGCAAGCCACGCTGGGAATTCAGAATTCACTGAGGGGCAGAGAATGGGGGAAGTTCTCTTTTCTATGTCAAAGGAGAGTAGAAAAGGTTAAAATTATGAACAAATGGGCTCTGGAAAAAGCTACTCAAGTCAGCACTTTCCTAGAACTGTCCAGTAACGTCTCTGAAGAATGAGCAAAGCACATGCTCTGTTGCTGGTTGGTCTGGTTTTGTTGAATCAACAGAGAGAAGTGACAGTCCAATATGAAAGTTGTCCTTTATTAGAACTCTTTTTTTTTCCTTTCAGGAAGTCACACAGTCAGTGTCCACGACCTGAAACAGGGGCTGGGCTCAGCTGGTACATCTGGGGCTAAAAAGCCCCCCTCCAGCAGGTATAAGCTGAAGGTAAGCATGACTTTCTATACCAAAATCTTGAAATATCTCAGTGAAATCAGGATGTTTCCTGACTTATCAGTCATCAAGGGATCAGCTGTGAGTGAGCTGATGTGCTCAGGTTTGCCTGGGAAGCTCCCAGTTGGATATGGCTCTATGGAACACTACCTGAGTGTATTTTGTTACATGCTGCAAGGTGGGATTGGTGTTTTCCACCTTCATCTTAGATGTGAGGAGTATTTTGCTTCAGTTGATGAAATTGGAACTTCATGGGCAGCAAAGTGCAAAAAAATCACCATGTCTATCAGGTCATGCTGCAAAATCCAGCAGGGTGAAATAAATTAATAAATGAGTCTTACTATTCCTTTTTTTGCTAGAATGAAGCCCATGAGGCACTGCTAGGCAGTGACAGGCTGCAGACAGAGCTGCAGGCTGGAGAGGTGAAGTGTGTTCTCTGCACAGGAGTGCTGGTGTGACTGTGGCTGCAGGGACATTTTGGGGCATTCCTCATTCATCTTTATCTTCTGCCACATACAGATCTATACCTTAAAACTTGTTTCTCTTTAAAGTACCATGTTCTTGAATCAGCCCATCGGAAGTACTTTCATTACAGCATAAAATGAATCCTTTCCTTCTTTCTTCCTCTTAGGAATCCATCTACATTTTCCGAGAAGGAGCTTTACCCCCTTACCGACAGATGTTCTACCAGCTCTGTGACTTAAATGTGGAAAGGTACTGCACTCTGACAGCTGAGTCTTAGAGACAGATTTCAAAGCCTGTTGTTTATTCCCTGCCCATTCACCCCTCTGCCCCTGAGCAGGAACATCAGAGGTGTTTAGTCGTCAATAAAAACAGAACAGTCTTTTCACACATGAACTTCCTTTCCCATCTGACAATTAATCTGGATAACCAACTGTGCTATTCCAGCTCAGTGAAGGGAAATGGAAGTAAACCAATGTGTCTCATTTGAAACTCACACCTGAGTGCAGAAGATTAACATTTCTTTCCCTTTTGCTGCTCTTTAGCCTGCAGAAGATCATCCATCGGAATGACGGCACGGAGTCGGAATGCACGGAGCGGGACGGGTGGTGCCTTGCCAAGACAAGTGATGACCTGAGGGATAGCATGTCCCTGATGATAAAGCAGATCATCAGATCCACCAGACCTGGTAAGGATGCTTTGAACATGAGGATGTTGTCCTTGGCACTGAGGCAGAAGTGTTCCTGCATCTCCTGTGTGTTCTTTGGGATGTAGCTCATTCCAGTGTGGCAGCTGAGGCTGTTGGCCTGCAGTGGGAATGTGGGTTGGCATTAGGGATGGCTGGGAGTTATGGTTTTCTATTTCATCTCCCCAGCATCAAAAGCCCTTCAGCTTTTAAGTGTCTTTTGCACAGTGATAATCAAGATCTTAATTCTGACGTATATGTTGGTGGCATTTTATTTTTATTGATATTATTGACTGACCAAGAAGTGAGGAGATTATTTCTTCATGATGCTGGACCAAAGCAATAATATCCCAGTGAACTGGGTCAGAATGAGGCAGGAGAGGAGGCACAGCACTGCAGCTCTGCTGCTGTTCTGCTCTCCTTCCTGGAGTGTGGAGAGGGATTGCTCTGGGCTCGATCAGATTCTGTTAAGATGTGCAATATTAGCTGTGCCCCTGAGGCAGCTGCCTTCCTCTCAAATGTTCTGGGAACTCAATTGCAAATGCTCCCAGGTTGCACTGAGAGAGGCATCACAGTGTCTTTCTTTCTTCCCAATTTAAGCTCTTTTCTCAAATACAACAAGCAGTGAAGATGGCAAAGAACAGCTGGCATATGAGTCTGGAGAGGATGAGGATGATGAAGAGGAGGAGGAAGAGGACTTCAAGCCTTCTGATGGGAGTGAAAATGAAATGGAGACAGAAATTCTGGACTATGTGTGAACTCAGTGAGCAGTGTGGCTGCTGTGGACAGAACTGTCTCTGCTCTTGCTCCTTGAGAGCCAAGGGTTCAGGATCTGGAAAGCAGAGCTTGTACTAAGCTGATGATGTTCCCTCTGCACTGACTGCTAGAGGGCAGCATTCTGGATGTTTGGGAGCCACTGCCTGCATTTTCAGAATTGCTGACTGAGAAACCCTCCAGCAAGCTCAATGAATTCCCAAGAGGAAGCCCAGAATCCAAACCAGCTGGAAGACACCAGAATATGGGAGAAGCTGCATTCCCAGATCTCTCCATATGTGGGAGTGCACTCTCTCCAGGTTGGTGGCCATGTGGAAAATAGAAAAGGTGCCTGAGGAGATGCTGGAAGAAGAAGCAGCCCAGTGCTGCAAAACCCTAAGACAGGTTTTGCACGTCTGCTTGTCCGGAGGGAGTGAAAATACTGAGCCATGCCTTCAGCACTGAGCCTCGCTGGTCATCTTGGAAATAAAGCCAGAAGGAAAATACACTTTCTGGCAGTGAATAATTCCCTTCCTGGGGTGTAGCGTTTGTTGTTCTCATTACCTGATGCACTTCTCAGGTCTGTTTTGACTTCCCCAACTAGCAGTTAGCAAGGACTGGAGGCAGCTGGCAGAGGGGCAGAGCTTCAGGTGCACAGAAGTTGGCCACTGCCAGCTGCATTGTTCCCACCAAATGAAAGCCCCAAAAATTAGAGCTACTGGCGTTTTCTAGATCTTGTGCATTTCCCAGTGTGTTGTGAGCACACCTGAAAGCCAAGCTTTCTTTTTTAAAAGGAGTTAAGACCTCCTCCTCCACGGAGGAGGCCCTATGGGCTGTTACAGTTGCTTTTAAAGCTGTTGTAACAAAAGAGGTAAACCAACAAATTATAAATGGAAAATGCAACAGTTTAACTTCACAGGTTCAAAGGAATGAGGTTCATTTCAAGATTGAGCCGTGGTCCCTCAGCCAAAAAGCCTGTTTTTCAAAACAAACTTCAACCCACCAGAGTGAACATAAAGTATGAACTCCCCCACAGTCAGGTCCATCCCTCTTTCTCCAGGAAGGTGCTGCCATTCTGGGGAAGGAGGACAGGACAAGCCCTGCCTTGAGGCAGAGACGTTTGAGCATCAGTATTTTATTGCAAAGACTAATTACATTGCTGTGTACAAGTCACACCGGGCAGTGTGCTCCTTCATTGAAGTGGTACAAAATACATACGGTACAGCCAGTCCCCCCGGTGGCACCGGCGGGAGGGGAGGGGACAGTCCCAGGGTGGGCAGGCACGGAGCAGAGGGAACACCCTCCCAGGGGTGCTGGTGCCCAGGGGAAGGGGCTTTGGGCAGGGGGGAGGCAGGAGGCTGCCCCTGCGTCAGGGAGCCAGGAGCTCCCATCATGTGCATCATGGGCAGCGCCGGCCACAGGGCTGGAGGAGCTCTGTGCCAGCCACGCTCACACCCAAGCAGCCTCTTCCCCAGCAGCCCCAGCCCCTGGAGTGTGGTCCCTGCCCTGGAGCAGGGGAAGGCACCGCAACCACCCGGGAACTCTGACGGATGGGAAACGGGAAAGACCTGCTGGAATGACGCGCTTAAAAAACAGAGATGGAGGCAGGAGCAACAAAAGGTCCCCCTTTGGTTAGTGTTTCTTACAATGATTAAAACAAGCATGTCTGCCCCTGCTCGAGCAATTAGTGGTAGAGAATTTGGGAGGGGGGCTGGCAGGGTCTGCACCCCGTGAGCACAGCAGAGCAATGCTGCTGCTGCTGCTGCTGCCAGCGTCCCTCGCAGCAGCCTTAAATACCAGGCGGGCACAGGACAGGGACTGGGCTGCAGGGCAGGGGGAGGCTGGATTAGTAAAATGTACAAGTTTGCCTCTTCTATTTACAACCAATAAATACTGAAAAAAAAAAAATCAGTAAACCTTTTTGTTTTATACAAAAAGAAAAAGTCTCATTGCTGCTTCTCCCATAGTATTTGGAAAAAGTCCGGTTAAAGCCCAAGGTGAGTGGCACTTTCTGTGGGTCAGGCAGTGGCAGCTGGGGCACCTGGAGCACCCTGAGCTCTCCGGCCCCTCGTGTGCCCACACAGACCCGAAGTCTCTATTTACACAGTTTCAGACAGAACTTTGCTCTCCTCCTCAGGCTGGCAATGCTGGGGGCATGGCCTGAAGCTCCCCCTCGGCAGAAGAGACACTGGCATTTGATCTTTGGTGCAAGTTTGAACTGGCCCAGTCCAGCTGGAGGATGCGCTGGATCGGGAGAGGAGCGAGACCACGCAGGCTTCCAGCTGGGGAGAGCACGAGGCACCCACTCCATCATGGCACAGCCACAGGCTCCTCCACAGGGCTCGGCACTGGTGCAGGGCTGCATCCTTCCAGCTCACCTCCCAGCCCAGGGCATCTGTGGCTTCTCCCAAGGGAAGGACAGGCAGAGCTGTGCGGTGGCGGCTACGCCAGTGATCCCAGGGAGGACAGACGTGGAGGTAACACTGGGAAAGCTGGGAAGGAGGCTTGGCAGCCCCTTCCATGGTGATGGTGGATCCTGCTCTGCTCTGTCACACAGCCCCTCTGCAAGTCACTGCTCCTCGGCTCGCTCAGACACAAGGCACCTACGGCAGAGGCGGGCTCCAGCTCTGGGCTGGCTGGGCTGGCCAAGTGTCACACCGTGGAAGGTTAAAAAAGCAGAACAAAACAAAAAATAGACAAATTCCCCCCCCACTGCTGCCTTCTTGTGTAGAAAAAAAGACCTGATTGGAACGGGGGCATGTGCAGAGAGAGGCGGAGGCTGACACCAGTTGCCAAACTCTCAGCTCTGGGTGCGGAAGGGAGGTGCACGGCCGTCGCCCGTGGGTGAGGGTCACTCCTCTGCCCTGCAGGGCAGCACAAGGACCGGCCACAGCCAAGCCCGGAGCAGCTGCCCCCAAGGCCCCGTCGGTGATGGGTGGCAGTGGGGCTGAGGCTAGAAGATGCCCTTGGCGATCTTCAGGCCTTTCTGCTTCATCCTGGGCAGGGTGGAGCTGGAGCCGTGCTTGATCTTCACCCCCTTGGAGAAGCCCCGCTTCTTGAGCACAAAGTCATAGTTGGCAGCGGAGTTCATGGCGTAGAAGACATTGGCATTGTCGGGGATCTTCAGCTCTGGAAGTGAACAAGGATGAGGGTAAGTCAGGTGCCCTTTCCTTGAAAAGGGACCAGAGTGGGGCTAAGGTTTGTTTCCAGGTGCTGGGACGCCTTTTGCTGTCACCTCTCATCCCAGCTCCAGCCCGGTGCTGCCCAGGCTGCAGGGCTGCATGGCCTCAGGAAAGCCCCCACAGCCCTGCATGGCCCCAGGAAAGCGCACACACACACACACACCTCTCTCCTCCGAGATGATCTGGACAAGCTCATAGTCTTCAGGCCGGTCCCCATCCAGGTTGTGTTTGGCCATGGCCTTGCGAATAACCACGGGGGTCTTGTCCTGGCTCGTCACCTGTGAGCACAGAGCCCTGGGAGCTCAGAGCACTGCTAAAGCCTCCCACTCCTCCCAAAATGTGCCGTGCCCATATGCAAACAGGACAAGCCACCCACCCCTCCCTGGTGCTTCCCTGGGGATGTTACTAACCAGGATGCTCTTGTACATGTTGCCGTTGTCCACAGCCAGGCTGACTCGGATGATGCAACAGTCATCGACCTGCTGGTTGTAGAGGGGCAGCGAGAGTGAGGAGTAGCTGGAGATGCCGGAGACCGAGCGCTTGTGTGTGCGGGAGGCCGTCACCGGCGTGGAGGAGACGGAAGAGGAGGAGGCACTGCTGGAGCCTGAGCCGATGCCTGACGTGTCCAGGGAAGAGAGGGAGGTGGATTCCCAGAACTGGAGGGCAGGGAGGAGAGGGGATGCGGAGGACACAGTGGGTTTAGCTTCTCCATCGGCCACAGACGGGGCGTACCAGCGCTGGGGGAGGGAGGCCAGAGGGATCTCACTGACCTGTGACAACGGGGGACCGACACAACTACAGCCACTGGAGGCACGAGAGCCTTGCCGTGCTGCCGGAGCAGCCCCCGGGCCCCCCGCCTGCTCCCCCCAGCCCCAGCGCCAGGGCAGAGGTGGGACAGTCCCCACACGATGGCCACAGTGGCCCTGGGACCCCTGGACGCTGAGAGCTGCCACGTACCTTCTTCTCCTGGCAGTCAGGGGACTCGGGGATGAAGCTGATGTTGATCTCCTCCACGTCGGAGCTGCTGGAGCCGGCGGAGGTGACGCTCACCGAGTCAGTGGCGTCCCCACTGCACAGGTACTGCCCACACTTGAGCTGGTCGAAGGATTTCGAGTGGGAGCTGCCGCTGGCACAGGGCTCGGTGCTCGGTGGCTGCCGGCTGCCAGGAGAGAGATGGGGCAGGTGAGAAGGGAGCAGGGTGAGGGTGCATTTGGCTGGCAGGACAGTGGCCATGCCCGCTGGTCCCCTGCAATGTCCAGCCAGAGATGCCCCACGCTGGCCCCCACCTCCCGCCAGGGACTCACTCGCTCCATCTCTTGATGATGCCCGTGTTTTTCTTGGCCTTCAGTGTGTTGCTGGCTGACTCTGACAGTGGTTCAATCTCACACGACAACCCATAGCTGGGAGAGGAGAGGAGGGTTTGAGCTCCCTTTGCTGCCACCAAGTGTGAGGGAGGCAGAGCAGAGGGGGGAGCACAGAGCAGCTGCTGCTGTCAGAGGAAATGAGTGGTGGGACCTCCCGAGGCACCAGCACAGCCCCAGACCCCTCTCACTCACCTCTCGGCCTCGCTGAGCCGCTCCAGGCTGTGGAACCACTCCACAAACTGGTCCTCCTGGGTGAAGCTGTAGTTGTTGCAGGCTGACTGGAGCAGCTTGATCTGCGCGATGACTTCGAACTCCTGCAGCAAATGGAAGCCATGAGACCAGAATCCCCTCCCCCAAAACTGAAGAGCACAAAGTTAAAAAAAGAGAGGGATCAAGCCCAAAGTGACTGGCACAGCCTGTGATTGCACCAGGTAAGCCCTGCTGTGCAGCTGCCAGGGCAAAGCTCTCACCTTTCTTCTCTTCTCAAAGTTGATCAGCCCACCCTGGAAAAGAAAGAGATGAAGGTCAGTATGGAGCAGGCAGAAGAATATTGCTCCCTCCCCTCTCTATCTCTGTCTTGCTGCCACTGCAGTGTGAGCAACCCTGCTGAGAAAAAGTAGCCCATTTCCTCGGGACAGAGGTGGATGGGCAGAGGTGGATATGGGATGTGGTGTGGGATACAGGATGTGCAGTGTGGGATACAGGATGTAGTGTGGGATACAGGACACAGGGAGGGACCAGCCTTCCTTTTATCAGCCCAGGCTCTGGGAGGAAGGGGAGGACAGGGAGGAGGTACATACATCCAGGAAATCCTTCATGGCCGTGTCCAGCATCACCAGGTCCGTGAGGAAGGTGCCAAGGTAGGGAATGGTGCCCTGCATCACACCCTGTGGGGACAGAAGGGACAGTGGGGTCAGCAGAGCAGGGACCAGTCCAGGCAGCTGCTGGGGATGGGGCACAGGGACAGCCCTGCCAGACTCACCATCTCTCGCTGCTGCTGCTGCCGCTTCTGAGCCCTCTTTGGGTTGATCTCCAAGGTGGCAAATTTGGATGTGCCCTCCTGGGTGGTGGGGAGAGGGGATCAGCACAGCTGGGAAATGGCACTAATACCTATTAGCTAAAATTCACACCCATTTTCATTTATATAACTTTCATTGTAGGAAAGAGGAGGAGATCAAAGCTTCTTCATGGCTCACAGAGGAGAGCCTTAGTGGATAGGAACTGCTGCTCTCATTTCTGTATAAATGCTTCCCTAATGGGATGTTTTGTTCCCTTTTGCATTTTGTTTCCTCTCAGTCCCCAAACCAGAGCGAGGCTGGGATCTGTGGAGAAGCTCCACATGGAATAAAGACAGTTTTGATGCAGCCTTTCACCAACTCCACCACCCTACCTGGAATCAAGAGGACTTTGCACTGGACTGTTAACATGCAGCTGCCTCTGGGGACAAGCTATCACCTGGTGTTCTGGATCCTATCCCATCCCAGTGCTTATCTGTTCCCTGAATTTATTTGCCAGCTCCAAGTATTAATTTTTGGGTGGAAAAACAGAAATTCCAGCCTTGGTCTGAAACCCCTGCCTGCTCCCCAGACTCAGCACACCCTGCCTGCGTCCAAGCCTGTGACTCCAGCAGCTCTGCCAGGGCTTTATCCCTGTGGCTGGAATGCCATGGAAACCTGAGCTGCCTGCCAGAAACAGGGCAATGTGGGCCCTCCTTCCCCCTACCTTGATGAGAAGCTCCCGGCTCAGCGAGTGGTTGTTCTCGTCGGAGAAGATCTCTGAGAGCTCATGGAACGTGCGGAAGCTCTCCCTGCACAGGGGCAACAAGGGGCAAAGTCAGCAATGCTGCCATGGTGGGGTTTCCTCCTTGGGCTCTCTTCTGCTCACCCAAATGACCCCACTTATGCTCAGCTCTTTGCTGTTTGGGAGCTATTCCAAGGTGTTTCACACGGAAGGGTGAGGTGATGATGCTTTTATTTCCTCACCCTTCTGAGGTCCCTGACACCTTACACTGGTCCCTGGGTTTTGGGCACGCTCCAGGAGGCAGTGCTGGAGCTGAGGTGATCCCATTGACACGTTCACGTGCCACAGCATATTCTTCCCCTTGGAAGCAGCCCTGCAGGAGCTCCTTACCGCAGGACCTCGTCCCAGGTCTTCTTCAGCCGGTGCACGGCGTTGCACTGCAGGGCCGAGAGGATGGCTCGGAGGGAGGAGAAGTTCTTCAGGATGCGGCACTCCTGAGGGCAGACAAGGAGATAACAGGATTTGGGTGAGAAAAAGCTGGAGGATCTGCTGGTATTCCAGCAGGGCAAAAGCTCATCCCTTGGGTGGAGGTGGGAGGGGAGCTGTCCTACCCGAGCCACTTCGATCCACCGCTCCACCACCTTGGCCCTCTGCTGTGGCTTCAGGGACCTGTCCCCGAGACAAGTGGCGATGACACAGTTGGCCACACTGTTGAACTGGGAGACTGTGGCACGGATGGTGGGGGCCAGGTGCTCTTTGCCCTTCTTGTCCCTCTGGGACCAGATACAGCCCAGGCAGTGGTAAGGCACCACTTTCTTGAACAGCTCCTGGAAGATAAAGGGATGGAGAAGGGCTACTTTGTGTTCTCTGGGGAGAGAACAGGCCAAGAGGAAAAAGGGATGGGAAGAGCCAGGCCCATGCCCAGAGCACCACTGACCCAGCTGGTGGGTGACTACTCACAGCATCCATCAGTGTGAACTGTTCTGCCACCATCTCTGGGGAGAAGGAGAGGAAATCTGGCTTCCCATCCCCAACCCCGTTCTCTTCCACCAGCTGGAAGGTGCAGCTGCCGTGGTCCACAGCTGCAGGAGACAAGGGTGAGGCTGAGCACTGCAGTGCCCAGACCAGCCCCCTGCAGACACCCACACCCCACCTCCCGGCCTCTTCTTTCCCATCTGGCTTTGCACCTCCAGCAACAAGGCTCAGATAAAAGGATAGTAATTTTAAACCTGGATGCAAGTGTCGACAGAGGATTAAAGGCAGATTAGCTAATCCATTTAGAAATCCCACTCCTGCTGCAGTTGGATTGGCTTCCCAGTGAACCCCCATGTAAACAGAGTTCATGAGCGTTCAGCCACGTGGCTCAAGTTTTGGAGACCCTCGATGCCAACCAGCAGCATTCCCTCCACCTGCAGCCCCAAATAAACCCTACAGGCCAGGGGAGGACCCCACCTTCAGCCTCGGCCTCGCTCTGCTCTTGCTGCTGGAACTGGGCCAGCAGGATGCGGGCTCGGCGCTCCAGGTCGGAGCCGGGGATGTTGTGGCGCACGTAGGAGATGAGCTGCTTGAGGCAGGCAAAGTCGGGGGGCTTGCGGAAATCCTCCGAGTACTGGTCCAGCCAGGCCCCCAGGATGGAGGAGATGGTGCTGCAGGAAGGGGGAAAACACAGGTAAAGAGAATCAGGTGCCAGGAGAACCCTGTGTGCACCCCCACAAGCCCAGGAGCAGCGCTGGGATGACACATCCCTCCCAAAGAGCTGCCAGCAGAGCCACCACAGCACAGGCAGACTTACTTCTTCAGCTCCATCCTCTCGTCCACAGTGTGCCTGGCGTGGTCCCCATTTGCCTGCACGTGGAGTTTGCCATACCTGGTGGGGCAGAGGGGAGGCAGTGAGCACCCTGCACTCAGCTGCCTCTCAGAGCAGCCTCTTCTCCCTCCACATCACCCCCAGCTCTGCCATGGGGTCAGGATGAACCTGCTATGCAGTGTCCTGCTCCCCTCCCTCTGCCACTACCTCCCTGTTACATGGAGAGGGAAGCAGCCAGCACTGGCCACCTCACTGGAAGAGCTCCAGCTTTCCAGGAGGTTGTGTCCTCCCTGCCCTGTCCTAAAACCCTCACGCTGATGGAGCTGGGAGAAGCCACCAAACCCCCAAGGCATTGCAGCAGAAGATGCTGGGGCTTTCCTGGCCACCCCCAGCTGTGTTCTGGGGCTCAGGGCAGCCTCACCTGTTAAGCAGCAGGTCCAGCACTTGCTTGGTGGTGGCGAAGGCCCGGTAGGTGCACAGGAAGATGGTGACATAGGTGGAGTCATTGCCCTTGAAGGCTGAGACCAGGTACTCCACCAGCTTCTCCAAGGTCCCGGCTTTTATCGTCCGCACCTTGCACGTCTCGTAGAGGTTTAAGGCTGACTCATTCTCAAACTGCCAGGACAGGAGCAGAAGTCAGTGGGCTGGGTAAAGACAGACACCATCAAGTGCAAAGTGTTCCCAGCAGCTTCACAAGTTCAGGTCTAGGCTGGGATCCCCACAGTGCCTGAGGCTCTCCTGACTGGGAAAGGAAAGCTGAGACTCCTCAGACAGCAAACACCAGCAACCCAGCTGAGAAGACCTGAGCACTTGG
Source organism: Anomalospiza imberbis (assembly GCF_031753505.1). NCBI lineage: Eukaryota > Metazoa > Chordata > Aves > Passeriformes > Viduidae > Anomalospiza > Anomalospiza imberbis. Next base: position 3,936,882 of record NC_089701.1, on the reverse strand, counting down.
GAAACCCCAGGAAAGGCCTCAGAGCTGCCAAAATCTAGATACAAATCAGAGTTGCCCTATTTTTCAAAATGGGGCTGCAGATTGTTTCACCTGTACCCCTTCCCATACAGCAGAGGGCAACAGGTGCTCCCACTCCCTGCTCCCGGATCAGTACATGGTTCCCATGGCAGGGAAACATCTGAATCCTCCCCTGTGGCAGGAGGAGCCCCCAGCTTACCCCCAGCCAGCGCTGCCCTTTGTTGGCCGTGTGATGGAGCTGCACTTTCCGGAGGGATATGCTGTAGATCACACCATCCTCCAGCTCCTCTCCGATCTCCTGTGTGGAGCTCTGCATGGAAAAACAAGATACACCATGAGATAAGGAGAGCAAAGCGTGGCAGAGATGCTTTTGTGGCTCCTACGAGGGATCCCAGCAAGCCAAAGGCAGCAGCTGGCTGGCAGCGAGTCTCCCTCACCTGCTCAGAAATGCAAACCAAGTGACACCAGTGTGTCTGGCTGGCTGAGCCTGCCCACAGTGGAGCCAGGACTTTGGGAAGCTGCTTTTGGTCTGTCCCACATCCCCTGGCTCCATGTCTCAGCCCTTCAGCAAAGCCAGGCTGTGCCAGTGCAAGGTGGCACCCCTCACAAGGCAGGGAAAGGGACAGTGGCAGCACAGCCCAGTGCCCAGCCCTGGCTGCTCCCCTCCCCGAGCCTCTGCCTTTCCCACGAGGTGACACTGGCTCCTGGTCTGAGCAGAGTCTCATTGATCTGAACCAAGCACCCTGGTGCACTTCCCTAATAAATAATCACTGTCAAACCAAGCTGCCCACGGCACGAGGCAGAAATCCAAAGCTCAAAGCTGGGGGAAAATCCCAGAGATCTGCACCAGGGTGGGATCAGGCACAGCCAGGACCAGTCTGGGCACAGGGTTCAGGCACCTCTGGGTGACAGGCATCCAACTATGAGGTTCCCATTTCTGCTCTGGAGGATGGAGAGCACCAACAATTTGGTGAGGAAAGGGGTGATGCTTCTCAAAGCAGATCCCCAGGCACACGCCTCCCCCAGCACCACATAGCAGCACGGGCTCAGCAGCAGCTCCAGCCCCACAAGGACAGTTTGGTTCCCTCCTCCTCCTCCTCCCTAACCACGCTCTGCTGAGTCAGTGCCTCCCTTAAGAAGATTTATCCAGATCCTTTTAAACACTGCAGGGATCTCCCCCGCCCTCCATCCCCCTCACCAAATGGCAGGACATGGATGAACACTCACCAAAACCCACAGCTCAGCAGAAGGAGAAAGTGCCCGAAAGCAGTAAGCTGGTTAGAGGGGGAGTGACCATCACTGGGACACAGGCTGTGGGGACAAACCTCTCCTGCCAAAGCCAGCCCTCAGCTTTCCCTGCAACTGCCCCTCAAAGAGCCCTGAGCACTGGCAACAATTGACAGCATTGTCACAGTGCTCACTGAGGAAGACCTGCCGTGAAAGGATTTAGGATGGAGCCCCAGAAGTGATGCTGCTCCCTGCAAAAAAATCCTTCCCCAAACTGCCCTGTGAACATGGGGACAGCCACAGCCAGGCTCAGAAGAGGCTGCACACCTCAGGAAACAGGAGCAGAACACCTGAGCTGATGGATGCCACGTGCACCCAAACGCTCTTGAAGCACCCTCCTTTATCAGCACCACCACAGCAGTGCTCACTGCTCTGCTCTCACACCCTGCTCAAGCCACAGGCTTGTTCCTCACAAGGAATCAAGGCAGGGAAGCACAGCCAGCCCAGAGACTAAGGGGAAGCTTGAAAAGGCCTCTCATTCATGGCTGTGATGAATGAGGGCAGAGGATCCCCCTGGGCAGGGTTACTGACTTTTTCACTTTCTGCTGAACCTGCTTTTCTCACTTCGTGCCAGACTATGGAGAGGTTTGGTTTGCTGAAGTTTAAGGAGTTGTGAGGCTCTGCTGTGAACATCAGGAGCCTTTCCCAGGGTTCACTGAGCAACCCTGAGAGCACCCACATGAGGCAGCAGACACCAAACATCCTTCCTGGCACCTGCGTCTGTCTCTCTCTTGTTCTGTGCTCTGGGATAAATTATGGCACAAATTGTGTTCAAGTACACTGCCCTGGGGACTGGCACAACCTTGGGAGAGGCTGCCAGCACAGCTAAAGCTTTGTGTCCACTCTGCATCAACCATCTGCACTGACAGTACCTAACCAAGCTGGCCTTCTTCCACCTTTAGAGGCTGTTTCCAAAAAAAAAAAAAAAAAACCAAAAAAAAAAAAAAAAAGAAACAAACAAAAAGAAAAAACCACAAAAAAAGAAAAAAAAAAAAACCAAAAGCCATGGAAACACTTCCCAATTTGTCCTGGGCTCTTTTCCAGCCTTTATCACCCAGCCTGCATGTCAGCCCTACCCCTGTGTACCTCCCATTTAAGCTGAGAGGAAAGCTCTGGGTCCAGCAGGACCAGAGCCTTGTACAGTCTAACTCAGAAAAGAGATTTGGCTGGACAGTTGTAAACCCCAGACAAAAATATCAAGAAAAGTCAGATGCTTGCTGACATGCAATTAAATTCATAAATTAAATCATATGGGAGGAAAAAACAACCTCAGGATCAACCCATGAATCATTGGCAACTGCTGTGCAACTACAGTGGAAAGTATTGCCACAACTGTGCAGGGTTTTCACTCTGCATTTCATGTCACGTGCAGGGGATATACCCCATTCTGATGTGCAGAAAAGCAAATTTCATTTCCTTCCCATATCCAAGACTGTCAGATTCATTCATTTTTTGCCTTGCTGACTTGTGCGATATCCCCCAAAGTTCCCCCTTTGCAAACCACACACGGAGGCCGTGGCTTCCCAGCGGTCTGCAGGCTCCTGCCAAGAGCCAGGAGAGCTGCTACACTGGGACATTCTAAAATTTGGCTATTTATATTCCGTGTGAGCTTCCTCTTTCCTCCGGCTGCTCCTCCGAGATGCTGATTGTGCATTCTGCACATGTTGGTTAAAAACCAACCCGAAGCAAAAAAGCAGCGGCAGGACAGAGCCAGGAGTCTCATTCCAACACCTGCACCAAGCACACGTTTCTCCCCTTGCAGGTGAGGAGATGAGCTGGGAGCAGGGCAGGGACAGACTCAAAACCTTGACCTGTGGCTTATGTTTGTGCTGGCCACCCAGAATCCTGCACTCACACCAGGATTTCCAGCGAGTCAACCAAAGCTGAATGCCTTCAGAATGGTCTCTAAAGAGATGAGTGCTGGTAAATATTGCTGTCACTGCTCCCCACTGCCTGCCCTGCACATCTGCTGGAATTTTCTGCCCCTCAGAAGAAGGGAACATGAGTCAGGCTCAGCCAGCACGCAAACCCTCCTCCACCTCAGCCTGAGGGTGAGGCACGGGTGAACAGCCCCTTGTGTTGGCACAAAGGATGAATCCAACAGGCCCAGGCAGTGCTTTAAACATCTGCAACAAGATTTGATGGTTATGGCATCTGCACCTTCCATCAAATTCATCCAGGTGGGACCCAGCAGCCCAGAAAGTGAGGTCCAACACACTTCAAGATGGGCACCAAGAAAAGAGAATACACAGAAAAATGAAGGTTTGGTTTGCTTTCTCCAGCTCAGTGTGCAATCCCGGTCCTCTCCACACACCTGGAAAAAGGCCTCTGGCTGGAGGGGCACAAGGAAAACCACATGTTTAACTCTCCCCAGTTGTGCAGAGCAGAGGCTTTTGCAGAAGCAGCCGTGAGTGAACTCTGCAGGAGTTCATCCCCTGAAATATGAAACGGGAGTCTGCACCAGATGGCTGCCCTGGGCCTGACTGCCTCTTCCAATTGCAGCCAGCCCTGGAGCTCCCACTGATGGTTCAAAGCTTTTGTGACTACACCAGGGAGGAATTCCTGCTCCGTGCAATAAACTCTTCTGCTCTCTGGTGAATGTTCTTGTACTCGGCGTGGTGTCAAACCCCACGTCTTCACACAGAGGATTAATAAGGAGCTCTAAGATGCAGCCAAGGTTTGTGAGCCTGGAGGAAGGGTGTGAGGGACCCTGAGAGCCAGGCGGAGAGAAGCAGCAGCAGGGACTCTGCCTTCGGCTCTTCCCAACAGATAAAAGGAGGAGAAAATGCAAAAACCAAACTGCAAAGAAAAACACTGGCTCAGGCTCTGCATTTTGGAAAGTGTTTGAGCTCAGTCACTAAGGTGGTTTTAGTAGAACAGGAGCAAAATGCAGGATTAAGTGTGAGCATGGCAGCATCCCCACACTTACACACAGACAATTACCCAACAATTACCAGGTCTTAAGAGCTCTGGTCCCACGTGCCCCAGGTTAGCGCACAGGCCTCCAAAGACACAAAAATAATGAACTGTTAGTGGAAGAAGGTATTAATTTCAGCACACATGGAGGAGGCACAACTGCTGAAAGTGCTTTTGCTGATGCTCTCTGGCCCACAGCTGGTTTAACAACCAAGATATTTGTGTTACTCTGCTCCCTTTTCTGTTGAATTACACAAAACCCCTGTTCTACAGACAGGTACAGAGCAGCACCGAGAGTATCTCTGCACCGTGATTTCAAAGGGGCTGCTGCTACCAGCCACAAGAGAGGAGCAGACACTAACCCTGCCCGTGGGAAGCCAGGAATGTGTGCCTGCTGGGAATTAACAGTCCCACTGGCTAACAAGACAAGAAAAGGCAGAGCTGAGCCCCGGAGACGTCACCAGGGGTTTCCCATTGAAGCTCCGTGCTTGCACAAGCTCAAAAGAAGCCAATGAAAGGTGGTAAAGCCAGAAACAGCAAGTGGGGGTTTGGTCTTTACAATCCTCTCAGAATGATCCCTTCCCACTAGCAACGGGAAATGGGCCTTTCCGGGAACGAAGGAAACCGGCTCCAGCACGGCCCATGTCCAACACCAACCCCCAGTTCACTTTCATTTCACCCCCAAGGAGCAGCAGCCACTCTGGGACCTCTTCTGCAAAGGCGAGTGTATGACATTATGTAAAAGGAAACAGGAAAAAAGTCAGCCCCGGGTAGTGAAAGGAAAACAAGCTCAGTTCTGTGAACCGAAGATAAAGACCGCAAAAGCAGAAGCACCCTGTGTCCTACACGTCCAAAATAAGCACACGCAGCACAACGCTCTTCCCCATGGGGACTTCCAGGCAAAAAGCCCTGTGGTGGCTCTTCCCCCATGGCTCTGCCTTGAGGGATCATCCACTCCTGGCACTCGCAGTTTCCTTCCCCTGGCTGTGCTCAGGAAGGCTACAAGGACTACCCGAAGTGGGGAGGAAGCTGACAAACATCCCCTGTTTCAGGGGGAGGAAAGGTGCCCACGCTGGTGACTCACGGCATGTCCTTTGGAACAGCAGGGGGGCAGGAGCAATTTTGCTCCAAAACACCATCCCAGCCATGGCCATGGTGGCACTGGGGGGTTCTCTCCAGCTGCGCAAGTTATCTCCCACTGTCTCCTTTCCCCCGAGTGCTCCTCTTGCTGCTGATGGAGCTCAGTCCCCTGCCACAGCTCGGCTGTACCCAGCCCCTGCTCCCCATGCAGAGATGTTCAGCAGAAAGACACCGTTCCTTTTCAACAGTGTTTTCAACACTCTCTGCCTTCCTTCCTGCCTGCTCTGAGCTGCCTCAAACCAGGACCGATTCCAGCAGCCCACAAAAACACAGCAACAAAAGGGGAAACAGGAAAAGAACAGAAAAAGGGCCAGAAGCTGAACTTAAACCCACCATGAAAAAGGGGTGGTTTCGCCAGGACACCAGGCCAGTGGCAACAGCTGAGGGCCTGTTCTCTCCCTGTCAGTTGCTGGGCTCCACAGCTGGGTTTTCCTGACACTCTGCTCCAGGTGTTTCAGCATGGAAAGCTGTGCCCCAAGGGAACAGCCCTGGAGCCACTGCATCACCCAGCACCAGGATGGGGCAGAGAGAGAGGGGCCACATCACCCCATATCTGCCTCTTGTAGGGATCTTGCACCTCCCCCCTCGGGCTCTGTGGGTCCTGAGACCGACAGCAGCTCTGACCCTGTGTCTGTGACCCAGAGGGGCTGCAGAGGGTATCCAAAGGCAGCCTTCTCCACCCTGGCAGCTCAGGGAGAAGGGAAGCTGGCAGCTGGGTCACAGAGGCATCTTGTGACTCACAGGCAGTGAGTCAGTGGCTGGAGCAAGGATTAGGAGCTCAGTGCTCGGTCCAGGAACGAGACAGAGCAGATAAGCAGGATTCCTCCTCCATTTGCTCCTGGTTTGCTTTTAGAGAAAACTAAGAGCCTTCCCACATGGAGAAACTTTTTCGCTCTTTTTGTGGTTTGGAAATCAAAGACTCTGCATGGCCACTCCAGCCCCAGCCTTCAAGGGGCAAGATCAGACCCCTGAGGTGGGGAAATGCAGGTGCAGGGGGATCAGGCTGACAGGGGGACTCCCCAGGGAAAAGCAAACTCCAGCCACAACAGGGATGACTGATGAACTGCAAACCCCGAGTTTCCTACACCCAGGAGCAGAGATGACCACCAGCCATTTGCACCCCATGTGGAAACACCACCTCGTGGGACGTGCTGGGATGGGCTCCCCTCGCAGGCTATTCAAAGAAAACTGAGTGCAGCAGGTTTTGCTTCCTCTCTAAGTCGACGGAAAAAAAGATCCCGCCGACACAGCAGATCTGGCTCTTGCTCCACAGCCCTGAGCCCTGTGCTCGTGATGGCACCGGCAGCATCCCTGCCCAGAGCCAACACCTCCACAGGGGCAGGCTCGGAGCACAGAGACGCAGCCCCGCCACCGACTCGCCTGCACCCCCGGGGCATTACTGGAAGTGAAACATGAACGACACGGCTGGTGAAAAATGGTGCATAAAAAATTAATGTAGGTACTGCTCTGCGAGGTTAAATAAAGATCGAGCGTCTCATCCCAAGTCATTTCGGCTCAGAACAAAAGGTTTGCGTTTTACCAAGATGGAACAGAAAAATCTGCAAAAAAACCATAACTGAAACAAGTTCAAAAACCGATTGATGTTTTTCTGGGTGTACAGTAGCACCTGGAAGTCACATGCAACATGACAGTTCCCCAGTGCTTTGTTCAAATGTGAATTAAAACACGAGGGGTGTCCTGAAGAGTTCCAGCCTACCTGACCTAATGCTACTCTATCAATTCCACCTCTGAAGCAGGGCTCTGGTGCACCACATGTGTTATTTCTGCAGCAGCAAGAGCTGCCAGGTGTATTGGGAAAGGGATGGAGATGGCACTCAGAGATGATGTTCCTCAAAACTGATTGGAATAGATGCGGCTAAAATGTCAATTCTGGCTTCACACATGTTCACCAGGACACACAGACTTGTTCCTTGTGGCAGCTCCGGGTCAATGCTTGTCCTTTGCATGCATCAGCACCTGCAAGTGACTCCATCTTCACAAAAGCCTTTACATTCCCTGAGACGCAAAACCTTGAACACTCTCCAGCTCTCAGCCCATGCGCCAGCCCAGACAGCCCAAAAATTTGTCTTAAGAAGTATCAGCTGCAATAAAATCAGCTCTTTTTGTCAAGTCTGCCCCTTGCCCTGGCACGTCCATGTCCTGCATGAATGAAGTGCTCACCTGGGCATACACAAAGTGGGATATGCAGGAAGGGCAAAGCAAAGATCACAACTGCAAGATCCCACTGGCCCCACACTGACATTCCCAGAGAGTTTCACCCCACAGTATTCCCAGGCAGCCAGGTTAAACTGTAAATGTAAATGTCTGTGCAGTGACTCGCCTGCTGCAGCTTGCAGAGGGGAAAAGACAGCAAAGCCACATCTCCCTGGAATTTTGAAGGTGCACATACTGGGGGCTGTCCAAAAGCCACAGCCTTGCCTGGCCACACTCTGGCTGACAGAAGCTGCACCTTTCCCCTCCATTTCCATTTGAACAAAGTTAATTTCAATTTAGCTGAGACACATCCTTATCTTAGATAAGCTGAACCGAAATAAACCCCAGTGAAATAAACGTGTCCACCCGTCAACTGGCATTCCCTCCACCAAACCCGGTGTGACCGAACGTGGGCAAAGCTGACAAGCCCCGACCTTTAGGGGCCCCCTCCTCAAAATCCCATGGCCACAGCCATGGCAGAGGAGGATGCCCGGGGGGCTCTGCATGCCCACAAGCCAGCCTGGCCCCGGGCACGCTCTGCCAGCCGGATCAATGGCACCACTGTGCTCCCGGGGCCGCAGAGGGGCTCGCAGCGCCGGTGGCACAGCGACAAGCTCGGCGATGGCTCGCTCTTTGTGTGCGTGTCTGCACCAGGGTGACCCAGTAAACAGCTGAAGCAGAGAAAATGCAGGAACAATCCAGGCAGAGAGGGGCTGAAAGGACGGCAGGAATAAATGCGAGGCTTTGTTCTCCGGCCGTGCCCTCCGCGCCCAGCTCCCTCCCACCCCGGCCGGGATGACGCGCGGCTCCTCCATTTGCTGCTGGCATGCGCTTCCCGGGATCAGCCGGGCTCGTCCCAGCCTCCTCCTGACACCCGCAGCCCCAGCGTGTCCCGGCACAGCCCAGCTGCGGCTTTCAGGCCATCCCCTTGGCTCCGCAGAGATTCTCCCCTGGCAGGGCATCCCGCTACTTGTATCCCTCCCCGCGGCGCCCGTGGGGAGGTGGAAGAGGCAAGAGCAAGCATTTCTGCTTTGTAATCAACAAAAATCTCACCTTGGGAGTACTACTTAAACAGGTGTCAACGAGGCAGGAGGTGCGACATGAGCAGGTGGCAACATGCCGACACCTGGGGGGGGAAACGGGATGCTCCTGCCAGCTCCGGGTGATTTCCACAGCTGAGGCAAATGAGATTTTACGATTAACTGGCACCTTTGGGTAGAAAACCACTGGAAAAAGATAAAACTCCCGGCGTTGTCAAGTGCCTGAACACACGCACCGGGAGCCTCAGCAGTGAGGTTTGGCCCGGGGTCCTGCCCTGAGCGCTGAGTGTGCCAGATCTGCGGCACAAGGAATGCCGGTGTCCGGGCTGGGAGGGCAAATTCCCTCCCCAGACCCTCAGCCCTGCTCTGTAGGTGCGGGTTTGGCCATGAATCACGTCGGAGCAGCTCCAACACCACACAGGTGCCTGTTCCTCCCGGCCACGCACCTTGGTGAGCCGGCACACACACGTTCCCACCCCTACTCATCTGTTGCTGCCACCCTGCCCTGGTCATCCTCTGCCCTTACCAGCCACAGGGGAGCACTCCTGCAGCCCACCCTCCTGTTTAATAAAATTCTTTTGGGGGACACACCCTGGGATGCCCAAAAAGCTGAAGTGCACAATGACCATGGGGCAGCATCAATGTGAAGAGGGCAGGGGTGCCCACCTTCCTTCCCTGACTCCTTTCCTTTGATGTTCCCTGGATTAAGACCACTCAAGCCTCAAACAGCCCCATCCTCCCAGAGCTGACTTTTGCTGAGGAACACACCAAAATCCATGGGAATGAGGACTGGGAGAGATGGAGTTTGTGGAATACCCCCACAAGAAGCACCTCAGGGAAGAAGTGTTTGTTACGACACTGGTGTGATCCATAGCTACGCCCTGAGTCACCCCAGCACTGCCAGGGAAGAACCAGCCAGGCCTGTCCCGTCTTTGTGCCAGTTCTCACTGTTGCAACCGGGACAGAATGGAGCAAAGCACATTGTCTAGAAATCCAGTAATCCCAGTGAGTGTCACCAGCAACAGGCACTGCCAACGCATCGCTCAGCATGGGGCTCCTGACCAGCAGAACTGCAGCTGGGACCAGATAGCCATGGAAAACATAACCAAAAGCAAACAAATAGCAGCTTTTGGAGGAAAGATGGGCTGCTTTAAGGTGATAAACCAGCCTGAGCATTGGCTTTGCCCTGGAGGGTCTGCAGTGCTTGTTGGGGTCACAGCATGGGAGGGGCAGGGGGTGACACCATCAGCCCCAGCTCACATCCCCCAGCTCCCAGGCTCTGCTGCTGCTCCAGTGCACAGAGCCAGGCCTTGCCAGCAGCAAGCCACCAACTGAGCCTTTTAGACAGGTATCTGACCAAAATGCCCTGGGTTTCAGCCTAAACTGGAAGGCGAGGTCCTGAACCCCCCAGCCACATGAAGGTGGTGCTTCAGCATCCTTACTGACTTCCCACAGCTGAGCTTTGCCCCTGCCAGGCAAGATGCTTTGCTTTGCCCAGCTTGGCTAAACCCTGGTTTCCTGAAGTCAGTTCCAACTCCTAGAGGTGAACCCAAAGCAAACACATAATTTCACAAACACACACTGGCTGGAGCAGGAGCCTGGGGCAGGCTCTCAGCTTCAGAGTCTCCACGGAGACCCAACCACTGCAAGGAGCGGGGAAAGGCTGCGTGGTTTTGCTCCATCACATGAAAAGAAGTTCTGGTAAGATGAGTAGCGGGCCCTTTGCAAAGCAGGTTTCCACACAAGCCCTCAGTTCAGCTGCTGGACTGTGGTTAGCAGAAAGTAAAGCCGCTCTAAAAATAATGCCTCAGCATTCCAGATGAAGTTGCCTCCGATGAGTTTCCTCTCCAATCTGCTCTGTTTGCAAGTTAGACCAACTTTTTTTCCCTCCCGTCGGCTCCGAGGACTCGGCTGGTGCCTGGCAGCTGGAGCCATCCCCATCCTGCCTCTGCTGAGCCCGGGGCTCCCCAGGCAGCTGCTCCCAGCACCCCACATGAGGAGGGAAGACGCCCTTTCTCGTCCCAGCATGTTTCTGACAGCAGAGCTCATCCAAATACCAACGGTGTAATGAAAACAAACTGCTGTGGGGCCAGCCGAGGCAAACGGGCCACGCCAGGAGCCTCTGCCTGTGCTTAATCTCCAGTGACATTCAGCTGTCACATAACTCCTGACCCTCAGGTAGAGGGAACTCGGCGTTATCTAATGTAGAAGTGCTGCCCTACAAGAACCCGCGCCAACACAGCCCCGGGAACGTAACCGAAAACCGGAGAGGTGATTTGCATAACATCACAAAAACAAACCCAAACCAGGTGAGGAACGGAGGTTTGAGGAGCTGCAGTCACCACTTCAGTGCTCAGCACAGCCCACGCTGCCACGTGCTGAGAATTGGGAAAGGACTTTCCTGGCACCTCTGGCAGAGCTGTTCCCAGGTGCTGAGGGAACAAAAGGCCCATCCACAAACACCCTTCTGCAAACCCCCTGTGCTAACCCAGTGCCCAGAGCAGCCCTTGCAGCTCTGCCCCTGCTCCGACCCCCTCCCCGTGACTCCCTTCAGGCAGCCAACCGGGCGGCTGCGATTACTGGGATTACTGGGATTGCTGGGATTAGTGCTCCGTGCCTGAGTTCAGCACTTCCTTTCCCTAATGACTCAGGAGCAAAGTCCAAATGCATCCTTACTGGGGCTGCTGCGACGTGCAGGTGAGTCCCCACCTGGGCACTGAGACACCTGATACCTGGAGTGTCCAAACATCCCAGTCCTTGCCCTGCTGCTGGCATTCCCAGGAATGCTCCAGCCAGAGGCTGCCACACAGTTTCAGCGTGATGCTTCTTCCTGGGCACCAAACCCCACGGCCAGCCTCACCTTTCAGCTCACAGATGCTTCTCTCTGCAAAACAAAGATCCCACAGACCCCTGGAACAACACACACTCATTTGGGACCAGCCACGGACGCTGCTGTGGGATCTAACCCACACAAACATCACGAGATGAGCACATTAACCTGTAAAAGGAGTGAGTCCCACAACTCAACTCCTCCTCCTCAAGGCCAAAGGAATGTTCCAAACCCGAATCCTCCTCACCCAGAGCCCGCAGGTGCCGTCCCACCAAAGCAATGCACAAACCCTGACTGGCCATGAGCTGTGCTGGAGCCCCCCGGGGCCCCCCGCCAGCAGCTCAGCCAGCTTTGTATCCAAATCCTGCTCCTTAGCAACCACATTTTTTTCCCCCCTCTTGCTGAGTCCGTGGGAGATGAAGAAATATTTGAGAACTGAGACAGCCCTGCTGCAAGGATATATTTAAATAAAAGGAGCATGGACGTTTGAAAGCCAGTCATTAGGCAGCTCTGGAGATAAGGGCGTTAGAGAAAGTGTGAGCAGGGCATACCCAGCCTTTAAATGTGGTCTGGAGTGACCTAAATGAGCTCTTTCCTCCTTCAATTACACTCCCCTCGGGGGACACAGTGGCTGGTTAGAGAGCTGGGAAGGGAGATGGAGGAGCTGCTGGCCAGAGCAGCTCAGGGGGCCCTAAAAACAGGTCATGCTCTGGCCCTAAGAGTGGGGTGGTCACAGCCAGAACCCAAATCCTAAACAGTGGTGGGTGCTAAATGAGACCCATCCCTGCAGGCACAGCTGGCCTGATGCTCCTTTTGCTCATCACACCCCAAAGCCAGGCCCAGGGAAGTGGGGAAATACTCCAAGACTGCATTTACTTGCCCCTGCCAGGTGATGCCACCCTAAGAGCCAGAAAAAAAAGAGGCTGCAGTGGAGCAATAGTGTGATCTGGGCCAGGGGGCTGAAGCACAGGGGCGGCCTGTGGGGTGGTTTGCCCATTCATCCTGTGAACAAACACAGACTTCAGCTTCCAGGGCTGCCAATCTGGTACCAAATACACTAAAACCTGAGTGAGACCCCAGTATGGGAATCCCCACCCTCATGGAAACATGGCACAGCAGCCTCTGAGTAAAACAATTATTACACAAACACATTTGGAAGCTTCTCTCTAACCATATCAAACAATAATAATTAAAAAAAAAAACCCTCCCACCTCTGTTATTCCCACCCTGCATCAGCCACCAGCAATCAGCATCCCAGCCTGCTCCAGGCCTCACCACCAAACCTCTCAGAAAGGGAGACAGAAGGTAGGTCCCCATCCAAGAAATACCAACAGATGATGTTCATCTGGCAAATTGCAAGGGACATATCAGGTTGTGCCTAGGGGAGGAGAACAGGCTGGGAGAAAGGGATCTTATTCCAAAGGCACCATAGGAAGTTAAAAGAAAATGGCTTTTAAGAGGTATCTTTGCCTCTCCCTCCCAGCTGTAAAGAACAAGCACTGACCTACAAGGCATCTGGGCTGAGCAATTCAAGTTTTCAAGGATTCATTTAGCAACTGAAAATCTCCTAATTGTTCAGAAAACAAACACAGCCAGAATTACAAGGACTTTTTTTATAAGGGCTTTTTTTATGAGTCAGCCCAGCCTCCTCGGAGGTTCAGCAACATCAGCTGCATGAAAGTTTCAGTCTGTGTCATCTGCAGTGGTGTTTTGGGCCATTCCTGGCCAGCAGGACCAGGAGGGCCACCAAATTCACTCTGTGGCCCCTGCTGGACTGGAAGGATTGACACTCACTGCTGAATATGGAATGGATTGGAACTGAAAAGGTCAAAAAAAAAAAAAGGTCTGCAAAGCTGCTCTATCAATCCCCCACTTGAGACAGTCGGTTTAAATTTTCCATCCCCCGTGGTTAAAATCCTGGTGAGAGCACTTTGCTCACAGTGATGCCTGCTGATCGATACTGTTGCTGTGGGATACAGGCAAAGTCTTCCCTGCTGCCATCCCCTGGGGGCTCAGTGAGGACCAGAGAGAGCCACATTCCCTGCAGCCTGCCCAGCAGCTTTCCATGGATCCTCCATTCCCTGTGGGACCAGACTGTCCACCCACGAGCTCTGCCAAAATCCAGCACAGCTCCCTTTGGCTGAGGTGACAAAGGTCCCACCGTGTCCTGGGGACTGTCACTGGGGCTCAGCAAAACACTGATGGTCCCTGGGGGATCTTATTCAAATAATCTGCCTTCTCCTCTCAGTGTACATCTACAGCTCTGCCTGAGGACTGCAACCCCACCAGGCCACCACAGTTGTCACAACAGTGACACATTTTTTCCTCTCCCCGCTCATGCAATGACCCTGTGCCTCCCAAAGCTGCTCAGGAGGCCATGGGTCACAGTGCACCCCGCTGGGCCGCCCCTTTTCTCACCATCACTTGGAAATAGGAAAAAAAAAGAAGGAATTTCTGTTCAGGACTGGGAGGAAAGCTCGAGCGAGTGGATGCTGGGGCTGTGCTCTGACCATTCCCCAGCACAAACCCACGTACAGCCCAGGGCAGAAATGTGGGCACAGACAGCTCGGGAGGAGCTCTGGCTGGCAGCTGTGCCCGTGCCATGCTCAGGTGAGCAGGGGGTTTGCTCAGGGCCAGTGGGGGCCATGCATAAAACATGAGCCACCATCACTTTTCCCTCGCATCGCCCAAGATGCTCCAAAGCCTCTCCTGAGCTCCAGAGCCTCCTCCAGGCGGGGCACATTGTGCCAGGCAGGCTGTCCCCTGGGATGAGAGGGGCAGCCCGCTGCATCACCCCGTCTTTTCCCTCTTTTCCTCCCCCTGCTCCTGCTCTCCCTGCCAAAAGCGCGGCCCCTCAGCCTCCCGGAGCGCCGCGGGCCGAGGCTGGACTTCCTGCCAGGCATAACACGAACCAGATGATGTACTCCAAAGCATGTCAGTACGCCCACCCCCAGGAGAGACGGGCGGGGAGGGGAGAGGGGGGAAACAAGCTGGATGGAGCTTCCATGAACTCTCACAGAGCTGATGAGCTCTGCCACCAGGCCAGAGGTGAAGCGGAACAGCCGGAGCCTGAGCTCATCCCTTGCTGACCAGGACTTTCCATCCCAGGTCGTGGGGTGGATTGTTCGGGAGAAGGAGCCATTGCCCTCCCCGAAACGCTGGCTGCCCTCAGCGGATATCTGCACAGCAACCAGAGAGGCTTTAGTGGTGATTCCCCCCTCCACCGCCCCCATTCCAGCGGGAAGCATCCAGAGCAGCACATCTGCAGCTGGCTCTAAATCCCAGCAAAGCCAGACTCGCTGACCCTCGCTGGTATTAACCCCTGCACCGCCAGGGCTGCGACTTCGGAGCAGCAAAATCGTCCTCCCGCTGAGCTCCTCCTGACACACCGTTTGCTCCCAATCAGCGACACTCCCACCACACCGATGACGATCATCCATTACTAAGATAAAAGGCCCAGCCCTGACTCAGATTATTTCGGGTGCCTCCACATGCAACTGCCATCAACAAAGCACTCGGGCCTCGCTGGGAGCAGCCTGACTTTGAACCACCCGAGGTTGAATCCAAACAAGCACAAATATTTTTGCATCCTCCAGGAAAGTCCTCCCAATGCCCGTAACCTTCCCAGAGGACACTTTTGTGGTTTGGACAAGCCTGGAGCCTTTACAAACAGCTCAGATCCGAGCAGACTCCTGCCTCCCGCACCAAAGTCTCAAATGAAATATTAAAAGCCCGAAGTTTTAACAATCTGCCCCTTTCCCTGGGTGCCTGGAGGGAGAGCATCTGGTTTCTCCCTACAGAGCCTGGCAGCTGCCTGCCAGTCCCCAGGGGCACAGGGACTCACAGCAAAGAAAGCCAAGCAGGGGCACCCATTTGTTCAATAAAAAGAAACACCTAAAGCACCTAGAGGGGCCTACAAGAAGGCTGGTGAGACTGTTGCAAAGGCATGGAGTGGTAGGATTTAAGCTGAAGGAGGGTAGATTTAGATTAGATATTAGGAAGAAATTCTGTGAGGCTGGTGAGGCACCGGCACAGGGTGCCCAGAGAAGCTGTGGCTGTCCCATCCCTGGAAGCGTTCCAGGCCAGGCTGGACGGTGCTTGGAGCAACCTGGGGTAGTGGAAGGCGTCTCTGCCCATGGCAGGGGTGGGGAAAGATGATTTTTACGGTCCCTTCGAACCCAAACCGCTCCGTGACTCCATGTAACAGAATTCTGCGAAACACCCTGCGGATGCCCACAGACTCCGGGCCAGCCCTACCCACGCTGCCAGCGAGGCGGAGCCCCCCAAAGCCGCGAGGGGCGCGCAGCGGGGCCCGGCCCGCGCTCAGCGCCCCAAACCCCGCATCCCCGCACTCACCTCCAGCGGCGGCAGGTCGGGGTCGAGCTGCGTGAAGCTGTGCAGCACCACGGGGCTGCTCTCGCCGGCCACCTCCAGCCTGACGCCGCCCCAGAGGCTCCGCGCCCGCCGGCAGCCCTCGAACATCCTCTCGGGGCCGGCGGGGACATGGTGCGGCGGGGCCCGGCGGCGGCTCACCATCGGCGGGGCCGCCGCATCCCCGGCCCCGCAACCCGCCGCCGGCCCCGCCAGCTCCCCCGGCTGCCCGGGGAGCCGCAGCGGGGACGTGGGGTGATGCTCAGGGGGAGCCGCGGCGGAGCGGAGCGGTGCGGAGCGGAGCGGGAGCGCCCGCAGCAGCGGGGCAGGCGCCGGGAGCCCGCGGCCGCCCCCGCGCCGAAACAGCGGCCTGATGTCACGGCGGGGCCGGGACGGAGCTCGGCTCTAAACCAGGCACTGGATTTCCTCCCGCAGCCTCCGCCCGCCCCCGGGGGCCGGCCCGGCGCGGCTCGGCCCCCTCGGGGAGGGGGGACGGGGACACGGGAGGCGTGAAAAGCCCCGAGGCCGCGCAAAGGGGCGGCCGGAGGGAGGAGGATGCTCGGGGGGCTGCGGGGGTGGCCAGAGCCCCAGTCCCAGCTGGGCGGGGGAAACGGCGGGGTGATACCACTGATGGGAAAGGCACACAGGTGACAACGGCTCTGGGAGAGGATCTTTGTGTCACCAGGTGCTCGTGAAGCACCTGGGGTTCACGCACCGCTAGGCAAAGAAAAAGTGTTAACTGCGAGCGCGTGAATACCATCAGCACGTGTTTTCATCTGAGCGTTAATGATCTCAGCCCGTGAGCTCAGCCCCCTCCAGAAGCGCTCAGCCCCTCGCTGGCCACAGCTTGGCCCCTCGCTGTCCACAGCTGGGCTCGGTGACACGGTCACAGCCCTGCGGGGCAGCAGGCAGTGTCCCCTGCGGGATGAAGTGATGTGACCCACGCTGAGTCAGTGCCAGCCCCCCCCATGCACAGGCAAAGGGGGGATTTGGGACCAGGGCACCTGCTTTCGGCCCAGCAGGGACTCTGGGAAAGCAGAACGAGCCTGAGGGACAGCAGGGCTGCAGATCCCACTTTAGAGAACCCCTGCAACATAATTTTGTTTTTAGAGGCAGAGAGAAACGGGCAGAACTGTTTGTCATTCATCAGCCCCCTGCGCTGAGCACTGCGTGCTCCAGCTCTCCCCTGCTCTTCCCCTTCCCTCCTCACACACTGCTCAGAAACTGCATCACAGTCCGGGCAGTTGCTGCTGACACCACCAAAACCCGGACTTTCATGCCTCAGCTCCCTCTGCAGCTGAAATAACATCGGCCTCCCAGGGCCTTCCAGCCCTGCAGCTTTATTTCCAGTAAGATGGAGCCAAGGCTCACATGTCCAGCTCTGCCCAGGGCACCAGCAGCTCCTGCCCGGGCAGGAAGGGATTAACAAAGCTGCCAGGCTGTGATAGGCTTCCAACTGGAAAGTTTACCAGGCAGAAGGATGAGCCAGGACAACGTGGGCTATTGTCCTGCTTTATCTGGAGCCAAAGAGGTCGAAGGGGACTTCCTGGACATCCTGGGAAAGGGGACCCGGCCCAGCAGCAGGGCCTTGCACTGCCTGTGGCAGCCCCACATCTTTGGGGGCAATACACACTTTAAGCCTGCCCAGGCACGGAGATCCAGCCCTGATCCATGCCCAGGTCACCCTGCAGTGCCAGGTGGGTCACTGCAGCTCTCTCCACCGCAGAAGGATGTGATGCTGCTCCCTGCAGAGGTGTCCCCAGCCCCACTGACACGTCATGCAGGAACCACGTGGCACTGCAAGATGTGCTGTGAAACTCAGAGCTGTGCATCCCTTTGCTCGGGACACGCTAAAATCAGAGGCAGGGACCTGTTTTCCAGCAGAAAACAGTGCTGCCTCTCTGTGCTGTGAAATATTTGGGAGGGAGACTCTGCTTTGCTTCATGTTTGAGTCTTAGGGCAGAGTAATCACAGCCCACCCCTGAAATCGCTTGGCACGGCTTGAGGGCACACAACAAACAACAGCAGCACTCATTTTCAGCTGGCAGAGCCCTCCCAGAGCCTCCAGCTTCATCTGACCTCTGCAGAAAGCTGCAGCTCTGTTTGATGGGCAATTTTCACAGTCCCTCGGTTGACCACTAAAGATGGTTTCAGGGGAAAAACACTTCTGATAATGGATAATAAATAATATAAGGCAGGAAGGCAACTGCACGGGTTTAAAAATAGCCAGTCAGTTTCCTTTCTCCTCTCTTGGGAACCTTCTGGGTCTGAAAAGCAAAACACTCAAAGCAGGGTCAGGAGCCCAAGTTCAGGATGTTTGCTCTGCGTAGCTAACCCCAAACACTCAGCTGTCAGGAGCAAGGCTCTTGAAAATCATGAGATTCAAAACAAATAACTTTTCAGGGCTTCTTATTTGCCTCTAAGCACACAGGTGAAAGGGAACAGGCAGCATCCCAGCCTCAGGATTCCCTGCGAGCCCTTGAAGGTCAAGAAATTGTTGCAAAATGTGATTAATTGACATGCACATGACTTCGGGGATTTAAGAAAAAGATCAATGCTTGAGTGACTCATTAAAAAAATATACTGCCAATTTGCACTTGGCAAACTCAGCAAGAAACTTTTCACAACGCACTGAGCTTTTCCTTGTCATCTGTAAATGTCCCATCGACTCTGGCAGGCCCGGGAATTGGGTGCTGTGGGAAATCCACCAATTTTCGTCTTTCCACCACTCTGAAATCAGCTCTTGGCTGGATAAATACAAAGCCACACGGCCAACACCGTTGCAGCTCTGCTCCTCTGCCGCAGTCTCCAGCCTTTCCTGCAGGGTCAATAACGTGGAGAGGGTAACACAGAGAAGCTTTTGGAAACTTGAAGCCAGTTTTCTGGTCTGGGAATCAATTTGGGTCAATCTGTTACAGTCAGGACCTGCAGATTCCGACTTCAGTTAATAACTGGGCTCAGCCTGGACCCCGAGTGGTCTCTCCCCAGCACGTGGTGTCTGAGCTGCATCCTCCAGCCCTCCTTTGCTTTCATCTCCCTGCTCTGCTGCTGCGTGGGGCTTTCCAGCACCTTTCCTACAGGGCAAAACTCACAGTGACCCAGTTCCTCTGCTCAGTGTTGCTGTGGGGTTTTTTTTTTTGCCATCAAGTGAGGCTGCTCACCCCAAAGCATGGCTCACAAATACTTCCACAGGAGTTGCTCCTGCCTGGCATCAGCTGCCTGCAAACAACCCAGTGCTCCTGCCACCATCCTCAGGGCAGTGCCAGCACCCCCAGGGCACTGCCAGCACCCCGACAAACCCGTATTCCCTTTGAGCCTCAGTGAAACCACAGCAGGACCGATGCCAAGAGCTGCAAAGAGCTGATCTCAGCCCCGAGCAGAGAAGGCAGGAATCACCCTCGCCACCTCTAACTGAGCCCCTCTGGAGCATCACACACCTCCAGCTTTCACTGTTGGACCAGCAAGGGACCCAGGACCCAAACCAGCAGCCTCTGAAGGGAACTGGGCTGCTTTATGTGGGAGTTGCAACATTATCCAGCCTCTGTCCCAGCTCTGGCACCAGCTCACAGGGCGAGTCTGTGTCAGGCTCTGACATGGAGCCCTTAGCACTTCCTTCTATTGTGCAGCTGGGGAAGCCCTTTTTCTTGCTGTTTTCAAGTCATTTTGGAGGAAAAGTGCTGCCTAGTTACAAGAATTACTAACTGGAGGTTAGGCATTATGTACTAGATCAAAATCTTTTGGGCATTCCAATTTTAATTGGAAAATACTTTTGTTTTCACTGCTCAGGCTCGCCTGGAAGGTTATTTTATAAGAAACAACAACAACAACAACAACAACAACAACAACAACAACAACAACAACAACAACAATAATAATAATAATCCAACAGTAAACAACCAGTACTATCTCTTCCACTTGAGGATGAGGGGGAAAGCTTGTGCAAGAAGGGAAAATTATGTCACTGCTCTGTCCATACAATCTGTACAGAGATGTGAAATTGGGTCCGGTCCCCCCAAATTTGAGGACCAACAGATCTCAGACCCAGTTCTCACTCCCAGCGTGATCAATGCCCTGATTTAACCAGATTTTAGTGGAGAGCCACCCACCACTTGCCACAGCTTACAGCAGGCATGGATTTTAGGAGATTCTCTGCTGAGTATTTCAGATCCAGGGCAGCTGGGTCACTCTGCCTCCAAGTTTTGGGCGTTTTTCGGGGCTGTTTTTGACAGATCAGGCTCTGTGAACTCTGTGCTGGCAGGGAGGAAAGCTGGCTTGGGCTCTCCTGCCCGTTGTGCCCCTTGTGCCAGGGACAGCTGTTCCCCAGCTGCAGCACGCCCCGCTCCTCTCAGCCCCCCATGGGCAGCCGGGTTAATTCGGGAGCACAGCTCTCCTCCACACCAAGCATTAACACGGCCAGGCAAGCCCCTAATTACTGTCAGCTCCTAGCAGAGGAAGCACAGCAAATCCCCGGGCAATCAGGATCTAAAAGTCTCCATCCAGCTATTCTGTGTTTCATTTCCTGCAGCCCCTGTGCACAGCTGGGCTACGGCAGCTCCTGCAGAGGCTGCCGGCTCCTGAAGCTCAGCAATTATTCCACAAGCCTTGGAGACTCAAGAGCTTGCAGGAATATTTCTCGTCCATCCTACTCCTTACACCACCCCCTTGGCCGTAGCAGAATCACAGATTTTTTTTGGGGGGTTGGGTTTTTTAAATTCCAACGGGTTTGGGTTGAAAGGGACTTTAAAGATTGTCTTGCTCAACCCCTGCATGGACAGGGACACCTTCCACTATCCCAGGTTCCTCCAAGCCTGGCCTGGAACACTTCCAGAGATCCAGGGGCAGCCACAGCTTCCCTGGAAAACCTGTGCCAGGGCCTCACCACCCTCACAGGGCACATTTCTTCCTAATATCTAATCTAAATCCACTCTCCTTCTTTTTAAAGCCACTGCCCCTTGTCCTGTCACTCCAGACCCTGGTACAAAGTCCCGCTCCAGCTCTCTTGAAGCCATTTTGTGCTCTGGGTTGCTAAGATTGCCCCAGAACCTTCTCTTCTCCAGGCAATTTATCAGGTATTTGAGGAGCTTCCATTAGGGCAGCAAGGAACAACACAAACATCTGTTTTCCAAACTTTCTGACCTCCAAAAGCTCATTAGAGCAAGGCCAACATGTGAGGTGGGGGGAGATCAAGCCACTTTCTCAGAAAGAAGCAACCACAGCACACTTCAAGCAGGCACCTGGATTCCTTCACAGCAAAGAAGAAAACATTCAGAAAAATAAGAGGCAAAATACAAGTATTAATATCAAAATGTGCCCACAAAGCTGAAGACAGCAGGGCCCAAGGTGTGAAACACACCGAGAGACCTCAGGGCACTGCTGGCAGGGGGATGCAGGGACCAAAGCTCATGATCACAAGACACCCAGCGAGTTTTGTTAGGGACATCCCCACACCGGGAGGAAGCTGCAGCTCCTGGTGGCAGCGTTTTCTCTTTTCCCACCTGGCTCTCCCTGGAGTGCAGAGTTCAGCAGGCTTTAAGCTGCTGCAGTCTGACACTCTGCAGACACACCAGAGCTCCTCTGCTAAGGACCATTATTTCTTGAGCTGTTTGTCTTTAAAGGCAGCTTTTATCTTCCTATCACCTTTCTGCCAGAGTGTTTCGCTCAGCTCTTTCAACAAATACCACCTAAGGTGCCTGCAACCAAAAGGAAAACAGGAAAAACATTTCTCCCTGTTGCTTAGCAATCAGTGTGTGGCAGGTTCAAGCCTCCCAGGTGCTCCGTTATTGTAATTTCCATCCTTGCTTGCTTGGCTTCTCTGCAGAACAGCCAGGGAAAGGAAAACCACTGGTGGAAAAGAGGGGAAAGGTTATGGAGCCACAAAAAAAAATTGCAAGGAAAGGTGGGAATAGGTGTAGCCCCTCAGGATAAGGGGAACTCAGTTCTGAAATCAAGCTGTTCCTTCTCATCTGCCAGAAAAATTAAATGAAATAGTGAGATTTCATTTTATATTGAAAACACACATCCACTGCCTGGGTGGATACAGAGCAGAGCAAAGCTCTGGCTCTGCTCACCTTTCAAAAACACATCCAAGGGCAGGCAGTACAATTTTCCACCCACAACAACCAGCCAGAATGACACGTTCAGCTGAATCGTGTAAAAGGAGAATCCCAGAAACAAGAGGCTCTGGAAACTGATCCACAGAGAAATCCCAGTGGATAACAGGGAAACTTTGCTTGGCAGAGCAGCTCTTCCTCCTCCTCCTCAGCTCCTACCCCAGCCCAAGCTCCAGCCCTGGTGGGCTGTGCTGCTGCAGGGACAGGTACACCCACCTCACCTGTGCCTGTGCATCCAGCCAGGAGAGCAGCTTTATTCCAGCTCTATTCCCACTGCCTCTCCTGGGCTAGGGAAGGCCAGGAGAGGCTCCCCCTGCCCCCTGCCCAGGTGACAGCACGTGCAGGGAGTCCCCTGGGGACTGCTGTGACCCCACACTGCTCGTTCTCCCTGGGGACAGCGATGCAGGCTGGCGTCTGTGTCACCAGCCCAGCACGCTCAGACTCAGCTCCCTGAACCTGAGCAGCACCATTCACTGCCCTGCTGCTGGAAGGACGTGCCTGGACACACACAGGGGAGGGAATGATGCCACAGAGCTGCTGAGAAGTCCAAGAGAAAAGTGATGCCACAGCATAGGCACAGGGAAGAAGCACATGGAGCTGATCCCTTGCACAAGATTATATTATATCATATCCAAAGGCCAGCTTAAAAATGGAGCCAAACAGGTTGCAAGGTGCTGAGTTGATCTGAAGAGATAAAGGTAGGGAAATAAAACAGATTTGCACAAAGTTATCCCGGTATAGGAATAAGGTGGAACAGATTTAAATGCCAGATCATGGGGATAAACAAAGCAACAGGAAAGTTACACACACACCACGTTAATAACACCAATAAATAACTGAGATTACTGAAAATAAGAAACTCAGTTAAACAGGAACAGAGCCCCTTAAGAGGGGATATGAAAAGGATGTTCCAACAATGGTCCTGTATCTCCTCTGACCGCACAAACGTCAGGGAAAGCATAAATCAAAACCCAGACACGTCGGGAAGCTGCAGGACAGCTTGATCTGAAGTGAGGAGTGAAACCTTGGAGCCAGGCTCCAGCAGAGTGAAGAGCTGATGGGATTGAAAGCGAGCAGCCAAGAGAGGAGCCAGAGGGCCGGAACAGCCTCAGGGATGAGGGAGAGGAGCTGCAGGAGGAGCAGCAGCAGCAGAGACGTCCGGCAGCTGGAGCAGCAGCCAGCGCGCCCCGGTGCTGACACTGCGCGGCCCCTGCCAAGTCATCTGGGCCAAATTCACCACGGGCTGGGCAGGGATGCAGTGAGTGGACATGAAAACATTCTGCTGTAACAGCCTGAGCACACACTTACTGGTGTTGGCCACGTGAGAGTCAGGAAAAGGGGCTGGCAAGAGCTGGAGAGGGAAAGTTTCACTGCCCAGCCCTGAGCCGGCTATTGCAGAGATGAAACAAACAGTGACATGGCTGAAAAGTCAATTAAAAATTGGAAAAGTCTTTCAGTATTCCCAGGTATTGTTAGGTGCTCAGACAAAGGATGTTTAAAAAAATTTATTTTCCCTTTGGTGATTACCACTTTGAAACGTTTCCGCTCCGCATTGTTTTAGAGGGGGAAGTTATTCCAGGGCCCCTCTCCATGGCCAGCAGAACTCTTTTTGTTGTGGGGGTTTGGCATGGAGGAGCAGTGCTCTCCCAAACAAAACTGTATGCCAGAGACTGAGGGCCAGGTTTGTCCCTCAGTTACAGTGGCAGAAATATCAACAAACTCATCAAGTGCCACCAGGTCACACCACGGCTGAGTCCGGCCACAGTGCTGCTGACCCTCCCAACTTTTTGCTTTCGAGTCCATGATTTATGTTGTTTTTCCTTCAAGCCTTGGCTCTGGGAATCACGTTGAGTGCCAAAGGAATTTCAGGTTTTATTAAAATAAAAGGTTATCCCATGAGCACTGAAACTACTTGTGTTGCTTCCTATGGTTTTGTGTCTTGAGACTGGTTTTGGTGCCTAAAAATGTACGAACCGAGAATGAAAATGTTTTTGTGGTTAAGTGTTTGTAAGGAGCATCTCCCACGTGGATTTGCTGGTGTCTAATAATACATGAACTCATGCTACAGATGTTTTGGGGCATTTACAAGATTCTTTTCCTCCTCTCAACCATCTCATTTCATCATCTCTGCATAGACTTAATTATCTGCGAGCCCTCAGCCAGATCTGTGTGACGCAGGTCAGCAGGTTCAGAAGTCATCTGGGGAGAGAGGGCACAGCCAGAGGGACACCGTGACAGCATCAGCCTGATTTTGGTAGCAAATTACATTTTAAGCTCTTTCTGGCTCCCCTAACTGCAGGGAAAACAGTGAGGAAACACGACCCGAGCTCCTGCAGGAGGGCCAGGGAGCAGACAGTGAGTGGAACAAGCCGCTCCCCGAGGGGCTCACCCAGACTTTTACAGCAGTGGGGCCCTGAGGAGCTTCTCCCCTCTTTGCCTCCCGTGGCACAGAGTGCATGGCCTGATCCTGAGCTGCCAGCACCATTGCAGGGTGGCTTTAACCCCGTCAGTGAGGATCAGACCCGTATCGATGGCTCATTGCCCAGTGCCACTCGTGCCACGCGGGTACAGAGCAGCGTCAGGGTTTCCATGACACGTGGGCACGTAACACGGTGGCACAGACGGTGCCACCCAGCCAGGGCATGCACTGAGTCATCTCTCACAACAGCCAAACCCCCAGGGAGCTTCCCTTTCCCCCTCCTTGCCCCAGCCCCGGCTGAGAGTCACCTTTGGCAAAGCTCCTTCCCAGGGTGGGTGTGCCAGGGCACAGCTGGCACTCGAGGGCCCCCGGGAGTGGAAGCGTGTCACAGGTCTCAGACCGGGTCTGGTGCCATTCTGAGGCCAGCTGGACTGTCAGCAGCAGCCAGGTCTTCGATTAGAGATAAATAAATAACTGGGGAGGGCTGGGAGGGCCAGTTCCCCCCAGGGGATGTGGGTGCAGAGGCGTCGGGAAAAGGTGGAGCTGCACCCATTTAACTTGTCTGTCTCCTCCCCTGTGCTTCCCGCATCCCTCTCCGCCAAACAGAAGGGGAAATGCGGGATTTTCAGCTGCTTTTGATTCCCTCTCGCTCTGCACACAGCTGGGTGGGGAGGGTTTGGTCTCCATTTCCTGACTCCAGACAGCTCCAGGGCTGCCCAGGCGGGATCCCCCGGGCAGGGGCTCCCTGACCCACGAGCACGACACTGCCAGACCCCACAGGGCTGGAACAGCTCCTCCGTCCCGCTTCCCCTGCCCTCGGCTCTTCTCCCCAGAGCCCCCAGAAGAGCCTCCCAGCTGCTCTGCTCGGCCAGCCCAGGCTCTGGCGCCGCAAACCGCATGGCCCCTCCTTCCTCGCTCGGCTGCAGCTTCTAACTCGCACTCAGTTTCCAGTATGGGAAGGAGAAGTGCTGGGGAAGGCACTGTGATGAAAGAAAAACCCCTGACTCTCAGAGCAATGCACACAGCAGCCTCAAGGGAGAAGGATGAGAAGAAAGGGGTTATTAAGGGAGATTTTTGGGTGCTGCTTTCCCGGCAGGCAGGAGAGGAAGCCCCCTTGTCTCAGGTCAGCACTGCAATGTCACCACTGTCACCAACATCACAGCCAGACACTGCCAAGATTGTCACATTCAAACCAGCCTTGTCCTCCTCAATACATCCAAACCAGCCTTGTCCTCCTCAGTACACCCAAACCAGCCTTGTCCTCCCAAACAGCTCCTCAATACATCCAAACCAGCCTTGTCCTCCTCAGTACATCCAAGCCAACCTTGTCCTCCCAAACAGCTCCTCAGTACATCCAAACCAGCCTTGTCCTCCTCAGTACATCCAAACCAGCCTTGTCCTCCTCAGTACATCCAAACCAACCTTGTCCTCCTCAGTACATCCAAACCAGCCTTGTCCTCCCAAACAGCTCCTCAATACATCCAAACCAGCCTTGTCTTCCTCAGTACATCCAAACCAGCCTTGTCCTCCTCAATACATCCAAACCAGCCTTGTCCTCCTCAGTACATCCAAGCCAACCTTGTCCTCCCAAACAGCCCCTCAATACATCCAAACCAGCCTTGTCCTCCTCAGTACATCCAAACCAGCCTTGTCCTCCTCAGTACATCCAAGCCAACCTTGTCCTCCTCAGTACATCCAAACCAGCCTTGTCCTCCTCAGTACATCCAAACCAGCCTTGTCCTCCCAAACAGCCCCTCAATGCCTCCAGGTGAAGGGCCTGATGCTCACAGCTGTCCTTTGGGAGCTCACAGCACTTACAAAGGCAGCTGTCAGCAGGATGGGATTGGGTATTTCCCACTCCTGGGCTGTCAACTGGAACCAAAACCCAATGTCCTGCTGCCAAAAGCTGCTGCAGCCCCAGCACACCCAGGGACAGCCCCAGCACAAGCCCAGAGAAGCCAGCAGAGGAGTGAGGACACAGGGCTGAGGAGATGCCTGCACAGAGGTGACACAAGAAAATCAACAAATCAGATTTTGGATGCCAACAGCCTTTGAGGTTCTTAAAGTCAGGCCTTCACCAGCATCTTTATGGGAGTGGTGGCCCAAAGCCTGAGCTCTGGACCACAACACTGGGGTGCACCATGTGCTGCCCTCTCCAGACACCACGAGTGATGCCACGCACATGATTCCAGGAGCCCGGAGTTAAAAATACCAAATATCACAAGTTCTGCCCCAGCTGAACCAGCAGCCCTGCCTGTCCTGTTACACCATTGTCATTTGATGGGGCAGGCAGGAGGATCTGGGGACAAGCAACTCCTGGGGCAGTGCAGCCAATCCTTCCAGCAGTGTTGACACCACAAATCTCTCCAGGTTCATAAAAGAGCCAACACCAAACTGCACCTGGCTGTCCCCCCTCCCTGTGGGGTTTTACCACCTCACGAACAATTGCACTGAAACCAAAGGTGCTCTTTGCATCTCAACAGCATTTAACAGCCAGCAGTGGCCGAATCGAGCTGTCACAGGGCTGGGCTCCTGGCAGGGGCGTTTCTTAGCACTGTTTGAAGCTCCCATGGCTAAATCCAACCCGACCTGGACGCAGCAGTGGTGCCTATCTGTGCTTGGCAATGCCTAACAAAAGCAAGCTGCTCTCTCCTGCACGGGGACACCAGCGAGCAGCGAGGGGCAGGGGATCCTCCAGAGCCGTGTGTCGGCTTTGGAGCCGAGCCGAGAGCCCCGGGGCTCGTCGGTGCTGCCCGAGGAGCAGCCGTGCAGGCTGTGTGTGACAGCAGGACGTTTCCGCGACACCACGGGCCACAGGAGCGGTGCCATCACCTCTGCGGTAGCAGCCACATCCGAGGCCAGGCAGGGTCCAGCTCAAGGCATGTCAGGCACACTCAGGATTGCCATTCTTAGCTGTCTCGGCTGCTGCACGGCCCCAAGGCTCCTCGAAACACGGGATAATCGCATTGGGATGGAGTTCCTGGATGGGAGATGCCCGTGGTTACACCCATTTCTGCTGTTATGTGTTAAGGGTTGTGAATGGGGCACACCCTCCATTTCCCCTGTGTTTGCAGCTGGCACACTCCGAATCAATGGCTGTGGTGATGGCAGCCTCGTCCCTGCCCCAGCCCGGCTGCAGGACCTGGAACGGGAGGCTGTGCAGAGGAGGGATGGAGCCACGGGCTGGCAACACCCACACCTCCAACTCAGCACCTCCGCCTGGGCAGGGCAGGGTGGCCAGGGGCAGCAAACAGCCCGTGCTCTGGCAAAGACCCAAAGGAGGCAGCAAACAGCCTGTCTCTGACGGCCCGTGCTGTGCCAAACCAGTCAGCAAACTGGATTCGTCTTATTTGAGCGCACTTGGGCAGCGCTGGCAGCGCTCACGGCGCACTCCTGCAAGAGCTGCCTCTGCCGGCGCTCCCCGAGCCCGCTGCACGGTGACAGAGCCAGCAAACTGCGCTGACAGAGCCAGCAAACTGCGCTGACAGAGCCAGCAAACTGCGCTGACGGCCCGTACTGAATGGAACTGTCAGGAGGCAGCTGCTCCGCTCCTCTGCGGTGAGTCAGGGTGCCCAGCCCCGGGGCAGGGATGGAGCCGGCTCCTGCCAGCAGCACACGGGCACCGGGAGCTGGCTGTGCAGCTGCCTCGGCAGCGCCCGAAGCCACGAGGAAGGCTCTGCCGATCCCACGGGATCGTCGGGATGGAAACTGAGAGCAGAGAGCGAGAGAAAGCTGAAAGTGCGGGGAAGAGATCCCATTTCACTGGAGAGGTGGAAAGTGCAAGAGGCAGAGCCTGTACCTCCGGGAAAACCACGACTACAGAGTAAAAGCTGCACGAGGAGCAAATTCTCACATTGCCCTCAAGCTTCAGACAGAGATGTTGGTGCTGAAGGATGGGGAGGAAGAGCAAAGAAGCAGAGAAGCACTCTAGGAGGTCACCTTGAACATCACGTTCTTAGCTAGGGACAGGTTGTAATGCCACCAAAATCAGAGGCTTGGCCTGGATGTGCACCAGCTGAGGGTGTTTTACCTCATTTTCTCAGAAGCCCAGACCCAGCCAGGCCACTTAGAAAAATACATTGAAAATAGATCGACTGAACAATTACTGGAAACATCAGCTCCTTCTGCCTCGCAGTACACAGAGAATTAGCCCAGCTTTAATTGCACCAGTAACTCTCGGAGGGCAGCAGTGAGAGCTGGTCAGGCAAGTCCAGCCCCCGCAGTGAGCACACGGGAGGTGACCACCACAGACCCACTGCGGCCACACATGGGCAAGGCACAGACATTTGGTGAGCACCAGGCATCTCAAAACCTGCAGCCAGCCTGTCCCAGAGGTGACAGAGTTCAGGCAATAATGACAAGCCCTTGGCCAGCATGAGCCCCAAGACAGGCTGTACCCCAGGGAGCGGCGCCAGATGCTGGCTGAGGCTCCAGAGGTCTGTGCTCTCATTCCACTTCAGCAGCTCTTGTCTGCATCAACACCACCCTGCTACCTGCTTATTTGTAGTAACCCTGGTATTACTGGCCTGGCACTCCCAAGGGCTGTTTCTCATGTTTATTCGGTGTGGGAACACAGGCACAGGTTTTAGCACCAGTGACCCAAACAACAGCAACTTGGGACCCCTTTCCCCATCCCTTTTAAACCAGTGTGAGGGCTCAGCCACCACACCAACTCTTCCCTCTCTGAAGCCTCGCCCAGAGCTGGAAACAAGGATTATCCCTCCTGGGACAGCATCAACCAGAGGTACAAAGCAGTGTGTTCACGGCCTCACGTGTGCACCTGGAGGGGTTCAGATGGCTCGTGGGGCTGTGCTTTAATGCCCTCCCCCAGCACTGGGACACCAGCACAAAGGCACAGAGCAGCAGAGGGGTTACACACAGCCCCGGGGGCTGCAGGGACACCCCAGCACTGCATGGATGTGCACAAACGGTGTGGGGTGGGCTCAGCCCTCAACCTTGCCAGGGCAATTCCCAGAAATCACAAGACTTTACAGCGTGCTCCTAAATCTCTGCCCTTACAGTTGAGAATTAAACCTGGGAGTCTTTTTCCATAGTTTCTCATTATCTCCAAAGAAACCAAGCGATGATTTGCCTGAGGGAAAAGGAGAGTTTGGCCAAGAGCAGGGATCGAGGAATTTGTTGTTTTTGACTGCAGCCATGGTCAGGAAATGGTCCTAGAGCTAATTTTCAGCTCCTCCCTCTCGATAACATCTACCATATGCGCACAGTGGAAAAGAAACAGCCTTTGATACAGACACGGCAGACTTTGATTCACCACGAGGCCGTTGGCAGCTATCACTTCAACCTGAGATTGACACCAGCAGCAATTCCCTGTCCCTGTTTGACTCCCAGTTAAAGCCTTTCCAGCCCCGACAGCTTCAACCTGGGATTGACACCAGCAGCAATTCCCTGTCCCTGTTTGACTCCCAGTTAAAGCCTTTCCAGCCCCGACAGCTTCAACCTGGGATTGACACCAGCATCAGCTCCCTGGCCCTGTTTGACTCCCAGTTAAAGCCTTTCCAGCCCCGATGGGGGAAGTAACACCATTCCCACCCAGTTCTGCAAGGATTAATTTGCTATTTATGCAGCACTCCAAGGCGATACCGGTGCTGCGGACAGGAACAATGAAGCCGGAAATTAGTAGCTCATTACTGCTGGTCTGAAAGTTTTCTTTCTGTGTGCCACAGGACAACGTTTCACCCAGGATGCCCGGGTTGCAGGCAGCTAAAACTCTTAAAACTCTGCCGAATGAGGTCTCAAATGCGGCAAGGAATAAGCCTGTGCTACAGCAAACCCGGGAACTAATCATTAGTTCCCATCTCCAGCTCCTCTGAGCCTGGCTCTAAGGTCAAACCAAGCTTTTATCTTCTCCTGTATTTCAGTATGCTGAGGGAAAAAAAATAATATTAGAGGAATAAATTAGCATGTGAAATGTAATTTAACTAATTAGCTCACTGGAGTGGAAAATATTTGCTAACCACTTTGAAGTCAGACCGACTGTACTTATTAGGACATCAGAGAGGAGAAAGGAAGAAGGCAAAGATGGGGAGACCGCCAGGACAGGCTGTGGAGGATGCAAGTGTCCAAGCGGGACAATGAGATTTTCCCCTGATCGCTTCTCACCCTGCAGCGCTGGGAGAGCCCCCGGCTGTGCTGCTCCTCCCTGACCTGCCGGACCCTGCAGCAAGGGGGGCTTTCCCAGCGCTTTCCATCACGACACAACGCTGTGACCGCTGCATGGCATCAGCCTGGCGTGCCCTGGGATGCCCACCAGGCAGGGGGCATGCACTGGGAGCGGGCAGCAGCATCCCACCGCCGAGGGACAGCGGCTCACGGCTCCCTCCCAGCCCCGCGGGCTCGCACCGGCACGGAGGGGATGTCGCCAATTAAGGTGACAATCAGCGAGCCATAAAGCTCCGTCGTGTCAGGGAGCTGCCTGAGATGCCATAAAAAGCCGTTATATCACTTGCAACAGCCTGCTCATTGATTTCCCCACCTTCCAGACGTAGAAGCTGTTGCTCTTCTATTAGCAAAGCCCTGGAAATCCCTCCCCATCGGAGCAAAAGAGGCAGTCTGGGCAATTTTGCAACTGCTGTGGCTGAATTGTGAAAGGGGGGATTGACAACCCCACTGAAAGCGATCGAGGGAGGCAGAAATGAGAGCCTCCTCTGCCTGATACACAGCACCACAGCGAGGGTAACCTGGGGGGGATGTTCACCTCCACCCACCCACCCACTGAACGTGGGCATGAGCACCTCCCTGCTGGTGAAACGTCCCCCAGAGGAGACCCAGTCCATTGCTGGGGAAGAGAAGTTTCCCTGAAAAACAGGAATATGAGATGAGAACCCAACAGAGTTGCTGCCCTGGGAGAAGAGACTTGACTCAGAGGTTCCTGTTTTTGTGAGGTGTCCCCAACCTGGGCTTTGCCTTGCTCCTTTTTGAAGTCAAAGCTTTGCTCCCTGGGAATCCAGCCTGAAAAAGGTCAGTGGTGTGTTCAGAGAATGGTTTGCAGCAGGAGGAAAGCCCATTTCTCAGGCTCCAGGATGGCCCAGATGTGACTGACACAGAGAGGATCCTGCAGAAGAGCCCAGGTAATGCAGCCCCTAAACTTTTCCCAACCTGCCTGTGTCATCTCCAAGAAGAAAAGAAATTAATGAGCCTGAAATAGAAATCAAAGCCCTGAAATAGAGGGGGAAATGCCAACACTGCTCCCTCCCCGCTGCCCACGCAGACCGAGGAAGCGACGGCAGGAGATGAGCAGGGACCTGCGGGTGGGTGTGAGACACCAAACCCTGCCTGCCTGGGGGAATGTTTCAGCTCTGAAAGAGGAATTTCTCCATCACCCCACAGACAAAAACGCCACTCAGGATTTCCCTGCTGGGGAAATTCCCTGTCTGTGTTCTGCAGCAGATGGAGATTCCAGCCATGGGACCTGCTGTGGCCCCACTTTCCAGGAATGGGAACTGAGCCTCAGAGCAGGGGTAGATGAGCATGAGAGGCAGAGCAGTCCCTGAGCCACCTCCTGCTCACGGGTGCTGCCAGACAGTGTTTGCCCATGGGGGTTTCATCCCCATCTGCCCAGTGCAGGAGAGGGCAGGGGGTGAAAGCACCAGTGAACATGGCTGGGCAATGTGAAAATGGGGACGCTGGAGACCCAGTCCCAGTGTGACACCCGGCAGTTGGAGTTCCTAACCCTAGGGTTGGAAGCCCTAACCTCTCCTGTCCTGCACTAATGCCCTGGCCATGACCTGAGATCTGGGGACACCCTGATGTGCCAGTTACCAACCAGAGCCTCACTGCCAGGACCGGCTGTCACCCAGCAGCCTCCAGAGGGCTCGTAGGAATTGTTAAAAACCCAACCAACCAAATAAGAAAAAACCCCAGTACTAACATATTGCACAGCCCCCTTAACAATTATTTCTCTTTCCTGCTAAAAGCCAGGAATAGGATAAGCAAGCAGCGGTCCCTGAGTGACCCAGGCCAGGGCATTCCCCGTGCCCAGTCCCAGACGATGCCCTGAGCAGGGAGGGAAGCGGGGAAGCCTCCACCTGTGTCGGGCAAACCCTGAGGATCCCCCTCGCTGCAGCAGGGGCCGCAGGGAAGTCCAGCACCAGACTGCACTGCTGAGCAGGAATGGAGATGGCCTGCCGTAAACCTGGAGAAATCTGCTGCTTAGGAATGGAGCTGAAGGAGAATAAAGCACCCAGGCACTGCTTCACCCGCTCCAGCCACCTCCCTCCCTCCTTCCCAGGAATGCTGCAGGAGGCACCTGCCCACCCCTGGCACACCCCAGCAGCTCCGCAGTGGCCGTCACAGGTATCCTCATTATCCTCATTAGTGCAGCAACACTGTCGATCTTGGCCAAGCCCCCCGGGCTGTTTCTAAAAATAGGAGGCTCCCTGCAAGTCCCCTGTCCCTGCAGGGACACTCAGGATGCTGAGCTGGGGCTCCCCAGCCCTGCTAGGATCCAACACACCGCCCTGCAGGAAAGTGCTCCCTCCTCCCGGGGAACTGGGCTCGTTTCTGTGCTCTCATTTCACCTCTTTAAACACACAGACAATGCTGAAGAGAAGGTAACAGTGATTGTGACAGAACAGTTGGTGGCCATGGAGAAAATCCAGATTTAAAGCTCCTGCAGTGACACTACATGCCCTGAGCACAAACAGCAAGAGGCAGGGCTTTCCCTGCTCCAAAAATCAAAGCAAGTTTGGCCTCAAATTTTATCAGCACCTGGATCACACCCAAAACCCTTACACAGGTGGGACACCGACCACTCACCACCCACCAGCCCTAAAAAGCATCACCCCTGATTTTGGGTTCTCCAGTAGCTTTATCCCAGGGTCCCTCATGCACAGCCAGATTCGGGGTGTGTTTCTGTGAGGGGCAAGAGGAGCCCTCAGCAGGGATCCCCTGACCCACATTGGGAAAGCTCTGCCTCAATGCTGCAATCGACACCAATTTTTGCATGGTGAAGCAAACCCTGCAGCTGCAGCAGAGCGGGAGGGCAGGACCGAAGCCCACGGATGGTGACACCAGGCAGGGCAGCCTGGCAGATGGTGACACCAGGCAGCCGCCGAGGTGTGTGAAGGCAGAGCTGCCTCGCAGGGTTTCACACCCACCAGCCTCTCCAGGGCACCAGAGCCAGGAGATGCACAGCAAACACTCCCTTTTTGCATCGAGCCACAACACGACTCTTATTCCACACAGCAAGGCTTCCCCTCCCTCCCAAACCCCTCCTTTCGTTTTGGTGCCCTGGATTTGGCAAGCGCCACAGCCTGCCTCAGGATACAGCACTTCAGAGAGGAAACGGTCACATCTGGAGGCGGTGCCAGCTCTTGGCATCGTCAACTTTGCCAGAAGTTCACCACCCCCGGATGGTGCCGGGGTGGGGTCACAGCACCTCGCGGCCCCTCGCACACCCACCGTGTCCCCGAGCCGGCCCCGGGCTGGCAGCTCCCTCGCCTTCTACTTACATCGTCATCCTGCACGCTCAGGGGGATATCCAACATGCACATCTGCACAGGCTGCACCAGAGCCTTCTGCACGTTGAACAAAGGTTTAGCCTCCATCTTCCCGGGGATGGAGGGGCTGCTCATCCTCCTGTCTCTCCTCCGCCGCTCCTCTCCCAGGAGCAGCTCCAGCCCAGGCGGCGAAACCGATCGGAGATCTCTCTCTCTCTCCCCGTCCGATTTTGTCAGCACATCTTGCCAACAGCTGCTGCTCCTGCCGCTCCTACGAGGTCTAATTTCCTCCCTCGCGAATCAAAGAGCGGCGAGGAGCCGCACCGGGAGCTGAGCGTGCGCGTGTGTGAGCAGCGCGCCCGTGTGCGCGCGTGTGTGCGGCCGAGGCCGGGGAAGCAGCCCTCGGCCAGCCTGCCCCGGCTCCCTGCCTGCCCCCAGCTTCTCCTTTCTCTCGGCTCCGGCTGCTGCTCGGCCCCGCCGGGAGCTCCCCAGCCTCATCGACATGCGTGGCACTCGCCGAGCCCGCGCATTGTCTTGGAGACGCACAACAGGTCCTGCCTGCTGTTGGGTTGTGATTATGATCAAACCGCATCTGCGGCACTTACAGCGTTTCCCCCTGGCTGTTGTGACAGGCAAACAGGCAGAGCTGGAAGGATGAGAGGGTGTGAAACAGAGGGAGAATGAATGGTCGGAGCTGGAGCCTCCCCCTTTCTTCTCCCATCCCTGTTTTCCATTGTCAGAGGCAGTTCCAGCTCAACGCCTTCCTGTACTCCAAGGACTACAGTGAGGCTTAAAAAATTCCCATCCCCAGAGTGCTCGGGAACCTTATGGCACTGAGAATGCAGCATGGCACTGAGAGACCACCAGTACTGGTGATCACTTCCTGTGTAGGACAATTGTGCGTGGAAGGTCTTGCCCAGGTGAGCATTCCCAGGTGCCTTTCCCACCAGAGAACCTGTGAATCCAACCTGGAGCTTTGCTAAAGGAAGCACGGCACAGAATTGGGTGGTTTGCTGTGAAAACCATCTTCCTATAGAATTTTCCCCAAGAGTAGAAGCAGGGTAGGAGTCTGAACATGGAGCAACTCGTGTTATCACCTGCAGACGCAGTTCACACGGATGTTATTGCTCCCACAAACAGGAGGGAACCTGGGGCCAAGCCCATGAGGCAGCACCTCACCCTCAACAGCTGCAGAGCCCAGGCTCAGTGGCAGGGGTGACACCCAGCCAGGGCAGCAGGGCAGAAGCAGTTTGAGGGGTTCACACCCAACCAGGGGAGACACTACATACCCAACAGAGGGACCAGGGTGAAATGCCAATGAAAATCCCCACTGCCCTCAAACGAACAGGAGTTTATGTCCTTCCACTGCCCTTCTTGCTGGGCAGGGGTGACATAAATAGGATGAACAGACCCTACTCCAGGCAGGCGCTTTGGGGTGGCTTTGTGGGTCCCACTTTGAGGAGTCTCTTGCAGGGCAAAAGTCTGGGACTGTGCAGCCTTTTCCCAGCTTTCCCAAACGCAGCCGCTGCCCGAGGCCACAAGCGCGGCTCGCAGCACGGCCAGGTGTCGGAGCAGAGCCGAGGAGCCCCGCTGAGCCAGGCATTCCTGCGCCGTTAGGTAAGCCGGGCTTGGCAGAGCCCCGCTCAGCGCCAAGCCAGCGCCGGGCTGACTCATCCGCGCAGAAGCCAGAGCCAAGAGCCGGGGTTAGGGGGTTCTCACACACACACGGACCCTCCGTGCCACTTCCAGTCGGAGCTGGGCCCCTTCCCAGCCGAGTGTGGGACTGGAGCGGGGTCTGGCCCATCATTCCTGGGGGAAATGCAAGGATGAGAAAACCAGCCCTTACATGCTGCAGGAATGGGAGATAATGGGCAAGCCTGGAACAAGGCCAAGTAGGGATAAACCCACCATAAATTAAGTTTTAACTGGAAATTAGGCAGATTTTTTATCCACCATATGGCTGAGATGAGCAGCAGTGAGGACAAGAAGACAGCACTGCAGCAGCCCCAGGAATGGATTTGCAGGCAAGGAGAGAGGGGAGATCACAGCTGGAGCATGTGGACAAGGCAAAATTTCCAGGGCCATGCCCCAGCTACTGACTGACAGAATTTTGGCAACTCTTTCCAGGGCAGAGAGGCAGTGCCACAGCCCTGGAAACTCCCTGGCACAGGCAGTCTCTGTCCTGCTCCTTCATGATTCCTTGGTGACTCAATGCCAAGTGCATTCCCACGGAGGACTGTCCCACATTTCAGCAGCACCAAACCCTGCCCTCAGCACAGGCAGTGCCCACAGCTCTGGTTCCAGGAAAGGTGATTCAAACCTGTGCTTCAGCCCCAGCTCAGGTTACTCACCTGCCTGCAACAATTGGTCAGCAGAACTCAGCTTTCCAACAACAACTCTCCAGTAACAAGCAGGGCTTGGTCAGCTGAGATTGCAGCTTCCAAACATCCTGAGAAGGACACAGATTTCACACTCAAGTGCCAGAGTCTCCAAGGGCTACCATTCTCAGGAGCTCATCATCCTGTTCAGTAGCTGATCTATACCATGGGAACAGGAATATCTGCAGAGGTGGTGTGGAGGTGTAGGAGTCCCATCACCTGCTGGTTCCCTGTTTCTGGGGCTTCCCAGGACTTGAAGGGCTAGGGACAGACTCAGAGGTTGTCACTCACCTCTGCCAGAGCTCAGTGTGCTCTGCTCATTGACCTCCCACCTGGCAGCCATAAAGATGCCAAAAGGGACAATCCTTCTGGAAAAGTCACAAACCACACAGGCAGGCTGCAAAGGAAAATAAAATTCCAAGTGCAGAGTCCCAGGAGGGACACCAGGCAAAGGAGCAGCAGCAAAGGTTGGACAAAAGAAGAGATGCTCCAGAGATCCATCTCAAACCAACAGGAACGGAACACGGTGGATTGACGGGACACGGGAGCTGCTGTGCATGGAATGCTTTGGTCAGAGGTAACCAGCCAGATGTTGTGGGCATTCACACAGCCCCAGAGATGGTGTGGAGCCTTCCCCTCCTCTGCTGGGGCCAGCTCATGCATGTCCACCCACCAGTGTCCCCAGCCACCTGCCCCCGTCACTGGGGAACGGTCCCTCAGTGGGACCAGCAGAGTGCCTTTGAGCCCTTCCCACTGGGAGATTTGCAGCAGAAACACAAAACAAAACCCCACTGTCAAACCAGCCCAGACAGGATGATCCTACGCAGATGTTTGAACGACAGCTTCATCCTCCTGCTCCTCCAGTCTGGCTGACGTGAGTAGAAACCGTGCTCGGATCCCAGATCTGCCAGCACGAAACCATCCCTGCGCAGGGAAAACAGAGGAGCCATCCCCACTGGCACAGGACTGAGGTGCTGCTGGAGCCCCACAGCAGCGTGGGCCAGCCCTGCCAGGGGGAAGCAGAAATCTCCTCCTGGGGTTGCCTCTGGAGGACAGGGAAGCCCCAGCACAGGCGCTGATGTTTCCCCGTTTCATTTCGCTCTGGAGCTTTATTGTGGCAGCTCCAGCTGAGCAGATAAAGCCCATCACGAGACCTCAGTGCTTAGCAACCATTACTGGGAAAATACTGTTTTCCAGTAAGAGTCTTGGCAGGAACAGAGCAACTGCAGGGGCAAATTCATTGTAATTCCTATGCTGGGTGCATCCTGCTCCCAACCACTCCAGGGGAGAGAATGGCTCCTGCACTGGGAAGTGCAGCCATTCCTTAAGGCCCTAACAGCCTCTATCACCCTGCAAAAACATCATTTTGAGCACCCCACGACTGAACCTCTGCACAGGTGAATGCAGCTTTCAGGGACAAACTCATGCACAGGAGGATCTTAGCATTGCTGAACATTTGGGATGCTCCAAAACCCAGTGACCAACCTCTCCCAAGAAGCTGGGCATTCCTGACACCCAGTGACTCACAAAAGAAGACTGACTCCAATGCTTGATGTCAAGCATCAAAGACCTCCACAAAACAAAAAGAAATTCCCCAGGAATAACAATGGTGAGTTTGTTTTTCAAAGGAAATTGCAACTTCATGCGCAAACATCACAGCATCCTGCACCAGAGTGCGGTACTTGAGAGAAATGACACAAAACCTGCAGGTTTATTTTCACTCTGTGAGGCTGATAGAAAGGCAAAGGGGAAAGAAAGTGCCATGACAAGTAAATGGCAAATGGAAAATCCCAACAGCTCTTCCCTTTTGACACTTCTTGGTAATAGAAAGAGGAAATCTGGTTTCAAAACCACAGAAATCCCAACCAAACAGCATTTCTCTGGAGAAATGTGGTGTTTACAGAAAGCCTGCGGGTAGATTTAGAGAGGCAGACATGGAAATGGAGCCTGGTGGGACTTTCAGGAGAACATGTGCAGGTAGGATACCTATTTCCCAGTGAAAATCAAAATCACCTTGACATCTAAGAATGATTTCAAATGGGATATACAGCAGCACCCACACCCTGTCTTCTCCCAAACTAATTGTGGGAATAAATCCCATTGATTTGAATCTGCACCCTTGTTTTTAGGCATTTATTTGGAGAAGCCACTGTCATTTCCTCAAAGTCACTCCTGAGAGCAGGCACAGCCCGTGCTGCACCTCACGCCTCTGGAAAGCCTGTCTGGCATCCAGCACCCCGAATAAATCCCCATGCTCCCCACAATAGATGCATATGCAAAATTAATTCACAATCAAGCCCGTGCGAAGCATGAGACGGCCTTTTAAAAGGTGCAGAGCAGCATTTACCAGTGTGGAGTGAAAGCCAACAAGCATTAAAGGAGGGGTGGGGGAAAACCAATTAAGTTTCCTCGGGATTCCTCCGCACTTTCGCCACTTGAGGGATTTCCATTTCCACGCTCCCCGGGAGGCTGAGAGTGCACCCCGGGAGCCAGCGTGTCCCCCTGGGGAGGGGGACACATCCCCTGCCGCGGTGCCCGGGATGCAGCTGTGCCCGGCCGGTCTCCATGGAGATTGTCACCGCAGCAACGGGGACCTGCCGTGCTCCTGGGGCTGCAGGGGATGCACGGGACCGGGGCCGCGGCTCCCGGCTGGGAAAGGGAGCAGCGGGAACCCCCACACCTCCTTTCTGCTTCCCTGAACGGCAGGGGGAAAGGGATCTCTGCCCGCGGTACTGCAGCCTCGGCCCTGGCTGGGATCGGTGCCAGGGGAGCCGGGAATGCCGAGCGCTCCCGGTGGGTACGGCACGGGCACGGGCACGGGCACGGGGAGGGAGCCGTGCTCGGGGCTGTCATGGCAACAGCTCATGGGGATCCCACAGCCGCCCTTCGAGCGGAGCTGCGGACAGAGCTCGGGGTGGGAACACCCCCGGGCGGGCAGAGCCGCTCTAGGAGGGGACTCCTGCCCTTCCACCACGACACAGCCGTGCCAGGAGCGCTCACACGCGGGGTGGGGAAGGGCCCCGTGTCCCTGGGCAGGTCCCCACTCCCTCCTGCCCCCCGTTCCACCCCAGTGCGGGAGGGAAGGGGGAGGACAGGACCACACAGCTCCTTCCCCATCACCCCTGTCTGGCTCACCCCAAAATGGTTTCCCACCAGACGAAGCCCTTTCAATGACACCTCCGTGGTGTCCCCACCCCACTGCACCTCATGGGGGAGACCCGGGCGTGGCTCTGCTGCCGGGAAATCCGTGGCACAGGGCCCACACCTGCTTGGTGCCTGGATTGCTGGGCTGTCTGTGCTCCTGCATGGCTGCCCCACTTCCCAGGCTGGGCACGCACCTCAGGCTTTGCACCTGGCACTGCAGGACGATGGCACAAACTGCCACGTGTCCCCTGCAGCTCCAAACCTAAGGAAAAGCCTCGTAATTTCCCCAAGTCTGCCTGGCAGGGGAGCCTGCAGCACAGGCAGACTGGGGACCAGAATAAGCTCCCAAATGTCAGCACATCCTGTCCCCTCTAGGGCCAGCTCTGGACACTGTCCTTGCAGGGACCAGGTGGGCACAGCACAGGTGACAGCAAGGCTCAGCTGTGCCCACGCCAGCCCAGCAGCAGGACCAGCTGCTTCCCACTGCAAATGCCTTTGCTGGAAAGATGCCGGGGGAACGGAGAGCTGAGGGTATCAGCGAGCCAGGACAATCCCCACTGGTGATTTTTCCACAGGGACTCATCCCACCTGCCAGCAGGCCAGAGCAGCAGCTGTCTGTGGCAGGACCAGGCTGGCAGCAGGGCCAGGGCACCTCTCTGGGCACATGCCTGCAGGCAATCAGAGCTGGTGCCCAGCACAGCACAGTCTGGAGTGTTTGCCAGACATGGGGCATCCCCTGATTCACCCACTTGGCCGAGCCCCCAGCGCTGGGCAGGACTGCTCCCCTCAGCACATTTTCCAGGGTTTAGCTGGAGCTTAACCAAACCCAGAGGAGGAGGTTCCAGTCTCCCCAGCCCTGGAGCTGTTTAACAGAGTCCCAGCTCCTCACGTGCTGTAACCCACATTAGCCATGGCCAAGAGGTTATCTGCAGATCCACACCGCTGCTCCCTGGCAGACAGCAAGCCCCGGGCTCCAGAGATAAGAGACACAGCCCTGGCAGCCTGCAGGTTTCCAGCCCTGCACCCTGAGCCAAGGGCTCTCCCAGTCCTCTCTCTTCACGCCTGTTTTGCAGCCTCCGGGGATTAAAGAAGCCTCCACCACATGCAGTGCCCTCTCCAGCGGCCAAGGGGCTGGGGAACACTTTTTGCACGGCCAGATTCCTGAAGCAGGTTGATTTTTCTGGAAGTTTCCCTGCTGCTCCCCACCCTCCCCCTGTGACAGCGAAGGGTTCCAATGGCTTTCCTGGCGGCAAGGGGAGCTGGTGCCTTGTGCAGAGCTCTCCCTCCTGGGTCAGACAGGGAGAGGGAGGCATTCCAGCCTGGAATCCCCTGCGGGAGGGCAGAGACAAGGCAGGAGGGGACTGAGCAGCCCCCGAGGCTGTCAGATCTGGTGGAGACAATCCAGAGAGCACAAAGGCCCTTCCCTGTCCTCCTGGGCTGTGGCCAGAGCTGGGCTTTCCCAGTCCTGCCCCTGTGCAGTGAAACGTGCAGCCCACCAGGGAGGGGCTGGGCTGCATGTTGGGGGCGGCAGCTGTGAGCTCCCTTTGCATCACACAAATTCATCAGCCCATCCTGCCAAGCTGCTGTCTCCAGATCTTTGCTGACAGCAGAGAGGAGGGCAAAGCCCCGCAGGCATCGCAGAGCAGCACCTGCTCTCAGCTTTCAGGACAAGCCATCATTTTTGACTGGAGAAAGGGAAAATTCCTGGGTTCCAGGAATTCCTGTGCACCAGCCCAGCAGCAGACACAGGAGCTGGGGAACATCCAGCACTCTGGGACAGCCAGCCAGCACCACGGGGCTGCATCAGTATCCTGAGTGCCTGTGGGATCCCAGGCACTGCCCCAGCTGGATCCTTGCAGCTGGTGAGACACACGGCTGGCACGAGTGGACTGAGAGCAGCCTCTGCATTTCAGAGGATCCCAAACTGGATGGGACCCACAGGGATCATCAAATCAAACTCCCGGTCCTGCACAGGACACCCCAACAACCCCACCCTGTGCCTGGGAGCATCGTCCAAACACTCCTGGTGCTCTGGTGCTGTGCCCATTCATCCTGGGGAGCCTGGGCAGTGCCAGCACCCTCGGGGGCAAGAACCTTTCCCTGATGTCCAACCTAAATCTTGAGACAGCTCCAGCCATTCCCTCAGGTGCTGTCAGTGGTCACCAGAGAAGAGAGATCAGAGCTGCCCCTGCACTGTCCCTCGTGAGGGAAGTGCAGATCTCAGTGTCTCCTTTTCTCCAGGCAAAAAGCCAAGTGCCCTCAGCCACTGCTCACATGGCCCCACTGGACCCTTTACCACTTCCTTTGGAAAATCCACAGAATTTATCCATTTTCTTTGGATATCTCCACAGATATCTCCACAAGCTCTCTCTCCACAGATGAAAAGCATCCCCCATGGTAATTATAAAGGGGTATGACTGGGTGCTGAAAACAGAACTGAGGTATAATTACACCAAGAATCCCCATCTTTATACACAGGGTGATAGGGAGTGATAGCTGAAGTTTTGTCTTTGTTTTGTTCAAGCCAAAAACACCAATCTTGATGCGAAAATCCATTTCTACAGAACCAAGGATTTCCAATTCTTGGCCTTCAAAGGACGCTTCAGGAAGGAATTTGGTCCAAACGCTTTCCAATAGCTTCACATCCTTTTTTCCTTATTTCCAGGAGGCCCCAGCAGCGTGGGGGACACCACGGAGGGGGCAGCACATCCCCCCTGCAGCAGCCCTGGCCACACACCCGTGCTGGGCTGGGCTGTAAATCGGATGAGGCTCATTCCCAGGGGCCCACCATTGATTTCCGTTGCCTGACGACAGGAAAGCTTTATAATCCTATTAACTAAACACCCTTCCAAGCAGCACTGGGAAGAGTGCAAAGGGGACTTGTATAAGCAGTCACAGCCGCCCCATGCAGCTCCCAGCCCCAGTAAACGCTGGGCAAATGCCCCAAAAGCTGGGCTGTGACACCCGCAGTGGCCAGGGAGGGGTCAGTGGTGGTCAGCACAGGGAAAATTTGGATTCCACCATGAAACACAAGCTCTGGCTGCAGGTCACTGAGCCAGGAGACTTTTCACAGGGACATGGTGCCCACACAGGCAAATTCACAGGAGCTGGCCCCTGAAATACTGACAAATATCACCGCACCTGGTCCTCCTTATGGGTGTTTGACAGCAAAAGATACACAGCTTGGCCCAAAATATATAAACATTCCGTGGGAGAATGGGAATTTCCTTGCTGCTTTCTAAGGAGAAAGGATTCATTTCATCGCGTTTGCAAAACGTTTCAAGAGTGCAGCCCTCCCCCCCAGTCAGCACCGACAGCCAGAGTGGGGGGGAAAAAGCCATACATCGAGCACGCAGGGGATGTAAAACCCCAATTTCCGAGGCAGTCCCGGCTATCCAGAGCCATGCTGCGTTTCCATGCGGGCGGGAGAAGCCCCCAGGCTCCGCTGAGCCCCGGGGAAACGCTGCGGAGCAGGCAGGGACGGGGATGGAGCAAACGCGGGCAGGGACGGGGATGGAGCAAACGCGGGCAGGGACGGGGATGGAGCAAACGCGGGCAGGGACGGGGATGGAGCAAACGCGAGCAGGGACGGGGATGGAGCAAACGCGAGCAGGGACGGGGATGGAGCAAACGCGGACAGGGACGGGGATGGAGCAAACGCGGGCAGGGACGGGGATGGAGCAAACGCGGGCAGGGACGGGGATGGAGCAAACGCGAGCAGGGACGGGGATGGAGCAAACGCGGGCAGGGACGGGGATGGAGCAAACGCGAGCAGGGACGGGGATGGAGCAAACGCGGACAGGGACGGGGATGGAGCAAACGCGGGCAGGGACGGGGATGGAGCAAAC
Organism: Anomalospiza imberbis; assembly: GCF_031753505.1. Classification (NCBI taxonomy): domain Eukaryota; kingdom Metazoa; phylum Chordata; class Aves; order Passeriformes; family Viduidae; genus Anomalospiza; species Anomalospiza imberbis. The sequence goes on along the minus strand of NC_089701.1, from coordinate 3,893,706 downwards.
GCGGGCAGGGACGGGGATGGAGCAAACGCGGGCAGGGAGGAGGATGGAGCAGCCGCGGACAGGGACGGGGATGGAGCAGCCGCGGGCAGGGACGGGGATGGAGCAGCCGCGAGCAGGGACGGGGATGGAGCAAACGCGGGCAGGGACGGGGATGGAGCAAACGCGGGCAGGGACGGGGATGGAGCAAACGCGGGCAGGGACGGGGATGGAGCAAACGCGGGCAGGGAGGAGGATGGAGCAAACGCGGGCAGGGACGGGGATGGAGCAAACGCGGGCAGGGACGGGGATGGAGCAAACGCGGACAGGGACGGGGATGGAGCAAACGCGGGCAGGGACGGGGATGGAGCAAACGCGGACAGGGACGGGGATGGAGCAAACGCGGGCAGGGACGGGGATGGAGCAAACGCGGACAGGGACGGGGATGGAGCAAACGCGAGCAGGGACGGGGATGGAGCAAACGCGGGCAGGGAGGAGGATGGAGCAAACGCGGGCAGGGACGGGGATGGAGCAAACGCGGGCAGGGACGGGGATGGAGCAAACGCGGGCAGGGAGGAGGATGGAGCAAACGCGGGCAGGGACGGGGATGGAGCAAACGCGGGCAGGGACGGGGATGGAGCAAACGCGGGCAGGGAGGAGGATGGAGCAAACGCGGGCAGGGACGGGGATGGAGCAAACGCGGGCAGGGACGGGGATGGAGCAAACGCGGGCAGGGAGGAGGATGGAGCAAACGCGGGCAGGGACGGGGATGGAGCAAACGCGGGCAGGGACGGGGATGGAGCAAACGCGGGCAGGGAGGAGGATGGAGCAAACGCGGGCAGGGACGGGGATGGAGCAAACGCGGGCAGGGACGGGGATGGAGCAAACGCGGGCAGGGACGGGGATGGAGCAAACGCGGGCAGGGAGGAGGATGGAGCAAACGCGGGCAGGGACGGGGATGGAGCAAACGCGGGCAGGGACGGGGATGGAGCAAACGCGGGCAGGGAGGAGGATGGAGCAAACGCGGGCAGGGACGGGGATGGAGCAAACGCGGGCAGGGACGGGGATGGAGCAAACGCGGGCAGGGACGGGGATGGAGCAGCCGCGGCTCCTGCGGCCACACCTGGAGGGAGGGAGCTGCAGGTGCCACATCAGGGATGGGCGCCTGGCTGTGCCTCACTCGGCTGGAATTCCTGCGGGATCCTTCCGGACGGAAGCTGGGAATAGCCGCAGCCTGAGGAAGAGGGACACGAACGCCTTTCCAGCGGCAGAAACGCTCCTTCCCCCGGCTGTGGGAGCATTTATCAGCCTTCCACTGCCTTTAGCTATTCACACAGCATTGCAAAGTGCCCGGGCTGCTGTTTGCCCTGATGGGTCATGGATGTAGAGGCACAGGATGGGCTCTCTGTCATGGGACGTGATGCCACAGCACCACCAGCAGTGCCACCCACGCAGGAACAGCACAGGAGGCTGGGCACAGTCTCCTAAACAACCCCTTCCTCCTTTTTGGGCTTATCCCAGTGGGGTAAAATCAGGGACATGGAGGACAGTGTCCAATCCAACACTGGACACAAACTCTGCCTTCCAAACGCCCCCAAAAGGCACAGGGCTTGCACCAGCCTCGTTATTTTGGTGGCACCGAGGACAGCACAGCCACCAGAAGAACCTTCCTGTCACCATGGAAATGCTGAACGGGAGGGTTTGAAGCCTGCTGGGACTTTCAACCTCTCAGCCAAGAAAAACAGGGCCCTTAAACATCCACAAGCCCTCGTTTGTACGAGGGGAAGATTTGTGCTCCCTTTGGCCTGCTGGTGGTGGGGCAGAAAATGTGGGACTTCCCGCAGGGTAAAAACCTCATGGGCTGAGATGAGAGCAGCTTAATTACTGAAATACAGCAATAAGGATTATAATGATGATGATGAAAAAAGAAAGGACACCCAGCCCTGCTCCTCCAGCCTCCACACAGGCAGAGCCCAATCCCATCCATCAGCTGCTCCTGCCCTGGGCCCGCTGCCCTCTCCCAGGGTGCACCCACAGACACCCACAGCAAACACTTCTGCACACTTCGACCACAACCACCACCGTGGGAAGCCTCCCCCATCCCCTCCCAGCAGATTCCACCAATGGCTCTGCCCCAGGGCTGTCCAACCTCCTTGGAGAGGGGCTGAGAGCTGCCAAGGCTCCCTGCAATTCAGGGACATGGCTGTGCTCCTGTTCCCTGCAATTCAGGACCACGGCTGTGCTCCTGTTCCCTGCAATTCAGGACCATGGCTGTGCTCCTGTTCCTTGTCATTCAGGACCATGGCTGTGCTCCTCTTCCCTGCAATTCAGGGACACGGCTGTGCTCCTGTTCCTTGTCATTCAGGACCATGGCTGTGCTCCTGTCCTCTGCAATTCAGGGACACAGCTGTGCTCCTGTTCCTTGTCATTCAGGACCATGGCTGTGCTCCTGTTCCCTGCAATTCAGGACCATGGCTGTGCTCCTGTTCCCTGCAATTCAGGACATGCAGCAGTCCCCAGGTGTGACCAGGGTGTTCCTGCCTGCCCTGGACTTTGCCAGGCCACCCTGGCTGCCCGTTTTGACTCACACCAGGGGTGTCACACCCTGGGGAGGTGAAGAGCAGTGTCTGTGTGGGACAGGCAGGAAACACTCGGTGGGAAATCCGCTGTGGGATGGAGCCAGCGGGGCCGAAGGAGCAGGGCAGGGCGGCTGCTGGGGATTTCAAAGGGACCTCCTGGCTGTGCTGAGGGATGACCTCGACCTCCCCGTTCCGTGCTGAGGGCTCACACGGAGCCAGCTGGGCTCCTCCAGTGCTTTGCAGGGTTTGCTTCCTGCCGCCAGCCCCGGCAGGGTGTTTATGGCAGGGGAGTGGGAAACGGAGAGGGACTGCACGGAAGAGGAAAGATAAAAAGGGACAGCGGAAGTCTCGAGAAGCCCATGAGGCAGACTCGGGTGTTATCAGCCCAGACGAGAGCAAGCTCACACGGCCACATCCTGAACCCCAGCACGGCATCACCGCCAGGCTGTGCCGGCAACCTGCACGTCCCCTCCAGGATCCTGGAGTGCTTCTGCAGTGATCCCTCCTCACAGCACTGGCCAGCCCACGGCAATGTCTGCACCACACCTCACTCAGCTTCTCTCCTCCTCCCTTTCTCTTCTAGACCCTACAGGGAAAGTGTGGGGCCTGATCTGGGGTGCCTTGACATCCCACATGTTCTGACATCCCATAGCTCTGCCACCACATCTAAAGCTTCTGATTTTCTCCAGATGCCCCACAGGGCAGGACAGACCAAGGAAGGGCTTCTCCACCCTCTCTGACCCATCAGGCCACCAGTTCACCCCTTCCTTCTCCCCAGCCCCTTCACCCTGCTTCGCCTTTCTCCCATCTTTGGAACCTCTCTCCAGGCAGGGTGGTGAAGGACACTGAATTCCAGCTACACCGATTCCAGGGAGCACGTGAGGCTCGGCAGCTCCAAGCACAGGAGACAGGAGCCCTCAGGGCCACAGCAAAGCCGGGAGCACCGAGGGGGCTGTAAATCCTTGCAGAGGATGAACTCCTGCTGCACTGCAGGGCCTCGAGGGAGCGGAAACTCTGCGATCCCGCAGCACCGAGCCGCCTTTGACGTCAGCCGATGTCTCCAAACTCTGCCTTTGACCCGCGGCCAAGGCGCGCAGCGCGGGGATGTCAGCGCAGACAGCGAAAATCCGCGGAGACACCCGCGGTGCCTTGGGAGCCAAAAGGCCCCCGCGAAATCCAGCCTCCTTAAAACGCAAATCCTCAAGGAAAACAGACGGGTGAGCCCCACCGCAGGTCACGCGGGCTGGACTCGGGCGATCCCATCGGGAAAAGCTGTCAACATCTGGAGGCTCCGCCAGCGCATCCCGCGGCAGCCGGCGCCGGGCAGGGCGGGATGGATTTAGTCTGGGAGCACCCAAACAGCTGGGAGCAGCTGCCACAGCCACCCTGAGCGCCAGGGCTGGGACAGCCCGGGCGCAGCGCCCCGGGCACGTGGAAGGCGCTCCTGATGTGCCACCGGCGGCGCGGATGCGACAGCGGCACGGGCAGCTCTGCCTGCGGCCCCGGGGAAAGGTCACGGCTGCTTCCCGGCTGTTTGCGGAGCCCTGGGGGACAGCTGGGGCAGGGCTTGGCTGGCGACAGCGGCGACGAGCACAAAAGGCAGCGGGGGATCAGGGATTTCTTTTGATGGGAAGGACGCGGTGATTGACGCGGCCTTGCTGAGGTCTCCCACGGCGGCTTCGGGGCTGGAGCTGAGATCTCCGAGGATGGAGCTGGCTCCTGTCGCTCAACACAAGCACGGCTCGTCCTGGGTGAGCAGTGCCCGGTTTGGCGTGCTGGGCTTTCCCAGGGAGCCGGACGCTGGCTCTGTCCCCGCTCCCATCACCGCTGACCCTTCCCAGCGCTGAGGAAGCGAACCCACGCCAATAACTCATCGGGAAAACAACAGTGCCATCTGCTGCACGGCCCCGCCGGGCTCCGGGCAGCCCTGGCCGGCCCACGCAGGGTCACACAGCCTGGCAGTCCCACCGGGCACAGCACACCCCCAGGCGGCACCACCACTGCAGGGGGAAGGCGGCCCCACAGCTGTCCTGGCGGCCAGCCACAGCTGGATGGCCTCTGGTTTGCACAGAAAGCACAGGACAGCAGGATGAGAGGCAGAGCAGAACAGAGAACGTGCTGGAGCCTATCTAGTGACTGCAGAGTGTGAAGGACATGGAGGAGGGAACAGGCTCACTTGGCAAAAGCAGGCAAAACCCCTTCTTCTCTATCAGCCCCTGGAACGGAGACCCATCTTCCAACCCTTTCCTCAGGCAAGGGGAGGGGGAAGAGGGAAACATTCCCTAACACTCACCAAGCTCCTGCACACCATCCTGATAATCTCCTTTGGAGAGAAATCCCAGATCCTGGCACTAAGCATGGTGCACTCCCCCAGCTGTGCTGCATCACCCCCCATATCCCAGGGAAACTCCAGGTGGTGGGGACACCTGAGAGAGCAGGGTCAGCCTGAGGGAGCTGACAGCAGCTCCTCTGCCCCTCCAGGCTCAGCACCTGTGTGCAGTTGCCAGCTAACCAGCCCTGCCCCACGAGTGGTGGCAGCTTGGTGGCAGGTGAAGCAGTTTCCCTGCACACACTGCCTGGAAAGCGCGCTGGCATCCTCGTCAGATGGGTTGCTATAGCAATGGGAAAGGTATCAGAAGCAAAATCCATCTTGATGGATAGTGCAGATTGCTTTAGAGATCACCACCTGAGACCAGAAGCCCTGATTGCCCTGATCAGATCCAGCAGTCAGGCACCACTTAGGGAATGACAGAGTGAAAACACTACAAGGAGATGAAAAACACAACCCCAAAGATGCCCAGAATAACCAAAGTCCTGAAAAGCCCCTCATTTCTTCACTGAGCAAACTGGCTCAGAGATAACACACTGCGCTGAGCTAGGGGATGTCAGATCCATCATTACAATGTCCCAGAGATTTATTCTGGAGCCTGCAGCAGTCGCTGCATCCTCTGCTCATGTCTGATCAGCCCAGGCACACAGACTCAGGCGTGAGTGGGAGCTCCAGATGGAGTGGCTGAGCCATGCCGAGGAGGGACTTTGCATCTCTCCACCTGCTGCCTCCAGCCCCTGCTGCCAGCTGGACCCTCCCTTGCTGTCACTTGTTGCCAACTCGCCCCCCTGCTCCCGCAGAGCAACACCAAGAGTTAACTCCGAGCCTCTGGAGCCACTTCAGACGCTGGGAGCAGATGAAAGGAAAGACAGAAGCAAATGCAGCTCCCACCGAGCTGAGCTCGCCTGCACTCGCTCTCGGCGTCCTGCCCCCAGCCAGCCCAAGGCTGCTCATCCACCATCTGCTCCCTTCTCCTGCCCAAACGGCCGGAGAGGGACTGAGGGGATGAGTCCGCAGCTCCAGGAGCTTGGTTCAGGATGGAAGCAACCTTCTGACCCAGCTCAAGAGCAGGTTTCCATTTTAAAGGCTGAAATTCACCCTTGCACATGAACCTTGGCTTTCACATGTCGGGACACCTGGAACAACACACCTGCAGAGCTTAGAGATGAAAAAAACCTCCTTGTTTGCTCAGCTTATTTACTTTGCAACACTCAGTTTTACCAGTTGTTTGTGTGGGTCTTTCCCTTAGCAACCAGGGAGAGGAACATTTACAAGGCATGAAAAATGTAGCTGTACAGAACTGGCAGGGTGTGGCTGTGGGTGCAGCTGGAAATTCCTCTTAACTGGTAGCCACAAACAGTGGGACCTCAATGAATTGCACCCCTTAAATGGCAGAGTGGCTCATCCTCCTCAGTAGGAGGAACCAGGACTTTAAACCTCTGCTCTCCACTCATGCAGGAGCCTGGGCTTGGAAATATCTCTACGTGCCTCAGTTTACCCACATAAAATATACCTATAAATAAATATATAAAATGGGGTAAAGATAAAAATGTGACAGGAAGACTAAAACTGAGACCTTAATGCAAAACATTCTGTAGGATGCCACATGCATTCGCCAACCTGGGAGGCTGAGCTCTGGACATCTTTTTCCAGACAACCTTTAATCTTCTGGATCTCCCAGGAAGATCAATCTTCCCACTCCATAATGACAGAAAACTCTCATTCTTGACTCCAGGCAGGGTCAGAACCCAAACTCCAGTATTTTGGTTGCCAATCCCCTTTTCCAATGGGACATGCCACCATCCAGCACACACCGGTGTGGCACTAGGGCCTGCCTCACACACGTGCCCCCAAGAGAGCTCATTCAGCTTTTGATTATTGGGCTGGACCAAGGTGAATGAGGCCCAGACTAAAGAGTCCCACAGGGTGCAGGAGGCAGCTTTGGAATGCACATTTTCCAGTCCAAAAATGGATCCCAGCCCACTCCTCCAGCACAGCATCAGCCCTTCCCTTTATTCATTCCTGGTCTCCAAGGAGCCATTGCTGCCCACTTACGTTCCCAGCACCCCCCCACCAAGGGCAGCAGCACAGCCCCCCCTTCCCAGGGATGGGATCAAACATCAGAAGAAGAGAAAGTAAAAAGCCAGAGGAACATCAGTACCAAACCCAGAGTCATGTTCTGGTGCCACCGCCAAATTTCATACCTTTGCTTCATCCTCCCCGACCCCAAAGGCACCAGAGGGTTTGGGAGTGCAGAGCTTTAGCCCACCTCGGCTCGATTTAGCTTCTTTGGCCTCATAAACACACTAGGCAGAGACAAGAGACCTGCTGATGCCCCTTGGCCTGAGCGGTGCCAGGGGAGCCGGCCCTGGCTTGGCACAGCACGCAGCAGCGCCAGCAGCATCGCAGCACAGCGGCTGCTGCAGCATCGCAGCGCCCTCAGACCCTGTCCCAAACCGTATCCCTTTCGTTCCCCATCCTTCAGCTCCTCTTCTCCCAGCCGCATTAACCATTATACAAACAGAAAGCGAAAAAATTAAGAAAAAAACATTGAAAAACAGACTTCCCCCCACTCCCCCGGCAAAGCTGCTGCGTCTCCTCCGCCAAAGCCCCCGCTGCAGACCAGGGGCCCGGGCCGCTGGCACGTACAGTGACCCCGGCCCCAACAGGCAGCAAGGGACGGACACCTGCAGCTACAGACCCCAGCAAGCCCCGCCAGAGCCCCCCGGCTCCGCGGCACCGCGCCCCCATCAGTCACCCGCCGCGGACACGCGTGGGCCGCCCTGAGCCCCGTCCAGCGCGGGTTCTGCAGGGGAGCGAGCCCGGCAGCAGCGCACCGGGCCGGGGCAATTCGGGGGCACCGAGCCGGCGGCTGCCCCGCGCACTCACCTGGCTGTCGATCATCATCGTGCCCCGCTCATAGCCCCAGCGCCGCGCCGAGAGCCGCTGGCCCCGCTGCGGGTGCCGGGGCCGCGCTCAGGGCCCCGCCGCGCTGCCCGGCGGCCGGGGCCGATGCTCCGAGCCGGCCATGGGCCCCCGCCGAGCCGCCAGCGCCGAGCGCCGAGCGCGGCCGGGAGAGCCGAGCGCGGGGCGGGACCGGGGCGGGCGCCGCTACCGGCAGGGAGGGGGCGGCTCCCGGCTCCGCCCGGCCCCCGGCCCCGTTCCCGGGAGGGGGTGCGCGTCTGCAGCGGGGGCAGCCGCGGGCACCTCTCTGCTGCCCCCCGCGCCCGTGGGCGCACGCACGGGCACCGCTCCGGGGTACTCGGGGCACCCCTTCGCTTTTTGGGTGTGTTTGCCCCCGGGAGCTGGGGATGACGGGGGGTGGCAGGAGCCGTGGGAAGGCACCGTGCAGACCCCGCCGGGGAGCGGGCGCTGTGGCTGGGGAGCGGGGCGGGCGCGGCGCTGCGTGCGGGTACACACAGGAGAAGAGCTTGAGGCCGTGGCTTGGAGAGACCCCCGGCACCCCCGGGCTGTCCCGCTCAGGAGGAGAGGCCGGGGCAGGGAGCCAGGGCACCACACGCACCTCCGGCTGCTCATCCCCGCTGAGCCCGGCACAGAAACGGGGCACGGGGCACCCCCGGGCAGCGCTGCCGGAGCTGCGGGCGCTCGGTCTGTGCGGGAGCTGGGGAGCCAGCGGGGTTGCCCTGGAAACAGAGCGGCTCCGGTGCCCATCGTTTGTCATCATGAGGCCGATGACATGAGCCGTTACAGCGGCAGCAGGAGAAGAAGGAGCCGGGAGAAGGCTGCGTCAGTCCTCGGCCGAGTGCTCCCAGCCGCTGCAGGGCTGCTCCTGGGCACCAACACCCCGCGCCGGCCCCAGCAGCCGCCCCGCTTTGTGCAGGGTCCCAGCGGGAGTGAGCGGCAAGGCACAGCCCACCGCACCTGCCCGGCCCGCTCCTCCGTGGCTCCGGGCCAGCTGAACCAGCAGCTCTGGCCGGGGAGCGCAGCCAGGAAAGGAAAAGGTGCTGCCAGGGCTCTGCCTCTGGCACTAGATGCTGCTACAGAGCAACATCGTTCTAATTATAGTAACGGTGTCTGTGAGAAAAACACGCACGTCAAAAGGTCTAGAGCAATGTGATTTGCTGCTGGCAAAACTCACTGAGAACCACACCAGAATGAAGCGCTTTTTAAATGTCATTTGTACTCGTCTGGCTCGCTTTAAATTGGCTAAAGGTTCAGCAGGGAAGCAGGGGGATGATGTGGGCATACAAGCAGTGGAGATTTGTGGTTAAAACTGCCTTTCTACTCATAAGGATTTACACTAGTTTTACACAAAACAGCGACATTTGGTGGATCTGTGTTTAAGCTAAATATACACAGGAAAAGTCACGTCAGTGCAGCAACACTCGTGGAGAAAGGAGGGAGTCTGGTGGGCAGGCAGACATTCAAATGTCACTCTTCAGATGGGTTTTTCTAGTGATGTTTCCCTAAATCATTTGATCGTGTGGAGCAGAACTCCAGGGTTGGGGATTTACCGTGAGTAAAGTACAACCCAACCCACTCCTGTACCTCCTTCTCCAGTTCCTGCTGTCCCCAGAATGGCCTGTCACCATCTCTGTCACTGTCACTCCCCCTGGAGAGCAGCTGTTGCTCTGTGTGTGTCACCCCTGGGATCCCACAGGGACTTGCTGGGGCAGGAGGTGAAGCAGAGCAGGTGGGATTCAAGTAAGAAAATAATAACCTTGGTGCTAAGAGCTGCCCTTTGAGATTAGAGCAAATCCCCAGTGAGTGCAAACACAGAACAAGAGACAGAGACAGTCCCTCCCTCAAAGAGCTGAACAGGTGAGACAAAGGGCAGGGGAGTGAACCCAGCAGCCCTGGCAGGGAGCTCCCAGCCTTCCAGCTCCTTTCCACCACCAGCTGCATCAAGCCAGCCGGATGCACGTGGCTTTTGCACAAGCTGGTTTTGTGCAGGGAACGAGTAACTGATGTTCTTACCCCTCCTCATCCCCTCTGCTCAAAGATCATTTCATTTCCGTGCCCCACAGCCACAGATCTCACACACAAAAGGTTTGACTAAGCCAGTCCTTCCATGGCTGCTGCCGTGTGGTACAAAATGACATTTCTGGTCAAAACTGTCAGGGAACATCACCTATGGGAGGGTTATGGGAAATCCAGACCAGAGAGGAAAAGAATCCTAATCTGGCTAAGTGGAAATGATTCTTGTCCTATCAGTGGGGAGAATGAGAGGGTCAGAGTCTGGCCCCACCTCAAATGATATTCAGCGCTGGAAGTTCCTCTTTCACATCACACAGGGAAATTTGCCCTTTGGGGGTGGATGCACTGGGCAAGACAGCAGCAGGGAGAAGGAGAGAAACAGCCTGTCAGATGGGTGCTTAAATTAGAGGGACTATGAATGATGAGTCTGTTCCAGCCGAGCAGAAAGGGATGGAAGGAAAAAGGGGCCCTTGGGAAGGCAACAAGCTGCTGCTCTGAGGCTGGGTTAAGGGCTTGAGTGGGAAATGCCTTGAGAGCACAATCACATCCCCAGGCAGTGGGGTTTGTTTACATGTGGTGATTCAGTTTTCATGCACTTCCCTGCATTTCTAAGTCCAGATTCCTTTGGCACAAGAACATGTAAGACAAATTGCCCCCCGTGGCGAGAGTGACACTCTGCTGCTTTCCTACCACGTGCCTCAGTTTCCCCACTGTGCACTGGGTGTGGGTGGGTAAAGCACATCAGAAAGCAGGTCCTGGTAAAGCTCCCACAGTGCACACAAGCCTCAGGCTGCACAATCCAAACTGGGAGAAGGAAACCTTGCTGCTGCTGCTGGGGGAAGGGGATTAATCAGCAGGAGATGACAACAGAAGTCCAGCCTTTCATTAATTACAGGAGGGCACGAGCTGATTCAGGGAGCATCTCCCACACAGCGCTGTGGGGGTTTTTCTGCAGATATTCTCCTGCTCCCTGGAGGCACTGGGAGTTTGTAGGTACTGCTTCAAACCACAGCCCCGTGGAGCAGAACTGTGTCACACAACACAAGCCATCCCCCTGGGGAGAAGCTGCAGGCCTGCCAGGAAAATAAACATGTTTGGCACAGCACAAACCAGGCCATTATGGTGTCAGTCAGAGGGCTGAGGATTCGGCCAAAAGGCAGCTCAGAGGCAGAGCTCAGACCAAGCCCTTCACATTTTGCTTAAAACAGGTACCCCAGAAACACAGACCACCCTCTATCACCCATCATTTGTGCTGCAGAACTTCCTCTCACAGAGGATTTATGAGTATCTGCACAGGAATCCAATAATTAACGTGGCAGAATGAAGCCCTATGGCTGCAAACCCAGAGCAATTTCCAGCAGAATTAAGGCATAAGGGGAATTGGCCATTGCCACAGCTGATCTATGGATTTGTGGCTGCTATGGAACTTCACGTTTTTCTTGGAATCTGATTGCTTTTCTACGAGGTCTAGCCCAGCCCAGACACGTACTGACACCAGGAGATAAAATTATCTGGCTTGACTGGACAGTTCCTTCTGGCTGGTAAAGAATCCATATGCATATATGTATAATTAGCATAATGAGAACCCAGTTCCAGCATGGCCTTGAGGCACTAATTCATTTAACAAATAAGAAGCAGACAGTATTAATCCTGGGCTGGCTGGAAATGTATCTTTCTGGAAATATTTGGATAAGTATTTTTCCTCACCATTTTGGCTTAGGTGAGGTGCCTGGTTACCCAACATACATGGCAGGGGTTTCAGTTCTGGTTTAGTTATGTAAAGGGGCATCTTCCTCCTGCACCACATCACTAAAAACAGTCTGGAGAAAATGTAATAAAGACCTTTTGCTGGATTAAGCACAAATCAGCCAACCCAGCTGCCACTGGGGCTTTGGGGCTGGAGGTATTTCAGGTACCTTATCTATATTATGGGTCCGTGAAAGCTTTTCTTATTAGTCTTCTGGAAGATGAAATGCCTGCAATGACAGTGGCAAGTGCCATTTCCAGCCTGCTCACAGGACTGAAATGGCTCGTTAAGTCATCTGCAATCAGTGGTGGGGCCCTAAAGCTTTGAATACTTGATTCGCTGCCATACAGCAATTTTCTCATGTGAAGAGAAGCAGGAGCAGTCAGGCACCTCTTCCCTATTTTCCCTCTCTCTGCCAAACGAGCTTTTTTCCCCTCTTTTTTTCTTTTTTTCCTCCCCCCCCCCCCCCCCCCCCAATAACTGTTCCCTTAGAAACAGCCCGTTCACCCTTTCACCCTGCTCCTCCTCTCCCCGCTGAGCGCTGCCGCTCCCCGCAGCTCCCGTGGCCTCTCTCCTGCTCCCTCTGAGAGAACAGGGACTGACAGACGTGCTCAGCCCTTCGGCAGCAGAGGGAGATGATGTTTGTGGCAGCCCTGCTGTGACAAGGGAGGTGGCACAGGCACCCCTGTGCTGTGACCTCAGCTGCCAGCCACTCAGCTGCCAGCCTCCCCGTGCTCACCCGAGGGAGCTGCCAGGCTCTAAACGCCTGGTTCAGCTCCTCAGCACATCCAAGGAGAGAAAAAGTTAACCCCAGCCCACTTCCAGCTCCACGCTGAACTCCCAGCTTCTCCAGAGCATTCCATTATGGAATGAACTCATCCTGCTTGCTGGAAAGGCATCAGCTCCTGCTGTCAGCTCCAGCAGCTTCTCGCCAATTTATTTCACAGAGCTTAGAAAACTTGGAAAGGGCTGAAGCAATGGAGAGGAACATGAACATCTCAAAACCAGATTTTCTGTGTTGGAAAAGATTACATGATCCACAGAGACATGTGACCCAGGGAAAAGGTTCAGAGCACATCTGTGATTGAAATAAACCCGAAGAAGTTCAGTCTGCTCTGAGCTGTGCCAGCTCTGTCTAAACTTGGGTCTCCAAAGCACAGGCTGGAATTTGGGAGATAACTGCTAGATGAGTTCACACTGTTTGTCCTGTCAGACCAGGGCTCTTACGGGCAATGCCTGGCACCAGCTTTCTGCTGAGAAGGTCCAAGAAATCCTGCTGCACACCACTGAGGGATAACGAGCTCCGAGTGCAAGTTTCCTCCTGATTCTGACAAAAGGCGTTAGTTTAGATCACAATTCAGGAAAATTTATTGCCCTGCAACGTTCTTTTATTTTTAAAGTGAAAAGGTCTTAACCAAAACCCAAGGTCTTCTCCTCCACAGGAATGTCAAATACCATTTTGATCTTGTTAAATTTCCACCAGGCCTCAGGAGAACATTCAGGCAAAGGCAACCACAGCCACACATTGGATAACTGTGCCTGTGGATGCTTTTTTGTGTGCTACAGCCTCAAGCAGGATGTATTTACCAAGAGTGGGAATCCAGAAACCTTTTCTCAGTCTCACCTGCTCTTTGGCTGCTGCTTCTGACATGCATTTAGACTCTGTTCTCCAAAGGAACTATCCACACGTCCCCTTCCCAGTTTTCGCTCCTACCAGGAACAAAAATTCAAGGTGGGGCACATTCTGGAGGTACTAATTTTGGTGGGTTTTGTTGCATGGAGGATCTCTCTGCAGGGATGGTCAGTTTCGGACCTCTTTGTAGTTCTTATTCACCGTGGAAAAACGTATGAGGTGGATTTCGGGGGGCTTGGGCTTCCTGTCATCCCATATATACTCTGGAGAAAGCAGCTTGGAGGGTTTGTGGGACAGGAAGTGCCTGTTGAGGTGACTCTCCTCCTGCCAGGCTGCCATGATCCCGTTGGCTTTGTCTGCCAGGATGGTCATGTGGCACATCTTGGTGAACTCATAGACTTTCTTGACCAAGCCTCCAAACACGGCCCCTCCGTAGTAGAAATCCCCTTCTCCCTTAGGGATGAAGGCTGCTGAGGAGCTCCTCCTCTCATAAGGGAACTGCTCTCGTGGGACATCGAAGTAGCCGGGGTGGATGGCTGCCACCGTGTCCCCCAGGGTCTCGGGGCCCCAGGGGTTGTGGAACACCATGTCGATGTCCAGGCAGAAGAGGTACTGCACCTCACCGTGGCTCTCCTTGGCCACGTGCTGGTTGATGGCCTCCATCCTGCGCATGGAGATCTCCTGCCAGCTGGAGAATTTCTGCATGGGGACGGTGACGAGCCTGCGCCCCGGCTGCAGCTGGATTTGGGGAATGCTGGCGGGGCTGTCTGTGAAGATGTAATAGTTCACCCGGTAGCCCCGCATGAAGTGCTGCTCCGCCGACTCCAGGAAGCGACGCGCAAACCTCGTGTACCTGAGCAGACACAGCCCGTGGGGGCACAGCAGGGACAAGCAGGGCCTTGCTGTGGACCTTTTGCAAAGGTGTGGAGTGATAGAGGAAAGGGGTGATGCCTCAGGTTTGAGCTTTTCTATTTTTCACATTCTGTGCTGCTTTAGTGTGTGGGTCTGAGATTCATATGAGGGGATGGTGAGCTCTCTGCACAGAGCAGGGAGACAAAACAATTCCTGCTCTAGCTGAGGACCAAGGACAAATGATCCAAATCTCAGCCCAAGAGCACAAACAACGTGGACTGAAGAGAGAAAAACAAGCAGGATGGGACTTCATAACCTAAATCTGTAATTGGACAATGAACTCCACTATGCAAATGGACCAAAACTTATAAAAGTGAGAGACCCTGTGACTGGTTGTCCATTTTTAGTGGACATTTTGGGTTGTGCAGCCCAAGGTGGATCTATTGAGGCTTCTTAATAAACACCTACTTTATTCTTTAGCTCCATCTAGTCTCCGTTCTAGGTCAGCCTTCACAAGCTATCAGAGGAATGGCCTTCAGCTGAAGGAGGACAGGGTTAGATCAGATTTTGGGAAGGAATTCTTCCCTGTGAGGGTGACGAGGCCCTGGCACAGGGTGCCCAGAGAAGCTGTGGCTGCTCCATCCCTGGAAGTGTCCAAGGACAGGTTGATGCAACCTGGTCTAGTGGAAGGTGTCTCTGCCCATGGCAGGGGGTGGAAGGAGATGAATTTTAAGGTCCCTTCGAACCCAAACCATTCTGGGATTCCAAGGGGCTGCGTGGTGGATTATGAAGAGAGTTCTGTAATTCTCACAGAGAATGCAAGACAAGGAGTGAGGAGAGTTCTCGGATTATCACTGCAAGAATCCACACACGCAACAGGGGTAGTGGAGGACAAGGAATAAGTGGATTCCCCTTATTTTGACCAGCTCTAATTCCCAAGGCACCTGCTAATTCTTAAAAAAACACAGCCCACACCTCAGGTACCTCAAGTGTTGTCATCCCGTGAGCTCGTGTGATTACAGACACACTACATGGGCACAAACCCCCCTGTAAACTGGGACAAATTTCAGGAAAAGGAAAGCCAAAATCATCTTTCCACAGAGGAAGGGCATCACCCCAAGAACTGTGTCCACTGAGTGTTTCTCTTACTTGCCAACAGCAAAGGCTGTCACCCCTATGGTGAGGTTCAGGGGTCTGTAGGCACTGTCCAGGATTTCAGAATCAAAAGTCCCTTCCCAGATGATGGGGGCCAGCCATGGTGTGACTGTCAGCACATCCTGGCGCCTGAAGGGGGAAAAAACAGAAATGTAAACGAAATGTAACTGCTCCTGTTGGTTTTGAGGCCAGTAAATGGGAAAGAAGCACAAAAAGGCAGCTAGAGGAGTGTGTGAATCAGCATTAATTCACCATGGAGGGTATTAGCCTCAGATATTTTCTCCCTGCACTCTTATTTGAGGTTACAGAGCACGGATATTTCAATTCCTGGGCTGAAATTAAGCACTTAACCCATCAGCAAAAACCTGAGGATCTGCTAAAATCTCATTTAAGGACTTTTCTGCTGAGGAGAGTTTAATGACCACTGAACTCTCAGAATGGGAAGCTGTGCCTATTTGCTATCAGCCTGATGCAGATTGCTACATGCAGAAGAAAACACAAGTAATAATAATATGAAAATTACTATAAAATATACCCCATTGCTGTGTTATTAAAACACAGCTTGCAGCATGACAGCTTATTTTTCCAGTATTTATATATAGCTCCAACACATTCAGATATAATTTAAAATGCTGTATGTGAGCCAGCATTCACTTTTTTTTCTAACAAAGTTAGAAAAAAATCCTTAATCTCCTGTGAGGGAAGTGGAAATACTGAATATAAATCCAGCAGAGTCTGATTCTGCCCTATTACAGCTCTGCAATGCTGTTTCAATTTGCTGCTTTGTTTTCAGGGTTTCATTCTTACCTTTTTGATTTTAAAAGAAGACGGCATTTATGGTGGAATTCACCCCAGCCTGCTCACATTTGCTCCAGACCAGGAGCTGGAGCCCTCTGCTAGTGAAATTTGTCACACACAGCACCGTGGGCACACCTGGGGGCTGCCAGGCTCCCACCTGACACAGTCCCAAGGCAAAACAGCACCAGAACCAAACTGGGGGAGCTGTGGGGAGCAGCCTGCTGCTTCAGGCAGCAGATCCAATCAGCTCCTCCAAGCCAGATCTAATAGTTTCAGTCTGAGAGGATACAAGAATAACAGTTTCACTCCTTCCTGCAGCAATGCCCGTGACTGAAAGATTAAATTAAACAGGAAGAAGAATTTGGGTTGGAGAAAATGTACTAACTGAGCTGTCCTGTTTCTGGGATGATGATCCTTTTTATTGGAGAGGGAAGGAAACAGGCATGTTCCCCTCTCTAAGCTTTGTAAATTTGATTTTAAAGGGCTGCCCTGGGTTCCCCAATGAGTCATGGTCATCCTCTCAGTGCCAGTGAACTCCCTCCAGAAGACACAGAGCATGAAAAGCTTTGAGATTCTCCCCTCGTTTAGGCCAGTATATACCAGCTGATTTAGCACTGAATTTTTTTCCAATATGGAAGAAATATTCAGGCTGAGCACATCCTGAATATGTGGGGGAAATAATATATATATATATATATATATATATATTTGTGTGTGTCTGTGGTACCAACTGGGTGTGTTTATTAACATGCAAAAGAGTGTGGTTGTTGAAGGTGAACTGCTCCAGGTAAAAGTCAGGCCAAAGGAGGCTGTAACAACCTGAGCTGCACAGAGAGTTTGTCCAAGCCACTTCTTAGTGCTGCTGTTCCAAATCTTCCCTTAAACTCCCTGCTTTGGTTGTGTTTGCTGGAGGTCACCCAGAGCACCTGCTTTATTTTGCCCTGAAATGGGTTCAAAGCTCTCCCACAGCTGGTTCCAGCTACAGCACAGCTCCAGAAGGTATTTCCCACTTACAGATATTACAGATCTGCCACCTCAAAAAGAGCTCCTGGCCACGGCAGAGCGTGTGTGTGCTAATGTGATAATTGGGAATAACAGGAAGTGTGTTAATAAGTGTGCAGTAACCAAACCCAGCCTTGGAGAGCACAGGCAGCTGCTGACACACCCCTGTGGTTGGGATCTCATGGAACAAGGTCCTGCTCAATGTGCCCCAGGACTCTGGAACTGTGAGTGCTGCAAAGTGCCCAAACCACACTCAGCAGAAACAAAGTTCAAACAAAGAAACTTACTTTGGCGCCAGCACTCTTGGCTGCTGATAAAATAATCTGTAAAAAGGAAGAAATATCCATTGAATAATGCATGAATATGCCTGGAAAGAGAGGAACAGCAGTTTAAAGGTCAGGAGATAAAAAGCCAGTACTTACTGGGGGAAAAGCTGGATTAGCTTCTCTTCTGTATATTGGAGTTTCATGGAGCTGCATGACGGGGTGGGAAAAGAAAGGGATTGTTATGCTTTTATTAAAATATCAACCAAGTTTGGCTTCAGGACCTGCTGCTGCACTGACAGCTGTCCAAATCCAGCCCCAGCTGCAGTGGACACTGCTCTGCTGGCCCAGGGTTAGCATCACCTGCACACACCTCCAGGGCTGCCAGGCAAAGGACAGCTTTGGGACAGAACACACAACAGGGACAGAGAGGTGCTGGCAGCAATCCCATCCGTGGGGAAATCAGGGTTTAGGGGTCAAAATCCATGTGGGACTGTCAGCCGTGCTCGTGTATGTGCTCCATGCTCTGCAAAACTGCTCCTGGTCACCTGGAGGGCTGAACTACCTGAAATAAGCAAATTTCCAACAGCATTCAGAGAAATAAGCACCTGACCAGACACAATGGTTTGGAATGGGCTGGAATAATCAGAAATACCTCAGTGAAACATCTTTTTTTCCTATTTGCATGGCTTGGTTTTGTTTTTACAAGAACAGTAGGTCATGGGAAAAGCCACAGCTTGTCATGTCCCAGCTCTGGTGCGATGTGGCAGTGAGGAGGTCACTGGGGCCACGGCCCTGGCCCCTGCACAGTGTCAATTCTCTCCTGTGCAGCTCTGGGAGAGCTCTTGGCACCCAGGCTAGGTCAGGTACAAGCTCAGAAGCAGCTCCCCTTCATTTGTTTAGAGCTCAGAGCTCAAATGCTGCCACGGCACAAACACATCCATGGAGTGGGGGCAGAGCACAGATCTCAGAGGGAAGAACAGGAGCCTGATGAGAACCGGGGGTTATTCCTGACTGTGCCAGAGCTCCTCCTGTGCCTGTTCATCTCCCCTCTCTGGTTTAGGTGTCTCTGTCTAGTGAGGGGCTACTTAGAGCACAGCTGTGCATGTGCAGGTGTGTGATTACACCCTGATAAGGAACCTGCATTAACCTTTTAGTCCTGGGCTCTGGGACCCAAAGCCTCCCTCACCTGTGAGACCCAGAGCTGTCCTGCAGGGCAGGCAGGCCCCAACAGCATTGTTAGCTTTTTGTTTTAAGAGAGTGACTAATTGCGGCTTCATACATAAAGAACAGGCCAGCTGTTAATGGCTGTTTGTGTTGTCAGCAAGAGCAGGACTGTAACCATGATCCGTGTTAGTCATTAGGCACAACAAAATACTTACAAGATTTCAGGGCAGGGAAGGTAGTAAGGCAGGTAATGCACTTTTCCACTCCCAGCTACAGCCCTGTGAGAGCAAAGAAATGTTTTAAGATAGGAAATGCTGAAGGAAACCTTCATAGGATTTTCCAAGATCACCTAAGGACCTGGCAAAGATTTTGAGAGGTAACTCTGGCTACCTCCATATCTACTTTATTAATTAGTGTCGGATCTGCTGTGTTCACATTTTAACACAATGTCCTGCTGCTGAGGCAAAATGAAGCTACCCACAAGGTGAAAGTACAGCAAATTGCAACATCATAAAAATGCAATAATTCATAATAATTCAATAATTAATATTTTAATACTTAACAGAAATGCCTTATCTCAGATTCCCTTCCAATGATGTTTGAGTTTGCTCTAGAGAATCTATAAGTCATACTCAGTTGTCAGAATATTCAGTTACAAAACTGTCAGTGATTGAAAGCTCTGATGTCTGATAGTTACAAAGCTGTCCCTGGTGACACTGGAGTGAGTTTGGACTGTGTGAAGAGACAGATAATCACCTCTGGTAAGGCCTGAGCTGAAATGTAACTGGAATATTCCATACTCAAGCACTTGTTTGTGAGTCACTACGGTGTTAGCAGCCTGATTTGGACCCAATTGCTCTTTTTTCCTCTTTCCCTTAGGGCCTTCTCCCTCTACCAGCGCTCCTTTATCTGTCACACAAATTGCTGTTCTTTATTACAGCTCGAAGAGGGGCTTCCCATAAAATGCACAGCCTTTATTTTTGTGTTCTAGGAGTTTTACCACAGGATCTACACAGGATGTTTTAGGTATGACCGAGCTGGCCAGCAAATGCTTACCAGATAACTGCAGCAACACCAGCCAGGCAGACAAGAGATCCCAGCATCACTTTCCTGGAAATCATCTCTTCTAGAGGAGAAGGAAGAGCAGCTTTCACTCTGCAAAGGACAAACATAAAAGGAAGAGGCTGGAAGTACCTCACTCTGAGAGAAATTGGTCATTTCCTCAGAGGAGGATGAAGCTTCTTGGTAGCTTCTCTTTCAGTCTTTCTGAAGTGATAAGCACAGAAGGCATCAGACTGTAGGAGCCAGGGCACTGAGGCAGAATCTGTAAAATGTCTGAGCAAGTTCTTCATTTCAGGGAGCTTTAACCCCAGCTCTAGTGCACGGAGAGCCCTTCTGATCTGATTCCACTTTCTGTAGATTCCATTTTTTCACCTCAAGCACGCACCCTCTGCAATTGAATCAAATCACCCACTCCTGTCCTATCAGAGAGCTAACACAGTTATCACCTGAGCTGATTAACTCCACCTTTCACAGTCCAGTAACCAGCAGGGGCACTCCCTGCAAAGGTGCCCGAAGGAAAGGTAAACTGAGGTGTGAGACCAGCAAAGGAACATTTCACAATCCTAATTCACCTTGGGTAAAGATTAAACCAAGAACATTATTCCCTCTGCAACAGCCAAGAAAATCAGCTTTCCCAAGCCCACCTGTCCTACCTAAAAAGCTCAAATCAATCTCTTTTTCTGCTCACAGGGAAGCAGAATTCCCAGAGCGTGAACTTTGGCTGGTCCCTGTGACGAACACAAAATGCATTTGTGTGGGGTCTCCAAAGGGGTTACAAGCACATTAATCGTTATTCCTTTCATTATTACCTTCAGTGAGGACAGCAGCAGGGAGCTGTGGATCAGACTCGTGGGTTTTCATCTCACTGCTGCTTCCTCAGGACCCAACCCATGTTCTCCTGCTTCCTCTGGACCCAATCCTCCACACCAAGAGCTCTTCCAGGCTGGCTGGAGGGACCAGATGTATTTCCAGTTACAGCTTTCTACTTTCTAGAATGTGATTGGAGCCTGCAGAGAAGGAAAAAAAAATAAAATGAGAAAAAGGCTGTTTATCAAGCATTTATAAAGATGGCATTATATTTATAAAGATATAAAGATAGCATTTATACTAAGGGGAGGAAGTGATACATGATGTTTCTTGGAGGGTGCTGAAGTAATCCCAGAGATCATCACTGGCCCTTGTTGAGGCATAGGACAGTGTCAATGGATCTGAACAGGCAGGAGTGATTTTCCTGCTTTAATTTCTTTGGCTGGAAAAAGACGAGTGGCAAAAAGTTCATTAATCTGCTTTACTGTGTCACACAGAAATCCTCTCCGGTGCTTCTACCTCACTTTCCTTTGAGAGGATCTAATTAGCTTTCACCAGGAAGCATCACAAAATCCTACTTAAAAATAATGACTAACTATATATATACACACATATATGTATGTATGTGTGTGTGCAGCTATATAAATATATATCTTAAGGCCTTCCACCACTTAAAGCCTTCATGGATTCATGCTGAGCAGTTCTGGATTCTTGCCTAAAAATGCTGCAGATCCACAAACACAGAAAGAAGCACAAACAGCCCTCCCCTTCAGGCAGTTGTTCTGTGCTTTGACCAGCTTTATCTCATTCCTGTGCTAGTTGTGTCATGAGAGCTGCTATGCTGACACCAGGACTTGTCAGCGCCACGTTTCTTACCTTGTGCTCGATGCTTCCAGCACATGCAAAGCAGACAAATGTGCAGAGAGGGGTTCAAACAGTTGCTTTTCAGGCATTCTTTGAGAGATGGCTGCATGCAGAGCAGGTAGGAAAGCCCTTCTCATCAGCAGGCTTCCAAATTTCCAACCAGGATCTCACTTGCTGCAGTCCAGGTCTGGGCAGTCTCCCTTCCCATACCTGAAGGCTCTGATGTTTCCTTCCCTCTTCTCTTCTGTGACCTCCTTCAATCTTTCTTTGTAATTTTCTAACTTCAAGATCTGGGATTATTTCTGCCAGATCTGACTGGACTCTCTCTAATCAGCCCATTCTCGTGAAATTGGTGTCAAAGCACCCCAAATTCCCCTGCTGAGCCCTCAGCAGTAGGGAGTAAAGCTGGATTGCCCCCCAAAACTGAAAAGCTGTCACAGTTCATACATTCCCACAGGACTTTTGCCTGCTTTGCTAGAGCTCAGCACTGGGATGACATTCAGCCTGTGCCCAAATGCAATCCATGTGGTTTCTGTGGAACCTCTCCCAACCAAGTGGGAGGCACATAAAACCTTGTACTTGACTTCATGGAAACAAACTCAATTTCCAGGCTATTTGTTTTTCTAAAACATCAAGCCCTGACTGAATCCTGTTTTCCTTGGGGCTTGCAGCCCCTCCCAGCTTGATGCCACTTTTCAATTGCATAAATATCCTCTCAACATTTCCACCCAAAGCATAAAGGAATTCACAAACAATCCCTTTGCAGAGTCTCCTGGGGATTCCCATTTTCTGCACCTGACCCATGCTCTATCTCCATGGCATACAGAGGCTGAGAGCACAGAATTTGGGTGATGGGGAGGGACAGAGGATCAAGAACAGAGAGAGGTAAGGGGACTAACAGTTGTCCTCAAATTGGGCAGTAAAATTAACACAGAATAAAAAAAAAAATATGTGGGTGTTTGGTTATTTTAGTGCAGTTTCAGCTGTTGTAATGGGCATAGAGCACTTCCATGTGTCTTTTTACAGAGTAAACATCTAATCCCTCAGGAAGAGAAATACACATATTTTGAAATATTACATCATTAGGAGTACAGCTGATGCATTCCCCCCTTATTTTCAGTTTCTGTGGTACAAACCTGCCAGAGCACTAGAGCCAGCTGAGTTTGAAACATCCTTTGCATCTAAAACCATCTCACTGAGGTCTATCTCAACTGATTTACAGTTTACCATGAATACAAACAGAAATTTAATGTGGTTGCAGCTGATGAAAGAATCTCCAACCAAATAGAAATCAGAGCTAAAGCATTTTAGTAGTTACTCAGGTTCCTCGAATTTGTTCAGAGAGTTTTTTGAAAGGGATATGGCTGAAAGTGGCTCTGTTACTCCCAAATGAACTTGTTTGACCTCCCAGAACAAAGCATTACTTTATCTTCAAGCCCTGCTTGGAAAGCATTCTGGACAGCTGATAAATACCTCACTTGTAGACCGTTCCATGGAAAATATTCTTTGCAGAGCAACTATTTCAGATTTCCAAACGTGGATTTCAGATTTCTACAACTCAAGTGGCAAGCTGTGAGTGCAGAGCTGTTCAGACAGTGAAGAAAGAGAAGATAGCCATGGGGAGGGCTCCATCTGTGCCCGGGGAGAGGTTTCCTTGCTGGACTCCAGTGTGGAACAGGCTGCAGGAACACAAATGTGTTCAGTCACACCTGAGGCTTGAACACGAGTTTAGCACAAATCCACTGCTCGGGCTCCTGGCTCTGCAGTCTCAGATTACAGCACCAGGGAGTTGCCTGGGCTCTGGCAGGGATCCAGCTGGGAAGCACTGCACAGCACAGCCTGCATTGCCCTCACAGCACATTCATCAGCTTTAGGCACAAGGTAAAAAAGAGCTTCTTCCAGAGCCAGATCGAGAGAATCGAGAATTCAGCCAGACTCAATTTATTACTTCTTTGAGCTCAGTACAAGTTATCAGTTCACACCAACCAAGATCAGGAGGGCATCAGCCAGGTTTGACTGATCTCAGGGGCAGAGCTGCTTTATTTGCTGGATAGATTGTTCCCACCAATCTTCCCCAGGCTGAATTGCCAGCAGCCAAGCTGTACTTTCCCTCCTGAGCTGGGCAAACAGCTGCTCAAGTTCACATTTGTATTTCTGTATAAACAACAATAAAGGACAAAATTGGAAATGACCAAATACAATTTTGCACTGGTTAACTGTGCAGAGAAGAAACCCTTGCAGGCAGCTGTGGTTGCCAGAATTTTTTGTTTTGTTTTGGTTTTGCCTAATTTTTTATTATTGCCAAAGACAGACTTGGAGCCAATCCTTCTACCATCAGGATCAGTGTGTCCTATGGATGATCCAAAAAGATCAGTTAGCCCCACAATAATAAATCCATGCACGTGTACACGTGTGTTTATGTCTTTATTGACCTAATGCTGACAAAACATAACTTATAAATGAACAGCACTGTCTAAAACTGAAAATTATTTCCAGTTTTCATGTAGTGGGGAGGATAAATGTATCCAAGATGCACTCTTCTTTTCAAAGGTATTCTTCAAGTTCATATAAGCAAAGGTTTTATGACACTTGCAGTATCTTTGTGTTGAGGTGAATCCCTTGTTTGGTCTTTTTGCCTTTTCCTCTTTCCCATTCCCAGGGGATGCAAACACACTGTGCTGCACATCAGAGGAAGTGACAGCAACTGACATTTCCCCTTTAGAAAAATAATAATTCCGATTAGAAATCAGCCAGAAGGTGTTTCTTTAGGATAGAAAACTTTATTAACAAACATACAACTGTTTTTTTAGTATGATGAGGCTGGGAAGCTGTGGCAGTGCCTGCCCCACAGCCTGGGACAGTGACACAGCCCCGTGGGACAGACAGACAGCCCACCCTGGAACCCCAATGGCAGGAGAGCCGCCTCGCTCTCATTTTAACCCAGCTTTTTTCAAGTCCTCTGGCAGAACTCGGCCCTTCTTCCGGGCCCTGGCTTTCTTCTTCTCTATCCTCTCCTTCTTCTTCTTCTGGATGTTCTTCTTGCGCTTGTCCTGCCGCTGCTGCATCTTTTCCACCACCCTCACAGTCCGTTCCTCCCACTGCCTCTTGCGCTGGGCTTTCCGCTTCTCCTTGCGCTTCAGGGCCTCCTTCAGACGCTCCTCGTCGTCACGGATCTTCACCCCTTCTGCCTTATAGAGAGCATTTGTCCATTTTATCTTGGTCTCCAGCTCCTGAGCTTTCTTCTCGTCCTTCTCCTTGAGCTCCTCCAGTTTATTCTTCCTGATCTCCAGCCTGCTCAGCAGCTGCTTGTAGTTCTTGCCTGTCAGAGGAGTGATATTGCCTTTCACCGCTTTCCTCTTCTCTTTCTTCTTCTGGATCTTGTTTAACTCATTCTCTTCATGAACTTCAACCCTGTTGAAGACAATCTCAGCTTTGCTTTCCTCCTTTTTGTTTTCTGGCTCTGCTGGTACCTCCTCAGTCTCTTTCTTCTCCATTTTTGCCTTCATCTTCAATTCCTTTCGCCGGCGTTTCTTTCTCTCTCTCTCATACTTCCTTCGCTGCCTCTTCTCCAGGACTGCAGGGGTTAACTCCTTGGCATTATCCTAAGAAGAAGGATGGACATGAATGAGAAGCCTTAAAGGGTTAAAGCAGAAGTAAAAGTGGGCTGTCCCCCAGTTCCTGATTTCAAACTCCTCCTAAGAAGCACCACCTGTGATGTGGAGCTGTGACTCAGCTGTTAGAGACACTGAACACAGTAACAACATTTCAAACCCTTTGCTTTCCCTCAACAGCCCGTAGCTGTTCCCTTGCAGGCTCTCACTATTTTGCTTTTTCCTAAGAATCACCAAAGGCACGCTCTCTTTGAAGCTGACCCCATCTTTTCTCACAGGTTTTTCCAGAGAACATACACAGGTCACCTGGCAATCCCTACAGGCAATTCCTTAAGAGCTGGAATCAGCTCAGACCCTGCGCCTGTGAGATGCTGTCCCCACATGCCCTGGGAGGCTGGGGAGGATTTCAAGTGCACAAACACACACATGGATACACATTCAGAATCCCCATACCTGTCCAGAAGCCTTTTTAATCTTCTCGTGGAGTCTCTGACGCAACAGACTGATTGCAGAAACAGAAGGGGAACTCAGTTCACCTTTACTTCCTGAAAATGAGAGGGAGAAAACAAAAATACTTGAAAAGCAGCATCAGCTGAACAGTAGCACTTTCTCTGGCTATGGGAAAAACTCTGGGAACTCTTGAGATGCTTTGAATGGAACGGAAAATCCAAACAAACCCAGAGTTTTTATTTCACTGGTTTCTTTAGAATTTCCCCTTTTATCATTCAACACTGCCAGCAGTGGGCCTGGCATACCCTGGGGCTGCCTGGCAAACCAAAGACAAGTCCCAGGCTTGTGGAAAAGAGAGGCTCAGGACATCTTTTCTCTGTGATCTGGCTTTTCATTGTCATAAAGGAAAGCTGAGCTGGCAGGACAGGGATTGCATCCACGTGTAATTCCCAAAGTTACTCACATGCACAAAACCTCCGCAGTTCAGTTAAACACCGTTTCCAGAGAGCCACCCAGTGGTGACGGCACAAATTCCTGTCCATAGGCAAAAGCTTCTGGGGCACATGAAATAAGCAACCTCAATTTCTCAATTTAGGCTTTCCGAACTAGACTTGTGTGAAGCAAGTGAAAAGCAGCCAGCTCAGCCCAGATCACTTTAATCAGACCATGGCAGAGCTGGAATTCTTACCTGTAGGCAAACTCTCCTTTCTGTTCTGTGTACCACCCTGTGGAGATGATTTGCTGGCTTGAGGGGCTGCTTTCTGTCCTGGAGTGGGTTTACTGGTGTTAGAAACCACCTGTTTGGCTGAAGGAGCATTCTTCTTCTCAGTCTGCTTCCTGGGCTTCTTTTTCTTCTGTTTTTTGACCTGTCTGCCAGCATCCTCAGGCTGGCCTGGCTTCGACACTAGAAGGCAAAAACAAATTACACAAAAGAGGACAATGCTACATTCCCACTCATAACATTCAGTTACTACTGAACATTAATGTTCCAGCATCGCAACGGCATGTCAAAATGTTCAAAAATTACACGTTTCAGGATTTATTTAATTAGACCAAACATCCTTGTACACTTCCAGCTCTCCACATCCATCACCACAGTGAATGGAGACCACTGACTTCCAGGCCTCCCAGTACAATGTGCGCAACGTGTTCGGGAGCTCCTTGTTTGAGCAGATTGGTTTTTTTGTTAGATACCGGCACAATCCCGGGCCAAGCACCCCATGGGAGCACGGCTGTCGCGCCCAGCCTCCCACAAACCGGCCGGAGAGGACAGAACCGAAGCGTTACAGTTCCAGTACCAAATTTCCTCTTCCGCGACTCCGGGGCGTGCTGCACGCCGGCCCTCCTGGCCAAGCCCTGCAGGTAGGAGTCCTGGGCGGCCAGGCTGGCCATTGCCACCCCGGGTCCCAGAGCTGCCCGGGGCAGCGTGGGGACCGCGGTGCCCTCCTCGTGGAGCCCCCGGCAGGAAGTGATGGATGAAGCGCGCCGGCCGGGAAGTGACGGCAGCGCCGGGCGCACGGAGCGGCCGCGGCCGCCGCGCCCGGAGCCGCCCCCGCCGGGGCTGCGCGGGCTGGGCACGGCCAGCGCGGACCGGCGGCGTCCCTCAGCCACACCAGGGGTGCTCGGGGCTCTCCTGGGGGGCTGCAACCCCCGCTCCTTGCAGACACCGCCCCGGAGCCCCGCAGGCAGCCCCCGGTTCGCCTCCGCCGCAGGTCCCAAACCTTGCTTTGCCAAACCTCCCTTTACTGGAGGACAAAACCGAGCTTCCCCCTGCACCGGGGTGAGGTCCCCAGAGCACGGGCGAGTTTCGTGATGGTTTCTGCAGCCCATGTACGGCAACAGCTGCAGGGAGCACATCCCCTCCTCACTCGTGCAAGCTCATATTGTGACACTTTCACAAAGCCTCATGGCTGAAAACACACGCCTTAAAAATTATACAAAACAGTCAGTTTTATTAAATCACCTAATTACAAAAATAAATGGAATGGAAGAAAAACCCAAAAATAATAGCAAAAATTCACATCCTAAGAAATGAGACATTACAGCAGAAAGCTGGGGAAGCTCAGCTCAGTTGGAATGCCCTGGTGGCTCTGTGGTGCCCATGACACGAGCTGTGGTGACACTGTTCAGTTCAGTGGCATCTCCCTTTCAGCTGCACAGCTCGAGCCAAGGCAGAGCCACCACAAAAGGAGAGAAGATGTGCTGAGCTGCTGAACAGCTGCAGACCAAGCACCAAATGTGTTTCTTTGGAAGGAAACTGAGAGTAACCGAGTATTTCTCACTGCTCTCAAGATTTTTTCATTAGACAAAACTAAAAGCCAACATAAGCAGTGGCTCCATGTTAGCTCAGACTACATTAACAGGAATTTCTGTGTAAACACTGAGGAAGGAATCAACTGACTAAAGCATGACACTGCTTCTCTTTGTGGCTTTGAGCAAGTGGCGTCATTGATCCCTCAGGCTGATCCTTGTCTGCCTTTTCTTCTTCCAAGGGGGGAACACTGCTCTTCCATAAGGATCTCCTGGGAGACCTCCTTCCAAATCAAGAGTTCAAGTTTGTAAAGCATTTTGACAGTGAAGACTGTTGTGTAAAAATAATATAAGACTCTTTAGAGTAGACCAGAGGTTGTCAGATGCCAATCCTGAGAGAGCTTTAAAGCAGCCAGAATGTCAATAACCTTGGGAAGCAGAGTAAAAACCCCAACACATTCACTGCCCCCACATTTGGCTCAAGTTTACCCAAAGAAATTCAACTCCCAACACTCACATGGAAACAAACTTCTAAGACTTCTAATGAACTCTACATGGAACTATCACGTTAAAACAAGCCTGACTCTAATTTGTTATAATGAAATTCACTTTGTGTCTACATTTCTCTATCTCTCAAGGGATAGGAGCACTCCTGGCAAGGTCCTGGCGTGGAGGAAGCACTGCAGCCATGCAGGAAGCAGAGCCCTGCCAGCACAGCCTCAGTGCCTCCTCCCGACAGCAGGAGCCGCTTGCTCAGCACAGCAGGAGGAAGACTTGCAGCAGGGGGCCATCCCGGGATGAACCGCACCCGGCAGCAGCGGATGCTCTTCAGGAATGCTCGGCGGGGCCCGCCCCGTGCCCGTTCACGTGGGGGTGCGACGGGGTGGAACTCTGCGAGGTGGCAGCGCTCTGCTCGGCTGCGGCAGCTGCCAGAGGCATCGAGAGGCTCTCGGGGGACAGCGTGGCAAAGTCTTGTCTCCAGTAGGCTTCGCACAGTGGGAGATCATTGCTGTCACACAGACTGTAGCTTTCCAGAACAAACAACCCCCGTGAGGAGAGAGCAGGTGTGGTGACAGAGAAGGGGAGGGATGGAAAGGGTGGAGGGAGCAAGACAGAAGCAAAGCATTAAGAAAATGGCAAAAAAAAAAAAAATGCTGGATGTAAGGTCTGTAAGGTCTGTGTTCATGAAATCATCCTAAGTCATGTGACACTGGCCTTCCCTAAGACAACCCCCCTAAGGGCCGGTCCTAAAATCTCTTGGGCCTGGTGAGGATTGGGGCAATTTTAGAGAACTGTGGCTACAAATTGAAAGAGAGGCTCAATTCTAATCCAGACACTCCAAGTCTCTGAAAAGATCTAAGATGAAGTCCTGGCACCCCCAAATAGGTGACTTCTGCTACAGATGAGTGAAACATGGACCTTACCCTCAATTACTTTACTTGGAATTAGACTGCAACCTATGTGAGGAGAAAATAGAAATCCTGCTTTAAATTTTACTTCAGGAAAAGAAACCTGCCACAATTGTTTTGGGGCCTGTCCCTGCCACAATAAAAAAGAACCCTATTTGCACCCTTGCCCTTTCAAAAAAGTGCTCCACAGGTTTGGGTCTTCCATTGAAGCTTCCCAGTTTGATTATAAAATACTGACAGCTCCTGCCCTTTTCCCAAAGAGCCTGAGCTAACAGTGCTTCTAAAAGCAGCTGGCTGGACTCCAACTCTGAATGAACCAGCAGTGTGGGGAAAATAAGGTTATTAAACAACTGGCTGATTCTTGCCCATACTCTGAGGAAAACATAATGTGGAGGGGCCAAAACTAAAAAGAAACGTGGAAGGAACTGGAACAAAACCAACACAAATCCCAAAGAGAAGAAGGAGCTGCACGCACAAGAGACACCCAAGACAAAGTGAGTGCTGGAGCAAAAAGCAGCTTGCATTCAGAGAAAAACAAACCCAGTGGGTCAAGTGATTTTGTTGTTGCAGCTTTATTTACATTTGTAATGTATGGACTGATGCTTAGGAAAATATTTTAAGTATAGAAATATGAGACAGTTCATATTGCACAAACATGAAACAGGTGAGATTTAACCCCACACTCAAGACAGCTCCTGTGATCTCAGAGGAGGGAGCAATGGAACACAAATGCAGGTCTGGGGTTAGGATGAGAGGGCAAGCTGGACTTGCAGTTACCACTGTGGGGAACAAGCACACAAAGCACTAGGTGCAAGCTGAGCTCTTTTCTGGCAGCATCACCCAGCTGGCTTTGCAGGAGAAGTGAGAAGGCAGTGGATACAGGTTTTATATCTGGGGCTTCCGTAAAATCCCTTGGAAGATCAGTCCCCAACACAGTGGAGCTGGGTTCAGTTAACAAAGACCATCAGGACTGAACCAGAACTACGACTCATGTTCTGTCATAGACCTCAGGCCACGATTTCCCAGGAGAACCTGACCACAGCATCCACACATCATGGCAGGGGAGCTGCTAACCACGTTTCAGCTGTGTCAGAAGCATGACTGCTTCTCCTGCTGCCCCAGCTAGAACAGTTCCAGAGTCTAAGCTCCACCTCTCAGCTAACACTCCTCAAAAGTCAGGGTCAGTGAGCAGCTCTGCACAGCCCAGGAGCACTGGCCAGCCTGCTGCTCTGTCCTGGGAGGGCTCCTCAGGGCGTGGAAGTGACTTCACTTCTCCCCTGAGGCACCCAGCCAGTCTGAGGGCAGAGGGACATCTCTAGAAAACTACTCGATCACAGGGCAGGAAAGCAAAGATTCCTGCAGGACAATCTTCTTGGGTTTAGTTTCAAGGACTTGCTTTTGGGTCTCATCAAAAGCCCCATGTGCACATAAAAAGCCTGGCAAACACCTGACCCTACAACTGACCAGGCATTCCCAGGACAGCAAGGAACACCCCTTTGGGGGCAAACAGGCTGTTGTGTTGACAGCCACTGAAACATGGCCGTGACATAACAGAAACCCTTTCCCCCACATTAGACAATAAGATTTCATTAAAAATATTGTAGTATTCTAATTATAAAAGGACTTTGAATAAATCACTGTTTCTGTATTTACACAGACACAATTTCTTTGGTGCAGAAAAAGACAGGAAAGAGCACAGGAAGGGAGGAAGCAAACGACCAAGTGCTACATGATAACCAAGTGTCAGATCACAGCTCTGCAGAGCTGCCAGGTTTCCTCACCTCATGACCCATAAGAGCAGGAAGGCAAAACCATCTGATGTACACCAAGATTTGTGCTTCCGTGTTAGTTCTGCCAGCAAGGGTTGCTTTATGTGGCACCTGGGGCTGGGCAGGTGAACAGACCATGCCAGCATGGCCAGAACCCCTCAGTCCCAAAGTGAGAGTGAGCAGCACACAGAGGTGGCAGTGTGGGGACAGGGTGAGGGAAGCATGCCTGGCACATGTGGGACACTCTCATCCCACACCACATTCCTCTGGATAAGCTCACTGCTATGTCATGGACCTAGCAGCACCTGCACGGGTGCTTGGGTTTGTGATCATCACAACCTCCTCAAAAAACTGAATAAAGCTGGGAAAACATCTCTAAACTTTTACCTCTAAGCTGTGTCATATAATTATCTTTTTACTCTTAAAATACATATATTACTCATAAACAATGGCCTTACTTTCAAAGATATTGAGCAATTTAGTTGACTTAGCTGGGGCTACAGGCATTCAGCATTCTTAGAAAAATGGAAAAGGCAAACATAGAAAATTTGGTCAGTAAAATTTTAAGTAAGATTTTTTAAAGTTTGTTTGTTTAAAAGTCCTAGAATTATTGCACTGACTTCACTTAGCTTGGAAAGTGCAGCCAAAATAACTAGGTTTACATTTGTTTTTTTCTGCTTTCATTAAATACATCATTAACTAGAAGTGCTGGAGTGCATGACAAAAAAAAATAAAGTGTCTGAATTCTCTAAAGTCTGTTTGCTAAATAAGAGGCTTTTAAAAATAGTAAAAATCCCACAAACAAATCAGTAATAAGTCATTCCTTAGAAAATCCTATCACAATACTTCATAATTGAATGAAACTGAGCCAGTCTTTTTGCTCCTTGCAAATGCTGACCCCAGCAGGACTGGAGGCAGCTGGGGCAGTGGGCTGTGAAGGAAAAGGCACAATGTGTGACCAGGTCACTTGTGAAAGGACTCACCACGAAGGTGAGGTGACATCAGCTGACATCAGGACCCAGCTCAGCAAGCTGGTCTCTGCAGGGAGAGAGCCAGAGGCTCCTTTAGAGGGATCTCCCCCAAGGAAATTAATCTTCTTTTCTAATTATTACAACAGAAGCCTAAGGAAATCACCTATCAAACCCGGGATGCTGTGAACACCTCCTTCACCAGGACATTTAAACCCTGTAGGGTATCTACAAGGAAAAGGCAGTTGGTTTAGTTGAAGAAAAAGAGTTTGACCTAATTAAAAGTAGGACTGAAAATTTTTTGGGAACATTCTCAACACCTACACTCTAAGGGCTGTTTGACGGTCTGGACTAACTACCCCAAAAAGGCTTGGAGTTGTAAGGCAGAGTCCACTGCCCTATTTGTACCTGGAAGAGTAATATTCTTCTTCTAGCTCGTACAGGTCAATGGAGATCTCATCCCGCAGTGCAATCAGCTTCTTGTCACACTCCTCCTGCAGACTCCTGAGCTGCTGGTTGCGCTGGTTGATGGCCTCGTTCACAGAGGGGAAATCATTGAGGATCAAGAACTGCTTCAGGTCAGACACAAGTTTCATCAGGGACTCGCCAGCTCGGACCTTGCAGCAGCGAGAAAAATCACACATCAGAACAGGGCAGATCACACATCAGAACAGGGCTGATCACACATCAGAACAGGGCAGATCACACATCAGAACAGGGCTGATCACACAGCAGAACAGGGCTGATCACACAGCAGAACAGGGCTGATCACACAGCAGAACAGGGCTGATCACACAGCAGAACAGGGCTGATCACACAGCAGAACTGGGCTGATCACACAGCAGAACAGGGCTGATCACACAGCAGAACTGGGCTGATCACACAGCAGAACTGGGCTGATCACACAGCAGAACTGGGCTGATCACACAGCAGAACTGGGCTTTGCTCCAGTTCCAAGATCTCCCAAGCTGCTCCTTCAGCCCAAACTTTTAATAAAAACTCACACAACATGAGAATTCTGGCAGAATTCTGACCCAACCTTCCCCAGCCACGAAGTTACTCTCCTGGCAGCAGTCCTTGGGAGTGTTATGAAGATCCAAAAATGAACCCAACAGCCTCTGCAGGATGTGCTGCCCACAGTGCTACTCACAATATTTGCAGCTCTGACATGCATCTCGTAGTTATCTTGTTCACCCTGGGTTGCTCGAGAAACTTGAGTTTCATCCTCGATCTAAAGAAAAAAGTACACAAATTCACCTCTACATATTTAAAATTCAAACAGACAATTACTGTGTTATAAGATGCAATATAGGGGAATATATATGTGGATATGTGTGGAGATTTCCTACAGATGTGGATATGTGTGTGGATTTCCTATAGGTGTGGATATGTGCGTGAATTTCCTATAGGTGTGGATATGTGTGTGGATTTCCTATAGGTGTGGATATGTGTGTGGATTTCTTATAGGTGTGGATATGTGTGTGAATTTCCTATAGGTGTGGATATGTGCGTGGATTTCCTATAGGTGTGGATATGTGCGTGGATTTCCTATAGGTGTGGATATGTGTGTGAATTTCCTATAGGTGTGGATATGTGTGTGAATTTCCTATAGATGTGAAATGAGATCACACGTGATGCATGTGAAACTCACATCTGTATGTGAATTACAGTTCAATTCACACAGCGTCCAAGGCCAGGTTGAACAGGGCCTGGAGCAACCTAGTGTGATGGAAGGCGTCTCTGCCCATGTCAGGGGGTGGAACGAGACAATCTTTCAGGTCCCTTTAAAGCCTTTCGCATTCGGGGATTCTACGAAAGGTTCTCCCCTCACAGCCCCTTCCTCCTCGCGTACCCCCGCCCTTCTCCGCTTAGCACCCGGGGTGCTCCCACGGGGGCTCAGGCCCACCTTGGCCGTTTTGATGATCTCGGTGAAGTTGTCCATGATGGACTTGACATCGTCCTTGAGGCGCTTGTTGTAGGACTGCAGCAGGGTCTCCTTGCTCTGGGGCAGCACGCGGGGCTGCGCCATGGCCGCGCCCTCGCCTCACGGGCCCGCGCCCCGCCCTCCCGCGCTCTCGCGAGAGCTCGCGCGCCGTGGCTATCTCCCGGCATGCCTCGCTCCGCCTTTCTCTCTCGCCGCCCAAGATGGTGAGTGATGGCGGCGGCGCTGGGGGGGGGGGGTCGGGGCCATCCGCCGCCATCCGCCGCCATCCGCGGCCGCCCGCTGTCATCCGCCGCCGCCGATGGGCTGCGGCAGCGCCGCGAGGGTGCTCGGCTGGCGGGGGAGGCGGTGGAGCGGTGTTCCGTGCCCGATTTGCGGTGATGGGGGAAGGCCGCGTATGAGCCTGGCAGCCCGGGCCGGGAGCCTGCGGCTGCTGGCGGCTCGGGCAGCCCGGCCAGGCCGCAGGGCGTTCCGGGGGCAGGTCGTGTCCCGGTGGTCAGCAACGCGCCGTGGGGGCATCTCGGCTGCTCTCGGGGAAGCGATCATCACGCTCGTTTTAATCCTTTTCCCTCTGGGGGTGGTTTATAAACCTTGTAAGTGTAGAGCGAAGGATTTCCTCTCTCTTTGGGAGAGCAGGGCGAGCATGGGAGGCCGCCAGGCTGGTGAAATGCTTGGGAAAATAAACACATTTCTAGGGTGGGATGGTAACTTTTCCAAGCACGCACGTTTTGGAGGCAAAAGAAGGCAGAGTGTGTTTCTTGCTTGCAGCCGAAAGGAAAGAAGGCCAAGGGCAAGAAGGTGGCACCAGCCCCTGCTGTAGTCAAGAAGCAGGAGGCCAAGAAGGTTGTCAATCCCCTCTTTGAGAAGAGGCCCAAGAACTTTGGCATTGGTGAGTAAGTGGATATTTTGGATAGTTGCTCCCATGGTTTTTTCT
Organism: Anomalospiza imberbis; assembly: GCF_031753505.1. NCBI lineage: Eukaryota > Metazoa > Chordata > Aves > Passeriformes > Viduidae > Anomalospiza > Anomalospiza imberbis. Next base: position 3,859,201 of record NC_089701.1, on the reverse strand, counting down.
TGTTCTTTGAACAGATGTCTTAAGTTATAAACACTAAAAACCACTGCAGACTTTGTGCAGTGCTGCTCTTGTACGAGGCGCAGATGATGTGAAAGAATATTTGCTATCTGAGTGGTTGTGCTGACACTTCACCACCAAGATCACTGATGCTCCTGTGCCCTTGCCATGCTGCTGCTCTGGATTTGGGGCAGCCCTGAGCTAAAGGCTGTGTTTTTTTAGGACAGGATATCCAGCCCAAGCGTGACCTCACCCGGTTTGTGAAATGGCCGCGCTACATTCGGCTGCAGCGGCAGAGGTCCATCCTCTACAAACGCCTCAAGGTGCCTCCTGCCATCAACCAGTTCACCCAGGCCCTGGACCGCCAGACAGGTGAGGACGTGCCCCACAAGGTTCTCTTGGCTTGGGCTGTAAATGGGATGTGCCTCAGAAAAGGGGAAAGAAACCAAAATGAGGCTTAACAAAGGTGAGCTGGGCTGTGTCCCTGGAAGTGTTTTAGGGAGGCTTTAATAGTGACCAGGGTGGTGTCAAAGTCAGTTTGCTGGCTTAAATCTTGGATTGCTGCTGTGTACCCTGAAAAGGGATATAGAAAATACCAAAGCTTTATTTACTGACCCAAACCCTGCATTAAATCTTAACAGTGATTCCATTCTTCCAGCTTCATGTAGAACTACCCAGGGTGGTATAAACAGATTGCTTGAGACATCTATGGGAGTGCAGGTTTTGGGGGAAAACTGGCACTGAAGGAAGAAGGGATTTAGGGGTCTCCTGTGAATGCAAAAAACTTTGGATCTGTGTAGAAAAACTTCCTCCTCATAGATGCTCCTTGCTTTAAAAGAGGTATGCACCACCCCTAACCATAATTGCTGTGGAGGTCCTCAGGCATTTCCTCGTCCAGGCAGTCAAGGAGCTCTCAGTGCCATCAGAGCTGCATGTAAATAGGGGCTCTCAGGGTGCTCTTCTCTTGGACTGTGCAGATGATGATCACTTTTTGCTGTAAAAAAAAAAACCAACATGATGACAACCACCAAGATCGCTGATGCACTGCAGTATTTTTAAAAAAGAACACTTAGATTTTCAGGTCATGCAACTAATTAGTAGGTGTTCTCTTCCAGCCACGCAGCTTCTGAAGCTGGCACACAAATACAGGCCTGAAAATAAGCAAGAGAAGAAGCAGAGGCTACTGGCTCGTGCCGAGCAGAAAGCTGCAGGAAAGGGAGATGCTCCAACCAAGCGGCCACCAGTCCTCCGAGCAGGTAACTTTGTACCTGAGCTGATGGAATATGGGAGTGTGGGACTTTGTGAGAGAGAAAACTGATGGAAGAGCTGGTTTTTCAACCAGCCTTGGACAAGCTATGGCAATGATGTTATGAATTTCTTCACCTGAGCTCAAAGTGAAGAGCAAAACAGACGAGCTTTTTAACCCTGAGCTTTAGCAAATTGTCCATGAAATGCCTTTGTGCCACTGATGTGAGAAGTTTTTGTAACTTCCATAGTGATGCTGTGCTGTGGAATCAGAGTTGGCTTGCAAGAAAGCTCTGAAAATGGACTGAGAGGAATCAAAGCTTATCTAGAATTTGTTTTTCAGGTATTAATACTGTCACAACTCTGGTGGAGAACAAGAAAGCTCAGCTTGTTGTTATTGCCCACGATGTAGACCCTATTGAGGTGAGCATGGTACAGGCTACCTGTGTAACTTAAGGTGGGGTCAGAAGTGTTTTTAAGGCAAAAATGGATTTTAGGACAATCTGCATGAAAGAGAATGCACAAAAAAAAAAAAAATACACATTTGCCAGAACTGGATGCTTGTGCATGTTTGCAATTGTCCTGGTTGGACAGTGAGGTTGGGCACTTGCAATGATGTTTTGAATTTCTTCACCTGAAGCAGCAGTGAAGAGCAAAACGAGCTTTTTAACACTGAGCAATTGCCACAGCCCAGGCTGGCAGGCAGCACGAAGGGATGTTCTCCCTCAGTAACTCAGCGCTCCCTTCCCTTTCAGCTGGTGGTTTTCCTGCCAGCCCTGTGCCGCAAGATGGGGGTTCCCTACTGCATCATCAAGGGCAAAGCCAGGCTGGGCAGGCTGGTCCACAGGAAAACCTGCACCTCCGTGGCCTTCACCCAGGTTAACCCGTAAGTGTTCTGGGAGCTCACCTGATTGTCTTGTGGAGAAAGCAAACTGCCCTAAGCACAGGCTCTAGGGCAGGTGGGTAGCAAACTTGGGTCTCTCTGAAATAGTAACATTCAAATACCACCTCTGTAGTGTCTGATAGAAATGTTTCTATCAAATCCCGAAGGTGCAGATTATTTTGGTTTTCCAAAAGGGTGGTTACTCTAAAATCTGAGCAGTGCAGATTCTGAGTGTTAACCCTTTGTAAGTGATGCTTTTGCTTAACCTGAAAAATTCGGTTGTCACTAGAAGCTCTCAAATTCTATGGCAAAATATTTATGGAAATGTTAAATCAAGGCTCTAAAGGAACTAAAACTGTCATCAACAGGGAGGATAAGGGAGCCCTTGCAAAGCTGGTGGAGGCTGTCAAGACCAACTACAATGACAGATATGATGAGGTAAGATTCTTTGTGCTGCTGGCCTTTTATTTTTACACTGTTCAGAAGCAAAAAAAATGGGATTTATACTTGGATGTGTTACACTTAGGTTTGCTTACAGTGTACCCAGATTCTTTCCTGAGGATGGGGTAAAATGTGAAAGCTGTCACCAGGTTAGAAGTAAACAGCAGCCCTAGGGCAAGGATTGTAGAGAGGACAACAGCTTCTGCTACCTAAATTCCATATCCCAAATCCAGGAGTCAAGGGATAGCTGAATCCAATATCCCTCATTGGGAAAGATTTTAAACTTTTCTCTTTGCTGCCCCTAAATGTAGTGCAATGTTTGAAATGTGCAGGACTTCTTGGTGGAGGGAGCTCTTCCCCTTGTGCAGAATGGAGTGCCACAGTGAGAGATGGAATGAGCTCTCTAACCTGTTGTCCCTTCCTTGCAGATCCGTCGTCACTGGGGCGGGAACGTCCTGGGTCCAAAATCGGTGGCTCGCATTGCGAAGCTGGAAAAAGCAAAGGCTAAAGAGCTGGCTACAAAGCTGGGCTGAAGATGTACTGCATTGCACCGTGTTTCCTGTACATAATAAACCCCAGCTGTTTCAGTGGTCTCTGTTCATGGGAGTGTTCTAGGCAGGGAGTAGCACAGTGGCATTGCTGTATTTCTGTGCCTTCCATCCAGTAACAGAATAGTGCTGGGCAGAAATGGCTGCACAGAGCTGGCTATTACTTACCTTGGAATAACCTTCCTTAATTACTAGTCCTGTGTAGTAACTGTTGAACACACAGCCCAGCAGCTCAGCTGCACATAGGGTTTTGAAGTTGACTGGGCTGGGCTAGTTCTGGCTTTTAAGCCTGGCTTGGTTTTGCAAATCTAAATTGCCTCTTGGCATTGAGGGCAGGCTGAGGGGGGAACAGTCAAGACTTTCCCGAGTGCTGACTTGGTCTGGTGGCACTGTGGAGGCTACCAAGGCTCCAGCTGTGGTAGTTGCTTGTTTTTACCAGCTCTCATCCTCTTGCAAAACCATGGGCTGCCTTCCCCAGCTAGACCTGAGTGTCCACAGTAGCCTCTAATTCAGGTTTACTGCTGTTCCATGTAAGATGCACGATGCAAGTCACAAGGCAAAGACCTGGAGGCCTTTATTTATTTTGCTGCAACTGCTGTGAGCCATTCCTGACTTCAGAGAGGACTACTTGCTGCAAATAGGCTGATTCACAAAATCCTCTGGGTTTGTCTTAAGGGAAAAAAATGGAAATGTTAAAATTGTAGCTTAGAACCAACCATGATATAAAAATGTATTCTTGTGATTACTGTTGAAGTTCAGTGCTCCCAAGCTGCAGCCAAATCACAGTGGTGGGAGCTCAGTTTGCAGGGATTGCTTAAAGTCTTAGTTGCAGCTTGATAACATGTTTGCTGAAACTGCTTTGGAATTCCAGGTGCTTCAGTTATTTATGACTGGTTGGGCTCCTGTCATCCATAAAAGTCTGCTCTTGACTGTAGCACAGAGGTGTTTCTTCCTTCCCCTCACACAGGTAGCTTCTGTATAAATTTCTTGTACCACAGGAAGGAAGTTGCAGCACACAAACTGTACCTGTGAAAGAAAATCACACATTGGCACCTTTCCAGGGTGGACTGGGCCTCCCTAAGACAGCTGCAATAACCAAGTCAAACCACCTGGCACAAGCTATTTAGGTTCAAAGTGGGCTTTGTAGCTCAAGAGCTCCAGGCACTCCAGAGCAGCCCGGGCAGGTCCCCCAGGCAGGCTGGTCCCTTACCAGGTGACAATGCACTGCATGTGCTCGTCCTTACCAGGTGACAATGCACTGCTTGTGCTTGTTGTTACCAGGTGACAATGTACTGCATGTGCTCATCCTTACCAGGTGACAATGCACTGCTTGTGCTTGTTGTTACCAGGTGACAATGCACTGCATGTGCTCGTCCTTACCAGGTGACAATGCACTGCTTGTGCTTGTTGTTACCAGGTGACAATGCACTGCATGTGCTCGTCCTTACCAGGTGACAATGCACTGCCTGTGCTCATTCCTTACCAGGTGACAATACACTGCTTGTGCTTGTCCTTACCAGGTGACAATGTACTGCATGTGCTCATCCTTACCAGGTGATAATGCACTGCCTGTGCTCATTCCTTACCAGGTGACAATGTACTGCATGTGCTCGTCCTTACCAGGTGACAATGTACTGCATGTGCTCGTCCTTACCAGGTGACAATGTACTGCATGTGCTTGTCCTTACCAGGTGACAATGTACTGCATGTGCTCATCCTTACCAGGTGACAATGTACTGCATGTGCTCACCAGGTGACAACGCACTGCCTGTGCTCATTCCTTACCAGGTGACAATGTACTGCTTGTGCTCGTCCTTACCAGGTGACAACGCACTGCATGTACTCATCCCTTACCAGGTGACAACGCACTGCATGTACTCATCCCTTACCAGGTGACAATGTACTGCCTGTGCTCGTCCTTACCAGGTGACAATGTACTGCCTGTGCTCGTCCTTACCAGGTGACAATGTACTGCATGTGCTCGTTCTTACCAGGTGACAATGTACTGCATGTGCTCGTTCCGCAGGCTCACCCTGGTCTGGCCCCCGATGGGCCCCCCTGGGACTGTGCTTCCTGTGGGGACAACACAGCCAAGTTAAATCCTTATCTACACAGTATGGAGCTGCACGGTGTGTAAGAGGGGAGGAAGGTGATAAATCTGGTGGATACCCTGCTCTTCTTCAGACAGTGGTGTTCCCAAGTTCACAGAATCCCAGAATGGTTTGGGTTGGATGGGACCTTAAAGCTTATCTCATTCTACCCCCTGCCATGGGCAGGACGCTTTCCTCTAGACCAGGTTGCTCCAAGCCCTGTCCAACCTGGCCTGGAACACTTCTAGGGATCCAGGGGCAGCCACTGCTGCTCTGGGCCACCTGTGCCAGGGCCTCCCCACCCTCACAGGGAAGAACTACTTCCCAATATCCCATCTAACCCTGCCCTCTGGCAGTTTGAAGCCACTCCCTCTCGTCCTATCTTTGATGCTCCTGACAAAAGTCCTTCTCCAGCTCTCTCCTAGGCTCCCTGTCACCTTCAAAACAGTGGGCTGGCAGAGCACAGGAAGAGAACTGAGGGGAAAGGGAGGGAGAGTGATGTAAATTGAACATGGGGCTGGGTTCCTCTGTGACTTACTGAAATCTGCATCGATGAAGATGGGCTCAGCACCAGTCACCTTGGCCATGGCCTCCAGGTCCCGGTAGTGCCAGCGGTTTTTTTCAATGTTATTTTCAGGCACAAAGGGTTTCCTTTTTTCTGTTAGCCTCACCACCCCTGTGAGATCAATTTCATCTTCAATCTGAGGAGGAGTGCAGAAAGAAAAAATGTTTCAAGATTGATTTCATATTCTGATACATCAAGTCCTGTCAGGAAAATGTGGCACCTGAAGGGTCTGAGCATAAATGAAGTGGTTGTTCCCTGCAGTGGGGCAATGCTGTAACACAGCAGGGAAAAAAGCAGAACAAGAACAGCTCCTTGTTTGTAAAACATTATTTACTTAACAAAAAGGTGAGAAACAGGTTTGTTGTCTGTGGAAAGTGCTATGACTAATTACATCACCTCCCATGATGCTGAACATAGCTCCTGACTTTCTGGGTTAGTGAGTGGTGCCTCTGGGTAACCAAGGGGCACAAAGTAACACCCCCCATTCCCTGGATCCCCCTTACCTGTCCCTTCAGCCTGGTCTCTGGTTTCAATTTCTTCCTGGGCACAAATCCTCGGTTGACTAAAATTGTGACCCTAGAGTTACATAAAGAAGCACTGCTCAGGAGTGAAAGGGAATTTATTCCTGCTGCTGCCTAGAACTAAAGACCAAAGAAAGAAGCAACCTGCATGTTTGCTGCCACTTTTGCTGTCACCTGAATGCACATTATAAATGAATTTAAATACAATTTCAAACTGAGCTTCAGTGATGTCACAGACTGAGAAATGCCTTTCAAGGCAGGGAAATATAGGTTGGATATTAGGAAGAAGTTTTTTACAGAAAGGGGGATAAAGTTCTGGAATGGTCTGCCTGGGGAGGTGGTGGAGTCACCATCCATGGATGTGTTTAAGAAAAGACTGGATGGGGCACTCAGTGCCATGGTTTAGTTGAGGTGTTGGGACATGGGTTGGACTCAATGATCTTTAAGGTCTCTTGCAACCTGTCATTCTGTGAGTGATAGATACAAACCTAACCACCAGGATTCAGATTTTCCAAGGAGAAGTGAGTGCTCCCGTGGAGCAGGGCTCTCCTAACTCACCCGAGCTCTGTGCAGTGGAAGGGGGTGACGACGTTGGCTCCGTTCTCCGGGTGGGATGTGATCCTCCCGGCTTCCCGCGCTTCCCGCTCGGGGTCCAGCAGGGAGCGGGGCAGGATGTAGAGCTCCTTGGAGTGGTCAAAACGCCCTCTGACCTGCACAGGTCTGTACTCCAACTCCTTCAGTTCCATGGGGCTGCATGGAACAAGAGGAAAACAAAATCATGGCTGTGCTAGGTGAATTCAATTGGGAGATTTTATTGCGGGATTCTCCTTTCCCCTGATGCTTGGCTCTGGGTGGAACCTGTTGGCAAACAGAGGCAGAAGACAAACATCTCATGGAATATGGCTTAATATATTTCAACTGTCCCAGAGAATCAATTAGAGATGGTCAGAAGCATCCAGAGTACACAGGAGCATCCAGCATCCATAGTATCTGCAACCCAGGTATCACAGAGCAGGTGGACTCACTGCCTGTGCATCCAGCCATGGGAAGCATTTCTTTCCCATCCCAGACCATGAAATGCAACAACTGAGCCCTTCTGAGAGCTGTGCCAGTGACCAAATGACCTTAAAAACCTCTCTCCCATCTGACTCAACTGCTCCACATTTGGGGCAGGGCCTGCTGTTGCTCCAAGACTCCCTCTTGCAGTAAAAATTCCTTTGGGACATCACAGACACCCAAGTCCTCTTTCCCCAGCAGGATTAAAAATGCTATTAATTACATCCCACATTCTCCTGAACAGAGATTCATCCTTCCTCATGCATTTAGAGTATCTCATAGGAAAGAACTGACATATCCTTTTATTAATAAATAAATAAATAATCAGTATCTCTTTCTAATTGGCTGACACATCCCAGTTTCCATTGCATCCCTTCCTTTTCATGCAGGTCAGTTCAGCACAAGCTCATTAGTTCATGGTCCATATCTAATATTCCCAGTCAGTGCTCTGTAGACAACAAACCATCCCTGTTTCCATACTCTAATGTCAGAGGGATGGGATCTGCTGTGATTCTTGATGCCAGCTGTGCAATCAAATCTAATTTCCACTTGCGCCGCTGAACCTGGAAATAAACAAACACAAAAGTAACTCCTTAGGGTAGAACACAGCAATGTAACAACCCCAGCAAGCCTTAAAATCTTGGTCATAATTTTCTCATCAGACCTGGCCTAAATCAGGGTAATTGAAGATATGAAAATAGATGCTATTTAATTTGAGTAAAATAAAATACTTCCTTTAAAGATTTACAAGAGGACACTTAGAAAACAGAAATGTAAAATAACAGCAAATCTTTAAACCTGCCTGTGGTCTGAACTAGATCAAACAGATGGAAAAACGTGACAGTCCTCAAGTGCTCATTTTTCGAAAAAATGAAATATTTATTTGTACCTGCCATGTGCCGAGACCGAACGTGGTCAGAGGGACGAGGAGAAGGCCCCATTTCAGCAAGGCATCCTCTCCAGATTTGTCAGCAGCTGCTGTAGAACTTCGTGGTCTGCAGAAGCTCAAACAAGCATCTACAGAAAACCAGAATGAAGAACAGGATTCAGAGAAGAGATGCCAAATTCCTGCAGGAAATATTACATTTTGGTACTAGGGTGAAACAGGGTAGAAGCCCAGACAAATATTTTCTTACCTTTAGTCTTTTGAACCAGACCAGAACCTCCTTTAGTTAGAGGGCATCCAAAAAATGTTCTTCTGATCAAGCACTGTGATGCCTACACAGAATAAGAAAGATCCTTTATAATGTTGCTGCTTTATAAAACTTGCATTTAGGTGATATCAGTGATTGATGATTGCGGGATTGATGATCCATTGATTTAAGTCTCAAATGAGCCACTGCCTGTGAAACACTGTGGGTTAGGCTAGGATTTAAATGAAATAAGATAAAATTTCCGTTACAGAGCTGCCTACAGCAGAGCAATGAACTTCCATCCACGCTATCAGCAAACACACAACAGCTTAATCTATTCTTGACAGAAACAAAGGCCTACAGGGGACAGGACCGGGGGACAGCACGAAGGGATGGGATGAGGGAATGGGATGAAGAAACTGGATCAAGGGACTGGATCAGGATGAGGTGACAGGATGAGGGTACTGGATCAAGGGACTGGATCAGGGGACAGGATGAATGGACATGATCAGGGGACAGGATCAGGAAACTGAATCAGGACAGGATGAGGGGACAGGATCAGAGGACAGGATCAGGGAACTGAATCAGGACAGGATCAGGGGACATGGTCAGGGGAGAGGATGAGGAGACGGGATGAGGGAACTGGATCAAGGGACTGGATGAGGGGACAGGATGAATGGACATGATCAGGGGACAGGATGAGGGAACTGAATCAGGACAGGATGAGGGGACGGGATGAGGGGACAGGATGAATGGACATGATCAGGGGACAGGATGAGGGAACTGAATCAAGACAGGATGAGAGGACAGCATAATGGGACGTGATCAGGGGACGGGATCGAAGGACAGGATCAGCGGCTTACCCGTCCCGGCCCCGCTGCCCCGAGGCTCCCCCGGCGCCGCCGCTCCCTCAGCAGCCTGGGCCCCGCTCGCAGCACCAGCGCGGCCATGGCAGCCCCGGCCCGGCCCGGCCCGGCCCCGCCGCCCCCGCCCCGCCCGCGGCCCGGAACGGGAAACGCGCCCGGGCCCGGCCCCTCGCGATGGCGGCGCCGGGCCCGGGCGGCGGCGCGGCCGTGCCGGAGGTGCCCGAGGCGGAGCGGCTCTTCCTGAGGCAGCACCCGCTGCTCAGCCCCGCGGGGCCGGGCAAGGTGCGGCCGTGTGAGGGCTGGGGGGCGCCGTGAGGGTCCTGAGGGGATGGGGCCGCCTCCCTGAGGGTCCGTGATGGGGCCGGCACCGCGTGGTACCCGATGGGCTCGGCCCCAGCGAGCTGCTGGCCCGAGGTGTTTGTCCAGCGCTGGAAGGTCGAGGAGCAGAGCGCTGCTCTGTCCTGCCCTCCCCAGCCCTGGGATGGCTTCGGGAGGGGTGATTAGACATTGGAAGGGGCTGCCCAGGGAGGTGGTGGAGTCCCCACGCCTGCAGAACGACTGGACGTGCACTGAGTGCCACGGTGTGGTTGGCAAGGTGGGGATCGGCCATAGGTGGGACTCGATGATCTCGGGGGTTCTTTCCATCCGAATGGATTGTGAGGTTCGGTGGGCTAAACCCCTGGCTTTCCTGACCATTCATGTGTTTTTCAGGTGAGGTGCAGGCTGACGGGACATGAGCTGCCCTGTCGCCTGTCGGAGCTGCAGGCTTACACCAGCGGCAAGAAGTACCAGCGGCTCATAAAGGCAGCCAGAGAGTTCGACTATGCCACGTTTGAGCCCCACATTGTGCCCAGCACGAAGAATTTGTACGTATTCTCCCTCCTGTGTTGTGCTTTACACTTTGTTCAATCTCAGACATAAAGTGTTTGGGCTTTACAAAGTTCTTAGGTCTTTATGGATTTGGGGAGACTGGGAAAGGCTTTATAAAGTATTTATCAACTTTGAGCAACTTGCAGTGCTTGTAGGTGAAAAGCTCTGAAGTCACAGCACACTTTAACTCTGTTGCCGCCCTTTCTGTGTCTGTCAGACACCAGCTGTTCTGCAAGCTCACCCTCAGACACATCAACAAGCTTCCAGAGCACGTCCTGCGTCACGTCCAAGGGAAGCGCTACCAGAAGGCTCTGAAAACGTGTAAGTAGCTTTTCTGAAGCTGTACCAGGCAGCATTTCTTTCCCAAGCTGTTGAGATTCCAGTGGATCTCTGAAGTGGGTGGGACAGCTTTGTTTAAATTGACAACAGTGTGTTACTGGGTCCTCCTAAGCTAGGAAGGTCTGAGATATAGGGAGCAGTTGGCTTCTAGCAAATACCTTGGAACATCCTTCCTTAAGAGAATCAGCTCTGAAACTCCCCCAGGGAGTGTGATTCATGTGTCCAGCACAGTCTGTGTTAACATCTTCCCTGGTCCATAGTGTTGCTGTAGATGTATATTTGGAGCATGCTGGACTTTTGAATTGCATTTCCTACAAGCTTGAGCTGGGAATGGAAGAACTCAGGGGCTGGGCAGCTGATCAGTGCTGCCTGACCCTCTCTCTTAGATGAGCAATGCCAGAGGGAAGGAGTGGAGTATGTACCTGCCTGCCTGAGACAGAAGAAGCAGCGGGCACAGCACCCTGATGACCAAACGAACGGGAGCAGGCAGCCTCACAGGAAAGAGGAGTTCTGGGAGCCAAAGTCCAGCGAGGAGGATGGAGAGGAGACAGATGACAGCATGAGTGACCTGTACCCACGTGAGTGAGAACCTTGGTGTCATCCATGTCCTCAAGGGAGTTGCTTGGTTAATTGTCTCCTGGTTTCTTTACACTGCTGCCTGATGCTGGTGTGCCAGAGGCACCGACTTCATCCAGCTGGGAGTCCTTGGGTTTTGGAAAAGCTTACCACCACCAAATAAGAAACAGTTAATGCTAATAACGAGTTGGATCATGCAAGGTGTGGTGGAAGGGATACAAGATCTGCTGGGATTTGCTGTTTTAGGAATCTGCACTTTCCTTGTTTTCTCAGCAAATCCTTGACAGAAGGTGGTCAGGCTGTTCTGCTTACTTAGATCTGGAGGTGCAAATCCATCTTGCTGCAGGAGCAGAGGTGTAACACGTGGCACCACCTGTGCTGACATTCCCAGAATGGGAAGAGAAAGAGCACCAAGGCACATTTCCAATAAAACACCAGTGTGTTTATTTCCCAAGTATTTTAGTAGTGCCACGTGGTGACTGGTAGCAGCTTTAAAGCAAAGCGAGGGGAGGCAGAGCCTGTGTGCACAGGGAACTGATTTTGAGCTGAATCTTTTCTAGCTGCGCTCTTCCCAGAAAAAAACCCATCAGCTCCAGAGACCACAAAGGGCAGCGATGACTTTGTGACAGACAGCGAGGAGGACGGGGCCAAGCAGAACGGAGAGCACGGGGCAAGGAGGGACGGCAGCAGAGCAGCTGGCAAGAGAGGAAAGGTGGGAGCCATCCCACTGCCTGCAGCAGCAGGGGCTGTGCAGCTGGGATCCCAGCCCGTAGGTGTGCCAGCTATTCCTGCCTGGGAACCAGCAGAAGGTGCAAAGCTGTTCAGAATAGATTTTTCCCTGTGTGCCAGACAGTGACTTGCATCCCAAGGTGTGAATTCCTCCCAGGCAATATTTATCCTTGCTGGGGTAGTGAGGGATGTTCCTGCCTGTACAAGGAGCTCATCTAGGGTGGGATCCTGCCCCACACCATCGTAGAAGGAAAGCTGATGTGTGTCCTGTGGGTACTGTAATTGTTCTCCAAATACACAAAAAAATTAAACTGTTTGGCAGTCACAAAGTCCCTCTAGACCATTTTTCTGCCACTTTCAAGGCACTGCATTACATTTTAAATGGTTCAAACTAGAAAGTTAGGGCTGGATAAAGTTTGGATTCATTGCTGCAGGGAGCCTGTCAGTTTGTACCTAATGAAACCATCAGAAAGGGCTGCTGAGCTGCAGGATCCTGGCTCCATGAGAGACTTGGGCTCATTCTGGCTGTTGAAGGAGATCACACTCAGTTTTTGTTTAAGCTGTCTCAGGCAAGGCTTGATCTGGATGTTGGAAATAAGCTGATTAACTTTTTTTTTCTCTACAGAAACAGACAGGTCCTTTAAAGAAGAAATTCAAGAGCCATCATCGAAAACCCAAAAACTTCAAGAAAGCAATCAATGGGAAATAAATTCTATGATAAATACCTGGACTGAAGCCTGTTGTGTAACAGTTCCAGTGGGAGCCCAGGATGAAGTGTCTGCCCATTCCAGTTAACTGTTACAGGTGTGGAGGGGAATAATGGGGTGGAATTAAGTTGCATTCCAAGAGCTTCAAGCCAGCATCACACTGAGGGAAGGATGTCTGCTGCAGTTAAGTCCAGAGAGCTCATTTTTTTCCAGAAAGCTGGTTTTTGTTAGGCAGAAAAGCACAGAAGCTCAGCGGTGGAGCATCACCAGCCACACACGCCAAGTGGATACAAAGATGCCATTGTTTTATTTTGATTGTTTTCAAAAATCAAAACATTTTCAAACACAACTAAGGTACAAAATACAGCATAAAATGAGAATTTATACTTTTTTTTTTCCACATAGAAAGCAAAAATATATTCAGAATAAATTCCAGAACACTTTGCAGAGCCAATTGGTAGCTGACATCCTGCTTGTGAGAGCTTCTCAGCCATGGGGAGAGGTCACTGAATTTCTGGGAGATGCACAAGTACAGCAGTGTATGTAGGAAACCAGAATCTTCTGCATCAGGACTCACAGTTAATAAGTCTGCACATTGTGCTGCCTAGAAGTATCTGATAATGCCCTCCACCTAACTGTGCCCCTGGAATACTGAAGTATTCCTGCTGCAGGGGACAGCAACAGTTCCTTTTCTAGGATCTTTTGTTGGAAAGGGGACTTGATTTTCGCAGAGGAAACTGGTCAATATTTCAGACTAGTCTGTAATCCAGCTCCTTAGTTACACAGGACACAAGGAAGTTGAGAAAGACAAGGGGCTACTTGCAGGAGTAGTTTCTGTCATTTATAAATACTATGAACATCAACAGCAGTTCAGGTATCTGAGAGTGGCTGCCTTGATCAGTCTAGAACCGTTTTAAGACCTGCAGTGAAACAGTGAAAGCCTCCTGTGCTGCAGATCTGTGACTGAAAGGACCAGTTTGTTTAGCTAGGAAGAGTCAGGCACATGGAACACTTGAGGTGAAGACTTCTCTTGCAAAACTTCCTTGAAAAGAAAGCTATCAGTGACCTGACCTTAATGCTGAATTCCCCTCCCAGCAGTCTGGACATGGGGGTTGGATTAGATGCTCTCCATAGGTCCCTTCCAACCCTAACTATTCTGGGATAGCAAATGGCTTCCTCCAGCAGCAGCACATCTTGCCCTTACAGAGGCCATTATCCCCTTAAGATGATGAGATCACTGGTTTAATTTTCAACAGTGCTCTTCTAGTTTTCATTAGTTCTTTCAGCCCAGTTTTCTCTCCGAAAAAGCAACTGTTTAACTGAACTGTCCAGGTGAGTGTCCTTATCAGGAGACCCTGGGGAACAGCTCCCACTGGAGATGTTCAGCTGAATTCCTCCTTGAACAAAGAGCTGAGCATCTTCCTCAGGGGAGGCAACAGAGCAAGGAATCAGTGTAATGGTAGGAAGCTGGTAGGGCTCATGCTGTCTAGAATTCCTCCACAATCTAGTGAATCACGTTCACACCTAGTTGACTAAGAGAGGACAAAAGGCCTCCCCTGAGCAGCACTAAGCATGGTCATGGCACAGAGGTCGTGGCACTGAGAAGCCAAACAGGGCCTTCCTCTCCTCACCCTCCCGAGTTCCTCCCAGGGAAGGTCCATCCCTGGCTGCTTCTCCGCTGCCCAGGCTTTGCACTCACATTCCTCAGCTGTAACCGTTTGCAGAGCTAGCAACAGGGGCCACACTTCCACGTTTCCACCCTGCACAGCTCAGTGTGCTCTGAGGTGGCACAGGAGGGGCTGTCCTGCAGAGCTCAGCAGCCCAGCTCTTCAGTCAGCTGGGACTCTTACAGCCAGAGACTGACAAGTGAATCTAAGAAGCAAAGACTACAGATTAGGAGATTGACTGCTCTCATCTGGCAAGTACTGAGTGCACAGAAAAGGGGAGTTTCTGTAATTCTCAAGACATTTTCACCATTAACCTGCAATTCAAATATGAATTTGGGGCATATATGGATGGAAGCTGGTTAATAGCAGAAAGGAGCTTTTATTATGGAACCTGCAGCACAACTTGGCTCCCTTCTTGGGAATTCAGGAGGGGCAACTTTTGGGGAAAGAATGCAGAATAAAGAATTCTTTTGGCACAGAATTTTCACAGAATCTAACATTCTGTCTCTTCAGGATTATCTCCCCCACTTCCTTTAAATCTGATTAGCAATACAGGATTCATGATTAACAATACAGGATTTCCCCTTGTTCCCCTCAAGGGCAGAACTGGGACATGTTAGAAAATCCTCTCCCTTTTCTTACCCAGAAAGGGGTACAACTACTTCCAGGGTTTTCTTTTTGCCTTCTGTTCTGGAGCAGGAAAGACCCTTCCCTGCTGAACAAAAGGAAATTACAGGCCTCTGAGCAGCAAAATAACAGTGATTTTCTAGGTTTTCTTTGATGCTGCTTTCCACCTTGATAAGCAATGCTATAACCAGCCATGGAACTCCTTATGCACAAGACAATTTTGAGAAGGGCAAGAAAGGGGATCCACTTTTTTAGTTATAGCTACAACCCAACACCACACTGAATGATCCAGCTGTATCTGCTCACCTTTCTGCAAATTTTAAGACACTGCTGACATTCCAGACAGCAACTGTTTTACTGCAATTCACTGAAGCATCAGCAAAATGCAGGTTCCTTGGGTTAGTTCCAAATCTAGGAAGTTAGAATAAGCCTAGGCAACATTCCTTGAAGAAATTGGATTTTATCTATTGTATTACTGGTGCCACAGTAAATCAAATTCAAAACATCTGTGCCTTTTATAGGAAGGGGGCATGTACGTGTAAAATGCTGGCAGTTTTTGTTGAATCCATAGAGAATCAGTTCTGGACTTAGTACAGTATGTCCCAAGAAGTGTTGCTATTCCTGTTACCACTCTTTTTTCTTCTCATCCATGGAGACTCCACCAGGACCCAGTGCAACCACGAGGAGGAGCCCTCCAATGACAGACATGGTCTGGAAGAAATCGTATTTGAGGAAGTCATGCATGGGCTTGTAGGCTGGGACGGTCCAGAAGGCATTGAAGTAGATGTTGATGCCAAACAGCCAGATGACCAGAGTCAAGGCAGCCAGCTTAGTCTTGAAGCCAATTGCCACCAAGATAATCAGGGCTGTGCCCACAATGTTCTGCAGAATCTGCAAGGAAAAAAGCCATGAAAAAGCCATTTACTTACACAGTTCTTAAGCAGATACACCAACATCAGAGCAGAGCTTGGATAAGATCAGTAGTCATGGCATAGATAACCTAGTAACATTTTCTAAAGTATTAATTTTACTTATAGATTTCAATAGCATTGGGCAGATCCTGCAGCCCACCTGGGCACTGGTGCTACATTCTAGTTGCTCAACTCTTACTTTAATGATGGGATACTTACAGAAAAGAAGTTCATGTCAAAGTGTAGCAGTGTCATGAACATGAGGACGAGCAGCACACGTCCCCCCAGCTGCATGTACTGCTTTGGGGAGCTCTCCCTCATGGTGGGGACACCAGCAAACATGCTCTTCCCCTCCGAGCGGGACTCAGCCAGAAGCAGCAGCAAGCCTCCCCCAAGGGCAAGATTCCTACACAAATGGGGAAGAAGGAAAAGGAAAAAAAAAAGGCAGTTTAGTACAGCTTGCACTGATCTATACCTGTAAAATCTTATCTGACAATTTCAGTAAGGATCCTCTCTATGTGAGAGTGGGGAGTGACTTGCTCTGCACCACGGGATGTGTTGGTCTGTGTTAGACTTCCCAGCCCCAGCAGCACTGACACACCCAGGATTTGTGGGAACACAGCCTGCCAGGGAACTCCAGCACCCACCACTCAGGCACAGTTGCTTCAGGGGCTGCCACAACACAAATTTCGTTGTGTTCAAGTTATTCTGTACCTCAGGTTTAGCCATATATGCCAAAGTAGTTCAGAGGTTGCTTTGAGAAAACAGAGCAGCAGCACTGCTGAAAAGTTACACATTGACAGGGCAGTAGTAAGCCTAGAGTGTAGCTCTTGTGCTGGCCTCCCCTCAGAGGGGTGGAAAGGCAACAGCCAGCCCTCACTCAGGGCCTGACAGGAAAGCTCAGGTTTATAAACTTGTCTTCTCCTTAGGGAAGGTGTTAAGAGGTTCAAAATCCCAGAAACCACTCCAGTGGCCGCATGCTGTAGTTTTCTCAGAAAATGGCTTCAGTCATGCAGAAGCAGAGTTGCTCTTTTAGCCATTTAGGAAATCAAAGCAACTCTGATCAAGTGTAGACAGTTGTTTGAACTCTTAGCCAGGTTAGCAGCAGAAGCACTTGGATCCTAGTGGGTTAGAATTAGTCTTTCCCTTCCCGAGCCTGCTGCCTACAGTTTAACACAGACTCTCCAGTTTTTTTCAGGAGCTGTCATTTCTTCTTTAATGTAAATGCATCACTTGTAAAATCTTTCTAGTAAATACTATGTACAATTGTCATTTCCTCTGCCACCAAGTGTCAGTTTTCATTCTGTTTCCATAAAAACTTCCAGAAGCAGGCATACCTCATCAAGAACTTCAGGTCCCATAGAATGCTGTATGCAATAGTCTAGGCAAAGAATAAAAGAAGTTAAAACACCATATAAATTACACTGAAGCTCTGAATTTCTGTTACAATCTCAAGTCTGTACCAGCCACAGCAGAATTTGATTATAAATACAATATAGTGAGGGAAACAAGGTAATTACAGCAGTGTGGTCCAGCGAGTCTGTGTAACACAGGGAAGGGAAGCCAGAATTTGATTTGTGCTTTAGGGCCCCCAAAATTCTCTGGTTTTGTAGGGGAAGAATGCTACTAGATAGGATCCTTTGTGATGGGAACACAGCTAAAGGCCAAAGCAACTGCAAGATCCACATTTGGCTCATTAACTGGCATCCAGGTAAATTGCCAGTTACTTCTGCTAAATTGGTCAAGGTCAAGTATTGAATGAATGTCTCCAAGCTGACTAATTGCAATTACATCTATTGGGCACATCAGGAGAACAGAAGCAGCAAAATAGTTCAATGCCATCAAGGACTGGCACTAAGCCAGGGTGGAGAAAAATTCCAGGGTTGCAAGTTATATTTAAACATGTTGGGAGTACTGGGGCTAAGAGAGATTTGAAAGGTACAATTTAGAAGGGATGAAGATTTAAGCCTCCTACCTGTAATGCTATAATTCCAAACAGTCCAAAGCAGGCATATTGCACAAAGTTCCTACTCAGCACCAGGATACAGCCACCTGAGTTGGGGAAATTGAACACAGTTACACTTGGAAAAGCTCCTGCAGGAATGCTAACTTGGATTTTAGTTTTTCTTTCATGAGATAACCGTTAGGGCCATCATGCTATATTCCTTTTCCTTGAAAGGATAAAACCCAGAACGTTTCTAAAGTCTTCCATCAGAAAGCACTGACAGCCTTTGTCACTTTGACATGAGGACTGGCAATTGCATTAAATTAAGGTAACCCTACACAAAACAGTGAGGGCAAAAAATCTAAATCCAGACACAAGATAAGGAATTGGCAATCAGGAACAGTAAATCAGGGACATAACATAACAGGATTTTTCCTCTCTCTGTTTCTGACAGCTTGAGCCCACCCAGCATACACATAGCATTGAGCACTCCTTCTGGGATTATTTTGATTCCTGGGCTTTGGAAATATTTCTGACACAAGCACCTCACTCAGGCTAAATGCACCCTCTCCTGGGTAAGAATTTGCCTTGGAGATGAATGCCCATAAAAACAGGAGGCTGAGAAAGTCTCAACATTGCCCCGTTTAAGAGAACAGGAGTATTTAGTTTAAAGAACTCTGGGTGTGGTTTGTAGTTATGGATACATGTACAGAACTGAAACCAGATTGTCCTGATGGATTCTTGGCATCTCTGACTCGGAGGCAGTGTGTCACAAGGAACTGTCTACAGCTGCTTCCAGGAAAGGCTGAAGCAGGTCAATTCAGAGTTCTTTTCATTCAGCCCATGTAGTACCATCAGTTCTGAGCTGTCAGGAGCTATCAGGAAATCACTGAGGCATCCCACGCTGCCATGATTCACAGGGCTGCAGCCACGCTGGAGTGCTCTGCCTGCACTTGAACAGCCCCAGAGCCACTTACTCAGCTGCCCGAAGAGGTTTAGGAACACAAAGATGGAGGCCAGGAAGTAGCCACAGTTCCACGTGCCATCGATGTAGTCCCTCTGTTCACTCCACTGGAACCACATGCGGATGCCATCCTCCAGGAAGGTGCTGATCAGGCACAGCCGGGCCACGTGGGGCAGGTACTGCTTGGTCACCCTCAGGAACTGCAGGGGCACACAGGGCATTAGCAGGGGAGGCAGGGAAAGGGACACTGCAGGGATAACATAGCCCTGCTCTCTGCAGACTGAGGTCAGCAGCTCTCATGCACTCAGGGTCACCAACATCCAGAGAGAAACTGGGACTTTGATTTAGTGAAATGCTTCTTCACCCACTGAGAGCAGCAGGGGAAACCTGTTGTCATTCTCCACTGGACTAGGAGCTGGAAAAAAGCAGAATCCAGCAGCACATTTCTGTGTAACAGGAACTGTGCCTTGATGGAGCTCTCGCTAATGAAGGCTGACCTTGGTTTTTAGTTTCTCTATCTCAGGGTTTCATGTTACAGCTCAGCTATCAGATAGCCCAGAGCTGAAAGGGCAATCCTGCTCCCACCCATGTGCTCAGGCACTCAGCACCCTGGAACAACCCGGATTCAGGGAGCCAGGCTGACAGAAGACAAGTTCTGTACAAATTAAAAAACATTATTAAATTGTTTGCCAAGCTCGTTCCCTCCAACAGCTCAGTGCAAACAAAGCACATGTACTGATCTTAGCTTCCACTGCGTGGAACTGCACCCTCTGTCCTCTCTAGGCAGGTTTTTACTTCCATTCAAAGGAGCATCTTCTACAGAAAGGAAACAGAGGTTTATAGCCACAGTTCAGTGCAAGTGGTTAAAAGGAAATGATATCATCATGCAACAGGTACTGAGCTTTAGTTTTTGGGAATGGAAGACATATCTGGGCCACCTTCATCTTGCAGGCTCCTGGATCAGTTTGCTCTACAATTACAAGAACAAACACAGAATTGCCAGAGTCTATGGGGTCATGTTCTATAGGGCTGTGGAGTGGGTTAGGACAAGTGTTTAACTGTCATCCTATTTTCTAGGCAGCACTGGTTATTACTTAGTTGAGACTTCCAGCAGGAAGGAGACAAAAGCCACTTCTGACAGTTTATTCCTGCCAGCAGCAATCAGTCAATACTAAAGGCTATGCAAATGACAAGCCTAGCTCACTGTGCAACTACAGATTATCACAAGGAAAAAAAAAAAAAAAGCAAACATCCTTAATAGTCAATTAAATAGTTAATATTGGAACAAACTGCACTGCTGTACTGCCTGTATCCAGAGTCTAAGGGTCAAAATTCACCATAATCAAGTGCATTTTAAGTGCAGCTGTACTCTGCCTCCTGAAGGCTGCCACTTCAGGCTTTTTAAAGCCATGTCAACAGTTGGATGAATGAGTCAGAAGAGAATTTCTGATCTTTGTCACTCACTAAATGAGACACACATCTTGGTTTAGAGCTTTCCTCCCTCCTGGGTTTCACTGTGAGGTTGAGGAAACTTGCTGAGGAATACTAAGAATAAAGTTCTTACAAACCAGAAGTCATTTGTAAGATACAGAACAAGCAACTTTGGTCTAGAAAGAAATGAAAGACGACAAGTGCTGGGTATCTGTAAGGAAAGGATAAAAACAGTGTTGTGGAAAGGCTGAAAAAAATCAGCAAGTAGTAGAGAACATCTTCCTCCAAGCCTCATCTTTGCTGTTTAGAAGTGGGAGCTGACCTCATTTTCCCCTTCCCTGGAGCCACGAACAGCACAGTTGAAGGATCCAAGAAGACATTTAACATTTACCTGTTCTCTTGGCACACAGAGGGAATTTAACACTGGCCATTAAACACGAGTGCACACATCCAATGGGCTCCAGACAAGTCAGAGAGGCTGCAGCCCATGGCAGCTCCAGTGCTAAGCAACCTCACAGCACACACATCACCCCTGGGCACCTACAGCTCCTGGAGCTGCACTCAAATTGAACCTCCTGTACACAGCAAGCTTCAGAAACAGCCTGTGGGAACAAAAAGCCAAGCCAAAGGAACCAGGAGATCCAGAGAGAAAGGAAGAGAACAACTACACCATGACTACAGGAAGAGAATGTAACAGGCATCAAGTGATCTCACAATTACAGGATCGGTAAATCACTCGAGTAATTTAACTAAAGATGGAATAAATGACAAGAAACGTGAGAGCTCCAGCAGTGGGACTCAATGAATAGCACCAGTCACCCTGGGTTTGGCCCTGCACAGCACCAGCACTGTGTGGCTCAAAAGCTGCACCCTGAGCCCACTTCCTTTAAGATTCACACAGATAAAGTGGCACACATGGGAATATTGCACTTTGGTATCTGCAGCTAAGAAATGGGATCTGAAACACACCCTGCACTGAGCACAAGACATCCAAATCCACTGATGAAGGTGGCAGCATTAAACTCACAACATCAAATAACTGCAGGGCTTTTTCTGCTCTGGCTTTGCATCAACTGCTCTCCACATGTCCTGTCTCCTTGGAAGAGGTGAAACATCATGAGAAAAGACAAGAAAATTACAAATAAAACTATTTTAAAGAACAGCTGGTTCTGTCTTGGTAGCCAAGTCACTGACATATGCCAAAGGGGCTTTGTGTTGCCACTTCCCCCTCTAATGGGATTAGAAAGGCAAAGATAGATTTAAATGCTCCTTTAAGTTTAACAACCAAAGATGTACACGGAGATCCAGAGATCCCTTAATCAAAGCTCTGCTCAAACCCCCATTTTTCTAAAGGAGGACTGAAATTTTCAAACCCATAAAGGCCTGACCAAAAGAGAGGCCATAAAGTGATTCACTTGGACCCAACCTCCAGCAGTTTCACATTTGCTGAAAGTCCACTCTATTTTGATAAAAGTGTATATACCATGGTACAATCACAGGTATTTTAAGTCCAATAAATGGACATGAGTTGGGAATTTTTGCAGGTATGTTCTGTCCAGGCACAAAGCCTTTTCCTGTGTATTCTTGGATCAGGGAAGTTTTGATTATGGTGAGGAACAGCCCACTGCTCATCTATACAGAAACCCTCCTGAGCTGCACAGCATTATTAGTCTAGAGCTTCTGATAAGGCATATCCCAAATATCTTGAACACTTTTAAGGGATCGCTTTGTTCTGGGAGAACAAATTCCTCCAGCAGCCTGGGACACCACTGATCATTCCTGGAAAAGGATGCTCAATCCACAGAGAAAAAAAAAAATCACTTTCTTTCACCAGCTTGGATACATTCACTCAAAGAGATCCCACCCCAAAATCATAGGGACAGCAAAACCCATCACATTCATTAGCCCAGTGCCTACAAAGTACTGTAAAAAACTGGGAACAGGCTTTCCCATTGATTTCCAAAGGCAGGAAGAGGGCTCTGACCCACTAGAGCATTGCCAGCAATATTAATTAGGTTTTTAATTGCAGGAAGATTTCTCAATGGTTTTCCCTTCCAAAGTGTGCTTTATACCAATTCACTTTTCCAAAAGGCTATTTATTAATGAAACCTTTAAAATGGTACTTTTAGTAATTTATTGCATTTTACTATCATTCTTCATGGGAAATTTTTTCCTCAGCCTAACCAGAATAGGCTATTTGGCTTATAATGATAAACAATCAGTGCTCTGCCATGATAAAGTTCTAGAGAATAATTCCAAATTCAGTTTTTTTTAGTCTAACTGACAAAGTTCAGACTAACAATGAAATGTTTTCTTCTCCCTCCCATTTTCTGGAAATTAGGATATCAAGGACAAGAAATAATGGGTTGAAACTGAAAGGTAAGCTAGAAATTAGAGAGAAATTCATCCCTGTGAGGGTGGGGAGGCCCTGGCACTGGTTGCCCAGAGAAGTTGTGGCTGCCCCATCCCTGGAAGTGTCCAAGGCCAGGTTGGACAGGGCTTGGATAACCTGGGATAGCGGAAGGTTCCTGCCCGTGGCAAGGGTTTGGAACAAGATGGGCTTTAAGGTCCCTTCCAACCCAAATGGTTCTGTGATTCTGTATCAGAATTATCTGGACAAGATACATCAGCATTTATCTTGGAAAACTAAATAAACTCCCCCAGTCTGGCTCTCCCTGCAGCCCTCTCACTGCTGTGCAATGACTCAATAGTCTCCTCGCATTTTTGTTCATGAATCTTGTTTTGAACAGCAGAAATACCAAGCACCCACATTCCTAAGGATTTATTCCTAAAGATTATTACAGACACTAGGAAAGTTGCCTGAGATCTGCTCCCTCTTAGGAAGGGATTACAAGGAGAGACAGTCCTAAACACTCTGTGCAGGCCTCAGTTACAGCTATTTTCAGTACTTGGTGGCTGCACTGAAGGGGGTGCCAAGTAATGTTTTAACAAAAACCACTAAAAATGGGCTTAATTTCTGAGTATGTAAATTATTGAGTTAGCAACACTGGGCTGGTGTTGGTGTCCCCTCCACTGCAATTCTTTACAGCTCAGAGCAGCCTATTACCAGCAATCTCACCCCCAGTATTGCACCTCACTCGACCTAAACATGGAGATAACTGAACCAAGTAAAAAAAAAAATCTCAATTTTTTTCTCCTGCCAGTTCAGCTCCCCAGTTCAATGACAAAAGTGCTGGTGAGAGAGAAAATGGGAATGTAGCCTTGGAGAAGTAGGACAAGCCCTTTCACTGACAACAGGCTGTCTGGCAAGCTTAGCTGCCTGTAAGACAGTGCACTAGTTCACCTCTGGATTAAGAGCCAGTTACTACTGCTGAGTATCTTGGCATCTAGGGCATCATTTGTTAATTCAAAGGGAAATTACAGTATCTGAAAAAAGCTAAGCTTTACTGCTTGAATTTAAGGAACAGATTACTCTTGCTTTTGTAAGAGACATTCAGGATTTCCTGATAAGCCATGGAATTAGCTCTAACATTCTCCCACAGGGGTTTTATGCTACAGAAATTAAGACTCATTATGTGTTGAGCACTAGTACAGAGAGTGGAAAAAGCAAGAACATCACTGAGAATGCACTCAGCTCCCAGAACAGCCAATGTCCAGCCTCCACCAGGGGAGTTTCAACACAATTTCAGCCCAAACATTCCAAGTATTTTTTTTAATCCAAGATGAACTAACAGCTCCTGTAATGCCAAGCGTTAACTTCACAATATATACCAAAGGTTAGTGTTTAGCAAGTCACTCCTACATTGGTGTGACACTGAGCTTTAGCAGCACAGACAGCACTGAAAGGCTCTGTTTGAGCTACCAGGCAGAATTATCACAGGAGTTATTACTCAGAACACCATAAAAATTCTTTTGCAATCTAATGGTAAGAGGAGCAAAACTCTAAATTCTGCAGCTTAAACACAGCACTCATCTTTAAACAGGATGTGGCCAAGCACAAGTAAATTTGTTCCATTTAAAACTCACTTCAGGAGGAGGCAAACTACATTTAAGCTGGACAAAAGAGCTTTCAGCAGAGTGAAAAAAGGGGTGTTAAGGACATCTAGAAATAACCCCACAGGAATAAATAGAGAGGTGTTATAAAAAGGTCAGGATAAGTGTTGCAAATTTTGGCAAGTAATGTGAACACTGCAGTGATGGTTTGCTTTCTCCTCTAAAAGGAGCAAGAGGACAAGGTAAGCAGAGAATGACCAAGATAATCCAGATATCCCTTCAACTGAATATTCCACACACCACAAGAAGATCTGTCTCTAAATCGAGTTTTCCTTCTTCCATCTGGGGGTGGGGAGGAAGTGCAGAACAGGTTTTCCCAGTGAAATCAGTGAAAGACACAGAGGCAGCACAGCCCCCTCAGAGCTGTGACGTGTTATCGTGCACCACACAACTCACACTAAATCACAGTGGTTGTAGAACCAGGCAGAATCAGATTTTCCAGCCAATTTGCTGAATATGATTACTTGCTGCTTCTTATTGTCGATTAGATGAATCACCATGACTGTGAAGATCTTTGCAACACCATCCCCAGCAGAGCAGCTACTTACACTCAAAATATTCCTGTTGTCAGACATTGTAAGAGATCACAAACTTCTATTTAACAGAGAAATCACTCGGGCCTCCACTGAAATAAACGTAAGAAGGTTTACAAGACAACATCAGCTTGTTTGTTTTCCTTTTGCCCCAGTCCTGAACACAGCACCACGGTGCTGAGCAACCTTTTCCAGTTTGGGCTTCCAGACATGGATCAGGGTTTCATGAAATCACAGAATGGTTTGGGTCGGAAAGACCCTAAAGCTCATCTTGTTCCAAACCCCTGCCATGGGCAGGGACACTTTCCACTAACCCAGTGTGCTCCAAGCCCTGTCCAACCTGGCCTTCAACTCTTCCAGGGATCCAGGGGCTGCCACAGCTTCTCTGGACAGCCTGTGCCAGGGCCTCCCCACCCTCACAGAGAGGAAATTCTCCCTAACGTCCCATCTAACCCTGTCAGGTTGGATAACCCGGTCGCTCTCCCATCCCTGCCAGCTCACAGCGGCTCCCCACACCCCTCTGTGCCCTCTCCACCAGCCGGGACGGCTCCTGCTCTCCTTCCACTTAACCTCTCCTGAGAGAAGCGCTGTCCCCAAGGAGAACTCGCTGTACGAGAGGCTCGGGAGCTCACCCCAGGGCAGGGGCGGCCGCTGGGCCTGCGGCGCTGGGAGCCGGGCCCGGGCTGCCCTGGGAGACAACTTACAGGAAACTTGCAGGAAAGACAGAAACAGACTACTTCCAGAAGCAGGGGGTGAGAAGGAAGAGTAGAATGGCTACAAATAGAAAGAGAGGAAACTTAGGCTGGGTATTGAGGCCCTGGCACAGGGTGCCCGCAGAAGCTGCGGCTGCCCCTGGATCCCTGGCAGTGCCCAAGGCCAGGCTGGACGGGGCTTGGAGCAACCTGGGCTGCTGGAAGGTGTCCCTGCCCATGGCACGGGTTGAACGAGACGACCTTTAGGACCCCTCCCAGCCCAAACCACTCCATGGCTCTATCATTCCACAAACCCACCGCCCCGCCACAGCGCGGCCCCGAGGCGGCAGCGACCCCGCCGCCATCCCGGCCTGCCTCAGCCGGGCCCCTCAGCGTGGCCCCGGCGCACAAAGGCCGCCGGGCGGGCGCGGGGTGGGGGGGAGGAAAGGCGGGCGGGCACGCACCTGGTCGGCGAAGTCCTCGGCGGTGTTCATAATGTCGTTGTGGCCCATGGCGGGGCCCGGGCTGGCTCGGGGCGGGCGGGGCGGTGGCGGGGCCGGGCCGCGCTCGGTGCAGGCGCTGCCACGTCGGACGGGCCGGGCCTTGAAGGCGCCGCCGCGCCGGCGCGCGCGGGGCGGGGCCTCCCCGCCGGGACACGCCCCCCGGACACGCCCCTCAGCGCTCTTAAAGGGGCCGCGCCCTCGCCGCGCTGTTGCATGTAGTGGCGGTGGGGGGGGGGGGTCTCACGCCCTCAGGGCCGCTGCCCCGCGGGCCCGGGCTGTGTGCCCGCCATGGAAAAATATGAGGTGCTGCCCCCAGACTCAAGCTCTACCCGGCAATAAGCGGGCGGCTGCAGCGTTGCGGGGGTGTCGGTGGTGCTGTGTGGGGTACATGGCCCTGAGGGGGGCTCCGTGACCAGGGCAGGTGCAGTGGGTGCCCCTGGGGACATGGCGTGAGTGGCTCTGAGGGGGTCAAGTGACGCTGGAGGGGTTTATGAGGGCTCCGCGGCCCTGGGGAATGGTGTGGGTGCCCCTGGGAGCGGCACACGACCATAGGGCGTGGGGTTGAGGGGCCCAGGGCGGTTCTGCGGCCCTGGAGGGGGTGTGGGCGGCCCGGGGGTGTTTTCAGCACGGGGAATGCCCTGAAGAGGAGCGCAGGGAAGGCCTGCGTTCCTCTCAGGAGCTGGGGTGAAGGTGGGGGTGTCCCTAGTCCTGCTGCGGGGAGCTGGAGGTGTTTTCTGCGGGGAAGGTTTCTGTGGAAGGGGTTTTTTTTTGCCTCAGTTGTGCTGCCCTTGGCTGAGCAGGTGCTCTGGGTGTGTGCTGTGCCCGGCAGGTGCTGGAGCAGCTCCAGCCCGGGGCACTGGGCACGATGCTGGTGGCTCAGCTGAAAGCAGACCAAGGTGCCCAGAAGAAATACGCAGTGAAGCAGGTGAGCTGGTGGTTGCTATGAAAACAGGAGTTTGGCGTGTTGGTTGTCTCCAGGGGCAGACAAGGATAGTAGCACGAGACCCATGGCGGGCAGCTCAGCTGCTGGGTAAGAGTGGGCTTGCTCGTTTTAGTGCTGCTTTTTGGGAAAATGGCAGATTCCGATCAGTTTAGTGGAATGTTGAGGCTCAAAGTGGGGAAAGGGCAGCAGCCCAAGTGAGGTCCCCTCAGTGCTCTCAGCTCACTGCTGCTCTGACAGTGCTGAAACACTGTCTGCCACACACATATTTTCAGCTGTTTTACCCATCTCCTGACACCAAAACTGCCCCAAACATTAGAGATTTGACCTACCATTGAAAATTTATGTTATTTGCAGTCAAGTCACCTTGGTGAGAGTGTTGTGGCTCGAAGTTCCCTGGTGTTTCTGTTACAGTCTCAGCCCTGTCTTTTGCTTGGTTGCAGGTTGAATGCATTGATCAATACCAAGCAAATGTGGCCTTGAAGGAGGTATTGGTGCAGTCTTTTCTTTACTACTTCATTTACAAAGACCAAAGTCTTGATAGAAGCAAGTTTTTTTATCTGCAGGGATTAGCTGAGTAAATAAGTAAATCAGGTAGGACTATTTGTGGGGTGTGCTCTCTGCCCTCTGCTTGGGCTCAGGCCAGGGTTTGTATTAATTGTTATTTATGGATATGTAAATTCAAATGGACAGCTCTTCTCAGAGGATAGTTCTTTCTCAGAATTTTTATTTGTTTTGGGAAGCCAAAGGACAAAACTCATCCTTTTGGCCTTTAAGCTGAAGAAGGACCTTGGTCTGTTTGTAATTTATTATTAATAACTGGATGTCTAGATAACATATTTTATGATATGCTCTTTTTTTAGTGTTGGACATTTTTAATGTGAATAATTTCCTCCCTTTTTGTACCTTTTTTTTTTTTTTGGTGCAAACTTTGTCGTAATGCCTTGAGTAAGTATCATCAGAAATACTCTTAAAAGACCAAAAATGTTTTCAATAAAATACTGGACTAGCACATGATGGATGAGTCTCCCAGTGCCCAGTATGCACAACATCTGGAGTTGGAAAAGAAGGTGAACAAATGTTTGTACAGGTATTTTATCCTGGTCAGAGAGGTGACCTCTTTCTGTACCAAATATGGCATTACCAGTAAAACTTGATCCAATTTTCTGTTGAAATAAATATTGAATTACATCTATTAAAATAAATGCAGTTGTGCCATTTGGGAGCCTGGCTCTTTTTAGCTTTTTCTTTTGTGTCTGCACAGCCACAAACACAACTTACAGGAGTGTAACCTGAATTCTTTTTATCTTCCACATAATCAGCAAATCTGCTGAAGTGGTTAGGATTTGTTAGAGCACTGCACAGAAACCACCTTCAAGGAGATAAAAATCTCTCATGCCATTATATTTGCTGAGGTTCAAGCTTGCGTGGAGGTTACAGGAAACAATGGCTGCACTTGAAAAATCATCCTGACATATTCTAAGAAATGTTTTCAGGTTAGGATGTTAGGAACTGAAGAAGGAGGTGGTTCATACATTATCTCTCTGTGAATCAGTTTATATCTTTGAATCTCACAAAGCTGTTGCAGCACTGGGTGAAATATTTTCCTTGTTTCCACATTTGTGTATGCAAATATTTAACAGAGCTGGCACTTTGGAAGAGTTGGATCAGAAATGTGACATGAACAAGTAAGGAACTGGCTTTGGGTGTTATTTAAGGTCCTGTTGAAGGGGAGGACCGTGTAGCTATAGAAAGCTGTCTCTATTTTATCTTTTTCTGTGCAGGCAATGGATTTGCTAAAACTCTGCCATTCTAACATCTGTACTTACAAGGATTTGTTTCTGACTTGGAATAAAGAGGTGAGAATGGAACCGGATTAGTTAAACTGGAATGTGTGGTTTATGTTCTAGGCACACGAGCCTATTCACAGATTTAAATCTGGGGTCATTGGGATGAGATGCTAAAAAAGAAGGGTTTTTGATTTTAAACAATCCTGATTTTTTTTTTTTTGGCTCCTGAATACACACACTAAAAACCTGTGAATATGTATGGATTGGAGTCCATCACATGGCAGACTCCCAGATTCTGATGGGAATTAGTGTGAAATTCTGTTTTTCATGCCTGCATGAAAACCCTTCTATAGGGGACCATAAGAAGCTGAAAGCCCTGACTTACTTACTGGCAGATTTTCTTCAGTGCTTGGACAGAACTTTTGATGATTTCATGGATGTAAAATTGATTTGAATCATCCTATATAACTTCAGATAAGATCCTTATAGTGGTGGTTTATTTTATTTGCTAAAACAATGAGCATGCTGTATTTTTAATGAAAGGAATTAAATTTTGTCTCTTCTGTGAGAGAATAATCATCTCAGAAGCCTTTTGTACTGTGAGCATCACACCCACCAGTTTGGTTTTGTCTCTGTTGCCTGCAAACAATTCAGCAATTTTGGTGCAATGTTTTATTGCAGGTCTCCTCTCTGTTCCTCTGCCTGGTCATGCAGCACTCAGGCCAAGCAGATCTTTCAGCTCTAATCAAGGAAAAGAGGCAGAAGTCAGAAAAGATAACAGACATGGTAAAAAGTACAGAGGAGGCACCTGTTTGAACTGAGAGACTGGTTGCTTTTATGGTATTCCTTCTTTCTAAATATCCTCCCTAAAGCCTTCAAAGCACAGGAGGGTGGTTTTGGAAGCTCACTTCTGAAAGATATTTGAAATTTACTCTGTTTGTGTTACACTTTCATGTCTATTTCCCTCCACAGGTGGTTCAGAAGTTCCTGGGCCAGATGGTGGATGCTTTGTTTTACATACACAAACAAAATATTTGGCACAGGTGAGCAGAAATCTAATTTTCTTTGTCTGTCAGGCCCTTGTGCTTTGCAGTGTTGGTTCAGCAGTGCTCTGAGGCAGGGAATTTTACTGTTCCAAAAGGAGAAGTAGGGGGTAGAAGTTCCAGATTTTAGATTAGTTTTTTTTACTTCCAAATTTACCTATTTCCTGAGTTTTGTCTGGAATACTTGTTTAGTTGCGGTATTATTTTTTTTTAATATTTAAAAAATTGTTAATCTCTGTAAATGCTCACATTTTGGTGTCTGTGATGGACAAAGTTTGTGTATCTGAATAAAAGGCAACCCTTGCATTCCATTCTCCGATTAATTTGTGTCCCAAGCACAAATTTTAAAGCATTTAGAGAGGGAAAATTCCCCCACCACCCCCCTCAAAAAAAACCCAAACCAAACCTTCTGAGGGCTAAAGATGCAGGGAATTTGTAATTATATGTCATTAGACTCTAATTTCACAGGCTGACAGAAAATATTTGTGTTGCAGAAATCTCAAGCCATCAAACATCCTTGTGACTGGTGAGCCATCCTTCATGCTGAGTGACTTCAGTACTGAAACACTTATGAAAGATGAGCTGAA
Organism: Anomalospiza imberbis; assembly: GCF_031753505.1. Lineage (NCBI taxonomy): Eukaryota > Metazoa > Chordata > Aves > Passeriformes > Viduidae > Anomalospiza > Anomalospiza imberbis. Next base: position 3,828,988 of record NC_089701.1, on the reverse strand, counting down.
ATGGAAAATCAGAGTGGAAAAAGGTAGATATTTCTTCTGCTATTTTTTCTTTCCTACTGTATTTTTAAAAGGTTTCAGTTGTGGTGGATATTTTTATTCCTCAGAGAAAAATTAAGAAAGAAGAGAAAGTTATCTTCCTTCTCCTTTCTCTGCATTAAACTATTTGTCTTCTAAATAGGATTTCCATAGGCATTTGTCTGCAGCTTTGTGTTCACAAGTGAAAAGTGTAGATATGTGTGTGAGTTTCTGCAATCAGTACAGTTGGAATCCTTTTTAGCTTTGTCCTCAGGAACATCTTAGGAAAATGTTCATTAGTTACAGTGTGCTTTGTAGTTTTTGGAAGCACAATATCAGCAATGTCACCATATGATTCCTGTTTCTACAGAAAGCAAGTCTTGGATGGCTCCAGAAACATTTCGATTTTCTTTCACTGAGAAGTCTGACATCTGGTCCCTGGGCTGTGTCCTCCTTGATATGATGAGCTGCTTTGTTCTCAATGTGTGTAAGAGTGATTTATTAGGGATTTTTTATCCTGGGCTCATCAGGATATCCGTGTGTGAGAGCTCTCTGACACTGTGCTCTTCCCAGGCAGAAGAGATAAATTCCTTACTGCAGGATATCAGAGGGGACAGCAGCTGCCTGGAAGGAGTCCTGACCCTGATGCAGGATGGAGAAAGCAGCTATTTGCCTTTTTTTCCACTTTTATTGATGATGTTACAGACTGAGCCCAGCCTGAGACCCACAGCAAGGTGAGTTCTGGCTGCCTTGCCTTGATTTATTTTGTCCTAAATCCCTCCTACCTCTACAAATTGGGAATGTTCACTGCTGTTGGAAAGGGTTAACATTGCTTATCCTCCTGCCTCAACAAACTGAGTTATTAAAGACTTAATGTTCCTTCAGAGTGGACACTGAGATGCACAGGTGTCCCTTTTTAAAGTTATAATAGAAATTCATGATATACACAATTTTATGAGCCTGAACTTGACACCTAAGCATGGCTTGTGCAACATGAGCTTTCTTGAGCTGTTTGGAAATAAATTGTTTAAGTTCTGTCAAAAATAATCTCGTCTAGAAGTAATATTAGAGTTTTTATATCAAAATGAAGCAATGCCTGTAGCTTTTTTCTTTTCTAATTTACCAGTTCTAACTCACTGGTGCTGCTTTTGTCTCTCAAAATTCCAGGGATCTGGTCTCTGTTCCATTTGTTGGGAAATGCCTGACTTTTGCTGGTGACACCTCAATAAAACTGAAGAAGTCTCTGCCTCCTGCAATAACAGATGTGCTCTTTCAGGGAGGAGTTGAAAGTGTTCTAGGTAATAAGGAGAATAAGATTAATGTAAAGGTGATTTTCCCAGGAAATAGACCCTTCCAGTCAGGATGTGTTCTACTTGGAAATAAATTCTTGGACACTCATTTTACCTGAGATAAAATGGGATACTCTTTGGAGCAAGGATCACTATGCAACTTTTCCTCTAAATTCCTAAGGTTCTCAGCCATTCCTACTACAAAAATAAACAGGGTCAGAGGTAATTCCTCTGGGAATTTGGGAGCTCCATTTACTTTGTTTGCATTGTAACATGTTTGCTGATTCGTGCCACAAGGGATCTGCTCCATGATTTTCCTTCTAAGTAAGGAAGATGTTATTTTAATCTGAAAAGTCTATTGGAATAATGCATTTTAAGCTCCTATCCCTGCTTTGGTTTAATATTCCTACAGGTCCTCAATATATATATATATATAAAATGCCAAATACATTGTGAATCATAACACTTGGTAATACTGAAATGTTTGAGTTGGGGAGGAAAACTCTTTTCAGCAATCCCAAATTTCATTCTTTTCATTCATATGAATTCACATCTTGCACAAAACAGAGACAATTTGAGTATTTAGTGTAAGTATTTGTGTGGAATGGTTGGAAGAATTTCCTCGGTTTCTCAGAATTCATGCAGGCTTCCTGGGATATTGAAGAAGTCCAGGTTAAAGGCATGCAGCACCTTGCCAGCTTTGTAAAGGATAAAAGTGGTAAGGCACTATCTGATCTATTTATTCATTCTGTTCCTTCCTTACATTTTGAGATAATAGGAAGAGGAGAACATTTCAAATGCCCATAAATGAGAATGAAATTGCTCTCTTCCTATTTCTCCAGACCAGTAGCTGATGGGATTGTGTTAGTACTTGTTCTGTACATGCTTTTGTTAACCAGCAGAGGGGCTTTACTGGGTCATAAAAATGGGCACTGGGAAAAAAAAACAAAAACCTGTGATATTTGAATTGGCAAGAAACTGACATTTGAGGAAGGTAATTTCCACAAGCCCTGGCATGACCTGGGGGTAATTCCTGGGGCTGTAAGGCTGGTAGAGCAAAAGGAAGCTACACATGGCTAATTCCTGTGTGTCTGTAAAGCTGTGAGGGTGAAAGCTGTGTATTTTCTCCCAAAAGCTGCACATTTTTCAAAAGAAGCTTTCAGATCAAGGTTCATAATTCAAAGCACTGTGTTAAATCCGTTATAAAATGCTCTGTCCTTTGACAGCTTTTAATGCTGGCATTGGCTTATGATGTTAAAACTCAGGGTTATTCTTAGCTTTAATTGATAGGAGACATTTCCCACGCAGATTAAAACAATTCACTCTGCTTTGTTCTCTTTGATTCAAGAACCTTTCTCAAAGAATTTCTTTTCCCCCACAGCATTCCCCTATCTGCTAACATGCACAGAAGTGATCACTCTTGCCATGAAGATTCACACAGATTCTCTGGATTTACAAGTAGAAGGCTGCACTTTATTCCTTGAAATTCTTAGTCAAGGTACAATTAAGACTTCCTCCTTCTGCTGGGTCTTGTAAAGATTTCTGAACCCATTACCTGCTCCATTAACAATTTTAGGGGATGAATTCAAAGAATTAAAGGAAGTTAAGCAGCTTTCTGAATTCTCATGGCCTTCCTTCAGGACTGGCATTCAGCAATTCTGTGTTAAGAGTTAATTTTAAATATAGGTGCTGATCTTGTCCAGCCAAGTTTGTTTTCATGTTATGTAGAGTGTTAATAGAGGGCATAAAGGAAACTCTTACTGTTTTGGTGTTTAAATTTTAAACCATAAAAGTGGGTTTGGGTCTCTTGTGTGGCCCCTGCTGTCACTTTCATGGCAATTTACCCCAAAACCACCTGATGATTTGAGCTTAAAAATACTAAGAATTGAGTTTCAGAAAATAAAAGTTTAAAGTAACTTCTGCTTATTTTATGTAAAGAAATGCTGCTAATTGAATGTTTTGCCATGCTGAATGCAGGACAGGGGGGTTCAGATTTCATCCAAAACCACTGAAATCTTTGTTCTATTCCAATGTTTGTGGTGACAGCTCTGGAACAGGGGGTGATGATGGCCCTGGATGAGAGTGTGGCCAGCTGCCTGTTACACACAGTGAGGAAACATTCTGAAAATGAAGAGTTCCTTTCAATGCTCTGCACATTACTGATGATGGTTTCAGCCAGTGGTGGGTCACCTTGCTCATTCTTTGGGGAATCTTAATTTATTTATACTTTTTGAAACAAATCCAAGATACAGTGCAGAACTTGTGATTTCACTAAGAGGTGTGGATGTCTATGGTAATATTGGTAAGATTGACCAGATATTGGTAACACCCCTGAAAGTTTAAGATTCAATGCTGAGGCTTCAGGGATTTACAGGACCACTCTAATATATACAATTCTGTATTTCCTCTAGGTTTGGAAACAAGTACAAGCTCTGCAAATACTAGTGCTTGAGAAAATGAGGGCATAGAACTTGAATTCTATTTTGGACTCTGCCATGATGAATTGAAACCATTCTCCCTAACTTCTCTACTTGGTTTTCTTTTCTTCTGAACTTGTAATTGCTAAATATTATAAATATTTTTAATTGTTTTCAGTGTCAGTTCAACAGTTATCAAAGACTTTTTTTAGAAATGGTTACAGTAGGATTTAGCAACAAGGGGGAAATCTTCAAAAAAATCATTACAAAGAGTCATGTCTAAGACCAAACTATTTTTATCCAGCGTTTCCTAATTCTGAAGCTTAGTCTGAATCATTAAAATGGAAACAGGTGAAAAATTGTAATTTACACCCTGTCGGTTCCTTTCCTGCTCTGTGAATTCCAAGTCTGTGAGGAAAAAGGATGGCCAGGCATGCATTTGAAAGGATCAGATGTGTTAAGTGCATATTGTTAAAGAATTCGGTCTGTTCTCTTCCTTCCTTTTGTCCAGCTGATGGGCTCATGTTACCGGTCTGTTATCTCACTTTAAACACCTTAGTGCTGCCTGTTTCGAGGCCGGTGAGTGGGACAAAAATACCAGATTCTATAGAATTTCTGTGGTTTGCAGAAGTAGCTGCGGAGAACCTAAGGAAAGTTGGATTCATTCCAGACCTTCTGTCAATTTTAAGACGTTTTCTTCATAATGACACGATCTGCTTCTCTTGCTGTGCCGTTCTCTGGAGCTTGGCTGTGAGTGGTGAGTAGAACACAGCGAGTATTGTGCCTGCACTCATGTGACTGAAGGGCAGCAGGTATTGAGCCTAATTGCGTTCAGACATTCCTGTCGCTGGGACTGGATTTTCTCCCATTCTTGTTCCACGGAGATGGAATGAGATGATCTTTAAGATTCCTTCCAGCCCAAACCAATCTGATTTTGTGATTCTGGAGAGTTGTTTCCACAGCACTGCTACCATCACTTCGTGATCCAGAGTTAAACTAGATAAAGCCAAAAATGAACGCAGAGTTTTTTAGCAACCCTTTATGTGATAAGGTGTCAAATTTGAGCCGTTCAGGCCAAGATGTGACCTGATTTTATGTTTACTGATTTGTTTCTGTGACGTGTTCTTGTGGTGTTCTGATCATCATGCAAGGCTGGAAGCACAGATTGCGCACAGTTTCACCTGGTGCGTTTTATTCCCTCTGTGCAGCAAATTACCCGTTGGATTTATGGGACAGCTGAATTCCCATCCTGCAGCCCAGATCCTGTCAAAACTGTGGTTATTTCTGGAGGCTTCTTGCTGTGATCCCTATGCATAATTTAAATGACAAAGAACACTAGTTCCTGCAGAAGTTCAGCTTTCTCCAATAAACAGAATTATTTATTAGTCCTGCAGCACTTGCTTTGGTTCTGTACATTTTTAATTCTTTCCCTCTGCTGCCCTCCAGACTAAAACAATGTTGCATTATTCCATTGCCAGCACCCATTAAGGTTTTACTGATATAATTTGACATACAGTGATATCATTGCTTCATTGAATAACTCTGCCTGGTGCATTTCCTTTCTGGTAAGGTAATCCAGAGAATAATGCAGACCGAGCAGTGCTGGAAAGTGCTCTCCCTGTCACCTCAGCAGTGCTTCAGAAACACCTCCAGAATGGAGTTGTTGCACAGTCTGCCTGCTCAGCTCTGTGGGCACTGGCACTCCAAGGTGTGTGATCCCCGTCCCCCTGTTGTCCCTTGGGCATGGAAAAGGCTGGGATGTCTGTGTGTCAGGGGTGATCCTGCAACCCAGGCTGCTGGGCTGGAGGAGGCTCTGCAGATGGCAGCAGAGTTAGGAACTTGCATCCTCTCTTGGTCGCTGTTCCCTGCACTCGCTCTGTGGCTCCCCAGTGAAGCCATTTTTGATGAGCTGTAGCAATTAAATCGCCAGATACTGCTAATAGGGAGTCCACTGGTGGGCAGCTAATTTGCTTGGTTCATTTGGAACAGTATTTCATGTTAAAAAATAAATAATCTTTCATTATCATTTGCACTAAGGAACCCATCCTTGCAGTACTACTTCTCTTATTTCTTTCTCATGCAACAATATTGTCACATTAACTTACTGCCTGCCCTTGTGCCATTGTTCCACTGGGAAAAGCTGAGCAAAACACCCTCAGCAATCACATTTCTATTCCCCATTAGAAGAATAAGTTGAGTATTCAGGACTCTTTATTCTTTTGGCCTGAAGGATACTGAAATTTTGGGCTTGTCTGTGTGTTTTGTTTATTTTCTTTAAAGGTTGCTTAACTGACAGTGACTATGAGCCCACAGCAGCACTTTTGCTGGATGCACTCAGGATGAACCCAGAAAGAGCAGTGCTGGTGAAGAATGGCTGCCTGGCATTAGCCAGCCTTGTGAGGCTCTCAGGTAACATTCAGCAGTTCTGCTTTTATCAATTACCAATCAGCTCCATCAACATGAAAACAATCATTTAAATCACTTCTGCCTGCATGACAGTGTCAGCTGCATAGCTAGTCTTCTACTTGTTCCCAGATATGCTTCAGAGTAGTTGTTAGGAAGACTGAAAATAATGGGCACAACTTCCTGAAAACGTGCCATGAGCCAGCTGGTGAGGGGATGGGAAGCAGATCCTGCAGTCTGCAGCTACAAAGAGCCCAGCAGTGTTTGTGTTCCTTGCAGAAACTGCAGCTTTGGCAATTCTGCTGGACTCAAAGGGCAGTGGAATAGAGCTGATCAAAGATGAATATCACCTTCATTCCAACGAGCCAGGGGTGGCAGAAGCTCTGTGCCTGCTGATGAACGAGATGGTTCAGTATGGTGAGATGGCTGCTGCTGTCACTTCCTGAGTCTCCTCTCTTCCAGCCCCAAAATCAGTAAAACCACAACAGCAGCTCCCAGGGACATGTTAGCTGCTCTCAGGAAACACTTACTTTGTGTCAGAGAAAGTTCCAATTCATCCTCCTGAGAATTCACTCCACTTGTTCCAAACAAATACCACTCTGATGGTAAAACATTTTCACTTTATCTTATCTTGCCTCCTCCTTGTGTAGCTCTGTCCTCTCCCCTTTTAGCCTGCTCCTTTAGCTCCCACTCCACTGGCAGTTGTGCTATAACCATACATTTTCTTGTCCATTGGCACTGCAGATGAGGTTATGCTGGATATGAGGTCCCAGAAAATGGAAAAGCTGCTGTGTGAAATAAAACTCCAGTTTCCATTTAGCATGGTATGGAGAAGTCTCTTGATAATAAAGTATATTAGTATATTATTTCTGGTGAGGGATTTGATCATAGTGCAGAAGTTTAGAGAATTAGCTGCATGTGGAGTGAAGAGTGAGTTTGTAAGGATAGTTCTAATTACTGAGAACAAGTGGTTGAAAATTGTTTTTCTTGTTAATGCTGAAATTTAAAAAAAATATATTTTGGTCTTTTGCAAGATTACAATAATTTACTACAGTCTTCATGCTACACCAGGCTAAAGTTTGTAGGAATAAAGCCATAAGTGTGTTACATCCAATTTATTTTTGGTTTGGAAGTGGCATCATTTAAAAATTAAAAAAAAAAAAACCAAAAACTTTCTGACAGTTTGTGGGAAGATTTAACTTACATTAAATTTCACCAAGTAGTCACACTGAAAAAAAACAGCAAAGTTATCAGAGCTATTTAATGTGTTACACTAATATTTCTTTTGCAATAGCTTGCTGGCAAGAAACCAATAATTAGGCTTGTTCATCAAGCCAATAGAAGTGGTTAGTCTTAATTTTGCTGATTTTAGTTATGTATTTACAGAATTGTTTTCAAAGACAGTCACAAACTGTTCTCCTGCAGGCATTGCCTGCACCCCTTCAATGAACACTGCAGCCACAAGGTAGCACAGAAAAAAATAATCACAGAAAGGGAGAAAGCTCCCTCTCCTGTTGTAACAACAGCCACTTCAAAGACCTATGTTGGACACATTGTTTTTATTAATAAATTAATACAAAAATAAGTGGAGCAACAAGGTACTCTTGTTTGACAATTCTCCCATTTCCCTCCAGGAGATTCAGACCCTGGTGGATGCAACACTTTTGAAACTGAGGAAGGAAAAACGCTTTGTCTGAGAACAAGACTTGGCCACTGCTGGATACAAAAGCCTGGATCCTCCCTTAGAGCATTCTTCTCACCAGAAAAAAATAATATTGGGCTATTAATAATATGCAAACAGGTATTTATTGATGGTTTGGGTACCACAACTGTGTAACTAACAGCAATATCTAAGAATTCACCTTCTAGTAGACCTCACTTTGTGGACCTCAACATACTTGAAATAAAGAATTTAATCCTCGGAGTTTTGACAAAGCAATGACAGTTTCTTCCTTCATCTATCATAATTTAATTTTTTAACTTATTCAATGTCTATTTCCATTGAAGAAACTGAACTGATGAAGTTCTTCCCAACTGCAGGCATTTGTTTCAAAGGTTGTTTGAACACAGTAGCAGGCACCAGGCACAGGGCCCATCCACAGGGATACCAGCAGCATTCCTGTACTTCCAGGTTACTGTCGCACTGTCTTTGGATTGATTTTATGAAGTAGCTGCTGTCAATTCTGACCTATCTTTAAATTTGGAATGTGACATCAAACCAGCAAATGCTGCAGAGATGAAAGATTCTACCCTGTGTTTTTAAGTTTTACCATTTTTGTTGTTAGCTTTGTTCTTAACAGCAGCTTCCCATTTCTTTTTCTCCAGGGTGTAAAGTCTCATAGCTGCTTGTGCATCCTGGATCTGAAAGAGAACAGACCAGACAAGGATGTGAGCTAATAAGCAGCTAAATCTTCCATCATTTTAATACATCCTTCCAATTAACATTTCATGATCTCTTTTACATTTAGGCTCTGTGCCTAGTGAAAGGGATAAATTGTGTATTTAGAGTCCAGGGCTCACCACAGGGCTCCGCTTTTCTGATTGTTACTTGGAAAGTAGTAACAGAATTTTGTCATTGATACAGTATCTATGAGCTCCCCTCCCAGTTTTGCTTCCCCAGTTCATTCCTCTTTTCCATCCTCCTGCCAACTGAAATAAAGGATCTGCTGAGGTTCAGGTGTAACCTCTCCCCCTGTTTATCCATCCTGCCACAGTGCAGCAGTGTGGAATGCTGCTTTTAGGGTAAACAGATCTTGATTGTTACCTTTCCCCCCTGGGAATTTTAACAAGAATTCAGTTAAGAGCTGACTTGTGCAGAAGTTGTTTATGAAATGAGTGAACAGTGACCAATGTTAGATGACAACCTCACTGCTGCTGCAGTCCAAGCAGAGCTTGCTGAGTTTCACTGGGATGAAGGCACGGCACTGTGGACTGAAGCCAGAGCTGGATGTTCTGAGGAGGTACCTACCGAGCAGTGCTCTGCTGTCTGCACCTGAACATTGAGCAGCTTCTCACAGAGCAGCTTCAGGGATGGCCTGGAACTCTAGAGACAGAACAGATCATAATCCATGCTGTCTCACAGGACTTGAAATAACAGAGATGGGTGTTCTATAAAAATGTTATGTTCCTCAAAGAACAGCACATCTTAGCCTCTGCTGGTGAAATAGCAGGAATAATTAATGAATTAGGAGATTTGTGTGTGCATAGGTAGGAAAGAAGGAACAGGGTCAGGTAAAAGCAAGCACAGGAGTGAGGCAGCAGCTCTAGAGTCTGTTAATTAAGCACCTTCCCAGCAGTCTCTTACCTTGACTCTCTGTTTGAAAGGTTTGTATCTCTGTGTGTCCCTGATCTTCTTGTGAGGATGATCAAGAAGTAGAACCTAGAAGAAATCACATTTCAGTCTAAAATGTGTTATTGCATGAAACTTTACAGAGCTGAATGTGCAGTTGCCTGTTGTTTCCTCCCATCCACTGTAAGAGACACTTTAAAGCCATGAAAGGACAAGACCCAGCTCATCCAGACAGGGAGGTTTCCAGGAGCTCAGGTGTGTTCCCTTGCTCCAGAATGATGTATCAGAAACCTCATTTTCAATGTACCTTTAGGTCATTCCGTAAGGCGTGTCCAACTAAAATCCTTCCCTGCAGGATCTCAGCCACCTCCTTCTGAACCGTTTTAAAGTCTTCACCTAAAAATGCCACACAAGGAAACACTTGCCATGAGCAACCACTGCATCCTTTCTGGGAAGCAACTTGGGACTATAGTTTTTGTACAGTACAGTGAATCTCTGCTTGCTAGAACATGGAGAATTCTATAAAGAGCACAGCATGAAAAGAAAATGATTTTTTTATACTATATTCCACCAGTTAGTTCCTTCAAAGGTGTAGAGAATTCTACAAAGAGCACAGCGTGAAAAGACTTTTTTTTTATACTATATTCCACCAGTTAATTCCTTCAAGGGTGTAGAGAATTCTATAAAGGGCACAGCATGAAAAGGAAATTATTTTATTTTACATCATATTCCACCAGTTAATTCCTTCAAGGGTGTTAGTGATCACTGTAGAAAAGCACATCTTCCCACAATTTTTCTTAGCATTAAGTTTAACTCAAATCTCAGCATTTGTTTTCCCAAATTAGGTCTCAAACTGTTCCAAGCTCAGCCAATGAGGCTTCTGTGACAACCCAGTGAACTGTCCCTCTTTGGGGGAAACCCCTGGTACCTGTGTTGATATTCTGAGGCCGGATACCGCTGACAGCTGTCCTGTAGTCTGTCACCTTCTCCGTGGGCTTGACATACTTGTCATAAACACACTTCCCAAACTGGTTGACGATGGACACCCGAGCCAAGATGCTGTCCTCGCCCTTGGGGCCCACCCCCACCATCTCACAGTCCATGGCCACGGCCCGGGTCAGCCTGAAAGGCAAAGGGACAGCTTGGGGACACCTCTGCAGGGCCCAGCTGCAGCTGACAGGGTTCACACCTTGGTGTGAGCAGGGCAAAGCCTGGCAGCAGAGGCAGGGAGATGTCAGCTCACTGTGCAGATCAGTTCTCAGAAGCCATTCTGCTAGCTCTGATGTCGTTATTATTGTTGTTTAATTGAAGGGATGGGACTAGAGTCAGGTTAAAAACAAGTCACTGTTCAGATAAATATTAGTCTCAGAGGCTGTGAGATGTATGAGAGTAAGTAGTTAGTTATAGCCCAAGAGTAGTTATAAGTTCTTCAATACAAGACAATATATAATTTTCTAATCTAATGGACAAAGTTTATTTTGCTTTTCTGTTACTTCTATTGCAATGTGTATACTTTTATCTAATGGGCTATTATCACATGTGCACACATGTTTCTGTTATAACATCTAAACTCAGCTTACTCTATTCAAATACATTCTTACATTATAAACCCTTCACTATCTAATCAATACAGCTTTTTGCTTACTTAAGGTGTACTATTACTTACAACTAGAGAAACATAAGTTTATGAGTTTACAGAAACAGAAGTTTTTCTGCTTAATGTCTGTGTACTTTATTTTTACATCAATCCAAGTTTCTTCTGAGGCTGCAGATGAAACCTTTCAGTGTCTCTGGAAGTGTCTATCTTTCCATTTCTCACACTCTGATGCCATCCTTCCCCCTGCAATGTCACTCACCCATCAAAAGCCTTTTCCTTAACCAGCACCTGCTCCACAGACTGGGATTGCTCTGTTTCAAGTCCCAGGTTCCTTCTGGCAATTTTTGCTGCTTCAGGTCCTAATGCTGCTTCAATATCTTTTGGATCAACATCATCAAACCAGATGTCAGCCCTGGGAAGAACAGATTTAATTACATTTAACAGTCTCAAAGCAATCTGGTGTCTGTTGTACAAAACATATGTTTACTTTCTAAACCAAGAGATAAATCCTGTGAAATTTAAGTCTGTGACTGGCACCTCTGCAGGTTTCTTGCTGTGTCTGAGGAGTAGGGGCAAAATGTTCCTTATTTCTTTCAGAATTTAGTCTGGAAAAGTGCAGCTGTTTGGCATGTACCTCTCTGTGCTCCTCCCAAAATAAATACTCACATCCAGAGCTGCTGCCTGAAATACTCACTCTTTGGGCTGCTGCTCCACGTGTTCCTCAGCTTTCCTGCTCTTATATTTCAGCTCATCCTTCTCCTTCACAACAATGTAATTTTTCTTTTTTTCTTTGCAGCCTTTCCCGTTGCTTTTGGTGCCATTTAAGTTCTTATTTGCTGTAACCTCCTTGGATTCTGGCTTGGCCAAAGGAGGACTGGCTTTAGCAGAACCACTGTCCATTTTATTTGTGGATTTGGCTTTTACCACATTCCCATTCCCATTGACTGCTGGGACTTGTGGGCTTTTGGCTGCTTTGAGTGGCTGCTTCTTTTTGGTGTCTGTTTGACCCGTGGAGATGGGCTTGTTGGAGTTGTTTGCCTTCTGTTTCAGCAGCTAAAATGACATTAAAAAAAAAAAAAAAAAAAAAAGATAGAAAGATAAAGGAAAAGAGCCTGGAAAAGAGAAGGCTTTAGAGTGACTTGTGTCCTTCCAGTACCTAAAAGGAGCCTTCAAGAAAGGGGGAGAGGGAGTATTCACAAGAGCCTGGAGTGACAGGACAAAGGCAATGACTTCAAACTGCCAGAAAGCAGCGTTAGGTGGGTATTGGAAAGAAATTCTTCTCAGTGCGAGTGGGGAGGCCCTGGCACAGGGTGCCCAGACCAGCTGTGGCTGCCCCTGGATCCCTGGAAGTGACACGGGCTGGACGCGGCTTGGAGCAGCCTGGGCAGTGGAACGTGTCCCCTCCACCGTGGAGCCGCATTCAGGCACTGCCAGCATGGCCCCGCTGCCTCCCTGTCCCAGCTCCCCGGGGCCGCCCCCGCCGCATGCCCCGGTCCCCCTCACCTCCTGCAGCGCCTTCCAGTTGGAGGAGAACTCCTGCGGGTTGCGGGGGGGACCCACGGCCGCCATGCCGGGGCCTTTCGACGCGGCCGCCGCTTCCATCAGGGCCTTCCTCTTCTTCCTCCTCTTCTTGCTCTTCCCGCGGAGCGCGCCGCTCGGCCCCGCCGCCTGCGGCTCCGCAGGGCTCTGCTTGGCCATGCGGGGTCAGCGGGGTGGGACCGGGACCGGGACCGGGACCAGGGGGCAGCGAGTCCCAACCGGGCCGGCGCTACCGCAGGGGGACCGGCACAGCAACGCACCGCCCCGGCGGGGAACGCCGGCCCACGCTTGGGTTCCGGGGCGGAGGGGGGCGGTTCCAGCGTTCCGGGGCTGGGGGGTCGCGGGGTGACCCCCACCCCACACGGGCGTGTCCCCAGGGCCACATGGCCCCCCCGAGCCGCCCCTTGGCCCGCCGGGGCTGGCGCACAACCTGGAGAAGCCGCGGACATTGCGCAAGGGCGGCCGGGCTCCAGCTGCCGGTGCGGCCGCGTCCCCCGCGGGCCCGCTCGGAGCGTGTTTGCTCGGTCGCTGTTTGCTCAGAGGCTGTTTTTGCTCTTCCCTTCCGCTCCACGTGATGCCTTGGGCCGAAAACTCTTCGTGCTCGGCTCGGAGAGCTCGGCTTGTCCGGCATGACCGTCAGCTTGGCGCTGCGGGCGCTCGCCGTGCTCCCGCTGGGGCTGTGCTGGCTCCCTGAGGTGAGTCTGACCTCCGAGCGGCCCTTCCAGGAACGCTGCCGCGCTTCTAAGAAAAGCTAAAAAAAATTAAAAAAAAAAAAAGAAGAAGAGACGACCCGGTTCTAAGCCAAACTCGTCCGAGCTCGCTAATCACGAAGATAAAGCTGTTCCCTTGTGCAGCCCGTGCTCGGCGCGGAGTAAAGGCATGAGGGCTTGGCTCTGGGACTGCTGAGCTGTTTGCTGGCGTTCCTTCAGGTCGGCTCCAGCGAAGGGATAGCCTTGTGTCCATTTGGTTTTGCTCTTCTTCTTCTTCTTGCAGGAATTCCTCGGCGCTTTGGATGGGGAAGATGTTTTGTCTTACTTTGGAACCAGCTCAGTGCCTGATGGTATGCAGGGCTCAGCCTCCCTCGGTTTAGAGCACATCTGGCCGTTGATTTGTAACCCTGTGTGGTTGACAGTGCTAATTAACAACTGATTAACAGCCCCTGAAGTGACCAGCATTTGGTGTTTCTGAGTCCCAGTGCAAGCGAGACAAGCTGGGTTTCAGTGTGAGCGGATGGAGAGATGTGTCATTTCAAATCTCCTCCAGGAGATGTGTTCAACCTCTTTGCACATTTCTGCTGCACTCCCCATTCTCTGTATGGGTGTTCTTCTTCTGACAAAAGCTTTAGACTAAGGATAACTTTAAATACTTGTTAATTATTATTAATAAATGCACAAACATATTTGAATTCTGGGTCTGGATTGGTGATAGTTCAGAATAAAGATGTTTTGAAGTCTTAAATCCCTAAAGGAAGAGTGTTGTTGTCTCCTTGTGAATTCACCTAGTGCTCATCCCAGTGTCTTTGTCTGCATTGTGATAATTCCCACTCAGTAATAGTTAAAAGCTGCAGGAACAAAACTGTCTCAGCCTTTTTTAGACGAACTGTTCTCCTTATTGAGAGAGCAAAAGCTGCAATAAATTCAGTGCCAGTTTCTGTTGTGTGTTCCCAGTCAGATTATCCTCACTTTGGAATACACAAAAGCACAGAACTTCTCTGAATGGCTGTTGCCACCATGAGCCCAAGAGGCCACAGTTGTCATTTTTGGGGTATTTTTCCCGGGGAAATAAACCTTACACTGGGGGTTTGTGTATCATCCTTTCTCATAACTGCTCCCCTTGTTCTGGTCTTGTTTCATTTCTTTCAGTGCCTGAGTTTGCTGTGGCTGAGCCAGCTTGCCCTTGTAAAGAAGAACATTTTGGGCTGAGGCCCTGTCGGGTCCAGCATTGCTCCATCCAGGCCTGGGGGCAGCTCTATGCCTTTGAATTCCTAGAGGACCACGCCCTCCTTTCCTCCTCCTTTGTGAGCAGCCAGGCGGTGAATTCTTCCTTTATTTTACTGAAGAGATTCCCAGGGAGCTGCTTTTCAGGTGGAAAAGCCCTGCAGCCTCCTGGGGCCAGGAGCAGAGTCACTTTCTGTGAAGGGCAGCTGGTGAGTATGAGCAGGACCAGCCTCTGGGGTTGGCAGCTTTATGCACCAAACGTGTGTGAACCATCCACTGAATAAATCTTTGCCATCCCCATGGGTAGCAAATATCTTTGGAATAACTCAGAGGTGGAATTTTATCTGCTTCAGCAAGGAGTGGTCACCGTGGGTGAGGAGAAGGTTCACATCAGGCCAGTCAGGAGCAAAGATGTGGCTCTGCTGAAGGACCTCGGCTTCTCCAGCCCCCACATCCTCTTCAAAAGTGCTGCAAGAGAGGCAAAGCCAGCCAGAGGTAACAGCCATGGAGAGGGAGCCCTGCTGGAAAAGCTGTCTCCTGGAGCATTGCTTCCATGAGCTCAGAGGACAAATTTGTGTTTACAAAATCAGTAGACTTGAAAAGCTTTCTCACCTTGCTGAGGTGTGCCCAGTGTGTCTCATGTGGCTGGTTGTTATTTTGATAGCACAGGTGTATTGCTAAAGCTGCTGGCAGGTGAAAGACACCACCAGAAGTGGGAAAGCTGAGCAAGCCCCTGGAGAAGTGGACTTGCAGCTGAGTTATTGCAGCCTTTGGGGAGAGGGAGTGGATCTGCGGGACCTTTCATGGTGCATTTGAACCTCCTGTGCTGTCCAGCAGGGTGGGCTCCTCCTCGCCTGCACAAGAGGGCTGAGGCAGCTGTCAAACATCTGGAGCTGATGGTGGTGGCAGGGCCAGATGTTTACTTGTACCACAGAGAGGACACGGAGCGTTACATCCTGGCCAACCTGAACATTGTGAGTGCCTCTGTGCTTGGGATCCTGTCCCAGGCTGTGCCCCAGGCAGGACCTCAGGGTGGTTGGGGTCACCTGCCCCTGGTACAGAGCTCATGTGTAGGGCATCCCTCTGTGCTTCCCTGGGCATGAAATCCCCCAAATTCCCTTGTACAAGGAGTAAAAGAAGATCTTAGAGGATTTAAAACCCACAGAGAAAATGTAGCTCTTAATTTTATTACTAATATAGCAACTCAGGTAAAGAGTTTTCTCACCCTGTTGCTTTCAGTGGGATTGAGCTAAATCCACTGAATCCATCTTATATTTTACATTTCACTGTTTTATTTCTGTTGCAGAATTTTCATGTCTCTTTTTGCTATTATTAAGAATTTTTCTCTGTGTGTACTGCAGAAAAGTCTTTAGCATTCACTCTACCCTGTGAAACTTTTCATGCAGATTCTTCTCTCTGCTTCAGAGTATCTGACAAATCTAACCACTTCTCACCTCTTGACAGATTTTTTAACATTTGTAGTGCATATGTTAGTGTTGTAGTTACCTTTGTAATGAGTGCAGCCCATTTTTTGGGAGCAGGGAGTGGGAGTCCCCAAGGCCCCTTGTTTGTTGAATCCTTTCTGTCTCTTCTCAGGGAGCAGAGCTTCTCAGAGATGCCTCACTGGGGGCTCATTTCAGAGTTCACCTCATGCAAATGCTGGTTTTGAGAGAGCCAGAGGTAAGGGGAGGGCTGTGTTTGAGGCTTGCCCAAGCTCCAAGCTGTTTGGAATGTGCCAACGTGTGCCTTCCCTCCAGGCAGAGGTGAACATCACCACCAACATCACCTCCTCCCTCATCAGTGTCTGTGAGTGGAGCAAGAAGGTGAACCCCCAGAACGACTCTGACCCCCAGCATGCTGACATTGTCCTCTACATCACCAGGTGCTGAGCTCCCTGCCCTGGGAGGGACTGGGAAATAGGATTAGGTTGTTTTATTCAGTTCTCCTTGTCTGAGGACGTTTGGATTTTTTAATGTGGAATCATCATAAAATTGGAGCAGTGGGCACTCGTGTCAAAAGAAATGTTAGATAGCTGGCAAAGCTCAGATAAATTCAGCTGAATGTTTAGACCTGACTTTTTTAGGTGTGAGGGTTCTTTGCTCTTTCCTCTTTATGTCTCCCTTACTTTAGGTTTGACCTGGAGTTGCCTGATGGGAACAAGGAACTTCGTGGAGTGACTCAGTTAGGGGGAGTCTGCTCCTCCTTCTGGAGCTGTGTCATTACCCAGGACACTGGCTTTGACCTTGGAGTCACCATAGCCCATGAGATTGGGCACAGGTCAGTAGGAAACTGCCAGAGCAGCCCAGTAGGTTTTATTCAGGGGAAAACATCCTCCAGTTTAGGAAAGAAGCAAAAGGACCTCTTGACATAAAAGGGAATTCCCCATGGATTATTCTAACCCTTTTGGTCACCATCATGGATTATTTTGGAAAGAGTTCCTTGCATTTCTTGCCTTCCTGTATGTCCTGTGACAATTAGAAGCTGCAAAGAGGAGAGAAACCCTTCGTGACAACAGTAGAAGGAAGGGCTGCAGAGGGAGCTCAGTCCCTGCTTAGAGAAGGGGAGGCTCTGAGGGAATCCAGCCTCTGGGTTTCTTCTCCTCAGGGCTCTGTGCTGCTTCTGTTACAGCCTTGGCATTGCCCACGATGGAGAGGGGAATGTGTGCAGCAGCAGTGGTTACATCATGGGCTCAGCAGGAAACCACAACAGCATCGACCTCACCTGGTCTCCGTGCAGCCGAGAGCAGTTCCTGGCCCTTGTCAGGTAAGGGAATGGTGGAGTTCTTCAGTTCCCTATGCTGGGGGCTTAGGAGAGAAAAACTCAATGAAGAAAAAAGTTTATTGAAAGATGAGGAACAGTGAAAAGCTTGGGGTTTGTTTATTTCTTAGCACTTGTTGCTGAGGTTAAACCCAGTTTTTGCTTCACGTAGCTGGAAGTGGCTTTGGTTGGTGCCTGACATGCCTGGGCTGGGTTGGATTTCTCAGACACTGGCTCAGCCTGCACATTTTATTTACAACATCAGAGCATCCAGGCACTGCAGCCTGTGCTGGCTGGGTGCAGGACAGGAATGAGATAGAACTCTAGCAGCAGGGAACTGTGAGCATCTCCAGGCAGCTGCTGCAACTAAATCCATCCCAGCCCACAGTGAGCATGTGTTGTCTGGGAAAGCAGCAGCCAACTCCCAGAGTGAAACTCAGCACAAGTCTGCAAACATGTCCTTGTCCTCACTACGCACAGCTGGGAAAGTTATTCCTCATGTTTCTATCAGTACAGGCCAAACAAGCTGCCTGAATGACCTGCCGGACATGGACGGCAGCATCCCGGGGTGGAAGCCTGGCTTGTACTATGGAGCAGATGAGCAGTGTAAAATTGCCTTTGGGAGTGTGGCCACAGCTTGCACCTTTGCTGACACCAATGTTGTAGGTAGAAAGTTTGTCTGTCTTGCTAAGGGTAGCGGGGAAATGCTCAGGAGCCAAAATTCAGGAGAAATGGCTGGCAGCATTTTTATTCTGAAGGGATTGAAGGTGCTTTTCTTGGCAAAGCTTTCAAAATGTTTCCCTTCTCTTCATCACCTCCTTCCTCCACATAAATCTCCTGTAAGGTTTGCACAGGTGGGTGCTGTTGTGCACAGCTGGCAGTGCTGGGTGCACTCACTCAGGGTCCTGCCTTGGGGAATTCTTGTTCACTGGATTCCTCCAGCTTCCCTGCCATGGCTGAAATCCCTTTGTCTGGGAAGCACAGCGTGTTTAATAGCTGCCATCTGGACATGTTTTGTTAATGAGGAAACACTAAGGTGGGTGAAACTTTAATTGCTTCAGTTGATCATCTTCCAGCATTACAGTTGGTGATTACTACAGTGATGATCTTTTGACTTGCTCACAGCTTTTGCCCAATAGCAGGAAAAGTGAAGGAACTTGCATTGTTGGGTGTCTGGGAGAAAACCTGGGACATGCCCTGTTTAGACTTTTGGGACTGTGTTGTTGAGCCTGACTCCCTGAACTCCCTGATTTTTTTGTCACACCAGGACATCTGTAAAGTTCTCTCATGCCATGTACAGCCAGCAGACAAATCCAGCTGTACTCGGCTTCTGGTTCCCCTCCTGGATGGAACTGAGTGTGGGATCAACAAGGTAAGGAGGCTCCCACCAGGAGTGGGAGTGGGGGCTGTGGGTCTCAGACAGCAAAGCTCTGTCAGTGTCTGGAAGGTACCTGGCACTCACTGCCCCTGGGCCAGGAAGCTAAAACCAGTCCTAAACCGGTACCATTATGTCCTGATCTTGGTCTTTCCACCTTGTCTTTTATCTCTGGAGTTGCTTTGCAGTTCTATAGCCTGATATCTGAGCTCTCCGACTGGAAATGACCTGCCTGCTCTTTGCTTTGACCCCAGCCTCATGTTGACCCTAATTAGGAAGGGGACTCTTCAGCCTCTTGTCAGAAGGTGCCTCATTCACCTTGCCACTCTCTGTTACTGGCCTGCCAAAGATGGGGACTTGTGCCAGCCTTTTAAATCCCAGCCCTGCTGTGTTCACTGCTGCCAGTTCTGTGTGTTCTTGGTCCTAGTGGTGCTCCAAGGGTCAGTGCAGCTCTCTGGAGGAACTGAACCCCATGGCTGTGGTCCATGGGCACTGGTCTGCCTGGAGCCCCCTCTCCCCCTGCTCCCGCAGCTGCGGCGGTGGGGTGGTGCTGAGGCAGCGCTTCTGTAACAACCCCAGGTGAGACATGGGGACCTGCCTGTGCTCAGGGCCTCAGGGCTGAGTCTTCCTCTTTGCCTGGTACAAACCTGCCTCTGTTGAGGAATTCTGTCATTTCCAGGCCTGCTTTTGGGGGGCAGGAGTGCCACGGTGCCAGCATGCAAGCAGAGATGTGCAATACACAGGTAATGGAGCTCAGCAGCATCTGAACTTCTGTCTCACTGTTGAGCCCTTTGAGGGCTGGGTGTTTTGTGACTGTCCTTCCCACAGCTGACTGCTCTGGTAAAAGATCTGGTATGCAGGCTCCATCTGTCTGACAGCAGGAGAGGTATTTGTGCCATGGAAGGCAGCAGGATTATTTAATAGCCTTGTTCACATGTAATGAAGCATTTTCTCTATGCCCCATAGCAGGACAGATGCTGAGAAAATAGTGACTCACAATGATGGTTTTCTTCAGATGGGCTTTCTTGTATGGTTCCTGTTTTCCTTATCTATTTATTTTGTATAAATAGCAAAAATATCAGCTTCCAAGCACAATTCTCTGTATATCCTGCAGCCTTCCTTTAAAGTGGTTTTCTTTCTTTGCAGTTGTTTGGGTGTTTTAATCACCAGCCATTGCATTTTGCCTTTAGCTAGAGGTTTGAATGTCAGTGCTCAGTCACTTCCTTTCCTTACACAATTATCTCTCTGGGATCCAGGCCTGTCTGATGACCCAGCAGGACTTCATGGCTGAACAATGTGCAGCAACAAATTTAAAGCCACTGTACCTTGATGTAGAAACACCATCCTTTTATACCTGGACCTCTGCTGTTGGTTTTGCCAAAGGTAAGGAATGTCTGGAACCTCAGTTTTTGCTCATGGGCCTCTGTACTTTGGAATGAAAAGGCTGTTTCACTGAGTGCTTTAGTTTTCACATGAAACCTGGGTGCTTTCTGAGAGATCATAGAATCCCAGAATGGTATGGGTTGGAAGGGACCTTAAAACTCATCCTACCATGGCAGGGACATCTTCCAGTATCCCAGGTTGCTCCAAGCCCCATCTAACCTGGTCTTGGACACTTCCAGGGATGGGAGCCCACAACCTTTCTGGGTTTTTTCCCATTGCTTGATAAGCAGCCACGTGCCTTCCTGAAAGAGTAACTCCTTCCTTGTGCCTGCCTGCTCCAGGGGACCTGCTCTGCAAGCACATGTGCAGGGCTGTGGGCAAGGAGTTCATGGTGAGCCGTGGGGACAATTTCCTGGATGGAACCAGGTGTGAGCAGGATGACACGGAGCGCCACGGGGATCACCATCTATGTGTCATGGGGAGATGCAGAGTAAGTGACTCGTACTAGGAAAAGACAGTGTCCCAAACAACAGAGTGAGCTCTTCTCAGAAGAGAGTTTTGTTCTTGGTGTGTTGGATGGACTCCAAAAATCTACTGTTCTGTCTTTGCATCCAATGCCCTCTAGATAAGACATTCTGCTAATTATGCAGTAAACACACAAGGCTATTCGTCCCTAAACCAAGAAGCAATTGGTTTATGTGTTGGTGGAAGAAACATCATTAGCTGCTCAGCTTGCCTGCTGTAATTAGCCCCATAAAATGCTGTCTTGGAGGGAAGTTCCATGATTTGAATCACTGAGTCAGTGGCAAGATAAGTAGCAAAACCTGGGCATCACAAGTTGACAGATTGATTTTTGGAGTATTGCTGATCAAAACTGAAGTCTAACTTGTGGAGTTTTTTCCTGGATTGGACCTGAGGAAGGCATTCTTTCCTGATGACCTTGGATACAACTCCCCCGCGCTGTCTGCATTTTAGGAACTGCTCCGTGCTGACCCGGCTGAATGTTTTCTGTTGTTTCTTTACATTCCCAGAATACTTTTTGTAAATTTTATGTTTTTCTCATTATCCTCGTTCTCACCATGTTTTGTGAAGTGTTTCTGTTTCCCCCCATGAACAGCAGAGGGTGTAGGCACAACCTGTTCTGATTTTGGCTCTTTTATTGGCAGCAGTGATAAATATGCATGTTATGGCAGCTTCCAAAGCCTGGGATCAGTGGCTGCAGCATAAATTCAGCAGTTGCACATGTTTTGCTGTTAAGCCTGCTGAGATCCTCCTGTAGCTTTGTGTAAATTAGTCTTGTTCGTGGGAATGGGGGTAGAATCTCTCTTTTGAGTTCCATGGGACTGAACCGATGTGAGCTAGGTTTGGCTTTGGAGTCTGGGGAGCTAAAGATTCCTTTAGAACCTGCCATTCATGTTTAGTGTTCTCCTGGGCTTTTGTTTTTTCCTCCCTTCCTCCCTCCCTCCAGAAAGAGTTCATAGAAGAGAGCACAGAGCTTTGGGTTTAGGTCACAGGAGAGATTTTTTGGGCTGCTTCTTATGGGAAAGAAAATGTCACAGTTACTGAGAGTTGTGCTCTCAGCTAAAACATCCCAGTCCCTGGCTTTGCACACTGCTGTCCAGTGGCAGCTCTAGGTACAAACACATCTTTTCCTTTGTTGTCCTCCTAAATCCAGATTCCACATGGAAAGGGCAGTTTCAGGAGCTCAGGAATGTTGCTTTTAGTCACTTGTTTTCTCAGAGCAGGCCAGGCTGACAGACTCTCCCCTCTGCTCAGGCATTTGGGTGTGATGGCCAGATGGGCTCCAGGAAGGCCATGGATCCCTGCAAGGTCTGTGGAGGTGACAACTCCACCTGCACCGAAGTGCATGGATCCTACACGGAAGGGAAAGCTAAAGGTGTGTAGTCTTCCCCCTCAGGCTCTGTTTGTGTGCAGTCAGTGTTCCAAATCTTCTCTATATGACTTCTCCCCTCTGCTTCTGCTTGGTTTTATTTTATGGAGGGTATGGAGATGGGTTTTGGGTGCTGCAGGAGGTAGGCAGAATGCCTTTTTTTTGTCATAATTCTCTGGATGTGGGTCAGAAATGTAACTGTTTGGGAAGTCCCATAAATTGTTGGGTGATACCAGTTCACAGAATCATAAATATCCCAAGGGATCCACAAGGATCATTGGCTCCAGCTCCTGGCCCTGCACAGGACAGCCCACCAATCCCACCATGTACTTGAGAGTGTTGTCCATGCTTCCTGATTTGTTAAATTTGGGAACTGGTCTGGCTCTTGCAGTCTCATGTAGAGATATTAGCAGAGAACCTAAAAAAAACCAAAGAAATGTGAGAACAGGACACAGAATGCAGCTCAGTTGTGTTTGCTGTGTCACCATCACTGTGTTCAAGGCAAGGAGCAGGGTCAGGGTGAATTTAGGAGTTGAGCTGCAATCCCCATCTTTTCCCACAGAGTTTCAGTGATGGAAGGTGACCACATCTTTCTCCTTTCCACCCTTCCAGAGTATGTGACATTTCTGTCCCTGCCCTACAACACCACCTCAGTCCATGTCATCAACAGGAGGCCTCTCTTCACACACCTGGGTGAGTGGAATGAAAAGGAGAAGAGGGGATACAGGCAGGGCTGAAAGGAGTCTGTGTAAACAAAGAAATGGAATTTTTGGTGCTGCATTTTGGTTGTGGGAGGCTCTCCAGTGGGAAGCTGTAGTAGCCACGCTCCATGGGATGCCAAACTTGGATCAAACTGGTTCCTACCAAGTGGGCAGCCAGCAGCTGCCAGCACCAGGGGATCCTGGTGACCATATCATGTCTCTTAACCTCACTGCTCCTCTGGCTTCTCCAGCTGTGAAGGTTAAAGGAGAGTACGTGGTGGCTGGAAAAGGAAAAATCTCACTGAATGTCACCTA
This sequence comes from Anomalospiza imberbis, assembly GCF_031753505.1. NCBI lineage: Eukaryota > Metazoa > Chordata > Aves > Passeriformes > Viduidae > Anomalospiza > Anomalospiza imberbis. Next base: position 3,806,080 of record NC_089701.1, on the reverse strand, counting down.
CCCATCAGTTCTGGAGGACAACCAGATCAAATACCAAGTGTTTCTCACCCAGGACAACCTGCCAAGCCTGGAGGAAATCCATGTGGATGGGCCAACACAGGAAGAAATTGAAATACAGGTGAATTAAAGCAGCAGAGTTGGAAGGGGGCCAGTCAGAAGCGGCCTGGTTTGGGTGGCTTTGCTGCAGAATCCAGGTGTGGTAGATTCAGGTAACTTTGTGTCCAAGGCTGGGGGAGATGGTGTTCACTGAAGAGTGATGCTATTCCTTTTCTTGGGAATGGCTGGGGGTTGGCTGCCCACAGGTAGGACTGGGAGTGATTGTGTGGACAAAACCACACTGAGTTAAACTTCTGCTTGGCTTAGTCACTTTCAGTGCCCAGAATTCACAGGGTGGATGCTCTGACGGCATCCAGCTGGGACTGAGGCATTGCAGTGAGGCTCAGGATTGGATGGAAAGAAGGCAGACTGGCTTCTCCTTCCTCCATCCTAAGAAATAAATCCATGTTTTCTTCTGCACTGACCACAGTTTTTCCTTCCCCAGGTCTACAGGAGGTACACAAAAGAATATGGCAATGCCACCAACCCAGACATCACCTTCAGCTACTTTGTCCCCAGGGAGAGCCTGACCTATCTGTGGATTCCTCAGCAGGGCCCGTGTTCAGTGACCTGTGGGGAAGGTGAGGCAGCAGGACTGAGTCTTTACTTTTTATGGAGACTTCTCCTTTGGTCTGAACTGAATTTCAAAGCAGATTGCTGGAAATGATTGCTCGTGTTCAACTAAACCAAAGGAAAAAGTGATGGAGCTTTTGAATTAAATTAACTAATCAGCAAATGAGCTCAATCATCAAAATGATACTGAAAATGTTTGATCACGGAGAGGATTTTAAAATAGGTTTTAACTGAATTCTTGGTTTTAAGACTAAATAATTTTCTCAGATTTTTCAAAGTTACTGAAGACTGTAATTTGAAGTTGGCTAAACATCAGAAGTCTGAGACCAAAGGGGTATCTGGTGTCTAACTAAAGCCTCAGAGCTAATTATGAAACTTCCTTCTTTGAATTCTGTTCCTGTGCCATGGCTAATCCTTTCTGTCTCTCTAAAGGAATCATAATGCAGATTGTAACAGCTCACTCTGATAGATGGCCTGACATCTTGTTTGCCAGATAATTCAGATGACACTGTCAGGCCTCTCAAGACTTCTGTGACAAGGATTTAGAAAATGCATTAATGAATATTTATGTAAGTCAATCTACACAACTAGTTATGCCTGGAGAGCTTTTCTCCAGCAAATCCCCCAGGTGAACTGATTGCTGAATCAGTTCAGCCTGAAGTAAAAAGCTCAAAATGCTCCAGAGCCTCCAGCTAATGCAGCCACAAACAGAAAAAAAGAATGAGAAACCCGGGACTTAAAATAACAGAAAGTTGGGAATCTGGGCTGAAATTGCACCTTGAGAGCTGAAAGTGATGCACAGGCCCTCCTTAGCAATAGTCATTATTTGAAAACAAGGAGGGTAGAGCAAAGATAAGGCTGCTGATGGATTCTGGACATTTGGTGCTCAGGGTCATGCTGCTTGAGATTCAGGAATGCCTGGCTCTCACTGTAGCCCATTCACTGAAAGGAGACCCATTTTAGCTTTGCTTGTAATTTCTTTGAGTTTGACTTTTCATCTGCTTTGCTTTTTATGTTCATTATTGTTAAAAATCTTCTTTATAGCTGTAGCTTATGAATATTTCATTCCTTGCCTGCTGCAGGCACTGGAAGTCTCCAGTTTCTCTCCCACTACCTCTGGTTTTGGCTGTTGATGATGCCTTTGAGGAGGTTGGTGCTGTTTGAGCACGAGGGCTGTGTGATGCTTTTACCTGGTCACTTCTACACAATGGCATTTAAAACCAGCTCCCTCCTAGAGCTTATTTTGCTGTCCCTCATCAGTCAGATCATTAGAAGCAATTTGTTCCAAATTATGATTGATATCTTTTGTTATTTCATACAGCCAGTTTAGAGCAACCTTTCCATTTTGGCAGTGGGTTATCAATCAAATGTCTCTGCTAGGGTGCTCACCTTGGAAAATCACTTTAAAACTCTTGAGGGAGGTTACAGCACAAAGAAGGTGTTTGTGTGTTTACAGGAATCTGAATTCCCACACAGCTCATTTTCTTACTCAGGTGATTAACTAAAGTAAAATCACTGCATCTTCCTTCCATAACAGAGGGGAGCTGTTCACTTTGGGTTATAACTCCAATTCCTTTTCCTTTTGTGTCCCAGGGGTGCAGCCAGTGGCTCACGTGTGCTTTGATCAGACCAAGAATGAAGTAACAGAGGATCAGTGGTGTCTGGAGCTGCCACAGCCCCTCCCAGAGCACAAGCCCTGTGCCATGGAGCCGTGCCTCTACAGGTTGGTGCTCCTGGGAGCTCAGCTCAATTCCTGCTTTGCTCTGCCACTTAACCAGGCTCTGTATTTGTGTTGTGCAAGGTCAAAAAAAAAAAAAAAAGATAAGTAGGAAGTAGTTTCCTCTTAATTATAATGGATCCCAAACTGTGTTCTGTCTTTCCTGGTCCTGTGAGATAATTGAGATGTCAGCTGAAGGAATGGGAAATAGTCCTTCAATGTTTTACAGCAGTCTGCTAAATGAATATATTTAAGGGTATATCCAGAAGAAGATGCCTCTCACATTCTTTCCGAGATGGTGCCAACAAAGAGGGTTGATCCTTGTGTTGATTATTTGGGAAGAGGACCAAGGGCCAAGCCTGTCCAGACATTGCCCTCAGAGACCTTTTAGTCTTCAATAAAAAGTGATTGCACTGTGAACTATAGCCCCTTAGCTTAGGTGCTTTAAGTTCTTGAAAGCTGTCAGTGAAAGGATTTAAATTGTCCTCTCAGTCACATCCAGACAAGGCTTTTGAAGCAGAGGAGCTGAATACTCTGCATGACCCATTTCTGTAACCAGTGACCCCAGTTAATAACCTCCCTGATCCAGATGGGAGATGGGGTGATGCAGTTGCCTCCCATTTAGGTGGAAGATGTCTCAGAGAGATGAATGCTCTGCTGTCTGTGGGACTGGAGTTGCCCAGCAGAACCTGACCTGTGTGCAGTTCCAAGATGGCCTGGAGACTGTGGTGGATGACAGCCTGTGCCCAGCAGAAGAAAAACCCCTCTCCCTTGTGCCGTGTGTGGTCAATGTCTGCCCTTTGGGCTGGGACAAAGTGAGTTTGCTGGCTTGGCTTTTCAGGAACCTCACTGGGAGCTTTGCACTTTTATCCACCAGTTAAGAACCACCAGCTCACCCCTGCAGCTTGGAGGGTGGTTTACACCACTGCTCTGCCCAGTTAAAAGTTCATCCTGTCACTTTAGACAGCTCCATCCCTCTTTAATTATGCTGCTGGATTCCTCAGTTCATCGTGGTGGTTTGTTCAGGGCAGTTGTTTTTTGCTCTGTTCTGAGGAGGAAGATGCACACTTACTTCAGCCTCTGGAGTCACTTGGGCATGTCCAGCTGGAAAATCAGACTGTGTATGTCTGGAGCCCTATAGCTGGGGAGTGTTCTGTCTCCTGTGGTAGAGGTGAGGCCTTTCTGTGCTGCAGGGAAATGTTGCTTGGCTGTGGGTGTGAGTTCAGTGCCTGGGAACCTCGGGGTCCAGCTGGTCTTTCCTCCTCTACAGTTCTAAGAGTAGCTGTAATCACAGTTTCTTTGGAACAGAATAATTTAGAGGGTGGTCTGGCTGTGATTCAGAGCTGGGGGGATGAGTGCAGTAAGAGTGCCATGGCTTGGGCAGAGCTTGCTTGTTTTGTACACACAGATGTGACATTTCTGACCTATTTTCAATCCTTGCATCCAAACCACACAGTCAGATTGCTTCCCTTCCTAGGTAAGACTCAGCTGCACTATGTTTGTATGGCTTTTGACACCAAAGAAGAAACCCAGGAGGAAAACTGTCAGCCAGTGCCAAAGCCGGAGAGCAGGGTGGAAGTCTGTGATCTCAACCCCTGCCCACCAAGGTAAAGCAGTTGTCAGGAGACAATGAGACAGTGAGGGGCCTTTTCTTTCTCTCTCTGTCTGCAGGGACAGGTAAAGGAAGGGTCAGGCTACTCTTCTCTTCTTTGGAAGCACAGCCAGTTGCAAAAACTGCTCCACACTCAGCAAACTCAGAGTCTTTCCTGGGCTGGTAGATCTTAGACAGAAATAAGGGTAGTCCTCAGAGTCTGAGTCCAGAGAAACTGAAGACCTCTGGATCCCTTGTTACTCTGGGGAAACAGGAACAAATCTATAGCTGCAAAAGGTGGTGACACATTTGCCAGCTGTACAGTTTCCACAGAGCATCAAGGAAAGTAGCAAGAATTAATACTCTCAGAATCCGGAGCAGCTGCTCTGAAAATGAAGGAAATGCATTGCACTTTCCTTAGGATTTGGGGTGAGCTCGCCCTGCCCTATTTGCTGTGGGACTGGAAAGCTACTGCAACTGTTCTTACAGGATGCCACTCCCAGGGGTCTGGTCCTGATCTGAGAGTTTAGTGGTGTGTGTGTTTTGGAGGGAGATAAGATTGTTTCTGCAGTTAAGCCTGTGTGTGTCACTCTGGGGAGGGCAGAGTAAGATTCAGTGTGGATTTGAAATCTGTGGGCTCCTGGCAAAATGGGAATGCCCTCTGTATCCAACTCCAAAGCTGCTCCAGCCTGCATTCCAAGTACCATAGACCATGTGAGGCAGAGGATGAAGAAGGAGGAAGGGTGAGGGAACTGCAGTGCCTTTTCTGCAGTGAGAGACACGGTGGGGATTCATCACTAACTCACATTTGTCCTCCGTGCCCTGTCAGGTGGAAGGTAACCCCAGCTGGGCCCTGCTCCTCCAGCTGTGGGCTGGGCTTAGCAGTGCAGCTGGTCACCTGTGTGCAGACCCTCCATGGCCAGGAGGTCTTGCAGGAGGAACATTTGTGCCCTGTGGCAGAGAAGCCCCTCACCAGTGTCCCCTGTGTCATCCGCACGTGCTCTTACGAGTGGAGCTTCAGCGAGTGGTCAGAGGTACCTGCTCCCCCTCAGATGCAGAAGTTTTTCCACCTCTTCCCTTCTCTGGAGGTTGCAGGGGAGAAATGACAACTTCTGCCTTATCTGTTGGCTTCCCACAGAAATGCTAAACTGTTTCCAGGAGTGTTTTCCATCTTTTCCCTTGCCCTGTGTTTAGCAGCCGTAGGTTTGCTTCCCACCTTCCTCAGCTCAAGTTTTGGCTGTAGCTTAGAAATGGTTTTGGCATGTTTTCTCCTGGAATGCAGATATTTTGGGATTTTTTTAGGAAGTGGTTCTGCAATTTAAATATATAGTTTGGAAGGTCCCCTGGAAGGTGGGGCATCTTATCGCTGATGGAACAAGAGCACTGACAGGGCAAATGGTAGAAGAGCATCAGTGAACACCCCCCAGATCATGCATGAGCTTATCAACTCATTTATTTCCAAATACCACCTGGAATGTAGGAATAAAATCCTCTGGGTTTGTTATTCTGCAGTGTTCAACATCCTGTGGGAATGGCATTCAGACCAGGCAGGATTTCTGCCTCAGCTCTCTGACCCACAAGCCCGTGAACCCCCTTTTCTGCCGGCGCTTCCCCAAGGCCATCGTGGTGCGTGGCTGCTCCGCAGGGCCCTGTCCTGAGCAGGAGGGGACCCAGTCTCCTGGGGCAGAGCTGCAGCCAGTGACACCCACCACACACCTGCCAACAGCTGCAGCTGCCCCAGAGCATGGACACAAGGACCTGGATGTCCCTCTGTCTGCTGGGCCCTGGGAGCAGACAAAGCCCAGCGGAGGTGAGGAGGACACAGCCAAAAGGAGCTTCTTGTGTGCAGCTGGGCTGTGGGGATCCTGCTGCTAGACAGGGACAGGAGCATGGGAGGGAATACATCTGCCTGGGAGGGAAAACTTGCTGTTCCAGCACGTCCATGTTACCTGAGCTAGGAAAAAGACTCGCTTCCCCGTGCTTCCCAAAGCTCTTCTGACTTGGAAGTCTGTGGGACAGCAGCTCAAGGCTTCAGGGGGTGTTTAGACAACACTGTCAGGCACATGGTGTGATTGCTGGGGTAGTCCTGTGCATGGCCAGGAGCTGGACTCCATGACTCTTGTGGGTCCCTTCCAACTCAGGATGTTCTGGGATTCTATGACTTCCTGTGCTTTACCCAGAATATGTGACCTTATCTGTTCATTGTGCCGCAAAGGGAGCTGTTTTCCTATAGTTCCTTCTGGGTGTGTTTCTCACCTGTCTCTGCTGTCCAGGTGTCTGTGGAAACCTGTTTCTCAATGCCACTGGCATCATCAACATGACAGGCATGGAGAGCCAGGACTGCACAGTGGCCATCGGGCGTCCCCTGAGGGAGGAGATCTCGGTGACCATCCTGGAGAGCTCCCTCAACTGCAGTGCAGGTACTGCCTGGAGCTCGGGGGTCCAGCCTGGCCCTTTGGCAAAGCTGCATCTCAAGCTGCACCTTTTCTGGTGCCTTGAGAAGCTCTGGCTGCCTCAGAGCCTCTGTGATCTCTGAAACCATTTTACTGAGTTTTTCTGTTCCACCAAGTTGTTGCCAGATGGACAAAATGAAGATGCTGCTTGTCCTCCCATCACACAGTGGTTTCCTACCTGTTTTGTTGGTAGATATGAGATGAAAGGAGCTTATGGGGTTAAAGAAGCTGCTTGTTTTGGCCTGTTATAAAACTAACTTACCCTCTAGCTGGAATCAGCAGTTAGATTAGTTAACTGGCCTGTTCTCATGACAGATTTTGATAAGATAGAAACAAGATGCAGAAATTACTTGATTCCAGACCTAAGAGAGGCTTTTACTTTAAATAAAAGTGTTTCTAGGCCCTGTGCTCATCCGTTCCAGGTGAGGTCCTGCTGTTTTCTGGGCGAATGATGTGGCGGACAGGCTGCAGGAAGCTCCCTCTGTCACTGATAAATTCCAGAACTAACACACTGATTGTGAAACAGCGTGTTGTGCTGCCAGGAAACGGGGTCATTCTGCAGTACAACAGCAGAACTGCAACCAAAAAATATTACCAAGGTACTGGACGGAAAGCTTTGCTCTTGCTTTAGATTAAGGCTCACAGAGTTACATGAATGGTGGTTGCCTATGGAAATCTATGGAAAGCTTGCTTCATTTTTAGCAACTAACAATGTCCTTCTTGAGGAGTGTTGGAATCAGTATTAATTGTGGACTCCCCCTTTGTTTTAAAGCAAACCCCTACAGGTGTTTGCTGATGCTTGAAGGTCCCCAGCTGAAAATCCCTAAAGAAACTGTTCTGCCTGTGTTTAATTTAAATGATCTCTTTCTTGGAGGTGCTGGATACTTCTCTAAACCATTTTCTCTTCTCCCTTTGCCCTGTCAGACTGTGACCAGCAGCTGTTTGGCCCCCAGGGTGAAATAGTGAATCCTGTGCAGCTGCCTGCTGAGAGGCAGGAGGTGGTGTGCCGGACTTTCATCACGGTGGCTCCGCGGCAGCGCATCTCCATCCGTGCCCTCAACACTGACCTGGGCCCTGAGGGCAACCAGACTCACTTCAACTACATCCTGGTGAGGAAGCAGGAACCCCAGTGGGATGATTTGGATGGGAACAAACCCATCTCCATTAGAGATTTCCACCCATAGTTCAGTCACAAATCAGGGCCTTGGATCTCTGTTGTGTTCCCATCTCTGATGGGAATGAGAATTTCTGATAGCTACTGTATTTCTTCTAACCTTTGGAGCACAGCTTTTCCCTGAGTGACCAATCTGCAAGTCTCCAGTATTTTTTAGGCACTTATTTCATGTCTAGCCTGCTGAGATAAAATGGTTTGGTTTTTCTTCCTGCAGGTCCGAGATGTCAGCACCATGAAGACAGTGGTGTTCCGTGGGAAGCAGCAATTCCTGTGGCAGTCAACAGGAAGCCAAGCTGAAATTGAATTCCATGAAAATGTTAAGGATCACAGAACCCATTTCTGGGCTGAATATCATGCTGTTGAGCCCAAATAAAAGCACTGCCCTGAGAAAGGCCCAGTTGTTCACTGCTGCCTGCTCACAGCACACATTTAATCTTCTTGCAACTGCTTCTTCATCTGCTGAGTAAGAACAATGTCTGCTGACTCCTTTGGGATCTCAGTCTTGATAAAGATCATACAAAAGACATGTAACCCCCGAATATTTATCAAATCTTCCTTTCTGTCTGATTTGGTTGGCACTAATGCACTTTACATGTCTGCAGGAGGTGACTTGGGCACTGGAGTGTGTCAGGGTCCTGCCTCTGTAATGTGGTGGGACCTTTTAGGAGAATCATTTGATTTCTTGGTGTTCCAGCATAAACCTTTGTACACCACAATTAATGTTTTAGCCATTAAATTCACTCCCTTGCCCCTCAAAACTGAGGCCCAGTGGAGTTCTGGAATGGAATAAAGAAGGCAGAGATGTGTATGAGGATAAACTGCCAGCACAAGGAGATGTGTGGGGTGGGCACATTAGTGCCACGCTAGGACAGGTCACTCAAAGCCTGAATGTTTTCAGAAGTTGGCTGAACTGAGGCACTGCTGGGCAAGCCTTGGTGACAGCTGGCTTTATGTGGGGGGACTAAATGACATCCTGAGGTCCCTCCCCAGCCACCTTTTCCGTGGTTCTACTGTTGGATATCTGACAGTGATACCACCACTTCCTTTCTGTGAGAAAATGAAAGAATTAAAGCCAGGTTTGATGCCAGATCTGACTTACTCAGATAAGAACAGCAGCTGTGCTATCAATCTGTATCTTCATTTGACAAGAACTATGGTTGAGGCTGCATGGACAAGCTGTGGCAGGAAGAGGGATTTTAGAGCAGTGGCAGATATTCACACAAGCTTCATTTAAATGTATTTTTTAGGTTATTTCTTTTTTTTAGTATCTTGAACATTGGGCTGTGCTTTGGTCCAAATCTGTCATCCTCCTCAAAATCACAATATACTGCTTAAAGGGTTTTTTCTGCACCTGGAGCCTGGCTGGACACATCTGCACTTGCTCTTCATGCTGGATGCAATAAATGGTTCTGCCTGGGCAGCTTTAACCCTGCTCCTGCTTTCTCTCAGTTGGATTCTCTGACATCATTCTACAACCACAAATACTCTTCTTAATTAATAGCTGGTTTTTTTTTGCTGGTTAAACCTGGAGTTTTTTGCTTGCCAGCCTCCAGATTTACGTTCCATTCCTGGAGGAGCCAGAAAATAGATTCCTGAAGTGAGATCCTCAAGGAGCTGGATACATCAGCTATCCCTCTGCAGTGCGTGGGTGATGCAGGCCCTGGGCCTTCATTTCCTGTCTGACAGGAGATGGTAATGAAAAGACATCCTTTCCTTAATCCCTTTTTTGTAACCTTTTAGCAGATGGGATCTGTCTTCCCACTCTGCTCTGGATCCCAAGTCTCACTGCTATTTATTGGTCCAGATCGACTGTGCAGAGCTGGGCTCTGCTTGTGTTCCACGTTCATCTGCACAAAATGCAGCTGTTGCCTTCATCATTTAGGAGAGTTCAGGATGTTCCCCTGTCCCATTTGGACACCACCAGGTTGCCAGCTGGGGCATCTACTTGCAAAGTGCTACTTCTGCTCCCATTTCTAGGGAGAAAACCTGATTCCAGTCAGATAAGGGGAGTGCAACCCTCTTATCTGGAGAGCAGAATTTTGCAACAGCGTTCAGTTCCCATCAGTGTGAGGATTCCTGTTTCCCTTTCTGGAAAAGCAAACATTGGCTTGCCTGGATAAGAACACCCAGTTGTTCCTGGGGGCATCCGGAGCTGGTGTGAGGTGCGTGGCTGTGCCTGTGCTGATGAATATGAGCAGCAGAGCTCTGCCCACAGCCTTTTAATGCGAGTGACATCAAAGCCAAAGCCCTGCCTGCTGCCGGGGGGGACCCACAATGCAGCTCGAGGCAGCCGTGGAGCGGCTCCAGGCCCGCTGGCATCACCGCTCTGCAGCCAGACACCCTCCATTGTCAGCCCTGGGGGGCCAGGCCCTGCATGGGGACACGGGGACGGGGCCAGGCCTGGCTTTAGGGGCTGTCCCCTGGGCTGGCTGGAGGAGGGGGTGACACCTGGGGGCTCAGGTGGGCAGCAGGGCGCTGAGCCCCCGGCAGCCGGGGGAGATGAGCTCGCAGGATGAGCAATTCCCAGCAGCAGCAGCAGCCCCCGAGCCAGCGGCCGCCGATGAGGGCATGACCTGGTGGTACAGGTGGCTCTGCAGGATTGCCGGGGTCATCGGGGGCATGTGTGAGTATCCCCTCCCCTCTGCGTGCCCCCTCCTGCATGACAGAGCTCCTGTCGGGGTCCTGCCACCTTTGTGGGGGTCACGTTGGCGCAGGGGGGCTGTGCCATGAAGGGTTTTTGGGGTGATGGGTTGGTGCCAGCTCTGGGTGCTGGTTTGCTGTGTTTGGGGCAGAAGGGAGAGCGGTGGCTGTGCCCGGAGCAGGGTGGGTTCAGCTGCCCACAAGGGATGTGCTCTGTGCTCACCGAGCCTGCTGAACTTTGGCACCCGGCAGCGGGGACGTCACGGGGCAATCTGCAAGTCCCCGAGGTTCTTCTTGGGTATGGCACTCCCTGGCACTGATGGGAGCAGCAGCTGAGCCCTGGTGCCTGGCAGGCAAATTAGATGGTTTCACTATGAGCACCAGGCTCACAGGGGTCAGGTCAGGGCTGGAAGAGTGGCCACAGGGTTTGGTTTATCCTATTTGACTTTTAAGTGTTTATATGTTCCTACAACTTGGTTTTTTCCCCTCCATCTTGACTGTCAGAGCATGTTTTCCATTGCTCCTGTTGCTGATTGCAGAAGGCCTGCCCGTGGGTTTTACTGAAGGTGAAGAATGGTTTTGGTTTGTGCTGTGTGCTTTTAAGGGGTTTGGTAGGACACAGAGAACGGAGCTGCAGACGCAGAGTGAGTTGGCTGAGCTCAGAATTACCTGCTGCTGAAAAAAATTTTCCCAGGGAAAGAGTCTCAGCAACTTTGCCAGAAATCAGCCTGTCCTGGAGTGCTGTTTTGCTACATTCTGTGGAGAGATTAATAGCTCTTAAAAGCAGGAGGGACTGTTATGACCGCTTAGTCTGATCTCCTGCAGAGCACAGGATGGAGAATTTCTTCTGCTTCAGGTCCACGACTTCATGTTAAACAAGAAGGTTTCTCAGCCAGTGCAATCAGCCCTGATTTATTCCATCAGCTGGAGCTTTGTGTCTGATCACCCTCTCCCCCTGCCTGCCCCTTCCCATGCCTGCCTTTTGCCTTGGGGCTGGGCTGCACCACCCCACGATGTTTTTTGAGCTGACATTTGCACCCTGTGGTATCAATGGGCAGGCTCCTGAAAGCCCTTTTTGGCCGGGCTGGTAAAACATGTGCTGCTCTCACCGTTGCATGTGCTAGGTGCTGAAATTCTGGAGGTGTGACAGGACTTGGTGGGACTGCTCTGAACACCCCGGCCTCACCGTGCCCTGCCGGAGGCCCCCGCGCTCCTGGCCCGGCCAGCAGCCAGCAGAACCAGCTGGGAAGTGTCTGTGGAGCAGGTCCCAGGTGGGGGTTCAGAGGAGCAGCTTCTTTCCCACGGGCTGTGGCTGTAGCAGGAGCCTCAGCACTTTTCCTGCAGTTTTATCCCGTGCAGAGCTCGGGGTGATGTGGATGGAGGGTGAAGAGCTGGTGGGTCCTGCTGGTGGCACTGCCAGCCTCGTGCTACAGCAGCCCCTGAGTGGTTTGAAAGTGCAAATTTCTTCTTTTTCCCTCTCTGTCTTTGTGTTTCAAAGCAGCTGAATTATACTTGGATTATTTTCCCAACCTTTTGTTCACAGCTCTGCGACCTCGTGGCTTGTTTTTACAGGAAAGATGAGAGTTTTATGTCTTTGGGTGAGTCTGAGAGAAGCTTTTGGAAGAAGAGCCAGGTTCTTTACAGGGTTTGCCAAAGATTTGGGGAGTGACAGCTGGCTCTGGAGCCTTGACTGTCTCTTTATCAGGCAGAGAATGAGGCACACACTCTCCTTATGAACAGGGAAAAGGGGGATTGTGGAAAAAGCAGCCAGTGCCCCGTGTTACCAATATTCCTCTTCAAAGTGCTGCTTGTTCAGCATCACTTTGTTGAAGGTGGATGGTTTGGAGAAGAGGTGATGAATAAACCAGCAAGGCTGGAGCTTGCTGTTCTCAGAGCTCGCTGTGAAAGAACAGAACTAATTTATAAGGATTGTGAGCAACTGGATTGTAATGCTGCTACAGGGCTGGAATATTTCTTACAGAAGGAAAAATTCCCTCAGAAAGGAAGAGAAACTTCGTTAGTGGAGGTGAGACCAGCAGACAACATCTGCCACATGCAAACACCTGCAGCCACAGCTTGCTTCAGCCAGAAAAATCCAAGGGCTGGAGCAAGAACCAGACAGACAAGGTTCAGGATCCCTTTCTGGCTCCTGCACACGCTGGCTTGGTGACCTTGGCCAAGTCCCTTCTCTCCTTGTGTTCCTGTTTGTAATGGGACGAGGAGAGTCTGTGGCTTTTGTAAAACACTCTAGGAGCAAAAATAGGCTTGTGTTGAGGACAGTGACCAGCTGCTGGGAATGAATAGAGCCTTTGTAGGAAGGGTGTCCTTCCCTCCTCATTTTAGCTCCCAGTTATTTGTGCTTCCTCAGGGATTCGAGATGGGACAGCAGTTAAACAAATGGCAGAACTGTCTGTCTCCCATAGCTTACGTGCCACGGAGCATTATCTGTGTTTCAACCCTGTTGTGAGGCCTCTGTTCGAAAAGAAAATATTTTAAAAAGAAATCTTTGGCTGGGCAGGGGTGGGATCAGCTCCTGCCCTGGTGGGACAAGGATGTACCAGGCCTGCAAAGGAGACCCAAGGTCACCGGGTTGTTCTGTGGCTGTTGGCAGCAGCTCTGGGGGCAGTGCTCCTGTGATCCCAAACCTTTGACTCCTTTCCTGCTGCTCCTGCTGACGTGGGGCTTGCTCAGCTCTGCTTCCTGGGTCATTAGTCCTCTGGCAACCAGGCTGGTTGCTGAGCCAGGACCGCTGCAGGGACACGGTGCTGCAGGGACACGGTGCTGCAGGGTTGTTTTGGACCCTGGTTGGTTTGATTAGAAAAAAAAAAAAAAGACTTGTTTGAAAAAGAACATTCTGCTTCCCTTGGTTTGTTGTGTGGTGGAGACCTGCTGGGAACTGCCTGGACCTCTGTGCTCTGCTACGCTGCTCAGCAAGGCAGGGTCCTGCCCCAGCCCTGGCTGTGTTTTGGGAATAGCTGAGAGGTTTTGCTGCTCTGCTAATTATAAAGTGCTAGAAAGTCACTTAGCATTATTGTCAGGAATGTCATTTCCTGGGGGACAACGAATGCCACAAACCTGGGGTGCTTCCCCCGAGCTCCTCTTCCATCAGCATCCAAGATTTTGGTGGTCACAGGGAATTAGAACCCCCTGGTTTGGGCCCTGCTCTCCATGCTGCCCACAGCTCCCAGGAATCCTGCTTGCCATTGCTCCTTTCCAGCTGTTTGCATCTGTGACCATGAACAGATCACCCACCCCCGTGCCTCAATTTCCCCTGCAGTGTGGGGACACTGACACTGGAACCTGTGGGATGGGAGGGTGAGAAGTGCCCTTGGAGCATGGATATTAGCACATCCTCTGGAATATCCCCTCTGCTTGCTGATCTTGTTCTTGCAGGACTCTTCAAAAGATTTTGGGTCCTGTGGACTTAGTTCTAGGAAGTGTTAAAAAATAACATTTTTTGGTATTTCCTAAGACCAGGAGGTCATTTGCTTATGGGATGACCTTCAATCTGTCCTGTCATTGCCTGTAATTCTGCTTCCCAGTCTGGCAAACAGCTATTTTTAAAGGAACTTTGAGGATTCAGCAGTGACTGCTTAAAAGAAACCTTGCAAGCATGTGCCAGGCTTTTGAAGGTCAGGGCTGCTCACAGCAGCTCTGCTCAGGGATCCCCTCAGCAGACACCCAAAATCCTCAATCCAGGGCTGGTCTCATCTTCAGGGAGGGACTCTGCTGCTCTCCATCATCCCCAAGACAGCCTTTAAAGGCTATAGCATCCATTTTAGCTGGAGTTTTGCAGTGTGGTGTTGTTTGCTGAGCGTGTCTCCTCGGGCTCGAGTTCCCGGTGCCAGCTCTGGCCCTGGCAGAGGGAAGGGGCCGTATCAGGTGCCGGGAACACTCTGCAAGTTTAATGAGGCAGCAGGGAGGTGGATGCAGCTCAGCTTGGTCACTGCTGCCTGGTTCCTCTCCCTGAGTTACAGAGCCAGGAGCACTGGGGTTATTTTGGGCTTTATTCACTTCCTTTGGTATTAGCAGAGACCCAGACTCGACTCTTTTCTGCCCATCTCTGGTGAAGCTGCACAGGACCAGCAGTGAGTGGCAGAGGCTGGGTTCACCTCTGCTGTATTTATTATTTTCCTGTGTGCAAGTCATATTTCTGCTGAAGTTGCCCTGTGCTGCTCAGAGGTGGAACCTGCTGGCACTGCTTGTCTACCTTGGCACATAAAATCCAGGTGCACGTCTTGGACTCCATGGGGAACAAAATGTTGTTCTACACAAGGGAAAAAATTGTTGGAACAGCACTCAGAGCAAAAGGATACCAGAGGAGGGCTCTTTTCTGCATTCCAGGCTCCTTTTGGGCCACCAGACCTTTCCACCCATCATCCTGTGCTGCCCTGCAGTGCCCACAGGTGCTGGCCAAGGGCATACAGGGTTGGTCATGGCGGTCACTGAAATCCTCTTTCTTTCCAGCCTGTGCCTTTGCTGGTCTCTGGAACTGCGTCACCATCAACCCCCTGAACATCGCAGCTGGCGTGTGGATGATGTGAGCAGGGTTTCTGTCCATTTTCCTGCTGGGAGGGAGGTATTGTTAACCACACCCCACGGAGGGGGGCAAAGCTTGGACAGTGGATGGGAGTGAAACATCCATCAGGCTCTGGGAACTGCCAGATCTTGCTCCATCAGGCAGGTCGAGATGTTAGGTTCATTCTGTTTATATTATTTCTTTATGCATTTTTAGGTAAATACTGAGATACCCTTGTCCAAGATACGTCTGGGGCAGCAGGGCTTGGAAATTTGGAAATTATCAAGAAGTGGGGGGAGCAGAGCAGGGCCCAGCATCACCATTCCCTCCTCCCGCACGGAGCATGGAATGTCTGCTCTCTGTGGGCCTGGGGGGCATTGCTGACCCCCACTCTGGTGACTAAAAGCAGGATTAACTCTGGTTTGCTCTCTCTGGAGGCTCAACGCCTTCGTCCTGTTCCTGTGCGAGGCCCCTTTCTGCTGCCAGTTCATCGAGTTCGCCAACGCCGTGGCCGCCAGGGCCGACAGGCTGCGGGCCTGGCAGAAAGCAGCTTTCTACTGCGGGTGAGGATGCTCCTGGGGGCTGATGGTGGGCACATCCCGGGGAAAGAACAACCCTGCAGCCCGTGGGCAGCGGGGCCCTGCTCTGAGGGCTGCCCCTGTCTTCCAGGATGGCCGTGTTCCCCGTCGTGCTCAGCCTGACGCTCACCACGCTCTTGGGCAACGCCATCGCCTTCGCCACCGGGGTGCTCTACGGCCTGTCAGCCCTTGGAAAGAAGTAAGAGAGGTCCAGCTGCTCGTGGAGGGCAGGGAAGGGGGAGATGGAACTCCAGCCCTTGCCTCCTCTGATTTCCTGAGGCTCTGCTTTCCTCTTGCCCAAACGGTGCTGAGGTGTGAACGCAGCCAGAGAAAATCTCCCTCACCTCAGAGCCCTGGAGGGAAGGTCCCGGGGGCTGCGGAAGCTCTGAGTTTTGGGAGTTGTGAGGGTCCCACTCTTCTTTCTGCAGCTGTTGGGTGGATGGGCCCAGCTCTGGGGCAGAGAGCAGCTTTGGGGGGTGGAGAGGGCCAGCAAGTGAGGTTTGGCCCCTGGAATCCCTTGGCACGGAGAGGCAGGCCCCAGCTGGGACAGTCCCTGCCATCCCCACGCTGTCCCTTCTCTCCACAGGGGAGATGCCATTTCCTACGCCCGGATCCACCAGCAGCAGAAGCAGATGGATGAAGAGAAGCTCACGGGGAGCCTGGAGGGACAGGCTCTCTGAAGGACACGAGCTCGGGGTAGCATCTCCTGGACACTGCGATGGTGAAGATGTGGAAATCCACTCTGCCCTTCCCTCTGTCCTCTCCACTCCCTGCTACACCACGATTGTCCTGGACACTGCAGCAACTGGAAATCTCAGGGGCTGGGGCAGGCTGTGTCGTCTCCTCACACCAGCAGCCAGACCTCAGCACGTCGCTCCTTCTCTCCTCAGCCCTCAACCCAAACAGTGCTCCTATTTTTTAATATTTTCTTTTCTTTTTGCTGCAGAGGTGCTGGCTCTCTGAGTGCTGCTTTCCCAGCCTTTTTTTTTTTTTTTTTTGACTGCCCTCTGGATGGGTGAGGAGGGACAGAGGACCTGCCAGTGCAGGTTCCACGTGTTTAGGAACACTCCCTGGGATGGCCCTTCCCAGGTACAACACCTAACCCAGGGTTTGCAAAACCCCCTGGTGCTTAAGCTTGATCTTCTTCCACTATTTTAATTATGGGACCAAGCACTGGAGGCATCACTGCACAGGAAAGGATTTCCAGCAAAAAAACATCTAAAGATAAAATCCATCTCTGCAGGGAAGCTGCTGGGCAGGTCCTGGGACCTCCAAAGCATAGTCCCTGCTTCCTCTGGGTACAGCTGCAGGCAGTGACTGCCATTTACTTGAATTATTATAATTAATTACTTTGTCTTAATAAGGGCACTTTTCTTAAGCTTCACTCTTTTACTGGGGCAGAAGGGAAACAATATTTGCTGTACCACAGGTGAAAAGGATGTTGTTTCTTGAGCCAAGTGGGATTTTTTGCTGGTGTGAGGGTCACTGTGCAGGAGCATTCCTGCCTCGTGAGCCTGGGACTTTGCTGCTGCATCCCTCTGTGAAGGGACCTGCTCTGCTTGCCTGGTACAGCCTTTGTCTTTGGGATTGTGGTTTTTTGCATCAATCCTGAGCTGGTTTTGTATGGGAAGGTGGCACATCTCCCCTGTGCAAACAGAGAGGAGGCTGCACCATTTCAGTGTGGACAGCTGGGATGTTTTACTTTGCTATTCCAGGCTCTTTCTGTGGTTTTTACATTGTATTTTCTGTTTGCTTTGTACCATGCAGTACAAAACTGCTCACTAAGTCCAGATCCCCCTCTTCTCATCCCAGTTTGTCCTGGGGATTTTAATTTATTTGATTTTTATATGGTTGCTTTTTGTTTTGATTAGGAAAAAAGGGAATAATTTATTTCTAGTTATTTAAGTACTTTGATGGGACTCATTTTCTCTGGATATAGGAGAAGGGAGTGCTCTGTTTCCTGTCCTTCACAGGGCAGCCTGATTTCACCAGGGGTCTCTGAGAATAGGGGGAGCCCTGGCTGCTGCAAAATCCCATTTCAGCCTTCAGAGTATTTCTCAGACTATTCAAAAAACCTGTGCTGTCCTTTGACCCCTTTGTCTTGTTCTGGGCCACAACCTTGACAAACTGTGTTTTCCCCCTCTTCTGGGAGAGAAAAGGGAGGAAAACTGGGCTACAACTGCTGGACTGGGACAGCCACCAGCACCCTGTGTCCCTGTTTGAATCCTTGGGTACAGAGGGGTTGTGCTGTGCTCTGAGAAACGCTGCTGGAGGCCAGTGCTGTCTGTCAGAGGGGTCTGTCCATGCTGAAAACTCTCCTTAGACCCTGCCCTTCCTCAGGCTGCCAGCTCCTGTGAGCTGCTGCTTCTTCCCTGGAGCTCAGGAGCTGTGAGGATTCCCACCAGCCAGGATTTCCAGAGGCCCCTGCCTCTGGATGTGGGCACCCTTTTTGTGCAAAGCCCCTTTCCCCCCACCTTTGAACTGGGATTGCTCCAACACCCCTTGTCTGGGACGCAGAGCAGGCACCACCAGCCTGGATTTTTTCCATAAAGGCAGCTTTTTTCCCTCAAAGCTGTGCTGGTTTGGAGCCCCCAGCCCTTGGCTGATCCCTGGTGCAGGATGCAATGCGGAGACCATTGGCCCACAGCCTCCTGCTGCCTGCAGGGATGGGTGCTGCAGGAGGAATGTGGGAACAACCTCTGGCTGCTGGTGCTGCCTCGGGAATGGGCACGTGCTTTGATTTCAGGGGGGTGTGGGGAGTTGTGTAGTGTTTAGTAGAGGAATGTTGCAGACTGATGCATGTCAGTGTCTCTGGTAGTGACAGCTTTGCTCTGTGAGTAGTTCTGCAGTAGCTTTAGTGTCAGGAGGCCAAAGGCAAAGCAGAGCTCAAGGGCTGAGACTTGCAGGGTGCTCTGAGGAAGCACAGAGCTGGTGGGACCCTCATCTGCCACTCCTCCTGCCATGGTCCCTGGGGCTGGGGCAGGTGGGTTCTGCTCCAGGGCACCTGCAGGGTCCACTCTGCTCCCTTGGCACCGAGGCAGAAGTCCCAGAACTGCTGTCACATGTTTTGTGGCAGCAGGGTCTGACCCTGGGGCTGAGGCAAGGGGGAAATCTGCATCAATCGCCACCAGGATTGGAGCGGGTGGCAAAGCTCAGCCCCGAGCTGAAAAAGGGCCTCAGGGACTCCCCTGAAAGAGCTGAGCTGCAACCTTTGGCCACAGTGCTTGAAGTGTCTGTGCCTGTCACCACTGGAGGTGTCTCAGATCCGTGCTCCAAGGGTGGTGACTCCTACAGGCGCCTGTCTGGAGTGGGAACCCTTGGGAATTTTGGCTGTCTGGTGCAGCTGGAACCAAGCCAGACGCTGCCAGCACTGCAGACAGGCTTGGTGACAGCACCTGTGGCTTGTAGGAGCTGTAGTGACAGTCAGTGGATGGCCTCACCTCCATGTGGGCCTGTTTGGTGGAGATAGGAAGGAGCTTTAGAGTAGAGTAGCATCACAGTAGTTAAATGCCAGTGCATGGTGGTTGTTAGTTGTGTTTAGAGGCACCCTCGGGGTGCTTGGAGCTGTGCAAGGACAAATGAAGTTCAAACCCTGCTCTGGAGGTTTCACAGGCTCAATCCAACCCCTGCTGAGGGCATCCAGGCCGGATGGCTGATCCACAGGGGCTCTGTGGAGCAGGCTCTGCTCTCCAGGCCTTGGAAAGGAGATGATGTGAGGGCTCAGGGAGGGGTGACACGCTGAGGACAGCGAGCTGTTGGCACCAAGAGTGGAAGGAGCCCTGGGGAGCAGTGGCCTGTCACACACCAGTCACCAGGGCAGCATTTATGCACTGTGCCACTCTTCCATGCCTCTGCCACTCGTGCGTGGCAGCTCCGTGTCCCCTGGGGCTGCCCACGGGGCGCGAAGAGCAGGGCAGAGCTCGCTGCTCTGGGCAGGAGCTGCTTCTGTAACACCCATTGACTCTGTGTGTGTGCAGTGAATAAAAACACCATTCTACCTCTGGAAAGAGCCACTGTGATTTCTCACACTCCAAACGTTGTAGCAAAAGCCCCGGGACTCGCTGTGCTAAAGGAAGGAGGTCACTCAGAAAATGCTCCTCCAGTGAGGTTCTCTCAGGAGCTGAAGAGTCCAACCTTGTTTCCTAGTGGGGCATTTCTTCCTTAGGCTGAGCCCTGGGAAGCTCAATTCATCTCTGTCATTTTTTCCTCAGGAAAAAACATCCACTGTCTTCAGGGAAGGGTGAAGATATCAAGACCTGGTCCATAGCCATGTGAGAAAGAGAATGCTCGAGCATAGGGCTGGCAGAAATCCTGATCTTCAGAAAGTCAGTGGAAACCAGAGGCTCTTGAGACCTCTTGTAGCCAGGCCATGCTTAGAAAAAGTTGTGTTCAAGCCAGGGCTGAACATCTTTCTGGAAAAGGGTCTCAGCAGCAAAGGGTAGGTTTAATACTGAAAGTTTTCTGTGTTTTTTATTTTGGCCCACCACTCTCCCTCTGTCCTAGGCTGTTTTAAATTAATGCTGTGATAAAGCACATCTTCTCTTAGGTGATTTCTCATCTCCTGCTGCAGGAGATCAGAATGGCAGCTGGCACATCTGGAGGGCTGGCTCAAACATGCTGTTTACCCCCTGCTTCCTTGGGACAGCAGGAATGTCCCAGGAATAGCCCTCGGGGTGCCAAGTGCATTTCAGGAGCTTGGACAAATGCTTGGGCACATCATGTCCCAGCTCAGCCTTTGTGCTTCTGCCCTTTTGGGAGGAGTCGGGTTGGACTGAGCAAGGCCGTTTGTTCCTCACAGCCATAACCACCTCCTGCAGCCATGTTTTACCTCGGGTTAGCTCTAAAAAATAATTATGAAAGGTTCTTAATCTTGCAGGACACACAGGAAAGGGGTAAGACTGATTTGCTACTAACTATGCAGTTGAAATCTCAAAGTGATAGAGGTGGAGGCACATCCACCTCTCTCTTTGTGGGTCAAACCCCAGGGTGGGAAGGACCCACCCCAGCACAAAGTGTTGTCAGTACTCACTGTGTCTTTCCCACAGGGAATCACTTGCACTACAGCTGGATGTTTGTCTGTTCCCATTCTTTTGTCCTGGGTTTTCTTTGTGAACTGTATTTGGTCTTAATCATTAGGCTTCTAGTGTAATGTGTGTTTTTAGAGCAATAAAATGTGGCAGCTTTTTATACAAAAGATCTGGCTCTGCCTCTTTCACGGTCCTTGAGTGCCTGGGACTCCTCTGGGGAGCTGCAGGCTGCTGTGGTCCCCTTGCCACAGTCCTGCTCTGCCTCTCCCATCCCTCCCTTCTCTGCAAATCAAGGCAATGTCTTGCGGTTGGAGGCAAAACTGTTTTATTCTTGCAGCTACATGATGAGCTTTTGCCAGAACAGCTCCAGCTGTAAACTCAGCTCCAGCCAAGCCCTCAGGCTGCTGAGGAAAGGGCAACCACAGTCTCCTGTCCACACTGTTATTCTTCCAGGACACCTTTGCCTCCAGCCTGGCCCTGCTGGTGACCTGCTCCCATCCCAAGGGTTGACAGGTAGTGTTGTGTGACAGGAGGAGAAGGTAAAGTTCCAGCTGGTAACTTCTACAGCCAGAGTAAGATGATCATTGCTGCCCCTTCCTCTCCCACAGGGAGCTCCAGCCTCCACTTCCAGCAGCACAAGTTTGCTTTGCCCTCAGCCTGGGCAAGGGCAGCTCCTACCTCAGGAATGACCTCCGGCCAGTCCTGAAAAAGGCCTCAATCTGCTCCAGGGACCTGCCTTTGGTTTCAGGGACACAGCAGCCTGTGAATAAGATGTTCCCAGCACTGATGACAGCGAAGAACAGGAAGGGCACCTCGAGGCCGAAGGCGTTCTGGAAAGTGGGGCAGAAAGCAGCTGTGAGCTGGTGCAGAGGGGGGCTGAGGAGGGGCTGCTGGACACCCCCTGGGCAGTACCCACCACGACTGGGAGGAAGAACTGGGTCAGGGTGAAGGCTGTCAGCCAGCTCACGACCACACAGAGGCCCGAGGCGACCCCACGGGCTTTGAGAGGGAGGATCTCCGACATCAGCAGCCAAGTGATGGGGCCCCAGCCCATGGCGTAACCTGCAGGGGAGGAGGGCAAGGGGGCCAGGCTTTGAAGGTCACTGAGGAGTGCAGAAGAGCCCTGAGCAATCCTGCCCTGCAACCACAGCAATCATTATCCCTCCCATTTGTGTCACTCCTCAAAGTGACTTCAGATGCCACCTTTCTTGCTCTTCCAGGGACATCTGCCTTCCTTCCACCTCCAAAACCAATCTCCTTCCTCCACATCACCCTGCCTAGGATGAGAAACACCCTCCCCTGGCTGGTGGCCAGTCCTGTGCTCTCTGCACTTACCCATGATGAAGAACATGGTTGCCAGGAGAGGGATGAGGGTGATGTAGTTTGTTGGCTCAGCAGGGAGGTTGGCAGAGCTCACCAGGGTGGTGTTGGCCACGGTGCCATTGTGAAAAGCTGGCACAAAGTGGATGTAGAACCCCATGGTCAGGTTGGAGACCAACATGACACCAGCTGTGGAGAGAGGCAGCAGCACAGTGAGAATGATGGGTGAGTGATCCTCTCCATGCCCAGCTCCTGGGAATGCCCCTGCTGAAGAGCTGAACCACCACCAAGGGAAAGAGACCTCCCTACCTCACTTCCTGAGCCCTGTAGGGCTGAAGTTTCCACTCCTGCAAACTTGCAGAGCTCCTGAAAATCCTCCATAAGAACTCCCCTTGGGAAGACAGTGGGAGAAGTGGAGAGAGCCATACCTGATACAAACAGGAGAATCTTCCTCCCAGCTTTGTCCATGGACACAGCAGCGATGGCCACCGCGGACAGACGCACCAGGCCAACCAGAGCTGCATCGTACTCTGCTTTCTGCAAAAAAACAGTGGGGAAGCTGAGCTGGGGGAAGGGGCAGGTGCCTACAGCTGCTGATGACTTGGCCAAGGCTGTTCTCCCACTAGGAAACTGGAGATGATGAGCCTGAACTCAGAGGAGGAGCAGGGACACAGTGGGGCCAGTCCTGCTCCCCATCCTCCCTCAGCCTTTTGCAGGGCAGGTCCTTTAAAAAAGGGTTTTATGTCTGTAGGGAAGTGGGAGCATTGGGCAGCCCGAACAGGAGCTGAAGCCACCCAGGGCTCACCAGGATGACAGATGTTCTCTTGAATATTGGCTGCAGGTACACGAGGATGCAGGTGACCCCCGAGAGCTGCTGCAGGAACCTCATTCCCCCCGCGATCAGGATGGGCTTGTAAAGGAAGGGGTCCTTGAGCTCAGCACAGGAAACCCGACGGCTCTGGAGGGGACAAAGGCAGAAACACAAAGTGAGAACACCTCTGGAAACCATCTGGCATCCAGAGGGTGGCTCGGGAGTTGCCCAGGGGATGGATTTTGAAGTTTTCATGTTACATTTCCCTGTGCTGAGCTTCCTCACCTGCTTCCTCAGGCTGTCCTTGATCTGCTCGTACTCCCGGCCATAATCTGTGTCCTCACCTCGCAGCCAGCACAGGGAGCCCAGAGCCTCCTCCTCCTTGCCCTGGGAGAGCAGGAACCGGGGCGAGTTGGGCATGAAGCAGAGCAGGAGGACCATGGCAAGCACCGGCACCTCCCCGGCCACGGCCAGCCAGCGCCAGTCCAGGACCAGCCCTGCCAGAGCAGCACAGTTAGGGGAAAAACACTCAGGAATGGGTGTCCTGGCCTTGCCTCCACCTGGGCACCCCAATGATTTCATTTAATAAACCCAGCAGGAAAAATAGTCATAATAAAACAATATTTTGAATGTATTCTCTCTTATTACAGCAGCATTTCCAGCAGTATGATATGGGGGAATTCCAGCAAATCTGGGAGTGTCCAGCAAGATCCTGCTGCAACCAGGGCATGTGCTGGCAGGTGATGCACAGGGATATCTTTGTGTGCTGCCCTTGAGCCCTGGCAAAACCTCATCAGGACCTGGGTCTGCAGGCACAGCGATGGCCACGGGTCCACGTGGGCTATGGGTTCATCCCTCAGAGCACACACACCAGGGCAAGGGGCATGAATGACCCTGTCCAGCCCGCCCTGTCCAGCACAGCTGTGGTGGTGGGTATGAGGGGAACAAGCCCTCACCTGCTGAGAAGGTTGTTTATTTTAAGCTCCCCCTCCCCACAGTGTTGCCCTGCACACTGGGACACCACGGAGATACTTGCCCAGAGCGTACAGGACGAGGGAGCCCAGCACTGCCATGATCTGGGGACAGGCACCCAGCATCCCCCTGACCCCCGGGTGGGAGATCTCCGAGATGTAAACCTGGACAGGGACAACACACACTTCACAGCGCTGCAACATCCCCTTGTCACCCGCTGCTCCTGCCCTCTGTCACCTCACAGTCACACCCTGTGACCAGAAGAAACCCAAATTGCTGGGGAATTGCCCTCTCGGGGTGGGGACCTGATGGGTCCAGCTGCATGTGGCCAGAGGAGAGGACAGCCTGGCCAGCAGCACCACTTCCCTCCTCCCCCCTGTGTGCGAGAAGTGCTCCAGTGCCTCTGTTACTGGAAAGAGGCGCCCTGCTGTTACTCAACTCCTGCCTTCCCCTTGTGCAAAACACGAGCGTGGTGTTTGGGAGGAAATAACTGCTGGGAGGAGCAGGGGCTGAGGACCTGCCTTGTCTTTCCTGCAGGCGAGGAAGTCCAGCACCAACAGCGGGCACTCCCTACCCAGCCCTGGTGCTGACCTGCTGCATCCTCCCCATCCCCGCTCGCCCAGACACAGCCTGGGGCTCTGCTGATGCCTCCGAGAAGCAGCGAGGTGCCCCAGCATCATCCCCCAGCTCATCCAGGGCACCACAGCACCTCCTGCCCTTCCACCCCCAGCCCACCCGCAGCACCTGCTGCCCTGCATTCCCCTGGCACATTACCGGGATGGAGGCGGAGGTCACTCCGCCGGCATAGCCCGTCAGCACCCGGCCCAGCAGCAGCATCCAGAGGCCCTGGGCTCCGGCCAGCAGCGCGTATCCCAGCGCCGAGGGCAGAGCCGAGAACATGATGCTCAGCTTGCGGCCCAGGCAATCGTTGAGCAGCATCGTGCTGAGCCCGCCCGCCGCCGCTCCCAGCGTGAACACCGACTGCGGGGCACGCAGAGAGAGGGGCTGTGTGAGCCTGGCATCCCCCGGGCATCCCCCGGCTCTGCCCGCAGCCTGGCAGGGATAACCCCGCTCCTTACCCCGAACCAGAGCGCTGTGTGAGCCTGGCAACCCCCGGGCATCCCCCAGCTCTGCCCGCAGCCTGCCCCCCAGCTCCTTACCCCGAACCAGAGCGGTGTGTGAGCCTGGCACTGCCCGCTCTGCCCGCAGCCTGGCAGGGATAACCCCGCTCCTTACCCCGAACCAGGGCGCTGTGTGAGCCTGGCAACCCCCGGGCATCCCCCGGCTCTGCCTCCATCCTGCCCCCCAGCTCCTTACCCCAAACCAGAGCGGTGTGTGAGCCTGGCACTGCCCGCAGCCTGGCAGGGATAACCCCGCTCCTTACCCCGAACCAGGGCGCTGTGTGCTGGTCCAGCCTCAGCGCAGGGCTGGGATGAGCCTCCAGAGCAGGGATGACGGGGGAGGGATAAACCAGGGCGAAGCCGAAGCTGAAGTTGCCCAGGACAGCTGCAAACACAGCCAGGTAGAGCCGCTTGTTGTGGAGGCTCCTGAGGGAGGCACGAAGAGACACGGAGGTGTTGGGTGCCAGCAGGAACTTAAACCCTGCTTCCCCCAGCCTTTGCCGAGGCTCTGGTGGCACCCACGGAGGGATTTTCCTGGGGAATGGCTCTGCACTGGGGGGGTTTCTCTGTGCTAGTGCTTCTCTCTGTGCCAAGCAGTTTTCAGGGGGTTCAACAAAGCAAGAAAAGCAGAAGCTGGAGCTGGGTGGCTCCACAGACCCAGCAGCAGCTGGTTCATCCCAGCAGAGCAGGGAAAAGGTTCTTTCAAAGCCCCCGTGGCCCCCAGCAGGACCTCTTGCCCCCATAGGAGTCACACAAACCCATCAGGCTTCCAAGTGGACTCATCTAGCCGCCTTGGGCAGGATGAGATCCCGTCTCAAAGCAGCGCAGCAATGGCAGGAATATGGAACAGCTCTTCTCCCAGCTCCCCCCAGCCCCTTGCCCTCGGGATGGAGGGCACAGCCCCAACCTCTGCCCACCCTGCAGCCCCAGCCTGCTCCTCACCTCAGGTACTCCTTGTCGAGCCTCCTGGCAGTGCTCTCGGGGAAGGTGCGGTACGAGGAGCTCGTTTTCCTGATGAGGGGCTCGCGGTCCCTGTGCTCCATGGCCGTGTGGGCTGCGCTGCTGCGCTCGGTGCGGATGCTGGGGCTGCCCAGGGGAAGGGGAAGAAGAGGCAGCTGAAAGCGAAAGGGGAGAGGCTGCCTGGCGTTGCCTAATCAGAGAAATCTGTGCCTCGTGGGCTTACACCCGGCTGCCCCACAGCAGGAAACTGGGAGGGCCGGAAAACCAGCAGGAGGAGAGCCACGGGGTGACTGCGACGGTGACAGAGGTGTCCTGTGGTCTTCACCCTGCCCAGCCCCACGGACACCAAACCCTCCCCCTGCAGTGACACTTGCAGGGATGGTCCTCACAGAGCTGTGTTCACCAGCAGAAGCATCCCTTTGCTAAGGCCACGTCTCTCCCATTGAGGAACTGGTACCAGTCAGACCGGTCCAGTGCTGCCTCTGTTTACAAGGGAAAATTCCATCTGTGGGAGCCTCCAGAGCCACCCTGGGAAAAGGTTTCCAGTGTAGAACAGAGGTGGGGAAGAGGCAGGAGAGGAAAGCAGAGGGAGGTGAGCATGGAGTGGGCACAAGGAACGGGGGACGGGGATGAAGGGCAGTGATGAGGATGGAAATGGGAGAGCAGCATCTCTGCCACATTGGGTGGGCCCCAGGCTGCCCATGGGTGCATTTGCCCCCTCACCCTACTCCCCCCAACCCCTCTGTGGGCAGTGTTGTGATGGGACATCTGCGGGTCCAAACTCTGCTGTAGGAAAGGGCTTAGTCTGTGTCTTGCTAGCTCTGAACCCAGAGCCACTTGGATTTAATTATCAAAAGCTCTGTTTCCCCAAACTACCGCAGTGCTCCTCTTGTTTCCATCATTCCCCTTGGCCCCTGTTGCTTTTTGGAACACGTGGATGGTTTCTGCACCCCCAAGTCTGTGTGGGGGCTGCAGGGACACCTCAGGAGTTTCTGTGTCTTCCCTCTGTGCAAGCTGGTTCTCCTTCTGCAACCACCAAGAGCTGCCTTTACTGTCTGGTCCTGCAGGGGATTTACAGCTGACTCAGGCACTCGGGGCTCTGATTTCCCCATAGGAAGAAAGGCCGTGGATTGGTGGGACAGAGGGGTGGGCAGGACAGCTCATCCAAAAAATTTTCAGCTCTGTGTTGGTCTGAGCAGGGAGGTCACAACAGACCTGGAGCTGGTCCCTGTGACCACGGCTCCCCTTCCATCAGCAGGCACCATCAGTTTCCTCCCTTGCTTGCACTTTGCTCCATGAATTTGGGCTGGCTTCCACTACATGATTTTGCAGCATCCATCCCTGAAACACAGAGGGTTCTCCAGTTTCTGTGCAGATTTGTCAACTGCTTCAAGCAGGAAATTACTTTGTGTCTTGAAAACCCTCCAAGCACCTGTAACGCCGGGAAGCTCGGGGGGAGCTGCTGTCCGTGCTGCTCTTGGCTCAGGGCTGAGCCCCCGGGCTGGTCTGTCGCTGAGTGTCCCCTGAGTGAAGGGGTCCCTCGGGTGTGGTGGAACAGGTCCTCGCACCATATCCTCACTCTGCCCTTTGCTGCTTTTTTTCCTTAAAGTACATTTTTGGTAAGGAATAAGGGATCCACCACCGTGCTCCAGATCTCCCTGACCTGCTGTGGGTCCTTTCAAAACAGACAAGGGGTGGGTGAGGTGAGAGCAGACTCAGTGCAGCGTTGTGTCTGGTGGGCTGTGCTTGGCCATCGTCACATGGCAGTGGCTCCTGCACATCTGCAGCAAATACCAGCTCCAGGGTGAACTGGGGAGGGCTGAGGTGCCCACTTTGGGAAAGCAGAGCAACCCCTGGCTGATTAAAGGGCAATCTGGTTTTGTTGAGAGCTGTTGGCTGCCTCGGCTGAGTGATGCATTGCTCCAGCTCCCCAGGACCTTCCTCCCCCCCAACAGCTGGGAGATAGATCACGAACATATGCAAAAAAATAGCCAGCATCAAAGCCACTTGGCAACTCAACTAACCCAATTCATAAATTAATTTCTATCCCTCTTGTAAGGGAGAAATCAGTCACTCCTCAGGGCTATCCATCTCTATCGCTCATCTGGCCACATCCTTTCATAAATCTTGCTGTGAGTCTGAGCTGGTGAGTGCTGGATCAGGATGGAAGAACGCCCGGTGTCTGTGCTGGGCTGGGGCAGCCCCAGGGCTGGTTTGCCCGGGGCTGGGGCAGGGATGGTTCTCTCTGCATCCCCCACATCTTGAGGCTGGAGCAGAGCTGGGGTTTTGCAGCGTGGTGCTGCTTAGTGGGTGATTTTGGGGAGCGTGGTCCCTGCTGAGGAGCCACCAGGGTGGTGCAGAGGTACGATGATGAAATGTTTCCTTGCAAAGCAGCGTGTGCTGGGTTTGCAGAGCCATGCAGGAGCTGGCTGGTGGCTGCTGGGGACACATGGGGTGAAGGTGGGTGCTCACCGGGGTCTGGCCTGGTGTTGGATACACCCCTGGGAGGTGCAACTGGGGGACTCCCAGCTCAGGAAGCAGCTCCAGCTGCTCCTCCCACAGCTTTCCAAAACCCCATGGCTTTGGAAAATAATGCCTGCACCCCCAGCTCCCCGTGGGCATCAGCACCTGGAGCTTTTCCAACCAGGCAGACAGAGCTCAGCTCTTCCCTGGCTGAATCCCTCAGCCCACTTCCCCCCAGAGGAGAAAATCACCACCTCTCAGGCTGCCATCTGTTTGTTTTGTCGGACTCTGAACTTGCTGAAACGTCTTTCGGTGGATGAAGGAACGCAGAGTAGAAGAGCAGAGCCTGGCAGGCTGCATGGTGAGTGGAAAATAGTTTTTTTTTGGGGCTTTCTGGAGTTTGAAGGCCTGATGATGGATGTGCATGAGAGGGATGGTAATGGCTTTGTGAGTATCCAAACACAGAGCAGAGGAATAACTCTGCCTGATAGACTGAGAAATGTGTGTGGGACAGGATCCTCCCCGCTCCAGCACGGAGCTGAATGATGGAGTGCTGCAGGTTTTGGGAAGGGAGGCTGGCATGGGCTGCATGTATTGGAAAAAAGGTGCAACTAACTTTGAAATCCTATTAAATCTTTGCTGTGAATGCTTTGGAAAAAGCTGCATCTTGCCTCGGAATGAGGCTGGCGGAGCTTGCAGTGATCTGAGAGGGACTCGCTGTGGTTCTGACCTGCTGGGCAGGGCTGGTGCTCCCTGTGCCTCCTGGCTTCCCTTTCCCCTTCCCTGCCTTCCCACTCTGCTCCCAGTGTCCAGACCTACTGACAAAAGTGATGGGTTTATGTGGAAATTTTGTGGGGATGAATATTTGCCTGTCAGCAGGGCTGGGTCCGAGTGTGATTTCTCATGTGCCATTTGGAAATGACATTTCCAAACAAAATTAGAATTTCCCATTGGAGTTATCTGGTTGGTTTTTTTTTTCCCTTGTTGTTTATAAGTTGGAAAATGGTTGAATTGGAGGGATTTCCGTGTTGCCATGCAAATGGAAGAGTTGCTCATGTCCCTATGCTTGGAGTGAGGGGTTTTAGTGTCCCACTTCCAACCTGGCTACCTCAGGAGCTGGGATGAGCTGGAAGATGTGTGTGTGCCCTTCAGCTGGGTGGGGAATGTACCAAAAGTGGGATGTTTTAACCTGCTTGTGGGACTTTTTCTGATGTCACATGAAATCCCGTGACCCACTAATTCCAGTGGCTGTGGCTACAAGTGAAACTGGGACAGTGGATAAAAAGGGGACGTGGGGAAAGGTTCTGGGTTTCCAGCCCTTCCTATGCCATGTGGTGACTTTGTCACTCACTGTGACTTCTGTGACAGCTTTGGGTGTGAGCAGTGCCAGGGCAGGACACTCTTCTGGATCCTGAATATCCCCAGGGCTCTGGTGGCTCCTGAGAGAGGGAGGGATCCCTGGATGTCCTTGCACCCCTTGGATCTGTCCTGCCTTGCCTGAGTGCTGTGGTGGGGGTCACCTGTGCAGTGACAAACGCAGGCTGGGTGTCCCCAGGGACGCTGTGCTTTTGGGTTTTCCACAAAATCCAGCGCTGGGCAGGATGAGCTGGGATGTGCTCCCAGCTGGGGTGGGCCCTGATGGCTCTCAGTGCCCTGGTGCTGAGCCAGGGTGGGGTTTGGGTGCTGGGTGAAAACTTGGTGAGCACGGGGCTGTGTTGCTATTGGACACGAAATGAGTACACAGAAGCTTGGTGAGTTCAAGAGAGAAAAAAGAGCCAATTTTATTTCTGACCTCGCAATATGTAGAATTCCAAAAGTGGCAGTGGATTGGAGGATGGGACTGCCACCTCTCCAACCACACTGGTCAAACCAACAGGCCATCAATTCTCTCCTCCCACAAAGAAGAATGCAAAACAACCATTATTTACATGAACAGTGCGTGAGAACTCCAGAAGAAATACGTAAACATTATTAGAAGGCATAGAAAACTTTTAAAAGAACTTTAAAACTTTCAAAAGAACTATAAAAGAAAACTTAACACTTTTAAAAATCAGGGCAACAGGGCTGCACATCCATGGCAATCCCTGCGGGGATGTCTGAGAGGCTGATGCTGACCTGTGACCTTGGGATGACGATTCTGCCACTGCCAGGCTCAGCCCACATCAGGATGCAGCCACAGGGGCTAAACATTGAATTTTAAGAACGAATGCAGGAAATATCCTGCACATCCAGAGGCACCAGCAAGGTTTTTTACACCCTGTGTTTGCTAGCAGAGGGCAGGATAAATAAAAGTATTTTAAGAAGAATTTTAAGTGCATCTTTTTTTTTTTCCTGTGTCCCTTTGGAGCTGCTGGGCCAGGCTTTGGAACAGTGCCCGTTGTGATGCCACAACCTGAATTTTTTGGCTCCCCCTTCCCTTGTCCACTTCTGCTGGGTATTTTTGAAGTTACTTTTTCTTTGATGGCAAGGACTGGATTTCTTTACACTTGGGACAAAAAATCTCCCCCCTGAATTCCTGAGAGCTGCTGCCTGCTCCTTCTTTGGCTCTGTGTGGGTTTTGCCTGTTTAATATGATTAAAAAAAAAAAAAAAAAGAGGAAAACAAAACATATCATTTCCTTGCTTTAATGTGAGCCAATTATGGCTTGCAGGCTGTTAACTTCATCACCACTTCTTCCAGCAAAGCTCTTGGTAAAATAAACCACAGCAGAGCTGCCTTCCCTGGACCTGCTGTCCATCACAGCCTTGAGCCACAGCATTTTATCCATGCCCCCTGGCTGGAAAAAAAAAAAAAAACCACACATGCCCACTAAAATATCCCAGCACTTGTTGTACATCTGCTGACGGATACCAACTGGAAAGGAGATTAGGGCTCAGACTCCGCGCTGGGCTGTCTGCCCCTCCTAATGAGGAACACATTGGAGCATGACTGCAGCTCCAAATGGCAAAATCAGGAGGGTTTGGGAGGGTGGAGGGTGCCAGGGCGTGGGACAGAGGGTGCCAGCAGCCAGGGAGAGCCCACAGGGGCTGTGTGGGGTGCTGAGCCCAGGGGACACTGGCAGCTGGGGACACCTGAGCTGCTGTCGGGGCTGGCACAGGGTACCAGGGATGCTCTCTGTGCTGTCCCCAGGGGCCTCCTGTCTCTGCACCGTCCTGCCCATCTCCTCCAGTCACACCTTGAGGCAGGTCTGACCCCTCCAACCCGGGCACTGCTGGCTTAGGGACCTGGAGCTGGGTCTAGCCAGCTCCGGTGAAATCCCACATACTGCAGGGCACCTTTTGTGTGGTGTTCCCCAGCTGCTTTGCCTCGGGAAGAAAAATGCTCTTGGCATTCACAAGCCTGTCAGGGCCATCCCCAGGAGCAAGGTGCGGGGTCCCTGCTTTTCCCACCTCTGGCCACAGTCATTTCCCTGGAGTTTTGCACTGGGACCCACAGACCCTGCACCCGTTTGTTGGTGACTGCATCCCCATCTCCTGAACTGCTCCATCCCCTGGCTGGGATCCAGGGCAGGAATGTTAATTTATTTTTATTTATTTTGTGGCTAATTTGAAACTTTGGGCATACCTGATACTCCCTTCTCCCTCCCTCTGCTGTAGTATCCTATAAAAAGTCCAAGATGAGCTGGGATTCCCATACAAGGGCCAGTGGGAGGCAGCTGCATCCTCAAAGCAGAAGAATCAGGAGCTTCCGATAAGCCCATTTTTATAGGCACCTTTTAACCTGTTTATCCTGCTGTCAGAAAATCTCGTGGATAAAATTTGGAGTGAAAGCAGAGACCTGAAAGCACATTTCTGCCCCGCTGCTGATCTGTAAATGGGATAATCTTGTTACAGTCAGCTGTTAGTCCTGCAGAGACTCTTGAGGATTTCTGGGCAGATATTACATTATTTTAATGGCATAACAGTGTCCTGTCCTGTGATCCTGGGCTGTCCCCAACAGCCCAGCCCTCATTGCTTTCCCATTTAATATCACTGAAAGTGACACTAAATAGCTTCAATTAAACCAAAGTGGATTGGAGGTTTTGGAAGCTCATGGTGCACCAGGATTTGATTCAGGGGCCTTAAGGGTGAGCCCTAAATACATTAGAAATATCCTCAGGCGCCTTCATGACTTTGAGTTTCTCTCAGTTTTGTGACTGCATAGAGGAGAAAAAACCCCAAAAGCGTGTCCTTGCCATGGGAGTTAACTCAGAGCCATGTGCCCATGCCACGGAGCTCCTTTCCCTTCCCACCAGCTTTGCTGCAGCTCCTCTGGGATGTTGGCCCTGCACTTTTAAACCCCACAGGCTGCGTGTCCCCTGCAGCCCCTGAACTCTCGGTCACCCGGCAGGTAGGGCTGACCCTAAAATTCATTTCCCTTGGGAAAGCCTCCTAAGCCCCTTGCACATCCCACTGCCCCCCGGGTCCCTAACGGGTAAGCCAGACCTTGCAGGAGGATGGGATGTGAAAATCCAGCAGCAGGGATGGCAGGTGCCACCCCTTTCTCGGTCCCTGTCCCCTCCCGGGAGCTCCCTGGAGTTTTTGGGTGTTTGCAGCCCCTGGGGCTGTGCCTGTGTCTGGAGGAGCTCATGTGAAAGCCATTAAAAAGCGTAAGGAAAGGGAGCACGACGGTTGGGAATGGTTTTGTTTGGGTTTCTGAAACGTGCGCATGAAAACACTGTGTGGTTTTCTGACAAATTTGAACCAGCGCTGCTCAATCCGCTCCAGCGCTGCTACTGTTGATCTTGCAGACTGTAAAGCATTTATTGGAGCTGCTTGAGGCGAACTTAAGCATCTGTGGAATAACAAGTCCAGGAAGTAATTGCATCCACAAGGAAAATATTTTTATGTATAATTCAGTGACCCATTTTATAAACATTGTGGTTCCACCTTGGACTTTTTTTTTTTTAATCCTTTTTTTTTTTCCCTTTTTTTTTTTTTTTCACCCACAGCCTTTCCTCTCCAAACGTCTGGGTTTAGTGATCCGTGTGGGGCTGTGTTTAGTGGCTCTGTGGTGAGGGTTTGGCATGGCATGGGGCAGGAAGTGGAGGGGAAAACCCTGGTGCTGCAGGGAGATGAGGGTCCAGCTCCGAAGGTGGCACCACAGTGGGGTGCTCCAGGGAAGCAGAGACAGCGTGGATTGCTCCTGCTGAGCTTGGCAGGCACAGAGGAATTGTTTCGTGGCAAAAGCTTTTCTTTCTTCCTTAGCAAACCAACTTTACGAGAAGACGAGTCACTTCCAGCCTGGGTGGCACAGTGCTCGCACGGGTCTGGGGACCTGGGGACTCCATGGCCTCTTTTTGGGTTTTTGGGGTTTCATTTCCTGTAGAAATTCACTCCTGCCCTACCTCAGTCACCCCAGGAGCTCTGTTTGCTCTCACAGCACAAGTGAGAGCTGGAAGGAGCTGCCTCACAAAGACCTTTGTATACCCTGCCTGTCCCCTGACAGCCTGGGCACGGCCAGTTTGGGGACAGCACTGGATACAGGTGTTTGAAGAGGTGACAACTTAGAAATAGATTTGCTCTGACACAACAAACTTATAAAAAAGATAAAGCTGCAAAACACTGTGTTAAAATTACACTCAGTTTTTGTAGGGTTAATATTGGCACCTCACCCAGGGTAGAGCTGCCCCTCCTGGGGACTGGGGGATTGATGGCCT
The DNA here is from genome assembly GCF_031753505.1 of Anomalospiza imberbis. Classification (NCBI taxonomy): domain Eukaryota; kingdom Metazoa; phylum Chordata; class Aves; order Passeriformes; family Viduidae; genus Anomalospiza; species Anomalospiza imberbis. The sequence goes on along the minus strand of NC_089701.1, from coordinate 3,772,427 downwards.
GGGACCTTGCTCCCCCCTTTCCTGCCATGGATTTGTTGGCATCTTTCCCCCTTGATAGGAATGAAAGTTTGACTCAAACTGAGTGGTAAAAGGCCTGTGGCTGCTGTGCCATAGGACCAGTGGCATCTCGTGTGTCCCCATCCTTGCTGTGGCACCGTGGGGACGTGACTGAGCCCCTGTCAGTGCCTGTGCTGCTGGGATGGACTCACCACGTCCCTCCCAGCTCCTGTCCCTCTCTCTGTCCCTGTGCACCGGGCATGGCACAAACAAAGCCTGGCAGGGCTGAAAATCAGAGGGTGAAGCTCAAGTATGAGGTGCCAGGCTGAGCCTCCCTTGCTTTTCCCGTTGCTCCCATCACCCCCAAACTGCTCTGTCCTGCCCGGGGAGCAGCGATGCCAAGGGCAGCCACAGCCTCAGGGCCAGGCCTCGCTCCAGGAGGGAGAAGAAAACAAAACAAAACAGGCTTGGAAGTAAATATTATCTGAATATAGAGGAACGCGATGTTTCTTCATATGGGTCTAGAATTTCTGCCTTTTAACAGCTAACCTTGACTCAGCCAATATCCACAACATGCAGCTCTGGCCAAAATATGCTGGGCCTTAAAGTACCACAACAGCTGTTTTTCTTGCTAAAATATGACATTAAATTTTTTGGACAGCTGGTTGCTTCCTTGATGAAAGTGGAATAAGGGGCTATTTTTCCTCTCGCTCTTCCCCCTCCTCCAGCCTTTCCTCCTCCTTCCGTGCAGGGCGATAAAGCTGGAGCCTTTGCAGATATCCCGTGTGGGCAGGCCCCATGGGGCCAGAGGGGAGGGGGCTTTGGGAAGACTTGATACTCCCTGCAGCCCAAGGGAGGGGGCTGCTGCTCACTGAGCCCCCCTTGTTATTGCTGGATCCCTCCCATGCCCCAGCAGGGTCAGTGCCAGCAGCAGTTTCAGCCCTGACATCTTGTTTTGCCCATGTCAAAATTTTCTGCCCTTAAGATGAGGGCAGTGGCTGAAGGACTGGGGCTGGTGGGTTTTGTGCTTCAGACCCTCTGTTGTCACAAAAGGGACAGTTTGGGGCTTTCCAAGAGCCCCAGCTGCGGTCAGTGGTGTGGGGCAGGAGCCTGGTGACCACATCTGAGTGAGCCAGTGCTGGTCCCTGTCCCTGAGCTGACCAACACTTGGAGGAATTGCTGGTGGCCTGAGCTGGCGCTGGCTGGGATCTGCCCTGCTTTGTCCTGGGACACCAGTGAGGGCTTGTGCAGGGTTTGGAGCTCTGCAAACAGTGCTGCAGTGGCTTTTGCTCTGGTGGTGTCACCTGGTGTGACAGGTGCCTTTCTGGACCGCCCGTCCACGGATGAGCTGCATTCCTCAGGATACAACAGGCACAGCGATGGGGATTTGCAGTGGAGTCACTGCTCTGAGCCTTAAAACACAGGAATGGCCATGGTGGCAGCAGGGATTTGTGGTGGCTGGTGGCAGCAAGGTGGCTCTGCTCGTCAGTGCTGTGGCCATCCCCAAGCAGCATCACCCAGTGGCACCTGTTTGTGCTCTGGGGCACTCAGGGCTCACTCACACCTGAGGGGTGATGTGGCAATATCAGCGTGGGGTATCTGCTCCTCTTGTCCCCACCCCAAGGGCTGTCACTCCTTGCCCAGCTTTCTGTGCATAGCTGAGGACAAACTCCCTGCCCTCCACGCCTCATCCTCTGCTTCTTTTTCCTTTATTTTAAAGATCAGCTCCATTTTAACGGGAGGCAGAAGAACTTTTAAAGTGGGGAGGTGGCAACCAAACCAGGATGAGGATTCCATTGCCCAGAGCCTCTCAGGCTCATCGATTTCTTCTGGAGACTGATTGATAACCCAGCGAGGTGTGGCACAGGCAGGGTCCCGACTCTGGATTACCCTTTCCTTCTCTTATTTCCACAACAATCCCAATTACCCATCCTGACTCCGGATTACCCTTTCCTCCTCTTATTTCCACAACAATCCCAATTACCCATCCTGACTCCGGATTACCCTTTCCTCCTCTTATTTCTACAACAATCCCGATTACCCATTCTGACTCCGGATTACCCTTTCCTCATCTTATTTCCACAACAATCCCAATTACCCATCCTGACTCCGGATTACCCTTTCCTCCTCTTATTTCCACAACAATCCCAATTACCCATTCTGACTCCGGATTACCCATTCCTCCTCTCATTCCCCCAACAATCCCACTGCAGGACCCTTCTTTATCCCTGCTCAGCTCTCAGCCTGTTTATTTAGGAGCATCCACGGGTGCTCACGGCCGGGATGCCCTCGGGGGGTGCCCGGGGTGCTGGGTCCCAGTGGTGCCCGTGTGTTTGGAAGGGACTCGTTCCCTTTTCCCGGCCGGCGAGCATGTGGTTGGAATTAGCGGCGCGGCTGCAGGGGGAGCGGGCAGCTGGGTTTCTCCGGAGCGTTTCAGTGCTTAATCTCTGAAGAATGCAGAATGTCTGTCTGGACGGCCCGGCCAAAATCAACTCCGCGGCACGGGGAGGCCAATATAAACGTTCATGTTTTGTGTCACCGAGATTTCATTAGATGTTTTTTATGTAATTGCATAAGTCGAACTACCGTGATGAAAATGCCACAGCGAGCAAATGAAATGAATTGTGAAACCTCTCCTTCAAGGAGACACTGGCCCCCTCTGGGCCGTGTGGATCCAGCTCCAGCCCCTTCCAAGGTGCTCGGTGACCTTTTGGGGATAAATAATGGGTTGTTTCCCCATGTCTTCGCTCTCTAACCCTCGCCCTGACGTCAGGGCGAGATCAGAGCTGGGCCAGGAGCAGGTCTGCCCATGGCCAGTGCTGAGAGGCAGAGGGGCTGGCTGCTCCTGGGCTCCAAAGGGGCTCTCATCCCTCCTTGGAATCCCAGGGGGAGGCAGAGGAGTAGGGAGAGGATGGAAAATCTCCCATTTCTTGGTTGCCCGGCATCCAGGTGCTCTGCAGCATCTGAGTGATATCACTGCCCTCTTGATTTCCTGCTTTAAACCCTGGTAGGGGCAGGGATGGAGAGTTCAGGGCTCAACAAGCACCCCCAGTGATGCTGTGCCCCGTTCCATCTTCTGACCCTCTCCACTAACGACAACAACTTCGTAAATCTGTCCCTTCAAGGCCTGGCGTGTTTTCCTGATGATAACAGATTAATGCTAATTTAATTAGGCCTGAACCAGTGCTTGCTGGCTTCAAACCCAGACATGCTCCAAGGGCTGCTGAGTGCTGTGACACGATGGTGCTGCTCATCCTGGGCTGGAGGGCTCGGTGAGGTGACACCCCATCATCCCTGAGCACCCATCCTGCTCCTGCTCAGGGGGACAGGCTGGACCCACGGGCTGGACAAAGCCCCGGGGTTTGCTCCCGGAGGAGGCTCTGCCGTGGGTTCCCCGCAGGGATGGGAAGCAGCCGGCACCACGGGAGCCTCGGGCGTTGCATCCCTGCAGCGGCTCCTGCGAGCTGGGCTGGGACGGCCGCCCTGGCCGCAGACACATCTGCTGGGCGGGAGGGCCTGGAATTTGGGATATTGTTTTTCTGGCGGGGAGCGGTGGGTGCCAAAAGCCTGATAAATTAATCACCTCTGACATGGGTCAGTCCAGCTCTGGCGTGCGCAGGCTGGGCCCCCTGAGACGCTGCTGCTGCAATGCCAAAATTCATCAAGCAGCGAGGCTGCCCCGGAGAGCAGCGGATTTTGGGAGGGGGCAGCTGCTGCCAGGGAGGGGCTTGACCACTGCGGTCCTCTGGGATGGCAGCACAGCTCTTCCAGCTGCCTGTGCCTGGCAGTGCTGCCACCTGACATCACTTGTTTTGGAGCAGGACCTGGCTGGGCGGCTGCTGGCTGCTGGGGGATGGGAATGGATTTAGGATTTGTGCAGCTCCTGTCACAACAAGCTCCTTGCTCAGGGACTGCTGGAGTGCCAGTGGGCTCACAGAGCCCAGGGAGGCTGTGTGGGATGGGGATGTGGGGCAGGAAGATGTGCAGGGCATGGCAGGGGTGCAGCTGCTGGAGGTCACAGGCAGTTTCTTGTGGCCCCTCAGCCCAGTCCCTGCAGGCAGGTGTCCTCTGTTGGGAGCTGGGGTCTGCATGTCCCTCTGTGTGCTGCTGAGCCTGGGGCTGGGCCAGTGGGGTGATGCTGGTGCAGCCCGAGGTGAGAACAGCACTTCTCCTCTCCCCCAGTGAGCAGCATCATGGACCTTTCATGGTGGGTTTTACTTCGTGGGGATCTGATCAATCCAGCCTTTTTGCCCAGGCCAAGGCAGGCTCAGCCTGCACCTCACCAGGCTCCTCTGCCCTTGGAGAGGGGACAGGGGGCCCACAGGTCTGCTCTGGTACATAGTGTCCATCCCTGGAGGGTGACAGGTCCTGACCCTGCAGAGCTCTCACTGCTCGCAGCACTCCCTGGAGAGAAGATGGGGAAGGGCTTTGTTCAGCCTCTGCTGGGCTTTCTGCACAGCTGTGGAACAAAGGGGATTTTCCTGGTTTTAATAACCCCACTTACCATCCACCTCTTCCCCTCTCATGTGCTGCTTCCCACACTGGTAGCTGCCAGCAGCAGAATTTGCTTTACCTTCCTCTGGCTTTCTTGGGAACATTTCTGCTCAGAGAAGGAGAAAGAAGGAAACAGAAGGGGAGCAAAGCTCCGGGTACAGGGTCCCACAAAGTCTTTGAGAATGTCAAGGGCTCTGTTTGTGCCTGGCGTTCCCCGAGGTGTCACAGGGCTGCTCTGGGTGGCAGGAGGTGTTAAGACACCCAGCGTGTGCTGTGACCTCCACGTGGGATCAGAGCAGATCTTATCAGCACCATGCAGAAGCCTCCCTGCATCCCTCCTGTCTTCTCCACTCGCTTGCTCTCCTTCTCTCCCCCTTTTATTTTTTTTTGTCCAGACATAATTAATGTAAACCAAATGCTTTGTGCACAGCTGCTGGCATCCTGAAAACGTTTTGTGTGTGGTCTCTCCTTTAGCCTGGACAGGGATGTAGCAAAACTCTGAGCACTATCCCAGACCTGCCTGAGTAGGGAGCAGCATCTGCTGCACAAGAAGCACCTTGAATTTCTGCATTTCCCTCATGGGATGAGGTTATGCTTGAACTGCTTTAGATAAAACCACGGAGCTGCCCTAAAACTTCATCTCCCAAACCCAGTCAAACCCAAGCTCGACTTTTCTTGTTGGTCATGCTTAACTGAAACCCCAAATATCTGTCTCATTTTTGTGGCTGCCTCTGTGTGTCTGAGCTCCCCCAGGGCCTAAGGGATGCTCATGCAGCACAGCTGCTGTGGGAAGGATGTCCTCATGCTGCTTTTGGTGCCTTTGGACACAGGGAACAGCAAGATCTTGTGATTTGTGGTTTTTTTCCAGTCAAAGGGACAATTTTTGATCACTGCTATTGTCACTTGATCTTTAGGGCTCGAGGTGAGAGGGAAAGAAAGTGTCTGGCCCTACCTGTTTTGCTCTCAAAAGTCCAAGCAACAGCTGAGTGACATCCTGCAGCCCCTGGATTCCCTTCCTGCACCCCCACACTGAGTTCTCCCTGCAGCTCCCCCTTCCCAATCCCTCACAGAAGATGTTTTTCCCCTCCACTGCTCCGATCACTCCCTCAAAACCCCACTGTGGCATCTGGGATCACCAGCAAAAATGAGCAACTTCCATGCCTTTATCCTGCTTGCTCACCCTGGGTGTGCTGGGAAAGCTGTGTGGTACCTAGGGCTGCTTGGTTCCCAAAAATCCTTTTTTTTTTAAAGTCAAAACCCCTCTGGGCTGGTGTCCTGAGTCCTGCCATGGTGCAGTGAGGCTGTCCTGGCCCTCTGTGAGTCAGTGGCTGAGCATTTTGCAAATGTTGGAACTGAATGGGAAGCATCTGAAATCCCTGCGTGGACGTGCTTTGGATTCCGGGATGATTAGGATGCTGCAGATGCCTGGGTGAGAAGGTGGGCTGGGTGGAGGTTTGGGGGTGACTGTTCTCATGTTTCTGCTCCAAAACTGTCTCCGTGTTGTGGCTGGGAGATGGGAATGACACCTCTGGGATGAATCCTCCCAGTAGAGACTGAGCAGCTGGGGCATGTCTTGAGGTGGCTCCTTCTGGGGAGGCTCAGAGCAGAAAACCCATGTGCAATGGGACAGTCACCATTTGGGGGCAATCTCTGTAATTTAATTCCTCAGACAAAAAGCACATTCATGTGTTCACACAATATTTTAATTCAAAAAACCCACTACCTGGAAGAGTTTAAAGGGAAAACTTTCAAGCAGCCCGTGGTGGGTGCCTGGGGAGATGTGGGTGTGCAGGAGGGGCTATTTGTGCTCTCAGTGCTTGGCTGAGTGATGCTTGCAGATGAGGGAAGGGCTCTGATTTGCAGAGAAATCCTTCCCTGGCTCCCCATCCTCACACCCAACCCCACTCCAGGATGTTCTGCGGGGCTGGAGGATGCCAGAACACAAACTGTCTGCACTGAGTGCCCCGCAGCACCCAGGCAATGACAATCTTAAATGAGTGAGACGTTGAAAAATAGTGAGTGAGATGTTTTGAAAGGTCACCTTGGCCAAGGAGGCACAAATTCTTCCTTGTGCGAGTGAGATGCTTTAGGAACTGCCTTAAAATTAATCCAAAACATGAGCTCGGCTCCAAATGACTGGGACTTGGCAAGAGGGCTGGACACATTATCTTTAAATATAGGCAGGCATCCTGGAGGGTTTCTGGTGGTTTTCCTGGTCACTTCTATTCCTCTGTCTCCCGCTCTGCTCCTCCCTCCTTGCATAATTCTCTCCCTTTTAATGCCTCTTCCCACAATTTGGGAGTGATATCTCCCCAGACCAGGCAGGGTTGCAACACTGAAAAAGATTTTGTGTCCTGTGGCACTTTTTCTCAGGAGAACATTGCCTGTGTGGCCAGTGACCTCTGTCGTGGGGAGGCTGTGGCTCCCAAAGGTTGTAAAAGGAGTTTTAAAGGTGTAAACTGGCATAAATGGGTGTAATCCAGCTCTGCCTTGTGGATCGGAGCCCTCATGGATGCCAAGCTGTGCAAAATGTGTGCTTGTGACCATCAGTGTGGGGCCTCATCGGTCAGTGCGGCCCCAAAACCTCCTGAGACAGGGGCAGCAGTGCCCGGCACACCAGGAGGTTTGTGACAACGGGCTCTGTGGTGCCTTCCTGGGCTCTTCAGCTCCCTTTGTCCCCTTCCCACCATAAACACGAGGCTGGGGGCTCGCGGAAACGAGCGGGGCTCAGTTTAGGCCGGGAGGGAGAAGCCAGTCCCTGCCACCAAAGCAGGGAGGCTCGGGACCCTCTCAGGCTTTGAAGCTGGAGATGTCTGGCCATACAAAGACACATCTGTGTTTAATCCTTCCTCCTGTAACTGAGCCTGGGCCGGGGCAGAGCCCACAGCCCCTCGCCGCGTGCTGGGGTTGTGTGCGGATGCGTTTGAAGGGCCTTGGCAGTGCGGCGGCGCTAGGCCGGCTAGAGCCACATGTTCTTGCAAATGCAGCTTCCTATTGACTTGTTAAACATTTGCTATTTATCAGATTTTGCTTTTAAACTGTCTGTAACAGTCTGGGAGAAGTTGTGTCAAAATCCCTTCCAGATGTGAAGGTGCTACCTGATACTTTGGTTATAACCTGGACCCTCGCTCCTGCTCCATTCAGATTAGCTCCACTACTGTGGAAATGAAAATGCAAATAAAGACATAAAGAGAGTAGAGACGTGTGTAAAACTTCCCCCAAACCTTCCCTTTTACAGGCAAAACTATCCTGCCTTTATAAGGAGATTGTGAGTTTTATCAGTGAACATTTGCTTTGCTGGAAAACCAGAGGAGAGCAGGGGAGAGCAGCCACCATCCCTGTCTGCCCACACGGGTGTTTTTAAAGCATAATTGACTTTTTTTCCCCTCCATTTAAATAATGTTTCTTTGGGTCTGGGGCTTCCCAGACACATCAGCTCGTTTTATGAGCATCAGGTGATGTGTGCAGTTGGAAACCTGAGCGTTTTCCTTGCATTGGGAGCACGTGGATCAGATAACGATGGCTCATTAAATGCTCGTTGGAAGGCAGTTGCGAGGTCGGGAGCTTTCCCCAGGAGCACCCGCTCTGCAGACCCCCTGCCCTGTCCCTTTCCAGGAGAAACTTTGAGGCCATGAGATATTCCCAGCTTAAAACAGCTCCATGGTATCTGTCAGATCATACAGGGCCCGAGCCAGCTCCCATCGTAGCGAGGGAGGGTTTTTCCACTGCCTTCAAGAGGCGCTGGAGCGGAGCCATGCTCTGTGTAATGCGGATCCGGCAGTGTGCGTGATGCACTGCATGATGACAGAATTTCTGGGAGATTGGCCTAAACCGAAAACCTTGAACCTGGGACCGCTCTGCCGGAGGAGTGGGGAGGCTGAAGACACCGAACCGGGCCTGGAGCGGGCTTTTGCAGCTGGGAAAGCATCCCTGGAAAGGCCCAGAAGGCCCGGCTGTGCCACATCTGCCCTGCCCTGGGGTTTGGTGGCTTGGGTGGAGTCCACAGCCATGTCCGTGACCGGTGCTGCCAGGGGGAAAGGACGCCTGGGAGGGTGTGAGGGGCTCCCTGCAGGACCCCAGGCTGGCTGTGGTGCTGCAGCTGAGCCCCAAAACAACCCGGAGCGGAGTGGCTCAGTCTGTCTGCAGTGCCCCAAAAATACCCCAGTGCTGCCAGTGGCACTGCGAGGGGGCTGCCCTGCCTGCACCAGCTGGGCTGGGAAGTTTGGCTGGGGATCTTGCTGAGAGGAAAGAGGAGGGAAGGGAAATGTGCTAGACCATTGTGTGGCATTTTAAGCAGAATCCTGATGCATTAATGTGTTTTTTCTCCCATAAATGCTGGGTTAGGCAGATTGGCACCCTCACAGGAGGTACCACTTTACTGATTCCTGTGGTTGCCTCTGCCCTAAGTCCATCCTGCTATTCCTGTGTGCCTTCTGACTGCTCAGCAGAGCAGGAGACCTTCTTTTCACACCCAAAAAGGATGTTCAGTGGGGCTGGGATAGCTGGAGCAAAGCTGAGAGATGTCAAGTGCTCCGAAATAGGTGCTTCAGTTGCTCCACCTCCCTTTTTTTTTCCAAGCTGATGGACAAGGCTGGGTTCTCACAGTGCATCTGCACCATGTCCTGGGGCTATGGAGCCCCAGAGCTGTGTAGGACATGACTGGTGATTTGCTTTTGCCCCCACAGACCTGATTTATCCCTCTCACAGGGCACAGGCACATCAGAGCTGGAGGGTGATGGAGGACCTCAGGGCAGGAGTTCTCCCTTGGTCTCCCCACAGAGCTCCTGACCCCACCACCACTCTTGAATTTCCAGGGGAAACTTTGGTTCCTTTGGCAATTCCAGGCAGAAGGCTGCTCCCAATGAACTCCTGGTGCCTCAGGATGGAGCAACACCACTCTCTGAAGTGGGGTAGTGTCACTGGGGCCTGACAGCTTCTACGTGGGCACAAGGAAAACCTTGGCCCCACCATCTGCATTAACCTGGCTGGTTTCAACACTTAACCATGCTTGGAGGAATGACAGTGGGAGGGTGGGGAGGGAAGAGCAGCGTGAGGAGAAAAAACCTGAAGTCGTCTCTCAAAATCACATGGTGATAAGGCCTTTTCTGGAGTGCCCCATGCAGCTGGCAGCAGAAACCAGGCTTTTATGTTTGGGTCTGGCTGGCTTTTCACTTCCTGCAGCCAAAAGGATCTGGATAAAGTTTGCCTGGAAGATTAGCTGGCACTGAGCCTGACTAGACATCTCTGGAAGCCTCCCCTCCAGCAGGAGCAGGTTCTGATTGCCTCCTCCACCAGCCCTGCCGTAGGCAAGTGTGGGGGAATGTCCCCTGGAGGGGACAGTTCCACCAGCCCTCTCCCCTCTGGCACACCAGATCCTGCTCCCACTGCAGTGGGGATGCTGGGGAGCGTGCAGATGAGGTCCCAAGGGATCTTTGTCACCAGGATGACAGGGAGGTGACGCTCCACAGCGTGAGGGACGGGACTGGGAGCACGGAGCCTTGGCACCCACAACCCTTCCCTAGGGACACATCCTTCATGTGTCTGTTCTGATACCAGAACTGGGCTGGGAAATGGGGTGCATGGGAGCCCCCCAAGCAGGGCTGGCATCCCCCAGTGCCAGCTCTGGGGCAGATGTGCCCCAGCTGCTGCACATCGGGTTTGGCACCAGCTGTGCTGTGCTGTCCGGCCACATCTGAGCTGCCAGCTCCGGGGCACAGCTGGCAGGGGATGGAGGCAGGGGAAGAGATGCTATGCAATGCCATCCCCACGGGGTCCATGGGCACGCCATGCTGACCCAGACACAAAGCAAATTTTGGGTTTTGTGCCCACAGAGGCCTGGCAGAGGCGGGGGAGACTGCGCTGGTAGCAGATGCCTCCGGAGCCCAGTCCCTTCCCTCTCATTCCTTTTTTTCCTTTTTTCTGCCTTTTTTTTCTTCCCCCCTCTGGCTGATCTTAAAAAAGCCCAGGCAGTTTGGGCTTTGTGAAACCCAAATGCCTTTTGCAGCATCAAGCCCGGATCCCATAAGTAATATCCCAGCACTGAAGAGTAAGACAGTATATGAAGTAGACGGGGAGCTATAAAGACACTTTAAAAGGGGCAATAAAAGTTTTGGGTTTCATATCGTCTTACCAAAGAAGAGAATAACAGAGAAGCAGGAAATTTCAGTAGCAGACATGACAAAGGTCACAGCACTCAGACTGCACCTTAGACGAAAACACCTACTTTTATGAAAACAGCCAGAATTTTTGGCAGGGGCTCAAGAGCTCTTACAGGCAAAGCTCTCGGCAGCGCTAAAAGGTTACAAGAGACTGTTTTGTCTACGTTGCTGTAGATGTTTATAATATTTCCCTGCATTGGTGCTGCAGGGGATATCCTGCCCAGGATAGTGGATCCAGCCCTGCAGCTTCCTCCCGTGTTGGGGTGCTGGGTGCTGCCATCAGCTCGGGGCTGGTGCCAGGGCAGGGACCCTGTGGGTGTGCCCAGGTGTGTGTCAGTCCCAGGTGGGTGCTGGCCCTGCATTGGGGTGCAAAGGGATGGATGGTTGGCAGAGCTGGAGCATCGCCCTGGGGCATCAGCAGGGAGAGGAGAGGAGGGGACAAAGCAAACATTTTGCTGTGTGCAAGACAATTTGGTTTTTTGGGGTTTTTTTTTTGTTTGTTTTTTTTTTTTTTTTGCAGCTCAATATGTGGCAGGTGGGAGCAGGTTTTATCTACTCAGCTGCTCCTCAGGTAACATGCCCTCCATGTTTGCATGGGGTTTGCCAACCTTTGGTCCCTCATGCTCAGCCCCAGCTGGGTGTTGTGGTCACCCTGTGCCCTCCTCCCAGCACTGGATCCCCACAAGGCTCTCACCGTGCCCACAGTGCCCATGTCCCCAGGGCTTGCTGCAGGGCTGTGCCTGTCACTGCAGCCCAGGAGGGACCAAACAGTCCCAAAATGAGCTGCTGGGGTGAAGGAGGCCCTGATCAGTGGCTGCAGCAAGCGAGGGAGGCTGCTGGCACTGCTGGTCAGGATCCTGGGGATGGTCAGCATTGAGTATTTGCATTTGGGGTGACAAACACCCAGGAAGAGCCAGCGTGGCCGTGGGATGCCCATGGGAGTGACCCCTCAGGAAGCTGTTGTGCACCCTCAGAGGCATCTCTTGCAGGCAGTGCTGAGCTACTTCTTTCACTCCAAATCAGAGCACTTGGGCCTGACTTTTGGGGCCACCCTGAACAGCCCTCACATGGCAAAGAGCGCCAGTAGCGTGCAAGCAACGAAAGCCATGCACACAAACCCTGAGAGCATCTTGTAAACATCCTGGGGGCTGGATGCAGGGAAGGAATGGAGCAGTGTGGGTTTAGGTGCTGAGGAACCCTTTGAAAGCTGTCTGCTAGCTCTGCCTCTGCATGCAGCTGCATCAGCTGTGCCACCGCTTGCCAGTGACTCTTGGATGCTTGGGGGTTCATAATTCATTTCTATTTTTGTTGGAAGCTCATTCAGTTTTGGTTGTTGCCCTGTCGCAGGAAGTTGCTCTGATGAATGACTGGGGTGGATTTCTCTTCCAGAGGAACCCAGGCTTAATGTGGGCTTTCTGTGGACATCTCTGTATATCAATACTGCTCTAATTGTCCATGACATATAGTCTTGGCCTTTTTCCCAGACAGTCTAAATAAATCATACACTTCTGCTATAGTAAATAGTCTGTTAGTGGAGATGTTATAGGCTTACAGCCCTCCCCCCTCTCTCCAGGAGCTTCTTTACTCTGCCTCTCATTTTCCATGTACTTTCCATACCAGTGAGGCACCTGCTGCCTGTGCCTGCAGGTTTGCATGGACAAAGTGCCCAGTGTTGCAGGTCCCTCCAAGTTAGAGGGGCTGTGGTGGCCGTGCCCAGAGCTCTGCTTTGGAGTTGGCATCTGCCCTCGACAGAGCTGAGTGGAGCTGGAAAGTTTCCCACCCTGCTGAAGAAATGCTGGCATTGCACAATGGCAAGGTCTTTGTTAGTATATATTATTTACACCAAGAGAACGCATAAATAAAATAGTTAATATCTCACAAAAAATACAGTTTCTGTTAACTGGGTGTTGCAAACGAAGCTTTGTGTGCACGGGCTGGGCAAACCTGCACGGAGGGGACAGCTTGGGTCCTGCCAGGTCAGTGCATGGGACAGCCCAGGAGAAGGTGACGTGGTCAGGGAGGGCAGGGGTCTCCTGGGGCAGGGGACAGGTTGCAACCCAGCTGAGTGCTCCTCCAGGGAGAATATGGATATGTACCAAACTGGAAGTGCAAGCTTTGCTAGGGCTGATGGTGGAAAGGTGAATCACAGGGTGGTTTGGAAGGGACCTTAAAGCCCATCTTGTTTCAATCCCCCTGCCATGGGCAGGGACACCTTCCACTAGACCAGGTTACTCAGGAGACTTCCCAGGGGAGAAAATCCCAGAGCGGGCATGGAGCTGGTGGGAAAAGATGCCAGAGGAAAACCCAGCAGGCGGGCATTTTCCTTTTGGCTGCAGCCCTCCATCACCCAGGGGCAGGAACACGCGTGCCCGGCCTGCCCGGGGGCTCAGACGCAGCAGCACAGCGTGGAGCAGTCCAGCCTGGCGGGGGTCCCGGCGTTCCCAGCCTTCTTGTTCTCCTTGGGCAGCAGCAGCACGAGGGCCATGGCCAAGGCACAGTGGTAGAAGCTGTGCACATAGGTGTAATCCCACTCCTGCGGGCAGGGAGAGCGTGGTGAGAAGCGGGAGCAGCAGGGCCAGGGGACTCGCGTGAGGTGCGTGACCTTAAATTTCTACAAGGAGCCAAAAGGAAGGGGATAAAAAAGATTCCTGAACCTTCTGCCTCCCTTTGCTGTCAGAGAAGAAAGGATTTCCAGTGGAAAAAAAAACCCTAAAGCAAAGGGGATTTAACACGTTCTAATTTGCACATTTCCCAATTCTTGAATGAAGTGTTTCATTACCCCGCAAAGGACGCGGCGGCGAGGCCGGGGCGCGCGGGGAGGCGGCTTCTGCTAAGTGACATTTTTATGTTCTGCTAGAATCTGCAATTACCAAATGCTTTGAAAAATAATCCTTGGGGATGCCTGTGAGGTTGTATCTCGCAGCTCCCAAAGCACAGAGCAGCCGTAACGGCGGGGCTGAGCGCAGGCACGGCCGGCAGCTGTGTCGGGGGGTTATCGGGGACCCTTCGGAGCAGGACAGGGGGACTGGCCAGCAGCAGGAGCAGGAGGATATAAACACAGGATCAAGTGCCCCTGGGAGTCACTGAGAGTCTTTTCTTTGGCTGGAGCCAGCTCTGGATCCGGCCATGCCTGGGTTGGATCCAGTCCCTGCCGCGTCGCTGTGAGGTGTCCTTAAGTCACCTGTGCCCAGTTTCCAAAAATCCCTGCTCCCACTTGACAAAGCCATTCTGAGGAAAGCACATCCCCTGTCCTTGTCACTCACTGAAGGGGGAAAAAGAGACAGAGCATCACCCTGTGTGCCACTTGCTGTCACACCTGCCCCGAATGGATCAGGGGATGGGGACATGCATGGAGGGACCCGTGTCCCTGCTGCCAGACCCTAGCATGCCACCCCTGGAGCCCCACTTCTGAGCTGGGTTTTGTGCAAGGCTGGATGCAGCCCAGTGGTGTGAGTGGGGCTGTCCCTCTCTTGGTGATGTCCCTCACACCTTGTAGAGTCAGGGAGGGTGAGTGTGCACACAGGTACCTCAAAGAAGAACCTCAGCATCAGCGCCAGTGCCCCGAAACAGAAGCCAGGACCGATCTGTTGGGTGTAGACACTCTTGTCAGGATAGAGCCCTTTCTTCTCCTTCATCTTCTGCAGCTGGGAGGGAGGAGAGAGCACAGCAAGTGGATTCACCTGGATTTAGCTGGCTGCTCCACCCTCATTCCTTGTAATAACACTGGTTTTTTAAATATTCAGCCCTAAAGCCAGCTCAGGGAGTGTGTGCCCTCACAAGCCCGGTCTGTGGCAGAGCAGATCCCAGCACCACATCTACAGACTGAAGGATGCAGGGTGCTCCTGTGCCTTGGCCTCCTTGCCCACCCCCTCCACATGATGGCCACTTTTAGCTGCTGGCTTAGTGACAGTTAATGACTGTGACTTGCACCACTGTATTTCCATGATGTTTGGCATCATCTTTCTGCAATTTTTATCCCATCACTCCTTGCCAACTCCTGCAGTGGCTTCCCCACCTCACTCCCCGCTGGGCCCACAGCACAGTGGGGCACAGACTGCAGCTTTGTGCCCGACTGTCCCAGCTGGATTCAGGCAGACTGCAGACAGATTCCTCCCCACTTTATCACCGTGGTTTTAGCCACATCTTCCCCGGATCTGGGGCAGTTTACCAGATCCCTCTGCCTCTGAGTAGCTGTAAAAACTCCATAAATACGCTCCTCCTGATTAGAAATGCAGGGACAGGAGATGTGGTAGATTGCTCAGACCGATTGAATCTGGCATTTATCACAAAGGCTGCTGTCTGCCTTCTTCTCAGGTTAAAGGAGAAATCACTGTGAGACTGAGAGCAGCATCTTGAGGAGGAAATCACTGGCACGGGTTGGACTCCTCCATGCAGGGTTCAGCCCTTTCCCCACCAGGAGCATCCCACAAAGGCCATCCCAGTGCCCTGCCCCACGTACCCATCTGACCGTGATCACCAGCACGGCCGTCCCGATGGGGCCCGAGTAGACGCCGTAGCCCCAGCGGTCATGGTAGATCCTCACGGCGATGGTGAGGACGCCAAACATGATGAAGGTCGATCTCTTGGGCTCGTCAAACTCTGCCAGGGCTGAGGGACAGAGAACAGGGAGCACCAGCTCGCAGCCCCCCTTTTTCAGCTGCTTCCCTAAAGCCTTCCTGGGGTCTCTCCCTCCTGCCCTGGGGTTGCATCCGTGTATGGTTTGCTCTTCTCATGTCACACTGCTGGGGAAACTGAGGCACATGGGGCAAAGCAAAGCATCCTGAGGCATCTGAATGGTGGGTCCAGGAGATGATTGTTGGGGTTTTATTTCAGGGTTGCATGGGGGAGCTTAATGGAGATTCTATACCCAGAGAAGCAGTGGCTGCCCCATCCCTGGAAGTGTTCCAGGCCAGGTTGGATGGGGCTTGGAGCAACCTGGGATAGTGGAAGGTGCCCCTGTCCATGGCAGGAGGTGGAACAAGATGATCTTTAAAATCCCTTCCCACTTAAAACCGCTCTATGATTTCCCTTTTACTAGACGCAGAATTCAGAGGCGATTGCAAAAACCCTCATGCCCTGTGAGCCCACAATCAGCTCTTGGGTTCATCCTGCATCTCCAGCCTTCCCAAACTCACTCTGGCACAGGCTCCACCACCCCAGTGCAGTGGGACTCCCTCTCTGGTGCCATGGGGTCCCGGCTGCCCGGCCGCGCCGGCACCTGCCCAGGGTTTGCAAGCTGGAAGTCACCAGTGTGAGTAAATTATTAGAGGCTTTTGTTTAGCACAGGATGGGGTAATAACTGATAAAAGTTATGGATCCCAGTGGGCTCCATGCTTTTCCAGCTTGCACAGCTGTGTTATGGCTGTCCTGGATTTGCATTCCGGGAAGTTTGCCCGAAGGTCTGCGTCCGCACATGTGCACTCGGGCTTTACAAGCCACAGTGAGAGGCTTCCCTGGGCTTCAGTCACCACACCTTCCATGTCCTTGGATCGTGCTTTTATAGGGAGTTTGGCTAAGGGATAATGTCCGCATGTTAATCTCTGTTGTTTCCCAGCGGGTCAATATTTTAAACCTCGTAGTCCAGGATTTGTATTTTTTGTGAGGTTTCTGAATGCAGTAATGAAGCAATCAAGTTGAATTTTGCTGCAAGGAGCCAAAGTGTCTGGATCAGCTCTGACCTACCCTGACACTGCTGTTATCCACTGAAAATGCCCTTTGGAAATGATTTGCCTCGTTGCCTTTTCTAGCTGAGCAGAGAGAGCACTGAGGTGCCCCTGAGTAGTGGGGGACCCCCCTCAGCATTCACATTTTGAGGGGACAGAGCCATTTCTAAGGGTAATATTTTCCCCACACATTTTTCCCTGCATAGTGAATTTATCCTATTGCATGCCCTGGAAGGAGTGTGCTCCTGCATCCCCACAGGATGAATTTGCCCAGCTGAGGGGTGTTACCCCTGCTTGTGCTGGGCTCTGAGGCTGCAGGAGCCCCATCCCTGCTGGAGGTCCTGCACCATCCCTTGCGGGGCAGAGGGGAAGGTCCTGTGGCCATTCTGGGGCTGTACATTGGAGTGCTGACTTCAGCTGATCGTGGGGAGAAATGGGAACTCTGTCTGGAGTGGGCACTGGTTAGAAATGGTCCAAATTTTGGAGCAAAACCTTTGTTGGAACATCTCTCTCCCCTGACCCTGCTCTCTTCTCCTGCCATCAATACTCACATCCTTCCAAAACTTGTGGTGACAAAATAGGAAAATGATAGGTTGGAACTTTTTGTCTTCCTCATATTTTTTTCCCATTTCTATTATATTTTGCTTCGGTGGCAAATAAGGAACAAAATGAGCAAAAAGAGAGTGAAGAAAATGTGGGAAAAGGAAAACTGAATAACAGGGTGAGGGGTGAGATTTATAGCAAAAAGGAAGTGAAATAAATTTCTGCTTTTTCTAAGCAGATCTAATATTCCCATCAGCCCAGACCAGGCTTTTGATAAACTGGGAAGTTATATTTATTTTGACTAAACCACTTTGATTCTCATGCTACCAAGGGAAGTGGGAGATTCTGCATTTCTTAATGCCCCTAAGTGAGGCAAGATAAGCTCATGGGCCTGGTATGGGGAAAATGAGGAGAAATGGGAACCTGGTTTATGAGGTTTCAGATTCAGTCATCTCATAGTCTTGTCCTTCCCTGAACTGCAGCACAAGGCTGCCAGTGTGTTACTGTCATTTGAAGCAGAGGACATGTGTGAGAGCTGGTGCAGACAGAGGAACACCCGACCAGCACAGTGCCACAGCAGGTGCCACAGCTCTTTATCTCCAGCAGCAAAACGTCCCCAGCCACCACTCAGGACAGTTCCATGTCTGGACCTCAGCAATTACAAAGACTTTCCAAGGTGTTAATGATAGAAAACTGGATTAATCCACAGCACAGACTGACTTCCACAAAGGACAATTTCAGTGGCAGCTCAGGTGGAGCTCAGAGTGAGCAGCATTTCTAGGGACTGTCCCCACTGACTGTCACATCAGCTATCCTGACAAATCCAGCCCTTCCTGCCAGTGCTGCAGCTTTCAGGAGCCACAACAGAGCAGTTCTTACCCATCAGGGACACCCAGATGGACAGGGCTGTTCCGTAGATGCTGAAGTACTCCAGGATGTCGTAGCGCATAAAGCACAGCACTGATAACCCGGGGCCGTCACAAACGTGGTAAAACTATTCAAAAAGAAAAAAAATTGTCAGAAAACCCGTTTCTTACCCACATACCAGTAAGGTAAAGGTGCTTATCAACTGGTTTGAAATAGTGTAGCTGCTGAGAGGATGGCCAGCCAGGCCAGAACAGTGTCAGCTACAGCAGGATCACTGATATGCAGTAACGAATATATTTGAGTGATAATGTCATCGTTCCCAGTTGCAAATTGCCCAAGAATCAGCATTCTTCTCTCTTGGTACAAACTAAGACAGGCTTTAATTTGCCTCTTGGCCAGAATTTGCAATCTGATGACCAAGCTGCTTTGAGCCGGGCGCTGGGGGACGGCCTCTCCAGCAGAAGGAGGACTCTGGGGTTGTGGTTTTAATTGCGAAAGATTCTTGTAAAACAATTCAGAATGAGTGTCCTGATGAAATGTGTATGGATGCCAGGTCACTGTCCAGGCTAAACAGGGTTTACATGGCCAGACTCTGAATACTGGGGAATTCACTCATTAGTGCATTCCCTTAAAAACCACCAGTTCCTGCCCATTACCTCATTGATTAGGTTATTTGCAAAAACCCCATTGTCATGCAACATAAACGCAGACCATTCCAAGAGATGTTTTCAGTGCAGTCAGAGGAATGCTCCCAGTGCTTGCCTGGCTCTCTCCTTTTCCTGCCAGCCCTCAGCCCTGCAGGTTTTGCAGTGGCAGCAGCAGTGAGCTCTGCTGTTCCTGAAGAAGTCCCTGCTCCGCTTGGCCGGGCGCCCTTGGAACGCTGCTCGCTGTCACGGCCCGGTGGGGATGCTGATATAATTTATAATGGGAATTGCTGCGAGCCCTCTGGCTGGCTGCAGCTTCTAGAAAAGATTGCACCACGGCTGTAATTCTTCTCCCTGCCTGAGATTGGGCTCGGGGAGTCTGGAGCCGGGGGGAAGAAAGGG
Organism: Anomalospiza imberbis; assembly: GCF_031753505.1. Lineage (NCBI taxonomy): Eukaryota > Metazoa > Chordata > Aves > Passeriformes > Viduidae > Anomalospiza > Anomalospiza imberbis. The sequence goes on along the minus strand of NC_089701.1, from coordinate 3,753,659 downwards.
TGGAAGGCAGAGCGTGTTCCTGGCACTCGTCTGCCACGGCCATGTGCTTTCACTGCTCTGTTCAGCTCTCCTGCTGGAGTAGGAGTGGGATGCTACAAAAAATGCAACAGCAGCAGCTGCTGCCCTTCCAACCCCCTCCCCACCGCACTGGCAGCTGCCTCTCCTCCCTTCCCTTCTTTCCCTTCCCCACTCAGGGATATTTTGCTTCTTCAATCTCTTTGGAGAGGACCTGTTCCACCTCCCTTCGAAACACGTGCCAATTTTCCTACTGACTTCTCGGGGAGGTGGCGCAGACACAGACCCAGTGCAAAATGAAATTGTAGATGTCTGGCTTCCCTGGGGAGCTGGGGCGGGGGCCTCAGGGATGTTTTCATATTAACTGGTCCTGTAGTTTTTATAGAACTGGCAGAATTTCTCCCCGTGCATCGTGCTTTAATCAGCTCAAATGGTCAAGGATGTTCTGTGGATCCTTAATAAAAGACCAACCTGATTCTGGGCCCTGTGAAAGAGCTTTTCACACCGGGAAGATCATTTGTCTACTTCCTGCCTCAGTTTCTCTGTACAAGGATCGTGCCAACCCTCATGAGATGCCTTGAGATGGATGGGGATTAATGGGAAATGCAATATCAGCTGGGTTGCTGAGCTGTTTCCTTCATATTCTTTAGCAGATCACTGAAATGTAGTTAAACAGGAGATTTTTTCCAGTGGGAATGCCGCTTTGGGTGCTCAGCTGGTGTCTGTATGGAGTCACTTAGCAGGGATACAGAGCCCAGGGAGCACACAGCTGGGAGCAGGAATAGGAATATTTTATATATGTACAGACATTTCTTCACTAGTTATTTCTGCACAAAGGAAGGCCAGGGAATCACAGCCTGATAAAACACATGTTTCAACCCTCAAAGGGTTAATAATTATTGTATTTCATCATGTTTTAGTCTCTCCCAGTGCAGAAAATCCCCTGACTCCAGCATCGCTCCCATCCCCAGCTGGCAATTGCAAAATCAATAATTTGACTACTCTGTGCTTTTGGCTAAAATGACAGAGGCAGAGCAAGAGATTCTGGGGGCAAATTAAAGCCTAAATTCAGCATGGCCACTTAGCAGCTGTAAAACAAAGAGAAAAGGCAGCTCCAAAGCATTGCAAATCAGTCAAGGCTCTTTGCACCCAGACCTTCTCCCTAATCTCAGTCATAAAACACCACTAAATCTCTGTAAGGCCACGGTGTAGGACATCCTAAACTGGAGAATCAGCTGCTCAACACTACACATGGTGGGAAATAACTGAAAAAGGATATTTTAGGGGTTGTGCTGGCTGCTCTTGGGTGAATCAGCTTCTCAGTGGTACAGAGGGCATTTGGGGGGATGAAACATGCAGGGAGAGGGGAAATTGAGAGCTTCTTACCGCCACGAAGAACATGGTGAAGAAATAAACCATGGCTTCCATGTGGAAACGCCTCTTGGCCGCGATGCTGATGGTGGGGAGGAAGACCAAGGAGCTGAGGGTGGGCAGAAGGAGCTTGGCCACGAGCGAGCCCATGGGTGCCTCGTGGGCTGGCAGCTCCTGGGAGCAGGGTGGCTGTGAGCTGGGCAGGAATGGTGGAGAAAGGAGTGGGGAGTGTGCTTTAAAATTTAAATGCCCTGCGTGGCAGGAGGGCTGCAGGCCGGGAACAGCTGCCACCGTCACAGCCGCCGCCTTCGCTGCCGTCTCATCCCAAATTCTTGACACAGCCGGTGGCTCCGGGCAGCAGATGTTCTGTGCCCCCAAAACCATCCTGGGTGTTTCTAAAGGAGTAAAAGGGAATGTTGTCCTTGCACGCCTTGTGCTGGGTGCTGGGTTTGGGTACATGGTGGGTGGAGGAATCTGGGTTTGCTCGCTCCTCATGGGGACATCCCAGCCCTACATCCTGCTGCCAAGCCTGGTCAGTGCTGCTGGAGCAGGGAAAATCCATCTTCTTTCCTCACAAACTGGAGGGGCAGGCACTGATCTGTCCTCTCTGGTGGCCAGGAATAGGACCTGGGACTGTCCTGTGCGGGCTCAGGAGCTGAACTCGGTGGTCCCTGTGGATCCCTTGCATCATTCTATTATTCTCTGCTCTGCACTTCCACAAAGGAAGAACTGGTATGTGGCAGGCACTAGGGTTTTTTAAAACAGTGGGATGTATCCTACGACCTTTGTGCACTTGAGAAACACACACCAAGCTCCAGACCTGCCTTTTCTTTCCCCACGGGGGCACACGGATGCAGACACCGGGGAGCTGGTGTGACACAGCACCCAACAACTGCTGCCAGTGCCTACGTGCCCTCCGTGGAGTTCAGTGCAGTTACATTTCCCAGCCATGCCCTCAGCCTTTGCAGCCTGGCCACCTCCAGGAGTTCTGTCTGAAATTCAGGAGCTGAGCGTCTCCGGGCTGGAGGAATTCGAGCGGATTGTCGTGTGGCGCAGAAAAGCTGGAGGAAAGGAAACCAAAAGCCAAGCGGCGTTTGGGCTGCTAATCCACTCAGTGGTTCTCTCTTTTATTATGACTTTTTATTATATCGCTGCTGCTCCCCCCCTGCGTTAATATCTTTTCCTTGGAGCCTCGCAGGGATTCTCGGCATCCTTTCGGCACAGCTGTTCCCGGGACACAGGGAGCAGGAATGCTACGCTTGAGCAAGCGCCTTTGTGGCTGCGGCTTTGGGGAGGAGGGTGGGAGCTCTGATAGGAGCCACCAGCTCTAGGGCTGATAGGACAGGCTCGCCTGTCCCCCAGGAGGGGGTCTGGAGGAAAGACAGGCACGCACGGATAAAAAAAAAAAACAAAACATAATTCCTCTTTAAACCACTCCAGGGCGTTGGAAAGGGCTCTGGAGGGGGAGTGAGGGATGTGTGTGTGTGTGTGTGTGCAGGGAATGGCACAGAGCCTTGAAGCATTGACTCTGTGCCGAGAGCCTTCCCCCGGGCACGGCTCAGATGAGCTGGGTAGGGCTCCCGTTTTTAGCTGATACTGCAGGAACCTTCCACATTCCCTGGCTGGCTGCAGGCATCATCCCTCCGCGGGATGCTGCCCACACCACATCTCCAGCCGCCCTCCTGCCTGGGCAGGCTATAAACTTACCACAAAGCTCTGCAAAACTGAATCTTGACCAATAAATATTGAAAAACCCTGGTATCCCTATTTACTGTGGAAATGAATCCCTCCAAGCCAGCACATAAATACCCTGATGCTCCCTAGATGTCCAACCCTGAGCTGAAAGCAGAGCTCCAGCACAGCCCGAAGCACCCTGCTCCTTTTTTGGGCCATATCCTCAGATGAATCCATTATTCTGTGTTCATGATCTGCTTGGACCAAGGACGGTGCCCTGGGGCACAGCAGGGCTTGTCCTCATGGGGGTTTTCAGCAGATTTGGGGTTAAGAGATTGCACAAACCGCTCTGGATTCCTGGCTATGAAAACTTCATCTGCCCTGCTTTTGTGGCCATGAGACAGATGTGAGAGAGGTGAAAGCACAGCTCCAAACCTGCTGCTGAGGGCAAACCTCCATGTCTGGGTGCAAAGCAGCCCCCACACCACTTGTGGGGACGCGGCAGTTGTGCAACAAGGACGTGCAAGGGTGGTGGTGGTTGTGCACAAGGCAAATGGCATCAGGTGAAAATTACCATCAGGCAGTTGTTAAACACATCCCCCTCACCCCCAGCCTTTGCCCAAAATCCAGCTGGCTCCCACTGGAAAGGAAACCCCGTTGGCTGCTGGATGCAGCAAGTGCCAGCCATGGCAGGCGCTCCCCAGGCAGAGAAGTGTTGGAGCTCTCAGGAGCAAGAAAACATTCCACAGGTTGTTGGGGTTTTATTCTACTTTTTTTTTTTTCTCTCTCCCAGCTGCACACCCTGGGCTGGTGGCTGGGTTGCAGCCAGCTCTGTAGGCATGGAGGGAAAAAAACTCCCATCAGGTTGCACACGTGTTTCAGCTATTATTGAGAAAGAGCCCCCAGAATAAATGGGGAGGAGAGGGGCAGGCAGGTGGTGAGCTCCTGGCAGGAGCTGCTGCTGCTTAAAAGGTCTTTGTTCACTGCGAACACCGCGGTGCAGACGTGGGCTGGGCAAACCTTCCCGGGAAGGAACCCAAAAAACAAAGGGCCAGGACTTTGTTCCTTCTTTCCTAAACAGGTAGGAAATTGAGAAAGAGCAAATTTTAGCTCCTGAGTTTAAGTGCTGCTGGAAAGGGAATTTTAAAATCTGCATTCCACAGGGCTAATTTCGTGTGGATCGGCGTGCATGCAGGAACGGTGATATATATGGCTGAAAAGTGGCTCCCAGATGCCAAACCCAGGTTCTGGTATGCTGTCCTGGATCCTTCCAGGGTAACATTAACCATGGCTTTCTGCAAGCACTTCTACCCTTTCAGCTCAGACGTTGCAGTGGAGGAAAGAGACACAGAGAGTTTTGTTTTATTTTTAATATGAGGGTGATGGTTTGAAAGCAGTGGATGTTGGAACAGCGGCTGAGGGGGCTGTGCCAGATGAGAGCATTGAGAGCATTTTCTCCTTGGGGTAAGTATGGGATGATCTTTCATCTGCCTGTGGTGTAGACTGGGTCAGAATTGAAACCTGCTCTGTTGAGTGTCACCAGCCACTGCCAGGCTGGAAATACTGGTGATAATGACCCAAAAACAAAGAATGAAGCTGCAGTTCCACCTGGGGTTGCAGTTTGAAGGACTGTGATGCTACAAAGTGTTTTTTTACCACTCCCATTACTTCAGAGTTTAATTTTTCATCCCCACAGCCCTTCAGCTGGTGCACTCTGATGGTGAGAGGCTGGATGGTGGCCTGGTCTCAGCAGGTTGATGTGGCAGAGCCCTGAGGAGCCCTGACCAATGTGACCAGCATGGCACCATCCAGTTTGTGAAGTTTTCCTGCCTTTTTTGGATCAAGAATCCTCCTGGTGTGGAAGAACCTGGTGCAGGAGTGGAGCAGCCCACAGGCACGAGCGCTTTCCTGCCTAGCTGGAGAAGGGATGGCAGTAGCACCTGGATAAAACACCTCTCCCCACCCACTGCTGCCTCTGATCAGGGCTGGAGGTGAGATCCTGATGTAGGGAACACTTTCTGGCCAGCTGGAACCCAGACACGGCCCTGGCACCAGGGAAAAGAGCCCCATAAAGGCAGAGCCACCAGCTGTGCCGGAGCCCTGCTCGGCCACTGCTGCAGCCCCAGCTCTGATCACCCAAGCCCAGCCCTGCCAAAGCACCTGCATCCTCCTCAATTTATTAGTGGAATAAATTGCCACTTAAAATACCCATTCTCCCTAAGGCCTGGCCCCATTTGAGGCAGCTTTAACTGAATACTTACCCTTAAAAAAAAATTCCCTCTTCCTGTCTCCCTGTTGAATAAACCTATTATGCCTATTGCTCACAGGTATTCCTGCTGCTGTTTTCCTTAGGGTTTTTTCACTCTTCCCTTTCCTCTCAGCCCTGTCATGGCCCATGACAAGCATGTCACCATTAATGATAAGGACATCTGATTTCTTGTTACCAGTTTTCCATCGCTGCTACCTTTGGGATGTCCTGGGGTGGCCCCCCACTGCCAAATTCATGGAGGCAGTGCAGGGGTTTATTGCTCATTTCATGGTGTTTAATGGTTTTTTTTTTTACAGTCATAACTCCTGGAGCCCAGTAACGATGTTGAGGGTCTCAGCTCTCACCCTGTTGGTCAAAAAATGTCATTTTCTGCAGAGAAACGCTTGAAGCTGTGATGCTTCAAGGCTCAAAATCCAAAAAGGGAATGAAACCAGTCTTAGGGTTTTTGGGGAGTCTGACTCACGGATTTTGAATGCCTGTGGTTGGCAGGGCTGCATAGCTGATGGCTCTCAGCACAATACTGCTCAACTTCCATGTCGGGCTCATTCCATTCAAAGAAAAGCCTTTGTAGTTTTTTTTCTTCAATCTTTGAAGAGCTAAAATTTCTAACCGAGCTTGACTCGCCTGGAAGCTCCTCCAGGTCCTTGCAGGAATGTGCAGCCCTTGGGGACAGGTAAGATTGAAGTCTGCACAGAAAAAAGAGGCTCTTGAAACCACTGAAACTCTATGGCCACGACCATACCTGGGGTCACTGCGGTCGCTTGTGGCTTTCAAATTGCCCAGAGAGATTTTTCACAGGAATCTGATGGTGAGAGCAGCTCGGTGGCTTTGGCTGGTTCAGTTTGACTCAACATTTTGCAAACCCTCACGCCAAGATGACATAAATCAGCCCCATCCCCAGAGCGTGGGGACACGCAGGGATGAGCTGCCTTGCCCAACACTGCGCTGCAGGTCAGTCTGCAAGGGACTAAAGAACACTTCTGCCTCTAAAGAACACTTCTTTTGGTCTCCTCTTGCTTGTTTTACTTACCCAGTGGTGGGCCACAGCTGCAGCTCTTGGCTGCCAGGGGCTTTTTGGGGGGCTTTGATCCCCTTGGTGAAGTTCTGGTGGTGCAGGGACCTCACACGCTCAGGGGGTAGCTTTAATCTGCCCGTGCCACACCAGTCTGGTCTGGAAATAACTGCAGAAGCGTCAAATAAAAGCATCACTTCTGCAGTCAGGATGAAAAAGGAAGAAAACCAATCAGTTGTCTCATCCCTGAGGGAAGATGGAGCTGCTGGGGGGCCCTGGGCCAACAGACTCCTGACCACGCTCACACTCCTGGACCTGGGCAGGCATTTTGGGGGGCCTGGCTACAGCAGAGCCAACCCATCTGCTGTGCCAGTGCAAAGGCTGAGCCAGGAAAGGGCTGATCTGGCTGGGAAAGTGGTGCTGGAACTCCATATCCACGTGTCTGGCTCAACAAGAGCAGGTTGTGTGGTACCAGGGGTGTGCCTGGGGCTCAGGGGTGCTGGGTGTCAGCTCCAGCAGGTCCAAGGCTGGTGCTTGGGTCAGGATGCAGAAGTGTCCTGCCATGGGAAGCACAGGGAGGAGGTCAATGTGTCCTGCCTGGATCAGAGCTGGCTGTCACTCTCTGCTCCACGCCGAGGAGGGAGGTCCCTCTGCCCCAGTGAAACTGCCCCAGCAAAGGGATCCCCCAGCCCTCCCTCCGTCCTGATCCTGCAGAACCCCGAGTTTCTCTGCTCAGCTGAGCATCCCTGGCTCCTGCCAGCAGCACCAGTGCCCAGCCCAGCGCTCTGCTGAACTCCTTTCGGCCAAGGAAACTCCTTTCCTCCACAGGCACTTCTCCAGCCAAACCAGCAACCAGCCGCCGGCAGCGCTCCCCCGACTGGAGAAGGTTATTTTGGAGTGTCTGTCGCTGGTTTGGGATTTTTTATTTTTTGCACTCTGAATTCTGAAACAGCATCGGTTTGGGGTGGAAAAGCCTGGCAGCCTCCTGGGGCAGGGCTGCTCTGTGTCCCTTGGGGTGGCTGTGGGGGCAAGCTTCCACCTTGTCCTGGGGCAGTGGCGGGAGGTGAATGCCCAGCACAGGCATTGCTGCGCTGCCTCGCCCAAGTGCGGGATGCAGAGAGCAGGGCTGGATAAAGGACTCTCATCCAAATCCTAAATTTCCCTGGGAAAGTCCAACACGAGCCCTCAGTGACCGTCCCGGGTGGGGAAGGCTCTCGCTCTGCATGCAGGTGCATCTTGTCTCAATTTACTGCGAGCCCAAAAGCAGTAAATAACATCTGCAAATCATTTCTAACGCTCCTGCCAAAAACTGGGAGATAAAACCCGCTGTTGTCTGAGCCTGGCCAGCCGTGATTAATGCTGTACCTGCAGCAGCAGCACCCACGGCCCCAGGGCTTTGGGGACACTGCTGTCCCTGGGGATTTTGGGGTGGCAGGAGTTGAAGCTGCAGGGTTTGGCTGATGTGAAACTCGTGTTTTGGATCTGCTCTCTGCTGCAGTTTGTTCTCGGGGCTGGTTGTGCTCCCATCGAGGCGATGGCATCGCTCCTGCTGATTTCACGGGGCCGGGCCGGGGCTGTGTGAGCCGCGCTGCCGCGGCCAGGGATAACACTGTGATTTATGGGAGCAATCAGTTGCCACTAGGAGCTGGTTAGGAATTTTCCGATGAAACGGGGATTGCGTCAGAAACCGCTGAGTCATCTCAACTGTTTCATAAAAAATAAATAAAATAGTATATTAAAAAAAAATCCTTTGGCTTTGATGAACTTTTGGTGAAGCACAGACTGAATGTGTCTCGCCTGCTGCTGGCTCCCCCAGGTCAGCATTCCCACCCTCTGGCATTCCTCCTCCAGCCTAGGGCATCCCTGCAGCGGGACAGGGTGCGAGGTCACCCAGGGATGGCATCTCCTGGGGTGCCACCTCCTGCCCATCCCCAGGGCTGGGGGATGCTGGGGCTCGCAGGGACCCAGGCTGCTCTGGCGTTTTCAATGTGAAATAATTCGATGCTTTTAAAACCTCTCGTGTTCAGACTTTTCCCTCCTGGTTGTTCCAAAACGGAAAGGGTTTTCTCCTGCATGTCTCGGGCTGGGATATTTTGAAATGCAGGAGTTGGGTGAACTCAAGTGCTAAATTTTCCCAGTGTCCTGGTCACAGCCAACCGATGGAAAATTGAAAGTTGCAAATCAACCTGGCTGGGTAAATTAGAACAGGCTGGCAGACATTTAGCCAAACAGAAAAGGAGACTTCATTTCCCATGTAATTTTTCTGGGACGGATTCTCTGTCACACAGACATCCCTGGGAGGACTGGGTCCAAATTAACAACGTTGTGATTTCTGCAGGGTACTGGGAGCTGTGCAGGAAACTGTGCCCATGGTGGGGGGACAGTCACCTCAGGGCCCTGCAGATGGGTGCTCCTGGCCTGTGGCAAATGGTGACAGGGCTGAATGCTGCCCTCAAAGTCCAGGAGCAGCCAGTGGGACAACCTGTAGTGCTGGCCTTAGTGCAGTGCCCTGCTGGGAGCACTGGTTTTGCCCTGTGCAGGGAGGGAAGGAGGAAAGGCTGGAGCTGAAGCATGTCTGGTGGGATGTAGGAATTGTTCAGGTGGGCTGCTCAGAGCTCCTGGGATGTGCTGAGGAATGCACAGGAATGAGTGTCACCACATTTGACACGTACAGACCTCAGAACACAGACAGATAGATCATATATCAAATATAGGTTGCACACACTGTAGCTGTGGCCTTCTTCCCCACAGGTTTTTCTCCCAGACACACAAACACAGATCAGACACAACCTGTGCATGGCTGTTGCCAAGCCAGGGTGTTTGTCCCCATCAAAAATGGCTTTTGACACACCCCAAACCAATTTTCTGACCTCGTTTTCTCCATGGCACAAAACTGTTTCAAGCAGCAAGACTGGCACTGAGCTTTACCAAACAGCACCAAAAGCACAGGACCTTGAGGATTTGGTTCATTTTCCAGCAGCAAGCGAAATGAAAACCTGGCAGACCGTATCCAGCGATTCCCCCGGCCATCCCTGAGGCAGGATGTGGCTGCACAATGCCCGTGGAGGTGCCGGGAGTTTTTTGGTGACCTGCGATGACAGGGTGGGCGGAGGGGTAGGGGCAGCAGGTACCGTTCTGCCGCCCGAGGAGAGGAGCGGCGCATCCTCCCAGGGAGTGCCCGGGGAGGGGGGAAAGCGGAGCATCCTCCCGTGGAGGGAAAAGCGGAGCATCCTCCGGAGGGTCCCCGGGGAGGGGGAGCGCAGCATCCTCCCGGGGCTTCCCGGGGGGGGCTCGGCGCTGCGTGGACCAGCGGGAACGCATGCGTGCGGTGCGGGCTCTCCCCGCCTGTGCCCCCCCGGTCTCGCCTCAGGAAACCGGCTGGCGGCCGCGGGCCGGCGCCGGGGGAGGCGAGGGGTTAACCGGGGTGGGGGCATCCCGGGCCGAGAGGTGTGAATTCCGCCCGCTCTCCCCCCTGCCTCCCCCCCGTCGCCGCTATAAGAGCGGCCGGCGCGGGCTGGGGGGAGCCACTGCGGCGGCTCCTCCTCGCTGGAAGCCCCGGCGCTTTTGGCTGCCCTTTGAAGTCGGAGAGGGAGAAGGAGGGAGGGAGCGTCTGGGGCCGCCGCTGCTCCGCTCCGCGCCGCCGCCGCCGCTCCCGCCCGGCCCCGGAGCATCGTCCTGCCCGGCCCTGCCGCCGCCAGGTACGGCCCGTCCCGTCCCGTCCCGTCCCGTCCCGTCCCGTCCCGTCCCGTCCCGTCCCGTCCTGTCCCGTCCCGTCCCGTCCCGTCCCGTCCCGTCCTGTCCCGTCCCGTCCCGTCCCGTCCCGTCCTGTCCCGTCCCGGCCCCGCGGGGGTCGCGCCCCGCCGGAGCCTTGCCCGCTGCCCGCTCCGCGGTGATGGAGCCCCGCATCCCCGCATCCCCACCCCGCATCGCCCTCCCGCCGCCCGTGCGGGGCTGCCCCGGTGCCGGCTCCGCGATGCTGCTCGGCGACATCCCTCCCCCCTTTCTTAATTTTCCCTTCATTTAACCACGCAGCTCCGAGCGCCTGTAGGATAAACTCCGAGCGCGCTCTGGTATTGGCTTCGAGTCAGGAGTGTCTGGGAGCCTTAATGAGAACCAAGTGTAAGGCAAGGCTCAGCCACCTGTCCACGGGATCCCCGGCCAAGCGCTCTGGGCTCCCATTAATCAGTGGATCTGCCTCTTGGAAAGTCTCTTTAGCATGCTGGACCTCTCCCTCAGGGTGATTGCAGAGCGGATTTGGCGACCTGGAAGCCCTCTGGTAATTTTTCTAAGCCAGACAGCAAAGGAGGGCTGGTGTTGCCGGCAATTCCGCGATTTCAAAACCGCTACAAAACCCTTTGCAAGGAGAAAAAAGAGAAAAAAAAAGCCAAACAAAAATGAGTAGGAAAGAAGCTCTTTATACTGCAGGTCTGCAGTCCTGCCCTCTCTCCCCAGGAGCAGCACCTCTCCCACCCCCCTGCTTCCCAAAGATAGTGTCTAGCTGCTTTTCAAGGGAAATTAGCTTAGGGGAGGATATTTTTTCTTTCTTTTTCCTCACAGACATGAGCTGCTTTGATTGCCTGGAAGCATGATTTCCTGAAACCTGCTCCTTTCTGGCTCTTGCAGGGAGGTTCACAATAAAACGTATTGTGGTTTTGAGCTGGGTTTTATTTAAGAAAATGCCATTCTGGGTTACTCTCTTTCATGAGGCAGATGAAGAAAGAGATGAAAGGCTGACACTTGGGATACTTCATTTCTACTCTTTAATTGTGGGTTGTGCCTTTTCTATAAGAACAGGCGTCTTCCCTGGGAACCGAGGGGAATTGGAGTGGAATAAATGAAAAAAGGAGGAATAATGCCTGTTAATTGCATTTTTTTTTTGTTTTTGAAGCCTTTCATCTCATTCTTCCAGGAGCAGTCCTGTAAATGGGGATATTTAAATGCACTGCTTTTATAGATCCAGGAACACTTCTGGCTACTCACTGTGCTTCGGTGTAAGCCAGGCTCTCTTCCAAGGCAGGCTTGGAGCAGTGTCAGGTGCAGCCACTGGAAACCAGTGCAAAGTTGTGGTTTGACAGATAGAAACCGAGCTGGGAAGTGAACCTGTACCACGTTCATTCTGCTATTAATTAAACAAAACTTCAGGCTCAGGTCCCTGCAGTTGCTGGTGGTCGGTGTCACCGAGCTGAGCGGGAATGCTGGAGCAGAGCTCTGGAGCCCAGGCAAAGCAGGTCCTGCTGCTGGTCATGGGGCTGGGTGGGAGTTGTGCTTAGTGCAGTGTTTGGTTGCTTTCTAGGATGAAGATATCCAAGTGGAGGTGGAGCAGCATCTCCGTCAGTGCTCAGCTGCAGCTGAAAGGCACCCTGGCCCTTCTTCTTGTGGGCAACGTTGTCTTTGTCATAGCTCAGGTGAGGCTATCAGGTTTCTGGGGGCTCTCTGGGCTTTAAAATGCTCTGGTGTCTGGGGTGAGAACCCCCTGGGCTTGCAGAGCTGCTCTGTGCATGCACCACGTCTCCAAAAATTGTGAGGACTTCTGACTTGCCTTCACTCTTTAGTCTGGGCTAAACCTAAGCTGTACCCACCATGGCTAAGAGCATTCACAGATCATTTCAAGGACTCTGAAGGGCCATGCCCTGCTCTTGGGTGAGCATCACTCCTTGCTCCCTGCAGTGGCTGAGCTTTCATTTACTTTGCGTGCAATATTTGCAGTTCCTTTGCCCTCTGATGTGTGGTCACCACAGAGGATGGGAGGTGGGAGTGCCAGGGACCCTCCTGAAGTGACAAACTTCTACTTGCAAAGAGAGCACACAGGCTCCTCCACCCTGCTGGCACCCACTGACCTGCTCTCCTGCTGCAGAGGGGTTTTGCAAGGGTTTATTGAAGCTTCCAGAGGAGCTTTCAGCTGCAGCTGGCTCTGCATCTCCCTGAATTCTCTGTGGAGCAAGAGTCAGAGAGCACCAAGAGTCTCGGAGACTTTAGGGTTGTTTGGGAGCTCGGTTTTGCCAACTGAGTGAAACAATGAGAATTTCCTTTCCCGAGGAATCCCAAATATTGCCACTTCATTCCAATTTTGTAATGAAAACACAATTGCAAGAATGCAGGGATGGAAACCTCAGGCTTGACCTCAACTGGAGAAGGCAATGCCTGGGTCGAGTGGGGCAGGCTGGGAGGGGAGGGGTGCCCACAGTGTCCCCACACAGGCTCTGAGGTTTGGATGTGACTCCTGCCTCTCTTCCTTCTCCCGTGCTCCGAGCAGGACCTGACACAGACGTCCAACAGCCTGGAGGAGGGGTCAGATGTCACTGCTTACTGGTGGGGAGAGTGGACCAAGTGGACAGCGTGCACCAGGACCTGTGGGGGAGGTGTCAAATCGCAGGACAGGCACTGCCTGAGGCAGAGGTACAGCACCACGGGCTGGTGGGGGGCTCTGCAGCTGGCTGACCCCAAAGGTCAGCACTCAGAGAGAAGCACTGATGGAAATGTGTCTGGGCAAACCCTGCTGGAGCAGGAGGGGATTTCCTGAGCTTTGGGCATCTCTGCCAGGAGCACCAGCTGAGTGATTCCCGTGCTGGCCCTGCAGTTTCTCCAGCAGGGGTTGGTGCAGAGGGGCAGCAGGCAAGACTGAGCCTGTTCTCCAGGCTTTGGGGCACAGCAGCCCCAGGTGCAGGGCTGGTTGGGGACCCACTGATACCATCTGCTTTGTGCCTGGCTCTGCCCTCTCTGGGCAGTGTGGTTGACAAAAGTCACTTTGCAAACCTTGCCCCCAGGCCCTCACCCCATGACACCTCCTGGAATAGTTGGTGATGCAGGTGACAAAGCCACAGAGACCTTTGCTGCCAGCTCCAGGGACACTGACAGATCTCTGTGTGGCTCTGCTGTGTGGACACTGACCTTACAAAGAGCAAATATATTTAAACAAGGGAAAATGATTTCTGCCCCCCATCTAACCACCGTTTCCTTATTCAGAAGGAAGTCATTGAGTGGGCTGGCTAATAAAACTTGCACTGGAACATCCAAAAGATACCAGCTCTGCAAAGTCCAAGTAAGGATATCCTTTGTCTTGCTGGGAACACTCGGTGTGGAAGGTCATGTATGGCATTTCTTGGTGTCCCTTGGAGAGGGGACAACATTTGTCCTGTAGCTGTCACCCTGTTGCCCCTCCAAGCAGCTGGGGGTTCCCTTCTTTGGTGCCACCATTAGTGTCTGGGCTTTGGGCATTTTGCCATAAAAGCCAGAGAGTGGCTCTGGCAACAATTCCCAGGGGGTTCCTGCAGTGGGGGGAGGAAGAGGAGGAGGAGGAGGAGGAGGAGGAGGAGGATGTGGCCCGGCTGGGGAAGGTGATGGAAACACTCCTTGCAGCTGGTGGTGATGTGCCAGAAACCTTTCCCGCACTTTGTTTCCGTCAGGATGTTAATGTATCCCATTCTAGGAGTGCCCTGTGAACGGAAGGAGCTTTCGAGAGGAGCAGTGCTCATCATTTAACTCCCATGTGTATAATGGCAGAACGTATCAATGGAAACCTTTATATCCTGGTAACAAGACATTCTTTGTGTGTTCCATAATGCTCAGCCAAATATTTTGATAGTTATGATGCTACAGCCCGCAGGAAGGCTCCTCCTTCTACTGTTTTAAAGTGGTTTTTTGGAGGCACAATCAGCTGTCTCCCGAGTTCAAAGGCTTGTTTGGCAGCTGCAGGGTAGCTTGAAAATTAAATAACAACATGAATTCATGTCTGTAGCCTGTGTTGGTCACAGCTCCCAGGGACCAGACGCTGCAGGAGGATGTGAGAGCAGGGGGTGATGGGCTGTGGTGGCAGGGACAGTTGGGCTCACCCAGACAAGTGTCCTTTGAGCCAGGGCTATTGCTGGCTCTGCTGTTTTCAGTGATATTTGGTCTCTCCCATGGCCTCTGTCAAATGTCACCGAGATGCAGCTGGTCACTTTGGTCATCTGGGGTGAGCAAGAGCTGCAGAAACAACTTGGGACTCAGAAACTGAGATTTTATTGAACTTTTAGGCGCTGAACTCCCATCAAAATCAAGCATTAAACACAAGCCATGGACGAGCTTTAGAGCTGCTGGGAAGCCAGGACCCTTCTCCTGAGGAGGCTCCTGAGCTCAGGCTCTTCAGATTCACTTGGATGCCTTAAAAATAGAGATGAGATCAGATTCATCTACACTTCAGATTAATTTGAGTGCCTAAAAATAGAGATGGGATCTACTGCAACTTTGTTTTATGGGTCTGTGTACATACCCAAGAACAATTGTCTTCATCAAATCAATTTCCATGTGTACCAAACCCCTGGCTCTCCACCCTTGGCAGGGTCAGCGAGGTAGAACTTGGTCCCTGAGCTATTTCTCCTTGGTGGCTTTTGTCCCTTGAAGGTGACAATTTCCTTAAACACATTTGCTGTTCAAGATGACGCAGCAGAGATGTTGCAGGAGTTGTTTTGTGTTTGAGCAGGCGTTCCTGTGGATCCTGAGGGGTTTGCAGCAGAATATTTTGACACTGATGCTGCCTTGCTTGGGTGTGCAGGCCAGTGGGTCTCTGATTGCTCAGGAGTTGGTGGAGACAAACACTTGGCATCGGGGTTCTGATGCAAATATGATTTTGTCATCTGCTTCCTGTGGATATTGTAAAATGTGAGACTAGTGTGCTGGTGGGTGCTGCCAGCCAGTTGTCTGCAGAAAGCAAAGGGTGAATTAAGTCCATCTTGGGTGAATGTTTATGGAAAAGTTATAGATCATAAAATGCTATGAGTTGCTATGGTTTTGAATATAGTCTTACATGTGTATTTCCAACAATATATGTGTAAATTTAACTCATGAATCAAGTGCTGCTAAGTGAACATGCATGTTTTTGTGTAATGTACGAGTCCTTGCACAAAGCAGTGCTGCTGCCTCAGTGCCTGCCCTGGGCTGGTGCTGCTGATGCCCCTGGCATCCCTAGGGCATCTCTTCCTGCCAGGCTGTGCAAAGGCTGTCACACTGTCCAAATGCCATCTCCTGCCTATCCTGAAACACAAGAGATGGCCACTTCTGAACTCTCACTGCCCTGCAGTTGTGCTGCTGTTGTTTAGCTTGGCAGAGATTCACTGGCTTGGGTAGGATGAAAGTTGTGGTGTTTCTGCTGTTTTTGAATCTCTCTTTATATCCTTTCCCCTTAGATGACTATGTTCACATTTCTAGCAAGCCCTGTGACCTTCATTGCACCACTGTGGATGGTCAGAGACAGTTAATGGTTCAGGCCAGGGATGGAACATCCTGCAAATACACGGATTTCCGAGGGGTTTGCGTGTCTGGAAAATGTGAGGTTGTTAAACATTATAGCAAAAATATTGTTAGTAGCATTCAGAGAATCGCAATGGGTGCGACATTTGCCTGACCCTCAGTGCTCTGTCTGTGCATTTTTTAGCCCATTGGCTGTGATGGCATTCTCTTTTCCACCCACACCTTGGATAAATGTGGAGTTTGCCAAGGAGATGGGAGCAGCTGCACCCACGTAACCGGCAGTTACCGGAAAGGAAATTCTCATCTTGGTAAGGCTTTGGGGAATGAGGGCTTGAGTTGAGAGGGCTGGGTTTAAAATGGACTCATTTTTTTGGTAAATTGCTTTCAGGTCTTACCAACTGCCTAGTTTCAGTTTTTCCCATGTGTTCTATGCGTGTTAATGCCGCTTGTGAGTTTGGGCAGAGAAAATCTTCTTTAAAAAAAAAAAACCAAACAAAACAGGAAATTTGTGTGGTGTTTGTCAGAAACCAGAAGTCTCTGATGATGAGTGGTGCAAAAGGGTTATGCAAGAGGCTGGTATCTATTTTAGTCTTTTTTAGTCATTTTGCCAAAAACAGAACACTCATGACCCAGTAAGACTAGAAATAAACGACTTGTAATAACAGGAAGCTACAATATCTTGAAAGACCAGGATTTCAAAAATCAGTGTGATGTAAAGCAGCTAAACCTACATGTCCTAAATATAACAATCTAATTCAGGAATTATGATTAATACTCTCTGGGATGGAGCAAACTGCAGGAACTTCAGTGCTGTGGGAGGACTTGTCCTGTCCCATCTCTTCTCTGATGCAAAGGGGAGTCAGAGGAGAAACCAGCTCCCATCTCCTGCTGGGGTTTTGGGAATGCTGGCTAACACAGGGGTCAATTCTGAATCACACAACAGCTTCTCTAGCTAATAAAACCAGCTGCAGATGGATTTTTTTACATCACTTTAGATAAACATGATATTTGTACATGTAAGAACTGAATCCTTTCCCCCCTTGGCTGTGTTTTTCCTCCATAAACCAGGACACAATTTGCACATTTTTCTTTTCTGTTACCGACAAACTCCTGTTTGCAGCCTCAAACACGAAGGGTTGGGGCTTTTTAATCCACAGCTCATTAAAAATGTGGGTCCAGGCCAGCGTGTTGGCTAGGTTGCAGCTGTGCCTGAGGAGGGTTTGGTTCAGATCACTGGTTACAAAGATCCTCTCATTAATCCGGAGTTTCCCGTAGGCTATTCCCTGGTAACGCACATTCCCGCCGGAGCGAGGGATATCCAGATAGTGGAACGGAAAAAGTCTGCAGATGTTCTGGGTGTGTATAACCTCTTGGTACTTCCCTAGGATGCATGCCTATGCTGGCTAATGCTTTTTCCAATGCAGAGCTGGATGCAGTTTTGTCATAGAATCACAGAATATCCTGAGTTGGAAGGGACCCACAAGGATCAGCGAGTCTGTTTGCTGCAGACATGAGTTAAATCCGTAGGCAATGTAAATCCATCCGTGTTGTCCAAGCCAGGGTGTTGCTCCTCTCTGCAGTCCGAGCACCTGGGCTGTGTTTGTCAACACTTTGATTGCTTTAAAGCAGAAAATGTTGGTGAATATTGCTGGGATTTCAGCGGGGTGTGACAGACGCCCCGGTGGTGGATCACAGATGGCCAAGTGACTTCACCTCTCTGGTGATCCCCTTAACCTTCCCCTGCCTGGGGAATGTGCAGTGACAAGAGCACCAAGGGGATGTGACCTACATGTGGCCTTGCTGAACTGCTGGTGACCACACACCCATCTCACAAGGGAGGTGACAGAGCTGCTCAGGAGCAGTGTGGAAAAATCCAGACTTGCCAAAGAGAAGCACATTTGCTGCCTCAGAGGCTCATGGCCTCTGGAAGGTGGCTGCCACTTCCCTGGAAGTGTTCAAGGCCAGGCTGGATGGGATTTTGAGCAGCTTGGTCCAGTGGAAGGTGTCCTGGCCCATGGCAGGATGAGATGAGCTCCAGGGTCCCTTCCAATGCAAACCATTCTAGGAGGATTCTATGGATGAAAAAGGCTTGACGTGGTTACCGGTTCCTGGGCTGGCTCAGGGCAACCTGTCTTGAGCCACTGCTGGCTCAGGGGTGTCAGCTCCCAAGGAGGCAGCTCCTGCCCTTGGCCACCTGCCAGTGCTCTCTGCAGAGCTAGGACTGTTCAATGTTCCTGCTGGGCTGGTGCCAAGGGGGTGACAGGAGCCAGGGGCGAGTGCGAGCCACATTCCCAGGGGTTTGCAATGTGGAGGGACACGTGGCCCAGAACTCTGGGCACATCCTCACATGGTGAGTGTTGCAAACAGGTCACCAATGCATTGCCATGTAGGACAATTTCTTTTTTTATTGCTGTGGCACTGATTTTACCCCCTGGACACACCAGGGGCAGCATCCAGAGTTTGGCCTTGCATGTGACGGCACTGATTTTCTCTCTCCTTTGAAGCTGTGGCTGATGAAGCTGGGTACTATTTCTTCAACGGGAACTATAAAGTGGACAGTCCAAAGAACTTCAACATTGCAGGCACGGTGTTCAAGTACCGCCGGCCCATGGACGTGTACGAGACCGGGATCGAGTACATTGTTGCCCAGGGACCCACAAATCAAGGGCTCAACATAATGGTGAGCTTTGACTTCTCATGTTCTCATGGTGGGGAAGAGAAAATCCACCTTGGATTGAGGAAGGGGTGACCTTGGGAGCAGAGTCCTGCCATGGCTTCACATGAGGAGGGGATGGGAGCAGTGACTCTGCCTAGTTCCTTACCCAACCCTATTTTATTTGTGTCAGTGCTCTTGGATTCAGGCAGGGCTGTGAGTGGCCAGTGTGGGCTTGGTAACTCCTCTCTGCAGGGAGAAGATGCCTCTAGCACTGTGAGGGGATTTCTCCTCTGCTCCTTGGCATTTTTATCTGAGTTACCTGGCAGGAAAAGCAAAAATAAGAAACTGGGCCAGAGAGCTTAAACAAGTGCATAAACCTTAAACCCCAATTCTTTCTCTAAAGCAAACCATGTAAAGCCAGGTATTTGGAGAAAAGTCCCTTAATTTTCTTCTGGGCAGCCAGCCAGAGTCCAACTCCTGATGTCTTCCATGTAGCCCCAGGCTCCTCTGGAAGGGGAAGGGATGGTTGCTTGGGTGCTTTAAAAGCATTAGACCACTATGAGGCTGTCTCAGCTGGGAGTCCCCAGCCCCAGTGGGGTGTAGTAGCTGCAGGGGAGGGTGGGCTCCTCATAAAGCCACAAAAAGTGATGGTCTTGTGAAGTGGCTGCCCCAAACCTCTGGTCACTCAGTGGCCATGGAGGAAGTGTGACCTGTGGCTCCTGAGCTGGGGTTAATCCCCACAGCAGCACTAAAAAATAACCTTTGGAAAATGGTGCAGGGCTCCAGCAGGAAGAAGCTGGCACTGTGAAGGAAAACAGACTGGAAACAGCAAAATAGATGCTCCCCAACTGTCAGGTGCAAGATGAATCCCATGCTTTGTGTGCCACAAATTCCCTGCGCCCGCTAATGACTTGATTTCTTTGCTAGGTCTGGAATCAAAATGGCAAGAACCCATCCATCACGTTTGAATACACTCTCCTGAGGAAGCCACACTCAAAGAATCTGCAGCCCATCTACTACACCTTCTCTGAGTCGGAGAGCGAGGAGAGCCGAGAACTCGATGGAGACGTGCCATTGGGCTTTATCCAGCACAATGCAACCTATTTTGGGAAAATCTCCAGGGAAAGGATAGACTTGGAGAACCAGGTGTTTGGAAGGCAGGACACGGAGGAAGATTTAAACTTGAGCAAAGGTCAGGAAACCAATGAGGTCTATGAAAGAGCAGAAACAATTGACTGTGAGCCAAAACTGAAGGGCAAACAACCCCAAGGTAAGGAGGAGACTTGGGCCTCACTGTTCTGCTTCTCAGAGCTCTTGTTGAGAAACGCTCTGTTTCTACCTCTGGTGGTTCTGCTGGTTTGTGTTTTGGAAACCTCGGAAAGTTCTTTAAAACATCTCTGCTCACAAATCCTCTTTGCCCTTCAGATTCTGGTTTCTGGTGGGGGCGTGTGGGGGGGTGGACACCGGGTGAGATCTCCCCGCTGGTGGCCTGCTGTGCTTTGCCTCATGCCAAGGACAGGAGGGAGCCCTGGGTGCACAAAACTCCCCATCACAACGTCTCCCATCACCTCCCACCCCTCCAAAGCCCCCAGCAACTCCTTCCCATTTGAGTCCCTTGGGCATCCCACCCCCAAAGTGCCTGGAGTGCCTTCCCAGCATGGCTGCATGGGCTGTGGGGCTAGGAAAGCACCTTCCTTTCACCTCTGCTATTGCTTCGGGCAGTGCTGGCGGGTGCTGATCTCCCCTCTGGCCACACCATAGCGGGATAAGGCCCCCCCCCCCCCCCCAGAGCTGCACACCCTCGAGAACCCCATGAGATTCCCCCTCCCCTGAACCCAACCCCTGCCTCTCGCCCCCCGTGTGGCTGCTCAGGCTCTGGCGCGTCCCCGCTGCTCTGGGCTGCTTCTCCCTCCCAGCCTCGATGCATTTTGTGGTTGTCACTGTGGTTTCCCCCCTGTTGGCTCCAATCTAGATTCAAACGTAACCAGGTCTACTTACCAGACAGACCATGACGACAGAGACGCCGAGCCCAGGCTCAGCTCCAGGGAGTTCCTTTTGGAGAACGCCATCACGGACAAGCTGCTGGACAAGACCTCGGACTCCAAGGAGCTGCTGCTCAACATGACCATGAACAGCATCTTCTCCCAGGGAGACCCGACCAACTCAGTGGGGTCACCCATTGACAGCCTCTACGTGGACTATGAGGACAGTGATGGCCTCGTGACCTACTCGGTCAACAGCACCTTCATGGAGCTGAGCAATGGCAAAGCCACCAACACCTCTGCAGAGACACCGTTCCCCAACGCCACCGTCACCATGAGCAGCCCTCAAGGGAACAGAACCCACAAAGCAAGGTAGGAGACGTGCCTTTAATTACAAAATCCAATTAATTGCTGTCCTCGACTCTTAATAGCCCTGTGCTCAATGCATGCTTTCCATCTCTTTGGAAGCAGGAGGTAAGTGGGGGTGGGGTGGTGGAAATGTTCTGTTGGGAGTTAATTTGGAAGGAAGGGCCAGAGGTTTGGGAGCAGGAAGTCACGAGAGCATTTAGGCAAGAGGAAATCTTGATGTTCCCCTTGGTGGGCATGCTGTAGTCCATGCTGATGTTTGTCATCTGGGGCCTTGCTCTCTGCTGTCCCAGCTTCTTATCAGAGCCATGGCCATGAAGAAGCCTCTTCCATTTGCCTTCTCTTGACATCCTGCTCCCATTCCCCAGCCCCTTCCTCCGAGTTCTGATGCAGCAGAAGTTGGTCCTGGCCCCTTTTCACCCACCCTGTTGAGTGCCACCCATGATCCTCCTCGCTTGGGATGGCAGGAATATGCTTCCAGCAGCTCCCAGGCATGGCCCTGCAGGAACAGCCTGGATTTGTTTCTCAGCAGCTGCAGAAGCAGCTCAGGGAGTCACAGCTTGATCAGGAATATCCAAACTCTGCAGTAGCAGCTCAGATTGATACTGGGACCATCACCTCAGGGCTCCTTTAGATGGCTGTCTTGAGTGGAAGAGGGGAGGTAAAGAAAGGCTTCATGTAGCTACAGCAGCAGGTTTTGCTCTGGGGAAGGGTGGAAGGAAGTCTTGGGGTAGGTGATGATCCCCAGGCCTGTATCTATCAGTTTTTGAGATGTCCCAGGGCTCTCTGGGGCGCAGCTTTGATTCTCAGCCCGGAACTCATTTCCAGTGTGGCCACATGGGGACTGAGATGGGGCCAGTGCTCACAGCAGCAACTAGCCCACCAATTAGCCCTCCTTCATGGTCAGCCACGCACGAGAGCACTCCCTGGGCAGCTTGAGCTGACACTGGGGCCTTGGGAGTATCCAGGTCCCAGAGCCAGGTGTGGATTTGGGTCCCACTGTGCATCCCCACGGCACCCCAGCCTCCTGTCAGCCTCCCCCTGGACCTGTAAAACACAGGATAAGATGATGAGCCTGAGGAGATGCAAAGCCCTGAGCTGATGCTCCCTCTGGTTAGAGTTAGCTGGATTTACCCACAACTTCCACTACGTTATGCTAAGGAGACTCATGCTAAAGAAAATGGCCATGCAGCCAAATGGATCAACAAGCTTCTTAATGATAAGAACATGAAAACGTAGCCAAGGGCTTGAATCTATCATCTCTCCTCGTGGCTTGGCTTGGGAGTGCTGCCTTCAGCTGCCAAAGCAAGCATTTCATCCTCTCTGACAGAGAGGGCAGAGCCCTCAGCTCCCCTTGCCCTGCCCTGGGGCAAGGAGGGGACTGCCCTGTCCCTTGGGGCTCCTCTGGGCCCCATCACACTCCCTTTGTCCCTCAGCTGCTGCTCTGTACCCCAAAACTCTACCCCAGCAGCTGTGAAATGGGGGCAGTGCTTTCCTACCTCCTGGGAGCACAGGGAGCTTTAGCCCTCAGAGCAGCTTGGCTTTTACAGGACAATCAGAGAACTCTGTGCCTCCAGTGCAGCTTTTTGGGCGCTAAAAAGCTCCTTGCACTGATCCTGGCTGCCCAGCTATTGATAACAGTGATTTGAACCCCTTCAGGAATGCCAGCCAGCACTGACATCTTTTTCCACCTGTTCTTCCCTTGGTTTTGTTCTGCTGTGTCCCCTCTTCTCCCCCCACTCTCTCTCTGGAACAAAATACAAACTTTTCAGATCAAAACACTGATATCCAGACTAGTTTTGCACCAGCCAAAAGGCTGAGAGAGGCCCAGGTCCTTTCTGGCTCCATCCTTTGTTGGTGGGGGGCTGAAAGACCAGTGCAGGCAGACTGGGGGCAGCTGGGGTGTCTCTTTGGAGACAAAAAGAAGAGGGAGGAAGAGAAGAAGGCAACAAAACAACTTGCACCTCATTTCCAGAGGATGGGATGGGATGGGATGGGATGGGATGGGATGGGATGGGATGGGATGGGATGGGATGGGATGTGTCAGCACAGCCTGGTTGTTCCTAGACCTTTATTGCTTCCCCAGATTTTAAATTTATTTCCTCAAGCACAGTTGCTGTTGTAACTCTGATCTCTAAGCTGGATCTCCAGGGTGGGAATGAGGGATGAAGCGCTCCAGCTCAACCCCTGAGGTCAGGATTAAGGCTCCTGCTGGCACCAGGGGGATTAAAGCCCATACTGCCAGCGGGGTTTGGTGTGCCATGGGCTGGAGCTCTGGGGACTGGATTTGTCCCACCAGGAGGGAGGGATCTGGAGGGGACAGCCAGAACTGTGCTGGAGGAAACGGGGATGGGACACAAGGAAAATCTCTTGTCCTGGAGTGAGGCGGAGTGAGGGATTCCCATCCTTGGGAAAGGGCAAGGCACTGTGGGCCCAGGCTCGTATAGGGGTCAGCCTAGTTCTGGGGGCAGGAGCTTGGACTTGAGACCCCCCATATCCTTCCCAAGATCAGTTTGGGATGGATTGTGGCTTTTTGTTCATTTTGATTCCCTGTCAGTGAACAAGCAAGGGAAGCTCAGCTCTCTGGAGTCTGTCCATGGAGGTGGAGGAGCTCATTTCTTACTGAACCACTGTAGTGTACATGGGGGCACCCAGGAGCACCTTGCACCACTGTGGGGTGTCCTGTTTCCTCTCTGGAAACAAATCCAGCTGGGATGGATGGACTGGTGGCTCTTGTGCTGCTTTTCCTCTCCTGGAGCAGCTAAAAACCTTTCTGGGGTGTGCTGGGACAGATCCAGGCCCCCTCTATGCCAGTGTGCAGCCAGGGCTGGGCCTGCAACAGGAGCCACGAGTTTGCCCCTTTGCTTAGAAACAAAAACAAAATAAAACACAGAAATGGGAGCCAGGGACTGTGGAAGTTGATCTGTGGTGTTTGTGGGCATTTGTCAGGGTTATTCCTCTACTGTGGGAACTGTTTTGGGAAAAGGGGCAGCCCAGAACTCAGTTAAGTGCTAATTTTTGGTGCTGTATCTTGCTTGAAAAGCTGATCAAAAGCTCGAGAAACAAATGCGTGACTTTATTATTTCGCTCATAATAAAGAGGAAAATTAAAAGAGAAAAAGCCCCCAGTTTTGTTGGACAATGGGCTGCTGTCTGCATTGAGAGGAGAACAAAGTGACAGTTTTGTCTTAGCTGGAAATGAGCTGTCCTGTGCCCAAATGTCTGATTCCTCTGGAAAGATCATGTCCCTGGGACCTTGTCATGCATAGAAGCTCTTTATTTAGGATCACATACACTAAAGGGACACTGTTGAAAGATTTACTGTCCTCAGATGAGGGATAAAGCTTATTTTGAAGATTTTCTCCTTTTAAAGGCAGAGGAGTCCTGGTCACAGGATAACTTGGTGTTTACTTTGGTGCCTCGGAGATCAAGGGATAGACTGGAGGATCTGGGTTATATTTCCAGGCAAAATAAAGTACAAAAAGCAGATGTTGACTATGTTTTAATGACAAGTGTCTTTTGTGGGCCCTCGCCTGGCTGGGTGGCAGCTGGTGGCACAGGGATCAGGAGCTGGTGTGGGTCCCCAGGCAGAGCTGCTGTGGCAGATAAAACACTATTTATAGTGAGCTGAGGTTGTTATTTTTCCACCAAAAAAAAAAAAAAAAATAGTCACATTCATTTCAGTTCCATTTCAAGTGCAGGAAGCGACCATTTGCCAAACTGACAGAGGCAAAATCAACAGGGAAAATGAGATTGTTGTTGTTTTTAATCCTTCTGGAGGCTCAGTGCTGGCGGTGGAAGGAGGGTGGGTCGGAAAGGAAACGGCTGGATTCTCAACAGTGTCCTTTTAAAGGTTGATTTGATAGGCTGGACCTCAACTTTTTCTTACAAACAACTAAATAAG
The DNA here is from genome assembly GCF_031753505.1 of Anomalospiza imberbis. NCBI lineage: Eukaryota > Metazoa > Chordata > Aves > Passeriformes > Viduidae > Anomalospiza > Anomalospiza imberbis. The sequence continues at coordinate 3,729,186 of NC_089701.1, read as the reverse complement.
GCAATTCCAGAGCTTCTGCTGCCTAGAAATCATACAAGCTGCATATCCTGCCAGGCCAGAGACAACTGGATGTGAGGATACAACCTTGTACACTATTCCAGTGTAGCTGTTTCAAGGGTTTGGACAAAGGTATGAGAACAGAACCGAAGCCTTTTGTTGTAAAGGTGCAGTATCCCTGAGGTGTTCCCCCCTCCCAGCACGGGGAGCAGCTGCAATTCCTGCTTGGATAAATGTTTTTGCTCACACCAGGCTGACTCTGTTACTCCTCTCCCCGTGGCATTTTGTGTTGGAGCTCAGCGTGGAGCTGAGAGATGCAAATTCCCCACTTGACATTCAGCAAAATAAATCAGACCAAAACCAGAGTGGCAAAATCAGTGGGCTTTGAGGGGCGAGCTCAGAAACTCCTGTGCTGGCTTTTGGAGATTGGAGCAGCCAAAATCTCTGCTGCACTGAGCAGCACGAGTGGGTTTGCCCAGCCCTGGAGACACAGGGGAGGAGATACTGCACCTTTAGTCACTGTGTGCCGAGGGCCAGGTGTATTTGAGCAGAAAATGCAAACTTTTGTTAAATTCTGAACTGTTTCTACTTGTGGGTATTTTTATCCCATTCTCTCTATTTCTAGACAGTGGAAGCTCTGCCTCTAACCGGGCTGGGGATTCTACTTGGGGCTCAGGACAGGTATGTTGTGAAACTAAAAAAAATTAAAAAATTGATTCAAACAAACAAACCTCCCAAAAAATCAGAACAACCAAACCCAACCAAAGCCAAACCAAGCACATCCCCTCCCAAACCCACACCCAACCGAACTGCAGCCAGATGTGTGTGTCTGTCGTGGGCTGTCACCGCTCGCCTTGTAAATGCCTTTTGTTTTTGTTTTGTTTTGTTTCTTTTCTTTTTTTTTTTCTTTTTTTTTTGTTTTGTTTTGTTTGCTTATCGCTAGAAACAGATTGAAGTTGTTAAGAAAGGGCCAAGGTGTGAGTGCTGCTGACATGTACAGGTGGAAGCTTTCCTCCCATGAACCCTGCAGCTCTACATGCACCACAGGTAGTTATAAGAAGCAGCCAAATTCTGCACAACCTGCTGAAATCACCTGGTGTGTGAGTCCATTTTATGTCTGTTAGGGATGGGAAGGAGCTGGTGATGTTTAGGGGATCTTGTGAGCTCTGCTTTAGCACGACCCCAGCTCTGCTGTGCCTGGGTGCAGAGGTGGGGAGAGGAGCTGGGGGCTGAGCATGCAAACCCCACCGAGCTCTCAGGTGTGTTGAGGACCAGGAGGTGGTGCCCAGTGTGTCCATCATCCCTCTAAACACCCTCCCTTTGGGAAGCTCTGAGCACTGCCTTCACTTCCCATCACTTTGTGTCCCCCCTGGGGCTCAGCGGGATCCCCAAACCTGTCCTGAGCCTCCTTTTTATCCCCCCTTCCTCACCTTTTTGACAGCTTCAAGGGGTTTGAAAAGCTCAGCTGCTTCCCTGCAGAGAGAAATTTTAAAGATTGTTCAGCTCTGGCAGGAAAGACAATAGCATTTGGCTTTTTGATTATGTTTTGTTTCTCCCACTCCTTCTACCCTGGAGCCTGAGCTCGGCTGCGAGGGTGTAAATCTGGAACAGTGACAGAGATGCCAGGGATATCGAAACTGAGACTCTATTATTCAGGCAGAAATTCCCTCTTTTTGCATTAATTCCTCCCTTTTGGCCCCCTGAAAAGCTTCAAGGCACCTGATCTCCTCCCTCACCCCTTGGTTAGGGGGTCCTGCTGATCCCGTGGGATGAATCAGGCGTGTGGGTTGTGCATTTGTCTGTGCTGCCCCTGAAATTATCCAGAGCCTGCAGTGCTTCTGGAATTAAAAAGAGGGAAAGGAGTGGGAGAGAGGAGCTTACAATCTCAGAGACATCTCTTAAGAGATCAAATGCAAGGATTTTACATTTTAAGCATTTGCTCTGGTCCAGCAGCCTCGTGCCTGCAGCAGGAGCTTTGTGAGCCATCCCTTTTCCCAGGATCCTGTCATCCATGTGTTCTGGGACATTTTTGACTTCTTTGATCCCCTCTGAACAAATTTCTCCCTTGGCTGGGCCAGCCTGGTGTGCCCTGGTTTGCAGCAAGCCGAGAGAGGTTTAACTCAAATTTCTCCTTCCTCGCTGCCTTTTCTCACTGACATATCGCAGAGAGGCAAGGCTGTGTCAAGAGCTGTAGATCTTTTTTTAGTTTCATGTAAACCATATGTTCCCCAGAGCTGCAATTCTTGTTACCTGTAGCCAGAGCAGCCTCCTGGTCCCCAGCCAGGTCCCAGAATGGACTTCCCAACATTTACTCTGGCACGGGAGGCTGTGGGGGAAAAGGTCTCGCTCTGACGGCACCGGCTGCCGCTGCCTTGGAGGGGGAGCAGGAGGGGCAGCACCTTCCTTGCCAGATCCCCAGGATCCCTGCCTTGGCCTGGAGTTCTGGACGCACCTGGGGAGCACCTGGTGCAAAGGGATGGGCAATGCACAGGGAGAGTGGGGGATGGAGCGGGTTGGGGACCGTTTGCTGTCGCCTCCACCCACCAGGCTGGCAGGGTGGGAGCTGCCGAGCAGACTCGTGGCCCTGAGTATTCCCTATAAAAATGTGTTAGTCATATATTGGTTTTGGTGGCAAGCCCTGGTAGGGGTGGCCATGCCCTCCTCTGAGCTGGCCACACTCAACCACACTGCTCAGATTGGTGGGGTGGCCACTGTGATATTCCCTCCCAGCAGCACCCATGCCACGGGACAGGAACCCCAGCTTCCTGCTTTCCACAGGGAGGAAGTTTCGAGAAATGCAGCTAAAACCAGAAAAACAACAACAACAACAACAAAAAAGAGTCAGGATGTGCAGCTCAGCAAGCACCCTGCTGTGTGTGTGTGTTCTCTCTGACCCCAGGAGTGATGTCCACATATGCCATGTGTGTTCGCTACGATGGGATCGAAGTGGACGATACCTACTGCGATGCCATGACCCGGCCCGAGCCCATCCATGAGTTCTGTGCTGGGAGAGAGTGCCAGCCAAGGTACTGCCTGCACAGGGCACTCCAGGAGTCTCTGTGCTTCCTCTGCCCTGGATGCCTTTTTGGGGGAGGGTTGGTGTGGATCTGGGGGGCAGCAGAGATGGCCCATAGCACCCCCATCCCTCCTCCCTTAATTCCATCTGGGAAGTAGCAAGAGTTTCCTCCTGAGTGCTTTAGCTCAAGCTGCCAGGTTAAAACTTCCATAAATCCTGGCAGAGTTGGCACCTGGGGCTCCCAGTAAGTCCAGCTTTGAGCAGTGCAGGATCATCCCACCCTGCCTGGCACATGGAAAACGTGTGAGTGAATTGGGTGGAGGGGCTGGCTTGCAAACTGTGCCACAAACCCAGCCCTGTGATCCCTCCAGCATCCCAAACCTCACTGAGGTTTGCTTGTGTTGGGGCAAGAGCTGGTGCAGAGAGGAGCTTGTGCTGGAAGTCCTTTGGAAAGTTTTCCTTCTGATGTGGCTCTTTTTCCAAGCAGTGACCACAGTCTGGAGCCAGGCTGTCCGGAGCCACACTGCGCAGCTCTGGACAACTCCAGTGCTGCTGTGGAGGCTGGGAGGTGTGCAGGGCACAGAGGGTTTGGGCAGGACAGACCCGTGTCTGGCAGAGGGAGAGGATTGTCCCACTCTGGACCGTGCTGGAGCAGCCTCTCCTCGAGTCCTGTGTGAAGTTTTGGGTGCCAGCATAGGAGAAAGGGACAAAGGCAGGATGTGAAGGTGGTGAAGGGTGTAGAGGGGCCCTACAAAGAGCAGCTGAGGTCACTTGGCTTGCTCAGCCTGGAGGAGACTGAGGAGAGGCTTCATTGCACACTACAAGTTCCTCACAAGGGGTCACAGAGGGGCAGCACTGATATCTTCTCTCCAGTGACCCATGCCAGGACCCACAGAATGGCTGGAGCTGCGTCAAGATTTAGTTTGGATATCAGGGAAAGGTTCTTCCTCCAGAGGGTGCTGGCACTGCCCAGGCTCCCCAGGGAATGGGCACAGCCCCGAGGCTGCCAGAGCTCCAGGAGTGTTGGGACAGTGCTCACAGGCACAGGGTAGGATTGTTGGGGGTCTGTGCAGGGGCAGGAGCTGCACTGGATGATCCCTGTGGGTCCCCTCCACCTCAAGGCATTCTACTCTATGGCTGTGATGGTGTCAGACTATGGGAGGAGGAAAAGGAGGAGTAAATCCAGGGATCCACACCCTGGAATGGTGAGAACAGGGTGAAGCAAGAGCCCAGTGGTGCCAGGGACCAGGGATGGCTCCTGGAGAGTACTCAGATGACTGTGAAGGAGGACAGGTAGGACATGGAGTAGAAGGATCTCCTGGAAACTCTCACGTTAGGGCTGAGAGCCAGGGCAGGCTGCAGCTGAGGCAAGAAAAATGTGGGGAGGTGAATGGTGCTGCTGCAGGGAACGCACCCAGCCTGAGGGCACCAGGGGGACTGGAATCTCTGTTGTCATTTTTTAAAACAAGCATTAGGGTACCTTTTGTGCTTAGATTCTCCTAAAGCTGTCCCTCCTTATGGCTGTGCTTCAGGGGCTTGCACTGTGAGGGAGAAGAGCTGCTCTGTGATTTACCCGTGACTTCAACTGGAGAGCACTGGGAGCTCATGGGGTAACCATGAGCTTCCTCCCGAGTGCTTTAGCTCAAGCTGCCAGGTTAAAACTTCCATAAATCCTGGCAGAGTTGGCACCTGGGGCTCCCAGCAAGTCCAGCTTTGAGCAGTGCAGGATCACTTGACAGCACTTGGGCAGACAGGAAGATACTTGGGCTGGCAAGACTTTTTGAAGAAAAAATGTTAATTTTGCATGATCTAGATGGGGAAGACCTTTGTTTCATTTCCCTCCTGAAGTTAGGTGACACCTCTAAATGACATCTCCAAATGTGTGACATCTCCCTACGTCTGCTTGTTGTGCCTGGAGTCCCAGATGGGGTGTGAGGCCTGGTGGCAGCCGGGGCTGGGGTTCTCCTGCTTGGAGAATGACAGCAGTGGGGACCTGGGGGTTGCCCACCTCCAGAGGAGCTGGGAATTCTGATCCATTCAGTTTTAAAACTCGTTCCTTAATTGCTATAATATTCCTGTACTGTAAAAAACTTGACCTTTTATGTTATTTCCCTTGGATTGCAAGCTTGGATTGCTGCTCCTCTCTTGTCAGGGCAGGGGTGGCAGGGGACAGTAAAGGACAGGCGGTGCTTGGAGCAGATCCCAGCTCTTCCAGCCTGTCACTTGTGCTTAGCAGAGTCAGACTGATGGTGGGACATGAACGTGTGTCCCACCGGGGCTCGGGCAGCTCTGTGTGACATTGCTGCTGGCATCTGCAGGGTGATGGATGGCGTGTCCTCTCCGTTCTTCAGCTGAGCAGGCAAAAAGGAGAGGTCAAACACGGGCAAAAAGCCTGACGGAGAAATGTGCTGGCAGAGCCTGCGGTGACAAACGCTCACTTGTCACCGAGGACACTGGGCCAGGCCCTGCCGTGCCACCCTTCCTCCTGACAAGCTGGCTTCAGCTTCAGGCACGAGCTGGGGGCTGCGGGGTGAGCCCAACATATGCTGATGCTTCCCATCCCTCGGGAGAAGCTCTCAGGAGCCGGCAGCCTGGCTGCAGCTCGCTCCTCCCTGCAGCCAGGGTTTTCCCGTGGGCTGCTCCACGGGGGTGACGGGCTCTGCTCCCCGCCCAGGTGGGAGACGAGCAGCTGGAGCGAGTGCTCGCGGACCTGCGGGGAGGGTTACCAGTTCCGCATCGTGCGCTGCTGGAAGATGATCTCGCCGGGCTTCGACAGCTCCGTGTACAGCGACCTGTGCGAGTCCGCCGACATCGCCCGGCCCGACGAGCGCAAGGTCTGCAAGAACCCGGCCTGCGGGCCCCAGTGGGAGATGTCCGAGTGGTCCGAGGTGAGTCCTGCTGGCCGGGTCAGCACCTGAGCCCGGGCTTCTCTCCCTTTTCCAGTTTATCCTGGTGCCTTGTGATGCCTTGTGGTTCCTGATGATTTTTTAGGTCACATGGTGACAGGTCACCAGGTCACCAGCTGTCCGTGGGTCACCATGTGACCTAAAAAAGAGGCTAGAAGGAGTTAAAGAATAAAGTAGGGATTTATTAGGAGGCCTCACTGGATCCACCTTGGGCAGCAAAAGAGCCCAGCCAGGGCTGCACCCAAGATGAATCAAAATGGTCACAAAATGCACGACCGCTCACTTTTGTAAGTTTTGGTCCATTTGCATGTTGGAGCTAATTGTCCAGTTACAGCTTTAGGTTATGAAGTCCAATCCTGCTTGTTTTTCTCTCTTCAGCCCATGTTGTTTATGCTCTTGGGCCTGAGATTTGGATCATTCGGTCATTGGATCATTTGGATCATTTGGTCATCATTTGGTCCCCAGCTAGAGAAGGAATTGTTTTGTCTCCCTGCTCTGTGAAGAGAGCTCACCATCCCCTAATAGGAAGCTCAGAAGTACACACTAAAGCAGCACAGAATCTGAAAAATATAAAAGCTAAAACCTGAGGCATCAATCCTCATCCATAACCTCATCCATAACCTCATCCACAGCCATTGGCCACTGAGGATCTGCTGGTTGCAGTAATGCATGTGGATCACTGAACATCAATATTTTTCCCTCTAAAATGAAGCCCTGGGTCCCATTTAGGATGGGAGGCCACTGCCATTGGTCACTCACAGGTAGGGCAGGAGCCCATGGCTCAGATCTCCCCATCAGTATTTCCTTGGCAACCTCTTCAAACCCAACATGCCGGGAAGGTGATCCCGACTCACGCATGAATTACATCCCTGTAAATGTCCCTTCCTCACCTCCAGTTCCTCTGCACCCCACGCAGAATGAAACCTTTCCCTAGCTGTGCCTTAAACCAGTCCCCAAAGCCACTGGGAAATGGTTTGGGGAGGGTTCCAGCTCATTGGTTTCCTTGGGAAAACCTGTGGAGAGGGTTTGTGCCCCTCAATCCCTTTCCAAGCACGGACAGTGCTCCAGCACATCCCTGACAAACACAAACTCATGGAAACAACCACACCAGTGCTGCTTCCTTGGGGTGCCTCTTCCCAAATGAAGCACAGACCTCATCTAAGCAGGAGCAGATGAGCTCTGAGCTGAGCTATCTGTGGGTGCCAACCTGCCCCATGGTTTGCATCACAAGGAATATGACTCTTCCTCCTGGGAAGCTCCCAAAAACTCCTCTTAGTCATAATTTAAACGTCTCCATTCCCCTGCAAGCTGGTGTGCATCATTTCCCTGGAGCTGACAGAGGGGCTGGTGCATTCCCTGGTGGTGCAGAATGTTTTGACTTTCCCAGCTGGTAGAGAGGAGCTCCCTGAGCACGTGCTGGAGCGTTATTTTGTCCGGCGTAGCAAACCAGAGTGGTTTATTTTACAGAAATGTGTATTCTCCTCCAGCATTTGTCAGGGACAGATTGCTTGAGACAGTGTTGGAGTAGATTGTTCTTAGCCAGCAGCAAAGCTAATCTCCTTTGGATCCCATCAGAGGTGGGGTGCCAAGTTGGCTGGGGAAATAGGCATTAAAAAAAGCACATTTCAGGGCTCTGAGGATTAACATCTCGGCACGGTGCGTCTGGGCCCTGTGCTGTTGACACTTTTCCCTGCTTTACGTTATGCATGGAGCAAATGTAATGTGTATGTGAGACTGTAGTAACTCACATCCAGTTCTAAATAATGTCACTGGGCTGCACGGTGCCAAATTTATCCGCAGCATAAAAATCTCAGTTGTGCAGTCACGGGGGGAAAACATTCTCCGAAGAGGTGGAAAGGAGCTGGCTGTTCCTAGGAAGGAGGCAAGGGAGATCTCACCCTGTCTCCAAGTGACAGCTAAAACTGCTCAGCTCTGAGCAGGCATTCCTGGAGCCTTTCCCCCGCTCTGGCATCACCTGTTGGAGAGCACAGCACCTGGGCAGGACGCAGCTGAAGCTGTCGAGGGGGTTTGGGGAAGTCATTTGTGCATTTTCAGTGGGTGCCTTTAAACTTTTATGTTCAAATATGGGGGCGGGAGGGAAAATCCCAACGCCGGGAGCCCCGGCTCATGTCGCTGTCCCCTCCCGGCAGTGCCCGGCTCGCTGCGGTGAGCGGAGCGTGGTCACCAGGGACATCCGCTGCTCGGAGGAGGAGAAGCTCTGCGATGCCAGCGCCCGGCCCCTGGCCGAGAAGAACTGCACGGGGCCACCGTGTGACCGGCAGTGGACAGTGTCCGACTGGGGACCGGTGAGACCCCGCCGTGGCTACCTGCGTGGCCATCGTGCCCCACCACAGGCTGGCTTGTCCCTGGCGCTGGGGGTGTTGGGCTTGGGCTCATCGTGTCTGGCGGGTCCCAGCTCCAACAAACCTGCAGGCAGCCTGTGCTGGGAGCTGACCTCAAGTAATTCCACTGCTTTGGCTCTCTCGGGTCGCCTCTGGCAGCACTGTCACCCTGAGCCACCCTGGCTCGGGCTCTGGGGATGATCCAGCATCCCAGTGGACCTCAAGTAATTCCACTGCTTTGGCTCTCTTGGGTCGCCTCTGGCAGGACTGTCACCCTGAGCCACCCTGGCTCGGGCTCTGGGGGTGATCCAGCATCCCAGTGGTTCCTGTTGCTTCCCCCTGGGCTCCTGCCTTGTGGGGGATGTGGTACAGCAGGGGTTAAACCCTGAGAGACGTGGCTGAGGGCCTTAGTGGGTGTCAAAATCCTCTTGTCTGTCTGCTGCACAGCATTCCTTGGCAATGCTGATGCTCCATGCCCAGAAATTGAACCTTTTAACATTTTCCCCTTTTTTTAAAATTTTCTGTTTCCCCCCTTCTCTTTTCCCTTTCTTCCCTTTACTTTTCTCTTTTCTCCTTTCCACCCTTTCACTATTTTTCTTTCCTCCTTATTTTCTATTCTCTCTTGCTCTTTTTTTTTTTCCTCCCCCCCAGCTTTTATCCTTCCTGCACAATTCTGCTCCAGAGACCCCCTCCATCCCAAGCTATTTTTACCCAGGTTTTGATACATCCACATCAGCTAAAAATAAGTAGTTTCCATGGCAGCAGCAGTGCTAGGAAACACCGAGAATCTCTACAAGAGCAACCACGGAAGCACGGGGAGCACTGGCAGCTCTGGGCACTGGGGGCTGAATTTTTTGGACTTCCTTGGTCCCCCTTGCCTTGGCCTCTTTGGGAGCCACTCTGGGGTTCTCTGCTCGTGGTGCTTCCCCTTTTGCCCGCCCTGAGAGATGCTGGGTGTTGGGGCTGTGGCCCTGGCACAGGTTGCCCAGAGAAATTGTAATTGTCCCATCCCTGGAAGTGTCCAAGGATAGGTTGGACAGGGTTTGCAAAAACCTGGGATAGCAGAAGGTGTCCCTGCCCATGCAGGGGGCTGGAACGAGACGATTTTTAAGGTGCATCCCAACCCAAACCAGTCTGGGATTCCGTGATGACGGAATCTGTTGGCTGCAGGAAGGATCCGCTGAGCATCCCTGTGGCTGTTTAGAGCCGAGCCCCAAAAACCCCTCTGAAACGTGGGGGAGGCGGGTGTGGGGAGGCAGTTGGGCCCTGCGGGGGCTCTGGCCCTGCCGTGGGATGGGGCAGGGACGGATCCCTGGCGCTGAGTGCCCGCTGTGGTTGCAGTGCAGCGGCGGCTGCGGGCAGGGCAGGATGATCCGGCACGTGTACTGCAAAACCAGCGACGGGCGCGTGGTGCCCGAGTCCCAGTGCAACCTGGACACCAAGCCCCTGGCCATCCACCCCTGCGGGGACAAGAACTGCCCCTCGCACTGGCTGGCACAGGACTGGGAGCGGGTAAGTGCAGCTCCTGTGCTTCGGGGTGCCCTAGAGGGGTCGGGATGGGGTGGCAGCTCTCAGGTGGCTCCAGTGCTTCGGGGTGCCCTAGAGGGGTCGGGATGGGGTGGCAGCTCTCAGGTGGCTCCTGTACTTTGGGGTGCCCTAGAGGGGTCGGGATGGGGTGGCAGCTCTCAGGTGGCTCCTGTGCTTTGGGGTGCCCTCAGAGGGCTCAGGATGGGGTGGCAGCTCTCAGGTGGCTCCTGTGCTTTGGGGTGCCCTAGAGGGGCCGGGATGGGGTGGCAGCTCTCAGGTGGCTCCTGTGCTTTGGGGTGCCCTAGAGGGGCCGGGATGGGGTGGCAGCTCTCAGGTGGCTCCTGTGCTTTGGGGTGCCCTCAGAGGGCTCAGGATGGGGTGGCAGCTCTCAGGTGGCTCCTGTGCTTTGGGGTGCCCTCAAAGGGCTCAGGATGGGGTGGCAGCTCTCAGGTGGCTCCTGTGCTTTGGGGTGCCCTCAGAGGGCTCAGGATGGGGTGGCAGCTCTCAGGTGGCCCTGCTCATGACCCCACAGTGCAACACGACGTGTGGCCGGGGCGTGAAGAAGAGGATCGTGCTCTGCCTGGAGATTGTCAATGGCAAGATCAAGACCCGCAGCCCTGCTGACTGTGACGTGGCCAAGAAGCCCGTGGAGGAGAGCACGTGTTTCGAGAGGCCCTGCTTCAAGTGGTACACGACCCCCTGGTCCGAGGTGAGCAGGGAGGGGTCCCAGGGCTGTGCTGCCCCATCCCTTTGCCCCAAGGGTCACTCTGCCTGCAGAACCCCCAGGAGATGGGCGAGTCCCTGCAGGACGTGGTCACCCCCTGGGTGTTTTTGCTGCACTGGCAGCCTGCCCTGCCCTGACAGCCTGCACCTGGGCTGCCTGTGCTCAGGGAGACAGGATTGAGAGGGGCTGTTTGGGGCCGGCTGTAGCTTTACTTTTTTTTCTTTATTTTTTCCCCGGTGCCTGGGAGTGTGGCTGGGGGTGTGGATGGAGCCCACAGGGTGGCTGCCCCTGGGATACAGAATTTGGGGATGCTCCATCACCCTGCACAACCCAAAAGGCAGCCAGGGTTCAGTGGACAAGGGTCCAAGCTGTGGGCTTCCTGCAAGCCCTCCTGGATGCTCCAGGAGCCTCATTCTTAGTCTTGCAAATCCTAGAATTAGCCAAAGCAGCCCTGCTGTAATCCCAGCTCCAAAGGGCAGCAGGCAGTGAGTGCTGGGCCCAGCAGTGGCTCCACAAGCCCCCCATGGATGCACAGAGACCCCACAACCCCACTCCAGCTGCTCTGGGGGTTCCATGGCCACCCATGTCCTACAGAGCATCACCTGGACAGGGCCAGCTCGTTTGTGGTCCCTTGTGAAGGGCAGCAGGAGGAGGGAGGATGTCAGTGCCAGGGGATGGGACCACATCCACCTACCCCTGGGCAGAAGCTGATGGTGCCGGCAGCAATGACAGAGCGAGGGGACAGCGGTGTGGCACTGAGATGTGACATTCTCCTCCTGCCCTAACATCTCCAGTGAGCAGGTTCTGGCTCAGAAGAGTCCCCCAGGATGGCAGGGTCTTGCCTCACCCCCTCTCTCTGTCCCCCAGTGCACAAAAACCTGCGGGATCGGCGTGAGGATGCGGGATGTGAAGTGCTACCAGGGCAAGGACATCGTGCGGGGCTGTGACCCCCTGGTGAAGCCGGTGGGCAAACAGACCTGTGACCTGCAGCCCTGCCCCACAGAACCCCCAGGTGAGCCCCACAGCCTTGATTTTCCATGGATCCCTCCAGCAGCACCGCCGGCATCTTACCTTCCCCTGCCCCATTTGGATAATCATCCCAGGGAGGATGCCAGGGGCAGCTCTCCCTCTGTGCCCGAGTAATGGGGGGCTGTGCACAGGCTGTTTCTGGAGATAAATTAAAAGGAGAACTCAGAAGAATCATGCTCTGACCCGAAGATAAAAGGGGCCTTTGGAGAGCTGATTTGGGTGCTGCTTTTGTAAGATTCCAGCTAGAGCTGAGGAAGTTCTGTCTGTGCCATTATTTTAATGATTTTTGCTCTTCGGGTGTCCTGTGGGGTTTTAACTATCTCGTTATCTGACTTGTCTGCTGGCTCAGAGTCCCTGTGATCTTCAGCAAACACACAGTTCTAATCCTTTAATAGGATTTGGGAATAAGGACAGTGTGGGAGAAAATGGGTGGCAGATTTGGGGCCAGCTCCTGGCTCAGCTCTGGGTGCTCTCAGCTGCCCATTCCTTTGGGATCCATGGAGCTTGGGAGTTGCCTCATGGCCACCTTGCCCTGGGAGCAACCTGGTTTCATGCATCCTATGGATTTTAAGAAAAAAAAAATTAAAAGTATAAATCCTATGGGTTTCAAGCAAAATATTGCACTGAAAGGTGTTGGGAGAGTGCTGAAGCAGCCTCTGGCTCAGCTCTTTCTCCAGCATCTCACTTGCCTCTAACTCTGGATGTGACACTGCTGGATTCCCACTCCCTTGCTCAAATAGCCTCTTTGGGATAGAAATTGTGAATCCCTACCAGGGGAAGCCCTTGACCAGGGGACAACTCAGGGCCTTGGTGGCTCCAGCAGTCCCTGGGCAGCTCTGTTTTACAGCAAAGGCATTGAGCTTCAGGGCTGGGACCAAGTGAGGCTCCCCAAGCCTGGCCAGGTGTGAAGGATCACCCTGCTCATGCCTTTGCCCAGGCTGACAATGACATTTCTGGAGAAGCTCCATGGTGTTTTCCAGGGGATGGCAGGGAGGTGGCAGCCACAGCTGGGCTGATGTCGTTGCTCATCCCATGGTGTTTAGAGCTGTGCAGGGTGGAAAATGACCTCATGAGCTCACGATTGTTTATTTTCTTTTCCTTTTCCATGCCATGCATTGAGACATGGTACCCTGGGAGACAGGGTACCTGCCTGCTCACACCTGCCAGCAGCTACGAGACAGTGGCACTAAATCTGGCACAAACAAAGCCGCAGCAACATTTTAGGTCAGGCTGGGAACAGCAGGAGAGACATAAATTAAGGCAGAAATCCTAGCCTGACCACCTACTCTCCAAGTGCTTTAACAAAGCTGGCTCCCAGCTCGTGCTATCAGGTTAAACCAAAAACCAGCCACCCCAGCCCCAAATCACTTCAGCACCCGAGGAAAAGCAACTGGATCTGTCAGGGATTTAACCTGCTTCCAAAGAAAACAAACCTGTGCCAAAAATTAAGTATTTTAAAAATTAAGTATAAAAAAATTTTAAAATTAAATGCTTAATTTACTTACTTACTTAATTTAATACTTAAAAAAATTAAGTATTAAAAAAAAAATTAAATTTTTTTAAAATTAAGTATATACCACAAATGAAGTATTTTCAGGCACCTGCTGAAGTGTGAGTGTTTTCTCTCCCCGCAGACGACAGCTGCCAGGACCAGGCAGGAACCAACTGTGCCTTAGCCATCAAGGTGAACCTGTGCAGCCACTGGTACTACAGCAAAGCCTGCTGCCGCTCCTGTCGCGCGCCCCACTCCTAGGGCAGGGCTGCCCGAGCCAGGGCTCCACCTTCCACCTGCCCACACACCCCCCACACTGCTGACAAGGATGCTTTTGGCCTGGTTTTCGTGTCCCCACCGAAGCAGAACTCCTCTCCTGGCGCTGCTGGACGTTGGGAGCCCCCCGGGGTCAGAGCTGTACATAAATCGTGTATATTTGATTCCCCCACCCCACAAAACTCCAGCTACACCCAAGGTCTTGTCCTTTTTTCTTCCCTCGGTGCAAGGTTGGGGTTGGCGAGGGGAAGGTGTGAACCCTGGGAAGTGCAAGTTTCCCTTCACAAAATGGGGTTTGGTGCCTCTCTCCTGATTTCTCCCGAGACCTGCTGGCTCTCGTTAGCTGAACTAACGTGGTGGGAAGCTGATCCTCCTTTGTTAAATGAACTCGAGCCCTTTTTTGTAATATGTAGGTGTATACTTTTTCAGAGAATTTTATCTTATAATCAAATGTTAGTTTCATAGTCCTTACAAACCCCCCTCCCCGATGCTGACATATTGTATATAATATGGAAACATAACTGCACTTTATATCACAAAAAAGACGTGCTCTTTTTTAATATATTTGTTTACAGACAGTGAACTTTATCCATATAATCATTAATTTGTACTCATATGTATATTTTAATAAAGTTGTCATATTTATGGTGGTATTTTGTTTTATTTTCCAGTTTGTAGTGGAGTGCTGGGAACACTGGAATTGGGGATTTGCTGGTGCCCAGGGGAGGCAGAGCAGCTTTAAATCAGGAGAATCACAGCTACTTGGACAGTGATGCAAGGAAAAGTCTCAACAGTGGGGGAATTTTGGGGCTTTTGGGGGCCCTTTGGGGTTCTGTAGCTTTAGAAGCTGCAGCCCTGAAGCTCCTCAGGGGCTTGGGAGCAAAGAGATTTCACATGGTGCCAGTAAGAAAAGCTCCCAAGGGGTTATTGCTCTGTGTTTTTACTGGTGTGACCCCCAGACACTGAGCCAAAGGCTCTTTAGCATCCCCAAACTTCTGTGTGCACCCCACACAGGGAGCTCCTGATGGCTTTGCAAACATCACCCCAAATCTGCAGATGCAGGGGCAAAAAAAAAAAAATTGGAAACAACAAAGAACAAACCTCAAAACCCATGTCAAAGTAATTTATTTCTTTTTATTTTTTTCTTTTTTGACTTTTTCCCTCCCCAAATCTGAGATTCCCAAAGTCCTGTACAACAGATCGCCAGGTGAGGGTTAGTGAAAGCCAACCATTTGCTGAATTTCCAAGCTACAAGGGAAAGGAACAAGGAAAAAAAGGAGGAAAGGAAGGCTGGTAGGAGAAATCACGAAAAACGGGAAGAGAAGGGCTCAAGGCATGGGAACAAACCCTAGTGAGAACTGTACATGGGGGCATGGTCTGAGTGGCTGCATCCCTCTGGGATGTGCTGGACCACAGGGACCGAGCCCGGAATATTAAACACGTACCAAACCCACCCCAGCCCTCCCCACCGCAAACAGAGCCCCCACCCCCCCAAGAAAGTCGAAGATACTCATTTGCAAAGACTGACTTGTACTTCAAAAGTTTTCCTGTGGAATTAAAAGCCCTCGTGGTTCAAAGTAAAATACCCAGCCGGGCTGCAAACAGTGTCCGTGAGCCCGGGGGCTGCAGCCACGGCTGCTTCTTCCCAGAGCATCCTTAAAAAGGAAATTCCCCCTGGAGCACAGCCCTGAGGCCATCTGAGTCTCTGTGCAGCCAGTCCATCCTCAGCAGCCATCCCCAGGTGATGCTTTTAACCTGAATAATGCCCAGCCCAGGAGAAACAGGGTGTTCTGTCACATGGAGCGTGCTGAGGTCGGAGGGGAGGGATGGAGACAGCCAGGAGAAACCAGAGCTGGAGGCCCCTCGGTGCTGCAATTCCTCCCCTAAATCTCTGAGTAACCCCAAGGGCTCCTTTGCAGCACATCTGGTGCAGAGGGACACGCTCAGGGACCAGCTCTGTGCCTGCTGCTCCCCCAGGGCTGTCCCTGCTGGATCCAGCGTGGGACAGAGCTGGTGCCACAGCCAGGCTGCCCGGCCATGGGAAATGGCTCAATGGAAAACGCAAATCAGAGGTTTTGACTAAATTTAAAAGTCTTTTGACACTGTCCTGGATGGGGGGGAAAGTGTCCTTTCTCTTTTAATTTTGTTTAAAAAACCTCTCCCAAACAAATAAATGTGTGTAAAAATGGGCATGCAAGGGGTGGGCACACACACGGCGACCCCTGTGCCACGGAGCCCTCAGTCAGAAGTTGTGGCTGGCACTACTTGGAGCAGGGATGTTGCTTATCCAGAGGAATATTCCTCCATCCCAAGGTGTGCTGTGTGTTATTTCCATCGCCAAGTAATGCAGAGGTTGTACATCCCCAGCCCAGCTCCTTCAGGGGGTCCATGAGGCCACTGTGGGGGGCTCCAGTGACAGGCCCAGCCACCATCCTAACCCTGAGGGGATTGTGCCTGGCACCTGGGCATTAATGCCCGGCTGGAGGAGTGGGATGGGCTGGGAACGGCGCAGGGCTGTGCACACTCGCACCACAGACACCCCCATGGCTGCAGCAGGCAGCAGCACGGCACGGGCTGGCAGAAGGGTGGGCAGTGACAGCCTTGCTTTGCTCGAGGACACTTTGGGGTGGGTGAGTGCATCCTGGGGCCCCCAGGTCACGCCAGCAGCTGCTGCTGACCTGCAGCACGAGCCGTTTTCAGCCACCCATGAGCCCCATCATTCCCTCATCACCCCCCGGCCCAATGGTGAGGAGGGGCAGCTCCTCTGTAGAAAAAGATGCTCAATATCAAAATCCTCTTTATAAAAGAAAAAAGCAAGCAACGCAGCGCTGGGAAACCTCCCGTTCCTGCTGCACCCCCACACTCCTCACTCGGGGTTGCTCTGCTCCCCCTTTACACCACCAGCCCGCAGAAATACATTCACTTCATTTTTTGTTGTTGTTGTTGTTTTTTTCCCTTTTCAACCCCCCCCATGATTCCCAACCAGTCGTTCCCGCTGTGGAGGAGGCTGGGGGCCAGGAGGGCAGGCGGCAGCTCACACATCCGTGCTGATGCTGCGGCTGCGGGAGAACGCCTCCCGCATGGCCGAGAGCCGGTTGGGGTTGAGCGCCTGCAGGTTGGACACCGGCAGGGCCAGATCCTCCTGGCTCACCGTCTTGTAGCTCACCCGGTCCCCCCCGTTGTGCAGGTCCTCGGGGGGCTCCTGGAGGAAGAAGGTGGGGGGCTCCTGCAGGAAGGATGTGGGGGGCTCTTGGAGGAAGGAGGTTGGGGGCTCTTGGAGGAAGGAGGTTGGGGGCTCTTGGAGGAAGGAGGTTGGAGGCTCTTGGAGGAAGGAGGATGGGGGCTCTTGGAGGAAGGAGGATGGGGGCTCCTGGAGGAAGGAGGTTGGAGGCTCGTAGGGAGTGCAGCTGGGGCAGCTGGGCCGGCTCTGGGTCGGTTTTTTGGCGAAGGGGGATGAGGAGTACAGGGAGGGGCCGTTGGTCAGCACTACGTTGCGGTTGCAGTGCAGCGGAGGGATGTGCGAGTGCACGGCGAAGTCGGGCTCCTCCTCGTCCTCCTCGGATTCATCCTTCTTGCAGCAGTAGTACTGAAACGGGAGGGGCTCAGCTGGCACCCCCAAAGCTCCCATCCCACCGGCCCTCCCTGCTGCAGCACCCCCTGGCCTTACCTGGAGCCTACAGTAGCAGAGGACGGCGATGATACAGAGTAAAATGACAGTCGCTAATATTCCACCTGTGATGACCACGGTCCCGGCTGTCATCCGCCCTCTTCTCCATTAACAGCCTGCAAAATCAAGTGCACGGGGTGAGGGGATGGGCTGCAGAGCCCCAAACTCTCTGCTTACCCCCCTTTGAAGTGGGCTAAAAACCAGGAGGGCTCTGAAGGGCAGAATCAGAATCCACTGGGCACCCGTGGAAAGTCACCAAGGAGTCCCCAGAAATGCCATCCTGCAGGTGCAAGGGTTAAAAAAACTTCATGCAGCGGGTGAGAGATTGAGTGAGAAGCAGCTCTGGGGTCGCATGTGTCTGTTCTGCCCTCAGGAGGGAGAGCCAAGGGAAATAACACCAGGCACCAAGGGCATTCTCCCAGCTCCTACCTGGTGGCAGAAAGCTTCAGTGATGGGAAAAGGAGCCTTGCATTAAGGATTTCTGATCTGCACTCATTTTTCTCTGAGCCTATAATCCATTTTCCCCAGGAAAACAATGTGGTATTTTAATTTGGAATAACCTCAGCTGCTAAGCGAGCCTTTAACAACTGCAGGGAGCGGAGTGCTGCCCTCCCTGAGAGCAGGACCTGTCCGAGGCACCAGGATCCTCCACCACGGCCAAGCCACAGTGTGGGGGGGCTCTGGGGGCACCGCAGGATGATGTTTGACATCCCCAGCTGAGCTGTCAGTGGACATCACAGAGATGCTGTGGCTCAGCTTGAGTTTTGGGGTACCACCAGCACCCTTCTCTCCCTGGAGTGCCCCCTGGGAGCTGGCACAGCACAGGGAGCAGCAGAAGGTCCCTGTCCCTGTCCCTGTCCCTGTCCCTGTCCCTGTCCCTGCTGGGCTCTCCCAGACGGCAGATGCTGTGTATCATGCACAGCACGAGCCCTGCAACACCAAGCACGGGATTTGCTCTCAGCATCCCTCCCTTGAATGCTCACAGGAGGCCTCGAGTTCCTCTCCACCCCAGGATCAGACACAGCTTTTTGCCCCAGGAAGGATGCTGGGGAGACAGGGTACCTGCCTGCTCACACCTGCCAGCCGCTACGAGACAGTGGCACTAAATCTGGCACAAACAAAGCCCCAGCAACATTTTAGGTCAGGCTGGGAACAGCAGGAGAGACATAAATTAAGGCAGAAATCCTAGCCTGACCACCTACTCTCCAAGTGCTTTAACAAAGCTGGCTCCCAGCTCGTGCTATCAGGTTAAACCAAAAACCAGCCACCCCAGCCCCAAATCACTTCAGCACCCGAGGAAAAGCAACTGGATCTGTCAGGGATTTAACCTGCTTCCAAAGAAAACAAACCTGTGCCATATTTTCAGGCACTTAATGTCCTGCTAAAGTTGGGTGAGTGCTGAATGGATAAAGCAGCGTCGCGTTTTATGTTGCTGCTGAGCAGCTCGGGAGGAGGGAAGGGGATTTATCCTGATGGCTCCACAGCTTCTCACACCCTTCTCACACCCCACGGCCACGGGGCAAGAGCAGGGCCCAAATCCTGCCCTCATTCCTCGGGGAAAGGCTCAGGGGGAGCAGCACAGCCACGGGAAGGGTTTGCAAACGATGCATTTGTGATTTAGAAACTTTGGCTGCTGTTTAAAGAGGGATGGAGGCGCCTGGCTGGGCCAGGTGCCAGCTGGAAATGCCCATCCCTGGGTCCTTTGCTGCTCCCACTTGCAATCCCCAGGCTGCCCCGGAGCCAAGGGCAGGGGGTGCAGGGCTGGGACAGGAACCTGGCTCTGGGGTGGCCACTCAACCCTGCAGGCTCTCGGGGATGGGAGCTGCACCCATCACACAGCATCAGCATCTCCCTGCCGGCCCGAGATGGGAGGTGGCAGGCAGAGCTCTGCCAGGGAGGGCTCTCCGGCTTTTCCACCCATTAATTAAAGCCCCGGGGCACAAGCCAGGGCTGCACTGAGCCAATTTCCACGGTTCCTGTCCAGCCGCGCCCAGCCAGACGTGGCATCGTAGCCACTGCTCCCTCCGGAGCTGGACCTTTTGCATTTCTCCCTTTTCCCCTCCCCAAACATACTTCTCTGATTAAAGCTGCATACCTGGAAGCTTTAAACCCTCCAGCGTGCAAAGGGGGAGGGGAGCAGAGCATGCAGAGGCCCATAAGCTGAACAATTCCTGTCTAGACCTCCTTTTTACATTTGTTCCTAATTTCACGCTCCACAGGCTCCCAGATTCATATATTTAGCAATAAATATCCTGGTAAAAGGAAGTGCTTTGCAGCTCTGCTGTGGTCTTGGAGAAGGTATGCAGGAGCCCTGCTCTGAGGAACGCAGGCAGGGAGACTCAGTCCCGGGAGACCTCGGCTCCTTCCTCCAGCTTTAGGAGCCCTCCAGCTACCAAGGATGTCTGAACCCATCCAAATTCAGCCCCCAGCACATCACCCATCCCTGGCAGACGGCAGGAAGGGGCTGCAGGGGAGGTGTAGCTCCACGCAGGCTGTTTGCCCCCAGCCCAGCAGCCCTTTGCTGTAGGAAGGTGGTCCCCAGTGCCATGGGGGGGACAGGGGATGGTGGCCCTGGGGTTGCTGGGAGCACGCAGGGCTTGATGCAAGACTCCTCCTTCCTCAGAGTGAAAAGGACAGGCTGTGCTGCCACAAACCAAAACCATTTCACAGTCCCCAGATGCAGGTCCTGCAGGAGCTGTTTGGTTTTACACACAACCCTGTGCCACCTGCCTGCTTTTCCCTGTCCCTGCCATGCCTGAGGATGTGGATTTTGGGGTTGAACTCTCACGAAGAGCCGGGTCTGCCTCAGCCTCTGCTCTTGTCTTCCCTTGGGCACTGCCATGAGAAGCTGCCCAACGCAGGGGCTGGGGGACGCTTCTCATGAGCAACAGCGAATGGCAGGAGAAGGGTTGGGGTGACAAATCATCCTCTTTCCACCTCCCCAGCACCTTGAACACGGCCCCTGGAGCACCACGGGTGCCCGGTGTGGGGAGAGGCTGCTCACAGCTGCGCCTGGCTCCGTGCAGCCGCTGCCCCTCGGGAGGGCTGCGTGGGAGGAAGGCTTCCGAGCAGCTGGGGGGGCTGAGCTCAGCCCAAACCAAGGCTCCAGCAAATACCCGCCTCTGAAAAGCTGAGCTCCAGGTCCAGAGGCTCGTGTGGACTGGCTTGATCCTGCCTGCTGAAGCTGGGGGGGAAGGAGACCTGGGGATGGAAGAGGAAACTGCTCCGAGGTTCCTCAGAGCACCCAGTTAAGCCAGTTTGTAGGGTTTGCAGGGATTAGAGAATTATCTTCTGGACATTTAAATAAATGAGGCTTTCAGCTGTCCCATCCTACCCCACCTCCCATCTGCAGGGTAACAAAGTCTCTCTGAAGAGTTTTGCACCAGCTGGAAGTGCTGCCATGGCAAGTGGTTAAAAAAAAGGGAATGCTGGTGCTACTGAAGCTGTGCCTGCACAAGGAGATCGCGTGTTACATGCAAAGAGCTGCATCCCAAAGCTTGTCCCTCTCTGCTGCTACTGCATCCCCCAGCAGCCCTGGGAACCAGAGGCAGCACAGCCCTCTACTCACCACGAAACGTGGGAATTGCCCTCATTCACCTGTCCCCAGGAGCTGGACATCCGGACAAAACAGCCAGACTGGGTACAAAATGCCAGCTGGCAGCACAGACACGAGTGCTGGCAGGATTGATCCCGCCCGGTGTCCAGCGCTGGAGCAGGCAGGAGCTGAGACCCACCCTGGGGAGCACACAGGGACAAACACCGGCAGAAACAGCCCCTGCTGCTCCAGGGAACTACAGGGAGCTGAGACCCACCCTGGTGAGCACACAGGGACAAACACCGGCAGAAACAGCCCCTGCTGCTCCAGGGAACTACAGAGAACTGAGACCCACCCTGGTGAGCACACAGGGACAAACACCGGCAGAAACAGCCCCTGCTGCTCCAGGGAACTACAGGGAGCTGAGACTCACCCTGGGGAGCACACAGGGACAAACACCGGCAGAAACAGCCCCTGCTCCAGGGAACTACAGGGAGCTGAGACCCACCCTGGTGAGCACACAGGGACAAACACCGGCAGAAACAGCCCCTGCTGCTCCAGGGAACTACAGAGAACTGAGAGCCACCCTGGTGAGCACACAGGGACAAACACCGGCAGAAACAGCCCCTGCTGCTCCAGGGAACTACAGAGAACTGAGACCCACCCTGGTGAGCACACAGGGACAAACACCGGCAGAAACAGCCCCTGCTGCTCCAGGGAACTACAGGGAGCTGAGACCCACCCTGGGGAGCACACAGGGACAAACACTGGCAGAAACAGCCCCTGCTGCTCCAGGGAACTACAGGGAGCTGAGACCCATCCTGGTGAGCACACAGGGACAAACACCGGCAGAAACAGCCCCTGCTCCAGGGAACTACAGAGAACTGAGACCCACCCTGGGGAGCACACAGGGACAAACACCGGCAGAAACAGCCCCTGCTCCAGGGACACTCAGCTCGAACCTCGGTGTGAGACCCTGCCCCTGGCTCACAGGGTGTGCAGGGGAGCGGGGCTCAGCTCTGCCCCGTGCTTCCAAACAGCCGAGATGGAGAAGGGAAAGGAGAAGAAAAGGAAAACACGCATCCCAGCCTCGGCAGGGAGCAGGGGAGGCCAGCGCCGTGTCCTGGAGTGACACCGTCCTGCCTGTCCTGGCTCTGCTCTGCACGAGCACATCCCTGGCTCCGCTCTGTGCTTGGACAAGTTGTTTCTGCACCGAGTGCTGGGTGTCCTCCAGCACCCGGGAAGGGCCTCTGAGGGGGGACTGACCCCGGCACAGCCCCCAGGCTGACCCTCATCCGGGCTGCTGGGGGGGGACCAGCTCATTGGGTCACTCCAGGGCAAAGATCCAAGGGAAGGACCTCAGCGGGGGGATGATGAGGTTGGGGAGATTTAAGTTCCGTGTGGAAACTGGGCATTGAGCAGCTGTGTGGGGGGCAGACGAGTCTGACCCTGCGTGGTGCAGGGAGAGCAGCTCTGCAGGTCTTGCCCTGGGTGGGCAATGCAGCCACTTCCCAGCTCATCCACGTGCCACAAATCCTGACACTGCCACTGCCGGTCAGGCCCTGCCTCAGGAGGAAGAAAAAGAGCTCAGCACGATGCCAGGGAAACAGGAGAGCATGTGAGGGATGCTGGCTGTCCCAGATGCCACTGCCCTAAGCCACTGGGCCTGGCTGCTTTCTGTCCCAGAGGCGGGTGCAGACAGCATTCAGGACAAGAATCAGAACAAGAAATCCCACTGTAATGAACTGTCCGGGGCAGAGCAGACTGGATGGGAGCCCTTGATGCTGTAAAGTTGAGGATAAGCCTGGCTTACACTCCTCTGTTGCCACCCTGGAGCTCTGTTAAGTGCCACAGCTCTGCCCAAAGGCAAACACCAGAGAGCGTCGGTGTGGAGGAACTGCCACCGGCCTGGGAGGTGGGAAAGCAGCAAAGAAACCAGGAGCCAACACCAGTTTGGTGGCAAATCCAGCCTTCCTCATGCATTTCCCCCAGTTCCTGTAATCCTACCCAGTCAATGAATAAGAGCTGGGCTCTGGGAACGGCCGGGCAAGGTGCCAGCAGGAGACTTTGCATCCCAGAGCCAGCGGACAGGGCAGCTGCCAGAAACACAGGCAGGAACGGGGCTTTCCAGATGAAAAACACTTTAACCAGAGGGCCTGCATCAGCCCCGTGGCTTTCCAGATGAAAAACACTTTAACCAGAGGGCCTGCATCAGTCCCCTGTGCTCCCTGTCCCCTCCTGCAGCATTCCTGGCCTGGGGGCTGATGTTCCTGCAGGGATTCAAACAGCCAGGCTGGGCTGCGGGTGGACTGGGTCACTGCAGACCCCTGGCTTTGACAAGGCCACCTGGGCACTCCTCAACACAAGGAGACACATCTCACCACGCCATGCTTGCCCAGCCCAGCAGCAGTGCTGTCCCCATGGGAAACTCCATCTCCAGGCACTCCGTGCTCCAAGGGTTTTTGAATATTTTATGAGCAGAGGGCACTTCACTCTCTGTTGTGCCCTGTTGGGAGAGTGCTACTCACAAATTCCCAGGCTCATCCACAGCAGATGGGTCCTCCTGGGTGCTGGAGATGGCTCAGAGATCCCAGCAGTCCCAAATTCCCACCTGCATCCCCCAGGACTGTGCTCATCCCATCTCTGCTCAGACACAGCCCCCAGCAGAGCAGGAGGGCCTTCCCCCACCCTGAGAGGTACCACTGTTGATGATCCCTGGAATAAGAGGAATTCTGTGAGCCCGTGGCACATCAGAGAGGGCTCCACCAGCTGGGAGATGCCTGTAACACTGTCAAGGGCTGTTAACAGCAAACACAGCAGAGAACAGAACATTCCACATCCACCTGTCCCCTTCTGGTGGCCTTAGAGCCTTTACCCGACTTAAAGCCAGCTACAGAGGTCACTCTCAGTGGCACAGGGGTAACCCACAGCCCAGACTCCTGTGAGAGTCCCCCAGCCCTCCTGCAGCTGGGACAGCCCCTGGTGCTTCAGCTCCCACTGATGTCCAGAGCAGAAACCACACGTTGGAAAGGGAAATTCTCCCCAGTGCATGATCAATTATTTATCAGCCAGGACCTTCAGCTGGGCAGAACAGGATCCCAGCCACCCCCCAGGCTTGGGCAGGGCTCAGGGGACACCTGGGGATGGCTGAGGGCAGGACAGCACCTGGCCAGGGAAGGTTTTAGTGCCCTGCCAGTGAGAGCCAAGGCTGGAGGTACATCAGGATCACACAGCTGATGGGTGATTTAGGGATGTATGCCCCATGTCTGCGTCAATCAGAACACACAATAAATTCCTCCAGAGGGCTGGAGGGACCAAGGACTGTTCCTCTCCTCTCTGCCCATTCTGAGCTCAGCCCTTTGCAGCCAGAAAATCTCCCCCAGTGCTCCCAGAGCAGTGCTGAGGTGGGAAATGGGTCACACTGAGATGCTCCTTCTGCCTGCTCCTATTACAATTCAATATAAAAATGGTATTACAGATAATTAACCCCCCGGATTTTATAATGAAAAGTGTTTTGTGAAATATCACGTGTCAGTCCAACAACTGCTTGTTGTATAAGCTTTTTCCAGATACCAAGGACACAATGTATATGCACCTCTGCAGGTGTCCCTGCCACGGAACCGAATTTTGGGTCAAAGGGACCTTTAAAGGTCATCAGGTGTGACCCCCACAACCTGCCAGAGCAGCCAGGCTGCATTCCTGTATGACAGCAGCTCATTGACACCAAAACCCAGCAGAGGAGGCTCAGGCTGTTCCAGAGATCCATCCTACAGCAAGAGCCACTTCAGTCTGTGGGGTTTCCTGAAGTTAAAAAAAGCAGTTCACGGCAGAGTCAGGGATCCTCTCGCACCAGTTTTTACAGCAGAGATTAGCTCTCAGTCTGAGTTTCCAGCACACTTCAGGTTTCCTTGGATGCAGGGGTTGCCCATCCCGGCAGAGGGAATGTGTGCTCGGCACTAATTAGGCACTAATGGCACTGAGCACAAGCAAATCACGCTTCACAGAAACAATATTTGCACAGCTTATCAAAGTGGCGTGAAGGCTTACTAAGCACAATGCCAGGCAGGAATTTCAATGTCTGCAGATGCTCCATGGAGAGAGGCTGTGCTGCTGGGAGAGATGGGGGAATCGCTGAATCACCTGGATGCTGCCCTTGGGAATGTCCCCTTCAGGGGCCACCCTGAAGGTGCTGCTGTCGTCATTCCAAAGTGACTGGGGAAGGTGACTGTGGACACTTCTGCACTGGTGAAGGGCCCACCTTGCTCTGCCCCTCTGTGAAAATGAACGGCCACATCCTGAGAGCATCGCAGGGGCGTTGGTGACATCGAGAGGAATGCTGGTGACATCGAGAGAGGTGCTGGTGATAATGGCAGGGCTGCTGGAGACATCCAGAGGGATGCCAGTGAGCTGCCCAGCAGTGCACCCCTGTGACATTCACATCCTCTGGACAGAGAGACATCATTCTGTCTCTCAGGAGAAGCACAGAGAGAAGCAGAGAAAACAATCTTTCTCTCTGCCCCTTTGTTTTCCCCATGTGGAATGTGGTGTGGAGATTGTTCACCTGCAGTGGTTGCTGGGTTGGATCCTGGTGAAGGTTGTTTGGGGTCAGTGACCAGTGGGATCCAGCTGTGGCTCGGGCTCTCAGCAGTCACGAGTTTGAGTTTGTTAGGTAAGAAATAAGTATGTAAAATAAAATAATCTCTCTTTAAACAGTATATTAATGTAATATAGTCTAGTTTTAATAAAGCTATCCTTCAGCCTCCTGATCTGGAGCAGACATCAGCCTTTCTTCCCATTGGGGGTCGCCTGATTTCCAATGCACCTCTACACACCAACTCCACGTTGGCATCAATCCAGGACAGGTAAAGTCAAAAAACCAGGCCCAAGGAACTGGTGCAGCAGTGATGGACTCGCCCCCAGGTCTGAGCTGCTGCAGTGGGAGCTCACAACCAGCCAGGCTCTGTCTTGATCTCAGAACTGCTGTCGAACCACTCCAGAGGGTTTTACCCTCCCCAGTCCCACCTTCTGTAGTAAAAAATGTGGTGAACTTTGGATGTGGGAAGAAATGATGTTTGGTTTTAGATTAGAAGGTTGAAGGATAGCTTTATGAAAACTATACTATATTATATTAATATACCATTTAAAGACATACTATACTATTTTATATACTTACTTTTTACTTACTTATTTATCTAACTGCTAGCAAAACTCATGAGTCTCTGTTGAGAGTTTGAGATATAGTTGGATTTGATTGGTTATTGAACTTAAATAACTTTCACTAGAATCTAATTAAGCAATTACTTCAGGTAAACAATCTCCACACCACATTCTACATGGGCAAAACCAAGGAGCAGAGATAAAGAATGTTTTCTCTTCTTTCTGTGCTTCTCCTGAGAGACAGAATGATGTCTCTCTGTCTAGAGAATGTGAATGTCACAACCTTTCACTGCCCAAACAATCCCACTCTGCTTAAGCACCAGGAATTGCTTCCATCCATCAGCTGGGAAAGCAGGCCATAATCCCAAACACACATAAGCAGTCTAAACTCCTTAAAAAAAAAAAAAAAGGAGAAAAAGATAAAAGAAAGATGTGCTGTCTTTCCACCCTGCATCATTTAATCACCTCTTGAGTATGGCTTAAGCAGCTTGAGGTATTAAGCACTTGGGAGAGCAGGTTTGGGAATTGGCAGACTGAGATAAGGTGCTGCAATCCCTGCTGAGGGGGAAAAGGTCAGGGAGTGGGGAGCACCCACTGCCCAGCCCAGGGTCTTCTCCCCGCAGGGCAGTTTTGCAGGCTGGAGACGTTCCTTGGCCAACCTGAAAAGCTCAGTGAGAGCCAACTATAAACCTCACTCCTGATGAGGACTTCTCCCTGCTGCGTTCACCAACAGGCAGTGCTCCCTCTCCACCACCTCACAGCAGAGCTCGCTGCAGTCCCCCAGAAAGGCATCGTCAGAGAGATCAAAAAGCCTTAATTGTCAGAAAACGCTGCTGAACCAATGCACCAAAAGTGGAAAAAAAAAAGGGAATTTGTTCTTCTGAAAGAGCGACTCTTTCCAGAATTGCTCCATTCACATGGATTTTGAAAGATCCTCACACTGAACACCAGAAGCTGCTGCTCCAAGAGCTCTGTGGGAGCTGCTGTCTGACACCAGTGGCTCACTCCAACATTCCTGCTGTCCCATCTCCCAGGAAATGCCTCAAGAACGGGGTTTCATGGCTCAGACAGCACTGCTGGGCCATGAGGGTGGCAAACACACAGAGTCACCGGGTGAGCTCTGAGCTGATGACAGCCCTGGCTGGGAGCTGGAGCTGCCTCCTGCTCCCAGGGGCATCAGCACTGCAGCTGGGATGGGATCAGCACTGCCATCCACAACGACCCTGGGAACAAGGATTTGCAGGCCAGGGACACTGCACAGAGGAACAGCAAGGTCCTGGTACCCTCTGATGGCCACACAGAGCAGCAGAACCAGAAACTTTCCCTGTGGCAGCTCTAGCTCCTGGGATTTGTGGCTCTGCACATGCCACAGCCTCTGCACTGAGAATCATCCCTATGGGAAATCATGGACTGAGGCACCTCTGCTGCCATCCATCCTGTGCTAATGGAAGCCCTGAATGCTTCAGAGCTCGTGTTTGCACCTTTTGGCTTCTGCTTCAGGCAGGCCCAAAGCCACACACAGAGCCCTGCCTGGCCATGCTGCCCCAGCTGCACCTTCAGCCTCCCTGCACGGCTGGGACACAGCCCTGGCTCATCCCAGGAGCTCTGGCTCATCCCAGGAGCTCTGGCAGTGCCATGCCTGACAGGGACAGTGCTGCTACCCCAACACCCAATTTCCAGACAGGGAAGTTGGTCACGGCTCTGCTTTTAAAGCCAGATTGCCTGAAATCCATCAAATTCCAGCCCATTTCCAGATGAGGAGCCTTCCACCTGGCCAGGCACAGGGTGAGGAGTGAGGTGGGAGCAGCCCCATGCTCCAGCCAGCCCTACAGCAGTGTTTGGGAAGGATGAGCCCCACGCCTGACCCGGTGACCCCAGAGATGTCCTGGGAGCTGCAGGAGCCATCGATCCCGAGCTGCTGCTGAGCCATGGATCAGCTGGGGAGGAAGGGCACGTTCAGTGAACGCTGCCAGTGAGCAGTAAATCCAACAGCTCTGCACTTCCGAGGGGTGTGAACACATCTCTGTGGGATGGGAAGATCCTCAGCAGATTAAAGCCTTTGTGAGCTGCACATCCTGCCTCCCTTTGCTCAGGAGTCACAGATCCAGGCTGGGATCCAGGGAGCTCCTTTAAAATAAAATGCAGCAACCTGAGAGCTTCAGGGACACCAACACACCCCTCTGTCATATTTTATGAGCAGAGGGCACTTCACTCTCTGTTGTGCCCTGTTGGGAGAGGGCTACTCACAAATTCCCAGGCTCATCCACAGCAGATGGGTCCTCCTGGGTGCTGGAGATGGCTCAGCAGTCCCAAATTCCCACCTGCACCCCCCAGGACTGTGCTCATCCCATCTCTGCTCAGACACAGCCCTCACAGCACCCCTCTGTCCCTGCCCACCCCTGCCAGCTGTGGGTGGCTGTCTGGCAGCTGGTGACATCTCCATCAGCATCACACCACTCCCCCCAGCATCCCTGAGCTGTCCTGGGCTCTGGCTTTCCATGTAACCCACTTTTTCCTCCTCAGTCCCCCTCCCCTGCCCTGGGGACACAGACCTGGCTCTGTGCTTCCAGCTCCTGCTGCTGCTCTGTGACACCAGGGGACTCCCTGGGTGCTGCA
This sequence comes from Anomalospiza imberbis, assembly GCF_031753505.1. Lineage (NCBI taxonomy): Eukaryota > Metazoa > Chordata > Aves > Passeriformes > Viduidae > Anomalospiza > Anomalospiza imberbis. Next base: position 3,700,902 of record NC_089701.1, on the reverse strand, counting down.
GGCAGCTCTGCCTGGGATCTCCAAAGAGACATACGTTGCTGCTCTCAAAAAAAAAAAAAAAGAAAAAAAAAAAAAAAAGAAAAAAAAAAAGAAAAAATGGTTGGGAGTTTCCATAGCTACAGCTTTACATCGCTCTGGTGAAGGCTCTGGCTCAAGCCCTGTAATGAGGCACAAGCAGAGTGTTTTTTCCCACTCCAGCCCAGCAAGGCAGCGTGGTGCATGAATAAAGACGAGGAGAAGAGAGGGGGAGCTCAGGGATCTTGGAAATAACACATAAATGTGAAGGACTGGAGTTTGGCACGCGTTCCCTGCCCTGGTGCTGGGGCAGGGCATGAGCTGCACTTGGGGTGGGAGGGCAGGAGCCCCTCACTCATCACACGGTGAGTGAGAGGAACCTTCAGGCTGTTCCACATGGTCAGAGGACAAAAACTGCTGCATTTAAATCCTTTCTGCCTGCTGCTCCCGGGGCTGGACCGCAGGGACTCGGGGAGCTGCTGCAAGCAGGGAAGTGCAGAGGTTTAGGGCAGCTGCCAGGGCAGAGACACTGCCCACAGCACCTGGGACAGGGGACTTGCCTGCCTCCCCCTCCATGTCCTTTGTTCAATGTAATGTCACCCCCTTAGGGCTGGTGTCAGCATTTGCAAAAGTGATCACAGAACCACAGAATTCCAGACTGGTTTGGGTTGGAGGGACCTTAAATTTCATCTCATTCCACCCCCTCCCATGGGGGGAACACCTTTCCCTATCCCTAAGCCCTGTCCAGCCTCCCCTTGGACACTTCCAGGGATCATGGACAATAGGGAGATGGGCTTCCTCATTATTTGCACCCTGGAGTTTTTCTACAGGAAGTAAATCTCCTTATGTTATCCTCTTTAATAAGGATTTATCATTGCTGCATCAGGGAATTAATACAGACCGTCTGAGAGGGTAATTTTCAGATTCTTGGCAACTTACCATGAACCAGTTCCAGTAATTTTTCCCCTTTTTCCTCACCTTAATTTTGTTACAGCTTTTCCTGGGAGATGAGAGAAGGAAAGATTTAACTCAGAGGAAAAAAAAAAAAAACCACCAAAACGACAACCCCACAACAACAAAATCATGACTGAAAGAATGAAAAACATAAAGGAACTCACACAGCTCAGCTGAAAACCCTCATTAGAAGAATAAAGAAACAGAGTTTAAACCTTCACACATATTGCTCTGCTCAAGCCCACGTGGGCTGGGATCAGATGTTTGAAATACTGACTGTTCCCAGGGACAGCATCTTTCCGAAGGCAGAACATGTGTGAGGGATCTTCTTGCCTCTCGTCAGCACGGGGATGGCACCAGCCCTGCCTTTGAAATGACTCCTTGGTGCTGGAGAGGCCCTTGAGAGTGAGGCAGTGGCTCCTGATCCTCATCTGCCACCGCCTTGCCGTGCCCAGCAGACAGAGAAATGCTGCCACAGGCACCGAAATGTGGGAAACTGAGGCAGGCGAGGTGAGAAGGATGGGTGTGATCAGAAGCTTCTGCTCAGTGCTGGCACATCCTACAGCTCCTTCTTTCCTTGCTTGACTGACTGGCAGCACCTCAAAGCATCACAAAATGCCAGGGGTCTTCCCTCAGAAAGCCAAGCCTCAGACCAGTGCTCTGAGTCCCACCCCGAGCCTGTCTGAAGGCACCCACAGCAGCCCTGGGAGGGGTCAGAGCCCTGACCTCCCCAGGGACGAGCCCACAGAAATACTTCCACCCATCCTGGGAAGCAGGAGGAGGCTCACACAGCACCCCCAAATCCCAGCTGGATTCCAGCTTTCCTCCCTTGCCCCGTGAGCTCGCTTTGCCTGAACGCAGTTGTTGGAACTCCTCGGGAAGCAGGAGTGTTCTCTGCTAAATAACACAGTTAATGTGACAGTCACATCCTCTGGACAGAGAGACACAATTCCGTCTCTCAGGAGAAGCACAGAGAGAAGCAGAGAAAACAATCTTTCTCTCTGCCCCTTTGTTTTCCCCATGTGGAATGTGGTGTGGAGATTGTTCACCTGCAGTGGTTGCTGGGTTGGTTCTGGTGAAGGTTGTTTGGGGTCAGTGACCAACGGGATCCGGCTGTGGCTCGGGCTCTCAGCAGAGTCACGAGTTTGTGAGTTAGATAGGTAAGATGTAAGTATGTAGAATAGGATAGTATCTCTTTAAATAGTATATTAATGTAATATAGTCTCGTTTTAATAAAGCTAGCCTTCAGCCTTCTGATCTGGAGCAGACATCGTCATTTCTTCCTGCATCCGGGGTTCACCACATTTTTACTGTAAGTTAATGTGCTGGACTGGGAGCCCAGAACCAAATTAGCAAAGCTGCTGATTTTCTGAGCTGACTTGGGATGGACTGGGAGACCAGAACCAAATCAGCAAAACCTTCAGTGATTTTCTGAGCTCTCCAGGCACCACCTCCCCCATGGAGCCCTTCATTACCATCCTGCCTCAATGTGAACCAGACAGAGAGCTGAAGCCTGAGTCCTACAAAACCCAGAGCTGTAAAAATGTGAGCATCTTCCCAGTGCCCAGTGCCTTGGCACAGAAGAGCCCCTGAAAATGTGCAATGGAGCTGTTCCTGCAGAAGATGCCCCTTTGGGAAGTCCAACAGGCCAGAAATCTCCTCTGGAAATCAGGAATGCATTCACTGCTGGTCCAAATCACAGACCTGGTTAAAAACCACCTTCCAGCCTGGCTGCCACTGCTCCTGGGCTTGACAGAGCAGAGAATGGAGTGTGTGGGAGCCCAGGGATTTCTGCTGGGAGCCCAGGATGCTTCAGTGCTGCTTCTGATCTGTTTAATTGGGACTATCATCGAATTGCACAAGCCTGTGATATTTGGGTTACAAGGTGATGTTAACAGCCCAATCAAACAAAACCCTTTTCATTTCAGGTCCTGGAAAGCCTGTATTCATTTTTAGGACCCTTCTCTTTTTGAGCAAAACTCCAGCAGCAGTTTTGTGCCAGTTTCATGCATCCCTGGGGCTGAGCAACTCTAATCCTCTGCAATCAACAGTTCTGCCACAGCCCAGCAATCTTCACACTTTATATTTACTACCCATCAAGGCAGACAGTGTTTTACAGACTAACCCTTTGCCTGCCAATCTGAACATTCAACAGTATATAGTATTTCTAATGGTACCCAGAAAACAAGATCAGTGCTTGTTTTTTCAGAAACTGGTGTCACTGTTTTGTGTTTTCTGTAACCTGCATTGTTTTCTTTGAAAATACAACATAAACAAAAATATGGTGCCAGAAACACAAGGGAAAATAGGTGCAACTAAGAAAACTCCACTTTCTGTGGGCTGAATCTGCTCCCACGAGCTGCTGTGAGAATCAGGAATAACTCTCAAGAAAACAGCAAAGCTGAAATGTTGCAAATCAGAAAAAAATCATCTGCAACTGTCTAATATTCATTGCTCTTGTCTTTATCTTAGGGGGCTGGGCCTGCCCATGGGATGTCACATCCAGTGGTGGTCACAGGGGATCACAGAATCCCAGACTGGTCTGGGTTGGGAGAGACCTTAAAGCCCCTCTCATTCCACCCCCTGCCATGGGCAGAGACACCTTCCACCATCCCAGGTTGCTTCAAGCCCTGCCCAACCTGGCCTTGGGCCCTTCCAGGGATCCAGGGGCAGCCACAGCTTCTCTGGGCACCCTGGTGCCCACCATGTCTCCCCTGCAAAGAGGAGAGACCTGAAAGCTCAGTGATGCCAGTGCTGGAGACCCGTGCTGCCCTTGGAATCACAGACTGGTTTGGGTGGGAAGGGACCTTTAAAGGTCACCAAGTCCAATCCCCAGCCAGGAGCACATTCCCTGCTCTGGGTGGACCTTAACTGTGGCAGTCACTCAGAAAATGGCTTTGTTGACAGCTGGATGGGAGACATCACCTGGAGGGCTTTGAGAAACACCTCTCAAGCATTGTCATGCATTTGGATGTGGAAGTGGGGCTGGCTCAGCTCTCCTGGCAGAGCTGCAGCCACAGGCAGTGGCAGCTTGGTGCCTGTCACTGTTTGCACAAGGAGAAAGCCACACAAGAAGCCCACGGGACAGCCATAAGTTGGAATTATTACCCCAGTTGCTCCTTTGTGTAACATAACAATAAACCCACTAAATTCTCCTAACAACAAACGCAAATCAGCGCTCATTATCCTTCCCCTCCCAACTTCACTCCCACTCTCTCAGCAGAGCTATTTTCCCCCAGATCCCACCGCTAATCTTCCCAGGGCTTAGCTTCCCAGCAGGCAACACCAATCAGACCGAGACACCTCCTTCCCGTTCCACAGGAGCGCCTGCATCCCTGCACATCCCTGCTTGCACTCGCGGGGAAGATGGGGAGAGATCCCCACCAGCGAGGCCGTGCATCTCCTCAACCCCCCTCCCGCAGCTGGGACACCTCCAAGCCGAGCTGTAATTCCTCCCAGGAAACGGCTTGGATTGCCCCAAAATGCCTCTTGTTTAGAGGAAGCTCGGCTTTCCCCTGTCACTCCTGCGCGTTGTGTTGAGTAAAGAGAGGCATCGCGCTGGCCGCTGCTCTGGCGGCAGAGCGGGAGGCAGGAGGAGCATCGCTGCCCGCAGGGAGGATGCAGGAGCTCTCCGTCAGGGAGAGCCTCCCTGCACTCGCTGGCACCTCGCCCAGAAGGCAGGCAGCAGGTAAAGGAGAGAGTTAATGCTTTGCCAAAGCTCAGGCAGGAAGATCCGTGATGGATCCAAACCCAAATGCAGGCGGGGAGCGCAGGGAACCCAGACTTTGGAATCCAGGCTTTGCATGGCAAAGCCCGAGCAGCACCCTCTGCCTACAGCGGGAAGCAGACGCGGCTTTCCAAACAAACAAACCGGAGCTCTGTGCCGGGATCGCACTGTCCCTGCCGGCCACCTCGGAAATACCACAGCATTTCCCAGGCAGAAGCACCCTAACACCCCAGGGAGAAGCGAAGGTGGAATATCTGGAAGAGAAGCGAGCAAAGCTCTCTGTAGGTAAGTTATTTTTCTCGCGGGAAGCCGTTCCTGTGAGTGATGCTTCAGCAGAGCTGTGATTTTTGCAGCCGCTCCGGGGACTCGTCTGACGCTTCCCTGCGAAATCCCCCTCGCTCCCGGCACGCTCCCGCAGCATCACAGCAAATTCCAGCCCCAACGGAGCCTCTGTGTCATCTTTTACAACAAAGTCCACTTCTCTCTGCTGTGATCAGTGCCAGTCGGTGAATTTTGAACCTCAAGGCATTTTGATCCCGTTCAGCTGAAGTGAACCGAGCTGGGGAGAGGTTGGGGAGACCAGGAATCCATCACAAGGCTGAAGTGAAACGCAGGGCATTTAAAAACAGCCCCATCACCCAGCAGTCTGGGGGTTTCTCTCACTCTGGCAGCCACTTTTCTGGCATTTATACTGATGGATTTCCCCCTTTAATCCCAAACAATCTGTGAGCAAAGAGAGGAGCAGGTTTTGCCTGGTGCCAGCTCTGTGGGGACAAGGCAGTGCTACAAGAGGCCACTCTGGTCCATCGTGGTCCAGGGACCAGCTCTGCACTGGGAAAAAAAAATGCAACCACACAGCATTTTTCCTGCTGGTTTGCTAAGATGGGAAGGAAGGGGGGGAAATCCCAGCTGTGTGGCCTGCTCAGCACTTGCAGCTCCCCCAGTGTAATGAGCTTATGAGCTCTGCAGCTCAGAGCCGGCGATGAACTCGTACCTACAGCAAAGCCATGGCCTCAGAGCCAGACCTAAAGCTGGTGGTGCCCAGGGCTCCGTCCCCCACTGAGCAAGATCATCTCCTTGATCCCCTCCCCAGGAGAGGCCATGCTCAGCCTTGACAGAGCCTAAGCTGGACTTCAGTAGCAATTCAAAGGGAAAAAACGCTTTTTCACCAAAGCCTGTTTTTCGGGCAGTTTCCCGTGGCTATCTCAGCACCTAAGGATTTTGTGACTGTTATCTCGGAAAGGGAGGAAGAGGAGGACGGGGCTGTGGAGCAGGAGGGCAGGGCTGGAGCAGCAGTGGGTGAACAGAAGGGGAAAGGGAGGGCTGGGCAGCAGGCTGGGTGTGTGGGATCAGAGCAGCTCCAAAGGGCTCCCCAGCACTGGGAGCCTGCAGCACTGACACGGCCTCACAGCAGCCCCAGGTGAGGCAGAGGAGGGCTGGAGGCAGTGGGACAGCACGGTCCTGCTGCAGGCAGAGCCTTCTGCTTGGCCCCAGGGCTCCAGTGGGTGGAATTCCCTCACCCCAATGCCCCTCAGAGAAAAACACTGGTGAAACAGGAAGGTAGGTGAGCACACGACAGGATTTCCTCTCTGAGGGGCAGGAAATCATCAGTGAGCGTGAATTCTGCCTGCCCTGGGGTCGAGGAGAGCAGCCAGCAGTGGCTGCTGCCAGGAGCACGTGCAGGTGTGCGAGTGGCAGCAGAGCCACAGCTCATCCCTTCCTCCACATCCCTGTCACCTGGGCCAGGGGAGGGGAGGACAGCTGGCCCCTGGCTCCTGGCAGGAATTCACTTTCCCTTTTTTTAATAGAGATGAATTCAGTGCTCTGGGGCGGGCTGAATAGAGGCGTGGGCTTCAAGTGGCTCCTGCTCTGGCCCCACTGAGCCCTGGCAGCCCCCCAGGCCCCTCTCCCTGCAGAGCCTCCAGGTGCTCAGAGGCAGCTGCTTTATCCATGGCTAAATGACATTTATTTTCTCCTCAGTGCCTCGGGGAGGGCTCTTTCTCCTGCTGATGTGAATCTTGCTGCCCTATTATGCTGATCTGAGACCTTTTTTTATCGTTGGAAGTGCTGGTGAGCTCCCCTGCATCCCCCATCTGTGCCACCCAACCTGCTCTTCCTTCAGCCACTCCCCAGGTTTGACCCCACCAGCACTGAAGCAAAGAGCAAACCCCCCTCACATTTTCAGCTTGGATCAGGTCCCTCACCTGGCTGGGACAGGCTGAGCCTTACTTTTGGGTTTTTGGTAAGTTCCCTCTAAAGCGGCCTTCAGAAAAGGCAATTACCACAGTGCCATTAAAGCTTTCCCCACTGCACAGCCAGCTAAGTCGCTGGGAGCCTTTTGAAACAACCTTTAAACAATAGATCCTGTCTTGTTTACTGAATGTTTCTGAACTCAACAGTAATGCATCCAGATGTCGCCCCTGCCTACCGTAGGCCTGACTATTTCTGGAAACACACCAAAGGCAAATTGCTTGGATAATGTCAGATATGGTTGCAAAAAGAATATGACAAGTTTCCATCTCCTTGATAAAAGCTGTGGAGCAGAGAGTTATTTCCCAGGGTAGCAGAGTCGTGTGTACCTTCCACTGAGCCCCGTGTAGGAGCTGCATCCTTCCCTCCTTCAGCTCATGGGCAGGTGGCAAATGGCACATGTTTTCCAGGTTCCAGCACAGGAAAACATCAGTGTTGCTGTCCAGAGAAGCTCAGCACACCGACAACATCCACGTCTGTGGCTGCAGGTGGCTTTTGTCCTGCGGGAGAAGCACTGGAGATGGTGAGCAGGGCCTGAGCTGCCCTGGTGATGCCTCAGCTCGGCTTGTGCCATTGCTGGGAGTGGAGTTAAATGTCAGCTCTGAGCCATCACAGGGGATGGTTCAATGAGCAGGAGAAGGCTCTGTCTGAAGTGAGAGGCTGACAGAACTCACCAGCCCCTGGTTCATGTCCTGTCTCCACTCCTTGTCCTGCCAAGGGGAGCTCACGCTGAGGGAGGTGCTGGACCCAACATTCTCCCCGCTGATGCTCAGCTCCAGAGAGAAATCAGTACTCTTGGACACATAGGATGGGGTAAAATCATCATCGTGGTGATTCTGCCCTAAATCAAGTCCTGTCCCCACTCAGTGATGCCTCTGACACCTTGAGAATCACATCTCCATGGAGCCTGGTCCTCCTGCTGCTGCCCTGAACTGCTGTTAATGGGTCAAGGCTGTTATTAACCTTTCCAGGGACAAAGAGGTCCAGGGATATTTCAAAACATTATTCTGACCTTTAATTTTGTTCCCCAACCGTTCCCTCTGCCCAGGGCTGCTCTCGCAGGTTCCTGAGGTCCCAGCCCTGTCTGGTTTGGTACTGGCTGTGAGCTGAATGTGGCTGAAAGGTCTGGAGAGGGTCAGAGTTCACCACCCACCTATCTGTCACCCCTCTGCCCATCTGCACTGCTGGGTTAAAGGCTGTTTGCTCAGGCAAAGGGGGAGCCAAGTCTACCATAAGAGATTACAAGGAGAGAAGGAGATAACACCCAATGACCTGGGAGAAAATGCAATTTAAATGGGGAATGAGCTGCAAGTTCGACCCCAACAGCTGCCACCTCTGCTCCATCCTTCCCTGCACCACTTCAATGTCGCAAGCTGCATCACCAGCCGTGGCTGCAGGAGCCCTGCCAGCCTGCAGCACCTCTTTCCTGGCCATGTCCTTATCCATATCCATGACAACACCACAGACAGGTACGGGAACAGGCCGAGTGGCAAGGGACCCAGCCAGCTCTGCTTCTTCCACCAGCACTGCGCAGCCAGAGGGAAAAGTCTGAGTCAGGCAAATCCCTTGGAGCTTGGCCAGCTGCAAAACCCCTCCTTGCCCCACGTGCTGGGCGCTGAGGACACATCCTGACATCCCAAAGGTCAGTGGCACAGACTCTGCCGGGTTGTGAGGATGCAGCCAAGCTCTCTGGGCTGCACACGAGTGCCTGGGGGCACTGAGCACCTTTATCTCTTTGAATCTGGCACCCAGCAAAACTTTTAAAGACCCTAAAGAGGTGCTGAGGAATGGCTGTAGGGTCAGAGTGGGAAACATTTAGGAAGGCTTGGGTCAGTAAACCAGGGGCAGTGAGTCTGTCCCTTACCCACTGCTGAACTTGTGGCTCTCAGAGAGAAAAGCCCCTGAATCAAAGCTTGACTCTCGTGTCACCGCCACGAGGGTTTAGGGACTGCCAGAGATTCAATGGAAAAGGGTCAGGAGATGTGACAGCCAGACCCTCCACCAGGCTTTGCTGGAAAGCAGCGAGGACACAGCCAGGAGCCCCAGCACTGGTGATGTTCTGCCACTCGCTGTGCCCAGGTAGGCACAGGTATTTCAGAGCTGCCCGTGTTTGTCATCTGTACCCACTGGCAACAAACCAGAAAGGAAGAAATGCTGTTTCCTTCCTTTCCCTGAAATCCCCACATCCTTTCTGAACGAGAACCAATGTACTGTGGGGTGATAAATCAACATCAGTAGCTTTGCAGGGGATTTTGTTGAAGTTCTTTATCTCTCCTGAGCACCAGCACCATTCCTTAAGAAGTCCTGTCATCACTCTGCACAGAAATCCTGACATGAAGAGGAAGGAGGTTACACTTCTAATTACAGTTGCAGAATCTTTAAGGTGTTTAAAATCTCTTTTCACCAACTGACAGCCCCTAATGCACCTTTCTGCTCGTTTCAGGCAAGAAGGAAATCAGCAACAGAGACTGCAAACAACCTCCAGTCATTCACAAGCCATTGCAGTGGGGCAGGAGCCTCAGCACAGGTGTGGGATAGTTCAGGCACTCACTTCCATGCACAATTCATGTCAACTGCTTTCCCTCACAGCACTATCATTTAGATGCTTCCTCAGTGAAAACAAGATGTGATGACTAAAAACCCCATCCTACTGGGTACTTTTGCTCAAATGAAGTCACCCAGGAGCACCATCTGCACTCTAAAAATCGGGATAACCCGCCTGGTTCCCTAAAATGACAGCCATACATCATGACAGACTGAAGTGCAGAGTTTTCCCTTCTAGGTTTTATGCTGATTTCGCTGCTCGTTTCGGGCTGGAAGACAATCTGTTGAACCTCAAAGTGCCGTCTTCTCTTACCTTGAATTTATTCTGCTAGAGAACTGTCTACCTTAATGAGTATGAGCACACCCCCACTCCCTCCCAAGTTTGGTGATCTGTTATGTCAAATATAAATAATCCTGTCTGAAAGCGGTCGATATGGGGAAATGAAAAGCCATCTTCCCTTGGGGGATTTCTCTCTCCCTCCCACAGCCCCCCTGAGCCCTCAGGCTACCTTTAATGTGCTGAACAGCATCCATGTGGCTCTGAGAGCACAGACCTCCATGGCTGCTGGATGCAGAGTGACAAAAACAACCCACAGGTGACTGTGCCATCACCTTCCTCGCATGCTGCCCTGGATCCCTCTCCCTCACCGCTGCTGTGCTGGCTGTGAGCTAATGGGATGGTTTCCTACCTAACCCAGGACTGGGGTGTCCTACAAACTCATTGGGATGGAGAGGGGAATTCTGATGTCCTCTGGGGCCAGCACATGAGATGGAAACAAAGTGAATCACATGGCTCCAGGTGAGATGTCCAGACAATGAAGAGAGGCCGGTTCCAGTCCCACTCTCAGTGTGCAAAGGGGACCGAGGTGTCCCTGGGGCAGAGAAGGACACGACCTGCGCACCCAGGGATGGGGGCAGCTTTTCCACTCCATCCCTGAAAGGTGCTTTCATGACAGCCCTCGTAGGCTTTGGAGCTGAAGATGCTGTAGGATGAGGGGAAACCGAGCCTGGAGCACCCCAGTATTTTCACGCAGGTCTGAGGTGGCGGGAGTTGCCCGGTCCCTCCGGGCAGGCTGTGGGGGAGCGGATGCCGTGCAGTTCTCCATGTCCCTCCTCACCTCTCCCCCTCCAAATCCCTTCCCAGCCCACTCCCGGCAGCCGGGGCGGTCCTGTGCCTGCTGCCCTCCTTGCAGGCATCCCCGGGATGCGGGGTTCGCTGCCGGTTCCCCGGAGCAGCGATCCCAGGCAGTTTCGGATGCACCGGGAAGCGGGCGGCGGGGGCGGGAGCGAAGCAAACAGGGAAAAAACACCGCGAGCGACCCCAGCGCTGGGAGAGACGGGGAGAAGGGGCCCGGCAGAGCCGGGGGGTCCCGCGGAGCCCCCGCGCCGGTGCCTTCTCCCGCTCCGCTTACCTTCACACGGGGGAATGGGGCCGGCTCGCTCAGGTGAGGACCGCGTCTCCCGAAGTCTCCCGCTCGGAGAGCATCAATACCAAAATAAACGGTTTAAAAAAAAAAAATCTTAAAAATGGAATAACGATTAAAAAAAATTATTAAAAATAAGCGGCAGAAAGGAGGCTGAGGAGGCGGGCGGCAGCGGCGGGCGCGGAGCAGGCAGCAGGCAGCAGCCACCCCTGTCGGCACATGGCCGGGCCGGCGGCTCTGCGGGGGCCGCTCCCGCCTCCCCGCCCCGCTCCCAGCGCCGCGGGGCCGCCAATGACGGGCCGGGAGCGGGGCCGAACCGAGCGGCGCCCGCCGAGCCCCGCAGCGGCCCCGCACGGGCAGCGCCGCGCCCACCACCCCCCGCCCCGCAGCCCGGGGTGCGGGGCCGCCCCCCATTCCCAGCCCGGGGTGCGGGGCCGCCCCCCATTCCCAGCCCGGGGTGCGGGACCGCCCCCCACTCCCAGCCCGGGGTGCGGGACCCTTCCCCATTCCCAGCCCGGGGTGCGGGACCCTTCCCCACTCCCAGCCCGGGGTGCGGGGCCGCTCCCCATTCCCAGCCCGGGGTGCGGGGCCGCTCCCCATTCCCAGCCCGGGGTGCGGGGCCGCTCCCCACTCCCAGCCCGGGGTGCGGGACCCTTCCCCACTCCCAGCCCGGGGTGCGGGACCCTTCCCCATTCCCAGCCCGGGGTGCGGGGCCGCCCCCCACTCCCGGCCCGGGGTGCGGGGCCGCCCCCCACTCCCAGCCCGGGGTGCGGGACCCTTCCCCATTCCCAGCCCGGGGTGCGGGACCCTTCCCCATTCCCAGCCCGGGGTGCGGGGCCGCTCCCCCTCCCGTCCTGGGGTGCGGCCGCGGGGTCCCAGTCCCGGCATGCGGGGATGCGCTGGGTATCCAGGAGGGGCAGAGCAGCGCTGGGAGATGGGGGACTCCCCCCAGAGCGGGGTTAGTCCCAAAGAGACAGGGGTCATCCTGCTACCGACAGGGACTACCCCGTACAGAGCCGGGTCACCCCCTTTATAGCCTAACTACCCCCCTACAGAGCCGGGTCACCCCCTTTATAGCCTAACTACCCCCCTACAGAGCCGGGTCACCCCCTCTGTAGCCTAACCACCCACCTGCAGAATGGGGTCACCCCCTCTATACCCGAATTACCCTCCAACAGAGTGAGGCCACTCTGTCTATACCTGAATCACCCCCTTACAGAGCCATGTCACCCACCACAGGACCAGGGGATGCTGGTTTGGACTAGGGAGTTTCATCCCCAGCGCTGGCACAGGAAAAGAATCCCCATCCCCATCCCCAGGGCAGGGACAAAGCCAAAGCAAACCCTGCAGAACCCCCTGTTTGATCCCACATGGCCCCCAGGGCATTTCACAGGTGATGTGAGTTTGTTCCCTGGTCTGTTTTTCAGGAGCTGTGCTGGGCTTTCAGCTGGTTTTGGTTTCATGAACAGAATAAGGAATGCCTCTCCTCTTCCCAAATCCATGCCCATTCCAGCACAACCTCAGCTTAGAGCCCTCATCCACAGCTTTTTCCCAAAGTGGTGATTTTCAGCAGCGGTGATTCACAAGATTGCCTTAATGCTGGGGTAGTGATGGCTCTTCAGAGCTGGAAAAAGCAAAATTTGGGACAAAACCTGAATCCTAGAGAGGCATTACCCCTCTAGCAGGTAGGCAACCTGCAGAAGCACCACCACGGGAGATGTGGAGGTTGTCCCCCAGCCCCAAGCTGATGTGCCAGGGGAGCACAGACTGCCCCAGCTCTCCCTGAGCTCTGCAGTCCATGGTCCCCGAGCTCCCTGCAGAGCTTCCCCGGGCACAGAGGATGCTCAGTGTGTCTAAGGAGGCTCTGCCACCATTCTTGGCTCTTGCCACCCAAGCTGTCAGACTCCTGGTGCAGCAGGGACCCTTCTGCAGGCCCCTGGATTGTCTCTGTCCATCGGGATGTGTGACTTTTGTCCTGCAGCATTCATTTCCCTGGCAGCGAAACTCATTCCCAAGCACTAACTTAATTGTTCTCATCAGCAGTTCCAGCCTATTGATACTTTTCTGTCCCTCTTAAATGATGAGAATAATCAGTGTTTTTATAGCACATCTGCTGTTTTTGAGATGGTATCGCTCGTAGCACTCCTTTAATCTATACAGAGGGAAACAGTTGTATTTAATTAATTGCTCCCCAAATAAACTGATCACCTCCAGCAATTCCAGCGCACTTTACACGCAGTTCAAAAGCCTGTGTAGAGCTCTGAAAGGAAAAGCACTCACTGGGTTGACAAGAAATGAAGGTGAGGGGAAAAAAACACAGTTTGTCTTTAAAGAGTCTACTTAAGACTATTATTATTTAATTATTCTATCAAATCACTTAACACTGAACTGTGTTGTGGTGGCTGTAGAGTTTTTCTTCAAGGTTGCTTGAACCACGTGCAGAAGATGTTGAAGGGCTGGGCTTTAAAAAAAACCCAACCAATTTTAGCTTTTTATTACTTGTGCAGGTCAAACGTCATCGTCTGGCAATTTGTCACTGCATCCTTGCTCAGAAATATGAACGATAGAGGTTCTCTGCTTGGCCCATTCATTTTGGTTTCAATGCCTGGCCTCAGGTACTGCAATAAACATCCTCCTTGCTTCCCAGGGAGATGTCAAAGCAATTCTCACGGAGCTGAGCCCAGGATAAGAAGCAAGAAAAAGCAATGTTATAACAAGGACTTAGCAAATGCTTGGGCTGCCTTGAGAGAGTACAGATCTTGTTTTTTGGACTTTAACATGAGGGTTGCTTACCCTAAGAGCCAGTCTGGGAAATCAGAATTCTGTGAAGGAGAAAAATGTTTTTATAATGTATTTCTGTATTGCACTGAATGTACAAGACCTCTGTGGTGAGCACGGTCTGGCCGTGTCAGGGGCTGTACAAACACGGATTCCCCAGACTTTGCAACAGAAATTTTTACAGAAGGGAAGTGCTAATTAGCATCCACAGTTTGGGAGCCAGTTGATAGCCTCGAGACCTGGCAGCTGGCCAGCCACAACTTTCATCAACCCCAACATTTGGGAAGTGTCCTGTGCCTGCCAAGTCTGTGGGATAAACAGACCCAGCAGCAGCCAGGAGCAAAATAATCTGTGGGTTTTAAGTGCAGTGCTCAGGTTGTGCTCACCTGCTTCCCTCCACCACCACCTGTGGGTTATTCTCAGTGTCAATTCTTTGGTGGTTTTGTGCCCTCCCACTCCTGCAACCCCAAATTCTTGGTTTTCTCCTTTGACTCCGAACATGGCACCAAACTGCCCAGGAATGTTTTATGATCTTCCCATCACTTAGAATCCAAGGCCGCTCTCTAGGGTTTTTTTTGCCTCACCTCCAGCTTGCACCATCCCCAGGGCAGGTTCCCCTTTGGTTTTCCTGACCCTGGAGGAATCTTCCACCTGAGAGTGATCTGTGAGCACAACCCACAACCAAACCTGGGCACTGCTGGGAGCAATGGGCTGCTGGAACACTGCCCAGCTCCCACTGTGTTTTCCCAGTGGAACACACCAGCCTGGGGGATGCTGGTTATGTTTTTACCTCCAAAATCCTTTGGCAACTGCAGTTTGGTGGATGTGACACACACCAAGCGTGTGGCATTCCAGAGATGCAATAAAATACACACTCACCTGAAATACAGCAGCTAAAAGGCTCTTAATATTGCTAAAGGATCCCACTGGTCGTGCAGGGCTCTGTTCCAAGAGGAAAACACAGAGTTAGGGCTCTATAATCCAACTCTGCACGTGGCAGACCCTGGCAGGGGGTTCAGGTACAGTGACAACACAACCTGCCAAATTCCCTCCTTTCCCATTCCTAAGGACAGAGCCTTTTCCTCAGCTTTTCTCTGGCATTTATTTGTACCTGAAGCTCCCTGGCAGTAACAGGACCCCGTGTGTACAGCTTTGAGGAGGAGGCTGCAGCAGGATGCTCTGAGGCTCAGCTCACACCCTCTGGTCCTCATGGAGGGACCAGGTGCTTTTCTCTGCCTCTTCCCCACGATTATGGAGGTTCCTTCTCTCGGATGGTCTCTGAGCTGATCCCAAATATTCATGGCAGCAGCCTGAAAAGTCCCCAGTGCCTCCTCCTCCTCTCTCTGCAGCACCTCAGTCACCTTCGCTGGATTTAATTGCAGAATTTTATATTGCTGAGAACAGCAGCGATTCCCAGCTTTGTGCTCTTCCACAGCCACCTCTCTGCACCTGCTTTAGCCCCCCACGATGTCAGAACCACCTGGCTTTTAACACAGCCCCAACAACTGCCCCAAACTGGGACCTTGCTTGGTGTCCCCCTTGCATCCAGTGCCATGGCTTTAGGCAGGAGCTGAAGGTGCCCTGGGGACACATCTGCCACGTGTCACTCTGAGAGGTGTCTGCCCGTGAAGGTGACAACCTCAGGTGCCAAAGGATGAATCTGACTAACAGATTAATCCTTCCATGGGGGATTAATCCTTCCATGAGTATCTGGGCAAGGTTGGGAAAAGGGCAGAGCCTTTTGTCACAGCCTTGGAAATCCAAGGATTCCTGGAAACACCTTCCCCTTCAAGCTTCCTGAGATTGTCAAGAGGTTTGTAGGGTAAACCCTCCCTGTACAGAAGCCACATTGAGTTTTCCAAAGGAAATCTCATTTATCCACAATTTCTAATCTTTATTTGTCCTTATGCTAAGCTGTCTATCGCAAACCTCAAGCAGCAGGGCCTGCAGCCTTTGCCATCCAATGCTCCAGCCCTTTTCTAAGCTGATGAAGCTGCATCTCCAAACTCCTCAGGCTCTCTTGGCCCCGTGTCCTCTTCTGGATCTGCTCCTCTCCATGCTGCTCCAGCCTGCTGTGGGATCCTCAGGAAGCAGCTCAGTGCCAGCAAATGAGGGCCAGAGGAAGAGCAAGAAGAAAGGCTGGCACCAAAGAGCAGAGACCCGTGAAGGAGGGCTCAGCACCAATCCACCCCCTGGAAAATCGTGTGGCAGGCAGCCCTGGAGCCATGCCCACAGCATATTCCAGCTCCTTTTGCTGTTATTTCCAACCAAAGTGGGGAAGAATTCTCCCCTGCCATTGCAGAGGTGGGAGAGAACTCTTCAGGGAAATTAAGAGTGGTCTTGTGGAATTAGGGATGGCTGGTAATGGAGGAGTGCAGTTAGGTTCTGTGTCTGAAGAGGGAAAAATGGGATTTGGTGTGGTTTTTAAATGATAAAACAGATCTTTCCTTGTGGAATTTGGGATTCTCCACCACAGGTCGGGTGATGAAACTTGGAAAGGTTTTGGCTTGGATTCACAGGGAGAGAGAGAGGAGAGAAAACAAGTGGATGGATGGATGGATGGATGGATGGATGGATGATGGATGGATGGATGGATGGATGATGGATGGATGGATGCAGGGATGGATGGATGATGGATGGATGATGGATGGATGATGGATAAATGGATGGATGGATGGATGGATGATGGATGGATGGATGATGGATGGATGGATGGATGGATGGATGATGGATGGATGATGGATGGATGATGGATAAATGGATGGATGGATGATGGATGGATGGATGGATGGATGGATGATGGATGGATGGATGGATGGATGGATGGATGATGGATGGATGGATGATGGATGGATGGATGCAGGGATGGATGCAGGGATGGATGGATGATGGATGGATGATGGATGGATGATGGATAAATGGATGGATGGATGGATGATGGATGGATGGATGGATGGATGGATGGATGGATGATGGATGGATGGATGGATGGATGGATGGATGGATTGATGATGGATGGATGGATGGATGGATGGATGATGGATGGATGATGGATGATGGATGGATGGATAATGTATGGATCGATGATGGATGGATGGATGGATGGATGGATGGATGGATGGATGGATGATGGATGGATGGATGGATGCTCATCCATGGTGGAAAGCATCTGGAAGGGCAGGAATGAGCTGACACAGCCACGGGCTGGCAATGTCACCACAGGTGAACATGGAGAGTGGGAAAAGGGAGGCACTGGTGGATACTGGGAGCTTGGGGTTGCACCTGCTGGGGGAAGAGTCATCACCACTGGGAGGACTGGGCCAAGCTTCCCATGCCTCTCCTGCAGAGCAAGGCTGGAGCAGAGTTGATCCTGCCTGGAGCATCTTTTGCGGGGACACGTGAATCTGTGTTCCAATGCGTGGAGATGGTTATTGCAAAGCCACTTTATTTCTGGTGTTGTTATTGGCAGGGGAGTGGGAGTGCAATACAATTTTAGCCACCCTGATGTCTCTGTGTCCCTTACATCCCACCTCCCTTCTAGAGCAGCTTTTTCCTCACATTACACGATCCTTTCGGCTGTACAAAAGGGACTTTTTGCACCTGAAATGGTAAAAAATGAGCTGGTCCTGCAGAGCAGGGTCAGGAGTGGGCAGTCCTGGGAGAGTTGATGCCTGTGTGTCCCCACCACCATCACCAGCCCTGGTCCCAGCAGGAGGCAGGATTTACTTGCATATGGCAGGAACAGGGGATGACCAAGATCTGTGTGAGGCTCAGTGAGGATGGACTTGCTCGTGGAGAAGGATGACAGTCACACCAGGAGCTTCAGGATCCCAGCCCTCAGGCATGAGCAGAGCAGGAACAGCCCAGCCAGCAGCACCTTTTTGTTCATTTAAAAACATCCCATTGAAGATCAAGGTGACTCTCCAGAGCTCCTGAGTCGGAGACCACCCCTCAGATAAACTCCACTTCCCAAAGCTCACTCAAACCTCTCCCACCTCCCACTGCCACTATCCCCTGGATCACACAAGACTTTATAAACACACCCAGAGAACGCTTTTGTCTCTTCCTGTCCTTTTCAGATATTTTGGGTATTTGTGGCAATCTCTCCTGTTTATATAACAAAGCCACAGCCCAGTGTTTGTGACACCATATCCATGGAAACCCTAATATAGCATGCACAGGCGAGGAGATCTCATTAGGTGCCTCAGCTGCGGCAGCACTGGGGAGGGAATTTCTCTGGGATGCTCTGCTCACCCAGCCTGGAGCACCTGGCAAGGCAGTACCACCTCCCAAAGAGCAAATAATGCATTCCTTTGGGTAATTTTGGCCTTCCTCCTGCTGTCCCATCACCAGCTCACAGTGGCTTAGCCCAGACACCCACCTTTGGCTCTGCAGATTTGTGGGTGCATGGCTGGAGCAGGAGGAGAGGCAGAAGGGATGGAGCTTCTCAGTCAGGGCAGTGCTGTCCTCACCTTCAGTGCCAGAGCAGGAGCAGAGACTGAGCTGTAAAGAGCTGCTCAGGTCCAGTTCTGTCCCTAATTTGGGGCAAGTGGCTCTGTGGGGAGGTCTGGGGCTGGTTCCCCTTTGGATGTGATCCTCATGGGGAGCGAGGAAAAAGTTTTCTTCCACGGTGTAAAACAAAGAAAATCTGGTCCTGAGGAAGGCAAAACAGGCTGGGAGATAGCAAGAAACTGGAACAAGCAGAGGCTTGGCAAGGGAGATGCTACAGCATTTGGGCTGTAAGGCATGAACTCAGGGCAAGGAGGAAGGAAAGGCTCTTCCCACCCATCCCTACGGGATCACAGTCACCTCCAAGTGTCCAGGGCCATTCCCACCCATCCCTGCTGGATCAGTCACCTCTAAGTGTCCTGTCCTGGCTGGCACGTGGCACATCTGTGAATTAAAACAGCCCAGGCTGCTGTCACATGTGGAATTTCCCTGTAAAACCTCACAGCTCGCTGTGGCCCAGGTGACACAGGGACACTAAAGCTACTTTAGAGAGGGCAGGCACTCACCTGTACCCCTGCTGGACAATTGAAACTCAGATTGGCAGCCCCAGTGCCCTTCTGGAGCAGAAAAACCCCAATGAGCAGCCTGCAGATCCCTTCTCATTCAGTATGGGAACAGGACTGGGCAAAGGGATCCTTTGGGAAGGATGATAAACAATCCTCCCCACCTTGGGGTGTGATGGAACAGATCCTGTGAGTCCTGGGGCTGTTCCACGGCCCTGATCTGCTGGCTGAGGGCTGGATTTGCCCAGAGGAATGGCCCACATTGACCCCTGCGGGGTCACCAAAAGGTGAGCATCTCCCTGTGCGCCAGCCCAGCTCTCCCCTGCTCACACACGGCTCCAGCCTGAGTCAGACACTGCCAAACCTCAGCAGCACCCGGGCAAATTCGATCCTGGGGCTGGACAGGGCTGTGGGTAGCAGAGCCCCCGGGGCACGGAGAGCTGCACCGGCCGCGGGAGCAGACAGAAAGCTTCCTCCCCTCCCCTCCCCTCCCTGCCCTTGCCCAAATTGAATTTCCATTTCTGTTAGCGAGGCAATGGATTATAGCTCGGAGGGCTGCTGCCTGCTTCAGCCCCTAATTCGGCGCATCAATTGTGTTTAAAGTCCGTACCTGTAAGGCAGCCTTTGTTCCAGGCGGGCAGCCCTCGCTGCTCCCCGGCTCCCTGCCCGGCACTGCCGCTCCCAGGGCTCTGGAAGCCACCGCTGGCCACCAGCTTTGTGTGGCGATGGAAAACCACGGCCTTTTGTCACCAGGAGGGTTTGGGTGTTTGCTCAGCAGCACCCGGTGCTGTCGGGGCGTTCAGCACCCAGCCCAAACCAGCCCTGCCCTGGGGCTCTCAGCCCGCTCCAGGTGCTCCTGGACATCTTTTCTGCCTGGAGAAGGGCGCGGAAAGTCTCATCTCCAGCACAGGGACCAGCACAGTCCTGCCGGCGTTCCCTTCCTCAGGAGCTCCCACAGGGGCACCAAGCGGCTGCTCTGCCTTGGAGGAAAGGGCAGGACCCAGGGCTCCCACCCCACAGCCCTCCCGCGGGACGCTGCTCCCGGATGGTCCGAGTTTCCAAGTCAGGAAACTCTGCCGTTTCTACAGCTCCTTGAAGTCTTAAAATAAACACCCCAGCAACGAGTGGAAAGCTGGATCCACACTCCTTGCCGGGATTTATGAGCCACGACTCCGGAGAAACTGAAGGGGAGGAGAGGGAGACATGTACATAATTTTTTTTCTCTCTCTTCCCAGCGCTTATCTGCAAAGTTCAGCTGTTTTCAAGCTGACCTGCCCGTGTTCTGCTGTTCCACTGCAAATTCCTCCTGTACAGGAGAGCTCAGGAACTCCACTTGCACACGCCAGCAACCTGGGGTTTCATCTCTGATAGAGGGAGGCAGAACTTGTTAGCTGAGGACCCCCTCCTGCCCCCGGCGAGGATCACTTTGCCTTCCTGCCGTGCTTGGCAGCTCAGCTTCTTCTCTTTACAATGAGGAAACGAAGCCAAGAGAGGAGGACATGTGGGTGAATCTGCTTGGAGGAGATCAGGGATAAGGAAGGACAAAAATCTGTTCTATGGGGTTTTGTAAGGCAGCCAGACTTGAGTAATGCTCGAGCACCAGGGCTGGGGGATGAGGGACATCCATCTGATGCCTTCAGAGTGTCCAGGAATGAGCCCAGGAGCCTCAGGAAAAGGGGAAAATGCTGCATCCTCCTTCAGGAAGGTGAAGAGAGCCGTGGATGGGGTGAGGTGCAGATCCAGGAACGGCTCCAGTGAACAGAACCCCAGAGATGCCATGCTGGGAGCATTCCCAGGCAGCTCCAGCGACCTCCTGCTAGCCAGACGTGCTTTTGAGGCTTTTAAGCAGCAGTGGGAGGGCTGGTGTGGGACTGGGCTGTGCACTGGAGTCACTGGAGGAGGGATGGGGCTGAGGGACGCTCCTCTGGGAGAGCTCAGCTCTCCATCCTTCCCTGTGCCTTGGCCTTTTGCCTGGTGGGGCTGAATGAGAGAGCAAACCCTGCGAGCAGCAGGTCACCCGGCAAGGAGAGAGGGCCGGGATCAATTGACGCATTCCTGAGTAATGGTTGTGTCTTAGGACAGTAAAACCTCCTCGGGTTTAACGTGGAGATGCTGGCATTGATGACTCATGGAAACGCCGAGCCGAATCCATTTCCTCTCTTACACGGGGCTGCGGGAGGCGGGTGTGCCCCTGTGACATTGCTGCAAGGACCAGCAGAGAAAGCCGAGCCCCGGAGGGGACCCCAGGGGACACCCGACAGCACGGCCCGGCACGAGAGGTGGCATTAATAAACAACAAACAGGCTCGCAGGCTAAAGCCAGCCAGTGTGTGTGTGTGTGTGCACACATCAAAGAGCTCCAGGCAGTTCGTTGTAATTCCAATTAACATGGGAAAGTTAATAACCAAAAGAGAATCCATCAGATTTTAAATAAATGGGAAGCAGGAGGGGGAGAGACTAAAGGTGTCTTTAAACTGGAGCCAAGGTCCCCGTTGCTACAAAGAAATAACAAATATTGAATATATCCAGTGGTTTGGGCAGGTGGGGGCTTCAGTGGGTACAAAGCGGGGTGGGAGAGGAGCTGGGCTTTGCTGGGTTTGAAAGGGCCAGAATTAAATCCCACAAAGGCCAAAAACAAGAGGAGAGAGGAGAGGAGACATCTCTTTTCTTGCTGTTTTGGGGAAATCAGCATTTCCTTTGGCATTGAGCTTTGCAGGGAAAATATTTCAAACCCTGTCAGTATTATTTAATGCCTGGGATCTCAGGCAAGGCTCAGGGTCCTTTGTTCTCATGTCTGGCCACCTTTGGGTGATCCCAGGCTGGGTTGTGTGGACACCCAGGACAAAGGCACCATGAGCAGTGCAGAGCATGTCCACGAGGGCTCAGCCTGTGAGCAAACAGCCCTTCCCAGCCACTAAGGAAGATTTAAGAGCCAATCACATCAGCCCAGTCAAACCCAATTGCTATTGATAATGTCCATGTGCAATTAGAGCCAATTAAGGGGAGACAGCAGATGACAAGTGTTTGGCCAGGAGCTGACGGGGGTCAATACACCAGTCCAATTTCCCAACAACTAAATGCAATTAAAGAGTATCACTTACCCGGCTTGCCCAGGAGGGCCAGCACATAAATGGGCACGGCCAGGTGCCGGGTGCCGTCCTGGCAGGATGCAGAGCTCCAGGAACAAGCCCTGCTCCTGCCCCAGCCTCAAGCTGCGGGAGGTGGCATCCATGTACTTCACCATGGTGGCAGCGTTCCTGGTCATCCTGGTGGTGGCCCTGCAGGGCTCGGCGCCCCGCCAGAGTGATTTCCCCTACAAGGTGCCCCTGGATCCCCAGGGGCTGCTGGAGCTCTCGTGGAATGTCAGCTACCCCGAGCAAGCCGTGCATTTCCAGCTCCTCATCAGGGAGCTGCACTTCGGGCTCCTCTTCGGGATGTCGGACAGGGGCGAGTTTGAGAACGCGGACCTGGCCGTGCTCTGGAGCGACGGGCACAACTCCTACTTTGGGGTGAGTCACCTGTGTGTTTGCATGGATGCTTTTGGGGCTCCCTCCCCGTGAATGCAGCTCTCTGAATCTGGCTCGTGGTTTGGTAGAGTGGGGTACAGGGGAACACGCTGGGCCAGCCCCACCGCTCAGGGTCCAGAAGGTCTTGGTGGTTTCTTCCCCAGATCAGATCCACACTGGGGGTTAAGCCAAAAGAGAAAAGAATAAACCCAGCAGCACATCAGCAAGGCTGAGGGAGCCAGGAGCTGGGTGTCTCTGCTGTGTTTAGCTGCAAAGACACACACACAGAGGATGCATCAACACCCTGCTTCACTCGTGTGCTGCTGCCAGCCACATTAAAAATTAATCACAGCTCCCATTAATGGTTCTGAGATAGGGCAAAAGTCACCAGGCAGTGAGGCTGCTCCTGCCAGCAGGAAGAACCCAGCTGAGAGTTGCATCCAGAGGGATCAACAGGATAACAGGGCACCCTGGGGTGCTGTCAGAAATTAAAGGTGCAAATGTATTTGGGAAAACTGATTTCCAGCTGTGTCGTTTGCTGTTGCTGCTGCAAACTCCGTCCTTCCTGCCACCGTCTGTTTCTTGGGTTCCTGTCTGGGTGGTTTTCCCAGCCCTGGGCTCTCCAGCCCTGTCCCCAGCCCACCACATCAGGCTGACTGCGATTGTGCTTGGCTGCAGAAACCAATTCCCATTTTTGCCCGTGTGAGGCTTTCCAGTAAGTTAAATTTTACCTCTCTGCTTACTTCAAATTAACCATAAAACATATTCTTTCGCAATCAGCCGCAATGTGATCCGCAGTGTAATGAAAGCATGAAAAGAAGGGTTTATTATCTGCGCTGTTTTCCTGCTAATTACCAGCCTTTCAGGGTCTGTGGTGGGCCAAATGCTCCAGGATTTCACAGCATCATGTTAAGAAAACATAAAGGAACATTTCTGATCTGCCTTCCTGTGCTCACCCAAAGACAAACAGAAACACACAGCAGCACTCGGGTTTTCTCTTTCACTTGGTGCTGAGCAGCATCCTGCAAGGAGATCTCTATAAATCTCTCCAGCCCTGCTTTTCTCTCTCCCAGCAGCTTTTCTTCTGGATAAGTGTGTCGGCTGTTAAAAAGATCCACATTTGTTCAGCCCCCCATGTACTATGAGATTAACTTGCACTCCATATTCCTACGAAAACAAATGTCATGAGAGCTCCACGGAGCTGATTTCCCTCTCCCCCTCTAAGGACAATATGTTCTGGAAATATGACTCTATAGCTCTGGCTGAAATGATGCCAAGTTGCTTCATCCTTTTTATTCTGGTTTTCCCTCCCAAGATAAGAGAACCAGTGCCACTTGTGTACATACAGCCAGCTACTTCCTGGGTGCCTTTTCTGAGTAAACAGGAGACCCACAGGAGAAACAAAATATCAGAGAAACAACCCTGATCAAATCCAAATTATCACAGGATTTTTATACTCCAAACCTTCAAACCCTGAGGCACAGGAATACCTTGCTGCTTTGCTTCTTGGGGTAGCTTTGTCACCATCCTCTACAACAAGCAGTTTTTGGGAGGCCGTGCTGGGCTGCCAGAACAATCTGACCACAAAAAATTTAAGGATTTTGCAGAAGGGCAGCAATTTCTAGGGCTGACATTACAGCCCAGCAAGGGTCTGATCTTAAATTGAGGGAGGCTGGTTTGTGCCAAAGGTTTTGGAGAGCCCAGCACCCCCTTCCACAGGGCCCTCCCAAGACAAACACACCCAAAACAAGCACAGACCAACCCAACACCTTCACATGTCCCTGGGGCTTTCCTCCCTCCCTTCCCAGCCTTTCCCCACTCACATCTCAGCTTGTAAAGGTCTTTCTGCAGACTGTTAGTGCTGGGTCAGGTGTTTCCCAGGTCTGTCTGAACACCAGGGATTCTGTAGCATGGATCTGCCCAGGAGGTGCTGGAGGTGGACATGAACCAAAACACAGGCATCCTGCAGCTCTGGGATGCTGAGGGTGCACAGAAGGAGGACCTGTGCTACCTCTGGAGGTACCTCCAGGCTGAGCAGGCTGCTCTCTCTCACAGGATGCCTGGAGCGACGCCAAGGGGCAGCTCCACATGGATTCCCAGCAGGACTACCAGCTCCTCGGGGCTCACAGGGCTCCTGAGGGGCTCTACCTCCTCTTCAGAAGAGCCTTCAGCACCTGTGACCCCAAGGACTACCTGATAGAGGTATGGCATGGCCCTCACCCTGCTGTGGCACCCCCAGCCCCATCCCTGTCCTGCAGGGCTGTGCCTGTTTGGGCACAGCATCAGGTGTTGGTGCTGTGTGAGGCAGAGAGGAAGTGAGCTACAGATGTCAGCCCTGGCCCATGAGTAATGTTTGGCACCATCTATTCACAAGCCCTTCAAAAGCTCTCTCAAGTGGAGCTTTTAGCTCGTTTGCATCAGCAGCTCCTGTTGAACATGCATTGGGTCTATATAAATCCTTCCTGCATCACTCTGCTTGACAGTCTGGAGCCAACTGTTGGGAGTGTCACAAAGAGGGGTTGGTGTATCAACAGGAGGCAAACAGGAGCGTGGTGACAGGAGCTGGGACAAAGGGACAGCAAATAGAGGTGCTGCTCCGTGCTCCTGCGTGGCTCGGTGACGTCTCCCTGGCTCTGCATCCACCACTCCTCTCTGAGCTGGGATATGGGGTAAACCTTCCCAGTGGGGGATGTCAGACAGCTCAGGAGCTCAGCTACAGGCCCTGGAATCAGTGCAAGGCTCATCTCACATGAAAGCCTTTGTGGGCAGGATATTTTAGAGCCAACGTGGGCACAGAGTGTCCTCGAGTTTTTGCTGCTAGCGCTCAAAAGCTTCTCTTGTGGTGAGAAGTGTCTGTCGTCTGCCAAAACACTGAGAGCCCTGGAGGGAGCAATCTGTGTGTGTGAGCCACGAAAACACTTGCTGGTCTTTATTCTCTGATCCTTCAGGAAAAGATTGTTCTCTTTTTCCTTTCTCCCTTATCTCCTGTCCAGAGCTCTCAGCATTTTTGTTTGCAGTAGACTTTCAGCAGAGCTTCTTGTGGTGCCTTCCCCCTGAAAAGAAGCTGGAAGAAAAGGGAGGACTTCAGGGAGAAGTTTTGTTTCTGCTGTTACCCCCCCAGGCCATTGCTGGGCTGCAGGGGAGGATGAGCCCTGCACTGATGGGTTTGTCCCAGCCTGGAGCTCATGAGGGGCTTGGAAGGAGCAAAAAGGATGTGTCACCCTTGTGGAATTGATGGGGAACCTGCTCGGGAACCCTCAGTGACCACATCAGCCAGAAAAATACCCTGGGATGTAGAGCTTTCCTGGGACAGCACAGCAGAGTGAGCTGCTGGTGCAGTCAGGGTGGGGTCACAAGACCCATTTCTGGGTTCATGCCACCAGTGCTGGTGCTAATGGTCCATGCAGCTCCTGTTCTGCATGAAAAACCCACAGATCTATTCTGCTCTGGCTTCAGGATGGCACCGTGCACCTGATCTACGGCATCCTGGAGAAACCCGTGCGTTCCCTGCAGGCCATCAACATCTCTGCCCTCCACGGGGGGCTGCAGAGGGTGCAGCTGCTAAAACCCAACATCAGCATCCCTGAGCTGCCCAGAGACTTGAAGACCATCGAGATAACAGCCCCAGATGTTGTCATTCCCAGCCAGGAGACGACCTACTGGTGTTACATGGCAGAACTCCCAGAGGGCTTCCCCAAACACCACATCATCATGGTAAGAGGCAGGAGAAGAGGGCTGCTTTCCCCAGGGTGGATCAGTAATTATGTTCACATCCTGCAAATTCTATGTCACAGGGAGCCTTTCAGACCCTGACATCCAAATGTGGTCCCAAAACCTCTTCCAGGTCCACCCCACCAGTCAGTAGGATCCTCTTGTCTCCTAGAGTGTCTCAGCAGGAGGGGACCAGGTAATGTTTTCCCACCTGGCACATCCAGCAGGTTCCAGGGCAGGCTCAGATCTGACTCCCTGCAGAAGGAACAGACCCACAGCAGGATTTTGGCACACAGAGAGCCATGAGGAGCATAAAACCACAGGAAACAAAGGAAAGGACTGATGAGAGCAGGGCAGAGCCAGTCAGGATGTGAACTGGCATCTAAAAGATGAGGCATAGTCTGAAAAAAGAGAGTTACAGACGTAAATGCAACTTGTGGGCATTGCCAGACGTGTTGCATGGGCCATCTCCTGCAAAGGAGAGGCAGAAACCTGCTGGCAACCCCGAGGAAAGGATGGGAGAGCACCCAGCAGGTGTGGGGGTGGCTCAGGAGGTGACCTGGCACACCCAGAGTCAAAACCACACCACGGGGATGAGGAAAACCTTCAGACACTCGAGCTGCAGCGAGCGCTGAGTGGTTTCGAGGGGAGAGACGGCGCTGCAAAGGAAGGCTCAGAAGGAGGATTTTCTCCCTGACAGATGGTGTGAAGTGAATCATCTGTGTGTAAGTAAGAAGTGTGTAACTCCTGATACCTTCCCGCTGCTGCAGATCACTTCTACAGCTGGCACTTTTAGCCAGAGATGTTCCTCAGGCTTGAGTCACTCTCTCTACCCCAAATCCCCCTCCCCGTGCCCCAAGCAGCTGCTGGACAGAAACAAAACCCAAGGGCTGCAGGCAGAGCTACAACAACAACACAGCCAGGACTCTCTGTAGGAAAAAACAACATCCCCAGGGCCACCTTTGCCCCTGGTAAAGGATTCAGTCATCACAAAACAGACCAAGATCTTCTGCTGATCCCCCTCTCTTGCTGGAGAAAGGATGACCTGGCTCTCTGTGGGTTCAGGTGGGCTCTGGGTTGGTCCCTAAGCCAGCCAAGAAATTAAACATTTCCACAACTGACCTAAATGCTCCAGTGGCACTAATAACATATTGTTTCTCCTGTGAAGTACCCCAGTGCTTAACTCTGCCATAAGCAAAATATGGGGTGAAAGCTCTTGGCCCTTGGTGCCTCATGCCCTGAGCAACCTTCCCTCCCCATCCTGCGGCAGAAACTGGGACCAGGTCACAGATATTCCTGCCCTGGCTCCTGAGGGAGCCTGCAGGCCCCAGGGATGGGCTCTCAGTGTGTCCTCTCCTCCTTGGACCTGCCTTGCAGTACGAGCCAGTGGTCACGGCGGGCAACGAGGCTCTTGTGCACCACATGGAGGTTTTCCAGTGTGCCGCCCAGTTCGACAGCTTCCCCCACTACAACGGGCCCTGCGACTCCAAGATGAAGCCAGACCGACTCAACTACTGCAGGCACGTGCTGGCAGCCTGGGCCATGGGGGCACAGGTGGGTGTGACAAGGGACACGTCCCCCTGGGTGACAACGGCCCTGCTGCCTCCCAAACCTTCCCGGTGCCACTTTGGGGTTGCCCTCGCCCTGTTCTCTGCTGGGGCTTGGCTTCAGCCCTGTCTGAGCTTCCCAGCCCCTCCTGGGATTTCCTACTTCCCCCCCCCAGCTCTCCTCCTCTTTGGTGCCATAAATCAGTGGGGTGGGACACTGGAACAGCTCCCCAGGGAACGGTCACGGCCCCAAGCCTGAGGGAGCTCAAGGAGGTTTTGGACAACACTCTCAGGCTCTTGTGGGATTCCTGGGGCTGTCCTGTGCAGGGCCAAGAGCTGGATTTTGATGATCCTCATGGTCCCTTCCAACTCAGGGATTCCTGGGGCTGTCCTGTGCAGGGCCAAGAGCTGGATTTTGATGATCCTTTTGTGGGTCCCTTCCCACTCAGGGTATTTTATGATTCTATGACAGCATTCAAGAGTTGTGCCACTGCACATGAAATGAGAGAGGCTTTTGGAAGCAAGGGCAGCTCTCCAAGCACAACCAAGGGCACAAGTCACGTCCCTCAGCCCATGGTGTGGGTCAGGATTACGCCCACACATCATTCTCTTAGGCTTTCCAGCCTTGCTCCCAGGAATGCCACCCCGCTGCTCCCCTAACACCCTCCCTTCTGCTTCCAGGCTTTCTATTACCCTGAAGAAGCAGGTCTTGCCTTTGGTGGCCCAGGCTCCTCCAGATATTTGCGTCTGGAGATCCATTACCACAATCCCCTGGTGTTCAAAGGTGAGGGGCTGTCCTTTGTGTTACCTGTTAGACCATGGCAGGAGAGCTGGGGGAATTCCAGGCAAGGATTGGCACCTTCTGAGGAGGCCTCTGGCCTAAATCATGGCCCCGTTCTCAACTCTGTGGAGAGCTGATGGTCCAGATCTGTCCCTGCAGGAAGAATCCATTAAATCCCCACCACCCTGCTGCGTTTCTGGTCTCAGCAAAGTCATCCTCACTGAAGTGCATGCCCAGAGGTGGGGAAGGATGCTTGGGAAAGGAGCCTGCAGGCAGAAAATTACCCTCACAGAGCTCGTGCAAAGATGTAATCCGGGGCAACACCAGGATCCAGCTGGGCTGTCTCAGGAGTGCCCCCAGTTTCCACACAAGGTGGTGGGGAGTGGCTTCATCAGCTCTGTCAGCTGGTTATGTTGATTATAGATTCAGTGGGGCTGGGTCTGAGCTCAGAGCAAGAGTGACAGCAGTGCCAAGTCACCAGAGAGACCAGGCTGCCTGGGGAGGGGGGATGTGGATGTTGATTCCTGTTCTCCTGCTTCGATAACATTGTCAGGAGACACATTGGGGAAAAAAAAGGATTCCAAACAACCCAGTTTCTTCATTAACATAAAAACAAGCAGCTTCTTGACTACCCAAGGATATTTTTAGGAGGCCAGAGCATATGTACTGTGGATCAATCATAGCACATTCGGCAACTCGAGAAGAAACATGGCTATAAATACAGAGTTCACATCTTCCATCATTCATCTGCTTTTGCGTGTTAACCAATAGTGTCTCCCCCGTTATTCTTATCCCTGGGTGGGCTCCAGCCTGGAGACAGGGAGCTCAGAGCTGGCCTGAACCCCTCCTGGCCTATGGACCCTGCTTTTTCCCCTTGCCTATGTGGCCTTTTGGGATTTTGGGATTAAAGATGTTGCAGTGAGCCACATTCCTGAGGGAGTCCTCCACAGCACCCCATGCTCTGTCCTTCTGCTTTGGGCTCTCCAAGGGCACCCCTTACCTTGCTGTCCTGGGACAATTCAGCCTCAGGTCAGTGCCCTCACCAGGGAACCAGGTGCACCTGGGGCCACTCAGTGAAGTCTTGCACAAAAATCTGCAGGATTTAAAACAATTTCAAACAGAGGACGGAAGCTGGGAGCGAGAGGCTCCCCACATCAGCCCAGCATCGTTTTTCACCTGTCCCTTTTTCTTTCACCCTTTTGACCTTGACCCTGCAGTGACTTGTCCTTGTCCCCTGGCCCACCAGGTCGCCGTGACTCCTCGGGGATCCGGCTGTACTACACGGCCACCCTTCGTCCCTACGACGCCGGAATCATGGAGCTGGGCTTGGTGTACACCCCAGTGATGGCCATTCCCCCTGGAGAGGACAGCTTCATCCTCACGGGATACTGCACTGATAAATGCACCCAGCTGGTGAGTGCCTGTCCCCTCTGGCCTGGCAGCACCTCAGAGGAGAAAGGCTGCCCGTGGCTTTTCCCTGGCTCCAGGCAGCACCAACCTCCAGGCTGCCAATTTGAAGTTTTAAACTCACACTCGCGAGGTAGTGCTGGAAAGAAAAATCTGCTGTGTACAATAAACAGAGAGCAGCTGCTTGGGATGTGCTGAATCCCCCTGGAAGCAGCTCTCCTGGGGAGCCATCTGCTCCAGCTCCCTGGGGTACCATTCCCATAAAACTCACTGCCGAGCTGGCCGTGGCCCAGTGGTGCTTTCCCTCACAGGGCTGGGAGATTTGGCTCCTGCTCCCGGGGAGCTTGCCAAGAGCTCCCTCAAAGATGGTTCCAAAGGGCCCACCTTGCTTTCTCAGGGGAGCTTTGGTGTGTGTTTTTTTAGGGCTTACCCACAAGGAATCATTTGTGCCGCCACTAACGAGGGCAGGGAAGGAAGCAGGATCTGCCTCAGCTGCTCCTGCTGCCCCAGAGCGTTGGTTTGGCAGCAGTGAGGGTTTGTCCCTCTGCAAGGAGCTCACTGAGATGCTCTTCCAGGGGTACAGCGATCCCCTAAACCCCATGTGAGAGCCAGAACAGGGACAGCGAGTTCCCAGCACACAGATGTGAGGCAGGGGAGAGGGGACAGGGGCTCCCACGGGGGCTTGAGCTGTCCTTCCTTCCTTCCCCCAGGCTCTGCCCGCTGCTGGCATCCGCATCTTCGCCTCCCAGCTCCACACACACCTGGCAGGGAGGAAAGTGGTGACGGTGCTGTCCCGGGACGGGAGGGAGCGGCAGGTTGTGAACGCCGACGGCCACTACAGCCCTCACTTCCAGGTACTGGGGCTGCAGGGGGCACGGCTGGCTGTCACCCCTGGGCACAGTGCCACTGTGGCACTGCTCTGATGTGTCCCCTTCCCTCCCCTCCCAGGAGATCCGCATGCTGAAGGAGGTGGTCGCAGTTTTTCCGGTGAGTTGCTCCAAAAAAACGTTCCAAACAGCACGTCCTGATCCCATGGCCCTGAGTCCCCTGCCTCTTTCCACCATCCCAGCCCATCTGGGGACTCCCAGGGGGGCTGGAGCGAGGGTCCCTGGGTCATATGTGCCATCTCCACGCAGATACTTTGGGGACAGCCAGGCCCCCTCTCAGATGGCACAGAATTGGTGTGTGGGCAGCCAGGAGCTAAATGAGGCTCCTAATTTAGCTGGGCTTCGTCTGGCAGAGGGAGGCTCCTCAGGGGGTGAGGATAAACCATGGTGCTGCCCTGTGGCCTTGCTTGATGGAAGAAGAGGAAGAGATTCGGCATCAGAGTGGGAGTGGGTGGAAAAACAGGGGTGGAACCGGCCCCAGGGCTCTTCAGATGGGGAAGGACCTGACTGCAAAGCTGGGGGCAGCTCCTGGAGCTGCTGTGCCCCATGAGGCTGCTCAAAGCACTCAGCACCCGCTGGAACCGTGCCCAGGGCTGTCCCCGTGGTCCTCAGCACCGACTGTGGCAGGGAGGCTGTTGTGCCATCAAGTCACCTCCTGTTTTGGCACTTCAAACTCTTGCCTAAGTGCAATTTTAAGGTGTTTTCAACCCTGCAGAAATTCTTTTAAAGTGAGGAAAGTGGGAAACACCATCCCTGGGATGCAGCCCTGGGGAATCTCCGCAGGGGATGCAGATTTAGCACGGACTCCTGAGGGGTTGCAGGCTCCTGGTATGGGGAGTAGAGATTTCTACATGGAACACTCCCCAGTCCCTAAATTTTCCTGTGTTTGATCCCCCCAGGGTGATGAACTCATCACCACCTGCACATACAACACCGAGGATCGGAGCAGAGCCACCGTGGTGAGTGCAGGGGCAGCTCCCCTGCCTTTGGGGGCAACCCAGGGTGGGTTGGGGGCACCCCCAGAGTGGGCACCTGCATGAAGCCAGGCTGAATCACAGCCAGAAGCAAAGGGAGGGTGGGAAGAAGGGAACTCACAAGGCTCTGCTGCCTGCAGCGGGGATGTGAAGGTGCTAATTGTGAAGTAGCATGTGTCACTCTAATTCCCATCACAAACTGTTCCACCAGGGATTAATTGTAATTAAAGAGAAGTGGCATTTTTTGACAGTGCATGTTATTTCCTTACATAGGCAGTGGGAAAAGAAATATAAAAGAGCCTGTCAGAGGTACCATCAACAGGGACAAGGCTAAATATAGCAGAGGGATTATAGGAAATCTGCATTTTAATGTAAACCACACGGTCTAGCCTGGAAGTCTGTCCTTGCATAGAGGGCAGACAAGCAGAGAGCTGCCCATGCCATGCACCTGAAGGGGTGTGAATGCCTATCTCTATCATCTCTATCCATCTCTATCTCTATGATCTCTATCTCTATCTCTATCTCTATCTCTCTTTATCTATCTAGAGATCCAGATATCCAGATACAGATCTAGACAGAGATTTTAGCTATAGATCCATGTGAGTGTGCACCCAGAGGTGTGAGCTCTGTGCCCCCCTGCCCTCCCTGCCCCTGTGCCGCCCCAGCAGGGCACAGCCAGGCCCCGCTTCCATCCCCTTCCTGCCTGTGCCACAGGGAGGGTTTGGCATCCTGGAAGAGATGTGTGTGAACTACGTGCACTACTACCCCCAGACCCAGCTGGAGCTGTGCAAAAGCGCTGTGGATCCGGGCTACCTGCACCGGTACTTCAACCTCGTCAACAGGTAAAGAGCCCCTGCACAGCGGGGCTGGGGGCACAGGGACCACTGGTACAACAGCCAAACCCAGGGTTTTGAGGATGACTGTGAAGTGAGAACCACCAGGAAGGGAGGGAGGGACATCTCAGCAAGAGTCAGTGTGTGGCTGAGCGCATAATGCAAAATATTCCTTATAACCCGAGGCAGACTCCAAGGATCCATGCCAGGGGAGGAGGCTGCAGCCCATCCACCCATGAGGAGAGGGGAGATGCTGACCTTGCACAGGGTGTCCTACCCACGGGCTGGTCCCAAATGCTGCCCTGCAGGTGCTGGCTGCTCCAGGCTGTCCCTGTGCCCAGCGCTGCCCTCAGAGCCATTCCAGGTTCAGGAAGGGAGGAATTGGTCACATCCAGCTCTGGAAGGGCACAGCACTGCTGTGCTTCAGCCTGGCCTTTCTCCTGCCCAGGTTTAACAATGAGGAGATCTGCATGTGCCCAGAGGTGTCTGTCCCACAGCAGTTTTACTCCATCCCCTGGAACACGTTCAACAGGGATGTGCTGAAATCCCTCTACGGCTTTGCTCCAATCTCCATGCACTGCAACAAATCCTCCGCTGTCCGGTTCCCGGTAGGTACAGCCTCACTCCCAAAGCTTCCCTGCAGGATTCCCAGATGTAAGGTTGGGTCTGTGGTGCTCAGGACACATCCAAACCCAGCAGGCTCAGGGCAGGGGGCTGGAGCTGCCTGGAAATCCCTGGCATCAGATGGACACGGAGCCCAACCCAGCCCTGTGCTTAGACAATATATCAGGAGCCCACCATGGAAGCTCCCAACCAGATCCAATTAGGAGATGCATTTGCATAAAGTGATTTGGAGGCTGCTTTTGTTGACTGTTAAAGTAGGGCCAGATCCAAGGAGAAACGTGAGGTGGTTTTTAGGATTTTGGCAAATCACCCCAGGTCCCAGCAGAGCGAGCTCATTACACACAGCATCTGTGCAGCTTCCAAATGTGGCGATCCAGCAAAACGTGAAGGATAAAGGACTGGGAGGGCTTTAAAATTAAACCAGGCCTAGAGATGAGGAACATGACGATGATGGTGGTGAAGATTTAAAACCACTGCTGGCATCAGCTTCCAACGCCATTTATCAGTGTAATAAATTTGGATGACGCCTTGTGCCTGGATCCAGTGCTATCCACTGCAGCACAGGAGCGTGCTGAGCTGATTGCAGGGATGACCATCAGCTTTCTGCCACTGTATATTTCCTTTAGCAAAGTTTCACTCTGAAGTGGTCAGAAACCTTTCCAGTTTCCTGGAACTGGACACCAGGCACCTCAGCCACGCAGAGCTTTGCTGCAGGGACAGAAGTGGTGCAGAAGTTTTGTGCAGCAGCAGGATTATGAATTAAACCTCCTAATTTATGACCCAGACAACTCCCTTGATTTCAGAGAGGTCTTGGGGGCTGTCAGGAAGGGGCTCGAGCAGACCAGAGCCAATGCTGGCACAAACTGGGTCATGAGCATCGCAGTGAGGGTGAAGGAGCCTCTGCTGCGCTGGTGTTTCAGAGCGAGCCCCACTTGGAGACATCTCATTTATTCCATGCTGTTTCTGCCAAGAGAAAAGCACCAGCTTCTAATTAAGCTCATGTTTTTGCAGTTCAGTGACCCCAAATTTGATGATTTCTGGAAGGAACTGAGTGCTGTTAATTACTGAGCCAAATCTCAAGGTAGCGCTTGTGAGCGGCAGCGGGGACCGTGCCGTCCCCAAGTTCCCCTGCACCCACAGGGGCTCACAGTAAACTCTGTTCAGATTTCAACTCGAAAGCACTGAAAACAACAACTATCAAGACACTCCACATGCCTTTGATCTCTCCAAAAAGCAGGCTTAGGCTTCGGGATGTATCAGCAGGGCAGACGCCGCAGCAGATGGGCTCAGGGCTGGAGCCGAGCCCTGGAGCAGGCGCACCCTAAGGATGCTTAACTGCTCCCCTAAACCATAAGGGTACAGGAGAGGAATTGTTCCTCCAGCTGGTGCTCCCCTGCAATGCTGTCCCCTCTCTGGTCACTCCCCATGAGCTTTGGAAAGGTCCCTCCATCCCACTCCATCTTTCCCCAGGGTTTTCCCGGTGCCAGTGCCAGCTCTGGCCCATTTCGCTTGACATACCAGGAGAAATTTCAGCTGAAAACATAAATTCTACTTTCATCTTGCTGATGACTCACGGCTCTACCTCTCCTCTCCAGACCTCCCTCCTCCTGCTCACGCTGTGGCTCAGCCTCTCGCTGACATTTCCGCACGAACACGCAGCTGGCAGCCCAACCAGAGCTTCACCACCCTGGAGCTGAGCCCCCCGTGCCCTCCCAGCCCTGCCCACCTCTCCACCGGCCACCAGGCCAGGCCAACGTCACATCTGACTTAAATCCTGCTCAGCAGGCTCAGCCCCGGGCACTGCCCGCCCCTGGCAGGTTGCTCTTTGCAGGCCAAGGTGTTGCCAGGGATGCACAGGGTGAGGGGATTTGTCCTGGCCGTGGTCACTGTGAGCCCTGACGGCTGTGACAGCCCTTCCACGGCACCTCAGCCAGGTTGCTGCATCCCTCCTGCTCCACGGGCACATCCCTGCTGGAAATTCCTGCCAGCACCTGGTCAGGGAGCGTTTTCCAGAGCATGGGGGGCCTGTGGGACTCCCTAGTTTCAGCTGTCTCCACCTGACTTGGCAGCTAACACTTTTTGGGGTGGAAACTCACCAGCTGGGGTGGATTTGTGGAACACCTCAGACGTCTGTGCCGCTCAGGGGATGTGTAGGTGCTTCTGCAGTAGGAATAATTAGTGATATCTCATGAGAAAACACCCTGGTTTGGGCTAAAACCCACATCAGACGTTGAAACTCGTGTCATTTCTCCAAGCAGACAGAAACACCGAGCCTCCAACACCTTCTTGGAAAGGGGAAAGCATTTCCACCCGCCGTGCTCTCAGGGCGCTGACCTTGACCTCTCTTGCAGGGCGAGTGGGAGAAGCAGCCGCTCCCCAGCATCACCGAGAGGCTGCGGGAGCCCAGCCCTCGCTGCCCGCGCCCCCCGGGGCCTCAGCCTGCTGCCCCCGTCCCCCTGCACCTGGGCCAGCTCCGGAGGGACTGACACGGTGCCTGCCACCAGGACGGGAAAGCGCCTCCAGGCAGGAGCATCCCTCCGTGGGGAACATCCCTGCCCACACAGCCATGCCAGCCGGTGCCCTGGCCCTGCCTCCGGGGGGGTTAGAGCTCAGCAGGCAGAGTTCAGGAAGCCCTCCGGGGATGGGAAGAGCTATATTTAGTGCGTTATTAGCAACGCTGGCTCTGAGTAATGCTGCTTCCCACCCCCGCAATAATAACGGCGAGGTTTGCTATTGTGCGGCCCCAGGGAGGGGGGAAGGAGCTTGTTTGCCCGCAGGGAAA
The DNA here is from genome assembly GCF_031753505.1 of Anomalospiza imberbis. Lineage (NCBI taxonomy): Eukaryota > Metazoa > Chordata > Aves > Passeriformes > Viduidae > Anomalospiza > Anomalospiza imberbis. The sequence continues at coordinate 3,665,147 of NC_089701.1, read as the reverse complement.
CTGAGGCACGGAGGGATGTGTGGGAGCAGCACAAAAGCCTTGCTGGCGTCCCACGGTCCCGCCTAGCTCAGGATGGCTCCGCAGGTGCTCCCCCATGCTGGCAGCTGTGGCAGGGATGGAGGGATGGATGGAAGGAGGAAGGGAGGGATGGAGGGAAGGAGGGGTGCCACAACACCCACCGAGCACTCCCCTCCCTCCCCTCCCCTCCCCACTCCTCCACACTCCGGATTGTTCCTCTCGATGCCACCAGATGCCAATGGCTGGGAACCAACGATACCTTTGGGATGGGGTTTGGAAAAGGGGAGGGGAGGAGGGGGAATGACAAATCTTTTGTCAGGAAAAATTGCTCCATTAAATATCTAAATGTAAAATAAATTGCTTTTTTGCTGTTGAGCTCTGAATGGAGAACATTCAGGAAAGAAGAGAGGAAGGAGGTGCTTCAGGAGAGTCCATGTCCTTCCCAGCTTGGTGCCCTGCCCTGGGACAGATGGGATCCAGGCCAAGTGGCCCCCAAATTTCCTTCCCAGCCACCTTGGGTGTAAGAGAAACCTCAGGTCAGAGCAGTGCACACCAGAAAAGCCTTTTTAAAGCAAAACCTGATCTTCTAGGCACAGAGTGGATGCCTGGCTTGGCAGGGAGGCAGCATGCTCCTTCCCTCAGAACAGAGCCACAGCCACCCCCTCCCCCTGTCCTGTGCCTGCCAGAGGCAGGGCAGCCACCTCCTACTCAACAGAAAAATTCATCTCAATCTTGTTTCTTAATGTTTTCAGTAAAACCAAAGCATTTCAGAGTTCACGCTCTTGCCCGTGGCGCTTGTGGCACGAGGGGAAGGAATTGAAATCAGCTCTAAAGAGGGTAGGACCCAAGCAAACCTAGTCAAGGGAGAAAAAGGGAAGAGCAGGGAGTGAGATTATTTCTTCAGGCGGGTGAAAGCTTCAGCAGAGAGCCCGGGAGGGGACCAGAGCAAGGGATGGTGATGGGGAGTTGCTGATCCTTCCCTTCAGTACAGACTGCGTGCGTGTGAGGGCAAACCCTCCCTGCTGCCCTCCCTGCTGCCCCCAGGGCTGGCTCTGAGCTGCCAGAGGCTGCAGGGGTTGGAGCTCACGGCTCAGCCTCTGCCAGCACCCCCTCTCTCTGTTGGGAGCTAAAAGGAGCCACCTCCAAGGTGACCTTTGGGAGATGCCACAAGGGACCAGGGAGTTGCCAGCAGATGGGGCCGAGGGCAGCTGTGGGGCCAGTGTTCCCGCTGGCCACCTTACACCACAGCCTGTGCCAGGAGCAGCCCGGAAAAATGGTGGCTGCCCCATCCCTGGAAGTGTCCAAGGCCAGACTGGGTGGGGATTGGAGCAACTGGGTCAGGGGAAGGTGTCCCTGCCCATGGAACCCATGGAATGAGATGGGCTTTGAGGTCCCTTCCAAGCCAAGCTGCTCCATGATTCCATGATTATGACACACAAACAGCCCTGGCAGAGGGGAACCCACGGCATGAGCCTGGGCAATGTTCCCGCACTCTTGCCCCTTCCCTCCACGGCCCCCACCCCAGCAGAGTCCCCAGGACACAGCCAGGATGAGGTGACACCCATGGGAGTGGGGACAGACACAGCAAGGAACCAGAGGGATGGCAGGTTTGGAGGTTCCAGCTGTATTAACAGCAGAGCTAGTTTAAAAAAAATACATTTCCAGGCAGCGTGAAACTACATTTGGGGGGAAAGAGTTTCCAGCAAAGTCAAAAATTGAAATCACTTCATACGCAGTGAGACCAATCACCGTTTGCAGGCCAATTAACCCATGGAAAAGAATTATTGCTGCAGTGGCACCGCTTCACTTGGGAAACAGAGCAGCAGAGTCTTTGCACTTCTTGGAATCTCTTCCTCCTCTCCCCTCTAATTCGACCCACACCGACTTGGTGAGTTCCAGGAGTTTGCCCGGCTCCTGCAGCTGAGCCCGGAGCCAGCAGGGGCTCGTGGGGCCGGGAGTTCAGCCGGCAGCTCCTCTGCCCTCTCGGCAGCCCTCAGTAAAAGCCCTTCACACGTTTGTTGTCGGGGTCAAACGGGGATTTGGTGTGAGCTCGGGCCGGGAAGGTCACTCCCATCCGCTCCAGCTCGTAGCTGCCACTCTTCACAAAATCCAGGGAAACCTGCGAGGCAGAGCCATGGGAAAACCCCTGTAGGGTGCCAGCATCCCAGCTCCATCCCTGGGCAACCTCCCAGCCACCCCACACATCTGCTCTCTGCAGAAAACCCGGCTCTGCCACCCCGAGAGGATGTGGGGAAAGGAGGAAGAGAATTGTTAAAAGCACCCTGTTTAAAAAAAAAATGCAGTGTTCGAAAATTTTAGGTTTCTTTTTTTTCCCTGTTGGAGGTATGTGATGAGAGGAAAAAAGGGAAAAGGAAAGGGGAAAAGAATGGAGAGGAAAAAGGGAAAGGGGAGAGGAAAAGGAAAAGGGAGAGGAAAAAGGAGAAGGGAGAGGGAAACGAAGACGAAGAGGGAAAGGAAAAGGAAAAGGAAATGGAAAAGGAAAAGGAAAAGGAGAAATATTCATCACTGGGAGAAAAGGGTGTTCCCAGGGGCAACTAGCCCACAGAGCCACCTGCCCTGGGACTCTTGCAGGGATGCAGGATGAAAAGCCAAGGCAAGCAAGAGCAGGAATCACAGCACACACACAGAGCTCTTGGTTGGCACAGAAAAGGTCCCTGGGGATGTCACCCCAACCTCTGTCCCCACAGCCCGCTGCTTAATGAGGGCATCTGACTGATTATCCAGGAGTCTCCCAGGGTTAATTAAAATCTTGCCCTGCTCCTACTGGCCACCGCTCCCTACAACACACGTGAATTTGGTACTGCAATTAAATATTTGGTTGCAATTACCACCCGAGGCAGCGCTTGAGCTGTGCATGCTCCTCACCCAGTGACAGTGACACCACCTTTGGCACCCATCCCTCACCCTCCAGCCTGCACAGGGAAGCAGAAGGGAACTGCTGTCCCATCTCCCAGCCCAGGTGACAGCAGTGGGTTTGTGCCACCGCAGGGAAGGAGGCACAGCCACCCGGGGGCTCTGCACTCACCGGGCCCCCTGCAGGGTCTCGGATGTAGCCGTAGGCGATGGTTTTGTCGATGGCAAATCCAAAATCTGCCCGGCGGATGTGGCCGACCACCTTCCCGTCCCTCCAGACCGCCTCCAGGCCGAACATGGGCACCTTCCTGCAAGGCAAGGGCAGAGCTGCCACGGCACAGCCCCTCCACGGGGCAGAGGGCTCTGGCTCTGCCCCAGGCCAGCCCACGTGCCAGGGCTCCCACTGCCCACGGGCTCATTCACCTCTCCGTGCTGAACCCAAAGTCCCTCCAGCCCAGTTTGCAAAACCAAGATCAACCCTCACACCGCCTGCAGCTCCCACTGAACATCCAACTGGGAATTTGAGGTGGGATTTCAATTAGAGATGGAATTAGAGCATGGGAAACAGCTGAGCCTCACATACATCCAGGTGTGGCACCTGTGTGTGTGTGTGTGTGTGCAAAGGGCTGGGTGGGTGCGAGAAATGGATTTGTAAAGAATTGTAAGGATAACATTGCTGAGAGAGACACTGAACTAGAAACAAGGTTCAACAAGTTTCAAAATATGGCCTTGCAAAAAGACCAGATATTTTAGAGAATTAGAACTGTGAAAGATGCATGGTAGCAGGACCATGTGGGGTACAAATATAGGTGATTGGTGTTAGGAGTAATAACAGCATTGTGTAGCAAAAGCTAATAGGCTGAAAAACATTTATAAAGTATTGTAACCAAGAAACAGGTTAGCTTCTGATGAAATGGCACTGAGCTTTACATCTCTGTATCTCACCCTTCATCAACACTGATAATAGAATAAAATCCTTTACAACACCTCTCAGTCACCCCATCTCTGTAAAAGTCAGGAAAACCCACAGGTGGGCTTGGTGGAGGTGCTGCCCCAGGGGTGCTCCTGGGCTGGGAGCTGCAGCAGGGAGCAGAGCCAGCAGTGGTACTCACTCCTGTGTGGTACTCACTCCCTCCTCTGTGGTACTCACTCCTCTGTGGTACTCACTCCTGTGTGGTAAAGCACACGAGGCGGCGGAAGATGCCCTTGGCTTTCTGAGCCTCCACAGCCTCCCGGCCCAGGAAGGGGATGCTGGACTTGAGCTTGCAGGTGAAGGCCAACCCTGCTTCTAGCGGGGTGTCATCGGGGCGCAGGTCTGCGTGCCAGTGCCTGTACCCTGCAGGGAGCAAGCACGGGTCACCCACTGACCCTGTCGCAGCAGCAGGACAGAACACCCCCCCTGCCCCCTGGACACCCGCTGGCTGTTCACTTGGATAAAACACCCTGGAGAGGAGCCCACACAGGGGAGTTCTCAGCGTTCTGAGACACCTCCGGTCACACTGACCCACGCTGAAGCTGAGGAAAAGCTCTTTGCCCTGGTTTCCCCCCGGAGGAAAAGCAGAGAGTGCAGCTGAGAGGAGAACGAGGACCTTTCTCGATGCTGAGGCTGTCGATGGCTCTGTAGCCGGCGTTGGCGATGCCGTGCCGGGCTCCTGCCTGCATCACCGCCCGATAAACCTTCACACAGTCAGCCCTGGGCACGTGCAGCTCCCAGCCCATCTCGCCCACGAACGACAACCTCATGGCCCGCACCTGCAAAGGCAAGAGGGCAAACATCCCCATGGTGTGGAGCTGGGCCGTGCAGGCTCCCATGTCAGGGGAAAAGCCAGCTTTGCCTGGGAGCCTTGTGGTGGAAGGCAGTTCTGTGCTCTCCTTTCTTGCACAAAGACAGGCTCAGAGTGAATTTCTAAGCCTGGCACCTCAAACCTGGCTACCATCAGTGCCCATGGGCAGAGGTGGCTGCTGCAGCATCCTCTGGCTATGGACTCCAGGGCTGGGGGTGAGATGTGATGCTCCAGCCGAGCTTTTGTCTCCCTCTGCTGATCCACTGAGACAGGGAAGCTGGTCCCCAGCAGGACTGTCCTGCTTTTGGGGCACTTCATCACTGTTGTCCCTTCCCCAGGGATGTTCCCTTCTTGGACCCCAAAGCTCCTGGGCAGGGGCTGAGCCCAGTGTCCTGACCCATGTCCCTCTCTCACCAGGAAATGCTCAGGGTTCCCCATGGAGGTTGTGTCCCAAAGCTGTGCTGTCACATTAGCTCGACACCAAATGCAAGAAGCTCCAAGGAGGAATGAGCAGATCAGCACAGGGGACTCGGTGCTTCTCCAGAGAAGCCTCATTCCCAGGGATGGAGCCTGGCTGCAGTCCCAAGGAACAGCCTGCCCTGCCTGTGTTCCACCAGCTTCTCACCCAGGCACCCTCCTGCTGTCCCTCTGAAACAGTCTCCATTCCCAAAGCTTCCCAGGCCAGCTGGGAGCGGCCCAACTCAGGCACCTTCCCTGGAGACAGCCCTTGAGTCTGAGCTGCCTTTCCCTCTGATTCATCCCATTGCGTTTCTCCACTTCCTCCCCCACAAAACCCCTCTGGTTCATCCCTTTGGGTACACATCCACTGCAGACACAGAGCTGGCTTTGGGAGAGAGATTAACTCCAGAGTTCCGCTCTGGGTTGTGATCTGTCCTGTTAACAAAGCTGTTCCCACTCAGAACACGCTTCCAGGCTGGTTCTGGTGGCCTCGGGCTGGCCTGGCCATGCTGGCTCTGGCTGTGCTTGAGGCAGAAGCTGCATTTTGCCATTTGCTGAGCTCTTGCTCCAAGCAGAGCCGGTGCCAGCTGTGCTCTCTAATCTCGGGGACAAATGCAGACACCAGCAGCTGCTGCCCAGAGCAGGCAGAAGTGCCCAAGGGCTGCCTGGGCTCTGTGCTGCCAGCATGGCCAGGGGGCACAGCTGAGAGCCCAGATCCACTCCTGCTTCCCCTAGCACCAAAATCACATCCTCGAGCAGAGTTTAAAGCAGCTTGTAAGAAGCCTTAACCTCTGCAATAGGAGTGGGGAGAAGGAAGGAACACTTAGGATGGGGAATTTATTTTGAGGCTCCTCCTGAGGAGCCATGCCAGGAGCCAGCCCTGCCCTGGTCCCTGGCCAGGCACAAAGGTTGGCACTCCCTTCCCCAGGAGCACGGGCACCAGAGGCTCAGAGAAGCCTTTTCCTCTACACAAAGGTGTCATCTAATTAGGGAACAGCCTGAGAAGAGGCTGCTGCAAGCCAGCTTCCATCTTCATTGCGGCAGGAGATGCTCAGGGGATTGACAGGCAACTTCCCGGCTCATTAACCCCGTCTGTGACTGCAGCTAAAGTGCTCTTTACAATCAAGAGCAAGTTACTCCTGGGAGAAACTTCCTCTCAAAGCACCAGTGCTCCAGGGGAACGAGCATCCCAGCAAGAGCAGTGCCCCACAGAAAACAGGTAACCCTGGAAAACGGGGGTGCCAGGGATCAGCTCAGCACAGGGAGGGACGGGGGTTGCCCCCATGTGTGTGAACCCCAGGCAGGATTCACATCCCACCACGGAGGGGAATGCTAAGGGCTGGACTCAGCAGCTCTGCTGGATTCCCATAGGAACAGCTCTTCCAGCTGGAGCTGTGAAATAACATCCATTCCTGGGTTTTTGTGCAGCAATTCAAAAGCGTTCTAGGTAGCATAGAAAATGAAAACCTGAATTTTCCCCTGTCTCCAGCAGTGAGATTCAAAGGGGGACCTTTCTCTGCTGTTCCATACAATGAGGGACTCTATACATAAACTCACAAACCAATCCATAATTTCCAGAGTCATTAACTCTGCTGGAACTCTCCTTTGACTCCAGCTAATTTTGTTCAACTACTGAGTTAATGCAGGAAAATCTCGGTGATAACTTTTTCAAGATGCTGGGTTCAGTTTAATCCCCCTGGAAGGTGCTAATATCAGCAAAGGCTTCAGCCTGCTGCCCTGAGAAATCCTCCCACTCTAATTCCAGCGTGGGATGGGGTCCCTGGTGCTCATTGTCCAGTGGGACAAAGGAGACCTCCTGAAGGGTGGCCCTGGCAGCAGGGCCCACACCCCTCAGGCAGGAGAGTTTTTCTCTGTCCATCAGGGAATTTACACTCCAAAGAATCCACAAAACTCCTGCCAGCTCAATCTTCCTTGAAGGACCAGATTATTTATAACAAACTTGAAGTGAAATGCAAATAAACTCATCACACCCGTGGAGACAGGAACATTTCTACACCTTTCTTAGGGCATAAGCAGATTATTACAAGATGATATCAGTCTGCTACAGGCTGACAGGGGAGGGTGTGGGGAGGATTAATGGAGACTAAAATCCAGCACTTTGGACAACCTGCACCCGTGGATTGGCTTTGAAATCCCCCAGACCTTCCAAGGGACACTGAGCTCGCTGTGGGTTGAGCTGTTGGGCACCCAAAGCCCAAGGTGCATTGGTGGCAGTGGCTTGGAGATTAATCTGACTTGGGCAAGATCTGTACCTTGGTTAAACCACCTTAAGGCCTGGCCAGGCTGTTGCTCACAAATCAAGAGGCTCTAATTTGATTTAGCAGCAATCTCTTCAGCAGGCAGCTGCAGTCGAATTAAAGCCATTTTAATTCTGAATGAAAAGTGGCCGCACGTGGCTTAACCCAATTTCCTTAACATCCAGCCTGCTGCAGCTCCTGGCTCTCCTGCTGCCTTTTATGAGATTTACTGCTTCACCTTCACCTCCTTCATCCCCCACCAGGCTCCAGCCCGAGAGCCAGAGCGAGTCCTGGGCACGGTCTCTCCTCCCAGCCAGCTCATCCAGCAGAAGAGGGGTGCTCTGGGATCATGGCCTTCCCACAGAAAGGAGCAGGTACAAATTCCACCCTCTCTTCAAAGTGTTTTTGCAACCACAGGAATATTTCACGCGGGATAAACATCACTGAGAAACCAGAGTTTCTCCAAGAAACCTTGCTAAAGCTTTTCCCTGATACCCAAAGCTGGCAGCAGCAGGTTTTCTCCTTTGAGCAAAATGACACTCCATGGTCACCATCTCTTCAATTCGGGCTGTTAAAGCTCAATCAACAGCTTCAGGTCATGAGCCCTGAAGCCTGGGCAGAAGCAGGATGATCTGTGCCTGTACAGGCAGCTTAGGGCTGTCAGGCTTCTGCTGTGATCAAACTGCAGCTCCCAGGCTGCCCAGTCCCTACTGCCAGTGTCTGACAAGCTTTGCATTAAATTGTCCCTGTTTTTTTTATGAGGAGGGGGAAATGGAAAGTGTCTGGAGTGTCAGGTAGATCTCATCACTGGTGCTCGCCCTAATCCATGGAGATGTCTCTTGTTCCTCTGGCATCACTGCAAAGCCATGAGTCAGCCTGTCCCTTCCCCAGGCTCAGTGGTGTGACACCACTGGGAGGGCTGGGAGAGCAGGATGGCACCTGCCAGGCAGTCAGGGAGGAAAACACCCTTTTCTCACTCTGGGTTTTGGCCTTTCCTACAAAAACCACAACAAAACCTCTCTGCAACAAAGCGGCAGACACATTCCTAACAGAGAGAGAGGGAACAGGGTGCCCAGAGCAGCTGTGGCTGCCCGTGGATCCCTGGAAGTGTTCCAGGCCAGGCTGGATGAGGCTTGGAGCAACCTGGGACAGTGGAAGGTGTCCCTGCCCATGGCAGGGGGGTGGAACAAGATGATCTTTCAGGTCCCTTCCAACCCAAACCAGTCTGGGATTCTGTGCTTGGCTGGTGGGTGCACAGAGCCCAGAGCTCCCTGGGCAGCTCGAAGAGTGGCCCCTTCCTACCTGGCATCCTGCAGCCGTGGTGATTTTGTGTGTGGAGAAGGGGAACGCCTCGTTGCTGAGGTCGGTGTCGAGCACTTCCTGGAGGACAGCACGGCTGTGGGCAGACAGCAAAGTGGGCACAGTGAGGGCACTCAGCTGCCAGCCTGCCCTGAGGGTTATCCCCAAAACTTGCTCCCTCATCTTGCTGGCAAGACAGACTTCTCACTCCAAAGAGCAGCTGAAGTGGCTGATGTGCAATGCTGTGAGAGCCTCAAAAGAAATTTCAGTTCCATGGGAAGTGGAGTCATACCCCAGCCACATCAGCACTCGGTGTCGTGGGGCTCACACCCACCCCTGCCCAGCATGGGGACCTGCACCTGAGACAAACCTCCCTCCATCCCTCCTTCCATCCCTGCTTCCCTCCCTCCATCCCCTCCTTCTATCCCTGCATCCCTCCCTCCATCCTTCCTTCCAGCCCTGCATCCCTCCTTCCATCCCTGCATCCCTCCCTCCATCCCTGTATCCCTCCCTCCATCCCTGCATCCCTCTCTCCACCCCTGCATCCCTCCCTCCATCTCTCCCTCCAACCCTGCATCCCTCATTCCATCCCTGCATCCCTCCCTCCACCCCTGCATCCCTCCCTCCATCCCTGCATCCCTCCATCCCTCCTTCCATCCCTGCATCCCTCCCTCCCTCCATCCCTGCATCCCTCCATCCCTCCTGCTATCCCTGCATCCCTCCTTCCATCCCTGCATCCCTCCCTCCCTCCCTACATTCCCCTCCCTCCACCCCTGCATCCCTCCCTCCATCCCTGCATCCCTCCATCCCTCCTTCCAACCCTCCATCCCTCCTTCCATCCCTGCATCCCTCCCTCCACCCCTGCATCCCTCCATCCCTCCTTCCATCCCTGCATCCCTCCCTCCACCCCTGCATCCCTCCATCTCTCCTTCCATTCCTGCATCCCTCTATCCCTCCCTCCATCCCTGCATCCCTCCTTCCACCCCTGCATCCCTCCCTCCCTCCCTACATTCCCCTCCCTCCACCCCTCCATCCCTTCTTCCACCCCTCCACCCCTCCCTCCATCCCTGCAGCCTTCCCTCCATCCCTCCACCCCTGCATCCCTTCTTCCACCGCTCCATCCCTCTTTCCACCCCTGCATCCCTCCCTCCACCCCTCCACGGTCAGGTTGCAGGGAGGGCCCCACACTGCTCACCTCAGAGGGCCCTGGATGCTCATCATGCCCAGCTCCTCCGAGCAGTCGAGGAGTTTGCACTGGAATTTCATGTCCTGCAGCACGGTGGTGATGTGGGACCAGTTGTGCTGAGCCACAGCCCCGCCGATAGCCAGGTAGTAGCCATCCCCTGGAACACAGCCCCGGGCAGCCTTTCAGGGCTCAGAGGGCTGGGCTGGTTCTGCTCTGCAGAGCCTGAAGTGCAGCCCTGAGCCTCTGCAGCTTGCACAGCCCTGGCTGGGGACTGCCAATAAAAGTGGGGTTAAAGAGCTGTGGGGTTAGGGAAGGCTTTGGGGCTCTGCTTTTTGTGGGGCTCAGCAAAGTGAAAACCAAATAACCATTAACAGTGGAAGTGTGTGTGAGCATCACAGGAAAAAAACTCCTTGAGAACAACAGCAAAAGCATCTGCACTTTTGTCCCAGTACAGAACAGACCCTCAGGTGTGGAGGGAGCTGTGAGCTACAGGTGGGAGCAGGGAATGCTACAGTGACCAGCCCATAACCACTACAGCATCATTCCTACACGGAATTGTACCGTATGCAAGGAAGAATATCACCTCCTCAGTGATCCTGGGTGGAAAAATCCCCAGGGATGGTGTTTGAGAGCTGATTAATATGTAATCAATCTTCCCTCTGTCTTTCCTGCCACTACGAAATTGCTCTCTGGTATTCTGTCATAATGATAATAAGTGCAGCCACCCACTGTAATTGGAAAAATAGACTTTGCTGTGATTAAACACCTCCAGTGCCCGACAAAGCCTGCAGCTCTGCCAGCCACTTCCCACCGTGCTTCCCGTGCCAGTGTCCCAGACAGGAGGGAAAAAGGATTCTCCCACAAGGGAGGGAAAAATCACCGGCACCTCATGCTGCTGAGACTGCTCCGTGGCACACCTGACAGTGACACAGCCTGGTGAGATTGCCCTGTGGCACACCTGAAGGTGACACAGCCTGGTGAGATTGCCCCGTGGCACACCTGACAGTGACACAGCCTGGTGAGATTGCCCCGTGGCACACCTGACAGTGACAGTGTGGTGAGATTGCCTCATGGCACACCTGAAGGTGACACAGCCTGGTGAGATTGCCCCGTGGCACACCTGAAGGTGACACAGCCTGGTGAGATTGCCCCGTGGCACACCTGAAGGTGACACTGGTGAGATTGCCCCGTGGCACACCTGACGGTGACACAGTGTGGTGAGATTGCCCCGTGGCACACCTGACGGTGACACAGCCTGGTGAGATTGCCCCGTGGCACACCTGACAGTGACACAGCCTGGTGAGGTTGCTCCGTGGCACACCTGAAGGTGACAGTTTGGTGAGATTGCCCCATGGCACATCTGACGGTGACAGTGTGGTGAGATTGCCCCGTGGCACACCTGAAGGTGACACAGCCTGGTGAGATTGCCCCGTGGCACACCTGAAGGTGACACTGGTGAGACTGCCCCGTGGCACACCTCACGGTGACACAGGGTGGTGAGATCGCCCCGTGGCACACCTGAAGGTGACACAGGGTGGTGAGATTGCCCCGTGGCACACCTGACAGTGACAGCCTGGTGAGATTGCCCCGTGGCACACCTGAGAGTGACACAGCCTGGTGAGATTGCCCCGTGGCACACCTGAAGGTGACACAGCCTGGTGAGATTGCCCCGTGGCACACCTGACAGTGACACAGCCTGGTGAGATTGCCCCGTGGCACACCTGACAGTGACACAGCCTGGTGAGATTGCCCCGTGGCACACCTGACAGTGACAGTGTGGTGAGATTGCCCCGTGGCACACCTGACAGTGACAGTGTGGTGGGATTGTCCCATGGCACACCTGACGGTGACACAGCCTGGTGAGATTGCCCCACGGCACACCTGAAGGTGACACAGCGTGGGGACAGGGCTCTGTGGCCACCCAGTGCACACCCTGTGCCTGGCCAGAGCCGAGCCCAGCATCCTCCTCCGCAGCTCCTAATGCCATTTCTGCCCCCAGGGCTGCTCTGCCGCCTTTCAGTCCCCCTTAATTGCAGCTGATAAGGGCTCGGACAGAGGTCAGAGCCGCCAGCCGGGGCTGAACAAACCCAATAACGGCGATGAGCCCGGGGACAGGGGCCATAATCGGGTTACAGGCACCGAAGGATAGAGGTGGAAAAAGCCAGGTGGCTGCCATTAGGAAAATGCAATCAGCCCTGTGCCTGCAGCCCCTCCAGCGTGGCAGGGAGGGAGGAGGTGCTGGAACAAACCTGCCCAGGACTGGAAAAGTCTCTGTGTGCATTGACACGGCTGAAAAGGCAGTGGGAAAACCTGGGAATCCAACTATGGGGGGGTGAACACAGCCAGAGCTCCCCCCTCCAGCATCCCCGGGTTTTACCTTCAAAAGCGGGGGCCAGGGGGGAGCCCGGGGCCCCGGGGCTGATCCTGCTGACCGTCAGGTCGCTCTCCACGCCGCCCTGCTGGTTCAGCATGCAGGTGTACACGGTGGAGCCTGCGGGGACACGGGCACCGCTGCCCATCAGCCAGCCTGGCACGGAGCCGCGGGGCACGGGGAGCTGGGCAGCAGGAAAAGGTGTCCTCATCATTAAATCACCGATCCTGGCTTTGCCCTGAGCGACCCTGGGTGTCCCAGCACCAGCAGGGGGAAAGGAATGATGCTTTTTTCCTTTTCCTCTGTGAGGAGCTGAGGTTGCATCCTTGGAAATGCCCAAAGCTGCTTCCCAGCCTCGGAAAAGGGGACAACAAACCACAGCTGGCGAGGGTTGTGCTTGATTTACTCCAGCACCCATCGCACCTCCAGATGTGAGCCACAGCTGGAGCCAGAGGGAAACCTCCCTCCTTTATCCTGAGCTCAGAGCACTGAGCCCCTGTGTGAACGAGGCAGAACCCAGACTGTGGTGAGGACAGGGAGAGCAGCCTCTTCCCAAACCCTCTGCAAGGGCAACACCGAGAGGAAAAGCCAATCTGGGCTCCTATGGGTTGTTTTGGGGCTAGATTTCCCCAGCAAAACGAGGAGCTGAGGCTGTACCTGGAGCTTTGCTAACATCAGCACTGAACAGCCAGTCAGCTGCTTTCGTAGCTTCAGGTCCAACCAGGTAGAATTTCCCAAAATAAGACATGTCAAAGAGAGCCAGGGCATTCCTGCACGTTAAACATTCCTTCTTGATCTGCAATTAAAGCAAACACGGTGCTGAGGTTGAGCCATGCTCTCAGCCCACAAAGGGAAACACAAATTAAACCATTTATGCAACAGGAAATTATACCAGGACACTCGCCTGGTGCCTTTAAGGGCTTCAAAATGCTCCTGAAAGAATCAGGTATTTGCTGGAGCCAGCCTGACAGGCCATCCCCAGTGCTTGATCCCATTCCTCACCTCGCTAACTCAGTGACAGTTATCATTAATAACACCCAAATTTTATCAAAATGGATTTTTTCCCCCAAGCTGCTCTCAACACTTTAGGAAAGCAGCAGTATAATTCTCCCCTGAGGTTTCGGAACACGGGCTACACATTTCTCCTCATATTTTTGGGACATTTTTCTCTGTTTCAGAGCTTCCCCTCCATCCCAGCATCACCAACTCGCCCCAAAGCAGCTTTGGGGCACAGGTTCTGCTGCCTCCAAGTCCCCCAGGTCCCCGGGAGTTTTGGCAGGGCAGGAGGGGCTGTCAGCCCCACTCACGATGTCGTGGTGAGGGGGGAAGTCGAAGGTGTACTCGTCGCCCAGCAGGCGGTTGTAGGTGTAGTCCCTGTGGCGCTCGCGGCCGTAGGCACCGTAGTAATCGTAATCCAGGACCTGGGGGAGAGGTGGGACAGGGAGGAAGAGGATGTGAGGCTGAAACCAAAAGACTCCTTGTCATATTCACCCCGCTCCTGGAGAAATGGCTTTGGTGGTGGGTCCCCACCCTGGCATCCCTGATCACCACAGGGATGGGTTCTCACCCCAAAATCCCTGTCCATGGGGATGGAGCCTCCCTCCAACATCCCAGCCCATGGGATGGGTCCTACCAGAGTATCCCTTGTCACAGTGATGGATCCCCATCCCAACATCCCTGCCCATGCTGATGGATCCCCATCCCAACATCCCTACCCTCAGTGATGGATCCCCATCCCAACATCCCTGTCCTCAGTGATGGATCCCCATCCCAACATCCCTGCCCACAATGATGGATCCCCATCCCAACATCCCTGCCCTCAGTGATGGATCCCCACCCCAACATCCCTGCCCTCAGTGATGGATCCCCATCCCAACATCCCTGCCCTCAGTGATGGATCCCCATCCCAACATCCCTGTCATGGTGAGGGGTCCCCACCCCAACATCCTTGCCCTCAGTGATGGATCCCCACCCATCCCTGCTCATGGTGATGGGTCCTACCACAGCTGGTCTCTCCAGGCCGAAGACCCCCCAAAACCCCAGGTGTTCTTACCGGGGCTGCTCCCCCAGGGCTGAACCAGCCAGGTCTCTCCCAGCCGTGCCTCTCCTGGAAAACACAGCCCTGTCGCAGCAGCTCCTACACAGAAGAAATGGGAACAGCTTTTTTTAAAAAAAGCCCTTTCACAGCTTTTTGAGCAGCACTCAGGCTGCCCTCCTCGGGTGCACATGTGGGCTCAAGATCGGACTTGTGACTCCTTGGTTTGGCTATCTAAAGCCAAAATCAGCCCTGCAGTTTGTCTTGTAAAACAGTGTCAAACCTAAGAATTGCCTGATTTTTGTCCCCCTCAGGCAGGATATTTTCCTCAAGGGTGGTCAAGGGGCAGAGAGCCACAGCCCAGCCGTGCACCCCACCAAAACCTGCCCTAGGGTGCCCAAATTACTGACCAAAAGATGCTACATGCAGAGAGCAAGATTCCCCACCATGTTTACAGAGTAATTATGTAACAACATCTAATATTTATACAGCAACCTTCTCATTCCTCCTCTGTACTCTCAGGAAAACCTCTCTGCACGCAATTAATTAGGGATCCATTAAGACATTTTTGTTTGGAGCCTCAGTTCGGAAAAGAATAGATTTTGTTGAACATCTCAGAAATCATTCAGTGCCTATTTATAAAACACAGCACATGTTCTGGAGCTACATGGATAAATAGCAGCCTGTCAGTCAAGTGGGCATCGCTTATTAGACGTGCTATTAAAAAATAAATTGCATCCTCAGTGACAGAAAACAACTGAGCTGTCAACCAAATACCGGGGGCCGGTGGGCAAGGGTGTCTGTTTTACTGCTTGAGCCTCTGCCCTCCAGTTGGAAGAGGAATGGTGTGATGTCAATCAGAGAGAAGCAGGAATGGGCTTGGGAAATGTGGCTTTGCCAGGGCTGGGGCTGGGGCTGGCAGTGGGATGAGGCTCTGGTGCTGAGTCAAGCTGAGTGTCTTGAGGGATCCTGGGGGGTTCTGAGCTGCTGGCACAGAAAAATGCTGGGAGTTGGGTTTTTCTCTCAAGTGCTGCATCTTGAGAGTGTTCACCTATGGATATTTGTGTGAAGAAGGGGCTGGAACAGGAGGGAGTCCTGGCTGGTGGCTGCAGGGAGCAAAACCACTTAGGGAGTGCTGGCAAAACCACCTCCACAGAGGCACATCCCTCTTCCCACACCCCTCCTTGTGCCCCACTCCACATTGAGAGATCTTGTTTTTGGAGACAAACTGCTGCTAAATTGTGAGCGGGGGAAGGAGATTCCTGTGAGCATTCAGCACCCTCAGCCCTCTCAGCTGCCCCTGGGATGGACTCAGCCTCGGAGTTCTCCTCTCCCCTTTTCCCCTGCTCAGTGATCATCACCAGGTCCTCAATCCACATCTGCTGAGTTAAATATCATGGGAATGCTCAGGCTCTCTACCCTTAAACCCCCCATGGCCCCAGAAATCCACTCAGTGAGCTCTGGGATCGGGCAGGGATCTCCCCAGGATGGACGGATGGCAGCACAGAGGCTTTTTGGGGAAGGATACAGCTGCAGCCACTCCTTGTGAGCTCTTTTTTGCTGCTGTGAGAGCCAGCCCAGGCCGTGTCCCCACCTCGTGCAGGGGGTCCTTCCTCACGTTGCGCCCTGCCAGGGGCTCGTCGTGAGGGAAGACGACGGAATAGTTCTTGGCGTAGGACTCGTGGCTGCGCTCCCGGATCCAGCGGTTGTTGTCGGTCAGGGAGTGGTGAAACCTCCTGGAAGGCAAGGAGATGGCAACAGCTGGATGAGCCCACCAGCTCATGGCCTTCTTGACCAGACCCACAGGTGTGGATGCAGCTGCTGGTGTAAAATTGCAATTCCTGCTCCAGTTTCGTGGGTAGGAGCAGAGGAACCAAGCAGGGCTCGGTGCTGGCCATGCCACGGTGCTGAGCATCGGAGCTGCAGCCCCCACTGAGCTCCCAGCCCCACCCCAGAGCAGAAGACAGCCCTGCTGAGGAGGGGAAATAGGAAAAAAAATGAAACTTGAGGTTAATCCTGCCCCACTTCAACATGGGACCAGCCTCAGGGCACACCCAGGTTTAAACACAGCCCTGATGAGGGAATGAGCCCTGGACATTCCTTATATTTCTCACCCAATTCTCCCCAGGCTGAAATATAAATAAAACCCAAAATATCTTCAATTCATTTGAATTATTTTCATCTTCCAAACAGAAAATCTCCTTGAAGGAATGTGCCAGCTCAGCCCACGGTCAGGTTATTAATCCCAGAGACCTGTAACTCACGGGGAGCAGCCTTGGGCACAAGTGGCACCTTTCCCAGGGCTGCAGAAAGGGAGCCAGGCAGGGGATGAAAGACAAAATGCCATTTCTAGGGACTTTTAAAATGATACTTTCAGCTTCCCTCCCGGCTGACTAGGTGCAGAGGAGAGGCAGGGCATGGGGCTGAGCCCTGCAAGGAATACAAGTGATGCTCCCCAAGAGCTGTGAGAGCAGCTGCCTCTTCTGCTGGCAGAAGGTGACACATGGCATGTCACCAGCACCCCTGGTTGCCCCATCAGCCTCAGCCCCTTCACCAACGAGCTGAATTTTTGACAGCAGCAAGCGGGCAACAGCTGCCAGATGAAATATTTACAAGCAAATGTTCTGAGAGGATAAATATTGAAATGTGTGGAAAAGGGAGTTATTTAAAGAGGAGCTTGGTAATTGTCACCAAAAGGAAGGAATGGGACTGACAGCTTGATGACAGGGCACATGGGACATGGGAGATGTTTGGGTGGAAGGCCCCTGGCTGCTCTGAGCAGGGCTGGGTTCCCTGGGGGTCGGGGGGCTGTGCTGGTGCCAACCCAGTGCCCAGCCTGGAATTTCTCCATCCCCATCCCGAGCCCAGCTGGTGGAAGGGGGCAGCTGGAGGCATCTCCCTCATCTCTGCAGGCCCCTCACTCCCACAGCCCAAGCCAACGTGGCATTTACCAGCTTGGCCACTAAAGCAACGTGAGATTTTCAAAGCTTTGTCCCTGACAAGGTGGTTGCTGTCACTGCAGCCCTGTAAGAAAGCCCAAACCCGATCAAAGACAATCAAGCAAGTCAAAAGCAATTACTGAGCCAACATCTGCACGGTCACAACTCCCAGCCCGGGCAGTGCTGCAGGAGGGGTCCAAGCTAATCTTTGTGCTGTTGAAATCATCCCCTGATTATTAACTTAGAGGATTAGGCACGGTACTAATTGAACAACAAAACCCAAACATAATTACCCCGTCCTTCCCCACCACCACGATCTCCTTGTGCCTGATGGAAGCTGTTTGTGTGGGAGTGGAATGAGGCAAATGAGAGAAACCCCACGTGTGCATTCATTTTAATGCTTGTAATTGATTCCAGCTCCTTGGAGGGACACACACGCTGCCTGGACACCCACTCCTGATGCCAGCCCTGCCTTGGAAGCCTCCCCAAGGACCAGCAGGGATGAGGGATGCCCATGGAGGCAGCTGGGGCAGTCGGGCTGACTTGCCTGATGTCGTAGCCGTACATGTCCTTCTCCGGCCGGCCGTGGATGATCCAGTGAGCCAATTCCCTGCCGCAGCCACCTCCCAGCATCATCCCTGGGGAACAGGGCAGGATGCAGACGGGGCCAGGAGGCCAAGCAGGGCTGTGGAATGCCAGGATCCCCCTGGGATCCCATGCCAGCAGGGTGTGACCCTCTCAGGTCTCTCTTACCGGCGCTGTTGAAGCCACAGCCAAGGAAGAACCCTCGGACTTCGGGAGCTTCTCCCATGAGTGGTTTGTGGTCAGCTGTGAATGACTCTGGAAAACAGAGAAGGGATGTGCCAGCGAGGCCAGGACAGGGGGCATCACACACTCTGGGGACACGTCACACACTTTACAAACGGGTTCCCTGCAGCCTCCCGTGCTGACCTTGTCCTGCTCCCAGAGAGGTCAGTGGGGCCAGACCTGGACCACCACCAAGCACTGCCCAGCACAGGTTTTTGGAGTTAGACTAAAAATGAATTCCCCAAGAGAAAGTGCACGAGGCACTGTCAGGGCTCTTTTTTCCTTCCCAATCCCCCAGTCAAGGAGGCTGCACTGTTCTGTTTGTTGCCATTTTAACATCTGGGCCCTATTTCCTTACGGTGTATTCCACCTTTGTCAATTCCTGCTGGGAAATTCCATGACTTTGAGCCACTTGGTTCAGCTGAGGGAGGGCTAGGGATGTCTCTCCTGTGCCCATGATGTCTCCTGCAGCCAGTGCTATTCCACTGGGCCATCAGCCACGGAAATCCCTCTACAAATCCTCACCAGGGAGGACAGCAAAGCCCCTGACAGAGATGTGCAATCCTCCTCCCTGTTTGATGGTGCTCCATCCATCCATCCATGTAAAAGGAGAGAGGGAAAACCGAGTTCAGTGGGGTCTTTCCCCACTTAGCAATGCCCAGTTTGTTTCCCCAGATCCCACTGCTCCAGAGAAGGCAGGAGCAGAGTCAGAATATTTCCACTGTCACCAGAGCAGCTCCTCACATGCCAATATCCCTATACAGATATTCCAGGCTACAACCTCAGGGAGTTAATGGAGCAACAGCCAAAGCACCTCCCCTGCCAGCACTTTGCCCTGGGATGGGTGGTGAGGGCTCCAGGGACCTTGGCACAGCGACCACAGCAGAGGGGACAAAGCCTTCGCCATTTGCTTCAGCCCAGCACGACTCAGCTGCCACAGGCTGCTGGTTTCAATCAAGAAGGAGAAAAGGAGAGGAGCTGAGCCTTGGGAAATGACATTATTGTACGAGAGAGAGGAGACATTTATCTACCAGCAGCCAGTTCTGCTCTGCTCACATTGCAGTGCAATCAAACTGCTGGACCCAGGGCCAAGGTCTCACCTCGTACAAGTCATGTTTGATCTGCTGCAGGGCACGAGACCTGCCCTGCTTTCCCCTCATACAACCCAAAGAGTTTCCCTTTAAGTGCCTCAGCAAAAAGGGCTTTTATTATAGTTGATTTCTTAGTGTATAGTGGATTTTAAGGCCAAACCAAGTGTGCAAGGCTTGGGCTCAATGTCTGGCACCTCCTCCAGCTGCCACTGCAGGGATGGCTTTAACGCCACACCAGGGATGTAAATGTGGGTAAATCTAACGTCATTAGACCAGGAGCAAGTCGTAAAATTAATTATAGAAGATAACACTTGGTAAAATAACAGCCACTGCTTAAAAACATCTGCCCCTGAATTTTCCAGTCCAGTGGCCACAACATCAGCTGGAGATCCATTCACTACCAGACTAAACCAAGGAAGTCAGCTCCCCAGGGAAATGGCTTTAAACTGAAAGAGGGACAAGTGAGATGATAAGAAATCCATAAGATTATAAGAAATTCTAAGATAGAAGTTATTTACAAGGGTGGGGAGGCCCTGGCACAGGCTGCCCAGAGAAGCTGTGGCTGCCCCATCCCTGGAGGTGTTCAAGGCAAGGTTGGACAGGGCTTGGAGTAGCCTGGGATGGTGAAAGGTGTCCCTGCCCACGGCAGTGGAGCTGGAATTAGATAATCTTTGAAGATCCCTTCCAAGCCAAACCATTCTGTGAGTCTCTGAATGTATGATTCTATTCCTCCACCCAGGCTAGGTCTGGAATGCCACCCCTTGGAAGATGCCACCACTGCAGCCAGACCAGCAGCACTTTCTCTGCATTCAGAGAGTTTTTCTTCTCCCCAGGTTATAAAGTTTCCCTTTTCCTCCAGCAAGATCTTCAGAAAAACCCAGCCACCACAGTGTCACCACAGTGGTCACCACAGCCACGTTACCTGGCCCACAAACAGTGGATTTAATTCCCGTTTTCTCCAGAACTGGCACTCTGTTGACAGCACCTTCAATATGTTGCATGAAAACATCCCAGTCCAGGTCAAAGAGGCCAAAAGCAAATTTTTGAGATACCTAAAGACGAGAAACAAGAATCAGGACACAGAACAGAGGATGGCTGATTGTGTGAGACCACCTCATCTCTGGCGGCCTTGGAGAAGAAAATTCGAGGCTGCATTGAATCTCTGGGATTTTGGGGTTTTCTTGAACAACCCAGACAAACCTGAAGTCTGAATTAAGGATAGAGGGATGGGCACAGCAGCTTCTGGCTCTCCTGTTGCCTCTGCACTGCATATCTGTGCCACAGACAGCCCCAAAGGGAAGATGCTCCCCCTGCTTTCCCCACCAGCCACCAGAGGTTGGTGCCTTGCAGAATGCGGGGGCTGTGCACTCCTCCGAGGTGGCTTCCCTGGAAACCTGCCTCGTTCCCCCGGAAAACCTCCCAGTTCCACTCACCTCCTCCCAGAAGATGGGGTTTGACTCATATCCACCCACGGAAAGGGCATCGCCTTGGAGACGGAGATAGACCGAGGCGTCGTGATCACGAACGTTTGGCATATTCTGAAACATGGAGGGGGGGAGTGCAGGGGTCAGAGGAGGCCATGGGGACACCCCAGTGGCACCCAGCAAGGTCTGGGGCACAAGGTGGGCACCTGCAGCAGTGACCTGTCAAGGATGGGACACAAAGTAGCTCCGTGGGTGCTCCCTCAGCACCGAAATCTGGGCACCCCAAGAGGAAAGCGCCCAGCTCAGCTCCGTCTAACCTGGCCAAACCATGAGCAGAGCAGCTTACACAGACACCTGAGCAGCACCCAGGGGTGCCCTGGGGACGGGGAGCAGCCCCTGTGGTTGATCCTAGCTCAGGAATCATCACTCCTCTGCCACCCGCCTCTGCAGGAGGATGCAGCAGCTCGACGCGCAGGCAGCGGTGCACGAAGAATGAGGGATTTGTTCTTGTGAATAATGGATGGGGAAACATTTAGATAACACTGAAGAATCGGTGTAGGGCCTGCTGCAACCAGTGTTGACAAGTGGAATGAAGTGGATTGAACAGGAGGCACCGAGGTCTGCGAGCTGCAGCCTCTCCTCTGCAGTCTTTCTTGCTGCGTACGGCACGGTGGAGTCGCTGGGACAGAAATGTAATCATGGACCACGGCACTTTGTACAACGAGGCACCTCGTGCTGAAAGGTCAGGCACAGACTGGGTCGGCAGGATGGGAACTAATTAATGTGTCACCCTCAGTGCACCAGGGCCTGAGAGGATGAAGGCTCTTTCAACTCCCAAGCAATTCTCCGCAGGCAGATGGCAGGAACAGATTTATAGGGGCAGTCTAGCAATGCTTGGAGAGCTACACCTCTGCCTGCCAGGACTGGGGCTTGCTCAGAAAGGTCTGGGATCTTTATGAACGCTGCTATCACACATCAAACACAGAGATCTTAAGGAAAAAAAAACAATATCCTGCCAGTTGTAACCTTGTTAAATATTAAATTTGACTCTGTTCAAGGTGGTCTGACAGCCCTGCTGAGGGTGTGCACTCCCCTGAGAGCAGAGCCTGACATGGCAGGAATGAGGAGGCCACACAGGTCTGGGGGTCCCTGGAAGGGGCAGGGGTCTTTCTGCCTCTCCAGCCCTGTCCCCCAGAGCAGAGGAGCCGAGCTGCAGCTGCGCAGGACTGACCTGGATGCCCTCGATGCGCTCGGTCACCACGTAGGCGTGGTGCATCGCCACCAGCGGCACGTGCACGCCTGCCAGCCGGCCCAGGGCCCGTGCCCACACTCCTGCAGAGACAACAACCCCGTGCTGAGCTCCTCTCCATCCCCCACACCCCCAGACAGCTGCAGGGCACAAGGGCTGATGCAGACTTTTGTCCTCATAGGAGCAAAAGCCACCCGTGAGTTGTGGCCGCTGCCCCTGTCCCAGCCCTTTCCCCGTGCCCTGCCCCCCGTACCTGCACAGTTCACCACGCAGGGAGTCTGGATGGTCCCGTGGGCTGTCTCCACTGCATGCACCCTCTTCACCCCAAAATCATCAGTTCTCACCTGGATGCCCGTGACCGGGCAGTTCTCGATGATCTGGTGGCACAGGAAGGGGGCCAGTCACAGCACGGTCACCAGGGCAGGGGGACAACCTGCCTCACCTGACATGCAGCCCCCAAATCTGGGAAAAGTGAACCTAAGCAGCGTTCTGAGTGCCTTGTGTTGCTCCTAAAGGTCTTTTTTCCACCCTCTATTTTCCCTGGATCTCACGGCTCCTGCCAGATTTGTCACTGTCACCCAACCAAGAGCACAACACCCTTCCTGGGAACAACCAGCTGCAGGAGCAGCTCTGCCCTGGTGGGAAAGCAGAAGGTGAGGAAGGCAGAGGATGAAACCAAGAGGCATTAATGAGTAAATTCCTAATTAAGAACTACCGTAGCGCCTCTGGCAGTTGCTGCTCTGGCCAGAGTTGAGCAGGTGCCAGCAGGGTCCATGGTGCCATCCTTGGGGACGTACAGGGTGCCATACAGGTCATCAGTGTTCATCAGAGGGTACAGGTCCTTGGTCTGGGATGGGCTCAGCACGTGGGACTCCACACCGTACACCTTCCCCAGCTGCCAAGGGACAGGAAACCCGGGAGCTCAGGTAAGGAACAAAAGCTTTGTTCACCACTTGCTGCTGAAGGAGGAGGAGGAGGAGAATCCCAGGACATGTTTATCTCCCAAACCCTAAATCCAGCACGGGGCGATGCTCAGATTTCAGGGACTATGAGCCTGGTTTTGAATTCAAGCTGCCTGTGCAGCTGGGAAAATGATGCTGCAGAATGGGGGAAACGATGCTACCACTATTTAAACGGTCAAAAATCCGAAGCTGGATTTAATTTTGTCAACTTTGGAGGAGTTTGACGGATTTTGGCTGCCTCATGCAAGTCAGGAGGCTGCCCTGGAAGGGACCTGCTGTCCAGGTGGGAAGGCAGTGAGGGATGGGACATTCAGAGACTTGGGGGCTCCACAACAAAACCCCCCCACTCCTGCAGCCCACCCTGCCGGGGGTGCATCCCTACCGACATGAGCCTTTTGTACTCATCCAGGCGCTGCTTGTTGGAGGCGATGAAGAGCCCCCCGTTCTCCACCCAGCCCGTGTGCAGCCCCGTCTCGGCCGGCAGATCCCGGCTGACCACATCCCTCGTGTGCGCCAGCAGCTCCACTTCCACATCGCTGGGACGCAGCTGCCACAGGAGACCTGCGGGAGACACGCACAGGGTGCGACAGATGCGCTGTCACCTCCCCATCACCCCGAGCGGGATGCAGGGGGGGGGTCCCCGCGTGTCCCCGTGTGTCACCCTGCGGGGCTCGTGCTCCATCTCGTGGATTTGTGGGAATGCTACAGAACCATCGGGTTTTGTTCTCTTTGGGCGTTAAATGAATGGGGGAAAGGGGTTATGGAGTGGATGAGCCACAAAAGTGTGAAAAAAACCCCAAAATTATATAGCTCTGCCGCCCTGCCATAGAAAAGTGGCTTCAAAAAGGAGGTGGAAACTGTGCAAATAAAGTGTTTTCTTTTCCTGCCGCCACATAAATCTTGGAGGGGAGGGGGAAAAAGGAAATTTAGGGGACGTTTAAAAAATATCCTGGCAGAAGGAAAAGCAGAAACTCTCAGCATTTACAGCCAAAACTCGCCAGCACATGCGGACACAGCACATCCCAAACCGCGAGCATCCCTGCGCCCACCTCGGGCAGCAGCCAAGCCGTGCCCGGCACTCACCCGCCGTGTGCCAGGTGGTGCCCGAGGTCAGGCGGTCCCTCTCGAGCAGCAGCACGCCGCTGAGCCCCATTTTGGCCAGGTGATAGGTGGTCTGGCAGCCCAGGCTGCCCCCGCCCACCACCACCACCTGTGCCGAGGCCGGCGGGGGCCGGCTGGGCTCGCCGCTCCCGGGACCCTCCTCCTGCAGCGTCTTCTGGTACGGGACGCTCTTCTTGGCCGTGGGGCCCGAGGTGCTGCTGAAGGGCCGGGGGCTTCTCCAGGGGGCTGGCAGGCGGCGGGGGACCCGCCAGGCACGGCTCATGCAGGACATCGCCACCTGCACATCCCAAAACACCTCGCTGGGTCCCTGGCTGCCCCTCGGCTCACCTCACCGAGACAGATACTAAAATCAGCTATTGCCAAAATGACAAGGTGAAAGCTTGAAACTGTGGCTCTGTCTTTTTAAAATGTGCATCTGAAGGGATATTATGAAACACCACACACTAACTGTGGTCCCTGAGTGACAATTAGCAGAGTCGAACGTCTCAGTGAGCTGTACCCAGGTGTTGGTGTTCTGTCATTCAGCTTTTCTGTGTGGAAGAGTCGCAGGCATAGAAACACATGGGATGAAAACACTCATTCTGACCCGACAGTGCTTTCAGTCTTGTCTCGTACACACCCCCCCGACTGCCCAAAACACGTGTTTTTAACCAGGAATTAGGGTCTCTGGGTGCTGTACAGAGGTTGAGCGAGCCCTGGGGCACATCCTGGGATCCTTTTCCAGCAGCTGGGGTTGCCTTTCCAGCAGGGAGAAGGGATCCCAGTTGTGCGTGTGTGCAGCTCCCAAACACCCTCCCTTAAAAAAAGGGGCTGGGGAATTCCCAGGGCACGATCATGCCCCAAAAAACACTTTTTTTTTTTTTTTTTTTTTTTTTTTTTTTTTTTTTTTTTTTTTTTTCCCCACTGGAATTCAGGAGCTGTTTGGCCACAGAGAAGGTGCCAGGTTTGCTCTGGATCAGAGGGTGGGGCAATGGCAGCTGGGGGAGAAACGGGGACAGGTCCTGCCTGTGGACACTGAAGCCCTGTGCAGGTCCTGGCTGAGGACACGGCTCGGGATTCGCTCCTGGAACAAGATTTAGGGTGCACACGAGGGCTGTAGTGGGGCCAACACAGACCCCCCTATACAAGGCACAGGCCATGACCAGGGTGTGCCCTGGGGACCAGCCCCCTGAGACCCCCTGCTTGCTGCCACGCGGCCACCAGCGCACCCACCGTCCCCCCATTGTCCCCCCAGTGTCCCCCCAAGCTTCAGACTCCCCTTGGAATCCCTGTGACAGCCCACGGCACATTCCCACCAGGCACCACTCACCAGCAAGGCTCTCTCCGGGCTGCCTCTGCCTGCCGGGATATGGTGGGGCCCCTGCCTTCCTCTGATGCTCTCCTCCTCCTCCTCCTCTTCCGTCCCCTTGGCCCCTGCTGCAAAAAATATTAACCAGCACTTGGAGGCGAGCGGAGCCAGCCTGAGCGAACAGAAAAGAGAGACTTACCTCCTTGTCCCCCTTCTCGTGGCTCTGCTGCTTCCCAGGCAAGACAAAAAGTCTGGCAGAGCGGAGAAATTCAAAATAGGGAGGAAAACGCTGCTTTCTTCCCCGGCTCGGTGCCCAGCAGAGAACAAACAGCCCAGCTGGGGCCAGAGGGACTCGCAGCCTCCCGGGCTGGCTGGAGCTGTCAGCTGGATGCCAGAGAGCAAACACGGCGAGGAAAGGCACCATCTGACCCCCCTGCTGCAGTTCCCAGTGGCTCCAGTCAAAGAACAGAGATAAAATTAATTTACACCTCTCCTAAGCCAGAGCCAAGAGCTCAAAGTGAAGGTGGCAACACCAAAAAAAAAAAAAAAATTAAATTGGAGTTGGGTAGAAAAATAAGGGCTTGATTTCAATCTCTAAACATGAAGGTTTGTTGCTGCTTCAGCTCAGGGCTCAGCCCTGGAATTAGGGCCTGTTTGGGCACGACACAGAAGTTCTGCTGAAGGGCCTCATGCTGGTATCTCAGAGAAGCAGAAGTCAGGGTGGAGTCAGGGTTTGGCTGGTGGCTGGGAGGGATTGGGGTCCCAGCAGCATCATGGTCCCCCAGGCAGCATCCCCCACCCCTGAAGAGCTCTGAGCAGCCATGGGATGGTTTTTGGGGGGGGTTTAAGCATCCAGCTTAAGTGAAGTGCCCCTTTTCTGCTCCTCAGTACACAATCCCTCTGCTCTTGCCTGCTGGACACCCTGTGGTACCCAGCATCCAAACTGCCCCATTTTGGGAAGGGTTTGAGCCGAGGGGTTCCCTTATTCCAGCTTTATCCCGTCTCCAGCAGCATTTCCTCTCCTTCTCCCAAAGACAAAACTGGTTTCTCAGTTGCACAGAGAGCTCCAGCTCCTGCAGGCTTCTCCACGGACTAAATTGCTCAGAACAACCACAGAGCTGCAAACAAGTCTAAACTCCTGTTTGCAGTGGGGTGTTTCTGTTTGACAGGCCAGAACCATTTCATCAGCGTGTCCAAATTATAAATATGACCTTTGGGTTAGACCAGACCTAGAACAATACAAGCTCAAGTCCACTTCAGCAGCCTGAGCCCTTCACCGAGCTCAGGATGGACGGTGGGGAACGTGGCAGCTCCTACAGCCCCTCTGAGCCCTGATGTGACTCTAGAGCAGGAATGAGGGGGGTTAATTTTTGGGGTGATCAGTGCAGTGCAGAGGGAGCCTACACAGTTCAATCTCCCCCTCTAATTTTTAGGTTAATTCTAAAATAAAGCGGCGCAGTGGCTCAGGCACCAGCTGGAGTTTTCTAGGTCACAGAAAACGTGGTTAATGCAGGGCTGAGCCAGCCAGGCGTGCTGCAGGCTGTCAACATTGCCTCTGCCACCCCAATCCTCATCCCCATCCCCATCGGAGCTGGGGGCTCAGCTCTGCCCCACACCCTCAGTTAGGGGTGGGAAGCACCACCAGCGCCTGACCCTGAACCAAAAGCACCCGGATCCCACAGAGTCCTGCTGGGCAGAGCTGTTCTGAGCTCTCCTCTTGGCCACCTCCTACCTCAGTTTCCCCACCCTGGTGGCACAGCAGTTTGGACCCTGGTTTTGGGGTGCCCCAGGCTGGGTGAGCTCACCCCCAGAGTGGCAGAGGGAGGTGGTCACGCTCCGGCCGGTGGCCACGGAGCTCGAGGGGCAGTCCCAGGGCCAGGGCAGGTGGCTGTCACACTGTGACAGGAGCAGGAGCTGCTGCTGGCACAGGGCAGCCAGCAAACACAGCCACCCCCACGCCGTGTTTGCTCAGAGCCCGGCTCATGGGGGGCACTTCGTCAGCAGCTGCTCTTGCTGGGGGAAAAATCAGAATAATAAATAAATCCCCGTGCCTGGTGTGTCCCCCAGCTCCTGGGACAGGCCAGGGACTGTGCAGGGCTGGAACCAGCTGTGCTGGCTGCAATTGATTCCGCTGTTAATGCCCCTGGAACGCTGCTCCTGCTCTGGTTACTGCACCTGGCCCTGGCTGGGCACGCTGGATCAATGCCCCGTTTATTCCTGAGCTGTCAGACCCTGCACTGGAGCACCCCCAGCAGATTTTGGCACGAAGCTGAGCAAAGCCACTGTGGAGGCACCCACCTGCCAGCTCCAGCCACTCCCCAAGGGCTCGGTGTCCCCAGGGATGTCCCCAGAGGCAGGACAGAATGGGAACAGGTTTTTGCACTGCCCAGCTCTTGGTTGCAGGCTCCAGTGCTGCATTTGGCAGCCCAGCTGTGCCATTCCACCCTCCCAGGGCCAGGCTGAGGCTCAGCACCAGCAGGGGAGGGCCCAGGTACCTAAACCTGGTGTTTCATCCATGGGGAATGTTAGAGAGGTGTCTTTAGACCAAACAGCCACGAGGAGAGAGCTTTTCCCAAGCAGGGGCAGCACCTGGACCAAGGCTTAATACCTGGCTGGGCAGCACCTTCCCAAGCCAGCATCCCAAATGTAGTGCCCAGCTCACATCATGATTCTCTGTGTAAAACCCCTCTGCTCACTGCTACAACCCCTTCCAGCTGACCCTGGGAAAAGTGAAGCACTGGGGACTCCAAGGGTGGAAAAAATTAATGATCTTAATTAAATGACATGGCAGCTCACAGGGACATCACATCCCTGCCCAAGGGGAGGCCTCTTGAACACCTCAGGTTTTTATAAGCAACTGTGCAGCTTATTTATTGCTCTGGAGCATGCTGCTGCCTGCAGGGCCAGGTGGGATTCTGGAATATGATATCCAGGAGTGACTAAAAGCCATGGAAAATCAGCCTCTTTCCTTCACCCTGCAGGGGTTCAGCTCAGAAAAAGAGAGGAGTCACAGGAAAGCTCCTGCATGGGACAACTGCACGAGTGGCAGCTGCTCCAGGAACGAGGAGCCTGACAGGCACCACGGGAGGGATCCACTCCAAATTCTGGAGGGGTAAAAGCACTTACTGTTCATGCCAGGAATCGGGAAGGATCCATCCCTGGGACCACCCATCTTCCCTGGAAGGGCCAAGCCAGCCCTGAGCCCCAGTGCAGCCAAGGGGGTTTTAGTGACAACAACCCTGACATGATCCTGACCCCTGGCACATTAAAAACCATGGCTGGGGAAATAATAAAAAAAAAACCTATCAGCAAAATTACACTTTATTTTGTTGGTTTTTTTTTTTCCGTTGGGGAATTTACTTTGATGAATTGTAACTTAAAAAGGCCTGGAAAAACCACATGCAAAAGGGTTTCTAAGTAGCAGCTAAAGTTTCTATTCCAGCATTACAAGCTATTCCAAATGATTTCCAAATTCCCAGCTATAAACTATTCCAATAAACAAACAGTTTGATCTTTAAACCCCCTCCACCCTACCCCAGTTAGTGCAGTGCAAAGGAAAAACCCAAGGAATTTACATATTATTTTCCAACGTATCCCATTGCAATTCCAAATGATCTGCGACGACCTAAAATAATACATACAATTTTCTCGCCATCATAAAAAAACATTTCCCTTTCTTATTCACAGATATATTTGTGGCAAGTGGCTGAATAATTACTTACAAACAGAACAATCTCTTTTTAACAAGTTTCTTACACCAGTAAACACAAGAGGGAGAGCTCTCTGGGGGAGGGGGTTTGGCAGGGCAGGCAGAGGGTGGGGGTCCCTTTGGGGTGTAAGGGACAGAAGTGCCCTGGTCCCTGTGACAGGGCTGTGCTCTCCCAAGGTGATGCCCTTGCCACCTTACAAAGTTGGCCACGTTAAACAGGAGGGGCTGTAAGGCTTTAGGATGTGAGGCAGAGCAGGAGCCACCAGGAGTTGGTGTGTCCCATCCACCCAAAACGCCCCCTCAGCTCCAGCACGGCCTCTGCAATGGGAATGGCACCCTCTGCTCTGCACGGGAGCAGGGAATTGGCAGCTCCCTGCTGGCTGCTCCCCTCAAACTGAGCATGGAGGGGCTGGCTGGGAGGGGTTAGCACCAAACAGTACCTTGGGAATGCCCTGAGTCCCCCACGTCCCTGTCACCTCCCATCTGCCCTGGCCAGACCCTGCTGCACCCACCTCGCGCCCCCACGAGTGGGGGCACTCCCAGAGCTCCAGGAGGAACAGGGAGCAAAGCAGGCTGGCTCTGGGCTTGTCACTGAGCAGCAGCGCGTGATTCCCAAGTCAGCATCATTTCCTCATCCTTGAGAGATCCAAACTCTTCCATTCTTACCCCAAGCACGGTTCTGCTGCTCTGTTTGCAGACCCCCATGCCAGGGACTGAGGGCAGCAGCACTGCTCACCCAGCCAACACTGGCAGCTCCCATCTTGCAGCAGGATCCCACACCAGGAACACGGTGCTGCACAGCAGGACCACCCCAAATCCCAGGGGAACAACATCAGGGCACGGAAGCACCAGCTCAAAATGCTACATATTCAGAGAGGCAGCTCCTGGGGCTCAGATACAGGGAAGCTGTTCCCCTGTCACGCTCCCACACATGTATTTTGTTTGTATTTGCACTTTGGGAAGAACAGAGGGTGCTCAGGACACAGTGGGAATGTCACAACACACGGACCTTTACTTAACAGCAGCAGCAGGAACAGCCTGTGGGAGGAGGAGCAGGGGGCAACGCTGCCAGCCCCCAAAAGTGCACACAGCTGGCAAGAGGAGATGCTTTCACAGCTCAGGGACAGCATTCAGGACTTGATACCGTAGCCCTTATTCAGGTGGGTTCACCCTGAGCTCATGAGGTGGGATTTGTCACAGCTGCAAGGAAAATCAGCCTGGCTTGGGGAGGACAGATCCAGGGACGCATCCTCTGCATGTACCTGGTGCCTTGGTGGCCTCTGAAACCCTTGTGTGGAGCACATCTCCAGTCCTGCAATGCACTGAGACCTCCTGCTCACCAGTGGGACCAGTCTGCTCCCTGGGCACCCCCCTGCCCGCAGCAAGGCTGGTGGGACTGAGGTGACTGTAAAGAAAATGGGCTTGGGGGTGCCAAAATGGCTCTTTCCCCTCCTGCCTGACCTGAAGGTCCACTTCCAGCCTACACCTGAGGGTCAAAATGGTCACAGCCCTCTCCTCCTCCCGGGCCAGGCGTCCCCACCCTGCCCCTCACCCTGGCCACAGCACAGTGCTGCCCATGGCTGCCAGGGCCACTGCCAAAATCCTGACCTGGGGAACCACCCGAGTGCTGTGGCAGGGGGTCTGCATTGTCTCCTTGGGGCTCCCTCCCCTGGAAGCCCCCAAATTCTCACCCAGGCACAAAACCTTCAGCCTCACCCTCTCTCCACCATCCCCACGGTGGCTTTGAAAACCCCCTGACACAAGAGGGGTGCAGTGCCCACGCCCTGCTGGGCACCCCAGAGTCTCTGAGCTCTGTCCATCAGGGAGAGCCGCTCCAGCAGCGCCATCCCACAGCCCATCAATCTTCTGTACACGAAACGGGGGCGAGGCCGGGGCAGCCTG
Source organism: Anomalospiza imberbis (assembly GCF_031753505.1). NCBI lineage: Eukaryota > Metazoa > Chordata > Aves > Passeriformes > Viduidae > Anomalospiza > Anomalospiza imberbis. Next base: position 3,634,370 of record NC_089701.1, on the reverse strand, counting down.
CACGGAGGGGGGGTCGTGAGGGGCTGCAGGGGCAGTCCTGGGAGGTGTCCAGCACGGGGACAGTGTGCTCGGGCTGCAGCTGCTGGCTCCGGGCGCTCGACGACTTCCACCGGCCACGGCCGCGGTCACTGCACCCCCTCCTCCTCCACGTACGTCGAGGGAAACCAGCCCACCTGTGGGGGGACAGGACAGGTGAGCTGGGGCTGGGAAGCTCAAGGGGAACAGCACAAAGCCTGCTGGAGTTCAAGGATTTGGACAACTCAGGGACAGGGTGGGGTTGTTGGGGTGTCCTGTGCAGGGATGGGAGTTGGACACCATGACCCTTGCGGGGCCCTTCCAGCTCTGTGATTTTATGAGGGAGCTCCTGTCCTGTCACTGGGGTTATTGCCCTGCTATTAAGTGCTTTCCCCAGTCCTGGATGTGCCAGATCCTGATGGTGTGAGCCATCACTCTAATTTGGGATGGAGTACATCACACTGCCTGCAAGGCATCAGGCAGGAAGAACCCGTCCCCAGTGCTACAAAATCTGTGGGATGCCAGGGCAAGCCACCAGGCTGCTGGTTTTCCCAGGATGCCGAGCCTTCCCCCTGCAGGGCCTGCAGACATCCCCCAGGGGCAGGTTTAGGGAAGATCAGACCCTCCCACCACATGCTCCCATCCACCTGTGTGCCCTGGGTATCACCACCACATGGCCACACAGAGGTGACAGCCCACCCAGAACCCAGCAAAGAGCAGGAGCACATGGGACACAGCCCCTTCCCTTTGCCATCCTGACAGCAGGGAGGACATCCCGCTGCAGGGATTCCTCTGGCTGCACTCACCCTTCCGTTGGTCTCCCCCTTCCACCATCCCTGGTCCCCTCCAATCCTGCTGTAGATCTTCACCACGTCCCCCTCCCGCAGCGACAGCTCCCGCATGTCCCGCGCCGCGAAGTTGTACCGTGCCACGGCCGTGCCTATGACCCGGGGGGTGAACACTGCCAGGGGACAAAGCACAGCAGCTCAGGAGCAGCCCCACGCTGGCTGAAGCCTGGGGAAAGCTTGGGGAGGTTCAACCTGGGTTTTCCACCATGGCACCGAGAGCTGGAGCCGCTCGGATGGAGGGGCGGCGTCACCTGAGCTGCTCAGCCCCGCATGGGTGGGGTGGTTGGGGTTAAACTGGGTTCCTGCTGGCTTTGAAGGGCTCTGTGGGCTTGGGAAGACCATCTCTGCTGGTCAGAGGGGCTTGGTGAGGCTCACTGGGGTGAAGGGCACTTTTGTAAGGTGGTAAAAGGAAGGATTTCATAGGAATACACAACCATTAACAAAGAAATCATGGGAAAATCCTGTTCAGCTCTCAGTGTCAGGTCTGGGAGATTGCCTTGTGGAGCTGCCACCCAGCTCCCAGCACCTGATGGAACCACTCTGTAAACCAACTTGGTTTTAAGCTACTTCAAAAGCAGAGTTACTGGGAATGGGCTCTCCTAGAGGCGTTGAGTGAATCCTGTGTGCTTTGCCGTGAGGAGGAACCGGATCCTGACCTGGAACCTCCCTGCTCCTGTCCCTGCCAGGGGGAAACCTTGGGAACTCAGTCCCATTAAAGACCAAACGGTGCCAAACCCTAACACTGACCAGCAGCTTGGGATGAGGAGATGACCCCAGGAGCCATCCTGGGAGCTGACCTCCCCCAGCCCAGCCCCAGCCCCAGGGATCTCCATCACTTCAGGCAGGGGATGCTCAGGGGAAGCACAAGGAGGGGGAAGGCAGGGGCAGCACTCAGCATTCCTGCCCCAAGGTCTGGGCATGGGGAAAAAGGCTGGAGAACCACAGTGGAGGGATGGGATGGGCAGAAGAGGAGAAAAATGCATGCCCTCTGAAGTTCACAAAAAAGAAATTAACACCCTGAGCGGATGCTGTGCTTCATTCCCCTCTTTCTCCCAGGATTTCCAAGGGTTAATTTCAACTATAAAAGTGTGCAAACCAAGGTTGAACAAAGTTTGAGGGAAAGCTTTGCCCAGGTTTTCAGCTCTTGGGGTGGAAGGAGATGAGGATGGCGATGGTGTTGGACACACAATGTGCAATCACTGGAGGGTTTGTCCATCCTGGCCAGGCAGCCAGGCTGGAGGATGGACAGAAATCATGGCAGCTTTGAGCTCTTTCATCAGGAGCTTGCTCAGAGCCCCTTGCTACACAGATCCCTTCCTGCAATACCTTCTATGCAGTTAGAGAATCTCAAAATCCCAGATTTGTGCTTGAAAAGTTCAGTGTTCTTCCCAACCACAGCACCAAGGAAGGCACATGTGGCTTTGCTGGTGATTTTCTCTCTCCAGCCTAAAGGAGAGACTGAAAGATAAAAACTTCAATGGGAAGAAAATCTGGCAGGACTTTGCTCTGATCCCGTCAAGAGGGAGGGTGACACCAGCCTGGAAAGGCTGGGGCACCACTGCACTCTCTGCAGGGACACTGAGCCCCGAAACACACCTGAGAGCACAGGTGTGTCCCTGTCCCCTCAGCAAGGGGCTCCTGAGCAGCCTCAGATACCAGAGCTCAAACCCTGCAGGACACTAGGATGTCCTCCTGGAGGACAAGGAGGGTCACACTGGGACAGGGTGAGATGCTGATGCTCGTTGGGTGAGACACATGGGATAAGCAGGTCGAGCTTGAAGTACATCATGAGATCCCAAAGTGCTACAGCCACTTTTTTTTGGTTAATTTTAGCCCCTTTTCTCCAACAGCAACATGTCCATCTCCTCCCTGCCTTGATTTTGGGGAGAGGGTGGGGAGTGCATTTTGCTGCCAACCAAGCCACGGTTAATTAACCTAATTAACTGATTTCCCAGGGCAGCACTGGGGACCCCCTGAACTGCCTGTGGGGATGGAGGGACAGGGGGGACCCCACAGGTCCCACTGGTGATGGCTTTCAAGCTGGGGATGGTGGCAGGTCTCTCCAGCAGGGAGAGGCACTGGTACCTGACCAGAAGGGACTGGAGGAGCTCTGAGAAGAAAAGTTGAGGCCCTGAGGACTGAGAAAAGAAAAGTTGTAGGAAGCGCAGGAGGCTGCAAAGAGGTTAGAGAGAAACAGAAAGAGGCAGAACACGCATTAAAAAGGAAATGAAAATAAAATATTATAAGGCACAATGCTTTAAAAGCTGATGGAGGGATACAGGGCAAAGCATGCAAAGGGTCTTGTGCAAGGGCTCCGAGCTGGGACAGCTGAGAAAAGGTGTGGCCACAGCCCCACAGCCACTGGGGGCTCAAAATTCATCCAGGGTTGTATTTAATGCAAAAAGGTATTTGACCAACTTTCAAAACCTATCTTCCTTTAGTATTCTTTTCTAAATATACCATGGAGAAAAATATTTAGGAGTTATTTTTCCCCATAAAACCGTTAGTTGTGCATTCAGGCTTTTGGACAAAACAACACCCTGCATTATTGTACTTTTTTCTTCCCATTTATTTTGATGTTTCCTTTCTTTTTCTTTTAGAAACAGACTTACCCTTTCACCCATCACCTCCATTAAAGGAGTCCCACTGGGATTCAAACCACCACAAGTCACAATGGAAACGGATCCATCAAAACACAAAAATCTCACGTGGGTGGGAAAGGCAGGATAAATCCCACAAAGTGACCATCATATCCCTGCTCCCAACCAGAGGGTGGGCAAACCACAGGAGGGGAACCAGCCTGTCCCAGCAAAAACTGTCCCTTCAGAGAGCAGCAGTGCCAGAGAGCCCCAGCTCGGCCAGACCCTCCCTGATCCCACCAACTCCGGCGAGACCCATCCTGAAAATGCCACCAGCCCAGAAGGACTTATCTGCAAACTGAGCAACTCAAACCCTACAGTGAAGCTGTAAATTCCTTCATCCACTGTTCCTACAGCTGGCTGGAAGGGGCAGGTTTTCCAGGAGACCCAAGCTGGGTTTTACCTGGGGAGCGGGTGAAGGTCCTGGAGGTAGAGCGCTCCCGGGATTTGTAGGGATATTTCAGAGTTGTGTCCAGCTGCTTGAAGCTCTCCTTCAGCGAGTGGCTCTGGTAGTACTCAACCAGCTCCTGGGAAGGAAGGAGAGGCACCTGGCTGTCTCTGCCACCCCTGCTTGACTTGCAGAGACAGTGCTACAAGGGGGAACAAAAACCCACCAGCAAGCTTTCGAACTTCTTGGCTTCCGTGATGTGAATCCAGTTGTCCTTCTCCACCACCTTGATGTGCTTCACCTCCTCGTTGAACCTGCCAACGACAGCAACGACTCAAAAAAACCACAGCCACGTGCTCCAGCCCTGGCTCGTCCTCTGTGAGTGAGAAATATTGAATTATTCAGTTCCTAAATGGGGCATTACTCACTTAATACTGATGGCAAAGCGCTCGGCCTCAGCCGGCCGCTCCCGGATCAGGTAGGTGCCGCTGACGTGAGACTTGAGCAGGTTGTCTGTCTGATGCCTCTCCATGTTCCCTGCAAACCTGAGCCCAGAGGTTAATTAGTTCATTTAATTCATTAAAATGAACTTGTATCTTTGAACAGGCACGTTCTGGATAAAAAGAGACATCTTTTTTAAAGGCATGAAGGAGGGAAGGCAGGTGGAGAAACGTCTGAAATATCCTGAGCAGGAAGGGAAGTGCCCTGAGATATACAAGAAGCTGCTGAGCCACTGAAGCACACCGAAAGTGGCCTCTTCCCTTTGAAGTACCTGACACCTGGAAAAACCCACTAATTGGGAATCAGTCTCCAGGTTAATGAGGCCTCAGCAAGAGCTGGAGAGCAGGGATAATTTACATCCATGAATTCATAAACCTGGCTGGAGCTGGAGAGAAGGAGCAGCAGGCAAGCCAAGCACAGCCTCCGCTGCCAAGGCAGGAGTTACCTCCTTCCTCCCACAATCATTTTCTGGGCACAGAAAATGGGAAGAGAAACCAGCATCTCTCTTTTTGCTTCTGACCCTCTCCATCAGTGAGGAAACCCCCACAGCTTCTGCCAGGGCTTTCAACACCACTGTAGCAGCTGCTCCATGGCCACAGAGAAAGCAGGATGCAGAGCACTGCTGGTCTGCACTTGGAATTCCTTCCTGGAGTGGATTCCTGAGCAAGCAGCACCCAAAAGGCAAGGCTGGTTTGTGTTTCTGCCCACTCACCACGGGTATGCTGTGTAGTCGATCTCCCGCGAGGGTGGCCGGCTGTTGGGGGGCTGCAAATTGAGAATTGCTCATTAGTGAAGAGCCAGCAGCTCCCCAGGCTGTGGATCACGTGTGGGATGCTCCTCTCCACGGGAGGCTTCCCTCTGCCAAGCCATCCCCGGATTCTGGGCTTGGGCAGAGGAGGGCAGTGTTGTAGCTCAGCATTTCCCTCTCAGCTCCCAGCTGGGACGAGCAGGCTGTGTTTGTTCATTTACCTGAGTGGTTTTTAATTGGGAAGCAGCTGACAACATTACAGCAAGCAGCTAAAAGCAATTAAAATAAACCAATTGCAGTTTTCCTGCACTGGGCCTGATCTCCAGCACTCTGCTCCTGAGTCAGAGAAGGAACAGAGCTGGATCTGATGATGCCAACCCCAGCCTTGGGAACAGGGCTGGGACTGCCCTGCCCTGCCACCCGCACCATGGCATGAGGGATCCACCTCCCCTGTGAGGCAGAGGCCTCGCTGAAGGTCCAGGGAAGGACTGAGGTCTCGAGGAGAAGGCTGAGAAGAGTGACAGGGACAACCCCAGCAGCTGCAGCCACCTGGCAGTCCCAGCTCCATCTCCTCTCTGGCACTTACCCTGGCATCCACGGGGCAGGGTTTCACGGAGGAGCTGGGGAAATAACCCGACTTCTTCGTCTGCAGCAGCCTCCCCTGCAAAGCCAAGCTGGCATCAGACTGGGGTGAGCACTGTGCAGGGCTGGGGACAGGCCCCAAACTGCCTCCCAACCCCCAGCACACCCCTGCACTAGGAAAGCCCACAAATCAAAGGGATAATGCAGAAGTCACTGGTTTAGGAGTTTCCAGGAGTTTCCCAAGAGGAATCACCCTCACCTCCCACCACGGTGAGTCGGGGTCCCCCCTCAGCAGCTCCATCACATCCCCAATTTGAAAGGTCAGCACTGGCTTCCCAGGAGGGGCTGGGTTTCCATGGTAATTCTGAACAGCCACCATTTTAGGACCTGGCAGAGAAGCAAAACAGTTTCACAAGCTTGTCCCAGCTGAAAAAAAAAAAAAAAACCAAACAAAACCACCCCTCCTGAAGCCTGTTCTCCTCATCCCCTGACAGGGCACAGCAGGCAGGATTTAGGGGCAGGAAACATGAAAGCACAAAGGAATGGTGTCCACAGTGAATGTTCTTGGCTCCTGCAGTTACATGCATGATTGAGTTCCCTGAGCAAAAATAAACCCAGGAAGGACCCAGCCAAGCTGAAGCTCCAGCTCCCAGCCCTGCACCTGGATCTGAGCCTCACCAAGGAGCTCAAATCCATGAGAGGAGAGGGAAATCAAGGAGAGGAGCTCTTGCCAGGCAATGCCTGGCCAGCAGCAAGCCCTGCTCAGCAGTGACCCCAGAATTGCAAAAGGGACCAGTGAACACTCAGCTACCACTGAATATCAGCTGGACCTGGAACTCAAAAACGCCCCTGAAGCTCCCAGTCAAAGTCCACTTCTCTCGCCAACAACTGCACATTAAATAAACTTCCCCCACTGCACCAAACCCACAGTGTTTATCCTCAGAATGCCTCCCCACCTCTGCCTCTCCCCTCCCAGCAAGAGCACTCTGTGCTTGTTTTGTTATTTTGTTTTTTTTGGTTTTTTTCTAACCACAAATTTGATTCAGGTTTCTTTTTGCCAGGCTTGGCTTTCCTTCCATCAGAAATAGCACAAAAACAAATTGTTCTTCTCCTTTGAGCCACAGCAGGGGCAGGGCAGGCCCAGAGCTCTGTCCAGGCAAGTTTTAAACACAGGAAGATAAAAGTTATTGCAGTAAGCTTTGTGACTGATGGCCCATCAGAGCCCTGAGCACACTGGACATGCCAGCAGGAAGATGCTCCCCACCAGCAACAAATTTGCCTGTCAGAACATGCCTGCACTGCCCTGAAGGTTGATTTGGCACGAGGGTGTCGTGCCAGGCTCTCCTTGGTCACTGGTGTGGTGGGCAGAAGCTTTACTGGCCCAGCAGGGCTGGCCAGGGCCACGAGGGCACCCAAAGAAATGATGGGGCAGCAGGGACAGGAGAGACCCCAGTGCCCCATGGCTGGCCATGAGGGTGCACAGAACCCTTCTGTAGGCACTAAAGCTCTCTCCCGGCTTTGGAAGGAGCCTCCCTCTCCCACACACCCAGTGCTGGGGATTCCTGCAGCCTGTCCCTGCCCTCTGTCCCACAGCAATGCCCTTACCAGGTCCTGCACCCAGTGAATCCTGCAAAGAAAGAGGAAAAAAGGCTCAGTGAGGACACATCAGCCTCAGTTCTCCCCACGAGCACCCACCTGATGCCACTGGGATGAGAAAACCTCTCCCCACATCTCCCTGGTACCCCCCAGCCCATGGTGCTCACCCCAGCTGGGTGCTGGCACCTCCTGAGGGCTCCGGTGCTGCTTAAACTGGGCCAGTTCTAGGATGGAGAGGAGGCCACTGGTCCCCAGTCCTGTCCCACAGCTACTGGGACCCCTCTGAGGCCAGTGCTGGCTCTTGCCATGAGCTGCCCACACCCAGACTGGACAAGGACACGGGGGGGGTGAGGAAAAGGGCAAACCACGTACCTGCTCTGCTGAAGAACCTGCAAGAGAAATGGTGGGGTAAGGGGTTAATTTAACAGGCAACAAAACCCCATTTTCTGGTTCTCTTGATGCTCTGAGAGTCACCAGACCAGCATCAGGGTGTGAAGTTGAAGCAGGAAGCCCAAAGCAGAGGTGGGGTCACCTGAGTCACTGCTCTGCTCTGGGAGGGCAAGAACTGGGCAGGGACTGCAGCCACACAGGGCCGTTCCCTCACTGCCACAAAATTCTGCAATTTCATTCCTCCCTCCCTCCACTCCTCACCCAAAATCTTTCCAAAGCCACCCTGTGACCCCCACCTGGAGCATCACCAGGGTTGTGCCCTGGGTGAGCACAGGTGAGTCCCAGCTTTGCCCAGTTTAGACCAAGGACACAAATTTTTCCTGAACTTTGGGACATCTGGGGTCCAGAGAGGAGCTGTCTCCTCATCAGAAATGTTCTCCCTGCTGCAGACCCTCCTGCTTTCACTGTTAAGTGATGAAGAATTGATAATCTCTCTTCAGTGCCCACCCACAAGAGCTGGTGATCCCACCCCCTGCACAGAGCTGCTGTGATTCCCTGCCATCCATGGGATGCAGCTCTTTGTTTTGGAGAATTTTGGCTGCTTTGTTTGTATTTTAAACCACCAGCCGATGTGAATTGCAGCCCTGGCAGGTGGGGTGGGAGCATGCTTGTATTTTTTTATGCATTAACGAACATCAGTGCTTTATAAAGTGAATTTCTCAGATCATTCACGTGCAGCAACGAGCTGCTCATCAAATTACTCACCCATCTTGCAGGGAGGAATAATCTCCAAGCACTCCTTGTGAGCACCTGCTCCACATTTGGGGCAAAGATAGCCCTGGTAAAAGGTTCCTCTGTGCCACAAAAAAAAAAAAAAAAAAGAAAAAAAAAGGAAAAAAAAAAAGAAAGAAAAATAAAAAGAAGAAAAGCCAGAAAACCCAGCCTCAGCTTTGAGGTTTTTCTTCCTGTGTTTTACTGCAGAACAGCAGGAAGGTTGCTGCTCACCTCAGGAACATCCTGCAGGCTTTGCAGTTGGTTGTCTTTTCAAATGTGTACATCTGGAAGTTGTGGTGATTTGCATTGGCCTTCTCTGGCTTGATGTTGGACCTGAGGGAAAGGACCTGGGGGTTATCAGCCTGTCCCCACGGGGCTGCTGGCATTTCAGTCAGAGCTTGGACACCTCACAGACACCAAATCCAGCGTGAAAGGAGGTCAGGGCTTGGTTGTGGAGAGAGGATTTTGCCCATTACCTTCCCCTGGCACAGGAGTCATGGATTTGGCCTGAGTCAATCATCAGCTCAAGCCCTGCTCTGCTCAGGACCAGGTCCTGCAGCACCACCCTCCTCCTCACCCTCCTCCTGCTCCAGCCTGCTGCTACCCCATGGCCCAGCACCAGGGTGAGGTGTCCTTCACCTTCACAGAAAAAATACCTTCCTTCACACAAAGCCTTCACAGAAGGCTTTGGGCTGGACATTTAAACTCATCCCATCCCACCCCCTGCCACGTCAGGGACACCTTCCCCTGTCCCAGGGTGCTCAAACCCTGTCCAGCCTGGCCTTGGGCAATGCCAGGGATCCAGGGATCCACAGCTGCTCTGGGCACCCTGTGCCAGGGCTTGCCCACCCTCCCAGGGAACAATCCCTAATTCCCAATATCCCAATTATCTCTGTTTCAGAGATAAAATCCAGTTTCAGAGATGCTTTGGTGGGGATGCTCAGAGAACAGTTCCAAGCTCCCTCTGCACAGGGACTCGTCCAGCATCCCCATGAGCTTCCCCACCACAGGTTTGGCTGTCAGAGCTGCTCTGCAGTGACCTGATGGCCCAAGACACTTTCCCCCCACGCCTGGCAACTGCAGCCAGGGCTAGAGCAGCCACTCATGCTCACATGGCCATTTCAAACTGCTCCATCCACTTCCTCTTCATCTCCTCTGTCTTGCAGAAGAACTGGAAGCCCTGTTTTCCCTGGAGGTGGATCAGGTAGAAGCCGTATGACCACTGCAAGAGAAAAGAGAGCTGATCTCCCAGCAGAACACTCCACACTTCCACTCACACGCCTCAGCCACTGCTCTGAGTGCCTGTCCCTGCCCCCTCTGCTGAGCCATGGCCAGGGACAGCAGGGGAGGAGGAAGGAGAGCTCCCTGTTTCTCTAACACATCCCAGTTAATGATGCCTGAACCGCCTCGGCGCTGTGCACTTGGACCAAAGAGGATTTCGTGGTGGCAGATGAGAGAACCCAGATTCTTCTGCTCCACTGGATCCTCCCCAGCCATTCTGTCTGTGGCTGACAGCAAGTGACAGCCCAGGAGGAACATCTGACCTGCCCACTGCACATATGCTCAGCCTGTCTCGTCAGCACACTGCACACAAACACACGACAGCCAAAGGGGTGCTCTGCTTACCATTTTTCCATGGGACTAGAAAGCATAGGAGAGCAAAGTGGAAAGACATTACATTAGAACACAAAGCCAGCAGCATTCCCTCAGCAGTTCTTGGCTGCTCTCACCCCAGTGTCCCTTATCCCATCTGCACCACAGCTCTTCCCATGGCATGGAAGTGGATTAAGATAAAGGGGCTCTGCTAGAGCAAGAGCTGGGGGGTTTTTCCTCCGTGGCTGCAGAGTAAGCATCAGGAAAATGATGTTCCTTCAGTGCTTCGAGTGCCAATTTTGGCAGCCTGGTGTGCAAAGCTGCCTTTCCAGGCCCCTCCACCCTGCAGCTTGTGGGAGAAAAGAACATCCTGCACCTTCCCTCCCTCCTCCATGCCCTCCTCTCCTGCCCATCTGATGTCTGCTCCCTGACACTGGGCCAGAAAGCAGAGAGCAGCTTCCTCCCTGCTAACTCCAACCATCCCAGCCTCCTCAGGGCTGTTCTGCCAGGACACAGGTCAGGGACCCAGCCCAGCCCCACATTAATAAACATTTCCCAATGCTATTTAAGGCTGCCTTGAAAGCTGAGTGTTTATTTTCCAGCTTTTTTCCTATTTTAAAAGGCTAATGGGAACATACTACCCTGAAACAGCTCCAAAGTGCTCTCCAGAGCTAATCCTTGGTTCACCTACCTTTTTAATGTCCTTGTTATTCATGGGGTCATCAGTCATCTTGTGGAAGAGCAGCTCAATAATTTCCTTCAGCTCATAATTGTATCCTTTCCTCTTGCAGACGATCACCACTTTATCAAATAAAAATAAATACCTGCCCAAAGCAAGCAAATAAACAAGCAACCCAGTCAAACACATCATTAAAAAAATCCAGGGGGAAAGATTTGGAAAGCTCTGAGGAGCTCCCCAGCTCAATGTTCAGTGCTCGTGCCCTGCCATGATTTCACATTGATGCTGGGTTATGGCAGTGAAATTCCAGGCAGTAATTAAAGAAATTAAAGTAATTAAAGAGCTCAAAGGGCACGTTGAGTCTGGGGACATTGTGCTGCCACTCACCTGTCCTGCTTGGTGTGGTTCACTATGGAGCGCACCTTGAGCTCCCCGTCGATCTTCGGCCTCCCAAACTCCTCCAGCTTCACTTGCTGCGGGAAGCAAAGCAGGGCTCAGACCCACAGCCAGGCCTGGAACGGTGCTTAGGGCCAGTGGAAACCCAGAGCTGTCTGGATTTCACCCCCCAGCCCTGCCTGAGGCTCCCAAATCTCCTGCGAGCAGCACCACCCTCAGCAAGAGGAGGGAGGATGCTCCAAGGGGAGCCTGGCCATGAACACGGGTACAGGACGCCAGGAAACCCCCAGAGCTCCAGCACTGGCACCCCAGGGCAAGGGCCAGTAGTCAAAGCATTTTTGCAAACCCCTCCTCAGCTGCAATAAGCTATTTCTCAGAGGTTTTCACAATAATTAAGGGTTTTGTCTCTGTTAAATAGCCATCCATTAAAAGTTCATCGTTTCCAAATGAAGCCAAGGCTTAAAGCCCTCAAACCCAGCACCCCTCCAGGTCTGCTGATGCCAGCAACAGGACCCAGTGTTTGACACCCCTGGGGTTTGGAGGGTGAGTTCTCCTTAAAATACCTGGTTGAAATTTTGGGAATTTGGTGCCTTTTTACATGAGCCCTTCTCCCCTTTCAGTTAACCTCTGTCCTCTTAAAATCAAAAGAAAACCTCTTTATAAATAGAAGCCAGATAGGCACCTTGAGGAACTTCCGTGTCCTCCCTACACTAATAATGTGAGAAAAAGCTGAAGAATCAATTTTAGTGTAACACCAGCAAGAGAAGCCACCCTCCATCCCAGCCAAAGCAGTTTTTGTGTTTGACACCCCTGGGGTTTGGAGGGTGAGTTCTCCTTAAAATACCTGGTTGAAATTTTGGGAATTTGGTGCCTTTTTACATGAGCCCTTCTCCCCTTTCAGTTAACCTCTGTCCTCTTAAAATCAAAAGAAAACCTCTTTATAAATAGAAGCCAGATAGGCACCTTGAGGAACTTCCATGTCCTCCCTACACTAATAATGTGAGAAAAAGCTGAAGAATCATTTTTAGTGTAACACCAGCAAGAGAAGCCACCCTCCATCCCAGCCAAAGCAGTTTTGTGATGGACCTCTGGACCATCAGCAAGTCATGAGAGACTCTGAACACATGGGGATCTTTCAGCACGTCAGAAAAGTAGTAATTGCACAAAAAAACCCAAATACATTAATAATAATCAAATTAAACTGGGTTCAAGAGGATTTTTCCAACTTACCAGGTTTTCTATAGAGCTCTGAAATTCACTTATTTTCTTCAAAGTCTCTTTGTCCCTCTTGACTTCATTGATGTACATGGCCAAGTCCTTAAAAAAAAAAGGGTGAACAGTGATTTTTACTTCACCAGTACCTTACCCAAGAGAACAAACATGAGCCTGGCTCCCTCAGGAGCACCCTCAGCTCCCTCAGAATCCCTCAGGAGTCTGAGCAGGACTCCACTGCAGCCTGGGGCAGGTGAGGCTGCTGGTGCTCCCAGAGCCAGGCAGGTGCTGCAATGTTTTCCATCTCCCAGAAGATGGCAATGCACGAATCCACGGCAGCACAGCGATCCCAAACCCCAGATTTTCATCCATCAAAGAGAAGGAGCCATCCCTTCCACTGGAACAACTTCTTGCACCTTTCAGAGCGGATTTGCTGTGCCTGTTTGCTTCTTATCTGCTCCCTCCTTGACCTCAACAACAGCTCTTGTCAACTTGGATTAAATCTGAACAGGGGATTTTTAAAAACATCCCCCCGGGTCAGACCTTGCTCAGCTCCCCAACACAAGGAGGGTTAATCACATCCCATAATCACAGATCTACGTGACAATACTTGTAACATCACCAAGCCAGGGGTGGCAGGGATGGTGATGAGAAATGACACCAGCAAAAGCCTTCTGAAGCAGGGAAACACAATCCCAGGGAAACACACTTCAAGAGAAACACACTTCCAGGGAAACACAATCCCAAGGAAACACAATCCCAGGGAAACACACTCCCAGGATCAACCAGGACTTGAAAGAACAACGTGCAAATGTTGGCTGTGGAATTTCACTGGGATCTGCCTTTGCCCCACCACCACTGGGAACTCAAATCTGCATTCTCATGCAGAGGGTTGGTACCTGCACCAAAGAAACCCCACCACAAATGATTTTTTTTGGTGCAAAACCTGCCCTTGCCTTGCAAAACCAACTATTCAAGCAAGAGAAAAGGGAGCTGAATCCCTTTGGGAATGTCACTCCATCCACCCCCCTGTACAGCTCTCGCCCCAGACAGCAGCAATGTCTGCTGCCTGCCAGCACAGCAGACAGAACGGCTGCACTTGTGATGAAAGACATCACTTGGAAGTTAAGCCTTGGTTTACAGATCAATTAAAACCATACTGAATGGCTCCCAAAGCCCCCCGAGCCCAGCGTGGTCGGAACTGCTCCCACACTCTCCTGGTGATGGGGAGGAGAAGAGAGAAACCTCCCTGATGGTTATCAACATCTCCCTGCAACAAATGCTGAGTCTGCAGCAGAGCCAGAGCAAACATACATTTATTTTTCAGCAGTGGTGCTGGGTGATGAGGCCAGGAGCGGGGTTTAACTGCTGTCACCAGGTCCAGCGTTCATCTGAGGCCACAGCAGCAGGCTGGGAATGCAACGTCCTTCAAACCACCTCCACTCCACAGAGAGCCACACAGCAGCTCTGGATCCCTGGGCTGGCAGGGTGATGGCTGGAAAGGTCACCCAGCTTATGTAAGGGCCAGGAAATGCAGCCACGTTACAAAAGCTGCAGCCCAGAGGTGGAAAACAAAGTGACCACGAGCACAGGGATGAATCCTGAGGTGCTCTCCAGAGGAAAAACCTGGAGTTAATGAGCATCCTCCAGTCAGCTTCTGCTGACAATGGATCTGGTGTGAATGTGTGTGTGGGGAGACATAACCGAGTCAGAGAACATTTGGATGATTCTACAATTTGATTTTTTGTTGCTGATGGTTTTTTCCGAGATTCTGGGGGCTCCAGCTAAAAGCTGAAAAAAATACAACTATAAAGCAAAGCAAACAGCTGATGCCAAAAGCCATCAATTATTGAAAACACGTCTTCCCTTTACAAAATAAAATAAAAAAAGGTGGATTAAAGGATTCCCACCCAGCACCTGGCTAACAGCACACAGGGGACGCTCCACACACGCAGGCTCCCGTGGCTGCCGTACTCCCTGGCTTGCTGATACCTCTGGAGCTCCTCCAAATCCCTCCCAGCAGAAACAAAAGCCGGATCTGGCACAGCCTCTGCACACACAACAGCAATCAGGGAAAAGTCCTAACTTGTCAACAAACCCCAGCTCCCCCCTCTGCCTCAGAGGGGGACAGCGGTGACGAGGGATCTGCTGTGAGGCCACCACACCGAGTGACAATCAATACACACAGGTGTGGCCAAAAGGAGCAGACCTTGCCTTCCCTCGAGCTGTTCCTGGATGGATTTTCCATCCAAATTTTTGTTCCACAGAGCAGAGGGATCCTGAGCTCTGCTGCACCCCAAAGCCTCCCCACTCTCCCCCTCCTGTACCTGCATTGCCTCCAGAGCCTCCTTCAGCTGCTGCTTCTCTGGCCGGTCTGAGGAATGGCTGAGCAGCTCCTGAGAAAGTAGAAATGAATAAAAATAAAGAGTTTGGATGTGCTAGGAAAGATGCCCAGACCCTGCTTGCACCAGACAGGGTCTGCCTGAGTGTTGGCAGGGTGGTGACAGGGATGCCAGGGTGGCTGCAGGCATTCCAAGGGTGACTGGAGGGATGCCAGGGAGGTGGCAGGGATGCCTGGGTGACAGCAGGCATGCCAGGAAGGTGGCAGGGATGCAGGGATGCCCAAGCAGGCAGCTGTGGCTGCAGGACAGGGAACACACCAAGGGCTGGTGCTTGAGAGATCTGTTACCCGGAGGTGACTGGAGGAATTTCACACATAATCAGATTATATGCAAGCTTATTTTATATTCATTAAGTGCCTCTCGTGGCTACCAAGTGCAGAATTACCCTGGGTCACTATAATTTAGGAGACAGCACAAATATTATGTTGTGTTAAGTAGCTCTAGTAATTATTTTATTTGAAGGGGAATAAAAATCCCAACCCTTGCTCTGCATTTGGCAATGATTCACCCTCCACTGACAGAGGTGAGAGATGCTACAGAGCAGACAGAGAAATGCCAGTGCTGAAAAACTTACTTTTAACAGGAGATGATACTTCAAAACTCTTTGCATTGGAACCACCAGCAGATCTTGCAATTTGAATTTCCCATCCTGGACCTTTAGCGTGCATTCCTGGGAAGATCAATAAATCAGCAGTGAGAAAACAACAGCTTCCCACCTAAAAGAAGTCTCTGAAGTCTTGAGAATGTTTGTTTGGCTCCTGTAAACTCAGTCTGGATGCCCACAGACCTGTGGTCCTTGCAGCCACGCAGCCATGGCTGGGCTCCCACCACAGAGGTTATCAAGGGATTAATCCCAGGGGCTGGACCCTAAATTCCAGCCACTGCCATGCAAATGAGCCACTCCAGCCTAATGAGATGCTGCTCATTAGGGCACTGCACGAATGCCCTCAGACCTGGGGAAATGTCAAATGAAACCCATTTGCCTCAGCCACCTCCTTGCTGGGCCAAGCTGATGCAGCTGATTTGTGAGGGGCTGGCACTGAGCATGCAGCCTGTGGCTCTGGAGTCCCTGACGAGCATTAAGTCATTAAGATGAGCTAATTGTGGTTGCAGGAAGTTTTGGCACCTTTACCTTTGCCCAGACCCGTTTTCAGCCCCTCTGTGTGACCTGACAGAGCTGCCAGGAGGGAGGGAGGGACAGCAAAAGCAGGGAGCAACTGGATGCTCCAGCCTTGATGTGAGACACAGAGAGCACATTTTGAACAATTCCTAACTGCAGTTTTAGCCCTGAATTGGGCTCACACATGGAATCAAAGTGCATTTGTGGAAGGTGAGGTAATGTATACAGACAGCCCAGCAAATTCCAGTTAGCATCAAGAGCAAAGCAGGAATTAGAGCTGGGTAAAAACAGCAGCTCAAACAATGCATCCCTTCTGGGGCTCCTTTGATTCCCTTAATATCTGGATCAACCCCTTTTTACAATAAGGAGGCCAGGGCAGGAATTCTGCTGCTTCCCTGGGGATTTGGGTTTGCCTCTGACGGTCCCCGATGCTGCTGGTGGCTTTGGAAAACCACGTGGCTCCTGGTTTGGGGATGCTCAGGGCTTGGACCACTCAAAGGACATGTCCCACAGCCAGTCCCACTCAAATAAAATCACTGGTTTGTTTAAACTTGGAGAAACTCGGGGAGGAAGGACAGAGCACGGGGCTGGTGAGGAGATAAGGCAAAAACAAAGGATCAGGACAGGGTAAGCCCCAGCTTTGCTCCCTCTGTGGCAGCACAGACACACTCTGACACCCTTCTTCTCTTCTGGTAAATCAAACATTCCCCGGACACCACCCTCAGCTCCAGCAAGTCCTCCCCAAAGCTGGGACAAGGGGTGGGGGGCAGCACTCAGCCCCCTGCCCGCTCACCTCCACCTTCTGCCGGACATCCTCCCGGTTGGCAAGGAGGTGGTTCAGGGTGTTCTGGGCATATTCCATGTGGCTGCAGTACTTGCCATAAATCAGCAGCCTGGAGAGAGGAAAATCACAGGTTTAACTGGAAATGCTGGCAGTTATAAGCTGCTATAAAAGATATATAAACGTGTGCACGGCGAAAGGACGAGGCAAACAGCTATTCCCCCATTTCACTGCTTTGCAAAGGACAAACACTCTTTTCTTGTGTGGCTTTTTGACATTTACATTTTCAACATTTGGACATTTAGAAGCTTCCAGAGCCCAGGGAGGTGATTCAGCTCATGATGAACAGAAGGGGCTGGGTGGCCAGAGCAGAAGAGCCTGTTTTTAGATGAGATAGTGGGATGAGATTCTTCCTTGTGAGGGTGGTGAGGAACTGCCAGAAGTTGCCCAGAGAATTTGTGGCTGACTCTGGAAGTATCCAAGGCCAGGTTGGATGGGGCTTGGAGCAACCTGGGATGGTGGAAGGTGTCCCTGCCCATGGCAGGGGGTGAAATGGGATGAATTTTAAGGTCCTTTCTAACCCAAACCATTCAGTGATTCTATGATGGCTCTATGTCACATTTTAGAATCACATCTTCTTGAAAGAGCCACAGGGACCTAGAGATCAAGAGCCTGGGTAATTGGGAAAAGAATGTTGTCACAGCCTTTGGAAACACTGTGAAGCTCTGCATGGACACCCTGGGCTATAAATTTAACCACTGAGGAAAAAAGAGCAGTTTTGTCATGGATTCCCCCTCTTCTCTCATTAATCCTGCCTGACAGGTTTGGGTTTTCTCCCCCTTCCTGGCTGTTAACTGTTCTGCTGCAGCTAAGACACATCTTCCATCACAAACTGCAACTCATCCATTAATTGGGGGCCCCATCTCTCGATGGAGATGACCTGGGAACCACTGACCCAGCTGCTCCATAAACATGGGACATTCACACCCAGCAGGGAAGTGAATAAAGAGATTTATGGAGCCACAGCCCTGGCAGAGCCACAGCCAGCAAAGATTATTCTACCTCTTCCCCCTGACAACTTCTGCACAGGCACAATAATATCCACCTTGCCAGCATGGGGAGAGCTTCAAAAAAGCTTCAGGAGCATAAATTCAAACCTCTGGCTTCCAGAGGAAGAGATTTACAAACTATTTCCTTAAAAAGGCCCCTGCAAAGCCAAGGAGCAATGCATCATTTTGCCAGAATGCCTCCAAGGATGTGGAGGGAAGCAGGAGTTATTTGTCATGGATAGATTTGATGGAGGAAGGTCCCATATTCAGGGACCAAATGGGGACTCGGGAGGTCCATGTTCCTTTCTTGGTGGGGCACCACTGTCTCCCTGGCGAGTTCACCTCCTCCTCCTCCTGCACTGAAATGTGCACCTCCTCCTCCCTTGCTGTAAAATGTGGTATTCCTGACTTTCCTGATGTAGGAAAGCACTCTGCCTATTTACATCAGCTTGCTCCAAACTCTCCATCCCCAACAATCTGCTTTTAGGGACTTCTCCAAGGCAACCCCCCCTTGTCGAGCAGCAGTTTCCCACAGCACTGATGTCCCCAAAATGCCCATGGACTGAAGAGAGCTTCAGAACCACCATCACCACCTCACAGCTGTTTTGGCTCCTTCCCTCACATCTCTCCAAGGCCTTCAGGTCCTTCAGGAAGCTGTTTGCAAGCTCCCTTAGGAAGGGGGTCAGTTGGTTCACCCATCTGCATGGAACTCAGCAGCTCCAAGCATTCTGCCAGCTCCCACCAGCACATTAACAGAAGAAAACATTGATTTAATGGCTCAAAACCCAGCCTCGTGCTCCTGCACAGCCACAGCACCTCCCTGGGCAGCAGTGTCACCCCCACAACTCCTCTTGTGTGCCCTCCCTGCTCCCTGTGTCCCCAGGGATGGCACTGGCATGCACGGGGCTGAGCCAGGAATGAGGAGATCAAAATCACCTAAGTGAGTTTTATGAGTATTTTGAAATTATTTGCATTCTTCTTTGGAATATTTTTGTAATTTAACCCTGAAAAAAATGCCCTTTATAACCAGAGGCCCTACGAATGCTGGAAGATGTGACCTCACGGTGTGTTATTAATGCAGATGGTATTTCTGGAGTTATTGACTTCTGAATGGCATTTCTGTGTCTAGACACTGGTTTAATCACAGTGAAATAACAGCCTGGCACCATTCCACAATGAATCACCCTTTGATTAGTATTAAGGATATTAAAGGCTTTTATCAACCTTATCCCTGTGTGCTGGGGTGCTCCTGCTTGCAGCT
This sequence comes from Anomalospiza imberbis, assembly GCF_031753505.1. NCBI lineage: Eukaryota > Metazoa > Chordata > Aves > Passeriformes > Viduidae > Anomalospiza > Anomalospiza imberbis. Next base: position 3,615,396 of record NC_089701.1, on the reverse strand, counting down.
GCCAAAACTCAGGATTGATTCTGTTTGTGAAAGAAACTTTCACATTTATTCTTCGTGCAGGAGGTGCGGGATGAGCTCTGTGCCAAATATGAGATTCTTGGAGAGTGAGGAATCACTTTGATCAAAGCAGGGCCGAGTCTCCCCTGCACAGGAGTCACCCCACCACATCACAGCCCTCTGCTGCTTGCAGAGACCACACAAAACCCCTGAAGGCCACTGAGGTTTTACTCCATTCCAGCTCATCTCTATCCCCTCAGATGTGTCCCCACAAACACATTGGATATTCAGTCTCCTACAGGATGCTGAGCTCAAGAAAAATCCAGCTGCAGCCAGGGGCTTGCAGGAGCAGGGATCCAAGGGAGCCTGGTGGGTCACAGGGGACACGTCCCAGCCTCTGCCCTGGCTGACCTGACAGCTGTGGCTGGATTTGGCTGCTTAATGTCAGCACTCAGTGATGTTTCAGCTGCCTCAGAGCATTTTGCTGTGGAGGATGCAAACCTGGGCTGTTGTGAAAGGCATCTCTGGAATCACGGAATTATTAAGGTGGAAAAAGACCTCTGAGTCCAACCATTAACCCAGCACTGCCAATAAACCATGGCCCTAAGCACCACAGCCACACAATTTTTGGACACTTCCAGGGATTGTGACCCCACCACTTCCCTGGGCAGCCTGTTCCAGTGCTTGACAACCTTCCCAGTGAAGAAATTTTTACTAATATCTATTCAAAACCTCCCCTGGTGGAACCTGAGGCCGTTTCCTCTTGTCCTGTTGTTACCTGAGAAAAAAGACAATTCCCCACCTGACTCCAACCTCCTTTCAGGCAGTAGTAGAGAGTGAGAAGGCAGAGAGTAACAAGAACTCTGTTTAAATCTCCAAAAATAACCCAAATCTGTTAAAGCTGGAGCTGCCTGAAGCCCAGAATTCCTTTACCTCTCTTTGAACTCCAGGAACACTTTTGCCAGGCTGCTTCCTCCAGACATCATTGAGACATCGATGGCTCTCAGGAAACTGAAGTGCACTTTAATTAGGTCCTGAAACCAAGCAACAGTCAACACTTTAAACACATCCAAAGCAGGTGGGCAAACAGAGCCTAAAGAAATGCACATTCACTCCTTCATCAGGCAGGGTTTTCCCACTTTTAGGTGTTTGTAAAGAAAGTTGTTCTAGTGGAACCAGCCCTGCCTGGCCTGGAGGACAGAGGTGTCATTCCAGCAGTGAGAAATGCCCCAGGGTGGGGAGGGAGGAGGAGATGGGATGGAAGGAGTGGAGGAGATGCCAGGTTTTGACCTAGACCCTGTGCAAGCCAGAGGAGGAATAAATCCCTTCATCACCCTCTGCCCAAACCAGCTAAAATCCAGAGCCCCAGCCTGAAACACCCACCAGATAGAATTGTTTTCTTTCTTAGAGTTCACATATTCCCCACCTCTAAAACTGTGTTGAAGAATGTCTCCTAAACCAGTTTAAGCTCCACAGCACACTAAAGGCTAGAGCTCTCCAAGTGAATGCACAAATCTATCAGGAAATCAGAAAACCTCCTCCTAAGCAGGGAGAGGGCTGAGCTGCTGTGAAAAGAACAAAGATTTAAGGCACAATGCCCACAGTGTTACCTCCAAATTGATAAAAATAGCTTCCATGTCTTGGGGAGTCAGTACCAGCCTCAGGGGGTTCATATAGTTCTGCAAGAGGGAAACAGAAAAAGGACTGAGGTACTGCAGAGGAGGGAACGAGGTTGTGCAAGGGATTTTTAATTTCTGCTTCACCAGCTGAGTTCACCTGGGCAGGTTTTAATGAGCTTAAGCACTTGCAAAGGCAGAGGATGACAGGGATGGAAGTGGGAGGCAGGAATTCCCAAGAGCGCATCATCCCTGAGCTCCCGCAGCACTTCCAGGGGTGGGAAGGTGCCAGACCCCCACCCATGGGTGCCCACAGCCCCCTCCCCTGCTAAAGCTGCAGCAGGGGGGTGAAATGCACTCAGCTCCTGCAGTCCTTGGCTGCACTGAAGCATCTTCCCAGCTCTTTTATCTCCCTGGAATTCTGCCCTTGAGAAGGCAGCGATGATGTGATTACATGGGCAATGCCTTTCTGAACAAATACATATTAATAGGAATATCTGCGTGACTTGGGACTGCAAAAAAACCCAAATACAACACAGCCAAAAGGGGAACTTCCACCCTTAACACCACCAGAACCTGCAAAGCCTTTGCAAGCTTTAATTCATATCAAAGCAATAATTTAACTCTTCCTTTCTCCTGAACCAGAGGGCTGTGGCTGTTTCCAAGGAACAAGGGTTCCTTGGAAACATAAATGACAAATCTTTCGGGACATTTTCCTGGAAAATGGGAAACATTCTTCCATTTTTTCCAGTTTTGCTCACAGCTTCTTCGGGGGAACTTTCAGCAGACAGAGGGAAAGAATGGCAAAAGGGGAGGGAACAAAAGCATCAGGGTGATTAGAAATGGCAGCTTGATTTTCATTACTGTTCTTCCTTCCTGCTGCTTTCCTGGGAGCAGGAACCTCCTCCAGGCTCCATCCACGACTCTGCTGCCTCGCTGAGGTGTTCCCTTTTATTTGTTTTTAAAAGAAAGGAGCCACAATAATTCATCAAAACCAATTAAAACCCCGCCCGCGAATTTCGGCAGCAGAACGGTCCTTTTAATCCAATTAGCTTCAATGGCAAGTCAGCACAGCTTCAGCACTCTGAATAAAGGAATTATTCCGTGGCAATCAGAGTGATAAGAGATATCTGCAAACAGGGCTCTTATCAGCAAACCCGGCCTGGCTGAGCCAGGAGTGGGAGATTCTCACCCCAGGAGAGGGGGGACACGGCAGGAGGCTTTTCAGCCTGGTTCACAAAAAAAAGATGCTGGTTTTGGCTCCTGCATGCTGCACATTGGTGCCTGTCAGGGTTTTGTGGATCCCCCTCCCTCTCCCGTTTTTCCCCATCCTGCTCCTCACATCTTCCAGCTCTGGGAGCAAGAACCAGCCCAGCACAATTCATGTGGGATCCAGGGCTTGCTGGGGAAGGGGATGCTATGGAAAACAGGGCTCAGTTCTCACCTTTTCTATATCTTCAAGTGTTTTGTAGTATTTGGCCTCGGTTTCTTGGATTTCTAGCAAACAGCAATTCCTTTTGTCATCTTCTGTCATTCCCATTTTCTAGGGAAAAGAAAAATTAGGCATGGTCAGATAGTCCTAAGGGAGTTCCAGCAGCCTGGTGGGGCTCCAGTTACAGCAACCAAGAACAAGTTTGGAAAGTCAGGAGAGAACCACTACTGGTTTATGCTAAAGGGAACTATTTTTATCCAAAAAATATATGGAGGAACCTTGGCCGTGTTATTTAATATGTTTCAACATGAAAAACACTGCATTTTTTGCATTTATTACAGCCACACCACCACAGACTATCAGCTAAAGAAGAATAATAAGAGATAAAGGCTGATTTTTTCCCTTTTAAAATTTTATTTTTATTGCTTAAGAGGAAACTCACAACAGATACTAAATGGGTCACAAATAATATATCAGACTTATACAAATCCCTGGCCAGGGTTGCCAATTCTCCTGATTTTAGGTCAAATCTGATAAAATGTGCTTTTCCCAAAGCCCCAGGTCCTGGAGTCACTTCTGCTCTGTAAAGCTGGGACCACGTGTTGGGAGCTGCTGCACTTGGCAGGGATGAATCTGAATTCGGGAGGGAGTGCAGTGATGGGGTTTTATGGATCATGCACAGGAACAGAGCCCCTCTGTCCACCCCCTCAGAACTCAGAGCTGGGACCTTTCAGCTGGATGAAACCCCAGATTTTAATCAATTCATCTTACCTGCATGTATCTAATCTGAAGCATGCAGAAATACAAGAAGCCATTAGCATCACACACTTGCTGTTGCAACAAATGTTACCCAAAAAGCTCAGTTTTGGGGCAGATATATTAAAAATAGACTCTTTCCCTCAGGGAAGTGAAAGGGAGTCACAGCTCTCAACTCCAATGCTGCTCAGCAGAAAACAAAAAATAATGTGGAGGGGACAGTGAAAAATTGCCATTTCCACTGACCTTAATCCTTATTACCTGGCTGCTGGAGCTTTCCCCCATTTTTCCCATTTATGCAAGAAATTCCTAGCAAAACCTACCCCTGGGGCAGTTCTTGGGCCAAGTGGCTTTTGCAGCTGGTGGAGGCCAACGAGCTGTGCTGCCTTCAGACCCAAACACTTTGGCAGGATCAGTGGGAATATTTTGGGCACAACTCGTTGATCCAGAGGGCGTTTTGGTGTGCAGGGAGCTCCTCCAGCTGCAGCCAAGGTGTGAAGGGATGGAATGAGGGGTTTATTATCTTTGAGGAAGCAGAGCACAGGCATCCATGGATGCACATTCCCAGGCTCCAGCCCCTCGTGTCTGGCTCAGCCAGGTCCAGCTCCAGGGATTGAACTGATCACTGAACTTGTCCATTGATCCTGCTTTGTTCCAGGGAGGTGGAACTAGGGGAGAGTAATTAATGGCTGAACAAAGCCTGGGGGAGGCAGGTATTGGAGGTGGGGAGAAAATTTGGAAGGTCACACTCTGGAGAAGGTCCCTTCCAGCCCTGCTGGGGACACATGTAGGGAGGTAACTGTGGGCACCTTGGGGAGGTGCAACGGCCACCAGCACCTCCTTGGCTCATCCATGGAGTGTGATATTTGCTCCAGAGCCCTTGGAGGTATCACAAGTCTCTCCATGATGCTGTCCATGCCTCACACTCAGGCTTTTCCATCAGCAAAAGCTTGTTAGAGGTGACACACGGGGACAGCCACTTGTCCCTAATGCCACACAGGTCCCTGCTGCCCCAGAAAGCTCCACTGTAAACATCTTCCTGCTCTGAGCCATCCAGACAGCTGCTGGATCCCTGGCACACAGATCTGTCACCCTGAACTAAAAATACCAGTGGCACCTCTGGCTGACGGAGCAGGAGGAGCCTCCCCAGAAAGGCTGGAGTGACACAGCCTCAGCATCAAAATCCTATTTTTAGCTTATTGTTTAGGGCTTATTAGGTCTCCCTTTCCCTTCCTCCTCCCCAGACTCCTGCAGATGACAGGCTGGGCTGGGAAACTCCTCGGAGAACCCCTGTGGGGCTGGTGCCATCCCAGCTGCTGCTCCGTTTTGAGGAGCGACTCAGAGCAATTCCCTTCCCTGCAGCATCACCTGCCAGTGGCACGGAGTTATTTCCTTCCTGAACCCCCTCCCTCTCCCTCCCACCGAGGTGTAGCTGTGAAAACACAGCTGAGTTGTTACCATGGGCTGCTGAACTTCCACTCTGATGATATCCTCGTAGATATCATCGCCCTCATCCTCGCAGGGGACGCAGTCGTAGATGTCCTCCCCCAGGTCGTGTTCGCTGCAAGGAGAAGGAGAGGGAGTCAGGGATAATAACCAGGGGATGTTCATTGTCACTTCATCAGGCACCGAGGAGGGAGGAGAATCCCAATAAGAAAATCCTGTGAAATTTCAGCCCATGTTTTTCCCGGATCAGTGCTTGCTGCACATTTCTTTCCGCTGGCTGGAGGCTGGAAAAGGCGGAACGCTGCTCGACACGAGCAGGGATCACAGCCAAGAATTGCTCTGTGCCCTGTGCCAGGCGTGCCCACGATGCCCACACCACCACGGGCTGCCAGCTCTGCCCCTGCAGAGCTTTTATTCGGCACTAATGGGCCCAGCTGAGATGGATCTGCCAGCCAAGTGCCCAGCAGGACCATCTGAGCCACCAGCTCCAGCTCCACAGGTGCCCACAACCTCCCCTTCAGCTCCTCTTCAGGACCAGGAGCAGCTCTTGCATCAATGACTTTGTATCATGCCCAGAGAATTCACTCTGAGGGTTGGATTTGGTCTGCTTTAGGCTCTGCGTTCGCTCTTGATCTGATTTTGCTTTTTCTCATTGAAAGGTTTCCTTTGTGCCACAAAACCATCCCCTTCCCCCAGCCAGGGGTGCAAACTGCTGTAGGAGCCCAGATCCACTCCAAGCAGGAGCAGATATTGAGCACTCATCCAATGTCTCTGAGCAGTAGGAGAAGCATCCCAGTCCTGAGCAACCAAGCCTGGGCTGTGCAGGACCCACAGCAATGCCTGGACCCAGCCCTGGGCATTCCATCCAGGTTTAAATGCTCTGCATCCAGTTATCTGAGTGATGCACCAACTCCCACAAAGCCCAATGCCTGCCCTGAGGGGCAACTGGGTGGTTTTTAATCCAGCATTTCCCAGAGGAGTAGGAGGCTCTCCTGACCACCATAAGGTGATCTCATCAGACAGCTCGGTGGGCAGAGGCCAATAACAACATTTACAGCAGGGAGAAATTAAACAGCAAAATGTCACATTTTGAGGACCAGCCCCACCACTTTGGAGCTGCCCCTATACTCCCAGGCTTCAAAGGCATCCCAGAGCTGTAGAGCCTAGTTTGTGCTAAAGGTGATGGTGTTCAGTAATTAATTCTCATCTGAGCCTCCACACCCCTCCCAGGGGCTCCTCAGCCTTGGAATACTTTTGAAAATTCAGCCCATATTAAATACCAATTAACAATAATAATTCCAGTGCTTAGATCTACAGGTGCTGGCTGCTAACAGCTCCCACTGAAGTCAATCCCACAGGATCAGGACAGTGTGAAATGCTGGAATATCAAACAGTGTTCGCATATTTTACGAGCTGAGTCTTTCAACAGGGGTATTAATTACACACAAATAAATTTAGGTGTAAAGCTGTGCTCCAAGTGTGACACTCAACATCTCTCCATTATATATCACAGAGCAGCAGAGCACATCTGCCTGCAAAACCAGGCTTTACTCCTCTGCTTAAATACAGCCCTTTCTATTTATACAAACAGATTTATTCAATAAAAGTTTGGGGATTTTAAATAAATACACTGGCATGATGTATCCATCCCATTTTTCCCGGGTGATGCATTGCAGCTGCTGCAATAATGCCCACTAATAGCTGGTGATCCATCTTCCCCCTCCCAGGCGTCGCCGTTATTATCTGCACCAATATTTATATTCTCAGCTCTGCTCCTCATCCAGAGCCAGTCACTCCCAGCTCCTGATGAATCTCCCTGCCCACACCTCTCGGGCTGCTGGCTGTCTCTCCATACATCATTTCCCTGGCTGGAGGGTTTTTGGGAATGTGTGGTTGGGTTAATGTCACGGGCAGGAGCCCAGCTGGGTGTGGAACTGATGCCTTGGGAAGGCTGAGCTAGAACAGAGGCTGGACAGAGTTAAAGAATAAAGCAGGGATTTATTAAAAGGCCTCACCGGATCCACCTTGGGCAGCACAAGAGCTCAGTCAGGGCTGGGCTCATTTTGGGTTCATCACCAAGATGAACCAAAATGCACGACTGCTCCCGGGGGCTCTCACTGTGATCAGTTCTGCTCCATTTGCACATTGCAGTTCATTGTCCCATTCCAGCTCCAGCCCATGCAGTCCCATCCTTCTTGTTTTTCTCTCTCCAGCCCATGTTGTTTCTGCTCCTGGGCCTGAGGTTTGGATCATTTGTCCTTGGTCCCCAGCTAGAGAAGGAATTGTTTTCTCTCCCTGCTCTGTGAAGAGAGCTCACCATCCCCTAATAGGAAGCACAGAACTCCACACCACAGCAGCACAGAATGTGGAAAACAGAAAAGCTAAAACCTGAGGCATCATTTCCTCCTAAGGCATGAACACAACCAGGAGAGGCCTGGGGCAATGCTGCTGCTGGAGCAGAGCCTGCTTGGAGTGAGGGATGAACATCCCCATCCCTGGAGAGCTTGGGAACTGCTCTGGGACACGTGCAGAGGAGAAGATGGCATCCTGAGGTGTCCCTGAGCATCACCTGGAACTCCTCTCCCACACAAGCAGGTGCCACATCCAAGCCTCAGAGCCTGCTCTGCCCATCCCCAGCCTGGTGCTGCTGTTCCCAGCCTGGACAAACTCTCTTCTTCTCCCTCTCCAAGAAGCCATGAGCTCTGGAGCATGGTGGGCACACTCTGGGAGAAACTCAGCTGACAGCACGTGATGCTGAAGGGGCTTTCACAGAATCAGGGTTGGGAGAACCCTTCAAGAACATGTGGTTCAACCTGAACTCAGCACCACCACCCCTAAGCCATGGCCCCAAGTGCCAGATGGGTTTTGCTCAGTCATGGGCTGAGACTGGAGAAGGGTGGATGCCCCAAGGCCTTTCCCACCAGGAAAGAAATGCCTCCCAAGGGACAATCCAGCAGCTTTGCCCACAGAAGTGCCAACAGCCCTTGGACACAAACGCTGCACCCACATCCTGACAGCACCTCACAGCTCCATTCCTCTAGTGAAGGGGCTGAACCTCGCTGCTCCAGCCCTTCCTGGTGCTCCACAGCAGAACAAGCCCTTCTCTACTCCAGTTTCTGGTTTTGGGGAAAAAATAGGAACTATTCCCACACCCTGGGGACACCTAGAAAGACACCTCCACTCCAGAGCTCTGGGGAGATGCAGAGTTCCTCAAAGGCGACGGCCGTGGCAGTGTTACAACATCACCATGGTCCAGCAGCCTGTTATTTATTAAAACACATTCTCAGTGCATCTCTGAGAAACACCAGAGGCTGGCAGTTTTTATGGAGAGCAGTAAACCACGAGGATCAGCCTCTCCTGGAGCAGCCCAGGAGCAGCCAAGCTCCTGCAGGGCTGTATGGATGTTGACATCTCTGCTTTGCACATATTGATCCTCACCTGTCCCCACACTGTGACTGTCAGAGTTGAAAATAGACACCCTCCCTTGTCTTTAAAGTAGGGATTGGGATGATTTTAGCCAGTGGAAACCTCAGGACACACTGAATTCAGGCAATAAATTCAGCATCCCAAGCGTGTCACGGGCAGACGGAACAACTTGAGCAAGGAAAGCCAGATCACCTCATTCCTCACAAAGAAAAGCAATTTACTCCTTCAATAAAAGCAGCAGAGTCTGCGAGTTACCCGTGGGTATCAGAGCCTATGATCTACTGCCTGGATTAGGAGATTCATTGACAGCTCTGGGGTTAGGAAAGGGATTTTAGCCGCCCTTCAGAGGGAACGCCAGCATTTGCAATTCCTGTGATTAGGATGGATGCAACCAGCTTTGGGCTGGCAGCATCTTGCTGAGGCAGAAAAGCTGATAATGAATAAAGCTTTTCATATCTAAGGCAATTTCAGGCAAAAACAATGCTTTTGGCTGAGCACTGGCAGTGCCTGCTGTGCACTGACACCCACCCGGCCAGGCAGCAGCCGTGCCAGGGAGCAGCTCCCAGAACAGAGGGACTGCTGCCAGGATGCTGCCTTGGAGTGAGGGAAAGGGAAGGACAAATCCATAGAATCACAAAATGGTTGGGGCTGGAAGGGACCACGGGTGCAGACAGACCATGATGCCCTGAAAAATGACATGCAGCAGGTCCACCACGCTGAAGGAACCCTGCACTCATCTCTGCAGTGACACTGGGGGGAACTGGGGAAGCTCTGAGGGATTTCAGGGCCACTGAAGAGCCTCTCCACCCATAAAAGCGGCTGTGGGAAGTTGATGAGTTTGTACCAGCCTCAAGAATTCAAGGACAAACCCTCATGACAAACCCACCACACCAAAACTCCATCCAAACCACGCTCAGGGAAGAGCCAGAACCACCAGGAACAGCAAAAGAAAGAGCAGGAGGGGACAGAAGGAGCTAAAATAAGACAACCAAGAGACAACCCCAAATTTCCAGCCCTATGACCAGGGTTAAGAGCCAGAAGATCTCAGAGCCACCACAGGTCCAGGCTGGGAGATTTGCAGGGTCTCTGAGGCAGCTGCCCAGCAGCTGTCAGGCTCCAGTCCGTCCCAGTAACCCCCACTTTCTCATCCCCACTCTGCACTCACAGCTATAAATACACAATTCCTCCAGCCAACCCCCTCATTCTGTCAGAGAGGACAAGCAGAACCCGAAATTTGCAGCACATCTGGCAGGTTTCGGTTTCAGGGTGAGGGAGTGCAGGATGTGCAGCTGGAGGACTCGAGATCTTGCAGGGTTTTAATTACTCAGATTGGACTTGGATGGAGACACTCATCTGGAAATAGCAGAAGCCTTTTCCCCTCTATTCTGCTTGGGTCTTACATTCCCCATTCCAAGTGGAACGTTCTGATCCTAAGAGAAGTGACCAATATGATCCCAGAAATGGCACAAGCAGGACATGTAAAAATCAATAAAAATCAATACAAGTGACAGAGAAGGGACAAACATGTTTACAGGCACTCTGGCTCAAGTGCCCTGCACCACAGAGCCATTTATTTGAGGGGCTGTTGTGCCTGGTTTGTCCAACACAAAAATAATGAGAAAAGTGGCAGCTCACTTATCATCACACCTTGGCTCCTGAGCTCGTTACTTTTTTTTAATGCATCTTAGAAATTCTGCTGATCACAGCACTATTTTGGAAGATGTGAGGGGGGCAATGCTGGTGACAGTAGTGGGAGAAGCAGGAGAAACTTCAGCAAGAAGCTGAGCCCAGAAGAGGCATGACTTGAGAATCTGTGGCTTAGCAGATGTCCTTCCCCCCTTCTCTAGGATGGAAAGTTTGGGAATACACAATTATCCCGATAAATGTGTTGGGGATAAATTCCCAGTGAGCTGCAGCTCAAAACAAGAGCAGGGGACATCGATCTGTGGGACAAAGTTCTCCAGGGGTAGGGTTTGGTGGGGACCTGCTTTGCCTAAAACACTTATTTGGTCCTTTATGCAACACTACGACTCCTCTCCTCGAAACAAATTATCTTCAGAAGAGAAAACAAAGGTAAAAGTTATGCAAATTAAATGTTTCACATCAAACCATCCACAGAACTTCTGCCTGACTCTGAATTCTTCAAGCAGCCAAAAAATAACCCAAAATCTGCCCTGTGTAATCTACCTAATTGTGCCACTGCAGAGGGACAGTGCCATGAAGTGGAGAAGGTTCATCATAAAGAAGGCTCTGGGGCTGTAAAGAGGGCCAGGATTAATCACTGTCATAAATTTAATGAGACAAAATAACTGGAGACAGCTCAAGTGGCAGCGGAGAAAATTTAGGTGAAATGTTAAGTATAACTCTGAGGTAGCAGGATGGCTTGGAGCAGCTGAAAGAGCCATAAAGGGGGATGGAAAAGCAGTTGGCAGGGCAGTAAGGTGGATAATTGCCTCCTGAGATCAGTTCCCAGCAGCCACAGCCATGTGGGAAGCAGCAGCTCCCCTCCCTAGGGATCTGCAGGAGCATCCTGGGGACAAGGGTCACTGATAATCCCTGACATGGGGGCACAGGCTCCAGAGGATGAACCCACACGCTGCTGCTGCTGCTGCTGCAAAACCCAGCTCATTTCATGGACAAACTCCCCCCACATGGCTGCCCCAGGGTCTGGCATGGGGCGGGCTGGAATAAATCAGGCAGCAGAGGCCAATTGTCCCTTTACAGCTCCTCACAGCATCCATCAGGCAGCACTTGCAATGCAAGCAGCCCTTGCCATCTGCCCAGGCTGGCTGCAAGCTGCCATCTGGCCCAGGGCACAGCAAACCGAGGGGCCAGAGGGCTGGAAACTGGGAATTTGAGAACTTCACAGCTCCCCTGATAGCCTTTTAGCTTCCCTTCCCCTTTCCATCACCATTTGTTTGGGTTTTTTTTAACTAAATAGCTGTTTCCAGGCAATTATGTGCCTTGATCTGCTGGCTGGGGATGTGTCTGGAGCTGGGATTAATCCCTGCAACGCCCCAAAGGTGAAAGCACAATGGGGTCATCAAGGCTTAAACATCCTTTAAACACAGCAGAACCCCGTTTCTGCCCCAGGACTGCACACACAGCTTGTTCCTGCACCCCCTGTCCAGCCCTGGTTTTTGTCCCACAGCTCCTCCGTGCTGGGAGAGTTCTCAGGATAAAGGTTCTCACTCTTCAGAGCATCATGGAGACAAGAGGGACAAAGCCTGCTTCCTTCTGCTCCCCAGACCTCAAATATGTTCATATTTTAAAGGCTCTGCAGCACAGGAATTCAAAATCTCAACCTGGGGACAGCAAACAACTCCTCTCAAGTTGAAATGAAGCATTCTGACATTCTCAAAAAAAAAAAAAACAAAACAACTCATTTACCAGCCCCCAAAATGCCTTGTTAGAACCAACTCAGTGTTTCTCCTGAGCTTTTATCCAAAGCTTTTTCTCCCCTTTGGGGGATTCCTCTCTCCCAGGGTGAATTGGTGGCACAGAGCCCACCAGGGTTGTCCCTCCTCGCCCACCCTTGTCCCTGTGAGGCCCGTGGGGACAGCAGAGTGGCACCTCGAGGTGACAAATCCCTGCTGGTTTTTGCAGGCAGGGCTGCAGCAGCTCCCTCCACACATTGGGTCATTTCCCTGCCTGCTGTGGAAATCACTTCCTCGCCTCCAAAAAAAGCATTTTGGCTGCAGCCACAACTTCCCAAGGCTGCTGGATCATCAGCAGCATTCAAGGCAGAGATGCTGGATGGAGTGAATCATTGCCAGCAGTGAATGCTGCCCTTGTGGAGCTGTTTGGAGAGGGCAGGAGCTGAGAAAGAGATTTCTCGTCGGAGCCACAGGCTGTGGGGCCTGGGCACAGCCCTGGCACATTTCCAGTCAGAGTTCCCCACTCCAGGGGAGAAAGGGCACTCTGCTGCAGGCAGCAGGAGCAGCAGAACTCGTGCTGAGGGGTTCTCCAGGGAGTTTTTGGGGTTTTTCCAGCTGTGGGTGAATTCTGACACCGTTCCGTAGGCCGTGTTTCCGTGCGCTGGGAGGGCAGGCCTGGATGAAGGAATTTGTGCAGTCCTGCTGATTTCAACATGCCTTTCCCCCACGAGTCCCAGATAAGATGTAAAAAAGAGGATTTTGCAGAGGAATGGGAAGACAAGAAAAGTACGAAGTTGGAGATCTGGGACAGAATGGGGAAATCAGTTGAAATAAACCTCCAAGTTATCTGCTGGGCATCACAGCCCCTCCGACCAAGAGACAAGGAACAATTTGGGAAGCTTCCACCTGGACACCCTGTCCCCAGCAGACTTAAAGCTGGGGACCCATTCCCAGCACCAAATAACCAAGTGCAGTGTCGGAACCCAGCACATCCCTCTGGCTGCCCCGGCTGTCTCGAGACCCTGGCAGCGGGCTCAGAGACCCTGGCAAGAAGTCAAAAACACCTGTGGCTTCAATTTTAGCCTGTGAAAAAGCTGCCAACTCTGGATGAGGAATTGCAAGTCACAAGGGTTTGAGTAGTGCGATATTTAAACTAACACGGGGTGGAAAAAATAGAATTTGGGGGTTTTTAAGATAAGGGGTTCAGGGGACAAGATGGAGGGATTTGGGCGTGTCCTGACCTTCTTCTTGCTCTTCTTGTCCTCCACGTCTTGCTGTGATAGTGACACTTTTCTGTTGGTTTAAGATAGGGACACACTGTCCAACAGAAATGTTAGGTGTTGGTAATAAATTGTAAACATAGTGTACGTAACTTTTGATATAAAAGGCAAACACTGCCCGAGAGGGCACACAGAATGTTATGGCTTCCTTGCTAGCCAGAGCTCGGCAGGTCAGAGAGAAACTGTTATAGGTAAGAAGAAATAAACAACCTTGAAAACACAATCAGAAGCATTGCAGGCTCCTTCTTCAGCTGCGCTCGGGCTAGGGGAAGGAAAGACTCTTTACGATCTCTCTTGGGGTCACCCTGACCTATAGGAACCCCGAGAGAGAAGAATCCAGAGAGCAGCACCCCAAACCCACCCTTTCTAGGCCAGCACTGCCATCCCCACCAGCACTCGTGTGAGAGTCCCCACACAAATCTCTCTCCAATTAACAGCACATCTGTGTGTGAGAAACAGGAATTTAAAACCCCAATATTAAAGGGATTTTGAGAACTTTTGGAGAGCAGGCACAAAAATTGCCATTCTTGAAAGGCTCCCTTTCTTAGTTAAAATTTTATTAAACTGCAGCTGCTGGGAGCCAACAGCAAGCAGGGAATTCCAGGGTACTCCATTCCCTCTGCTGGTAATTTATGATTTACTTGTGTAATAACTGAAGCCATAAGGAACTCATTGGATTAAGGAGTCTTATTATTTATGTTGTGGAACAATAATATTTAACTGCATAAAGCCACATATCCACCCATGCAGTCCATCCCTCCACACGCAGCAGACTGCACTTCATAAGCAAAACCCTGGCTTGATGGGAATGCTGCCATTGAATTCCAATAGTGCCTGCACTTCACTGTGTGTGCTGTAGTTCAAGGTTGATTCTAAAAGCCTGTTACATCATCACCACAGGCAGAAAAACCAGATAAACACAGACAGAGACAGCAGCAGCATCACCCCACATCCCACCAAGGACAAGCAGGGCAGGATGTGGCTGCCACAGCCCTGGAAGTGTCCAAAGCCAGCTTGGATGGGACTTGGAGCCACGTGGGATAGTGAGAAGTGTCCCTGCCCATTGCAAAGGGGTGGAATGAAATGGTCTTCAAGGTCCTTTTCAACCCAAACTATTCTCTGATAGCCCCTGGGGCCAGCTAGTGTGGTCCAAAATCACACATGGAGGGTGAGGCTCCATGTGCCAGCACCCAAAAAATGCCATGGGGGGAAACGAGTGCCTCACTCCCAGAGCTGGCTTGGATCACCTCAGAGGATGAATTATGTCCCAGAGTTTTGGGATGTAGGAGGAGTTGGGGATCCCCTGGGCTTGGCCCCTTTCACCCCCCACCAAGCCACTCATCAACTCAACCTGATGAAAAGTGACATCTCCCAGGGCTTTACACCAGAAAAAGATGGACTTTTGTCAGAGCACAAAAATCTCCTGGCCAAAGGATCAAAGCAGCCGTCCTGGCTCTCCCAGCCCTGCTGTCAAACTTTATCTGCCTTTGCTGGAAACCCACAGCAACTTTTCCATCCCTCCCAGGAGAAGGTGAGGCCACTCACTCTGCCAGCTCCTCCAAGCTCCGGTACACGTCATCGTCGTTTTCTGTGGTCTCCTCCGAAGGGAAGGGCCTGGGAAGGGAAGGAATGACAGGGTTATATTGGTGCCTCACCCCTCTCAGCACAGCCCCTGAACTCAGCACAGCCCCTGAACTCAGCCCAGCCCAGCATCCTGCTGAGCAGCACAAAATATTCACTGCAAACCTTTTTTGTCCCAGAGTGACACCAGATCTGCTGCTTCCCGAGGGCAGAGCTGGCAGGGCAGGGCAGGGCAAGAATGCAGGTGAGGAGGCTGGCTGAGCACACAGGGCAGCACTTGGGCACCAAAATGAGCAGCTGACAGCACAGCACCTCAGAGCCCCTGTGGCTGAGCCCTTCCTGCTGAGCTGGTGCTGCACAAACAACTCAGGAATCTTTATTCCAGCCTGGTGTTGGATTTGCTGGGATGGAGAAACACCTTCTTCTCCAGCCTTTCTACCTGTGAGCTCCTTCCCTGCTCGGCCAGGCAGGGCTGGCCACTCAGTGCTGCTTCCCACTGGCACCTCCCAGCAATCCCAGTGGAATGAATGAGTCCTTATGAACCCCAGGCTTCCTCATCTTAACAACTTTGTGACAGCTGAAGAAAGTTAAACCCCTGGAGATGAAGGAAAGGACACCAAAAGGGCAGAAAGAGAGGAGGGGAGAAAGCAGATTAAAGGAGTGAGGGAGGGAGTGGGGGGAATACAAGAATTCCTTGGCTCATTCTGAAGCAATAACCAAATAATGTATGAGGGAGATGAAAAATACTGTTTTAATTAAACCCCACATATTATTGCTGGCACAGGGCCAGGCTGGACTGTGGCTCTGCTGGGGCTGGAGCACCCCCACGGGCACAGCCAGCCTTGCACAGGGACAGCACAGGGACACGGAGGGGTGGCAGCAGGGCAGCTCTGCCCATCCCTCCTGGGCATCCTGGAGAAGGCAGGTGGGGCTCCCCAGGCTGTGAACCACAGGGATGGGACACTGATGCTGTGGAGGAGCAAAGCTGGCCACATGTGGACCTCTAACTGCCCTCAAGAGCAATTTCCTCCTCTTCCCTCCCTGCCCATGATAGATTGCCTCTCCTGAAAGATTTAATACATGGCCTGGTTAGCCCCCGAATTTGCTATTTTTGGATCCTTTCACTGGCATTAATTTGCTTTCTCTCCCCTGCTCCACCTCAGCCATCCTTAGGTGAGCAGCTCCAGACCAAGCAGTGTGAAATAGTGCTGAGACCTGCAGCGAGTTCAGTTCAAACCCTGACCAGGTGGCAAATCCAGGAGGGGAAAGAGCTGTGCTGACCCCAGCCATGGAGCAGGACAATTCCAGCCACCACAGCTGCCCTGCTCTGCAACAAGGAGCACCCAAGCTGAACCCAACCATGTCCATGCCAAAGTGGCAACATGGGAGGGAGGAAGGCAAGGGATGCAAAGCTCTGGCAAGAAGGCAGAAGTCAGAGGTGACTTCTGTTTAAATATCACTTGTTACAACAACAATAAAAATAAATCCACCACAAGGCACGACCTCCTTTCTTTTAGGTGCATCTTCTGCTCTTAATCTCTGAGTATTTCCTTCCCCAGCGCTCGCCACGCCAGAGAGAAAGGAGTAAAGGAGCCATAAAGAATATTAAAATCACATGGACACATCCCCAGCTATAAATCTGGGCTTGAGGTGTAATTGGCTCCTGTGATACAACCCCCCATGTAAGACAAGGAGGCAGAAAAGGGAGAAAAATATTTTCTAATCAGAGTTTCATGGGGATGCAGCTCCCCTGGCCCTCCCAGCTTCACCTTGACCGCCAGTGAAGGCCCAGAGTGAAAGTCAGGGCAGGGGAGGAATTAATAACCTGTGTCCCTGCAGTGGCAGCTAATGGCTAAGTAAGGACTCCCAGAATGCAATTAGAGGGAGAAGTCACACCAGGGTGAGGATTACTAAATGGACCATCCAAAATCTGGAGCTGAAGGGCAGCTTTTTGGACAAAGCCTTGGGTTTTTCCTTTGTTCATCCCGTGCTCTTTCCCTGGAGTTCTAAATGCAGCAACACAATTTAATTTAGCTCTACCAACAGCCACTATTTGAAATATCTCCCTACTTTTGACTTAAGCTCCCTTATACATCCATTTAGGTTCTTTTATTGTCACTTAACACACCTGAGCTGGCTGAAAAAACAGATTTGATGTGGTAGGGACAGACTGGGGGAGGAGAGCTCTGCTCTCACTCCCACCCCACCAGATCCCCATCAAGGCAACACAAAGAAAAGCCAACTGGGAGATCTTTTAAGGCAGTATTTCTCACCAGCACAGGGTTTTCACTGAGAACCTCCCCACATATCCTGCCCTTGTCCCCAGCCATGCAGGGAGCAGCATCTCCAACCAGGTGGGTGAAGGTGCTGCACCTTCCCCAGCCATGAGCTCTCCAACAGCAAACACTTGCTTTGGGACCAATCTCTGTGTCGTCTTTTTTGGTAAAATGAGTAAAAATGTTGTCAGTCAAAAGATCTAAAAGCTCTGGATACCCTGGGAAATTGTCAAAGACCTCCAGGCACATTGCAACTTCTTATGTAGGAGCACAGTAGAGCTGGGAATGCCCAGCAGTAGTGAGTACTTTGAGTCCACTGAAACCCAGCAGGTCTGCAGAGATCCCAGTTTATTAAAATTCATTTGAAAACGTCTCTTATTTCATATCTTGAGCTAAGCACCAGCTTTTTTTACTCCACCACCATGCAAAACCACCTGCTGAGCCATTCATCCTCCCAGCCCGTGCCAGGGCTGCTGCGAGCCCCACCCTGCTCAGATGAAAAGCAAAAGCCCCCAGTGCCATCAAACAGCGCTGGAACAGGCTCTTAAGAGATAATAAAGCTCCCAAAGTAGACTCCTGCACACACAAACCCCAGAGCACTGCACAGCATCACTTGCAGACATCAAAGAAGGGAAGGGAAGTGGGATCGATCTGATGTGTTTGTTTAGAGCTGAAAAGGGAAGAAAAGACCAAGCAATTTGTTCTGGAGTTTGGAGTGAGCTGCTCCTCTGGAGGGTTGGACTTACAGTACATGTTGATGCAAAGCACCCCCTTGATCTTACAAAACCTTTTGGTCACTTCGTGGCTCTCACAGAGCTCCTTGCAGATGGGACACAGGCAGAGCCAGCCACAGCCACAGCACATCACCCATGGGGACAATCAATTAATATTTCACGAGGCACCTCATGCAAGAAAAACCCTCCCTTGCCCTCAGGTTGCCCCATGATCCCTCCCACACCACATTCTCACCGTCCATCCCTGCACAGGGAATCTCTCAGCACTGCCTGGCTGCTCTTTCCTCTGAATTATTTAATGGGAAGAGCCAGGTAGGCTGCAATTCTAACAGCAATAAACAGGGGGGTTATTTATTTATGAGCATATTTCAGCATCTGGTCTGCCTTGTCCTAGCAACTGAAGGCAGCTCTTCACCTCTGCAGAGAGCAGAGGGTCAGGGATGAGGCAGCTTCAGTCTGATCATTTTGTACAGCAGCACCTTGGCCTCAAATCCATGTGGGACAGAGCAAGGAGGACCCAGCATGGTTTATTTACCATTTTTCCACACTCCACTCTGATTTCTTGGGGTCAAATACCAGCCCTGGGAACAGCAAGCTTGGTAAGAAGCTGAGAGGGTGGAAATCTCCCATTCAGGGCACTCCATCCCAAGGAGCTGTTCCCACTTGAGGTTTGTCAGACAGATCTGCAAGGAAGTTTTCCTGACTTGTGCAAACACCCTGAGGAGTGTAAAGGAGGTGATTTATCCCTTTCTGGAGGGGGGTTCCACCCTCCCGGCACCAGCAGGATAATCTCCCCCTGTTTTCCTAAGTCCAGGGATAACACTTGAGTGTTTTAAAGAGCAGGTGGAATGTGTGGCACCCGGGAAACCTGAGCTGCTCCCATCTGCTGTCCCTTCTGCGAGGGATTTCTTCCCTAATGGGAAGGACCAGAGCCTCAAGCTGGTGCAAAGGAGCTCCTGCATCTCTGCTGGGATGGATGGGGCTGTGCTGAATCCCCTGGCAGAAAAATATTTCCATGGTGTGGAGCCTACAGTCTGAAATTACACCCTGCAGGACTTCCAGCTCCTCTGGTGGGGTGTACAGACCCCCTGACACCCCTGTTTTGAAGGAAGCATCATGGCAATGCACAGAAACCCCACAGGACACTGATTTCACCAACATTTTAGGCTTTGGGCTGTGTTTCCATGGGAGCTTGGGAGTGGGGTTCTCAGTCCAACAGCTCCCATGCTTCCAGGAAAGTCCTTCTGTCCCACTGCTGAGGTTTAATGCTGCTTCAGTCCCAAAACTTCAGACTTTGGTTGTTCCCAGCACATCATTTTGGTAGCTCCAACCTTCCCCTTTTCTTTTTTCCTCCTCTTTTTCTCCAGGTGGAGGAGTCACTGGGGATCACCCCATTCCTGTGACTGTGTCCTGACAGCTCTGGAACCCTGGGCCCGCCACCCTGAGCACTCCTGGAGCTGCCCAAAGAAAATCATGTATTTTTCCAAGACTTTTACACACCACTGAAAATGCTTCCCTGATTGGCTTCCTGGAATTAGGCAGATTAAAGCAGCATTAATTCAGCAAGAGGTGGCTGTGAGCTGACCAGGCACCAGCCAAGGCTGACTGGAGCTGCCTCTGCAGCCCTGCCCTCCACCCAGGCAGCACCTCCAAGATTTGGTTCCCATCTGTGAGACAGCATCAGGCAATGATCTTGGTCAAGTGCTGCGAGGTAAAACCACCCTATTAATGCCCCCAAAATCCATTTATATCAAGCAGAATAGAATCAATTCTCCCCGTGCAGAACAAGACCCATCAGAGCATACCAAAAGCTGCTGAATTTAATTAAAATCACACTTTTCTGTTATATTACTCATCTCTGGAAAGAAGCACCTCACAGGGCGCCAAATTTTCGACACGTCCTCTGAAAAATTACAGTTTGCTTTTATTTGTGGTCTGGAACTCGCAGAAATTCTTGAAAGATTAATTCTGATGGAAATTCAGCAGGGAAAGAGCGAGTTGCATCACCAGCTAACACAAAGATGATGATGAAGATGATTTTGCAGGAGAGCACTCGGCGCAGTGTCAGCACCCAAGGGTGAGCTGCAGGCCCTGCTTTATCCTCAGCTCCAGTCTGAACTGAGCATTGCTGGAGATGAGAAGACAAGAAAATAACAGCTCGTATAATTTTATGTTTCAACACATTATCGCATTTTTAAAAACCCCTCGTGTACCAATGCCTCGCTCAAGAGAGATGATTTTCTCCTCACTTCAGCTCCACACTGATGGGAACAGATGGATAAAATCAAAAGGGGAATCCAGAAATGTCTTTCTTGAAAAGAAAGGGGAAAAAAAAGACCCAAACCTTGTAGGGTAACAGCACAACCAACCACTAGGGAATGACTGCCCCAGTGATGACCTGGGATGCATCCCATCCAACAACATCCACTGCTTCACACTGGAAAACACCTGGTGAAAACACAAATCCTGAAATCCCCATTTTTAACTTGCAGCAAAGCAGCACAAGGAGACCTTTTAGCACTCTTGAGTTTTTCTGCTGTACCTGAGCAGCTGCCATCCTATGAAACGTGTGCCAATAAAAATAATTACTAAAATGGACCTTTCTGCCTGATTCCTGCACCAGCACATCCCAGCCAAAGGGCAGCATAAACCAGCTCCAAACAGCCTATCCTGAGGGCCACCAGGAACCCCTTTCCCAGTGAGGTGCAGAGAGACTGGGCTGTCCCAGAGCATCCAAGTGCCCCTCTCCAGGCACAGCCCATGGCAGTGTCCCCATCCCCCAGTGCTGGGAACCTCCCAGGTCCCCTACTTTAGACCAGCTGAGCCTGGAGCCCTTCTCCATCCTTGGAGCATCCTTGGAGCACCAGCTGCATTTTGGGAAGGCAATCAGAGGTGCTGGAAAGGTCCCACAGGGCGGGCAGTGACACAGGAGGAGCCTGAGGGAAGCACCGGTGACACAGCAGGTGACCCCAAAGCCCAGCAAGCCCCACCTGAGCCCAGGCAGCAGAGCTGAGCTCATCAGAGCTGTGTGTTCATTCAGCAAAGCTGCTGCTGGGGAGGGAGGCAGAGAAGCTGCCTTTGCTTTGTGAGCAGATGCTTGTGGGGTGACCTCAGCATCCCCCCAGCCTACAAAGCAGCCGTGCAGGAAAACATGTCAGGGATATTTTTTCAGGCTCTCTGTGAGGATACAAACTTGCCAAAAAAAAAAATCTGTTAAGAATGTTTTTTTTTTTTCAGTTGGGAAGGAGCTGCTTTTCAGCCAAGGATTCTGCTTATCAACAAATGGAGGAGCTTTATGGTGGCTCCTAAAGGTTTGGTGGTGTCACAAGAAACAATCTCCACCTGACCTCCTCCTTGTGGGGTTTGTGGTGAGCTTCTCTGAGTTTGTGCTGGTGACCAGTTCCAAGACTGGTCCCAGTTCCAGGAGAGCTCTGCAAAAACAGCAACTGTACCTATTTCCAAACACAGATCCTCCCACAGCCTTCTCCATCTATTTTACAGCAACACTTAAAAGTGTGTACAAGGAAAACACAAGGGCAGTAAAAGAATAATGAGCAGAGTGCAATTCCAGAGAGCTGTTGGCAGGGAATAAAACAGGCCTTGTAAAACCAACCTTCAGGAGAAGAGGTGCCCTAACAACCTCCTCATCAGAAGACACTTGAGGACTTAATTGTTAGTGCCTTTAACTGCTTGCCATTTTCACACCCAGCTGATCCACCTCCCATCCCCAGGGGCAGGGGGAGTAGAGACCAAATCTGATCTGCAGGAAGCCTCCAGCAACTGGAGAATCCTTGCAAATGCCATAAAAGATCTTCCTCTGTCTCCCTTCTCTCCTTCAGGACAGCAAGGGGAACATCCTGATCAGCTCCAGCTTGTGCCACCACATCTTCTGCAAGAAGTGGGGCTTGCTGGTGGGATTGATGCTGTAAGTTTTAGGTTTTATGGTTTTCAGATTCTGTGCTGCTTTATTAATTCTGAGCTTCATATTATGGGATGGTGAGCTCTCTGCACAGAGCAGGGAGACAAAACAATTCCTGCTCCAGCTGGGCACCAAGGACAAATGATCCCAATCTCAGGCCCAGGAGCAGAAACAATGTGGGCTGGAGAGAGAAAAACAAGCAGGATGGGACTGCATGGGCTGGAGCTGGAATGGGACAATGAACTCCAATGTGCCAATGGAGCAGAGCTGATCACAGTGAGAGCCCCCGGGAGCACTCGTGCATTTTGGGACCATTTTGGCTCATCTTGGGTGCAGCCCTGGCTGGGCTCTGGTGCTGCCCGAGGTGGATCCATTGAGGCCTTTAAATAAATCCCTGGTTTATTCCTAACTCTGTCCAGCCTCTGATCTAGTCCAGCCTTCTCAAGACATCAGTGTCACAAAGCCCTTTTTACAGGGTCACCCCCACTGCAAGCAGAAGGGTCACCCCACAGCACAGTGGGGATCGGTCAGATGGGGAAATGGATTCAAGTCATGAAACCTGGACAAAACTCCAGGTTTCATTTCAAACTGGAGGCTGAATCACCGAGGAAGTTCCTGATCACCGAGTGGCACACACTGGGATCACGGACACCCAAGCTGTGCAGGGCAGGGACTGCAGGTCCAGCTCCCTGTGCCCCCTGCTCCTCCCCTGCCTGGGCACCTCCTGCCAGGAATGCTGCTCTGCCTCTCCCTTCCCATCCCTCCTCCCTTTCCCCCCACACACATCCTGATATTATTGGCAAGCTGTTAAGTGCAGAAACTCCAGGGCTGACAATGCTGAATCCTCATTTCAGCCCGTCTGATGCTTTACCTGGGCAAAGGGGGGCAGGGATGAGGCTGGCAGCAGGCAGGGGACCCTCCTCTGGGTCAATCCTCACTGCAGGCAGGATGCTGATACTCACCTGGCTGCCTGGAGGTGGCTCTGACCTGGGCTAATCCCAGTGCTGAGCTTTTCTCCTCTCCCCTCTCTGTCTGCACTGTGGAGATGGGAAAAGTCACACACTCCTGGAATGGTTTGGAAGGGACCATAAGGATCTTCTCATTCCAATCTCTCTAATCCAGCTTCCACTCTCCCAGGTTGCTCAGAGCCCCATCCAGCCTGGCCTGGAACACTTTCAGGGATGGAGCATCCACTTCTGGGCAACCTATTCCAAAAAACCAGAGACAGGATGGCCAAGATGGCCATTCCACAGGGTGCCCATGGGCAACCCAGCCCTGACAGCCCCTCCCACTGGATCTGGACTGGTCACTTTGTCTTCCAACTCACACAAAGGGGTCCTGCCTTGGCCCCAAGAGGGGGAACACTCATCCCTGTGTCCTTCCCTCCATGGCTCAGCCAAAGCATCGCCACTGCTCCTGTGAGAGAAAACCTCCTCTGACAACCAGGATTCACCCTCCTGCCCATCTGCAAATGTTTCTAACTGTCTTTTATTAACTGTGGTGCCTTCAGAGGAGAGTCACTGAGAGGTTCAGCTCATACAGAAAGGATCTACTCAGATTTAGGGCCTACATAAAGGCCTCTAAACGTGCAAACCCCTTTCCGTTCTCAGCTGGGCTTTGCTGTGCACACATTAAAAATGCATGCAGGCAGCACGAGCCAATATTCCTGAACCTCCTGCTTTGCTTGCAGAACTCTGCTTCCAGGAAAAACACAGATCTCAGGGAGATGAATAAACACGTGCCCCCTCCTCTGCTCTGAGCTCACTTTCAGCCCCCAGAGCACGAGGTGGATGATGGAGCCCAGAGGACGCCAGGATGTGCCACAGGCAGCAGGGAACAGTCATGGCCGTGGCAGGAAAGTCTTAAGGGAAAACAGGGAAAAAAAAGCTTTAAGAAAATAATTATAATCCTGGTTTATTGGGACCTGCAACAAGCAGCCTTGTTGTCCTCCAGAGAGCTGAGTTTGCTCAAGAAAACTTGGAATTAAAACTCGGGAATGAAAACTCAGGAAGGGAATGAAAATTCTTGCTCCAAAGCCCAGGAGAAGCTTTGCACGACACCCCTGTGCAAAAAGCACGCTGCTACAGAATCCTCCAGGCTGGCTGGGAAGTGCCAGTCAGCGTGGGAATGGGGTAATGGAATTAGGGCTGCAGTGGAAAATCCTAGCTGGATAATAAAGGCTCCTTGTTCAGGGATGGAACTTCTCACAGTGGAACTTCTCCCTGGAAGTGCTGACAGTCCTCCAAAGAGATGGAGGGAAGGATGAGAACCAATAACAAATAAATCTCCCCTCCTGAGCCAGGAGGGTCTGCTCTTTGTCCCTGTGTACAACCCTTTGGGACAACAGAGGGATCAAAACCCCAGCAGACAGTTCCCATCCCATCAGCACAGAGCCTGCTTCCTGCAGGATTTGTGGAAGCAGCCCTGGGATGGGGACAAGGCAGGCAGAGGATGGTCACAGCAGGGCTGTAGCTACAGCTGCTGCACATTAGGCACATTGCAAATAAAACACTGCATTCAGGATGGAGTTTTTGCCCTGTTTTTGCTGCTTGTTTCTTGGAAGAAACCCTCTGTCATCTCCACGGAGCTACCCTGATAGCTATCTGCAGTACTCTGGGAAACAGGGCTCCTCTGCCAAGGTTCCTGTAGCCAGAAATTATTAAGACAGAAAGAGTGATTTCTTTTTTTCACTGAACAGCACACAAGATTGATTTTTATTTTGCTCCACACCATGAAACTTATTCAAGGACAAGTAACAGGCTTTGGGATTTATTTCACTCTTAATTTGCGTGATCCTGATTCTCAGACCCTAAAATAGGGATTAGAGCAGAGCCACATTCATGCTGTGGGGCTGAAGACCATTCAACCCACCCAGCATCCAAATTTCACTGTATTTACCGTGGTTTTAAGCACTGTCCCTAAGCCAACAAGATTTTTCCCACTTCCAAGGGAAGCATCTCCACTGGGAGAGGGAAGAGGATGGACCCAACGAGCTGAGGAGCAGTGGTGGCTGATGTGAGCAGTCCCTTCAGGGAGCCAGAGCTGCTGCTGGTTCCCACAAGATTAGATTAATTCAGATTAATTCATTTGAGATTAGTTTCTGTCATTGAGGGGTTTGTGATGGTGCAGCAAGAAATCACCTAATTTAAAGGGAAGAAGATGCAACAGTGGACAAAGCCAGGGCTCTGCGGCTGCAGGGGACAGTGCGATGGGAGGGAACACTCCCAGGAGGGTATTTTCCCGGAATTATAGAATTAATTTCTAGTCTGTTCTATTTTTCAGCTAAAGGAGTGACAGCATTTTCTGTTCCTGCAGAGCTGGAGGAGAAACAGGGTTAACACACAGGAAAACAGGGTTAGAAGCAAAGGCTCACTAAGCTCTGTGCTATTCTTGTGTAATTATGGTGCCAAGGGCTTCCAAGATAAAGGATTTCTGTGGGAACTGTAAATGCCAGTTGTAAAATGAACGAGAAAAAGCCACATACCCATCAGAATAGCAAAGCCTCCCTTGTCTCTGCATCCCAGCTATGCCCAGCCCTCAACACAACCAACAGGGGCTCAGCCACAGCCTTCCCAGGGGATGGCAGCTCCTTCATCCTCTGCGCTGGATCCAGGACCTCCCTCCCTGCCTTGGGAAGGGCTTTGCCCGGGGTGACACCTGGAACCCTCCCAGTGATGCCCCAAGACCCAAACCCAGCCCTTGCCAAGGCACTGCAGTTTGTGAATCCCCCACTGCTCCCGGCCTCCAAACCCCTTGGATGTTCTCTTCCCTTCAAACAAAAATCACTGCAGGCTCCTCCAGGACTCAGGGCTATCATCATAACAAACAGTCCTGAACTTACAGCACATCCTTCTTCCTCAAACCCTCGGCCCTGCCTCTCCCCCCAGCCCTGCTGGGATCTGTGTTTAACAGATGGGAAGGCTCTGAGCTGGTTTTACACGTGAAAAGCTGTTCCCTTCCAGCAATCTCAGCGCATATAAGGCAGGGAAAATATGTTCCAACAGTGGGAATTGTGGCAGGAGGTGCTGGGGGTGGGTGGCAGGGCTGGGAGTGGGGCAGGGATCCCATCCATCCCTTCATCCTGGCTGTGCCTGGCTTGGGATGCACCACAGATCCCCACCCAGAAGAGCAGCAGGACACATGCTGTGGAGAAAATCAAATGTGTTCTGTAGTTGAGGGGGTGAAAACATGCACACTCCCTACCCAAAAAAATGAGGAAGGGTAATTTAGGCTGCAAACTCATGCCTGTTATAGCCATGGTCCTAATGAGATGTTCCCAGATTAATAATACAAATGCACTCTCACAAGGAAAGCAATTGCAGAGCAATTTTGCAGGGAGCTGAACAAAGAGCAGGATAACAGCTCTGCTTAATAGGGGCTGTCTGCTGCTTTTAATTCCTTCTCCACTGCTCCCTCAGAGGAGGAGCAGGCAGCACAGCCCGGGTGCCAGGGCACTCCTGCAGCCTCACCAGGGGGACATTTCCCAGTTGTTAAGGGCAGAAAGGTCCCTGGGCTCTCCTGCACAGGGGCAGGGGACAGTGGGGACAGTGGGGTGATGCCACAGCTCCTGGGCACTGCTGGCTTTCCTGGGATCCCTCGTGGAGTTGAGCAAAACCTCCAGCTAGAGACACCAAAACTCACCCTGCTGCCCTCCCCAGCATGAACACTGCACACAATTCCTCATATTTTCACTTGTTTCATCTGAAACTATTCCTACCTACATCCCAAAGGCGCCCTTGGTGTCTGTTTAACCCCATTATGTGCAGCTTCTAAAGGGTCTGATGTGATTAAATACAAGGAATATGGAGAGGGAGAGGGAGAGAGAGAGAGAGAGAGAGAGAGAGAGAGAGATGTTATTTTAAAGCATCATATGGAAAGGATCTTACCTAATTCCTTTGGTTTGAGCAATACTGTGGAAGGAGAGCCTGGACACTGCAGAGATCACCTGGAAATGAGAGAAAAAGAGGCTGGTGTGCTTACTGAGGACACAGGAAGGTTTGGTGGGAGCCCAAGGACCCCCAGGTTGGTGCTTGGAGCTGGACCCCACTGGAATGGATGTGCTCCAGTCCCCCCCTCAGTGTCACAGTGTCACCATCAGGGCTGGGAGGACACTGCCAGTGCAAACCCTGCTTTAGGTTCCACCACTGAGCACAAAAGACATTTAACCCTCAAGATATTCTTGAACAGCTTCATCTGAGGAAATTCCATCCCCACACTCATTTAATGAGCCCGGACCTGCCCTGACAGGTTTTATGCAACACTAAGAAGCATTGAGAAAACCCTCTTGCTTTGTGTTTTATTACAAAAGGATTACAACTCCTTTCGTGTCTCTCCTCACACAAAATGATCTTATTGAGGAAAACTTGCCAAGAACGAACAGCTCTGACTTCTTGCAATTCAATAAAGATGCATCATCAGTTTGTCAGAGGTGAGTGCAGACCATCGCCCTTTTCTGGCAGAAAACAGCCAGGGGTGATTCAACACCAAAATATTCTCATCAGCATTGCAATCAGAAGCAATAAAACCACCAGGTTTTTCAGAAGAACTCCCATTTTTGATGGAATTTTTAATTGCTATGGGGAATTTTCAATGAAGAGGAACAAAGAATGGGTTTGAGGTAGATTTAAGCTGTGTTTTACCCTTACTCACATTCACCGTTTCAAAGCTGGAGTGATAAAAACAAACCTGTTATTTTTGGACTGGTTTCCCATCCCTCCTGCGATGGGACATGGATAAAGGGCTTCTTGAGTGGGCTCCAGGTGTACAAACCCAGCCCCTGGGGGCTGCTGCTGCCTGGAGCTGCCCTGCATCCAACCCAGCCACAGCGACCCCTCAGGTCCCTTTACTCAGGAATTTTACTTTGGGATGCTCCCCTGGGACCACATCCCTGGATTTCCTCCTGGGATGAACTCAGAGCCTCTCTGCCTTCCTCAGTTTTATGCCAGGACATCAATGAGAGCCTCAGCTCAGACCACCCTTTTCCTCCACAATTTTGTAACCTTCATCCCTCCCATTTTTCACGTGCCATGAATTCCAGCCTGGCTGTCAGCTGCTGGTGCCCCACATGTGGAGCCAAAGCCAGGGCAGCAACCAAAAAACTGCCACAGTTTGGTGTTTACTGGGTGATTTCCACGTGGAAAACAGGGAACAGCACATCCCTGAAAGGCTCCAGGGCTCATCAAGGCACAAAACACCATGAGTGGTACCTGGAACAGCCAGCCCAGACAGAGCACAGAGACTGGAAATTCCACTGGCACCCCCAGCCCTGCTCCAGGGAGCTTAAAATAGTACCAGGGAAGTCCCAGACTGACTGAATGAGTCTCTTCCATGCTCTATTTTTAGCCTTCTGAAGTAAAAATCCAGTTTATGAATCAGACAGTGCCACTGCGGGGTTTGACTTCCAGGGAAATTTAAGAGAAAAGCTCCCTGTTCTCCTCACCAACAAGGTTCCCTTTGTTCTTTGCTGAACAGCCCCAAGATCTGCTCATCCTGGCACATCAAAGCCTGGGCACGGGTTCCAGTGAGGAGCCAGCACAGCCCAGAGAGGATCCCAAATCCACTGATCCCAAACCCACACTCAGGTGAGAAAGTGAGGAGCCAGCACAGCCCAGAGAGGATCCCAAATCCACAGATCCCAAACCCACACTCAGGTGAGAAAGTGAGGAGCCAGCACATCCCAGTGAGGATCCCAAATCCATTGATCCCAAATTGATATTCAGGTGAGAAAGTGAGGAGCCAGCACATCCCAGTGAGGATCCCAAATCCACTGATCCCAAATCCACACTCAGGTGAGAAAGTGAGGAGCCAACACAGCCAAATGAGGATCCCAAATCCACTGATCCCAAATCCACACTCAGGTGAGAAAGTGAGGAGCCAACACAGCCAAATGAGGATCCCAAATCCACTGATCCCAAATCCACACTCAGGTGAGAAAGTGAGGAGCCAACACAGCCAAATGAGGATCCCAAATCCACTGATCCCAAATCCACACTCAGGTGAGAAAGTGAGGAGCCAACACAGCCAAATGAGGATCCCAAATCCATTGATCCCAAATTGATATTCAGGTGAGAAAGTGAGGAGCCAGCACAGCTGAGTGAGGATCCCAAATCCACTGATCCCAAACCCACATTCAGGTGAGAAAGCCAAGCCACCCAGTGTGAGGGATCAGACACAAAAAAACCTCCTTGAAGCATCTCTGCAAGGACTGTCCCAATATCAGGATTATTTTTCCCAACTACATCTCCGAAGAGCAAGACAAGCCAAGAGCAAGGCCAGCTCCTCACAGATCCCAGCCCCCAGCCAGGGAAGAGTTTAAGGATAACTAATCCTCTCAATTTCAACAGGATTAAACAACATTCTTAAAAGTAACTCAGCCCTTAAGTGTTTGCTAAACCGTGTCTCATTTTCCCTGTAAAACAGCTTCTGATTTGCAGGCAAAGCCAGGCCTGGCTTCTGCCTCTGGTGTTAGGTCAGGATCTGTCCCACACCCACACGGCAGCAGGAGGGTCCCTGATCCCAGCTGAGGCTTTTCCCTGCTTCTGGAATACCAGGACAGACCAAACCACCTAAACCAGATATTCCAACCTGCCCCTGAGCACTTCAGGGATGGGGCAGCCACAGCTTCTCTGGCCAACTTTGCCAAGGCCTCACCACCCTCACAGCCAAGAATTCCTTCCCAATATCCATCTAACCCAAATCTCTGTCAGTTTAAAGCCATCTCCCCTTGTCCTGCTACTTGCCAAAAGTCATCCTCCAAGTCATCTGAAGATGTTGTTTGGAAAACTATTCTCTTATCTGTGCATTTTTCTTCCAGGAGATGTAGGGCTGTGGGTTTTAACAACAGGGGCTTATGCAGATTATTGCTATTATTATTACTTCTTCACCCATTTCTCAATGCAATTTCCTCCCTGGAAACTGCATTCAGCACACAAAATTACCATAAAATCTATATATAACATCCCACTGACAATAAGATGGCAGGAATATAAATAGGAATGTAAAGGTACCAAATGCAGGACATGCACAGACACTTTTCTCTACCAGTGACCTGCAAAGGGGAGATTTCTGGTGATTTTGCCATGACAAGTGAGGGATGCCCTTCACATTCCTGAAATTCCAGTGTGCCTTTTATTTACAGGCATGAGTTCAATCCAACCACCCAGCAGAGCATTTGCTGACCAGAGAGATCATTGCTGCAAAACAACTGCACCACAAAGTGAGGCATGAGGGCCCTGCATGTGACTTCAGGTTTAAAAAGGCACCCAGTTCTTCACTTTGTGGGAAAAATAAATAAAATAAAATAAAATAAAATAAAATAAAATAAAATAAAATAAAATAAAATAAAATAAAATAAAATAAAATAAAATAATAAAATAAAATAAAATAACATAAAATAAAATAAAATAAAATATACTTGAAGTGGGTTCCTCACACTGATCATTTTGGAAAACAACAAAGTGAGTAAAGAAATGGGAATTTTGAAAATAATAAAAAAAAAACAACCACAATAGTCACACTACTTCAATAAAAAATTCACCACTTTTCTTCCTTACTTCCAACACTTTCCTTTAGGAATTACAGATTTTAAAATAAACCAAAGCCAAATAGAAAATAAATTATTATGTTCACTGCTCTTCTACTTCCTACAGCATTGTTTATAGCTGATGGTATCTCTGAGCATCTAGAAAACTCTAAAATAAACTTATTTTTATTTGAAAAAACAAACTGACCCAGCTGGGCTGGAGAACACTTTGCATTGGAGGAACTTTCCAGCTCTGGGCACTCCAGGAGTGACCCTGGGAGCAGGAATGAGCTGAGGGCTCACAGCCAGCACTGAGCACTTCCAGAACAGATTTGCCTCTGAGCAAATCAGGAGCTCTGCCCAACACTGATAAGTCTCTGTGGGCAGAGACTTCTGTGTGCCACCTCTGCACGTCCCCTGCCAGGGAGAGGGGTTGTCACAGCCTGGAATTCCAGGGAGTTGTTTTCTGCTTTGCCCCGAAACTCATAAAGGACAAAACAAATTCTCAGGCCAAACATCCCCAGCCTCAGGCAGAAACTTGACCCCAAAATCAGAGACAAACTGATGGTATCTCTGAGCAGCCAGAAAAACTCTCAAATAAACTCTCTCAGGTCTGAATAAACAAAGCAGCTGGGCTGGGGAGCCCTTGGCATGGGAGGAAGGCAGAGACCCCATTTCTGAGCTGGATAACAGCATCCCACAACCCAAACACTGATGGGAACAGTCCCAGGGACAGGAGTGCTCAAGGAAAAGCAATCCTCAGAGCAAGGAGGATTTGATCCAGCTGCCTCCTGCCTGAGGTGCTGCAGAATCCTGGATTTTCTCCCACTGGAGCACCTGGAGCTCCTGTTTGCTCTTCTCCCTGCACACCTGGGCACTTCCCAGCACCTTCCAGCCACCTGCACAGCCCCCCTGGGCTGGGCACCACCTGGGATTTGCACACCAAGGTCTCACCAGCAGCTTCCAGCCTCCCATCTCTCTGCTGGCAGATCCCTGTCCCACGGTTTGGACCTTGGCTGGACCAGCCCTGGAAATCCAGAACAGCCCAGAGTGTGAGGGGAGCACAAACCAGAACCTGCTCGCTCTGCATCAGTCATTCGTGTTCTTGCCTGGGCCATAAACCTGCAACACCTGATGCCTTGGGAAGGCTGACCCAGAACAGAGGCTAGAGGGAGTTAAAGAATAAATCAGGGATTTATTAAAAGGACTCAATGGATCCACCTTGGGCAGCACCAGAGCCCAGCCAGGGCTACACCCAAGATGAGCCAAAATGGTCCCAAAATGCACGAGTGCTCCCGGGGGCTCTCACTGTGATCAGCTCTGCTCCATTGGCACATTGGAGTTCATTGTCCCATTCCAGCTTTAGCCCATGCAGTCCCATCCTGCTTGTTTTTCTCTCTCCAGCCCATGTTGTTTGTGCTCTTGGGCCTGAGGTTTGGATCATTTGTCCTTGGTGCCCAGCTGGAGCAGGAATTGTTTTGTCTCCCTGCTCTGTGAAGAGAGCTCACCATCCCCTAATATGAAGCTCAGAATTAATAAAGCAGCACAGAATCTGAAAACCATAAAAGCTAAACCTGAGGCATTAACCCCAAGCCAGCCCTTTTCCCTGGACACAGAGCAGCCAGGACTGCTGCTGCTGCTTCACCATCCCAGGATTTTACTGGGGAATTCCTTACATCACCATCTCCTGATGCAAGCTGAGAAGAGCATCAGCCCTGGCTGGGCAGGAGGAAATCAGCCATGGTGTGATGTTTTCCTGGGGTGCCAAGGGTGGGCACAGCCCCATGAAAGGATCCAATCAGATGGATTTTCCTACACCATCCCCTCAAAGCAGACCACATCCACCCAGCTGCCTGCTGAGGATGAGGCTGTTCCATAGTAACTGGTTTGGACAATGGGTTTGAGCCTTTCCAGTGCCTGCCTGGGTGATTTCCCCAGTGGCTCCACTTTGCCTGCCCAGGGATGCCACAGCTTCTCCTCCCATTCCAACTCATGCCAGGCGTGGTGTTTGCTGGCATCCAGCTTCTGGAGAGGTGCCAGCTGAGCGGATTTGGGCTGATACATATTTGATAAGGATTTCAAATCAAAGCCAGGGAAGCTTTCCTGTGATGGTACATCCAGGCTTCTGTCCCTGTATTCACTGCAAGGACCGTGCAACAGATGGGGAAGTCTGGGCATGGCAAAG
Organism: Anomalospiza imberbis; assembly: GCF_031753505.1. Taxonomy (NCBI): domain Eukaryota; kingdom Metazoa; phylum Chordata; class Aves; order Passeriformes; family Viduidae; genus Anomalospiza; species Anomalospiza imberbis. The sequence goes on along the minus strand of NC_089701.1, from coordinate 3,582,850 downwards.
CCTCTTCCCTCCTCCAACAAACACCAGGGATCCTTCAATGCCACTTCCATTTGCTTAAATGCTGGTCCCAGAGCTCGGGCAGCTCCTCCTCTTCCCCAGCCCCACAGGGTGGTGAAGCCCATTAGCTGTAAAGCGCTGCTTTAAGCCACACCTTGTGTTTGAATGGGATTTTAAAAACAACGTTATTAAACCGTCACTATCTTGCATTAAACCCATGATTTGGCCACATTGCATGCCAGGGATGCAAATATTAAATCACCGGGCAAAGCCACTTCTGACTTCCAGTGGGAACAGGACTTGTGTAGGATTTTAACAGGTTTATTTTGGGCTCTTTGGGGCTGGCATCATGTCTAAAATCATGAAGCCTTTCAAGAGTGAGCGGTCACTGTGAAACCAGCCCTGTTCCCTTACAAGGAGGAGAAAAGAACAATTTGGGTGGATTTATGGCTACTGCTAGAAAATCTCTGCACTCTGTCACACCATCGTAAGTTACCCAGATGCACACACCCCATCTCCCATATTTAAGACACCAATTTGTCTTTTGCCATCACAGACCAGCTGAGGAAGGAAGGGAACACTGTCACACATCTTTGGCATCCCTAAACCTCGATTCTGCGTGTCAGAGGTGTCCGTGCTCCTCTGTCCCCACCCCACAACAAACACCCCTGGCCAGGGGCAGGGCAGGTCCCTCACTCTCCCAGGACACAGAGAAGATCCAAAGGCAAGAAGAGAAGTGGCAAAGGAGCCCAACACAGAGAAAGAGCCACAAACCTCTCCCCGCACAGCTCCAAACGCAGGAATTAATGCCCTGAAACTCCAGTGCCTGCTTTGTGCTGCCGAGCTCCTCTAACACAACAGCAATAAAGAGTTATTCTGCTCCTTAATGGGCTCTCTCCTCCACCACGGCTGCTGAGCCACTGCCTGGTTCAGGACTTTTATTATCTCTATGTGATAGCAGCGACTGGAGCGAGGAGCTGCTTTGATGGGACTTTAAAAGCCTCAGGGGGGGAAACTCAGCGGTTTCTAAAGAGAGCCAACACCAAAGCCAAGAGAGATGAGCTGGGAAAGAGCCTCCAGCTGAACGGGGCACAGAGATTGGTTTGATGGCCCTGGAACAGTGGGAGCTCAGCCCTTGGGGAGAGCTCAGCAGCACCCATGGGTGCTGGGTGTGCTCCCTCTGGATTAAAGCTATTACAAAATTGCCCCTTAAGAAAAAAGTCCAGCGTGTGACTGGAGAGGGCTCGTTTGCATGGCTTTGTGATGGTTACAAAAGGAGCTTGTCCTTTGGGAAAGGAGGCTAATGAGGCAGGGGAACTGGGCTTTTCCCTGCAAATTAGAGGGGGGGAAAACCACAAACGAACTGGCTTGGCTTGCTGCTTGGCTCAGGTGCCTGGAGCAGACGCTCAGGTGAGCACCAGGCAGAGCTTCTCACTCCACACCCCAACACAGCCCCTCTGCTCTGTCCAGCTCCTTCCTCTGCCCCTAATTAGCCGTTCCCTAATGAACCTGGAAGGATGCCGAGTGCTGAGCAGCAGAGGAGGGAGCTGGAGCGTGGGTAGGTGTGAAACACGTGGCAGGACGTGGGTGCTGACAGCTCCGACCTCTCCGAGTCCCTGCTGAAAGCCACCAAGCTGTGCTGGGCACTTGGCCCGGAAAGACTGGCAGGAAGGGGGGAAAAAGGCAGAAAAAAAAAATTCCTTAAAACCACAAATCAGCTTCAAATGCTGGTAAATGGGTTTACACAGGCAGTCTGCAAACTCTGAGCTGCCACAAGGATACCTCGTGCCCAGGTGTCGGAGCACAGGGAAGGGAACACCAGAAGGATCATGGGGAAGGGAACACCAGCAGCATCATTCCAGCTACTCAGAGTAGAATTCATCGTGCCTCTGTGCTTCCAGGTGGTCCAAACCCTGGCCATGATGATCTGGATGGATCTCTGCAAGCTTTGGAGAGCCTAGAAAAGGCTCAGAGCTCACCCCATGCTAAGCAGCGTGGTTATAATGATCATATCCATAATTACCATATCTGTGCTTTCCATGGATGTAACAACCAGGAATACTGAGGGGAAAGGGTCCTGCAGACAACTCCTGACCCCACAGCACTGATGCAAAAGGACAGGATGAACAGACAACCCCAAAAATGGCCCCAAGATTTGTCTTATGCCATAGGACTAAGGCTAAATCTTGTCCAGAAATCAGCTGCTCCTGCTAAACATTTAAATTAAGTCAGATTTAATTCAGTTTACTCCCCAAATTGTGGTTCAGCTGCTCCACAGCCACAACCTCATCCCCTCCTCGTGCTAAAGGGCTCCAGGACCTTCTCTGACCCCAGCCCATAACTCAGGGTGCCCAAAGTCAGGCACTCAAGCAAAAACCCTCATCTTGTGACTCAAAAAGAGACACTCTAACAAACTTCTCCAGGGAAAAGCCCCTGTCAGAGGCACCCTAAGTAAAAAACTGCTCAGGCAGAGCATGGAAAAGGAGCAGCTCACATCAATTCCTGGTGGTAGAAGGTGAGGCAGGAGCGTGGCTCTGCTCACAGCTGTCACCTGGGCTGTCCTCATTCCTGAAATTCTGCCCTGGACTGGCACAGGTCACCCAGAAAAGCTGTGGCTGCCCCATCCCTGGAATTGCTGAAGGAGGCTTGGGGCAACCTGGACTAGTGGAAGGTGTCCCTGCTGTTCATGGCAAGGGGTGGGACAAGATGGGCTTTAATGTCCAAATTCTGTGTTTTTATCACTCCATGACCAGACTCCAAATTGCAAGCTGCCAGCCCAGCCCTTTCATCAGCTCCACCCTGAGGTATTCCAAGTGAATTCCAGACTAGGGCACTTCCAAGGGCTCCCAGCATGCTGCAAGGAGAGGCTCTCCTGCAAAAACATCCCCCCCTTTCCCCCAGTATTGATTGGATTTGTTGAAACAGATGGAAAAAACCAGCTAGTCAGATGCAAAACACGGATATACAAACCTGCTTCCAAGAAGCTGGCTTTAATCTGTATTAAGTTTAATCCCTTTTGATCAAGGCCTGGGATGTAAGCAGAAAATATTACAGATCTTCACATACCTTTGGGCTTCCATTTCCTCTTGGCTCCAAAAGGGAGCTGGGAGGTCAGAGCAAAACATGTGGAGGACCAAAAAAGAAAAAGAGGTGTAGGAACATTTTGCATGTGCAGGAGAAATTGGAAGCATCCATATGAAACCAATCTACTTGCACAAAGAGTAATTTACCTATGGGAGAGAGAGAGAGAGAGCTCAAAATTCTCCTTGCCTGATTTCCTTCATCGTTATCCCAGGTGCTAAAGGAAAAAATACAGCCATGTATAAAAACAACACGAAGGAAAGTGTTTTAAAGCCTTTTTTTTTTTTTTTTTGCATTTTGCAGAGCCCCCAATTTCTGGAAGGGCCACAGCCTCCAGCAGAGGTTTCTCCAGAGAAGTTTAAATCCTTTCCAGCCACAGAGCAGCACTCTGGTGGGAGATGCCCAGTCCATCTGCATTTGGACAGACCAAGGACAGGTTTGTTCCTCCCTGCCACACCCAGGGGTTTGGTTTTGGAGTCACCATCCCACTGGATGGAAATATCCCATTTCAAGGGAGGTACCTGCAGCTTAACACCTCAGAGCTGCTGTGGGCCAAGCCCTGAAGCTTTTCCATTGATCCCTCAGGCTCTGAGCCCTTGGATTCATCCTGCAGCTCTACTGAACTCCCCCCATCCTACCTGCAAAGCATCAGCTCTGCCCCAGGGAGCCTCAGGGAAGCCAAGTCCCTCCTAAAGCCCTCCTGCAGCAGCAGCTTAACCATCACAAGCCGTTTGAGACCAGCTGTGTTTTACAAATCAGGAGAAAAACTCGTTTAAGCTCAAAGAAACTCCTGTAATTCCAACGTACACAAAAGAGGCAGGAAGCAAATAGGAGGTTTTTAAGTGCACTGTAAAAGGCAGCTTTTAGAATTTGCCTGGGATTTGCTGCTTTGATTTGCTCAAAACCTGGAACTGCTGTGTTTGCAGGGATGGGAGACCTTTCCCACTGAAGTTTCCTTCCCTGCAGCTACACGGAGTCAGGGCAGGAATCCCTCCTGGCTCCACAGATGGAGGGGCTGCTCCAACTTCCTGCACAAGCACAGACCTACCTGGATGAAACATCTTCACTTTCACAGCTTTAAGTTAAAAAAAAAAAAAAAAAAAAAAAAAAAAAAAAAAGGAGAGAAAAAGGCCCAGAAGAGAAGGAAGGTGCAGAAGAACTCCAGGTGCCCATGAGCTGTGAGAACACAGAACCAGGAGAGGGCTGGAGCTCCCCTCTGCCTGCACCCCCTTCCCAAGCACCTCAAAACACAGAGTGACACTGAGCAGAAACACTCAGGAAGGAGAACAGTAGGAGGAGAAGCACAGGAAAGCAGGATGAAGTTCATTTCCTCAGCCCTCATCCTCTCCCAGACTCCAGGGAGGAGAAGTTTACCTTGTAAACTTGTGGGGTTTATTATCATTACAAAGAGAATTCCCCCAAAGCCAGCCAGGTCTGAGCTGCCTCCTTGCCCTAACATGCCTGTTAAATATCCGTTTTTCAGGCACTGGGGACACTTGGACACAGCACCAAGGCCCATCACATCACCAGGGGCTGCTCCAGGACCCTCAGAGCTGCTCCTCAAACTGAGACATCTCTGGGTGCTAGTGAGCTCCAGCTTCACCCCGGATTGTTTGCAAGTGCAAGGTCCTGGCTTCATGAGTAACTAAAAACCCTTGATAAGATCACCTCCAGGAAGGCAGAGACCCCATTTCTGAGCTGGATAACAGCATCCCACAACCCAAGCACTGATGGGAACAGTCCCAGGGACAGGAGTGCTCAAGGAAAAGCAATCCTCAGAGCAAGGAGGATTTGATCCAGCTGCCTCCTGCCTGAGGCGCTGCAGAATCCTGGATTTTCTCCCACTGGAGCACCTGGAGCTCCTGTTTGCTCTTCTCCCTGCACACCTGGGCACTTCCCAGCACCTTCCAGCCACCTGCACACCCCCCCTGGGCTGGGCACCACCTGGGATTTGCACACCAAGGTCTCACCAGCAGCTTCCAGCCTCCCATCTCTCTGCTGGCAGATCCCTGTCCCACGGTTTGGACCTTGGCTGGACCAGCCCTGGAAATCCAGAACAGCCCAGAGTGTGAGGGGAGCACAAACCAGAACCTGCTCGCTCTGCATCAGTCATTCGTGTTCTTGCCTGGGCCATAAACCTGCAACACCTGATGCCTTGGGAAGGCTGACCCAGAACAGAGGCTAGAGGGAGTCCCACAACAGTCAACTTCTCCTTTCTAAACCCAGGAAACTTCAGTTCAGATTATGACTTAAGCTCTCACCCCTTCCTCCCGAGCTGGAAGAGGTTCCCAAACCCCACAAAGCCACGTTCAGTCATGTAATCAGTCAGAGAATCATTTACCCATCTCCTGTATCACTCTGAGAATGTCTGCAAGCATCCAGCAAGTCTGGAAAATAACTGACATCAGCTTCAGCCCTCCAATACTGCCAATTTAGCTGCTATTATTGTCCCTTCCAAAGTTTCTCTAAGGAAAGAAGGAGTGATGCAGGCTGCTACTCATGGAGGCAGGCAGGAGAATATTCCCCCTGCTTCCTCCTCCTGTCCACAGGAGAAATCTGGAAGATTTCACATCAGAAAAAATGCCCAATTTATCCAGGTTATTGAGAGCCATCAGAGAGATTCACTGCTCTTGACACAGTAAAAAAAAAAACAACCAAAACATCCAAAGCTGTAGAATGCTCTGGTTGAACCTTCAGCTATAGTAAGGAGAAATTCCTCATATATTTTCACCAGACTGTTTCTATCCACTAATTTTCCCTGTCCTGAGCACCTGAAGCAGAGGGATGTGCCAAGATTCTGCTGCTGGCCTGACCCTTCCCTCAGCGTTACCCAGCTGGACACCTCAGTCCCTTCCTGTCAGTCTCTAAAGTGTCACCTCTGGTTTTCCTGCAAAACAACTGTGTTAAATTCCCAATTCCTAGAAAAACAGGCAGCCAGCAGGAGCTAAACCAGGATGTTCAGAAGACTGAGGGTAGGGAGGAGCAGTTCAGAGCAGAGAGGAGAAACTCCCAGCTCCTGAGGCAAGGTCAGATCACCTTTTTCTGTGAGTTTGCATCGTTTTTTGGGAAAAAAAAAACCCCTTACAAATATTTAAATTCTTATTCTCTAAGAAAAGCCACAATCAGAGGCCAGTGTTGAGTATCAGAGCTCCTGATTTGTGTGTTTTGTTCTTCCTCCCTGCACAATTCCTGCTCACTTTTCCAAGAACTGTTTCAAAAGGAAGAGAACCTGGGAAAGGACCTGCAAGCTCTACCAGGCAAACAAACACTACCATGAGCTTTTCTCTTTGCAATTATTCCATGTTTGACACAAATGAAGCCTCTCAAGACTGAGCAGTGCAGCAGCAGAGCCAAGACATCCGTGTGCTCTGGATGCTGCTCCTCCTCTTCCCTGCCCTCCCCGAAGGAGATAAAAGGATTGGGTTTTATTTTATTACAGATTCTGCTTCGCTGGTGAAATACCTTCCAGAAATAAATGTTATTTCAGAAAAAAAAAGGGTTTTCCATCAGTCATATCCTGAGCACAGAAACAACCCTCACTTCCTTTGTGATTCAGTTCTCAAAATAGCAAGCCCTGAATTTCCCAAATCCATGATTAACTGGAAGCATCAAGGGGTTTCCAGACAAAACTCTCTGTCTGGAGCAGTCTCCTACCCCTGGGCAGGCAAATTCCTGGTCTGGGCTTTCCAAAGAGTATGGCACATCGGACAGAGACCTCTGACACTGCCACATTTATTCCCTTTATTAATCCCATGACATCAATTAATGCATTTCCACCTGCAGGAAGGCAGGAGGGAGCAGCAACCCACAAGGCATTTTCCAGAGATGCCCAGAAGCCACCTCCCTCCCTCTCATCCTGTAACAGAGCATAAATACACCCACAAAGTGCTTTGATTTGACTGAGGATTTTAAATTTAGTTGCTGCTCTGCCTCTGCAGACAGCACATTTACTGCTCCGGGGGTGACTGAAACGTGCATCACTCCCAGCACACTGCAAAGGAGCCCAGAAAAGAACTGTCCTGAAAAAACACCCAAAACATTGGCTCCCCTGGCAGCTCACAAATGACAGGGTGGTGTCACAGGTGTCACAGCTCACAAATGACAGAGTGGAAGGGGAAGCTGGATGGATTTCCATGGTCACTACTGCACAGAGGGTGAGACCAGATGATCTAAGGGTCCCTTCAGGCCTAACAAATCCACACAGCTGTAAAAAAAAAAAAAAAAAAAAAAAGAAAAGAACATCATGGATTAGATCTTGTCTGTCTCCAAGAAAAGGAGGAGTCAGGCATGATGTTTTCAGCCAGTGATGTAAGGAATACAAATAGCATTGTGAAGGATGCTCTGGCAGATTCCCCAGCTGGATGCTCCAGTGTGAGCTCAGCTCTGCTCAGGACCTGCAGCGAGCCAGGATGGTTGGAGACAGCAGGGAGGGCAAAGTGGCAGCTGGAGAGCCCCATCCTCACCGGGGAGGGGAAGGCAGCAGCACACGGAGGGTGCCGGCATCCCAAGGGAACACCATGCCTATTGTAAAATGCAGGCGAACCCGCTGGGAAGGAATGAAGTCTGACTGCAGTTCAGAAGGCTGAATTATTTCTTTATTATAACTATGCTATTATTATACATTAATATACTATTTAAAGGAAGACACTAAAACAACATGCCTACTTTTCTAACTACCATACTAACTAACCAACAACTCGTGTCCCTCTCTGAGAGTGCAGCCCCAGGTGGGTTGGATTGGCCCTCAGCTCAAACAATCCTCACCAGAATCCAACCAAGCAATCACCCCAGGTAAACAATTCTCCAAACACATTCCACATGGGAAAACAAGGAGCAGAAATAGAAATAGTTTTCTCTTTCTTCTCTCTGTGCACCTCTATGAAAAGTCCTGAGAGACAGAAATGTGCTTGCCACACCATCCCCGTGCCCCCGACGCTGTGCCCGCATCCCCCAGCTCACTGTGCAGCCTCACAGCAGCTCCCAGAGTGTCACCAGCTGTTTATCAGCTGCTAAAAACGCCTTTAAAAATTCATAGGAACAAATTGAGCAAGTGTGGAACACACGGGGAGCTGAAGCTTTGAGGGGTTTCAACACGCGGCGTTCAAACCGAGTGGGCTGGGAAGAGACAGACTTGGTACAGGAGAGAAAATGGCAAAAATACACCCTCACATCATCACACAGAGAAAGGGGAATGTGGCTTGAACCGCTTTCTCCCAGCCCTTTAATCAGACTTTAGAGACAAAGAGCAGCTGGGCCGTGCACTGTGGTCAGCCTGGGGTTGTAGGGGAGGGAAAAACATGGGATTTATCCATGTGTTAGTAGAGATCCCATCACCACGGCCCCCTGATGGTTCTAAGGGCTCAGGTTTGAACACACAATGTTGATAAAGGTCATCAAGATGGATGAGTGTCCTTGAAAACACCCTGTGCAGGAGGGAATGAGGGTCCCAGCAGCCACCAAGGGAAAAAGAGTAAAAAAGGAACAGGAGTTGCTGGTGCCAGCAGGGCAGAGTTATCAATTAATGTCAAAACCCAAAACTGCACCCCAAAGGCCACTGATGCAAATGTGAGGACGAGATCAGAGAGGCGACTGCTGTCACCTCAGGTCTGAGCAGGTCAGCCCCAGAAGGTCAGGGTAAACTCTTCCCTGGAGCTCCTGTCCAGAACAAAGAGATTTTTGTAATCAAACAGGTAAAACTGGTTTCTGTCCTATGGAGCTCCTGGAAATGCCTGACAAGTATTTACTTGTGGGAGGGGAACAGGAAACTGGGATTTGTTCTTAGCTGGCTCTCTTGGCATTTTCTGACTGCCAGGAAGAGCACATTAAAATGTTACTGACTTCACAACCAGCACCACTGCACAGGACATTTTACAGAGCACAAAATCCCCAAAAATCCCAGGTCAGGGTGAGACCCTGCTCGGGTGCCTCATGTGGGGCATGAAAATCCACAGTGCAAATAACTGCATCTGCTTAAAATGGCAGCAATGTCTGGAATTCCCAGAGGAAAAGCTCAGCCTGGTGTAAAACTCAAAACTGAGGAGTGGGACAGGGAAAAGAGAAGGGGATTTCTGTTCTGATCAATACTGAGAAGTTGTCCACTGAAAAAAGGCAATGTTTCCTGTATGTCCACAAACAGGCAAAATATTTTCCAATTTTAGATTTTAAGAAGGCCAAAAAAGTCCCTGAAAATTGAGTCTCAATGACTTTTCCCCATCTGCTATTAAGGCTGGTTTTTTGTTCAAAACATCTTTTTTTCATGCCATATTTTGGCCAGATGTAGACGATGTGCTTGGACTGCAGAAAAGAGCATTTGATAGCATTACCAAGAGATAACCAGCTCAGCCCGAGCCTTGAAGAAGAAAAACCTTTTATTTCACATCAGGCCCTCAGCTCCTCACCAGTATCATCTCATCAGCCCGCGGAGCAAACCAGTCCGCAGGGAGGGATCTGAAAGGTTTGAATAATTCCCCATCAAAATCAACTCTACTCCGTTGATGAGACTTCCACCAAAGCATCAAGACAGTACGAGACAGGCTGTGAAAGAGGGAAAACACATTCTTGTCAAAATGACATCCCCCTCAGGAGTACAATCCCCACAAAAGCGTTTGCCCGTGCGCATTGTGTCGGGTTTCAGATCCCGCGCTTCTGAAGCGCATCACGGCGGGTACTTGAATAATTATGTTTGACTTATTTAACAATTTAACATTCACATGCCCGGCTTTACAGCTGGAGAAATAAAAATCACATGTTTGAGGGGCTAAAAGGGGAAAAAAAAGGAAAAAAGAGATGGTTTGACAATGTATGGATATTTATGCAGGAATCACACCCGCGAAGAGAACGTTCAGCTGAGCAAACTCCCTCCCCCTTGCTGGCTGGAAATGGGATTTGGAGTGCTGGGACTGGTCAGTGAGGAGCTGCAGTCGTGGGTTTGGGGAATTGGGTGAAAAAAGGAGGAGCAGCTGCTCCAGCTCGGAATTCCATGTTGCCACCACTCATCCAAAGGAAAAACCACCCCAGGGGTGATGTGTGCTGACCTATGAAGTGAACAGGGACTTGGGCTCTCCTTGGGGTGCTCACAGGCACCCTGAAAGTCACACCAGAGCCAAGTTTCCTTTCCCAGCAGCAGCATCCCGGTGGTGCCTCTAGACAGGGGAACAAATGGTCTCCACTGGGGAAAAAAAAGTCCTCCAAAATGTCCAGTCAGCACAGCAGCTGTGAATTTGCCACCCCAGAACTTGCTAGGACCCTCTCCCACGTTTTGTTCCTTTCCCACCATTTACCCAGTGCATGGAGCCTTTTCCTGACCAGTCTGTGCCCCCAGATCCCACTGGGGTCCAGCAGCAGCCCAGGGAGCCCAGGATATGAGAGGGGGCAGGAGAGAGAAAGCCAGAACTGTCACCACTGCAGCATCCAGGGAAAACCCAGGGGAATGTCCCTGCTGGTTATCACAGCAGGAACACGAGGCAGCCCTCTGCTAACAAAGGTCCCACTGATGTATTTTTCATAAAGTGCTTTATTCTGCTGCAGACGTGGACTTTTATCAGCAATAAATGTTTGCAGGGCAGGAGGTGGTGGTGCTGGTATCTGTAAAGCTCTGGAGAAGAGCTGACGAGCCCCGTCCCAAAATAATTCAGTGTTTATTAAGACCTCAGTTAATCCAAGCTATTTATATTGGAACGCCTCCACTAAAAACACAATCAGCTTGCTGCCTCTCACCCTCGTTCTTCACACCTAAACACCAGTGGGAGTGGGTTTGAGCCAGAGTTATCCCAGCTTGCCCCCAGGATGGGCAGTTTCTCATCCAGCCCTGGCAGCAGCACGTGCTGCGCGCTGCATTCTGTAAAATACAGGATATCCTCACCTCCTCATCCCAGCCCCAGCCAGGGGTCACAGCTCCAACAGAAAATGCTTCCAGGGTGGGTGAGCAGAGCACGGAACACGTCTGGGGCAATCAGACACACACAGAGCTGGAGATGTTCCGTGGAGTCTTCACTCCCTCCTGGCCCTGCAGATCCCTGGGGATGTTCTGATGGGAATTTCCCTCAGGGACTGTGTGCTGCCTGCTGGGGGAGATGGCACTGTCACCTCCCCTCCAGTGACTCCAGTAGAGCTACTGGGAGCAATCTCCCTGCTCCCTTGTCAGGCCAATCACTTCATGATATAAATGATGTAAATTAATTAAACATCCAGCCCCTCTCTTGCTCCTGACAGCGTCTCCAGCAGCTTTTGCACTGACAAAGGCTCCCAGATGGGCTCCAGGGCATGGGCAAGTCCCAGCTCTCCTCTGGACTGTTGTGAGAAGGGCTCTCAAGTGCCCTTGGCCCCTTCCCTGCCTTTGGTTTGCTCCATTCCACACAAGAACCTTCTCCTGCCCTTCCTAAGAAACCAGAGCACCTTTTCAGGGGGAGAGGTGAAGGTGCCAAAGCACAAACCCAGGAGCTCTCACATCACCCCACAGCCTGGCAAAGGGCCCCAGCTGCTGTCACCTGAAGCAGCACAAGCTCCGCTGGGTTTCACCCTGAACACAAATGCTCGGGAGAGAATTCAAAATGGAATATTACGAGAGGAAGGCCAGCCAGGCCCATCCACGAATCCCACAAAGCAAGCTGCCATCCTGTTGTGTCTTCCCAACAGCATGTCCCAAATGATCCTGGAGAGCCCAGTGCTGCTCCCAGCTCTGATGCAGGATTCAGACCTGTGGAAATGCCCATCCCTCCTCTCTGGCTGCTGGCCCTACCAGCACATCTGTGCTCCTGCCTTTGTTTGCCTGGGGCCACATCTGTCCCCGGAGCTGCTCCTGCACTGCACGGAGCCATTAGGCTGTAACTGATCCCTCCCTGCAGGAAAAAACTTCAAATAAATGCAATTACAAATCAAGAAATAACGCAGTGCAACCTGTTAGGAGAACAGCTGGGGTGCTCCATGCCCGTTGTCACCAGGATTTTAACTTCAGAGCATCTCCCCACCCGGACACAGATGAGTCAGTGGTGAATCTGCATTTGGGATGTAAAATATGGAGCTCTCCACGGCTCCATGTGCCATTCCCCTTCCCAAACCCCCTCTAAAGCTGCGTGACAGTCAGACAACAGAGTGGAAACTATAAGCTTTGATGGGGGAAAAAACTATGCAGAAAAAGGGCCAGAACTGTATTAAACTATATTAAAAAGCCAGCACGGAGAGCAGTTCAAACAGCTCCCTGTAAAGCAGCTCAGCTCTCTGGGGCTCTGTTTAACAGACATCCTTTTATTAGAAAAAGTCGCTGAAGATGGTTTTTTAGCACTTCCAATAAAGGATAGGTGGATGGGGATGGAGGGTTTTTTTGGGTTTTTTTTTTTCCATTAAGATTACAGAAGGATTTGGGGCTGGAAGAAAGGGAAAACCACCAGATCCAGGATTTTGTTTCTGTCCCTTTCATGAATGCACCAAAATCTGAAGTGGTCACAGGCTAGGGGGGTTCTCTGACTTGGAGGGTCCACCAGTCATCCAGGTGGTTTTAGCTGAGGAACAGGCATTTGGATGATGGAAATAAAAAAGGAAATGCCAAAAAAAAAAAAAAAAAAAAAAAGGGTGGTGAAAAGAGAGGCTCTGCAGCCAGCCCAGCATCTCCCCTGCCCCACACACCCCTCTGGCACAGCTGGAAACTGCTGGCTGGCACATGGGGTGAAGAACACAACATCTTTCATCCCAAAACCCCTCAAACTGGAATGCAAGAACTCCAGCTACACCACCTTGCAGAAAAGTCTGTTTTATGGGCTCCACAGCCATTGCAGCAAACAAGGAAGGAACATCTTCCCTGGCAGAGCCAGGCAGAGCAGGGGGGTTCCTGAGCTCTCACCACGTGGTGGCTGATGCTCCTCATCACAAAGAGCTGCCAGTAAAAATCCTCCCCTGGTCCTTCCTGCTAAACCTTGGGTCTGCTCCAATTTTCTCACCGTGGCATGTTATTAATGCTCATTACCATCAAGATTTCAGAGTGCAAGCGAGGCTGGGTTTGTCTTCCACCCAACTGTGCTTCCCTCACATCTCAAATCCCAGCACAGCAAAGAGAGGGGGCAAAAGCCAGGAAAACAGTGAGAAAAATCTCCAAAGGATTATGGAAGAATCTTGGAAAGACCACAGGATTGTCCAGGCCCTGAGTAAGGCAACACCAACATCCAGCCCAGTTTTTCATCAGAACATTAAAAAATGATGCAAAATTGCCTTTGCTATCAGAGAGAGATGACCAGGGAGGCCACCTGGCTTTAACCAGCTGATGTTTTCTCCACACACCCCTGTCTCCAGGGCAGAGCTCAGATTTGTTGCCTTATCTAAGCTCAAGCATGGCAGAAACAGGCTGGAGGTTTTAACACCAACCCCACTGCCTGGCTTTTCCCTCTTTGAGTATGGAGAATGGGAATTGAGACACGTAAAAAACAGCACTGTTAAAAATAACATTAAAAATGCTCCTATTTGGGCCCTCAGGCCTGCAGAGAAAGATGTTTCACTCTCGAAGTCTAAGAAATTAATTGCTCTTTCATCATTTTTTCACTAAAAAAGGCAAGTCTTTTTGGCTTGCTTTGCTCTTGAAGGGGAACCCTGAGCCAAGCTCCACTCCTCCTTGTTCATCTCATCCAGGATCCAGCCCAGGGCTCGTTGGAGCATCTGGGATCATCCCCTGGCCCAGCCCCCCAAGCTCTGCACCCCTCCATGTCCCACACACGGTGCCAATTAATAAATAACACCACTAATAAACACAGCATCAGGACACCCAGTGTGCAGGCAGCAGCTCAAAGCATCCCCTCTCCCCCTCCAAAACAGGCGAGATCCTCGTTTCAGGCACAAAAAATCAACTTCTTGTCACTTTTGAGGGGATCAGGCAAGTTTGGCATCACATGAACGAGTTCAGCAGCACAGCAAGAACCTGCACCCCCTTCCTTTGGCTTCCCCAGGTGTCAGTGGGAGCCCCCCAGCCCTGGGGTGGCTTTTCAGAGCCGCCCTCGCTCCGGCCGGTGCTGGATCTGCTCCCTGGCACTCCAATCTGGTTTCCATAGAAACAGGTGGATAGCACACAGGAGCTAAATCTTATTTACTGAGTTAAAGGAAAGGGCTGCACAAGCTGTAATTTAGTCCTGGGGTAAATATGACATTAGGAGAAATACAAAGATTTCCACCATGGCAAGGAACGTGGCTTTTCACTGCTGGCTTTTCCTTTAACATCAATTCTTATAATAAGATTAAGATAAATTAATGCACACCTCCCTTAAAAAGTTCCACTACCTGAATTTCCTAATAGATGCTAACATATAATTTTTTTTATTAAATGCTAAGATTATTTCCTCTTCCCCAAACCAGAAATAATCCCACTAACAAATGAGGAAACCCACATTTAGTAACAGGTTCTACCTTGGCCATAACCATCATTTAAAGCAAGCATCATGACCTCAAGTCCAACAGGATGCTCTCAAACTTTAAGCTCTCACTTTTTTCCCCAACAGATATATTTATCAGACCAGAATTTCTGTAACAAACCACTTATGGACATCTGAGGGAAGCACTGCCTGTAAACATTTAATTTTGGGTGCATCCCTTGCTCTCTGCTAAGGAGGAGGATTCCTTGTGTGCCCCCCAAAAACACCCACACAAAATCTGTCAGTGCTTTGAATATTAAGATTTATAGGTTGGAGATATCCCTCAAATCACTCTGCCTTGCCCTGCACATTGACAGGGTTGGAATATGTATTATTTGGGATGAATAATACATGATGGTATTGTAAATCCAGTCCCAGCTGAGCACGTGCTCCAGCAAGGAGCCAGGGAGGTTTCTGGGACCACACCGAGCTGGCTGCAGGGAGCATTTATCTCTTTGCTAATGAAGGGAGTTGCTGCTCCAGCCTGGAAAAGGGGCTGGAAAACCCTAATTAAAGAATGGTATTCAAATCCCACGCACGTCACTCTCTGTGACAGCCCCAGTCTCATCCCAGCAGAGACCCTGGGGCTCACTCCAGCCCTGGCTGCTGGGAACAGGCTCAGTTTCAAATAAATGAAGCACTGGCAAACATTTCCTTACGGGGGGGACATGAGGGTGAAGTGCATCACGTAAGGAGAGGCCACTGAATAAAGGGGACCTGCAAAATTTGGGGAAAGGGCTGTGTTTAACCCCCTTTAGCTGAGCTCAGCCACCCTGCTAAGAGCACCAGTTCTGGAGGACAGTGGAGGCTGCCCCCAGCCCAGCCCTGTCCCAGGGATGTGCCACATTTTCCATGTCACATCATCCATCTCATCAGAACCAGGCCAGGAATCAGAGCAGCCCCTGCCCAGCCCAGCACTTCCCTGTGCTGGACCAACCTCCCAGCCCAGGCTGGACATTCCAAATTGTCCTTTTGAAAATGGCCATGGCAGTGGCTTTTCAAGGCAGCCTGACAGCAGCATCTGATGTTTTCTCATTAGCTGAGCTGGGATGACATTGCTCATGGCTCTGCCAGGGTAATAAAGGAACCAGCCAGCAAACAAAGCAAAAATCAATATGGATGAGTGTAGTATTTTTCATAATGTCTTTATTGTGCACAGCCTTCCTCATGCAGCTATTCATAGACACACTTTCTCCTCTTTCTTTCCCAGGGAATGAAGTGATGGGAAATGTTCTTACTCCACACCAGAAAACCCAACACTGCTTCATCACCCCTGAAGAGTTTATAAATTAAACCCAAATACGAGCAGATTAAATCCAATACCCAGCCTAACTGGTGGGGCTGATTTTTCAGCCACGTCCTGAAGCCCCAGGTCCTGCCGGTGACACTGGGGACACCCACATGGCAGCGTGTCCCCCCCGGGACAGGGAGCAGGAAACGGGCTGAGCCCCTGGCTGCTGGTGGGACCAGCAGAGGAAGAGAAACCACACTCAAACAGGAAACTTTGCAAGCAAACACAGCAGAACCACATCCTTCCCAAAGGCATCCTCTCCATGGCAGCCCTGACCCCAAACGACCCGTGCTGAAGGGAGGGGGGAACTGGGAGCTCTGGGGGTGAAGCACAGGCTGGGGGAATTAGGAGCTCTGGGGGTGAAGCACAGGCTGGGGGAATTAGGAGCTCTGGGGGTGAAGCACAGGCTGGGGGAATTAGGAGCTCTGGGGGTGAAGCACAGGCTGGGGGAATTAGGAACTCTGGGGGTAAAGCACAGGCTGGGGGAACTGGGAGCTCTGGGGGTGAAACACAGGCTGGGGGAATTAGGAGCTCTGGGGGTGAAACACAGGCTGGGGGAATTAGGAGCTCTGGGGGTGAAACACAGGCTGGGGGAATTAGGAGTTCTGGGGGTGAAGCACAGGCTGGGGGAATTAGGAGTTCTGGGGGTGAAGCACAGGCTGGGGGAATTAGGAGTTCTGGGGGTGAAGCACAGGCTGGGGGAATTAGGAGTTCTGGGGGTGAAGCACAGGCTGGGGGAATTAGGAACTCTGGGGGTGAAAGGCTGGGGGAATTAGGAGCTATGGGGGTGAAACACAGGCTGGGGAATTAGGAGCTCTGGGGGTGAAAGGCTGGGGGAATTAGGAGCTATGGGGGTGAAACACAGGCTGGGGGAATTAGGAGCTCTGGGGGTGAAACACAGGCTGGGGGAATTAGGAGCTCTGGGGGTGAAACACAGGCTGAGGGAATTAGGAGCTCTGAGGGTGAAACACAGGCTGGGGGAATTAGGAGCTCTGAGGGTGAAACACAGGCTGGGGGAATTAGGAGCTCTGGGGGTGAAACACAGGCTGGGGGAACTGGGAGCTCTGGGGGTGAAACACAGGCTGGGGGAATTAGGAACTCTGGGGGTGAAACACAGGCTGGGGGAATTAGGAGCTCTGAGGGTGAAACACAGGCTGGGGGAATTAGGAGCTCTGGGGGTGAAACACAGGCTGGGGGAACTGGGAGCTCTGGGGGTGAAACACAGGCTGGGGGAATTAGGAACTCTGGGGGTGAAACACAGGCTGGGGGAATTAGGAACTCTGGGGGTAGAGCACAGGCTGGGGGAATTAGGAACTCTGGGGGTAGAGCACAGGCTGGGGGAATTAGGAGCTCTGGGGGTAGAGCACAGGCTGGGGAGTTGGGAGCTTTGGGGGTGAAACACAGGCTGGGGAACTGGGAGCTTTGGGGGTAAAACTGGAGCATCTGGGATCATCCCCTGGACCAGCCCCCCAAGCTCTGCACCCCTCCATGTCCCACACACGGTGCCAATTAATAAATAACACCACTAATAAACACAGCATCAGGACACCCAGTGTGCAGGCAGCAGCTCAAAGCATCCCCTCTCCCCCTCCAAAACAGGCGAGATCCTCGTTTCAGGCACAAAAAATCAACTTCTTGTCACTTTTGAGGGGATCAGGCAAGTTTGGCATCACATGAACGAGTTCAGCAGCACAGCAAGAAGCTGCACCCCCTTCCTTTGGCTTCCCCAGGTGTCAGTGGGAGCCCCCCAGGCCCTGGGGTGGCTTTTCAGCTTTGTTTCAGCTTTTTTTTTTTTTTTTTTTTTGGCTTTTCAACCAAACACAGGCTGGGAACACGAGGGAACTGCAGCACAAACTGGCAGCTCCAACAAGGATCAGCCAACCCCAAAAGAGCTGATCCCACACAGGGAAGAACTTCCAGCTTCCACCAGAGGCTCTGATGCATCAGCCAGCATCTCCTGGTAGCCTGGCTTTGCTGGCTGTGCTGGTTTTGCATTAATTTTTGGTTAAATGAACGATTAAAAAATTAACTGATTTTTGGTAAAATTGATTTTTTGATTTGATAAAACCAGCAGCGTTTCCCTCAGGTGTCCATAAGTGGTTTGTTACAGAAATTCTGCTCTGGTCTAAATATATCTGTTGGGAAAAAAAGTGAGAGCTTGAAGTTTGAGAGCATCCTGTTGGACTTGAGGTCATGATGCTTGCTTTAAATGATGGTTATGGCCAAGGTAGATTTTTTTATTTGATGAAATTGATTTTTGGTGAGGACTGATGGAAGTTTTGTCCCTTTTCACTCTTTTGTCAGTGAAAAAAAAAAACAGAGGGTGGTGGGGGGAGAAGGCTTATTCTGAATTCTTATTCTTTTTCTTTTTCTTTTAATTCTGTTAATAAAATTTGCTTTTTATCCTTTAAAGTTTGAGCCTGCTTTACTCTCCTCCTGCTCCTGGTCCGTATCTCACAACAGGAGATGAGTAAATAATTTCTAATAAGTGCAAAGGCATTTAGCCAGCATTAGACTGCCCCAGAGGGAGCCCTGGATTTGGGGCTGTGCACCTTCCCTGCAGCTCTGCCCTGCCCTGCTTGGCACCAGCAGTGAAACCACTCCAGTTTGCATTAATTTATTGCCAAGCAGGTGCTGCAGGGTAAGCTTGGAAACACCAAAATTCCCCCCCAGAAAAGCACTGGGCAGTGAATCCACTGCCAGAGCAACGTGCCCATTCCTGGCAGGGACTGCCACCACGCCAAGCAGGATCAAAGTCTCCTGACATCAGTTAGCTACAGCAAAAATGACCTTAATTACCCACCCTGAGCAAACACCTCTGGAGCCAGCTGTGCTTCCAGCCTTGGTGTGTGGAAAACCTCCTGGACACAAAGGTGAAGCCACTGTCAGACAGCACAAGCTTTGATGCAAAGCTTTTTACCTGCCAGGCTCAGAAAGTCACTGCCACCCTCTTCTGTCCCCTGTGTCACCTCCTGACAGCCCCACTCCAACTGCTTTGATATCAAAGAGCCAATCTTTCCCAAAGTCCTTCAACCCATGAGCCAAATCCCACCATCAAAAGGCACCTGGGCACTTCAGAGCACCTGGCTGGATGCAGAAAAGGCTCTTTTTATTTAAAAACATCCTGTTCTGCTGCTGCAAGGCTGAGCTTGCCTGCACAGCAACCCAGAGGCTGCAGTCCCCAGCCCTGCTCACAGCCAGCACCAACAACCAGACACACTTTGCTGCTGAAATTTGATTTGAATTGGTCCCAATCATGGCACAGCTGATTGTTTCCAAAGCACCCCTGCAGGAAAATCATGGCTTTTTTCCAAGCAACTGGTTGCTTTTTGGTACCTCCACCAAGGGTTTTGAGTTTAATAAAGGAGAAAAGGAAAAGAAATGATTCCTCTGGGGCTTTGCTGGTGGTGAGTAAGCAAAAACCATTGATTAAGAATGAGCAATGAGAAGAGGAAGCACCTCTGTGCTCCATAAACACTCGGGACACAATGGTTTGTACTGTACATAAATGTAACTCAGGGAAATAAATGAGCTCTTCTTGGACACTGGCCTGAGCCAAGGGATGGCAGGATGGGAGCTGCACTGCAGGAAAGGACCCTCTGACCTAAACAGGAATGATAGAGAGCAACGAGAGGGATGGAAAGGAAGGATCTTACCTGGCTCAGAATGAGTCAGGCTCTGCTGGAGCTTCCCAGCCTGGCTCCCAGAGCTGCTGCCTCTGCTCTGGCTCCAGCTGGGACACCCCCAGGCTGGCACCAGGAGAAATTCCAGCCTGGCACAGGTTCCCAAAGAAGCTGTGGCTGCCCCTGGAGCCCTGGAAGTGTCCAAGGTCAGGCTGGACAGGGCTTGGAGCCACCTGGGACAGTGGAAGGTGTGCAGGAGGGGTTGGGACTGGGTGAGCTTTAAGATCCCCTCCAACCCAAACTGTGCTGTGACCCTGTTCCCACACACCTCTAGCACTAATATTCCCACCAATCCTTGCAGCCATTAACCAAACCCCACAAAACCCCTGCAAACAATGCCATCTTCCAAATGGAAAACCCAAAATCCAGAGACACCTGAGCAATGTGACCAAGAGAAAAAGCAGCAGCAGTGGCACCAGCAGTGAGACCACTCCAGTTTGCATTTATTTATTGCCAGCTGCAGGATAAGCATGGAAACACCAAAATCCCCCCCCAAAAAAAGCACTGGGCGGTGAATCCACTGCCAGATCAACGTGCCCATTCCTGCCAGGGACTGCCACCATGCCAAGCAGCCCTGATGCCTGGGCTGTGCTCTGCACGTGTCATGCTGCAAGCCCCAGAGCAGGGAGGAAGCCAAACCACGCCTGGAGCAGCCAAGAACAACTGAGTTGTATTTATACCCAAAGCATTGAGCAGCAGGTAGAAAAGCAGAGATCCAACACAGCTCTGTGCAAAGGGGAAATGGGGGTTATCCATGTTTTTAAGGAATATTTGGTATATTCAGTGCTGTGGGCTTTGCAGTGAGTGATGCGCGGCTTGAGAGCAGGCAGCTCTGTGCAGCCATGATGGAAATAAGGGAAAAGGGGAATAAAAAGGGAAATAAAGGCTGAAAATCACACACAGCCTGTTCAAGATATTTTCTCCTGCTGCCTCATCCAGATTCCCTCTGGGAAAACAGGAGTGTGTTCATTTATTGCATCATCAGGTCTCTGGGGGAAGGAAGTCACAGAGGTTGGGGAGAATTTGCTTTGGGCAACTGAACCTTCAGCATCACCCCGAGCCCAGCAGCACAGCCAGGATTGCTATTGTTATTGCTGGGGAAGGCAGGATAAATCTCCAGGGAAAAGGAGGGATGGAAAGAGTTTTAACTCCTTGGAGAGGGAAAAAGAAATGTAAGAAAGAAAGAAAAAATAAATGGAGTTTTAACTCCTTGCAGAGGGAGAAAGAAAGGTGAGAAAGAAAGGTAAGAAAGAAAAAGAAATTGAGTTCTAGATGCTAAAAATTTTAGACTTTCTATACTAACAAACTCTAACTCCCAAAAAAACACTACATTTAACCTAAAGCCAAAAAAAAAAACCTTCCAAAATTAATTAATAACACTAAAATCACAAGTATATTGTTAATTAAAAGTGTATAATATCACAGGGTGAGAAAATTAACATTTAAAGTTTTAAAATATATTAATATGTATAAAACAAAATAGAAGTTTTAAAACAAAAAGTAATTCTGCTTCTTTACCTTCTTCTTCCTTCTTCCCCTTCTTTACCTTCTTCTTCATAAGTTTAAGTAGTATTTTGTAATTAAACAAAAAATCTGCATTGCGGACTTCAAGTGATTAGTCATTAAATTAAAAATAAAAATAATTTAAGTATCACTTCTTAATTAAAGAGTTTAACCTTAAAAGACCTTATAACAAAAGACTGTTAACCATTGTCAGTAAAGAACTGCACAACTCACGACCTGTGAGACTATGACCATAAATGAGAAATAATAAACCAAAAACCACCAGAAATGCGGGGAAAAAAACCAGAGTTGAGGATGCAGAGCACAGCCCAGCTCCCTGCCTGTCCCTCCCCAGCACAAGCACATCCTGTGGCCAGGGATTTTCATCTGCTGCCAGGGAGATAAAGGGGATTGCTGCCAGCTGGGGCAGCAGCAGGGCCACAGGAGCCACTCTGCTGCCACCAGCCCTGGGGACACGGCTCTGGGGACAACCTCAAGCCATCCCCCTCCTCGAGATGGAAAAAAGGCACGGAGGTCTGAGCCCTGCCTGGGTTCTCCTGGGTTCTTCCCTGTGTGAGGGATGGAAGGAAAACACAGAGCAGAGGCAGGGGCTCCACGCAAGGGACGCAGCAGGGACAGCACGAGCTGTTGGCTCCTTGGTGTGGCTACTCCAACTTTTCTGGCATGGATCCGTGACCAAATCCCCGTGCAAAACACAGAAATCACCAAACTGCCCATGGATGGAGGGAAGGGGAGGTTTGGCAAGGCCTCGTCGAGATCTGCTGGCTCAGAACTGCTCAAGCATCAATATTCTCCAAAAAAACTCTTTGTTTCCTTAAATCACAAACAGCCCCAGGCCCTTGGCCTCCTAAAAATTTAGACCTGTACAGTTTTTTAATTGATTTATTACAGATACATCTGTATTCTAAGAGATCTGCTGGCTCAGAACTGCTCAAGCATCAGTATTCTCCAAAAAAATCTCGTTTCGTTAAATCACAAACAGCCCCAGGCCCTTAGCTTCCTAAAAATTTAGACCTGTACACTTTTTTAATTGATTTATTATGGATACTCCTGTATTTCAGCAGCTGGCAGCGCTCAGGCTCTGCTCCTACCCCAGCACCAACCCCTGGGGGCTCATCCCAGGGGAACCACCACCCCACAGAGCTCCCTGCACAAGGAACAGCTGGAAGATTATGGGATTTCTGTCTGGAAACAGCATCTGATGGAGGCAGGCCTTGGGGGGGCGGTGGTGAAGGGGTCACAAAGAGAGGACAAAGCAGACAGACAGGGATGGGAAAAGGCTGGGGAGGCTGGGGGTGTTTAAGCCTAGGAAGGTTCTCTCCAGGATTTACCCCAAAGTAGCCAATCTGCACTAACAGGAGTAAAACAAAGAGTGATGTCACCAGCTCCATCTGCTTCAAATTTGCTCTAAGCTTTCAATCTCCCTAATTAAAATTAAAAAAAAAAAAAAAAGAGAGAGAGAGAGATAAAAAAAACCCACCAGCATTTGCTAAATGAACCCAAAGCGAAGCAAACATCCCCACACACGCACACAATGCTCAAAACATTGGCACTGGGAAGATGGAAGGAGTTCTAAAAGGTTATAAAAACCAGCAGGGTGGGATGGCACTGGAAGGGGCACGGTGACAACCTGGTCTGGGAGGTGACCACCCAGCAGAGATCAGGCTCAGCACAGCCCCAGCTGCACTGGGGGCTGATGCTCTCTGCTGCTGGTGGCCTTCTTATGGCTGTGCCAATGGAAAATCCGATGGGGTTGACATCACATCACGTTGTCACCCCCCGTGAGGTCTGCTGTCGGGTCAGAAATATTCTTTCCCAGTGAACTCCTGAGCAGAAAGGAGACTCGCCGGCAGCCAGGTCATTATCTGCCACAGCACTGCAGCCAGGGCTGGCAGCTCATCCAGGAAAAGCTCTGGGGAACTTGGGATTCTCCCAGGAACACCCCTGGGAGGAGAATCAGCCCAGCAGAGGCCCAGGGAGCACCTGGTGAGGAGCCACCACGGTGTTTGCGCACAGAGTTTGCTCCAATTTCACAGCAGGTCAAACCAAGCCTGGCGAACAGCAGCCCCAAGGTGGATTTCCCAATTTCCACAGCTCCCTGCAGCCCCTCACCTGCACCCCGAGAGTGCTCCCCTGCATTAGCTGCTCACACACTGTGAACCCTCCCAGTGCTGAGGCTGCAAATCCGAACAAGCCCAAATTTGCCAAACCATCAAGTGTTTTCACAGCCTGAGGCAAGTCCTCCTCGAGATCTGCTGGCTCAGAACTGCTCAAGCATCAATATTCTCCAAAAAACTCAGAGTGGGGCTTCTTTCCTTAAATCACAAACAACCCCAGGCCCTTAGCTTCCTAAAAATTTAAACCTATACAATTTTTTAATTGATTTATTATGGATACACCTGTATTTCAGCAGCTGGTTCTTCTCCCCAGGTGAAAGCCCCTTTCCCAAGTTTATCCCACAAAACCTCTGGGCATCAGCAATATTGGGATACAGGGCTGCTGCTTCACTGCTTTAATATCCCAGCTCACACAGCTCCTTGGGATCTGATTTATAACTATAGCAGAAAACCTTAGTGGAATCAAAACTAATTTATAGACTCAGGAGGGAGAAAAAAAAAATTGACATCTTCTAGATCACACACCGTCGCTGTAAATCAATTTCCATTTTGTGCCCCTGGTGCAAGCTGCTTGCAGCCTGGGTGAATAAATGCCAGGAGTAATGAGTTTGGAAACAACCAGTAACAAAGAAATGACAGTCACTGAAAAATCCTTCTCCTGCCAGGAAACCCCAAGTGCAGATTAAAGCAATTACCAAAACCCAAGTGATGAGGCAGAGGAGATGGGGAATTTGAACAAGGAGCTGATTTTCTGTCTTTTTCTTGTCTATTTTACCTTCCTCCCCCAAACAAAGCCACGGCAGATGCTCAGTCCTCTCCTCCTCAGCAAATGCTCCACAGGAGCTCATCATTGTTGGAGGGGGATGAGCTGAGCAGCAATTCTGGATGTGGGTAATGAGTGTCCCAGAGATTTGAGAGGCAGGGAAAGCTCCTGGAAAGCAGGAGAGGGTTGAGCAGGGATGGGTTGGACACAGAAAGGAAGAGCAGCTGCAAAGAGCCACCCCTAAGGCAGCCAGCACTCCCAAACACATCATGGGGTCAGTCAGCAAACTGCAATTTCCTGCAGGATATCTCTTCCCTCTGGTTGTTTCTGCCCTGTGCTGCTGCAGTTTGAAGATTCTCCTCACCAAGGGCGCCTCATCCCCCTGAAGGTTTGGGCTTTGGGGGTGGCAAATGTCATTTCACAGCCAAATCCAGCTGGAGAAACACCACAGCAGGGCACTGAAAGCACCACAGCCAAATCCTCACACAGCAGCACTGGAAATGTCACCAAAAAAAATCTCATTTTTCAATACAAAAAACGTGGATGAGCAGTGGATAAGACGTTTTGTGGTGCTCTGCATCAACAGGAGCACAGCCAGCTGAGAAACACAACTTGTAAACCTTGCCCAAAAACCTGAAAATCATCCAAGTGTGACCTCCTGGGTGCAAGCAGCCCTGCAGAAGGCCTGGCTGTCACCAAGAAGATGCTTTCAATGCCATCTGCTCTTCTTTGGAAGCCTCAGCTCCACGGGCATGAGACAAAACCCTTTGTTTATCAAACCTGTGTTCCTCAAGGCGTCTCCTGGTGCTCGGGCTGCTCCTGGTTGTGCCAAGCCCTGGCACTGCCTCCTTCCAAGAGACTTCAACTCACAAGGAGGTTTGGGATCCTCGAGGATGAAGAAGAGAGAGGGATGTAAAGTCATCCACTTTTACTATTTCCACAGATTAAAAGGCAAACACCAAGTCTGGCTGGCGGCAATCAGCTCAGGAACAGTCAGCCATCGCTTCACTCCAAGATAAGAATTGAATAAACTCACAAGAAGGTGCAACCATGGATGAAAGCCGTGCCCAGGTGAGGCTTCACACACGTGGGGATCAAAGCCCTCCGTGGCTGAGGACACAGGCATTTCCAGAGGCACACATCCCACGCGGGGATTGTTTGGGGTGATTTCTGTCAAGTTTCCAAAGAATTTGGCAGCTGCAGCCAAGGATCCCAACAGCCCCTGATAAGGAGTGATCCTCTGACCACTGGAATCTCTTGATGTATGGGACTAATTTGAATTTCTGTATCAGAAATGCAAATTCAGCCCTGGGGCCATTCTCCTGGATGTGGCTGCTGGCACACACGTGCTCCAGAGGTGAGTTAGACAGAAAATAAGAGCGAAACTAATTACTGGTCCCAGCAGCACTGAAGCTTTTGTTGCAGTTCAGAAGGGAAAGAAACAAAAGACTGGTATGAAAAACCACCAGGGTGACTGGTATTTGTCTTCCATTAAGAAAAGCCTGGCTGAGACAGATCTCCTGCATTCAGGGGAGTGAAAGGCAGTGCCAGGTCCCATCTGTCCTTGTCTGGCATGGGCACGTGTGTCCAGGGATGGGGGGGATGCTGGATGGGAGGAGTGGGTGTCAGGGCAGGACTCTCCAAAGCACCCAGTGATTCCTCACACTGCAGCTCTCCCCAGGACTGGGTGCCCTGGGGTTTATGAAACACTGATGTGTAAAGAATTTGGAGAATTTCTGGGAATAAGCCAGGTTTTTTAAAAGGAGGTGGTAAGTTATCACCAGCACTGGTTGCTGCTCTCTGCTCCAGCACACCCAGGAGCCACCCCTGATTACTCCACGCTCTGAAAAATCAACATTTTTAGCAACAGAAGAAGGGTAAAACACTTAGAGCTGGTGTAAGATGCCAGAGAGCCTCCCAGCAGAGAAACCAAATGGAGCAGAGCATGCTGTGTTTTCCCAGAGGATGAACTGCATCCCGGGCTCTGGGTCCATCAGCTCCATCATCTCCCACTGCCAGTGATGGGGATGGAGCACCCTGAGCTCTCCCCACTGAGCCACTCCTGGAAAAGCACCACCAGCAGCTCCAGCAGCCGAAGTCGGAGCTGTGGGAACAAAGCTGAGCTGCAAAAAGAATCAAGTTTGCAGGCAAAAGCTCAAGAGGGGTGGCTCAGCTCCCCTGCTACAGAGAGATGGCCCAGTTTACCAGGAATTTCAGCTTGGCTTCTAAAGGACCATCACCAGAGGCTCCACAGCTACGTCACCTCCCCATCAGAGCCCTGGCATGGCGTGACACAATTCTGGGTGCCCTGCTCACAGAGAGACCATGAGAGTGGAAACCCCACGTGGCTGCTCTACAAACCCAGCACTTTACACCTTCAGCTGGCTGCAAGGGGAAGCTGGAGAACAATGCCACCAGCTCCTGACACCGTTTGTTTCTGCAGGATAAAGCCTTTGCCAGCCCAGGAGGAAGGGAGCAGATGGCACCCACACACCCCCAGCCACGTGGCTGCTGCACAACAGCAGCCCCAGCTTTGGCACAGCCCACCCAGCACTGGTTTAGAGCTCCTGAAACCTTGACACGAGTGGGGAGACCTATTGTAAATGCAGGTGAACTTGGTGGCAAGAAATGCTGATGTCTGACTCCAGTTCAGAAGGCTGAATGATTTCTTTATTGTAACTATGCTATAATACATTAATATACTATTTAAAGGACATATTAAAACTACAAACCTACTTTTGTAACTACCATATCTAACTCACAACTCGTGCCCCTCTCTGAGAGTGCAGCCCCAGGTGGGTTGGATTGGCCATCAGCTCAAACAATCCTCACCAGAACCCAACCAAGCAATCAGCCCAGGTAAACAATGCTCCAACACATTCCACATGGGAAAAACAAGGAGCAGAAATAGAAATTGTTTTCTCTTTCTTCTCTCTGTGCTCCTCTATGAAAAAATCCTGAGAGAGAGAAGAACGTGCCTGCCACAGAGACCTTCACCACAGCCCCAGGGCCAGGCAGGAATCAGGGATCCTGCACTGCTCCAGAGCTTTCCCATCCTGGGTGACTCTGTGAGGGGTTGGGAGCTCCAGCACGATGTGACCTGAACTCCTGGACTTCAGCTGGGTCTCCAGCTTGAGCAGGAACACTCCTGAGGCAGGAGAAGAGGCAGCAGCATGGCAGCATCTCTGTGAACCCCAAAAGAGGGATGAGAGGTGGTTGGTACCCAGCTCCCACGGTGCTGTGCACTGATGGATGGACAGACAGGCTCCTGGAAGTGCATTTATTCCCAGAAAAACCCACCCAGAGGCTCCTGGAAGTGCATTTATTCCCAGAAAAACCCACCCAGAACCCATCTGTGGAGCACAGCGCGAGGAGGAAAACCACTGTGCAAAAGGGAATGGAAAGTGTCTTTCAGTCTCGTGAACAAAACAAAAGCCCCAAATGATTGAAAACAAACCCCAGAGTCCAGTCTGTGACCAGAGCCAGGGTGGGTCTTGCTCAAGTGACAGAAGCAGCTTGATCTGGGCTCTGCAAACACCCTGGGGTGCTCCTGTGGTTTCCTCACAGGACCAAACTGCAGCCTCTTCCCTCCTGCCTGAGCCCCAGGGGCCGGAGAAGCAGCCCCAAGATCTGCCCTCTGACTTGCATCACCACCTTCTCTCAAGTCTAAATACTAATAAAACATGGATATTTATTTTTTATGTAAATTTTATTTTTTAATGTAATTTTAATGTATTTTAATGTAATTGTTATATATTTTATGTAATTTTGATCTATTTTTAATGTAATTTTTATATATTTTAATGTAATTTCCTATATTTTAATGTCATTATATATTTTTAATGTCATTTTTATCTCTTTTAAATCTCATTTTTATCTCTTTTTAATGTAATTTTTATATATTTTTAATGCCATTTATATATATTTTTATTAAAAGTTACTGTGCCCAACACTGCCTTGTGTGACTGAAGGAGAAACCCACTCTGTGCAAAGCCTGGCAGAAGTGCAAGGGAAGCATTTCCCCGTGATTGACACGATAAAGCCTCCCCATGATTGACAGGACAAAAGACTTTTGTTTTCAGCTGATAGGCAACGCAGTGATTTTCTTTGAACGGCATCTTTTCTCCCCAAGTCCTTTAGGAAAAAGCACAAACCACAGGCTGAACCCCATATTGAGCTGTATTGATCCCCTGCCCTGGGGAGGAGGCTGAAAGCCAATGACCACCACATTTTCCATGGTCCAGAGCCTGAAGAACCCAAGAAAATTGATTATTTGCGAGGCAGCCCCGCTGCTGTGACACACACAATCCCTGTGCAAACAGGAACATCTCACCCCATCACCCTCGGGTTGAGGAGAGCCTTCCCTGGAAGCAAATCCCACTCATCCCTGCCCGTTCTCCTCTTTTGCCTACCCTTGTCCAGCAAAAAACCAAAAATCAATTCAAAACATCAAAAATCAAACCGTGAGTGTTATGGTGGATGTGCTGCACATCCCAAACTCCACAAACTCCAGAAGCCCCGACCCTGCAAAATGCCTGCATGGAGAAGAAATTCCACCCAAGAAACCCATCCCAAGGTTTCACTCTTCCCCTCAGGAATAACCTTTACAGCTGTGACTGCACAGGGCTGCTGAAAACTGGGTGTCACCCCCTCCATGTGACCTTCAGGGCTGATAAAAAGTGGGTGTCACTTCATTTATGTGACCTTCTCAGACATCCCAGTGGCTGAATTATTCATTTTGGGGGATGCTACGGCAGCCCAGTGGGAAGGAAGGAGAGTGGGACACGAGCAAGGTTTGCTCCTGCTTTGCCTCTGTACAGTTCCCAGCTGTCAGAAAAAAACACTCACCAGATTAAATATAATTTAAATTCTATTTGAATTTAAATTCTATTTGAATATAATTTTCAATTCAATTTTCAATACAATTATATTGAAATATAATTATATCGAAATATAATTTTTGATAAATATAATTTTCAATAAACATTATTTTCAATAAACATTATTTTCAATAAATATTATTTCCAATAAATATTATTTTCAATGAAATATTAATTTTTTCAATAATTTTCAACAAAGCACGCTGTGTAAAAATTTAAAAAAAAAAATCTCAAATAATCTGCTTTTTAAACAAAACTATCAGCTGCATTTCAGCCAAAATTAGGAGGTTTTTTTAAATTAAGAGTTTGTCTGGGGAATTAAGTAAGGTGAGAAATCCCCTCGCCCTGCTGTAACCACTGCTGTGGCAGTAAGGAAGATGCTTTGCTGTGCTGTGAGTGCATGAGGAACAGATCCTGGCTATCCAAAGATCCATGGGTTATATCAGTATTTAGCAATAACACGCGGAGAAATCCCACCACGTTCACCTGGAGGGATAAATCGGAGTGAGAACGTGGCACAAACAAACCCAGCTCTCAGAAAGCAAACCTGCCCAGCACAACAAATAAAAACCTGCAGGTTTATCACCAAAATCACAGGGTTAAAACTCATTTTCCTGAGTCCCCACCCAGCCTGACCCTGCCGAGCAGCAGAAGACAGCCAGAGGTGGGAACTGCACCAGCAGCTCTCTGTGAGCTGCAGCCTTCTCCTGAAAAACAGAAATAATCCATAACCAAAGGAACAGAAACATTATGGTTTGCCTGTGAATAATGACTTGGGACAGGGGGGAAAGGAGACACCCACGCCTGGTTAATGACACAGCTCACATCTGCCTCCATCACTCTGCATTTCCCCGAGAAGTTCATACATATTTAAAAAGGCCAAGAGCTCCATTACTCCTCACTTCTTGTAATATCACAAGATTATAGAGTCCATCAGGGAGAGAAAGGCAAAGAAAGCATCACAAGGGGGGTGGAATGTCACTCTGATTTAATCCTGCTCCTGCCTCTCAGACGGGGTTTTGGTGCTGGGATGGGATGGGATGGGATGGGATGGGATGGGATGGGATGGGATGGGATGGGATGGGATGGGATGGGATGGGATGGGATGGGATGGGATGGGTGAGGAGAAGGGATTGGGAGCAGGCACAGGGCTCAGGCTGTCTGGGAGGCCAGCAGGGATCTGCCCTCAATGTCCTCATTGTTGTCCCTGCAGAATCAGCCTGGAAAACTATTAATTATGAACCAGAGCTCCCTCCAACAGTGAGGAAAAGGGAAAAGCCACCCCACTGGTTCTGCCCTGGCAGTAGAGATGGTGGGTGGCACTTTGGGGTTTTTTTTCCTTTTTGCTTTTGCTGACAACCAAATTCTTTGAGCAGTTTTGCCTTTTTTTTTTTTTTTTTTAAGAGCAAAAGGGGGAAAAAATGAATTTTCAGTTAATTTGTGACTCAGAAGGACAGGCACTGAGTTTTCAGTAAGTTCCCCCATGAGGGCAGAGCTGTAATGGCTTTGTGCTCATAGTTACCCTCCAGGAGGGCTCAACTTCCCCCCCTAACCCTGAGCCCAGAGCCAGCCAAGGCCAGCACAAATCCCACGCTCAGGCTTTGATCCCACCAGGAGCATTTTTATCACCGTCCCAAAGCACTCCACGTCAGCTCCTGGGGCATGGAGCAGCCTCCTGGGGATGTCACAGAGCAGGATGGGCCTGAGGACTCCTCTGGAATGGAATCCAGCCCTTGGAAGTGGCTGTGGGGCAGGAGGGACCTGCTGGGCACTGGGAATGCAAAAGCAGCAGTGCCAAAAATCCTTCCTGAGCAGCACCACAGACTTCGCCCACTTCAGCTCCTGGCACTAATTTATGCAGAATTCATTTTATGGTTTTCTTCCTGCCCACACTGTCACCATGCACTTGTGTAAAAATCTAGGTGTTCATTTATGTTTGCACGATTAAAAATATCGGGGGAGAAATATGAAATGACCCAAACTTCTTCCTGAGCAGCAGCAGCACCACAGACTCTGCCCACCTCAGCTCTATTTTACAGAGAATTCACTGCATTATTTCCTCCCTGCCCACGCTGTCACCATCCACTCATGTAGAAACCTGATGTTTACTCTATTTGCACAATTAAAAATACTGGGAGGGGGGGAATATGGAATTACTGAAATGCCCCAGAGGTTACCAAGGTGGGAGCACAGCACCCCAAAGCCTCATGATTTGCATCTAATGAGAAATTTGTGAAGGAAATCCTGCTGCCCTGGCTCCATCCTCCCCTCTGCAAACCACCAGCTCTTCCCAAAGTTCTCACCCCTCATCTCTCCCCACCCCTCAGCTCCATATCTTTGATTACCAACTCATTTAGGCAGGAACCAAAAAAACTTCCCAGCACAGAGACTAAAACACTAAAGCAATAAATATCTGGGTGTTTATATAAATCATCACATAAATATTTTGGCCACAAATTGAATTGATTTTTTTCCCCCTGCTTAGGCAATATTGATGGGGTGATGGTTTTGCGCATTACAGGAATATTTTTTTCCTCTCACAAGGAAATGGATGGAGAAAGTCAGCCCCAGCCACACCATGAATACAGAGCTCTTCCAGAGACTGAAAGAGGGTAATTTCACCATAGAATCATGGTTTGGGCTGGACGGGATCCACACCATGAATACAGAGCTCTTCCAGAGACTGAAAGAGGGTAATTTCACCATAGAATCATGGTTTGGGCTGGAAGGGATCCACACCATGAATACAGAGCTCTTCCAGAGACTGAAAGAGGGTAATTTCACCATAGAATCATGGTTTGGGCTGGAAGGGATCCTAAAGCCCATCTCATTCCAGTCCCCTGGGCAGGGACGGTTTCTGGCACTCCAGGTTGCCCCAAGGTCACTTCTCAGGGCTCAGGTGATGCAAAGGACTCACAGATAACCAGTACCAAAGTCATCAGCTGCAGTTTGTGCTGGAAATCTCATGTATAAGCCTTGTTTTTGGGGATTTCTGCTAGATGGGTGGACAAAAAAGGCAAGGCATGAGGACACTTTGAGGCTTGTGATGCTGAACATCAGGAAAATGCATGGCAGTGTCCTGCAGGCTGGGGAGAGCCTCCATGGAGCTTCATCCTTCCAGGTGGACAAAGGCAGCACTGCCAAGGAGTTCACCACACCCAAATTCAGACCAGAAAATAGGAATCAAGGCAAAGCATAACCCCAGCTCCAGAGGGACAAGCCCAGCCCCTGTGCTTCCATCCCCACAGGGAGGCCCAGACATTGAATTTCTCTGTGTCAGCTCTTTTTTAACCAGGGAAAAGCCAGCTGGGGCAGGAGGGGACAAAAAAACCCCACTGGCTCTCCATTAATTTTAAAGCTGTTCAAAAACTTATTGCTCCACACTGGTGCATCCACACGCAGCTCTTTTCTCTCTGCCACGCTCCAGCAGCTCCTGTGTCTTTAGGGGCTGGGCTCCCACCACTGCTAACAGGGATTTAATTCACCCTCACTAATATTTTATCCATGCTATTAGGTCATGTTTCCCTTTCCACTTGAAAGGCATCTCCAGCTTATTGGCAGCAGTGAAATTAATAGAGAAATCATTAGGAAAGCGTGAGGCTGAGGCCGTGCAAATCGCATGGCGCACGAGATTATTTCCAAACAATGAAATTAATTGGTGTCATCAGCCACGAGCAGCGACGCCCAGAGAGCTGGCATTAAAAAACATGGAAGATTATTGACAGCCCCGTGCCTCCTCATACATAAAACATTTGATGGCATCATTTTATTTGATTGTTTCCCATGCATGAAGGCTCTGCCCTGCACGGGGGGTCGGAGCAGACACAGCTGGGACGGGGATCCCGCAGCCAGGAATGGTCTGGAGTATCAAGAATTGGTCCTGAGGCTTGAGGCAGAATTAAGCAGGCTGATTTTCAGTGAAAGTGGCTTCTTTTGGGCACCTGGGATGCAGGGATTTGCCTGTTGCAGGCATTTCTAGGGAGCAAGTCCTACTCAGGACTGGCACAACTCATGTTCAGCTGAACCCTGAACCAAATACCCTCCCCAATCCTCCAAATTTCAGGTTTCCATCTCCCTGGGCTCTCCCATCCCACCTTGGTGACCCATGGAAACCACACAAACAGGAGCCTAAAAGTGGAAGATTTTGGCCCTGGCTACACTATCTTCCCCTCAGTATTCAAAAATTGCTGAAATTTCTGTAAATCCCACTCACCTGAGAGAGGCAGATGAGGCGGGATCATCTGAGCAAAGCAGAGTGAATAGACAGTGGTTTAAAAAAAAAATTAATCCCAAGTCTTGAGAAGGCATGTGTGAATGTGTTTTGTTTTGGAAGAAAAAGAATAAATAGTAGCCTCAAGTCAGGATAATATTTATCCACATGCTTCTCTTTGAAGCTGAGCCCTTGTTGACTTCACGTGGTGTGTGCAAACACTGAGTCTCCTCAAGAAGAGGCTTTTCTGAAAGCCCAGCCTTGAGCAAGGGGAAGAGAAGAAACTCTTCAAAACCAGGTCCTAATGGAGAAAAATAAACCTCATCACCAGGGGAATTACCACTGTCCCTCCCAAATCCAAAAGGGGATTTGAACAGCTTTATCACTTCACCTTCTGCAGATCTGTGGAGCAGCCTCTGAGCTCACAGGACTGAATTCCGTGGCAGGAAAAGCAAACTGAGAAGAGCAGCCCAGTTAATCTCCAAGATAAATCCCCATTCTCTTGGTCGCTGCCATAAAGAGGAATTTCTCTGTCCTGCCTTTTCTCCCTGCCACCACCTGGCAGGAACACCTGGGGACAGGGACAGGGAGGGGCTGGGCAGCAAAGCCCTGGAAAACACCACCACATCCAACAGCCCTGCAAAAACTTCTCAGCCCCACAGAGCAGGGAGTTTGTCTCTTGTCTCCAGCTTATTTCTGTTTTCTGAAGCTGCTCCATGCATTTCCCTTCAGTAAGCCACCAGTGATGGGTGGCAGTTTCTGCCCCAACCTTGGCACCCCAAATCCAAATTTCAGGATCCAAACTGCACCTTCATGCACCTTTCACATACCAAGGGGCAGAAAATCAAACTTCCCCCAGACAGAAGCACCACGAGGGCCAGAGCCATTGTTCAGCTCCTTCCTTCCCCCCTCAAATGTGGTTTTTTCCCCCAAAATGCCAAGATAATCACACATCACAGAAAATCATCCCTCTTTCACTTCACCCTCTGCAAGCAACTGGAAGGAAAATGTTGACCTCTCCATTTCTTGCAGCTCTTATCTCTCTCCACGGGTCCTCCAGCTAATTTCCTAAATCCTGAAGCAGGAGTCTGAATTCCAGCCTGGCACCCTTAATGAACACAACTGGGTAATGTCTCCTACCTGACCTTCCTTTCAGCTGGGTCACTCGTATTTATGGTCATGCTTCATTTTTCCCTAAGTGTGCCCTTGTTACCTCATTTATGTTTCAGAGGAGAACAGGGTAAAAAATGAATTTAATGGACCTAGAAATAGAAGGGAAGAAAACCACAAAAGAGACACAAAAGAATCTAAAGATCTGCTTGTTCTCCAGACAGTTCCCAGCACCGGGAACTTCATTTTCATTGATTCTTCCCTCTTTCTGTGGTGAGGCCGAGCTGGAAAAGCAGCTGGGAAGAGTGAAGTGCCTGAAGTCAAACGGGTTTTGGGCCATTTTCCACCCTTTTAGACCTGTTAGAAGTGTCTGCTGCAGCTCATGCTGAGACTTCACAGAATGAACAGCTCCCAGCACAGAACTCTGCTTCCAAAGAGCTTTCTCCAGCATCACCTGCCAGCCCAAGTGGCTGCATCCCATTTTAGCTGCTTCCAGCTTTTCCAGCACTGCCCCTTTCCCTGCATTTTTGAAGGTCCCTGGCACTGTGAAAACACAAATCCCTATGTGGCAGGCACATTCTTCTCTCTCTCAGGATTTTTCATAGAGGAGCACAGAGAGAAGAAAGAGAAAACTATTTCTGTTTCTGCTCCTTGTTTTTCCCATGTGGAATGTGTTTGGAGAATTGTTTACCTGGGGTGATTGCTTGGTTGGATTCTGGTGAGGATTGTTTGAGCCTGATGGCCAATCCAACCCACCTGTGGCTGCACTCTTGAGAGGGTCACGAGTTGTGAGTTATAGTAGTTAGAAAAAGTAGGTTTGTAGTTTTAGTATCTCCTTTAAATAGTGTATCAATGTATTATAGCATAGTTATGATAAAGAAATCGTTCAGCTTTAAAACAAGAGTCAGACATCAGCATTTCTTCCCACCAGGTTCACCTGCATTTACAGTATCCCAAAGCTGAGCATCCCTGGCCACATCCCTGCCCTGGTCAGTCTCTCCTTCCCTTGCTTTTTAAACTTTCCCCCTCAGCAAGGTGCAAAGTGATGAGCTGCCAGAGCAGGGGGGTGAGGTGGGGAAGGGTCAGGCTCTGCTGCTCCTCTGAAGGATAACTGCTCTTCTGTGAGCCATTGAGCGAGGAGAGGAACATTAAAATCACAGATCCGTGGAATCCCTGAGCTTGGAAAAGACCTCCAAGATCATCCACTCCAAGCATTCACTCAGCACTGCCAAGAATAAGGCAGGAGGTGTGCCCAGTGCCCCCTCCAAGGGACCCCGAAACCCCTTTATGCCCCCCAAACCTGCTGGGGAGGTGGGAGAGCTGCCCCCAGCACATCCCCAGTGGGAGATGGAGGCTGGGGCACCCCTCTGCCAGGCCCCCCAGCACAGGGCACAGAGGATATGGATGTCACCACACCACAGCTGTCCCCTCCCCTGGCCACCAGCCCCTGCCCCACACACAGCAGAGTCATGGGGATGAGTCTGGGCTCCCTGTCAGAGCAACTGATCCAGCAAAATCAGCTGGGATCCAGCCAAATGCCTCTGCAGCCCACAGTCCACCCTCCCAGGAGGATTCCTGCAGGGGTTCACCCTAAAGGAGGAGATTTCAGGGCAGCCAAAGCCACTGTGCTTCCCCTTGTGCACACAGAGGGAAAACCCCCTCTCCATCCCACCTCTGCTCCCCTCTCCGGCTCCCAGGCTGCAAACTCGGGGCTGAGGGGAGCCCAGGCAGGAGCAAGCTGTCATTTTCCTGCACAAATCTGCTTAGTGGATCCACCACAAGTGCTCTGGAATCAGGACCCGGTCCAAAGCTGCCCAGTCTCCAACATTACGAACAAAACCTCCTCCCTGGCATTCTTCTTGAAGCCTCAGTCCTGCAAACCTTGCAATTACTCATTAACTTCGTTTTCAGCTTCGTTTTTCAGGTTTTTATGCCCTTGGAAATGCAGAAAAAGCCTGAAGCACTGCACAAGTGCTCCTTTCTCACTTAAAAAAAAAAAAACCACCAAAAAAAAACCAAAAAAAAAACCAAAAAAACTCCAGAAACTGCCTTACAGTAGTGCTGGTTTTAAAATAATTCACTTTGAAAGTACCTAAACCACAGCCCCTGAATCCTGTGCAAGTCCATGCTCCAGACAGGGAGCAAAAGGTCCAGAAGAGCCAGGAAGTCTCTTCCTTAAGGGACAGCCATGGTGAGAAGGCAAAGGACGTGGCCACAAGGAACCACCACAAAAATTTCTGCTCCCTGCAGGGTTCAGGGTTGGACATCCCCAAAATCCTCAGCCCCACAACTTTCCTGCAAGCCCCTTTCCTGAGCTTCTCCCCACAGCTGTCCCAGCCTGTCCCTGTTTAGCCCCAAAAAAATCACATCTGGCAGCTCCCCAGGAGAAACAGCCCCGTGAAAACACAGCCCAGCAGGATGCCAGCAAACATGTGTTAACCCTTTTCCCTCCCCCAAATCCCTCCTTTTCTTTTCCATTTCCCATCTCCCGCTGGCTTTTAGGATCAGAGGAACAACCCCCATGTCCCAGTTTGGCCAGGATGGGGAAGTCTGGTCCTAGGACGGGCTCGACATTTCATCAGTGCACAAACGGAATTTGCCAAGAGGCATTTTAAGAGTCAATTCTTCACACTCCAGTAATTAGAACAAAATTATGGGGGAAAGAAAAAAGAAAAAGCAAAAGGGTGAGGGTGAGGGCAGGCAGCAGAGCTCCCACGGGGACTTGGCTGGGTGAGGAAAAGGGCTGAGCAAACACCCAGAGTCAAGTGAGGCCCCAAGGCAAGAGTCCTTCACAGGATCCCTGCAGGCTGGACTTCAACCAAAACCATCTCTGCTTCCCAGCTCTCCATTTTTCTATGCAGGAGTGTTTTTAAATGAAATTTCTAATTTGGAGATCAAATATGGGGCTGATGAGTCAGACCCAGCTCCTTCAGTCCCTCATCAAGGTCAGTGGGGTTTTTCTGTTTCCAGGCAAAGCACATTCAATTCAAGACTCTGCTTCAGACACTCCCAGTGAGTAATAAATCTCTGTTCTATTATGAAGAATAATTCTCTATTCCTATTCTTTTAATGAAGAAACAGACATTGAAGCCTAATCCCATTGAGAACTCAGTTCCAAAAAATCAGCTTCTCACAGAAGAGCTGCCATCTACACCTACAAAAATCACAACACCCCAAACTGTTGCATCATCTGAATACACATAAAATCATCTCTGTTGTAACAGGATGGAACAGCCCAGCTGAAAAAGGAAACAAAACCAGACAAACCCAGATGCCAGTGGATCCATCTCTAACACCCCCCTGGCCACTGGAGCATCCTCTCCAGGGAACTCCAGCACCCCACAGTGCAGAGCCCACACTGCCAGCTTCACTGGGGCATTTCCAGGGCCCAGAAAATTCATTTTTAAAATAAAAACTCATTCGCTGTGCAAGTCTGGCTTGTGTGAGGCCAGCCCGGGAGCAGGGCTGGTGTGGGGGGTTCAGGACACTGCACAATGGTTACTCAGAGCTGCTGAAAGTGGGACTCAGTCAGTTCAGCTCACATCTGCAGCGAGCTGTGATCTCAGCCCTGCTGCTGGAGCACAGAGGTCCCTTTGATAAATCTCTCTGTACAGGGACTGCAGCACTATTTCCGCATGAAAGAAATATATTCAATTTTTTTCAATAATCTTTGCAGTCCACTGGCTTGGAAGAGCGAGTTTCTCTCTGCTGCACTCCATCAGGCTCAGGTACAGGCAGGGGAGCTGTCTGGCTCTCCAAGCATTTATTTCTACAAGTCCCCCAGCACAGTCTCCAGTTGTTTTGTCTTTGATGTGAGCCCTGAGCAAGAGTTTGTCACAGGAGATCACACCCAGAGCCTGCACTCAAAATCCTCCCACTTTTACTCTCAGTGCACTCTGGAAGGGCTGTGTAAAGTCTGTATAAGGGGAACAATCTTTCCTATTTGTTTTTTTTCCTTGAGAAAACTCCACAAAGCTCCACTTCTGCATCCTTTCTCTGCAGGGATGTGCACATTTTAAATCAGATGCAGGGAGTCCACCTGCAGGGGAAGCTCTGTGGGGTGACATCCACCACACCTCCAGGGGATGCACAGCACCAGCAGCTCTGGAGCTGTGTCCCTGCTCCCATGAGATGTGGGACAGCACAGGACTGCCAGGCCTGGCACTGCTTCTCACCACTGCCTGGCATCAAAACTACGCCCAAAAAATGAATTCTTGCCCCAGGATTAGGACGGGAAACTCCACGTGGCTCCACATTACTTCCAGCCTGTTTGCACATCGCTGTTTCCCGAGGTATTTTTAACCACTTTTTCCCCCCCAAAACTGTAATTCCAGGCTGTGAAATCCCCACCATCTGTCAGGCAGGGAGGTGAAATCCCCAGCACAGCTCCCTCAGCCTCTCCCACACAAGCCTCACTCATTCCAAGGAGTGACTGCAAACATCAGTCAAGCCCACGCTGGCTTGGAAATTCCTAAAATTACAACCAAGAGAGGCCTGGAAGAAGTAAGAACCCCTGACAAACACCACAAAGTGCAGTGCCCATCATCAGCTTCACCTATGGCTGCTGTCCTGCTACCATGATTAGGCTCTAACCCCTTAATTAGCAGGAAGAGAATGATGTGGAAGAGGGGAGCCATGCCTCACATTAACACTGAGGGTGTAAATGAATTTTCTGCAGCACCACCATCTCATTAACTCATCTCATCACCATCTCATCTCCAACCACCACCTCCCTGGTTTGGAAACAGGCAAGGAAAAGCTGGAAAACAAGGGGAAATTGATATTTAAGATACCCTTGCATGTGTCTTGCTCATTCCAGCTTCCCTTGGGATGTTTAGAGAGAAGCTTTTCAAAAGCTGCTCCCAGCAAATTGCTCCTGAGATGCTGTGTTACCACCTGGGTGTGCTGCACCCAGCACAGAAAGACCACCCCAACACCCTGCAGCTCCAGGATATTCCTGGAATTTCCCACCCTTTCTACCCTCACCATCCTCCCCACCCCTCCTGTGAGTGCACCCCAATGCCCACACCCACCCTGCAGTGGGCAGGTGGGAGGAATCCCAAAACCTACAGGGAGTTCTTGAAGAAAGATTTCATTGCTGAAGGAAGAAGAGGGAGAAAAAAACCCAATAACCCCGTATCTGGAAGCCCTCCAGGAACAAACAAGCAGCCCATTCTGACAGCCAGTGGAACAAAATAGTCCAAGATGGTTTTTTCTTTCCCCCATGAAGAAGTGTGGGAGGGAGCTGAGGAGCCTCCCCACCATCCCTGGTTTCTAAAGCTGTCCCTGCCTGGCACAATCTCGACACCCTCAAGCCTCTCCAAGCACAGGAGACTCAGAGGAGAAATCAGCAACAGCAAACCTCACCAAACCCCCACTCTGCTGACACAGGTTTCAACACATTTGTGTCTGCACTGCTTGTTTACTGCAAAACGTGAACGTTTCCCTTCCAGGGAGTGATTTCCAGTGTATGACATGGATCTGGCAGGAGCACCAAGCACAGCACATCTCCCCCAGAGCACCCAAAGCCTGGGACATCCTGGGGACAGGGCATGGGACAGCCAGGCTCCTCCTGGCATCAGGATGTTCGTGTTCAGGTGTGATATTTCAATGTATTAACTTGTACCCACTCATCTCTGCCCCAACAAAATTCAAAGTTTCCTATAGAAGCTTGTTCCACCTCTTTTTTTTTGTTTTATTTTGTTTTGTTTTATAGGTAAGATGCTGTGCTCTGGGCACTGGGGATTGTGCAGTTCAGCCATGCCAGAACTTTCAGCCTGGAAGTTTCACTTTTTACTAAACCCCGTTTACACCCACGTGTTAATCTGTGGCTAGAAATGCTAATTATTATTTGTATTATTTGGCCTTGGGACAGTCTCATCATCAGATGCTGAGGGTTTTAATGAAGAAACAGAAGAGCTCGTTACAGAATAAAAAATTCCTTTTATTCCAAGAGTCCCTGAAGTGATATTAGCCAGGATGGATTTCCTTCCCTTCCCAGAGCACATGATGCTGAACAGTGAAGCTCAAGTGATGAGAGATACACTCACAGCACCAAGGCACACAAAGCCTGGCTTTGCCTCTTGGCATCTTGCACCCACAAATGATGTTCACTGCATCAAGCCTCAAAAATCCCATGACATCACCAAGGAGGCTCAAATGAAACCACACAATAGCCAGAAATTGTTGGATCACCCAAAAAAAAAAAAAAGCCTGGCATCTCCCCTCCCCACTTTTTGGAGACACATTTGTAGGTGTTTTAACACTCGCAGTTTTTGTTTGTTTGTTTGTTTGTTTTTTCCATAGTAAAAAAAGATCCTTCTCTCCCTGATCTAAAATTAACAAAGGAGAACTCAGACAAATCAAGAAGGCACAAGGAAATCAATTTCATGCACATTAAGGATATGCATTTACCCACGTCCTGATCAATACTTTGGATTCCAAAGCACTTCCATCACTGCTTGAGGCCTGACTGCAGAATTCTCCCATCAGGACTGTGAGAATTACAAAAGATCCTGCCCACACTCATCTGATCTGAAACACAACACCCCTTAGTGTGACCCCTTGGAAAAATACTGGGGAAAGCAGCCAAGAAAGTGGGAAAAAAAAAAAAAAAAAAAAAAAAAAAAGCAAAACTTCCCAGAATGAACATTTCTGATTCTTTCAGTTGCACTGAGAAGCTGCACATCTATGAACAGTCTGGAGTTTTGAGCAGGGGAGAAAGGAAGGGGGAAAAGCAGAGAATTTGCCACAACTAAAAGCTGCTCCTGCAGGGAATACCAGAGGGCCACCAGCTGCTGGATTGTGGCATTTCCTTGGGCCCTGGAGGTGACACCAGGGCCACAGGCTGGTGGCATGTCCCAGAGGTTGTGCCCTCAGGGTGCAGTGAAAGATTAACTGGTTTTTATCAGCAATTGGTTGCCTAAGCTCCATCTGAGGCTGTGGTGCTGTTTCTGAAGCCCTGAACGCCCCAAAATCCCCCAGAACAGCCTTTCAGCACCAACTGCCCCAAGCAACTAGGAAGATCCAGGCTACCAGGCCAACACCCAGAGCAGGGAGAAATTATCAGGATTTGGAGCCTAAAAATGTCCATTACTGGAGGAGTGGCTGCACCACCACACGCCTCAGGGCAAACACCACCCCAGGAATGGCCCTGGCACAGTCTGGTTCAGGCATGACTGGCCCAAAAACTCTGTAACACTTGTGTTTTGGGGAAGTTCAGGGTCTCTGGACACACTGCACCTGCCAGCACAGCCCCACCA
The DNA here is from genome assembly GCF_031753505.1 of Anomalospiza imberbis. Classification (NCBI taxonomy): domain Eukaryota; kingdom Metazoa; phylum Chordata; class Aves; order Passeriformes; family Viduidae; genus Anomalospiza; species Anomalospiza imberbis. Next base: position 3,541,545 of record NC_089701.1, on the reverse strand, counting down.
ATGTCCTCAGGGTGAGCAGGAGTGTCCCTGCAGCACCCCAATTCCAAACCATGAGCTCCCAAGCCCAAATGAACCCTCAAGCTGGCAAAGGGAGGGAAGAACAAACCCGACCCCTGCTGCTCCAGTCTGCTTTTGCCATTTGGAGCATTCATCCCAATGTCCAAATCTCCAGAACAACTCCAGCAAGGTCATTAGAACAGCACACCCAGTGCCCAAACACCACCCACAGCTCCTGCACTGGGAGTTAATCATCAACTGTGTGCAGGCACTGCCCTGCACAGGCATCCAGGGCTGCCTTCCCCACGCTCTCCTACACTTCCCAGAGCTGGGCATTCTCCCTCAGGCAGGAACTGCAGTCCCAAAGGCTCTGGGGAAAGCCCTGGTGTGGGCACAGGGTGAACACGTGGCTCCTTCTTCAGTGGGGATAAAGTCACCAGCCACTGGGCAGGCAAGGGGTTAAGTGGGCTTCTTCCGTGCAATGACACAAAAATCTCGTGGCAGGCCAGTTACTCTACTGCTCCCTTGGGAATTTAAAATTTAAAAAAATACATAAAACATACACACCCTTCTTTTGGAGAATTCTCCTGATTTCCCTCCCCACCCGCCGCCGCGGTGACACAAGATGCTCCCAGCTGCCACAGGATCCCCCTGGGCACACAGCCAATGCCACAGAGCCATCTGAGGAGCTGGCACAGTGACCACAACATGGGAAGCCCCATCCAGGCTGCCTGGGCCTTTGGGGATTTGTAAAAATAAGGGGCAGGGCTGGGATGGGACACCCAGCTTGGCTGCCAAGCGCTGCTCTGCTCCCAGACACTATTGCTTCATGCACTCCATGGTGCAGAGAGAAAACACACGGCTTTTAATATGTTCTTGGCTGCAGGAGGTCAGGAAAAAAGCCCTGAAAGTCAGAATGAGAGAAGAGGAGCTGCTCCCAGCAGCAGCAGGTCACAGCTGGCACTGGGTTTACAGCAGCCGTACATCCAGAACCTCTGCCGTTTCTGCCTTTCTTTATTAATTCATATAAATCCCTCCCTTTCTCTGCCCAAACTGTGTTAAAAAGGCACCCTTAAAAATACTGCTGCAGGGCTAGAGGCTCCTTCGTGGAGTTAGAGATGCTGGAGGGAGGGGAATTCCCAGCAGAGAAACAGAAAGGCCAACCACCAACTCTCGGTTATGAGTCCCTCAAATAATTCTGACAACACTCCCCACCCTCCTGTCTGCAAGCGAGCAGAAAACGGAGTTTTCTGACTCTCTGGCAGCAGGGTGGGGTGTGGCAGAAAGGGACTGTGGCAGCTGAGCCACCCCAGAGCTGTCCCAACCCATCCAAACGGATGGCAAGGAGGAATCCCTCACTTGGAAGGTTCTCCAGCCACACAGCATCCACTGAGGACAGCCTGGATCCCCCCAGGGTTTTCCAGGAGGGATCCACACCAGCCCATCAGCAGGAGGAAGGAGACACCTTCACACTAAAAAATACCCTGAGCATCTGGAGCAATTACTCCACATTTATAAAGGAGACCCTTTTGCTTTAACTCCGATGTCACTCCCCCTCCAAGGCAGCTCTTGGCACAGCCACTGGAGCGTGCCAGGCTCGGGGCCACCTCCCCAGCAGCCACATCCTCTCCCTGGCACTTCAGCCACGCAAGATGAGCCTCCTTTGAGCCCTGCCCCAGCCACACACCAGCAAAAATCTCAGTGGGCTCAGCTGAGAGGAAGAATTGATCCAGAGCCTGCTCCAAACCCTGCTCCAGCTGTGCGGTGGGTGCAGCTCTCTCCCCCCAGCCTCTGGACCAGAACCAGAGTGGAAAACACGACTTTAATCTCGGTCCCAGCATCTCCTCCTCTTTCAGCTGACCTGTGAATCGCTTCCCTTTTTCATTTTTAGAACAGCAGTGTTCCCTATCTGTGGGGCAGGGGAGGGAAGACCCTTATCTTGCCAAAAAAAGCCTTTTTCAAAGAGAGCAAGAACTTCAAAAGGAATTCAGGACGATTAAATCCACGTCAGGAGGGCAGAGAGGAGCGGGAGGCTAATAAATGGCACGCTCCACAGGTTTATGAATATTTGAACCATATTTCTTTTTAAAAAAATTGTACATTACTGCAAGTTATTTAAAATGAGTAACTCCTTTTAATGAACCTGGCTACCATCATGCTGACTAATAGAGTAATAAAGAGTTTAATCCATATTTATGTACATTTTATGTCATTACAGTTGGTGCCAATAAATTAGCAAGTCCAATAAGAGTTTGATTTTATACCATCACTGCTACTAAATGTGTAACAACACACACTACATGAGCACCAGATTTTTATTTTATTTCTTTTTCAAGAGCCAGGCTTTACTAACAGGGACTGGGCACAGCAAGCCTGCAGAATCAGACCCTAGTTAGGGATGAGGCAATATTAACTGGGGTTTTACTCCTGCATCCTGCAGCCACGGAGAAAACACTTCTGCAGATGCCACTGGTGATTTATGGAGAGCTCTGAACCAATTTAAAGGGATCAAATATTCAAAAATAATTAATATAACCACACCTTGTGAAGGGGCATGGGTAGAAATACAGGCACCAGCATCTCAGGTCACTTCTGCAAACCCCTGCCATGAAACACAGCACAGCCCCCACCACAGCAGGACTGCTTAATAACTGGACGTGGGGGAAAAGAGCTGGCTGTCAGCAATTTCAGCTGGCCATGAGCAATTGGAAGTGGCCTTTGTGCTCCCCTGGGAAGCTGGGAGACACTGCAGATCACAGGGAGTGGGATGCATCCCTCTGGCAGGAGCCTGAGCGCGCCCATTCCCCGACATCCCACAGAGCCAAGACGGAGTTTCCAGCTCCACTGGGATTTTGGCTGGAGAAGCCCACACAGCTCACGATCCCACTTCACCAGCTGTCACCCTGCTGACAGCAAAAAGTACCTCCCCAAGCTCAATAGTCAAGGAAGAAGCAAAACCAGGAGCAAACCTGGACGTGAGGAGCCCCCAGGCAGAGCTGGAAGGGGCTCCACTGCTCCCACGGCAGCTCCTCCTTGCAGAAGCCCTGGCTCAGGAGCTAAAAGGAGTGATGGAAACATGGAAACCTCTCTCAGAATTACAGCTGGGCAAGGCAGGACTGAGGGATCTGATTTTTCATCCTCTCTTAAAGCACCAGTGGTTTTCTAACACTAAAAAAAACGACGAAGATTCAAAGCCCTTTACGCAAAGGTTGGCACCAAGTCCCCGACTTTCTCCTCAGTAATTACACTCCAGCAATCCCAAAATCTGCTGGTAATTGCTGTCCCAGTGGCCTTTTGGTTTGGAGGAGAGGAGTAACTCTCCCAGTGGCATCCAGGAAGGAAACACCCAACGCCACTGCACCAAGGCCCCTCTGCAATTAAACTCTCGGTTGCTGTGTTCCATCAGAAACGCCTCCTACATGGTGTAAGCGCCCTGTAACCAAAAAAATACCACTGATCTGAGGAGTGAACAGCTCCAGGAAGAATTTTTTGTGTGTGAAGTCTGTGTTTGGCCAGTGGGGACGTGGATTAGAGGCTCCTTTTGCTCTCGCTGTGACTCAAAACGGAAAGGGAGCTCTGGTCAACAGCAGATTTTTCCCTGTTTATTTGCTTTGCCACTGTTGAACACAGATCTGAGGATAATGTGGGAATGAAAGGTGGTGAAGACAATGGAAATGTTTTGACAGGCTTCCAGAGGGATTTAGGGTGGTGCAGAGCTGGACAGCTGATACCTCCACCAAGCTGATAAAAAAAGAAAAATAATTAGGTTTTTGTATAGAGAGTCTGTGCTTCCCACATTTTCTACGGTTGGTTGAGGATGACGACAACGTGAAAACAAGCACGATGCAGGCAATGAAGCACACTTGGATCTCTTGGAAGTTTATGACACATTTCTTTCCCAAGTTTCCTAAAATACCAGATTGCCCTGAGGAAAGAGGGAGTGGCAAATCACCTCCCCAAGTCACAAAGCTGAATGCACCCCCAAAAAGTGACCGGGGGAGGGAAGACCAGAAAAATGAAAGCAAACTGTGCTCATCAGCTGATGTGTCCCAGCAGGGTTTAACACCAGGCATCAGAGGCAGTTTGAAACTGCACAAAGCAAGAGACAATGTGACGATAAAGCAGCATTTTAATTAGCAGCAGTTCCTTCCCCAGCCCAAAAGGTTCCTTCTGTGCATTCATATTCCCAGAACAACAACTGCCTTCTTGTATTCCATAAATCAAAAAAAAACTCATAAAACAAGGCACTGCAATTGCACATTCCACATAATGGTCCAGAAATAAATTAGGCAATAAATATCAAATAATATATCCCCATCAGCAGTGAAAATCTACTTCTTGGATAATCAGAAGGGAAGAAGCCTTCCAGCAGCTTATGTCTGGCAGCTCGAAACAGGTAAAACAATACAGAGCTTTAATAAATCTTTTATCACCTTTTCTGCTGAAGAATATAGCAATTGTCCTGGGTAATGGCTTCCCTGAGCCCTGTATCCATCTCCCCTGATGCAGTTGGTGTCAAAGGCAGGGGATCAGAACAAGAGCCACTTGTCAAAACCAGGCTGAGTCTTCCTTGTTTGATATTTGGTGCCAACCATCACTTACAGCAACACATTTCTGAGAAGCTCAGGGCGCTCATCTCGCCCCGCCATGAAACTCCCTGACCCCACAGACACTCACTGGCCACGTGACAAAAATCAGTGGTGATTTCAGCAAAGGTAGTTTGCTCTGCACAGCTGGCAGCAGATGGGGAAGGGCTGAGCAAGGTGTGGACCCTTTGCAAGGTTTGGTTCTTCTCAAAAACACATGGGTCACATCCTTCAGAGGCTGATCCCTGACAGTTTTTCATCTAAAGAAGAAAACTTGAAGGCTTGGTCACCCTTCACTGAGGACACAGCAGAATCAAGCTAAAACAATCCCTAAATACACTGAGAACACAGCAGCATCCTAAATACACCACAAGCACAGGGGAGCTGGTGCCCAATCCTAGAGGCTGATCAGAAAAGCACAAAACCTTTGTATTTTCATCCCAAACCTGGAGCACAAGCCCAGGGCACAGCCCCAGTGCCAGACTCATCCCTTCCCAGGAGCTCAGCAGTAACTCTTACCTTCCCAAAATCCCGCACATCGAAGAGGTCAAAGGGATCAAAGAGGTCGCTGTTCCTTAACCCAAACTTGTCGTGACACACTTTTAGGAAGGTCCGGATGTTCTTCAAACACAGAAACTGGGGGAGAAAAAGGAGAAAAGGAGGGGAAAAGTGAGCGAGACAGGCACAAATTACAACTGAGATTTCCTGAGTTAAGTGCAAGCCAAGCGAGCAGGGGCTGAGAAGCTCGCACTGCGAGGGCAGGCAGGAGTTTCTTTGCTGTTTCTTTGCTGTTTCTTTGCTGTTTCTGAGGATGTCAGACTCCCCGTGCCCTGCGAGGGCTCCTGTGTTCTCAGCTGCACACCAGGAACACAATGCCCCTTTGAAAAACAACTTTCTCCCAAGGTAGCACTGCAGAAGGGCTGCAAAACTCAAGCCAGGACGTTTCCCTTTCAAGGTCGAAGGGAAATATAAATTACAGCTGATGTTGCACAGAAGGCCAATGTTGAACATTTAACCATTTCCAGCACGATCCCATTTGGCTCCCTACAGAAGGGACAAAGCAACAGGACAAGGGGGAATGGCTTTCAGCTGGCAGAGGGCAGGGTTAGATGGGATACTGGGAAGGAATTCTTCCCTGTGAGGGTGGGGAGGCCCTGGCACAGGTTGCTCAGAGAAGCTGTGGCTGCTCCATCCCTGGAAGTGTCCAAGGCCAGGCTGGATGGGGCTTGGAACAACCTGGGATAGGGGAAGGCGTCCCTACCCAGGGACAGACTGGATGATCTACAATATCCCTTCCAACCCAAACCTTTGGTTATCCAGCAAGGTTGACTGGCAGAGCAACATCAAGTTTCTCTTTTAAAAAATCCTGTCTTTGGCTATAGCAATAAAAGATTTTTTTTTTATCCAAAATCACATGGGGTTCTGAAACCTGAGGTCTCCAAAGGGTCTTGCTCCTGGCAGCACAGGGGCTAAAGAAGAGAAAACCAAAAATCTGCTTCATTTTTGCAGCTACATCACCTACATCCTTCATCTGCTGAGCCAGCCAGTTAACTTCCCTTCTTTTTCCATCCTCACTGCAAAATACCTTCCATTTATCACTGTATCTTTAGGCAACTCTTCACTTTTTCAGCAAACTCCTTACAAATACCTAACAAACACGTTACAATCCTAAGGAAATCAATCCATTAAGGGGGTGAATCACCCCCATGTGATCAACAGGCAGAGGAGCCAAGCTGCCTTCGGGTGGATTCCCTCAGCCTGCTTCTGTCACATGGCACAACTTGGCTCCCCGAGCTGTCATCAAACACACACCGCTTGCAAACTTCACCCAGGGTTCAAAGCCAAAGAAAATAGCTTAATTTTCTTTTAATTAAAAGAATCAAAGCACAGTCTTTGGGGCCGTGGTATCTCCACAGAGGCGGCCGCGGCGCAGCTCGTTAGCGCTGCTTTGGGGATCAGACACGAGGGTTTCCAGCCATGGGTTAGCAAAACCACCTCATTAACAGCAGGCTGGTTCACCTGCACAAAGCAAGAAATAACCTTTTACCCTTCTGCCCCACGCCACGGGGCCAGCAGAGCTCCCCCAGCACGGGAGGTGGCACAGGACAGTCCCATCACATCAGAGCCTTCTCATTAGACAAGCACGTGCCAGAGGCAGAAATTGAAAACAAATCAGGTTTTCTAGGGCATTCCTCTATCTCACATAAACACTGCAGTAAATAGAAGTGTCTAGACTGGGAGGTTTTTGGTTGTTTTTTCTTTTTTTCTTTTTTTTTTTTGGAATTGCTTTACAGGCTCTCTTGCTGACACCGGTTATTTCACAACTTTATCTCCTGGGTCTCTGCAAGAATTTGCACCCCAGGCTGCGTGTGCTGCTGCACTGCAGTCCCATTGATTCCAAAGTTCCAGCGTGTGCTTATTTTAAATCCTTTTAAGCCTCCAATTTTGAAAGTTAATGGCACAGGGTACAGCCACAATTACACACAGCAAGATGCAAACTTCCTCTGCAGAACTGCCCTGCCCTTCTGCAGCATTCCCTCCCCTGCTCCCGCTCCTCCCAGGCTGGGCAGCACCAAATCAGAATTACAGAACAGTCTGGGATATTCAGGATTATCCATTTCCAGCCCCCTGCCATGGGCAGGGACACCTTCCACTATCCCAGGTTGCTCCAAGCCCTGTCCAGCCTGGCCTTGGGCGCTGCCATGGATGGGGCAGCCACAGCTTCTCTGGGAAACCTGCGCCAGTGAAGGAACCAAAGGCCAAAAGTGATGTTCCTCATCCAATTCAGATGTGGAAACCCCCTCACCACAGCTAGTAAATGAGGAGGAGGCACCTGCCACAGTGGCAGTGCCCTCCTGCAGCTCCAGGTGACATCAACAAAGAGCCACCACGCCACCAGCCAGGCCCTGAGTGCCAGCAGGTGACCAACATCGAGGAAAAAGCCCATCATCTATTTAAAGAGCTGCTGAAAATGGCCTGGTGTAAACCACAACAAACTCAACTAACCAGGGCCCTGCTCCACCAGCGAGGAGCTGGCAGCACAGCGAGGCCACCACGCTGCCCACAGGAAAAGCCACCACTCGGGATGACAACTGCAGGTGGGTTTCACCCTCACTCTTCCAGCACCAGAAGTCCAGGTGGGGACACCTAGCATGGGTGTTGGTGGCACAATTCACTCCTGGCCCTTTTTCCGTGGCCAATCTGCAAAGTGTCATCTTGTGCTTTTTATTTTTTTGGCATTTCGAGGTCGCTGCTGATGGAAGATGATGAATTCTTGGCTGAAGACTGTTACTCAACAGCCACGTGTTAAAATTAGCTCCAATTTAACATGGGCTGTGCCGAGGCCATTTTATTCACCAGTCAATCACACCTTTGGACAGGCAAACATTTAGCAGGAGAAAAAAAGAGAGAGATAAATCAATGTTCTCCATGGGGCTCATTCAGCACCTGTCAGGCCCAAAATCAGTGGTGTCATTTGTCTGCTTCGTGCAAGGCCAGAGCTGAGCAGGGTCCTGAGACCTCCCCTGGTGCAAGGGAGCACCAACCACACAAATTCCCAGTCCTGCCACCACCCTCCTGTGCATCCAAAACAACCCTGGGAGCCACCAGCCGTGGCGCCTGGGCACAGACACCACGCTCGGCTCTAGAAACAGACCTGAGAGCACGCAGAATTCCACGGCCACCAACATTTCCACGGCTCTGGAACAGCCACAGGACAAATCCTTGGGTGGGGAGAACACCCTGGGCACTGCAAAGCCCATCAGAGAGGGAAGATAAAGCCAGGGGGACTGGAGCAGGGATGGGATTGTGACAAACAGAGCAAGAAACTCATCCGGTAAAACAAAACACCTTGAAGCCTGATAACAGATGAGAAAAGTGTGGTCAGCTCTGCCCCAGGCCTCGAGGGTTGTAAGAACCAGCACTAGAGAGAGGCAGCAGAAAGGCCCCATCACCTGCCCAGTTTCAGAAGAGTTCTGCCTATTTTTAACCCCTCTGCAGAGTCATAAAGTGAATAAACTGCTCTGAACTCCCACTGGGAGCCCTTGGCTACACTCCTGCACATGGGGTGGCCAACAGCCCCAACGCCTGGGACACACTGGGAGCTCCTCAGCAGCTTCTGGGATGCTCTGTTTAAAAGAAGGTTTTCATGATTTCATCCCTTTCACAGGGTTCAGTGAGTTTAGAGGTGCCTCAGATGATCACAGGGCATACAAAGGGTTGTACTGATGAGTTTTTGTGCCACTCAAACTCAGAAATGCACTGGAGGTGCCTTCAGGGGAGGTCAAAAAAGGGGTAATTTGGCACTTGGGATAACTCCACTTTGCACTGGGATCTCAGCAGGGGCATGCCCAGCCACCCCAGGGCAGGACAGATGTTTCTGCAACTGGAAACTCCAGCCCTGGGGGTGGGAGAGGGCTCTTTGGGAGGGTGTGGGTGACTCCTCCTCACACCCCACTTCAGGCCCTTCCCTGCAGTCCCCAAATGACTGGGCACCCGTGGCACCTGCACTGACAAGACAGGAGCCATTTCCAATGCAAATTCATCAGAAAAGAACCAACTACTCGAGCACCTCGGGGTGGGCTGGAAACACATCCCAGCCCTAAAGGCTTGACGGCCACACATGCTTGTGGCACCCACCAAAACTGCTTTGTTAATAGAAAAACACAACCATTTTTGTTAGAAAAGACCTCTAAGATCGAGTCCAACCATCAACTCAGCACTGCCAAGCCCTCCACTAAGGGGATGGCTTGTCCTAAATGCCACGTCCCTAAATGTCACATCCATAGCCTGTTAAATCCCACCAGGGATGGGGACTCTGTTGCTTTCTCGAGCAGCCTGGTGATGGCAGAGACAGACAAAGCTGGAGAATGCAGCAGCAGCTGCTCAACAACCAAAGAGGGATCCCAGGTGGGGTCTGGAGGAGCATCGAAGTAGCCCCTGCTCATTACACTTGGGATGGACACGCAAAGCTTGGGAATCGCCGAGAGACTTGTAAAAATGCCATAAAACACAAGGAAAGGAAAGAACTGAGGAGGATGATTTTGCCTGGAAGGGCAGGAACATCCAGCAGCTCACAGCACTTTGGAAAGGGCCTTCAGGAAAGGGGCTGGGGCTGTGGGGGAAGCACACAATGGCACACGGCATGGTTGGGAACGCGGCCACATGCCGAGTGTGGCCAAAGCTGTGGGCTTGAAATGTGTCCTGCAGCATGCAAGGAATGCTGGAGCTCTGCTGGGGGAGATAACCCCTCTGATGAATGATGCAAGGGACTTTCTTTAGCACTTCCTGGCCCTGATGTCAGATTTCCTTTTATCTCACTGCCGGCACCACTGGAAAGCGCCGGGTGAGAAGTGAGTCCTCAACGGGGAGCTGGGAGCATCTGCTTATCACAGGCTCTGCAAATGGGCAAGGGAGGCTGTCTCCTTGAGAAAACACATCATTTAGGAGGGGAAAGCAGGTGTCCCATGGCACAAACCTCTGCAGAGAGCCAAAGGATGCATCCCTGAGCCACGGCAAGTTGCCCCATGATACTCTGATATTGCAAAGGGGCATCAAAACTCCCTTGGCTTCCTCCAGCACCAGGAATGGAGAGAAAGTCCAAGGGCATCCAGTGGGGAGTGCAGGGCTGCAGCCATCACGTGGCAGGGGTTGGGATTAGGTGGTCTTTACGGTCTCTTCAAAACCAAACCATTCTCTACAACTGAAAATCACGACCTGTATCTGACCTCTCCAAATGGCTCTGCCCCATCCAGCTCCCCTCCACATCAAGGCCTCCCCAGGACAGTTTTGGGACCAGCAATGACTCAAAAGCACCAGTGGAGCTCGGATTCCCCCCCCCCCCAGCAGCACCAAATCTCCCATGGCTTTGTTCCCCCTGGCTTTGTTCCTCCCCAGCTTCGCCCCATTGTCTCTGGTGCAGAGGCAGCACAAAACCTCCCTGCAGAGAATTCCCCTCCCCATTTGGATTCAAGTCGCAGCTCATCAATTACTTCAGATGGACAGATTAAATTTCAGGTTGTTGGACAGCAGATTTATCTATTGAGAAGTGGAGAATGAAATTATTTCTCAAACAGTTTAGCACTATTATTTCCCCCCCCCACCCCGCCTTTCAAAGCCATTCCCATTGCTGAGCGCTCCAGGGCTGGGCAAATTCCACTTAGGGAGGCTGATTAATGAGCCTGAAACACTGATGAGGGCTGACCTCTCCACAGCTTCTCCTTCTCACATCCCCTCACAAGCACCATTTATCCCCAGGAAAGCACCTGAGGGAAAGCAACCATGGATTTTAGCAAACACCCATAGCAGGGCACTGGGAGGGCTGGGGGAAAGCAAACCTACAGCAAGAAAAGGGAGGAAAACCAGCCAGAGCTCAGGGGGGATGGAAAATTCCTGCACAAACCCACCAGGAGCTTCCACCTTGCCCAAGAGAAGCAAACCAACGGTCCAGCAGCAGGGCAGGACAGGCTGCCAAGCCCTGCTCTGGTCCTGCTGATCCTCAAACCTTCACTCATCATCACCCTGGCATGGCTCAAAGGGACCAAGATGCCCCAGTTACCCCACAGGAACTTCCCATCATGGTGTCTTAAAGGGAAGAGGTCTCAGTTAACAATATAAAAGCCATGAACTGGAAACCAGAGTATAGATTGAATTGTGAAAAAAATAATTAAAAACTACAAAATGAAAGAAAAACAATAACAAACAGAGAATCTGGAGTATCCTGTTAAATACCCAGAGGTCCCAAACCTCAGCCCCAGAGGCAGAGGACACTCAGAGGGGGCTGCTGTCACCCTGCCAAGCCCAGGGCTCCAAGAGCTCATCCTATTTTATCCAAGGGACGTTTTCCTGAACTCCCCATAAAGACTGCCAGGTTCATTTCCCCCATTACATGCGGGGAAAAAAAATGGGAAAACAAAAAGAAGGCTGTAAGTGTGGCTAAAACCCCCCCTCCATCAGGCAGCTGAGAGTCCAGGATAACTCAGGGCTGGAGGAAGGGACAGGGATCCGGTGACATCCCTGAGCCCAGAGGGAAGAGACGTCACAGGCAAGCCCATCCGAGGGTCACCCCACGGGGCTCTAAATGAGAGGAAGGAAGCTGCAACTTCCCCAAGAAAACGCTGGACCTGCCACTGCTGACAGTACTTCCCTCCTTTGTGGAGCCCTCCCGGGCCTGCAGACGCTGGGAAAGGCAGAATAATTGAGGTTTTAATGCTTTAATTGCAATGCCTGGGAAGGTTTCATCCACGGTGCTTACAAGGGCTGAAATTCCCCCAACCACCCCAAATCCAGCGGGTCCAACAGGTTCAGCACTGCTGCAACCCCACCAGCCCCAGGCACGAGGTTTGTGTAACCCAAACCCTTCCCACTGAGGCTCTGGAAAACCCCAATCAAATCACAGAATCACAGAATCACAGAATCACAGAATCACAGAATCACAGAATGATGAGGTTGGAAGAGACCTCTAAGATCATCCAGTCCAACCCATGCCCTAACACCTCAACTAGACTATAGCACCAAGTACCACATCCAGTCTTTTTTAAACACATCCAGAGATGGTGATTCTACCACCTCCCTGGGAAGACAATTCCAGTACTTTATTATTCTTTTGGTGAAATTTTTTTCCCTAACATCCAACCTGCACCTTCCCTGACGTAGCTTGAGACTGTGTCCTCTCAAATCCCTCTGCTGCTGATTGTACCCTAGAAATTGATCTTTTAGGATATCTCTAAGAGACCTGAAGAGCCAACCCCAGGGGAAACAAGAGTTTCTGGCAAAACCGGGTGGGCACAGCCCCTCTCTGACAGCCCTGGTGTCCAGCAGCTCCTGGGGGATGAATGGCAAGGCAGGGAGCAGAGGCTTTGCACCCCTGAGTGTGGGCAGGCCACCAAGGATCATCACCCTGCTCCAGAGGAGAAACCCAGAAACTTCCAAGGTTCATCAGCACCCCAGCAAATCCATCCAAAGGTGGTTCTTTTGGGCTTTCTCCCAGAATCCAGGAATCTCAGGCTCCTGCATGCTAGATCTGGGTGTCTCCACGGCAGACTGATAAATCCAGGCTGGGATTTACCTTCCTGAGCAATTAAATCTGAGGCTGCAGAAAGCCTGGGAGCAGGAGAGCTCGGAGGCATTGCTCAACCTGCCCATGTTTGGCATCCTGAATGAAGAGTTCCCTTCCACACTCCTCAAACCCAGCCTTTTTCTCTTCTTGCTGGAAGAAACACAGCTGCATCAGGGGAACTCAGTTAAAAAAAAAAAAGAAAACAGGGAAAAAAGGAAAAAAGTACAAAGAAAAGAATAAAAAGAGATGTCTTAGGTCATAGTATTGCTGTGATTCCTAAGCTCGTGTTTGCCTCACCCAGGATCACACTTCACCACAGATAAGAGATGGGACATGTGAAAAATAAACCCTGATGGGAGCTGATGAAGAAATGAGATAAGTCCATGCGTGGGAAGGCTCCTGCAGAGAAAACTCCAAACATTTGGGCCAACCCAAAGCTTTGAGAAAGGACTTGACCTGAAGCATGACAGTCAAATTACAACAGACCACTCAGCTGCTCTTGAGGAAGAGGAGGAATTGCGTAAGGCCAGCTAGAGTTACACTGCAATGCTGCTCTTCCAGGGAACCTTCCAGGCAGGAATTCTCCTCCTGCTCCTCAGGCTGGCCCAGGGAATGGAACCCTGATGAACTTTTGACAGGACAGTGATGAGGAAAGCTCTGGTGCAGCTCCCAGATGAGTCAATAGCAGCCAAGTCAGCAAACGGAGCCTTGTCACGTCCAGCCTGCAGGCCTGGGCTCATTCAGGACATTCCCACAACTCATTTTTGTCTCTTTAAAACCAAGCTGCCCTGAAAAAAGGGTGAAGAGCCAAGCTGTGAAATTTCTGTGAACCACAGGGTGGGACTGGAGGGTTTCTGCAGCAGGGGACTGCAGTGTCAGTCGTGCAAAATTGTCAAAACAGACAATTAAATAACAATCAGACATGCAAGCTGAATTAAAAATCTTTATATATCAGTTATAGAGGAGTCCCATATGAACAGATTTTAAATATTTATTGATATCTGGAAGGTCCCTGCCCATGGCTGCAATGAGCTTTATGGTCCCTTCCATAAAATCTGTGATTTTTATGATCCCCAAACACCCCTGAGCTGACGTTAGCCAGAGGAACATCCTCATTTCAGGGCACACAGCAGTCTCTGCTTTCTTAAAGCACCTCAAGAAATCTGATTTTAGAAATTCTGCCATCAGACCAGCAGCATGCAATCTTCCAACATCCAAAAGACTTTTCTGGGAAGAGCTTGTATGGCTGCCATGGCATTATTCATCCATCGTGGGTAAAATGCAATTTTTCTGCACGCAGTCACGCTGTGGGGTGACTCCTTTCCAATTAGCCTCACTTCACTCTCACAAAGCCTCCAAAATTACAGCTAAATGTGGTGTTTTCCTCAGAGCAAGAAGTGCCAGGGTACCTGCCAGGAGGTAGAACAAACAAACTCCTGCCACATTCATCCCACAGAGCCCAAGCAGAGCATCACCCACAGGGAAATCACCACTGCAAAGCAAACTCTCAGCCAAGGAAAACATTTATAACTCGCGGCTTTTACCTTTGAAATGGGTGATGGGGGAAATAAAAGCCTGGGAAAACTGCAAATGCCTGTTGTGGTGAGATTTGCAGAGCCTTGCCCACCAGATCAGACCTGGAGGGGGAGAGTTCAGCTCCCAGATCAGCGGAGGAGTTCTGCACGCCAGGAGATGGAAACAGCCCACCCCTGGTGACAGGCACGGTGACACCAGGGCTGGGTGACACCTCCTGGGCTGCTGCCAGCCTGCCAGGCACCCCCAGAGCCCTGCTGAAAACCAGGCCAGTGGGTCTGGAGAGAAACAGCCCCGAAATGTCATCCCAGGGGCCGGGATGGCATTTTTAGGAGCAGACAACAAATTCTCAGAACATTTCACTTAATGGCACCAGGTAATGATGCTGAAAGACACCCCCCAGCTCCTGCCTAGAGAAGGAATTAAAACCACAACACTTCTCACACTCTGGAGGACTGATGCAGACCTGCACCCGAAATCAAGCTGCATTTTCACACGATTGAGCCCCAAATGTGCTTTTTAACAGGTCCCTGGGTGCTCGTGGCAGCACATTAGGGCTCTGCGCTGCATCAGCTCCTCGGGGCAGAGCTGAGGCTGGCTGCAGCAGCTCAGCACCTTCTTCACCCCAAAAAGCAGCAGAAATGGGGTCGTGGGGTGCCCCTGGGCCAACCAACCTGTGCATTGCTCCTCCAGCATGAACAACCCTCCTGTACCACAGGAGCTATGCCTGGGGAGGGAGCAGCCACTGCCCAGCAGCTCCTCTGAGCCTCCTGGGTGATGGGCAAGAGCTGGGCACTGAATCTCCAGCTCTGGGCAGCAGCAGGAGCTGAAGCAGAGGCTGGCAGAGCTGGGGAAAGCAGCCTCGGGTGGCTGTGCCAGCCTCTGGAGGCTGCCTGTGCCTGGGGACTGAGGATGGACAGGCAGCCCCGAGGCCCTCGGGGTCACTCAGGGCTTCTTGCTCTCCTCAGCTTTAAATAATGAATGGTTTTGCTGCATTTCAGTATTGGGAAGAAGCAGTGCTGGGAGCAGGAAGGGCTTTTGGTAATGCCCACATTTAAACCGAGGCTGGGATGAGCCCCCTGCACTGCACCTTCCCCCCAGGAATAGGAAATTGTCAGAGTTTTAAATGCCAAACCCACAGCTGGGTACTCAGAGCTCCCCTGGCAGCAGGAGAAGCCTCCCATGAGTCTCTACCAGACTCCAGAAAGCTTCAGAGCACATCCCAAAATCCTGCTTGCCCAAAAGTATCAACCCCAAATCCATCCCTGTGTCCCAGGAAAGGAAAACCCAGCCACCAGCACAGCCACAAAC
Organism: Anomalospiza imberbis; assembly: GCF_031753505.1. Classification (NCBI taxonomy): domain Eukaryota; kingdom Metazoa; phylum Chordata; class Aves; order Passeriformes; family Viduidae; genus Anomalospiza; species Anomalospiza imberbis. Next base: position 3,526,062 of record NC_089701.1, on the reverse strand, counting down.
ACCCGTTTTTTCTTTCCCCCTAAAGCACTTGTGCTGCCCTGGGCAATTTGCATTCAGGGTATCAGTTCCTCTCCTTGCAGCACTGCAAGGAAATTAATTAACTGAAGAGTAACTGCAAGTATCACAGAGCTTGGGAGGCCAAGACAGGAAATCTGAAGGTTAACCATCATTTTTAATGTAGGCACAAGCTAAAAATCAGAATGAACTTTGATCAAGGGGAGGATGAAGAGGCCACAGGCATTACTGTGATGTTGCTTGGTTGTTTTTTTTTTTTCCCAAGATTTTAAGATTAGAAGCTGTATTTTATCTGTAAGATTTCAATTAAGCATTTGCAGCCCTGGTGGAGGAAAGGGAGAGGTTTAATTCCTTACTAGAGAGCATCAAGCATCATTGCAATCACTCTGACACATCAGTGGAAGCCAGGTGAAAAGCACAAGGGCCATCATCACTCCTTGATCCTGGCACCGTATTTGAAAGGAAACCCTAATTGTGGGAAGGATGCTCTGAGCCCCAGCAGTGGCTCTGCACTGCTGCCCGTGCCCAGCACCGCTCAGTTATCCCAACCCACAGCACAGGAAGAAAACAGGCAACAAAAAGGAAATCACTTCCCATTTCGAGTTATTTTTTGCAAGGGTGGAATTGAATGAGACTCCAGCCAGAACTGAGTCTGGTTCTGGGAAGTTTGCTAAAGCATCAAGAGATTTGTCAGCACGATGAATTAAAGATCTTTCTGCTTAAATTTTGGCCACGCAATCCACACCTCCCTGGATTTGGGCAGAACCCTGTCCCTGACCTCCCCTGAATCAGAACAAGGGGAGCTTCATTTCTGCCCAATTTATTCCAATCTCTCCTTGAGGATGTGACTATTTTACCTTATCTGGGAGATTTTTTTTCCCCCTCCCTTCCCAAGCTCCAGAGGTAAAATTTACTGCCCCAGCATTGCAGAACAGTTCCTGCTCCCCATGATGAAAACAGGCTACAGAAAATTAATCTACCGGCTACTTAATTTGTAAAGCTGCTTAAAAAGGTCAGGTCCCCAGCTCATAAAAACCACCACTGAGAACAGATCCCAGCGATTACGGGAAACAAGGCTCTGGATATTGATATAAATTAATGCTTGGGGAGGATAACAAGCTAGCAGGACCCTCTCATTTAACACCCACATCCCACTCCTGGCAGCTCCCAACACTCATTTATTACAGTAACACACCAGGGGTGCCCCCAGAGCTGGCACCTGAGGCTAGAGGGGGTTGGAAATCCTCCCAAAATCTCCTGGATGCTTTGACTGAACTGTTTCCAGATCTGGCCTCATATTTTCTGCAAGGCAAGTCCTCCTTTCTGAGCCAGGTTAACAGGGGTTAAACACACCCAAGCAAAGAAATTTTTTTTAATGTTTCTTATCCTATTTTTTTTCCTCTGCTAAAAACAAGGAAGAACATTATTTTGTGGTTTCATGTATTTTTTCAAACGAGGTTTTGGTAAATTATTTCATGGGAAGCTGCACGCTGGGGATTAATCACAAGCACAACACTTGTGTAATTCTGCACCGATTTACACTCTGTTAAGCAGGAAAACTTCTCTGGAAAATGTCCCTGTGAGACAATGGGAAAATCCAGGTTGGCTCTCTGGGAGCTTCCCTCCATTCCTGCATGGAGTTGGGTCCTGTCAAACCCAGCTATTTCCCCAGGACATCATTCCCTCTGGAACAACCTGCTCCAGTGCAAGGGGGGATGAGCATCCAGGCCCCTTCCAACCCAAACCAGTCTGGGATTCCATGGAACAGGATTTAATGAGGTAGTTACCAGCCAGACAGGAGCAGCTCCACCAGACAGTGCACAAGCAAAGCTGACTGTTAATTGGAATATCTCAAATAAACTCTGGTAGCAGAGTAATTGCATTTGCAGAGCGTTAGGGAAGGTTGGGTTGCTTTTGCTGTGCCAGGCTAATTAATTTGGTACAATTTGAGGATGCAGATAAGGCCCCAGGGACATGTTGGGCTGGACCATTAATGCTGTGTTTCAGCCAGAGGGGTGAAGAGGGGAACTGGCAGCAGCATCTGATTCCTTCTCAGCAGCTCCACTCCATCTCCTTCCAAAGCCACCCACTCTGCTGGACTGGGCTGGGAATTGTCTGCACAGGAAAGGACAATATTTGGAGCTTAATGAGAGAGGATCAATAAGTCTAAACAGGCAGCAGCCCTAAAAAAGCTCACTGACCCACGAATTAAAGTGACTTTATTGACACAGTTAAGACACTATCAACACCCAGTCAAAGGCAGACTCTTCATTTCCCCTTTTTTTTTTTTTTTTGGCAGCATCCCTGCTTTAATTTCCTAAGTACCACCCAACTGAAGTTAATTTTTAGTACAACTGCATGTATGACTTCCTTATGCTTTAAATTATCCCTTCTCTTAGCAACTGCCTCCACCAACACACACACACAGAGCGTGGAACTCGGGGAGGGATTTTTTTTTTTTAAGCACAGAATTAAGGTGTGAGAAGAAACACGAAGGTTTTTGTCAGACTTATGTACACTCAGCTCTGAGCAGGAGTTATTAAAAAGCCTGGCTTGGGAGCCAGCACGATGCATTTAAAAAGCCATCCAGCAAACATTAAGGCAGGTCTGGCTCCTGTGGAAATGGCCGTGGCACACATTAGGCTGAGCTGCTAGGAATAAATTGTTCCTCTGCATAATGCAATGGAGACCATGCAAAGAGGGAAAATGAAGGCTCCACAGTATTTTACAGGGCTATAAACAGCCGGGGAAATAAAACATCTCTCCTAAGGTGTAGCTTCCAATGCAAAAAGCTCTTATTCAAAGCAGTGCTGCCTCCAGCTCCGTGGGGGAAAGGCTCTCCAGCTGCCGAGTGCCTCGGGGAGGGGAGCAGAAATAACATGTCACGTAAAGTCATCGTGACCCGTCACTTCTGCTGACACTCACGGAGCAGATGGAGGCTTTTCCTGGAGCACACTCCACCAGGAACAGCATTCCCTGGCCAGGGCTCGGGCAGTGACCAGCATCTGTCTGCTGGAGCTCTGGCAAGGGGCTCCCAGAGAGCAGAGGCTGAGGGAGCCAAGCCCTGCACAGCCTCCCTTGCTGTGTGACTGTCCCTGGGTGCTGACCCAGGGCACCTCTGCTGTTTTCCTGGGAGCTTGGGCTCGGTGGGAGTGGTGCTGCTGTCAGGCTGTGGGATTTGGGGAGGTGGGGAAGGAGATTCCATCCTGGTGATGGTGCAACCATGGAGTTCCTCCCCGAGGATTCAGAGCCCTTCCACCTCTGGGTTTGGAACAGCGCAGGGAGAGCACCTCAGGGCAGCTCTTCACAGATCCCAAATCACTGAGTGTGTGCTGAGGGGCACAGGCAGAGCCCAGGGACAGCTGAGCCCTCTGTGAGCCCGGCCCTGCACGCCCCAGGACGTGCTGACACTCTGAGCCACCATTCCCAGCTTGGCAGGAGGGACCAAAGGGATTTAATGGAGGCTTCAATCCTCCTCCACTCCCAAATACCTCCTTCCACCCCAGGAAACTTTCTTCACGTTGCACTGAATAATCCAAGGAACATCCTGTAGAAGCGATGGAAGGATCTGAAATGCAACTGCAGCTCCGGTTTTGGTTCCCAGCCATGTCAGCTCTTCCCTGGTACCGAGCTGCTGGTCTCACTCAGACACTCACCTTTTGAACTTTTGTCCCTCCTCCAGCACAAGGAAGGAGCTCCCAGCTGCTCGGTGTCTGCTCCACCACAGCTCTGAATCCTCGGGGAGGAACTCCATGGTTGCACCATCACCAGGATGGAATCTCCTTCCCCACCTCCCCAGATCCCACAGCCTGACAGCAGCACCACTCCCACCGAGCCCAAGCTCCCAGGAAAACAGCAGAGGTGCCCTGGGTCAGCACCCAGGCAGGAGGGACAGTCACACAGCACCTGCAAACTTCTGGCTGTACCCTGGACCACTCCATTCCTTCCCCAGCCCATTTCCTCCACGAGGAGCTCCAAGGTCTCACACCAGGTCAGTGTGACCCCCAAACCCTCTGGAGGGCTGGGAAATCCAGCTCAGCTCCCTCCCAGCAGTCAGAACCTCCTCCCCAGCTTCTCTGCAGGCTGGGAGGTTTGGGAGTGCCCACTGGGAAGCCTGGAGAAGGGACAGCATCCAGGGAATGCTGCGGAGGACACGGCACTGGGGCTGTCCCACAGCTCTCCCAAGCTTCCTGGAGCTGCAGAAGGATCCATGTTCTGAGTCTGGGACTCAGAACCATCCCAGGAGGGTGAGGAGGAGGGGAGGAAGAACTCACACTTCTGTCCCCTTCCCTTCACACAGCCACACTCAAACAGGGACAGCTATAACCCAGCTATAATCCAGCAGCTGAGCCCTTTCTGACAAAAACAAATTCTTGATTACAAAATCCAGCCCAGCTGTCTCTCCCCAAGCCCCAGGAAGGCAGAGGGACAACAAATCACTCTGGCCAATGGTTCTCCTCAGGGACAATGAGATCTGGGTGCTCTGCATTCCCAGGTTATCTGGATAACCTCTGCCCAGGATCAGGACCTCTGTTTGCAAAGGGCCTGGTACCAAGTGGAGCTTGGACCTGGGAATCCATGAGTAACACCAAAACAATCCAAAAAGTAATGCAAATAACCCAAAGTAATGCAAAGAGTAACAGGTAAGTGGCTTTTTTGGGCACTCACATCCACTGCTAAGGGAGATTCCTAAAGAGCCAGGGTGTGGAAGCAGCCCACAGCACCATCCCCACAGCTGGCTTTTCACAGCTGCCTTAAACCCACAGAAGTGTAAAAATCCAACCGGTTTTGGGGGCTTTTTTTGTCCCCCAGAAAAGTCCTGCAGAAGTTTTTCAGGAATAACAATGCCAAAGCACCCAGGGACAGCACATGGAGCCCTGGGCTGGGCAGGACCCCACCAGCCCCTGGGATTATTGGTTATCCTGGGATTCCAGGGAGCACAACACGAGCACGCCAGAGCTGAGGAGAGCAGCGTGGGAGGCTGAAGATCCCTTCCAGTTCCTCAGACACTGGAAATGTCAAACCCCAAAGACCTGAGCCAGCCCTGGGTGGGATGAGCAGGCAGCGCCAGGAGGATTTTTGTCCAATTTTTGAATAAAAACCCTCAGTGGGTGGAGGGAGGAGAAGCTCCACATTGATCCTTCAGCACTCCCAGCCTGGCTGCTGACGTGCCAGAGACAAACCCAAGCAGTTATTAAGGCACCTCGAGCAGAGACAAGTTAAATATCTCTTTTTGTGAGCGGGTCCCTCCCGTGCTGTGTGGGAGCAGCTCCTCCTGCCTCAGCAGCACCAGAAGCAGGTAATGACAGCCCTGCTCAGCTGAATAACGGGTTTCTGTAGAGCCAGAACCCTCCTGACACCGTGGCTGTGTCACACAGCATCCTCACACCCTGACACTGCTATTAGAAGAGCTGTCTCTCAAAAAAAAAAACAAAAAAACCTCTAAATCAGCAGGAAAAAAAAAACAAAAACAAAAACAAAACAAGATTTGAGCAGTTCTACATCTGCTCAGAGAAACACAGATTTTCCTGTGAAGAGACTCTGGAAAACCTGGTGGCTACAGGGGGTTATTCCTTCCCTCTGCCCCAGCTCAGGGGGTTCAACATCCCTGCACACACACAGCCCCATCTTTGGCAAATCCTCTCTGGATTTATGAGGCTGCTTTCCACCCCCTGAAGTTTTACTCTCACTCCTTTTATTCACATCCACTTAAATCAGCTGTTTAAGATGGTTTTTGTCCCCACATAAAACAGGTCATTCTGTTCACTCAGTTCTTGCTGGTGGAGCCCAAAGCTGAACGTGGGTTGGCTTCAGTTTAATTCTTTTATTATTCTACAAGGAGGGGAGTCCAGAATCTCACCAATCATCATTCTGGGTTTATAAATTTTAAAACCTGAGCATTTTAAATTTGCTTTCAAGTCTGCAAGGCTTCAGAGAACACTTCAATCACGTTCTTCTGCATTTCCCCAAAGCAACAAAAGGAACGTTTGTCTGCCTTCCCTCAAGGAAAAATTAAACTGTCACATCACAGGATGCCAGGAAAAACACCAGGGGAGGAAGAGTCCTAGAAATATTTAACCTCAGTGCTGGGTGCAGAGCTGTGGGTCAGACACCTGCTCAGGGTGAGCAGGATCCTGATCCCTGAGGACGATGAAGGACCAGCACAGGGAACACATTTTGGAAGTGCCAACACAAACCTGCAGCTCCTGGTGACCACAGCGAGAGGCAAAGTGCAAGAAAAAGAGACTTTGATGAGCACAACGTGCAGGGATGCCACCCACTGGATCAGGTCACTGGGACAGCAGAGTTCTTCCCAGAGATATTCAATATTCCCCCCACACAGCCAGCCCAACCCAGGCAAGAGGGCTCATCTGGCACACTGAGCCTTCAAAAGGAACCTAAAGCCAGCAAAAAGTACTCTTGGCTTTGGGTGAAATGACAAAACAAAGGACACTGGAGCCTCAAATCACATCAGAGTCCCACATCCCAGCCCCATCCTTTCCCACTGCATGGGAACAGATTTTGCCCATGCTGCCAAAATTACCAGGAACTATGAAAACGCAATGAGGCTTCATCTTCCATCAATAAATTCATTTATTTTTCTATAGAGGCTCTCCCCCACCCTGGCAGCTGTATGCTAATTCCCCCTCAGCACTGCATTATTATCACTTGGAACAGATGTTGCAGCCACTCCAAAATCTGGAGGTTACAAAAACTATTAACCTAAGCTGGGCTGAGGAGGAGGAACAGCTCAGCCTTGTCCTTCCAGCCAGGCTTTGCTCTCCCTGCTCCAGCTCAGCCCCCACAGCAACGATGGGATCCCAAACTGCTCGACAAAAACGCCCCCAAATCTTACAGAACAAATTTAAAGAGATCAAGGGGGACGCTGTGATTTACAGGCTTGCACCACAAACTCAGGGAAATCAGCTACCAGGTCCCAGTGGGTTTTCAGCTGGGCACAAATGTGGATGCAATCAGCTATTTGGGGTTTTTTTGGAGGTGTCTCTGATGGGGGGTGTGTGCAAACAAAGTCATTTCAAGCCCAGATAAATCCAAGTGTGAAAGGTTTAGCATTCCCCATGGAGTTGCTTTCTCCAGAGCAGCCCAGTGTGGCTCCTGGAGTAATTAATGCCAAAATCTATTTATGACCTTTGAGTAAATTGTTCTTTTCTGAAGGGAAAGCTGTTAAACACGTTAGCAAATATAATTACGAGGGAAGGGGGGTGATGACAAAAATCTGGAATTAAATCTCTCCTAATTAGAAATGCTTCTTGCAACAACCTGGCTAAAACCCCACTCTGAGGCAGATACTGTAGCTTCATTAAAGCCTCCTCATTACCCTTCCCAAGATAACCCAGCTGTCAATACGAGGAGAATTCACTTCTAACCTTTGTCACCTCTAAGAAAAAAATAAAAACATTTAGGTGTTCTCCATGTGGGGAGAGCTTGGGGACGTGCACCTGAACACGCTGAGGGTGGAAAATGCAGCAAGGGAGCAGCAAAAGGTTTGTCTGGCTCTGACCCTCCCACCAAAGGAACAGGTTTGGCTGCTCAGGGTACCTGACCACGTTTTCTGCATCCCAGGTGAAGTTCTCACCAGTGAGACACTGATTGCATCAGCTCCAAGTGGCCAAAGCTGCAGGGAGTGGCAGAAGTTAAAGGTGGGAAGTCCCTTGGAAGTGTCCTCCCTCCATCAGTGTGAACATCCCAACCCCTGGAGAGCCCAAAAGTGATGGGTGAGGAAGGGTTAAAGTGAGGTAACAAATCTGTGATGCCAGCCAGGAGCCTGCCCTGTGACCTGCAAACGTACTCAGGGAAGATTCATGGCAAGATCCCAGATGAAACTTTTAATTCTTCCAGAAAGCCCTCCAAAAACTCCACTTTTCTGCAGAATTATTTGTGCTCAAGCAATACCCACTCCTAAATCCCCGGTGGGTTCCACAACCAAAAGCTGGGAGGTGCTCAGTGAATCAGCCATGGGGAGGGATGCACAGGAGGGGCAGGGACACCTCCCTGGGAATATCCACTCCCAGGCCAGTCTGGACAGGTCAGCAAACCTCACATTTCATCTCCTGCAACTTCACCCTGAAAAATTCACCTTTTTAGAGGCAGCCCCACACCTCCTGGGATGGCTCCTGCTGGCCTGGCTCCATGCCTCCAACCCCTTGACAACATGAGTTTTTAGGTCTATTTTGCAGCCTGAAAACCTATTTTTTTTCTACCAGACAGCCCCATCTCTCCGGGAGCAGCTGTTCCTGAAAGCATCACCCCAGAGCTGGAAGCTGCCACAGCACCACAGTAATGCCCTGTCCCCAAAATCCAGAGCTCTGCCACCACCTGGGCTCTGGCCAGCCAGCAGAACAAAGCCATTTACACCCTGCAGATGAGCAGCTGCTGCCAGAGGGCCACTAAAGGGAGCCCCGGGGCCAGTTCAGCCACCCAGGGCCAGTGGCTGAGCCCAGAGCCACACAGTGCTGAACAGCTGCAATTCCCAGCAAACAGCCCCAACCCCTGCAGCAGCAGCAGGAAAATAAAGATACAGAAGCTGATCTATAAAGGGAGGAAAAAAAAATCATAAACTCTTCTGCTGGGTTTACTAGGAAATTTTCTGGTTTATTTTCTGTTTAAAGCCACAATTCTCCCACAGCTATGGGAGGAAAAGTCTTGTCTCCTTTTTTTTTTGTTTTGTTTTGTTTTGTCTCCTCCCCTCTCCAAGGCTCACCAGTGATTTTCTTGGAAGATCACTCACATGAGAAAGTGCTTCCCATAAACACAAAGGGTCTCCATGTGCACACGAGCCTGCCCCAGTGCTGTGCACATTTCCTGTCCTGGGGCCATGCCACTCAGCCTGGGATTTCCAGGGTTGAAACACTCCAGCTGTTAAAGAAATACAATCTTATTTACATACAAATATATCTACACCCTTTACACATCCACCTCTAGCCCATATTTTAGATATAAAACATATTTATACCATCACAGATTCTCATTGCTTCTGCCACAAAGCCCAACCTGTCTGGAGCAAGGCTCTGCTTTAGGAAAAACCTTTATCCTGCAGGAACCTGAGTGCTCTGAGAGCATTCCAAGCTCTGCCAAACCCAAAGAAAGCAAAGCCAGCAGGAACACCTCCCTGTGGGGCAGGTGCTGGCCAAGGCCACGCTGGCAGACCCTGCCATGGGGTTTTCCTGCAGGGATCAGGAGCTGCCACAGCTGGCACAGGCAGTGCCCTGCTGCCAGGCTGGCTGTACATTTGGTCTCCAGGCGCTGGGCGCCCCGGGCTCCGTGGATTTCACAGATAATTCTGTGTTTGTGGTGCTGAACACAAATCACTCCTCCTGCTCCTCCCCTTCCCCAGCCACAAGCCTCCTCTGTTCCCTCCTCAGCCCCCTTCAGATACCAGATGTTCCATTTAGCTGTAAACCACTATAAAACACACCAAAAGATATGAATGCTACAAAAAGGCCAATTTACTCCCCCCTCCATCAGTGTTAAGGCAAATGCTGGAAGAGAAAGAGCAAATCTCCTCCATGGGAACCTTTAAACCTTCCCCTTCTCCTCATTTACCAAATCCTGGTGGTTTGGGGGCCAAAGCAAGGCCCCAGTAGGGGCAGGCACAGGCTCATGGTCCCTGCTGGAGCACCAGGGGACAGCCCAGAGAGGCACAGAGCCCTCCCAGCCTCCCACTCCCAGCACACCCAAAGGCAGCTGGCAGCATCTCCCTGTGCCAAACCAGCTCCATCACCCGGAGCACGGCCTGGGAGGGGGCACTGTTCGAGATGGGAGATGCTCCCCAGGTCCAGCAAGCTGGAAATCCCATCCTGAGAAGCCCAGAGGCATCACAGTGAATAAAATCTGATTTTAAAATCTGATTTACTGGTGGGTCTGTACCACGGAGTCCATTGACTGCAGAGTTCATTGGATCCACGAGGAGCAAGGCAGGATATGAGTCAGGCTGGTGGCTTTCCAAGGAGGCAGAGGAGGCTCCTGCAGCTGAATCCTGGCTGTCCAGACAGGGTTACAAAACAGGAATAGATTCCACATTACCTCCTCAGAGCAAAGGGTGCTGGGCAGAGGAGGGACAAGGGGCAGGCACATCCTTTGTCCTGGGGCAGGAAGGGCTGGCAGCTCTGACATCAGGGTGAAGCAACTGCTTGGGGACTCCAGGAAGGTGTCCAAAAAGATCCACAGAAGTGCCCAAAAATTTATTCTGCAGGACCTGGGACAAGGCTGGGAAATCTGATGGCCAAACACTGCCCTGCAGTGACCTTCCTGAGGAGAACTGTTTTTTTTTTTTTTCGGAGCCTCCACAGACCAGCAAGCTGATCCATCTGTTATTTTCACAATTCCTTCCCCCCTGGAGCCCTTGTGGCTTTAGGCAGAGCACAAACACCCCCTGGCACAGGAGGAGGGGGCTCACACAGTCCGAACACCCATCACAGATATAAACCCCAAAAAAAGCCTTTCAGGTTAGGGCATCTGAGCTAAACCTTACTGTTAACTCAGACTAGGCTCCAGGGCTGGGCTAGCCCAGGATCTCAGACTAACACTCCCAGAAGCACAGAATGTGCAGGGAAAAAGCAATTCCCAGCCACAAAGCCCAGGGATGAGACACCTGGGGAGCAGCACAGATTTGTTAGAGACAAAGTTCTGCACTCTGTTTGCAGCCTGCACCAGAGAGCAGCCAGGAGGGAGAGCCCAGCCCTGCCTGTCCATCCCTGGGCATCTGGGAGGCTCCAGAGGGTGGAGGGCAGGGAATGCTTGCACCAGAGTTGTACCATGGGGTGAAGCACAGCCCTGAGCTGCAACCAAAGCAAACACAAAGCAGGGAGGAAAAGTCACTTTTATTAGAAGCAGACCTTTCTGCAGGCCTTTTTTTGAAGGGGAAATCCAAAAGCAATTTCATCGGCTCTGAGCTTGAGGTTGTCAAAGGCAGACTGTGATTAAGCTACCCTTGTCACAGCAATACCAGCACCTACATCACCAATAAACAGGATTTTGATGGCAAATGAAGAAAGGTTCTTCTTCCCCCTCCTGTAAAAGGAGCACTGAGGTTTAGAACCAGCAGGACACACAGCAGGTGAACCTGGGGGTGACCCAAAGCCCACCCCTGGGGCTCATCCTGGCAGGAGGGCTGGGGCTGACACTGGCAGCAGGGACAGCATCACCAGGAGCCCCAGGGGTGTGAGGATGCTGCAGGGACAGCTGGGCAGACAGATGGACTCAGCATGAACAGGACAGGGTCACCGTGGTGGGCACTGAGCAAGCCTTGGGGCGGGAGCAGAGCCACGAGACTGTTTGAAGATCACTGGAAGTCCAAAGGAGCAAACTGATGCTGAGAGCGGCGTGAGGAAATAAAAATTTATTTTAAAAAATGCTGCACAGCTCAAAGAAGGGGGATCCATGCTTTAAAAATCAAATCAGAGAGTCTTCAGCTCCCAGAAGTGGGGCCAAGCTCACTGCAATTCCCCAAACTCGCTGCAATTCCCCCAAGCTCGCTGCAATTCCCAAACTCACTGCAATCCCCCCAAGCTCGCTGCAATCCCCCAAGCTCGCTGCAATCCCCCAACTCGCTGCAATTCCCCAACTCGCTGCAATTCCCCAACTCGCTGCAATCCCCCCAAGCTCGCTGCAATCCCCCCAAGCTCGCTGCAATCCCCCCAAGCTCGCTGCAATTCCCCCAAACTCGCTGCAATTCCCCCAAACTCGCTGCAATTCCCCCAAACTCACTGCAATTCCCCCAAACTCCACCACCTCTCCATCAATCCTCTCCAACCCAACACAGGCACCTCATAGCCCTGCACCCACTCGTTCCCACTGCACCCTAAATCAGTGGGATCCTGATCCTCCCAGCCCAGCTCTGTCCCAAAAAGCCCCAGCCCAGGCTGCTGGGATTTTTTGGGATGAGCACATTTGAGCCATTTCTCAACACAGCTTGAGGGGAGTCAAGTGGAGAAGGGGAAGAGCTCCGGCACTGGGAAAAGGCTTTGTCTCTTTAAGAAACGACAAAGAAACGGATCAAAAATTTGCCCTCGGGTCAGTCTGAAGCAACATTTCTGTCCCTGCCAAAAATCAGGTCCCTTCTGGCTCCACATGAGCTGAAGGAAAAGGATCTGGGGCTCCCACACCCACAAAAGTTAGGGTGATGGGTCCCATCCCACCAGGCTGAGGTGGGGATGCTCAGCCCTCCCACCCCAAATTCCCTCATTTCCCCAATTCCTCACCCAGCTGCTCAGAGCCAGCAGCTGTGTCACTGTGTCACAGACCCAGTGCCACTGCCAAAAACCCTCCTGCTCCTCTCTGGAGGGACCCAGCCCCCAGGCACCCCCTGTTCCTGGCACAGCACCCCGGGTCACCACCGGGCAGGATGGACCAGCCAAGCGTTTTTTATTTTTTACAGCTCATCCACTGGGACAGGGGCAGCTTCCAAACCCGGTCCCAGCTTGAAAATAAAACAACCAAATCGCCTATTTTTTTTTTTTTTTTTTTTTGGCTCTGTGTTTTTAAAGGCATCCATTCATTCAAGAGCCTGCTGCTGGTAGGTGTTTAATGCAGGTATTTAGCTCTCATCAATCATTCAAGAGCCTGGAAAAAGGGGAAAAAAAAAAGTTTTCGCTGCTTTTCAGGCTGCTTGGCACAGCTCACAGCATCCATCCAACACTGTCCACCTCCTCCTGCCCCACCAGAATATTTATGAGCCTTCAGCTGCAGGTTCAGTTGGATCCTTCAGCCTCAGAGGGTCTCAAAGAGAGTCCCACCTCTGCTGGCAGAAGGTTGGAGGGCTCTGCTTGGCATGCAGAGCGGGGCTGGGCAGGAAGAGTGGCAGCAGCTCCTGTTTTGCAAGGAGCTCACGAGCCTGGCTGGACACACAGAGCACCTTTTTTCCCTCTGTGAGGCTCAGCACATCCCCACGGGAAGTCAGTGAGACACAGTAAACAGGGATATGCAACGAGGCCATTTTTCACAGCCCCCCCTTTTTTTTTTTTTCTTTTTTTTTCTTTTTTGGAACAGAACCCAGTTTCAAAAAAAAGCAGAGAGTAAATAAAAAGCTAGAGGAGCTGAGCAGGGTAAATCAAGAGTGGCTACACAAACCTTGCTCAAAGAACCCACCCAGCCAGCCCTGATAATACTGAATTATATTTAACTACTATCATGACATATGGAAGCAATTACAAGCATTGTAGCTATAAAGCCTTCAAGAGGCACGTTAAAAACCCCAAAGCCTTGTGAATAATCACCTGCCCCAAATCCTCCAGCGTGCCTCCACCCCCCCCTGTACCTGGGGGGGGCTCCAAGCCACCTGCTCCCAAGCTGTCCCAGCAAACCAGCACCTCCATCAGCAACAAACGGGATTTTGGTGGCAAATGGAGAAAAAACAACAGGTACAGAGGCATGTGACAGCTCAGGCAGGTGTGGGGGCTGCAGCCACCAGTCCTGGCAGTCAGCTGTCTGCCAGTAAGAGCAAAGCAGAGCAGTGGGCAGCCCAGCCATCACTCCAATTAGCTTTGCTGCCTCTCATCAGCCTCCAGGGAGGGCTGCATTCCCTCTGGAGAGATGTCAATAAGCTTCAAAATAAGAATCCTTAATGAGCTGGCCATTACTGCTAACTTCAACTCTAGTGCACCCACCGACACATTCACTCCCTGGCTGCTTCACTTCCAGATTCCAGGAGGTTCTGGAGCAGGAAAATGAAGAGATTTAGCAGTGTCCAGAGCAGCCTCTGAGGAGGGGTGAGTGCAGTGTGGTGGGACTCCTGATGTTAAATCACATCACCACAGCTTTGTGTAGGCACCAATTTCCACCTCTCTTGACCCACAGAGATTGCAGCAGGTGCTCAGCCAGCCAGGACAGAGCAGTGGGGCAGGAGCTGGGGGGTTATTGCTTCTGTCTCAGCTGTTCTCCCTTGAATTAACCCATTTTCCTTCAGCTGCAGAGACTGGGAGCAGAAATGCCCTTCACAGCATCCCCAGGAGGGGGGAGGCTGAACCAGAGGAGGGACAGTGATCTGGAACTCTGCAGGAAACTCCCAGATCCCCCAGTTTTCCTGGATAATTCCTGATCAAATCCCACACTTGCAAAGGTGTCTGGCACAGCTGATGCAGCCCCAACGAGGTCTCTGCTCCTGAGAGGGAGCAGCCTGCAGCAGGCTTCCCTACCAACCTCCAAACACATCCAAGGCCCTGTCAGGAAGGATTAATTTTATCTAAGGCAAATGCCGAATGGAAAAGAAAAAAGAAAAAAGAAAAAAGAAAAAAGAAAAAAGAAAAAAGAACCTCACAAAACTCACAGCACCAAATATGAACCTCACCCAAACATGCAGGTGTTTTACTGCACATCTTTTTTTTTTTTATGCTGAAACATGAGTGGAGAGTCATTTAATTTGTATTTGACCAGAGATTTAACAAAATTAAGATTCAAACCTAATTACTGACGAAAATGCAAAGCTTAAAGATCTCTGTCTCACTCACAAGAGCACACAGTGACAGAGGACTGGAATTAGGAAGGGGAATGGGGAGAGGAGTGGGGTTCTGGGGACGGCTCTGGGGCAGGGGGGACAGGGAACAGAGGGCTCCTACCTCTGCTCCCACCTTGCAAATTCAAATGTCCTCTGCATCACACTCTCCCAGCTGGCTGGAAAGTCACCCTGAATGACACCCCCAGGAATCCAATCACAGTAAAAGACATCATGATCAATAAGCACCGAGGGCAATCACCCTTATGCCACTTCCCAGCTCTCCAGAAACAGCCTCAGCAGCAGAAGCAACGAGCAGAAATGAAGTTTCACTCCAGGCTCATCAAAACCAGCGACTCTCAGAAGAGAGCTGGGACTCAAGATCGTTTTTCCTGTTTATTTTGTTGGCCACTCTGGAAGTTCTTTGGGTCATCCCATCCTCCCAGGCACCACCAAACAGCAGATTTGGGTCTCTGGAACTGAACATGAAAATGAAGCAAACTTCAGACTGCAGCCTAACAGGGTGATTTGCCTCATTTATTTAATTAAGCATCATGTATTAAACTACTGCTGCCTGGCCAGCCTGGCCTCTCTGCTGCACAAGCACAGGGAGGTTTTATGAGGCTGGGGAGATTTCAGGAGGACAGGGACACCAGTCCATCTCTCCACAGCAGGAGCACCAGTCCCTGCAGCCTCCCTGCCCTGCCAACACTCCAACAGCAGCAAGGAAAAACAAATCAGCACAGAAAAGGATTAAAAAAACAACACACAAGTGCCTGGGTCTTAAAGCATTTCTCTGCGGAGATGTGATTTCACCTCTGGCCTTTGAAATACTGCTCACCTCGGGCAAAACTCTGTTTCTCACTGCACACCTCACTTAATTCAGCGGGAAAGGTGGATGACAGAGTATTACTGGGTGTTTCAAGTCTAGCACAAGTGTCTTGTCCCCTGGCATTTTACCTGATTAATAACAAAATGAGCTCTCTAGTGAGGCAGATAGCTGGTTAGCCAGTCCAGCCAGCCAGGCAAAATGTACATTTATCATCAAAAACAACCTCTGAAGCTCCTCGGCGCGCTCTGCCTTGCACATCCCTACCCCGTGTCTGAGCACATCACAGCTGGGTGACACAGATGGATTCCAACATTATTCCTCTGAAATTTGGCCTAGAGACACTGAACTGCTCCCCCAGAGCCACAACAGGGCTGGGGCATCCCAGGGGTGTTTGTCCCCTCTGTGGTTGGGCTCAGCCCCTTCCTCCCCATCACCTCAGGGCAGCAGAAGGTGCCTTTAACCACCCTGGGAAGAAGCCAAACTCCCAAACCCAGGAATTACCAAAAGAACATCAAACACATCAAATATAAAGGCTGACTCCAGAGTGGTTTGGGACCCATCCAGGCTGAGGCATCAGCTGAGCCTCACCAGAGCATCCACTCCCACACCAGGTGATGCTCTGCAGGTCCCGTGGGCTCAGCTCTGTGCTGGTCCCCCCTAATGACCTGATTTTCAGAGACAGGGCCACCAAACCCATCCCAGTCAGTCCCCTCAAGCTGTGAAAGCAGCCAGGTGGGATAAGCAGAAAGCAATTTTATTAAAGACAGCAGGGCTGCAAACTCTCCCCTCCAAGCAGCAAACACCTGCCTCGGCAGGGACAGCAAGAGCCTCCCCTCCAAACCACCCCAGATCCTCTCTGCAACACAGCTCCCACAGAACCAGAGTTTAGGCTGGAAAAGCCCTCTAAGATCGAGTCCAACCCATAACCCAGCACTGCCCGATCTGCCACTAAACCACGTCCCCAAGCGCCACATCTTTAAACCCATCCTCAACTCCCCACAGGGCAGCTACTGCACCAAAATCAGCTCCGTAGGGTTACAGTACTTCCTTAAAAAAAACCCCAAAACGCAGTGTGCCCTTCTCAGCACGCTCTAGGAAAGCTCCAGCCCTCCACATCCACAGCTCCTGCATGGCAGTTTATATTTGGAAACATCAGCCTGAGCGGAAAACAGTTTGATCAGTTCATAGGCTGGAAAGCCAAGAGGAAATCTCCCAGCATTGTTCCACCCTGGGAAGAGGCATCAGGACGTGTTGTTATTTACTCGGGGCTGGTTTCACCTCAGGGCTGGGGATTCCCATTCCGGTGCTTTGCAGGATCAAGGACATCCTCACAGCAAAGTGCCCTTTGCTCCCCAAAGAGGGGCTCCAAATCTGGGAGCTCCTGGCTGTCCTGAGCCACAGCAGCCACACGTGGTTGTGTCCTGCTGGGTGAAGGGAACAAACAGCTGGAAAAAAACATTGCCCTGGAAGGAAACTCCAGCGGAAAAAAGGAAAGGGATTCACTCTCACAGCACAGGAACACAGCTCGGGTGGGCATTGGAGGTTATTTATCCTTGAAGGCTTCAGCGAAGTTAAAAAACAGAAAGTTTCCCTTCAAATTTTACCGCTAGAACCTGCTGTTCAAAAATAAAAGCCTACACTCTAAAAGGAGCTTATCAACACAGGGGCTGCCGGCGGGCAGGGCACAAACCCTCATTTCGTTTGTTCTAATCGATTTCACTTCCCGATTCCCATGCAAATACCGACAGCTCAGCTTGCAAAAACACCGGCGGAACACTTAGACACAAAACAACCTGAGCTGATTTTACTTCTTTTTTTTTCTTTTCTTTTTTTCCGTTTGTTTAAGCCTCCTTCCACTAAACCAACCAGGAACTGGAAACACTTCCAAGGATGGAGACCTTTTAAAGGACCCAAATGGGAGAGCCTCGATGAGAGCGGGGCAGGGGACAGGGCAAGGGTGAAATTGGGGTCCCTGACCTGAGCCCCCCATCATCTCCCGCTGCGGGGATGGAGCACCGGGGCTCGGGCACTGCACTGGCCTCGCTCCCTGCCCGGCCGGGCTTGGGGAAGGCTCGCAGAGCACCGGAGGTTCGTGTGTTTTCGTAAATTTATTCATTTATTTTGCTTCGAGTCTTCCCAGCCAAAGTTTCGTCCCGGCGCCCGCTCCTCCCGCACATCCCAGACGGACCAGCGCCTCCATGAAAACCCCCAATAATCCCATCTCCTCCTTCTCCTCTTAGCCCTGTTATTTGCTTTTGTTTCGCCATGACTGTAAACACGAGGGGGATGTTTCCCTCCTGCCCGGGGTGTTCTCTCCCCGCTCCGGAGCCTTTCCCGTCCTGCCGCAGCTCCCCCGGCGCTGGACCGGCGAGAAACCGGGGGGATAAAGCCTGGGAGGGGCTGCCGGGCATCCGGGGGGGTGAAACAGCCGCTCTCCCACCCATCCCATCCCATCCTATCCCCGCATCCCACCAAGTTGTGGAGAGCAGCAGCCTCACCCAGGGATCCAGGTGCTCCTGGGGGTTCCCCACGCAGCCACCCCTCCAAGCACCGCTCCCCTCCTACCTGGGACATCTGCGGCCTGAAGTTGATGTCCTTGAGGTCGATGGAGCCGGGGGAGAGGTTGTGCAGCAGCTGGCACAGCAGCACCCCGTCCCGCAGCGCCTGCGCCAGGTCGAAGACCACCGCCGAGGGCCAGACCACCCGGTGGTTCGGGGGCAAAACTTTGCAGTCGATGAGCCAGCGGCCGCACTGCCGCCACTCCTCCATGGCCGCGCTCTGCTCGCTGCCCCCGGCCTTCCTCCTCCTCCTCCTCCTCCTCCTGCGGGCGCTCAGGGGCCGCGGGCAGCTGCCCGAGGGGCCGCTGTGCTCGGCGGCTCCGCGCTACCGCCCTGCTCCATCGCCGCCCGCCGGCCCCGAGAGCATCGCTCCGCAACGGGGCTGCGAGCGGGAGGAGGAGGAGGAGGAGGAAGAGGAGGAGGAAGGAGGGCGGCGCGGAGTTTTCCGGCAGAGGGCTGCCCCTGCCCCCGCTGCGGCCCCACCGCCTCGGCCGGGGTTAGGCGCGCCGCATCCTCCGGGAACAAAGCGGCGGATGGACGGACGGACGGACGGACGGACGGACAGGCGGGCACGGCGAGGCCGCCCCCCAGGCAACTCCGTGGCGGTGCCCTGTGGAAACTTGCACCGCTGACGGACCCCACCTGCGCGGCCGAGCCGGGCAGCCGCCGAGGGGGCGAGCGGAGCGTTCTCCCCGCCCCGGGCAGCGGAGCAGCCCCCGGCCCGCCCCCGGTCCGCCCCGCCGCCCCTTTGTCTGCGGGAGCCGGGGCTGCGGGCGGGGGCGGAGGGGCTTTGGCGACGCTATGGCTCGGAGCCCGCTTTTTCCCCCCAGTATTTTTTCCTTTCCCCCCCTCCCCTTTTTTATTTTTCCTGGGGTTTTTTGTTGTGTGTTTTGTTGGGTTTTTTTTCCTCCCTCTCCCCTCCCTTGTATCCCTCGCTCCCTCCCGCCGCTGCCGCTCCGCTCCCTGTTCCGGGAAAGCCGCCCAGAGCCCCCGCGCTGCTTCGCTGTCGCCCCTGGCAGAGCCGCCACCGCATTTTGTGGGGTCCCCCCTCCCCAGGGCCCCCCCATGTCCCCCCGGCCCTGCGGGCAGGGGCAGGAGCGGTCCCGGGGCTCCGCCGCCTCCCCGGGGCCGCACACGCACACACAGAGCCCGCTTTGTCTGACCGCTCGCTCCCACTCGTCATCCCGTGTTTGGGTTGCAAATACTGCAAGGGAGATGTTTAACCCAAACAAGCGATCGTGTTCCTTGACTTTCAAACGGGAGGACAACTCCTCTAATTAATTACCAGAGTATTTATTAAAAACCTCGACTCTCAGGCATTAACTCCTTGGCAGCAAACTCTTGAAAAATCTCTATTTTTCACCGGTGGCTTCCTTCCAAATCAGCGCGGCTTAGAACAGCCTCTTTTCAAATCTGTTCTGAGTTTTCTTCCGAGGTTCTCTCCCCTGAGTTTGCCGATTAATTTCCAGCCCGGCTTTCCAGATAGCCAAAACCGGAAGCCGGGACTGGGACGAAGGGAAGCTATTAACCTGGATGTCAAACAAATGCAACACTAATCTCTTCCAAATGCAGCCAGGCGGAGATAAAGGAGAAGGAGCGACTCTACAGCCATGATCCTTCATTTTCAATCTAGGAAGGAGGATCTCTCCGACGAACAGAAAACAATTGTTTAATATTCCAAGGAAAGTTTAGGGGTTTTTTGTTTGTTTGTTTGTTTGGTTTTTTTTTTGTAAGATGAAATTGTTCCGTGCCGAGGTTCTGGCTGTCCAGAGTTCAGCCCGGCTGTGCCCCTGGGCCAGGGCAGGGTATGAGCAGCGCCATGCAAGAGGGAACAGCATCCACACGCTCCAGTCTCACCATCAGAGCTGCGCCCTGCCCTGGGAGCATCCAGATCTCAGCCCACACTCCCCATACCCTGAGGAGGTGCTTTCTCAGAATGATTTTCTTGATCTTTAGCGTTCCTGCCCTCCAACAGCACCCATGAGCAGGGATCACGAGGCTACCGAAGGCAGTGGAGTCGTGCCAGGGATAATTTTGGTTTTAGAGCCAGCCTGCCGTGTGAGGTCAGGTCTGTAGGTAGATGACAACAGAGGAGTTTATTGTATGTGCATAATTAAAGCTGCGAGCCACAGCCTAGCTTTTTTACTGAGTAATAAAAAGCGTTCTTGGCCCCTGGACACTTGGGAGCAATCCCTGCAGCTGCGGAGCCAGGCTCTGCGTGGGAGGTGTTGGAGCAAGTACGCTCCTCGCCCACCTCTGCAGCAACCCAAAGGGCTGATGGCAGAGGTATTTCCAAGAGCAGGGAAAATAAAAACAACCAAAACCTGTGCAGCCAGGCTCAGGAGGAGCTTGAATCCAGCACACGCTGGTGAGCTGCGAGCTCCAGAATTGTACAAACTGTCCTGCAAGAGGATGGGGGGTGTGGAGAGCACCCAGGTGCTGTTTTCAAGGTGCACCTAAAGCTGAAAGGCAGCTTGGATGAATTCAAGAGGTTGGATTTTGTGCTGGGGCTGGTGCTCCCCTCTCCTGCCTCTTGGCACTGCTGGGAATGACCGACAGCCGGGGAATGACAGGGAATGACAGGCGGGCAGGGCAGGGGCTGACACCACCCTCTGCTGGGCACCGGCGTGGAGCTTCTGTCCGCTCAGACTTTGCTCCACGTGCTTTTGTTTCAGCTCCTCGCACGGGACAAGCCCGAGGGGCGGCTGGGTGCACCGGGAAGATGCTGCCAGGGGGAACATTGTGATTTTTCACCCACAAATGTCCCCGTGTGTACAGACGAGGAGCCTGGCAGGCAGCCCCCATAGCTCGGGTCACAGGGAATGTGAGGGGGACCTGGCTGGTGAAGTGGTGGCACTTTGGGAACGTCACAGAGCTCGCTGGGGACATCCCAGTCCTGCATGGAATAGGCAGAACTAGTGGAAGGAAGGGAGAAGGGAAAGAGAGAAGGAAGGAAGGAAGGAAATAAACATGTATGAGGATGCCATACCTTACAAATCAACCCCAAAATACCCGGGACGTGGCCACATTTCCAAGAAAGGTGTATTTCCTGCAATGTTTGGTGTCACTCCAGAGTTCTCTACGTGCAGAGAAGCAGCCACAGTGCAGCCCCTTTGAAAATATCCCTTAAACACCAGATCCACACGGCCAGGAAATCCTTTTTTCGCAGCCGGGCAGTGTCTGTGGATTGCCATTGCCACCTTCTGGATTAGTCGAGGCGTGCAGCAGCCTGTCCCGGAGCCGTGCTGGCTGCCAGGGGACGTGTCTCCAGCTGGAGCCAGGGTCCCCAGAGCAGGAGCCAGCCCGGCTGCTGGCACGGCAGCTGTCACACAGCCTACGTGCCATTTGCAACATGCCCTCAGATTTTGTGATCTCCTTTCACCGACTATTTTAGGAAAGCTGTGCAAGCCCCAGCTCGGCAAACCCCTCGCTCGATTATCAGCCAGGGGGAAACCACAGGGCCACCAAAGCGTTCAGCTGCTGGCTACAGACAACAATCCTCTGTCTGGCTCATCACACACCTGATCTACCTGCCCAGACAAGGTGCACCCTGCCACAGTCACTGCAATTATCTGCAATTTTCCTCCTGCTAAGGGCCCTGCAGCGCTGCCAGCAGAGCCTTTCCTGCAGGAGCCACCTCCTGGAGCTGCCCGTGGAGGTGACTGCCTGTCACCACGAAAGGAGCAGGAAAATTACGCTGGCACAGCTCCATGCAAGGCAGAAGGGATGAACTGGATTCTCCGCTTGTACCGGAGCGCTCAGGCACAGGTGCTCTTTGTTTAGCCTGAGAGTGCAACTCCACTGGTGAAGGATTCTGACCCCAGGCACCAAGCAGGTGGAGCTGGCACTTCCCTGGCTTTTCTCTGTGGAAGAGCCTCATTTTGGGATGCCCCAGCTGGGCTGAATACCAGCAAGCACCAGTTAACAGCTCCCAGCGCCATCACCGTGCTGCTGGGACACCCTCACTAATTAGGGCTCCTCCACTGGGCTCCATCCCAACAGGTTTCCCATCAAAATCAGCCAGACCTGGAGTGTTCACAGCCCTGGGAGCTGGGCAAGAGGAAAAGAGCCCAGCCCAGCCCCTCACTGCAGCCATGGCACAGCAGAGGAACAGCCTGAGGCAGCTCGGGGACAGCAAAGCAGAGATTTCCTCGGAGGAAGGTGCAGAGGAACAAACCATTGACTGAGCAGCACCTGGATTCCACCTCACCGATTCCTCTGCTGCTGCCTCCGTGGTTTTTTTTGGGAAGGGTCCTGACTCAAGGGACTCACAGCAATGGGTCGAGGGGAGGGGTCAGGGCAGTTGGTGGCAGGTTTCAATCCTACTCAGCAGTGCAGCCACCCCCCTTCCCAACTTCTGTTAGTTTGGTGATAACAGAGCCAGGAATTTTACAGACAACACCAAGAGAGCCTTAAAAAACCTAAATATTGTCCACTAAAGGATTTTCCACTTTTTTTCTGCAGCTTCCACGAGGGCTGGCTTCTCTGCACTAGCAGGAAGCAGAGTAAGCAGCAGAGTCAGGATATTGCTGATAATAAACATTTTAATAGTGTGGTCATTCCTTTTTTTTTTTTTCCCTCTTTGCTTCCCTCTTCTTTGTGTTTGGCCTAAATCCCCTGGGAACAGGGAATTGCAGCATGCCTTCCCTCTGACGGAAGCAAACCACAGCCTCTTGTTTGTGTCCGTGAAGGCCAAGAGGAACAACCAGGAGTAGCTCTGGAGTAGCTCTGCTGGGGTAAATGCACCGGGTCCTTCGCAGGAGATTAGATGGCGCTGCCTTCACAGGAGATAAGAAGATTGAGAGCTTAAATTTAGCATCATCAGGAAAAGAATAAGCCCTGCAGCTCTCTTCAAAACATATTTCGTACAGTGCTGGCCGGGGGCAGGCGGGATAAGGAGAGGGCCGGGGCAGACAGCGGTGATGGGAGGAGGTCAAGGAGGGGCTGCTCAGCCACGTCCTTCCCCACGCAGCCCGCGGTGACAGTGGCATGAGGCTGGCAGCACACAGGGGTGTCCCTGCCTGCCCTCATCCCCTGGCCGGGCCGTCACTGGGGAGCCCAAAGGGGTGCAAAGGGTGCCTGCACCTTCCCAGCACCCACCAGAAAGGAAAGAGGGCTGGAAATCCCAGCCTGCGGCAGCCGGGAGAGCTCCCCTCCCACGGACAGCACCTGGGAGGACTCCCCCAGTTCAGCCCCAGTGCTCCCAGTATGGACTCAGCACACGCTGGACTGACTGGGTGTCCCTTTACAACACTGCACATCCAGTGCTGGGTGACACCCCTGGGACTCTCACACCCACTGGGGGTGGGTGTGCCATCCCCGGACCCACAAATCCACCTTAGGGTACCCCACTGCCATCCCTGGACCCACAAATCCACCTTAGGGTACCCCACTGCCATCCCTGGACCCACAAATCCACCTTAGGGAACCCCACTGCCATCCCTGGACCCACAAATCCGCCTTAGGGAACCCCACTGCCATCCCCGGACCCACAAATCCACCTTAGGGAACCCCAGTGCCATCCCCGGACCCACAAATCCACCTTGGGGTACCCCACTGCCATCCCCGGACCCACTCGCCCTAATCGGGTAACCCACTGCCATTCCTGGACCCACAAACCCCACTCGGGTACCCTTCTGCCATCCCCGAACACACAAACCCCACTCCGGTACCCCACTGCCATCCCCGAACACACACACCCCACTCGGGTACCCCTCTGCCATCCCCGGACCCACAAACCCTACTCGGGAACCCCTCTGCCATCCCCGGACCCACACACCCCACTCGGGAACCCCTCTGCCATCCCCGGACTCACACACCCCACTCGGGTACCCCTCTGCCATCCCCGGACCCACGCATCCAAAGCGTGGAGCCCAATACCACACCCCATATGCCCGCACCCCACCCGGGGCACCCCTCTGCCATCCCCACGGCCCCACCCGAGCCGTGCCATCCCCTCTCCCCGCCGGTCCCTCCCCGGTGCCCCCGCCCCGGCCGTGGCTCCTCCCGAGCGCATCACGGCGGGCGGAGCTCCGCGGCCGCTCCGCCGAGCCCAGCGGAGCCGGGCCGGGCCGGGCAGCGCAGCACGGTGGGGCCGGGGCAGCGGGCGGGGGGCACGGGAGAGCCTCGGGGGGCGGCGTGGGAAGGGCGGTGTGGGACCCCCGGCTCGGGGCGGGCAGGGCCGGGGGGTGCGGGACAGCCGCGGGCGGTGCGCGGTGCCGCTGGAAGGGTCTGGGGGCGGGCGGGAGGTGGCGGGGAGGGCACGGAGAGGGAGGCTGGCGGGGCGGGGAGCCCCGGTGGCACCCGTGGGGTGACCGTGCTGTGTCCCGCAGGTGCCGTCCGGAGGTGCCGGGCCCCCCCGCCCCCAGCTCGGGTACCACAAGCGGGGCCGAGCAGCATCTTCTCCTGCATCCCGGAGCACGTGACGTGCCGGGCTCCCGTCCATCCGCGGGGAGAGGCCGTGCGCGGGCCTGGCCACCGCTGACCTCTGGGCTCTGACCTCTGACGGCTTCGGGACCCGTTCTCCAGGGAATTCAGCGCATCCAGGCCCGCTCGGCCTGTCCTGCCCGGCTGCTCGTACCTATGGAGATGCTTCATGGACTGTCAACAAACAGCACGTGTGGGCCCTTCCCAGCATGGAACACGCAGCAGTAGCACCGCTGGATGAGCTCTCAGAAAAGTCCTGGCGTGGTTTTTAAGCAAGGCCAGGCTGCCTGCTGCAATTTTAGGGCCCTGCTCCCTCTCCTGAGCCGTGCCAGCAGCTCGTGGATCCCGAGAGCCGTCCCCTGGGATGTTCTCCCTTGAGCTCCAAGCAGCAGCCACCGACCTGGGCAGACCCAGCGGGGATTATTCCGGAGCTGTTGGGAAGGAGCTCCCGTTGGTGGAGCTCTCCTGGGGCAGATGAGTGAGCCGGTGATGAACGGGAGGGTGCCCCTGCCCGAGAAAGCCTTGTCCGAGGGCTACGCCCGCCTCAGGTACAGGGACACCTCCCTGCTCATCTGGCAGCAGCAGCAGCAGAAACTGGAGTCAGCTCCCCCCAACACCTACCTGAGCCGCAGCAGGAGCATGTGGTACTCGCAGTACGGCAACGAAGCCATCCTGGTGCGGGACAAAAACAAGCTGGATGTCTCCAGGGACACGGGGCAGTCCAAGTTTTGTGCTATTATGTAATTCCCCGCAGGAATCCACGCGTGGAGAGGAAGCAGAGCTGGGGGAGGTGGGTGTGCTCCGCCCTCTCGCAGCCCCGCACAGGAAGCGGCGTTCCAGGAAGGCTGAAGTTGGATTGTTCCTGTTGGATTTTGCTGTTTATAGACTCCCATTCTGCATGTCGCTGAGTGTGCACAACAAACCCAGTCTGGCTGGGGAGCTCTCGAGCCTGTTGCTGCCCAGCATCTTGGCAGGGGCCGTGCTGGACCATGTGTTGCTTCTAAGAGGCTCGTGTGCCCTGAGAAACACCCGCTGGCACTTGGGCACCATCCCCAGCCACCCTTACTGGCCAGTCCTGGTGCATTTCCAGAGCTCTGGGAATGCTGGTGGGACAGAGGCGAGCACAGATCTGTTCCCATCAAGGCTGTGGTTTTAAGAAGTTGATCTCCAAAACCATCTGGCCATTACTTGTTCTGTTTGCTCTGTCTGTCTTTAATTCCTGCCCTGAAGTGGTCTCTTCCAGCCAGGGAATGGAGTGGTTTATTGTGGGAACAGGGAGAGAATGTGTTGAGAATTTAATCCAAGCCTTCAAAACACCTGGTGGGAAAGGTGTGCTGGAGTTTTGTGCAAAGCCAAGGCCCTTTCTGATCCCACGGTGTGGGATCATGGAAACAACAGGAGCTCTGGAGTCAGGGGAGCTGACTCCTTTCAGGAACAGATCCCCCAGTGAACCTCCTGAAAGGCAGGGACAGGCCCAGGAAAGCAACAGCCAGGAACCCCTGTAAATACACACATGTCCTAAGGGACACGAGGAAGCTCCTGCCCAGCAGAGCCACTCCTGAGACGGGGTGCAGAAGGAAAGAGGCCACTGGAGCTTGCTTTGCATTCAAGTTTTAACGCATGCAGTAGCTTGGAAGGGTTTAACTTCTAGTTCAGGTTGGATTGTAGCTTTGGTGCATGTACTTTAAAAGTTGTGTCTGGGATTGTTAGGATTAACTGGAGGATTTTAGGAGGGAGAAGCACTGCCCTGCTTGGGCACAGAGGCTGCTGCTTTCAGGTTTAAGTTTCTGCTGAATCCTGACTTGCTCAAGGCAAGATCATGCTGAGAAACTCAGCCCAGCAAGCACCTGAATCTTTGTTAAAAACAAAACTACCACTTCCAGGGGTGTGAATTATGTACCCAGCGTTCAGCATGAAAGTTCTTCTTCAGGGTTCTGCCCTTTCTGTCCTGCCTAGGCCATGTGTGCAACCCAGCAGTGCCTGGGCACAGGCTTAGCTCCAGGCAAATCAGCATTTGATGTCAGCTTCAGGATGGATTATTTACCTGCCTATTATTAGGCACAGTCATTATTTCTGTTCTATTTATCTAAAACCTCCTTTGCATTTTGTCCAAGCACTTTATTTTATTTATTTTTTTAATACAGTGAAGAATCTCTCCCGCGTGGGTGAAATGCTACAACAAACACACAGACACTCAACCTTGCTGAACTCAATGTACTGAGCAGAACACACCTGTTCTAGAGTGAAATCATAGAGGTTTGGTGTACTCAGCCCTGCTCCATAGCACTGCAAACAATGGGCAGCTTGTTGTTTTTTTAAAAGCACTATTTCTGCATGTGTTGGTGTTTGATACCTTGTGTGTGTGCTCATAGATTTAAACCTGCTGGACCTCGCTGCTTTGCTCTGCACACAAATAACCCTCTTGGTTTTGTCAGGACTAGCTCTGGAGGAGAAACAACTCAGTGAATAAATGTTTTTCAACCGAGTGCAAGCGTTCAATGAGGTTCACAAACCCAGCGAGGCTCGGCAAGGTGCCGGGGGAGCAGTGCCAGGGATGTGTGACCCACCTGGGCCTCCAGCTCCTGGCTGAGTGAACAGGAGATGATTTACTCAAACAGGCAGGAGGCTGGGCCCAGAGCTCCCCTGGGAACTGCAGGTGGATTCACCTGGAGAAGCAGGGAGAGGTGGGTTCCAGGCCAGCCCTGGGGAGCACGTGAACTCTGGGAGTTTAAGGAACAGCACATCCCCCAAACCAGCTGTTCATTTTCTTTTCTTATAGAAAAAGAAATCCAACACTTATTTTCTTTTTAATTTCAGTAAGGAAGGTGCTTATTTTGGGTATAATCAGTCTCTTTTTGTTAACGTGGCTGGTAAACCAAAATTCAGTTATTTTGCAGAGTGTTAATTGGACTATACAAGACTAAACCCGTAAGAATGTGCATAAATTCTTCCAGGATGGAGGCTGGATGTGACAGTGCAGGAAGAAGAGGATGAGTTGTCCTTCCATCTCTGTGAATGTGACTGTAGTTTTCCATTTCTGTGTGTCACTGGTCACAGCAGGGTTGTGGAGTGGCTGCTGTGGCTGTTCTTTGAGCCAGCTGTGTGGTGGTGGTGGTGCACTTATTTCAAACACTGTTGTAGCCTCTTTGATAAAGTGCATTAAAATTATTTGAATGCAGCTTTGTGAGTGGCTGTTTTCCCCCTGCACGTCCATGGCTCTGGCACAGGTGACAGCTTTTGGCATTCCACTTTTTGGGGGGAGGAATTCCCTCAGTTACTGGTGGGGCTCCCAAGGCACAGCACTGGACTGGGAGCTGCAGGGGAGGCTCCTCCAGCTCCCCAAGGCCAGCAGCACTTTCAGGATAAGGAAAGCTCTAGGTGCCACACTGAATGAAGGAATTATTATGGAAAACACCTCAGAGGTTGTCACATCTAGCCTGTGACCGATGCCCACCTTGTCCCCAGCCCAGAGCCCTGAGTGCCATGTCCAGACTTTCCCTGGGCACCTCCAGGGATGGGGACTCCAAACCTCCCTGGGCAGCTCCTGCCCAGGCCTGACCACCCTTTCCTCAAAGGAATTGCTCCTGCTGTCCAACCTGAACCTCCCCTGATGCAGCTTGAAGCTGTTCCCTCTTGTCCTGGGAGAGACCAAACCCCACCTCACAAGCTCAGTTTAGCAGCTGTAGAGAGCAAGGTCTTCCCTGAGCCTCCTTTTCCTCCAGGCTGAGCCCTCCCAGCTGCCCCTCACAGGACACACTTTCCAGACCCTTCCCCAGCTCTGTTCCCTCCTCTGGACTCATTCCAGTCCCTCTGGCAGACCCAGCCCCAGGATTCAAGGCATGAGCAGTGAGTCAGACCTCAATCATGTCCTGCATCCTCAACCTCCTCCCAGCTTGAAGAAACAGCTCTGCCTGCTGCCCCTGGAAATAACTCACCTGCAAATGCTACAGAAACAGCCTCACCTGCCTCACAGGAGATTGTTTAGGGGACAGGCTGGACAAACAGCCCGTGGGAGTGTCACTGGTACAAGAGCAGAGTGGAACAGGCTTGCTGAAGCCTTGGAGAGGCAGTGAGCAGGAACAGAGTTAGAGAAAGATTAACCCTGGGGCAGCCTGGCTCTGGTAACCCCACCTCACACACAAATAAACAGCAAAACCAACCCCAGTCCTCTCTGATGACCAAAATAGATCCTGGCCCCCACACAGCAATGCCAGGACTCTGCTGGCACTGGCACCAGCTGCTCCAGGCCCCCCTTTCCAAGCTGTGCCTTCCAGGTCACCCTGAGCTCACAGAGCAGGAGACAAAGTCCCTCTGCTTCCTGCAGGTCCTGCCAGCAGCAAACCTGGGTGAAATCTGATCTCTTTTCAGCCCAACTTACCTCAATCAGGAGCAATCCTCACAGAATTTAAGACCCTGCAGACTGTAGGATGCTGGGGGAGAGCTCAAGCCCTTCCCTGGCTGCTCTGGGACACGAGAGCAGGTGAGACTCCCTCACCAAAAAAGGGGATTTCAAGCAGTTTTATTGCAGGTACTCAGCTGTGATTCACACACCCCAGAGCTGCCCCCACTTGGAGGGCAGTCAGCCCTTTGTGTGTGACATTCCCCAAAACAACTTCCAAATTATTCCAGGACTCGTGGCACCAGGATTCAATCTCCTGATGTTTGGCTCCTGGCACTGCTCAGTCCACGTTTGAGTGCCACACCTGGAAAAGATGAGGAGAGGGGAAAATATGGGATCAAACTGCACACACCAAACAATTTTTCTTTTTATTATGAAAACAAAACGAACGCCCCAGGACCAGGGTCTGTGATTACCAGTAACATCAAAGATTACTTTCTAACTCTTTTTTTTTTTAATTCTGTTTTGTTTGAGGCCAGCAATTTGCAATAAACAAGCTAAACTACTTACATTGACTCATTTCTTTTCAATAACTGACATTTACAGGAATATACTAGAAATGGCACTAAAAAGTTTTAAGAAAAAGAGTTACGGTAAATTTGCATGCACATCATACAGAAAAGTAACAATTTCTTTTCTTTTTTAAATATTAAAAAAACCCCAAAATAACAAAGCAAAAAATACAACAACAAATCTTTCTGGATTGGTTATGCCAGTATCAGGGCTGTGTTCTAAGTGGCCTGTGTCAAATCCTAGCTGGTGGTTTAATTTATTTTTTTAAAAATGACATTTTAAAAAGATATGCAAATACCATTTTCTTTACAAAATGCAGCTCAAGCAAGATAATGCTGCTGTGTAAGGAATCCTAAATTTCTCTTTACTGATGCAGAGCCTGCCCACAGTTAGCCCTAGTGGTAACTGCTCAGGGTTAAGAAGAGACTGACAATTTAAAATCCAGTACTAAAAAGGTTGTGGTTTGTCTTTGTCATGCCCCGATCCCTTCCCCTCAGCTCCAACCCCAGCTTTAAAAAAAACATCATTCCTTTCAAAACAAGGAAAAAAAAAATTCCGAAATTAAAAACTGCTCTAAGAGTCCCCAAAGCAGAGAAAGAACTAGATTAGGTAACTGCAGTCTGCTTCTACCACACAGAGGAGAGGGAAGAGAGCTCAGCTGTGGATTCCCCCACACAGAAATGATGTTTGTGTGTGTTTGGGGGTCACCACCCTCCCAGCAGTGACACAGCCCTGAAACATCACTCCCACACTTCCATACCCTGGGGGTAGGCAAGGTTCAAACCACATCAGTACAAAAATTGCAATGATTTTGTCGTGTAGATGACACATTTGGTGTGCAGAGAGCTGAGAGATTCCTTCGGTCGCTGGGATGGGGATCTCCCTCTGGTCCCACTGAGCCACGAGACAGGCTGAGTTTACAATCAGAGAACAGGTTCACAAAGTCTTTAAAAGGTGCAGTAATGCTGGTTGATTGAGAAAGGTCTGGTCAGATATTTTGTCAAAACAGGAATTCGTCCGAAAAAAGCAGTTTCAATAAAACTCTGTGTGTATGCATACATATGAAATCATACTGATTTCAGTGAAGTTTCCCCTGGAAAACAAAGTTAAACTTTGTTCATTCAAGAAAAATTCTACCATAAAAATTTTAATTTTTTTTTCCTTTTTTTTTTTTATTCTTAAGTTTAAAAATGTTCTTCAAACGTTGTGTGTTTGATCGTTTCCAAGTTATTTTATGACATCTGGACTGACGTGTCATGCAATAAAACCCAGTTAAATAAATGCTCTGTTGCTTCAGTTCCCAACTCATTTAGGACTGCTGCTACTTACTCTGGACTGGAAACATCTTTTCTTTCCTGGAGAAACTCAGGATGTACAAGAGGCACCCCCATGGACACGGTGGGGATAAAGAGCATTACAAATAAGCTGGGAATGGAAAAGTGTAAGGACAGCATTTGGAAGTGAGGAGTCACCAAATTCTTCCCTCAGTCATGCCAAAATGGATTTCTCCTTGCAACGTTTTGTTGGGAACACCTCACTTTCCACGCAAAGTTTCCCAATAAGTGGAAGCCCAAGCTGCAGCTGGTGGATCAAAGAGGTGCAGCAGATTCTTCCCATCCCGTGGTGGCCTTGGCAGGTTGTTTTCCTGGAGAATCCCCAGGCTGGGATGATTTTCCAGCTCAAACAGGGATCCTTCCTCCAGCGCTGAGCCAGCCTCAGGCCACGCCTTTTCCCATCACCTCACCCGTGGTTCTCAACCCTCTGGCTCCAGCTTTCCCAGCTAATTCTGGTGGGGCAGCCCCGTGGCTCCTTGAGGATGTCTGTGTGTTCCAGGGGCTGTTCCTGATGTCAGAGGATGGTGCCAGAGCTGAAATTCCCAGGTTTTTTGTGGCAGTGATGCTGTCGCCTCTGGTTTGTCCTCCCCATGGAAGCCACCACCACAGCTCAGGGTCAAGCACGAAGGAAAAGGTCCCAGGAAGGGAAAACTGGGAGTTTGTTTATCCAAAAGCCATGGCAGTGAATTGGTTGCAATTATTCCTTAAAATATTCCTTGGTTTTGATCATTCAAGTTGCAGGCAACAGGAGAAACACAGGTGAAACCCAACCCCGTTAAAAAGAAACCCAAGCTCTTAATTAGGTGAATATTACATTTCCTCACAGTAAATTCTGAAAATATATTACCAGGGATCTGTCTTGGGGAAGGTTTTGTAAGGGCAGAACTTAAAAAAAAAAAATCAAAACTGAACTCTATTAATGGAAAAGAAAAATAATGAATTTCAGTAAAAATCAGAACATTTTTCTTTGAATTGCTGTGGGAAAGAATCTCTGGTCAGCAGCACATTTTGAGAAGAGGCCCAAGTGTCCAGCAAATCACCCTCGGTTGGTGGGCAGTGGTGCCTGGCACTGAGCAGGGGTGCAGCTGGAAGTGCAGAATGGAATGCTACAGCAGGCAGGGATTCCCAGATTGCCAGCACAGGGACATCCCCCAGGGCCCAGCCCAGCAGCTCCTGCCCCAGCCCTTGAGGGGCCTCCAGGACCACTCACCTGCAGGGAAAATAACATCTGGAGCCATTTGCACCACTGGGAGAGCACAGAAGGTGAATTTTAGGGCTACCCCACAGAGGAGCGGCAGTTTTAGGGGCTGGTGCTGGACATGGAAAGGCAGAACTTTCAGTTGAACTCTGTGTATTTTTTTTTTCCTTTACAATAAAAAGAATTTACAATAAAACTTCTGCCCCTCAGATTACAAATTTGATATAATTATAGAACTGGTGTTTTCCTAAAATTGGATTAGAAAAGGATAAAACCCCCATTGTTCTACCAAAACAAAAAAAAAAAAAAAAAAAAAAAAAAAAAAAAGAGGGGAGGAAAAAAGACCGCTGAGAAAATAAAATTGTATTGAAGTGTATGTCTTCAAAATTTGTACAAAACAGGAAAAAAGGGGGCTGGGGTGAAAAGGGGAGGAAAAAAAATCTAAAAATTAACACACCAAACATGACAGAGCACCAGACACACAAGAGACTGGACTGTAGCACCTGTAGGTAGAAAGTCCAAAGTATATAAATAAAGTTGTGGATTTTTATTTGCTTTGTTGTTGTTTGGTTTTTTTTTTTGTTGTTTTTTTTTTTGTTTGTTTTTTAATCTGATTCAAACCTCATTAAAAGTCTTCCTGTCTGCTGGCCTGCAAAACCCCAGCTTTGCTTTTGTTAGGTTTTATTACATTTTAAACCAATGGTGTTTAATAAATAAAGTCATGGTATATACATGAAATTAGGGACACTGAACCCAGGCTGTATTGCAGCAGTGCAGGTCAAAACATTAGGCTGGACTGATAAAAACAGCAAGCTTTTAAAAAATTAGCTTTTTTTTTTCCTTCTCCCTCCCCTCTTTCTTCTTTTCCTTGAGGTAAAACATTTCAGTGCCTGGAACTTGAACCCTGCCTGACACAGGAGGAGCATCCCCTCTCTAGGAGCTCGCTACCAGAATGATGAGGAGAGGGAAGAAAACCAAAGCAAACTCAAAAGCAAAAAGCCCAAACACACACAAAATCCCTCTCCACTTCCCCTGCCAGCTCAACCTCAGCTGGAGCTCAAGTGCTGCTTTATTTTAAGCCCAGACTGAGGTGTAGGTCATGGAGAAAATGCCCAAGATGTGCCCAGTAATGGGCACATGACCTGTCCTGGTCACTGCAGGGATCACTCCAGGCTCCAGCTGACAACTTCCAGCCAAAAAAAACTCCTGTCAATTCCATGAAAACTTTCATAGAGCGCCCCATTTCCTGGAAATTTTCTATTTAATGGTAAAAATAACATTCCCAAGAAATGTGAGTGTGTCCCTTGCTCCCTTCTTCCCAGTGAATCCCCAGGAAAGGTGAAGCTTTTGAGTGGAAAACCAAGAAATGCAGCCACTTCTATTGCTTGTGTGCTTAAAAGTTAAATTCATGCTTCAAGACCTTCCTGAACAGGTGCCTATGCCTCTACCAAGATTTAAAAAAAAAAAAGCATGTTAGCAATCCACAGTACATGAGAATTTTTTTGGATTTTTTTGTTGTTTTTATGTAAAAAGATGATAGCATCTGACATTTTCATCACACTGTAGACTTGGAGATTAAGAATACTAGTGCTAATAACAAATACACCAACTAGTTCAAAAGCTAACATCTTTCAGATACAGTACCATTTTACAGAGATTTGTTAAAAAAAGATGGTTTTTACCTTGTGTGAGCCAGGCAGGCTTATTAAAAGACAATATTCTGGGGAGAGGGAAGGGCTGGGAGGGAAATGTACTACAAACCTTGCAGAATTTTCTATTTATCTCCTGCTAAGAGCTCAAAGTTCTTCCATTTTTGTCCAATTTTCTCCAGACAAATGTAAATTTTAGAGACTTTATGCAAAGGGAACTATTTGTCATAAAGTCTAGTCACACACACACACTCAAAGATCTTTGACCTATTAAAAGAGAGCCCACTCCCCCCCCCCAAAAAAAAAAAAAAAAAAGGAAAATACCTTTTGTAACACTGAGTTAAAAAATAAAATAAAAAACAAGTCAGAGGAAAGAGAGAGGGGATAAAACCTGACCCCCGTGGCCAAGAGCAGGGGGTTAAGGAGGGGAGGGGACACTGCAGAGCAGGGGCGGCAGGGGGTGTCCGTTTGGGGCTTGTGTCCCAGTGTCCGAGCTCATTCCGAGTCGCTGCTGTCCGAGCTGGAGCCGCTGGAGCTGCTGCTCCCGGACTCGGAGGAGGAGCTGCTGCTGAGCCGGGAGGGGCCTCCGGAGGGAGTGGAGCCGGATTTCTCTGCGGGGAACAAGGCAGGGATGTGGTTATGTGGTTACTCAAACACACAAGGGTCGCCCACAGCCTTCGTGCCCAGCTGGACCCACGGGGTGGCAGCGCTCCTACCCTGGGCTGGCTGAAGGATGCTGCTATCCCCAGCTGCTCTGTTTATGTTGGATAATAAGTTTTGCACCTTTAAGGCTGGTTCTGAGAGCGAAGGAGGATGGAAAAGCAGCGTGGAGTTTGTTCTCAGAAACTGCACTCCTCCACATTCCTGCTCCTGGGCTGTGCTGTCTGCAGACAGACAGACAGCAAGACAGAGCCCTCCTTTGCTTTTAGTGAGTTTTTAGCTAGCTGAAGCAGAGAAGTTCCCTCAACTGTAGTTTTTTTTCTTTTTCTTTAGACCTGTTTAACCCTACTCTAAACTGAACACCCAAAAGAGCAGCTACAGCTCATAGCTTGGTAGCCCACCAAGCCAAGCCTGAGCTGCAGCATTTCAAACACCAAAAGAGACCGATAAGAGACCAAGTAAGTCAAGTTACAGCCCACAAAAGAGACTTTCTGTATTTACCATCTTTTTTAAAGCAGCAAAAAGCTTTATTGTTTAATAATGTTCATTATTTGTACTAGCAAATGCTTTGCCTATTAAATAAACAGGTTTTTTCAACTTTTCTCCAAAGAAATATATTCCTGAACCAGTTACAAAATAAGCCGTTTAAATCTACTTTCTAGAAGAACCCCTTCAAAAGTTTTCTCCCAAATTTACCCTAAACCATGATGTGGAAGTTTGGGGTGCACAGAGGAGCTCTGCTGTGGGGCAGTGTCACCTCTGAGCACAGCAAACCCCCCTGGTGAAAGCTTTGTTTGCACTGGAGGAACCTTTTGGAGCATCTTGAGCTATGTGGGGGTTTGGGATTTTTGTGACCCCATGTGTTAGAATCTCTGTGGTGTGGGCTGCACACCAGGTTAACACAGGAAAGATCCTCCTCCCTCTAAAGGAGGAATTGCCTCCCAGACAGCTCCTATTTACCACCCAGCAGCTTCCACCTGGCCAGGGACCAAAGCAGCCCCACACAGTAGCTCAGTGGGAACTCCCTGAGGGTTCCAATCACAGAGACAAACCCAAGGCTGAGGTTTTGACCCTGTCAAAAGTCTGTTCACTTTTGGGGGGCTGTTTTCCCATAAACCCAAAGCCATTACCTTTCTTTGCAGGCTTCTTGTTGTTGTTTAGCTGCCCACTGACGTCCTGTAACCGTTTTTCTAGTTCTTTCTTCTTTTCCTGAGCTAACTCTTCTTTTGACTTTGCTGCTTGCTTTTTGCCACTGGCAGCTGTGGGGGAGGAACACAGAGTTTCTGAAAGTGCAGGGATGCAGGGGGAAAGAGTGGACATCACTATTTTACAGGGCATGTACATCTGTGTGCACACTCTGCAGTGACACTGCCAACATCCAGTGCTCACACAGCAACTACACATCCCAGAGAGAAGGCAACACCTGAAGTTGCCTTGCTCATCAAATCACCACCATCCTGTAACATGCAATTTTTTAAAAAGAAATCTTCTGGAAAGTATTTTAGAAGATAGAAATATCCATGTAATAACCTTGTCATTACAGGTTACTTACCAGCCAGTTATATGGTCAATAATTACAGATTTGTAATTACAGAATTGTTACATGGGTTTTCTGCCCTGTAAAATAAAGTGTCCCATTAAAGGTTGTCAGGAGTAAAGCATCTGCCATTAAAACTTCCAATCCCCTCACGCAAGAATCTACTGGTGTTTATGTTGCTCTAAACAGAAAACAAAACAAACAAAGGCAAATTAAAAACCAACTGAGGCAAAGGCTGGCAGACAACAGGAATGTAACTGCATCAGGATGGAAAGGGTGAGAAGGACCAGCAACACTCACACTGCCAAGGAAAGGAAATATTCCTCCAAAGAAGGAGTAATTGAACACAGGTGTTGGCCAGGATTGGAAGCACAAGACAGGAGCCAGATATTTTGCCTGATCCAGCAAGGAAATACCTACATTTCTGTGAGCTGTTTTAAAGCAATGGAGTAAAAAACAACAAAAAAAGAAAACTGGAAAGCACAGACCTAAGAGGGAACACTCAGCACAGGAGTCCAGCCAGGCTCAGGCATGCCAGGCTCACAGGGTGGGTATCTGAGGTTCTCTCTGTTACTCTATGCTCTGGTTCCAAAATTGAAGGATGCTTCCTGTTCCTAAGAACTCTGGAAAATCCTTTCCTGAGATAGGCCAACAGTGAAGGATTCAGGGAAAAAAATATATAAAGCAAAAAGAAAGGTCAAAGTCTGTGCTTTGCTTAGGCCTTCCTGAAAATCCTGAGGAAGGAATGGAGATGCTCTGCAAGAACAAGGAGTAGCTTCTGTGTCATAATCCTAAAAGCAAAACTCCCTTAACCAAGGGAGTCAGGAGCATTTCAGGTAAGTGATCCTACTTCTGTCCAGCTGGAGCTAAACTCTCCAGGGGCTGCAGGAATTTGCTTTGTGGATGAGACACAAAGTCGGTCCCACACTGAACCACACACTCAGCAGCAGATTGACACTCACCCTCTGAACTGACAGAGGGTGAGGCCAATGTGGTGATCAGGACACACGGGAAGAGCAGTTTTGGGGTGAATACACAACTCGGACACGCCCAGAATCCACAGGTAACCAGGTAACCTTGTGCAAATCATTTATTGCCTTGGTGGTTTGGATCCCAACCACGTTTCTTGTTTCCTTCCTAATTAGATTCAGGATAAGAAACTGATCCTTCCAGATGTGTGCATGTAACACCTGACACAATGAGACTGAAAGCTTTACAGGGCCTTCCAGAGCCTGGGTAAGCAATAAAGGCATCCCACAGGTCTTGCAGAGGAACACATTGGCTCTCCAGGTCTCTGCAGCAGGACACCATGGGAAGAAAGAACAGAGAAAACCAGGAAGTTTCTGTACATTTCCTCGGGAGAAAAGCTCTAAAAACTCCTGCCACCACATACTCAACGGGTGGGTAAGAGAATCTCAATACACATGCCCTGACTCCAGAGCTGAGCCCAAGAGCTGCTGGGGGGAACACGTGCCCCGGGAGGTTAACTTACAAAATGGTTTCCTTTGTTTTTTCTGTAAACAAGATTTCACGTATCTCTCCAGTTCTCGTAACGTTGTGGGCTTCAAGGTTTCAAAATCTATTTCAATCTCGTCGGGATTGGAGTCTCTGAGGGAAGGTTCCCGGGACTGGATGATGTGAACCACCCTGCCCAGCTTCTCCCCGGGCAGGCGGTTGATGTCCAGGCTGAGCTGTCGTTTCTCATCATAGGTCATGGGCAGCCCTTCCTCCTCCTCATCCGAGTCGTAGGTTGCAGATGCCTGTTTGCCTCCTTTCTTGGGCTGCCTGGGGAGGTTGTCAAGCATGAAAACATTCATAGGGACACAGCAATGAATTCTTTTTTTTTTCCCCCGCCTCCCTTGTAACAAACATCCCCATGCTCTTGGCTTTGAAGCTCTCGTCAGATGGCTGGAGCAGCACCACAAGTGCTGAAAAAGCTCAGCAGCCTGAGATCAGCTGTTGTGCTCCTATTATATTTTAGCCCTGTGAAGTGTGACAACGAGCCCAAGTAGCAGCGGGGGGGCAGCCATGAAATGGCACGTTCTTGGTGGCTGCACAAAAGGCAACCCCCAGAACCTTATCTGAGAGCAATCAGGCAGGGATTCAAAGAGCTGGACACTGAAAACGCGGTGGTTCCACTGCCAGCTCCAAGTTAAAGACTCCCTGGAGTTGTCTGGGAATGGGAACAGTATTCAGCAGCAAATTAACAACTACTGAGCTTCCCCAGGAATTAAGGGCAGAGCTGGAAGCTCTTGGCTCTCCCCTCAAGGCACCTTGGCTCTCACCTGTTAGCTGTGGTTGTGCTGTTTGCTTTCTTAGCTGGGGCTTTCTTCTGTTGGGTTTGTTTTGGTGGTTGAGCCACCTTGGGTTTCTTCTCCTCCTCAGCTTTAACTTTGTGCTTTTCTTTTTCCTTCTCTTTATCTTTCTTTTTCTTCTCTTTCTCCTTCTTCTCTTTTTTTTTCTTTGGTTTGTTCACTGGCGCTTGGGACAGTGCAGCCAGCTGCTCATGGACGGCTTTCAGCTGGGGGGAAACAGGAGAAAAACCATCAAGGCAAGGTAACTGCTGTCTCCACAAACCCTTCCCTCTACATCCCAAGGAGTAAGTATACCCTAAAGTCAAAAATCAAGCAGCTCATACTCTGGGATCCCAGAAGGAAGGAGAGAGCATCAGCACTGAGAAAAACCATCTTGAAGAAAATTACCGTTACATCCAACATGCACTGATTGCACAGCTGAATGCTTTTCCCCTAAGGCTGGGAATGTTTCCCTGCATGCCAGCCTTGGTGGGATTTTTCAGGACACAATTCCTGCTGCTGTGCTCTGTCTAATGCACAGACACAGAGATGGGATGGTGCAGTACCTGCTCCTGGAGCTCGGCCAGCCGAGTCGCCCGCTCCTCCTCGGAGTCGGAGCTGTCGGAGTCTGAGGAGCTCTCCTCGCTGCTGTGGCTGCTCTCTGTGCTTTTGCTCACCACTGGGGCTGTTGGGGGAGGTGGAGGGGGGGCCTCTGCAGGCTCATCAGGCATTTTTGCAAACCTCATCTCAAAGACATCCTGCAAAAAGGAGGAAAAGTGGTGACCAGAGGCGCCTTGGCCACAAACAGCTCACTCTGGTCTCTTAAATACATCAGGAGCAGGGTCTTTGTGCACTACAAGTAAATAATAATATACAGAATATGGCTGCCCATCTGGAAAGCCCAAGAAAATCCCCCAATTACTTTAACACCAAGGAGTATTATATTTTAGGAACTGAACGTGGCATTGGGCCCATGCCATGTGAAGAGCACAACAGTGCTGCAGAGAGCACAAGGCTCTTTCCAAGGGCTGGAGGAATCTCCCTTGTTGTGTGCCAAGAGCAGATCCCCATCTGGATCTCACCTTGTACCTGAACTAAAAACACTCAGGAAGATGCATTTGCCAACACCTTTACCTGGAGCTTCCTGGCCATGGCCACCACCTCGTGGTCGGGAGGATTGTACTTGTAACAATTCGAGAACATTAACCGAATATCTGCTGCAAAACCTTGTGCATCCTGGTATTCCCGACTGTCCATTTTCTTCTGCAAATAAACAAGCCAAAGGGAAAGGGGAAAGAAAAAAAAAAGCCATAAGTAAAAAGCATTTGTAGCAACTGCATGGAGAACACATGAACCTCAGAAGGGCCTCAAAAATCCCATCTAAGAGAAAAGTAGTTTGATTTGGGTTGTGGGTTCCTAAATAACATTCAGAGTTTCTGCTTTATAAAACAAGCAAACAAACACCAGGCAACCAAAGAAGTTGATATCTCATAGAAGTTCAAACGCTAAGATTCTAAATTGGCCTTGTTTTCTAAGTAGTAGAATATAAATCTGTCAGGGTCCACATTCTACCAGAAAACATTTAGAAATTATTAGAAAAATAATTTAGAAAAATGGATCAGGAACTAATATAAACAAGGATCATGGATGGAAAGGGCAAGAGTCAACAAGCAAGTTACAATTACAGGAGTACCTGAAGTGTGTATTTCTACATTTGCTTGGATATATTTGCCTTGTAAATCTGAAAGGGCAGAAAAGATCACAAAATTTAACTCTGACTTCCTGCTAACAGAGGGCAGGAGGTTTCCTCTGCAATTCCTACAGCAAAATAGGCATTCACAGTTAAACTACAACTCCCACTCTTAATTTAAAAACCCAACTGATAGAAATGGAGAGAGGCTTCACCCTTTATGAACCTACTCATAATGTTATTTCCTAGAGTAGTGAGGATAAATGTCAAATATTTGTACCTTGTTCGTTTCTCTTAGTTTTCAGCTCTCACTTCCAGCCATTTCTCTTGCTGTTTGGGACTCAATGATTTGGGTTTAGAGAGCAGTTTATAGCATTCCTAGCACTTAATTGATTTTATGCATATATTACTACTATGTATAAAACCTTAGCTCCAATTACTCCCGCTGAAAGGAAGCAGAAGCTAACACTAGGTTTCATTTGCATTTAAAAGACCTGGGTTTAAAGAAATTCTCCATTTGCCAAGTGCTTACAGGCTTCCCTTTTGTATGTCTTGGGCACCTGTGTGCCCAGAGAAGGGAAGGGTTCACTGGCAGACAGGCTGGGGACGTGATGGGGACAGACATCCCCCATCCCAACAGCAATCAGGGATGCTCAGGGTCTGTCACCCACCCCTAACACAAGCAAAATTCCCATTTTTCACAGAACTACAGAAATTCCACAGCTGTGATAGACTTTCTAACCGTCCTGAAACACTGCAATGACTCCTGGAGCTGTTTTTGTTGTGAAAAGGGCAGAATTTCACCTCCAGGGATTTAGCTTCTGAGGGACCTGATGCAGGGTGGTGACATCCCTGCAGCCTTGCTCCCTGCTGTGCTGTAGCCAGGCATCTGTCAAACTTTTGTCAGGAGACCTCATTTTCCTGGTGAATAAACCAGGAGACAGCCTGGAAGGCACAGCACAAAAGCAGAAAGGGAAATGGGTTTGTGGTGCTCCTGTCTGAAAAGCCTCTCAGGCCAATTCCAAAGCAAAACATATGTTCAAACCAAAGGGCCCATTTATTTTAAAATACATCTTACTGCATGAAAGGCCTTTTTATATTTGTTTGGCATACTCAGGGCCCGATTATTGCCTATGAAATACATTCCAGTGTCTGAGGCTTTGCTTTTCATCCAAACTCAACAGTTTGCTAGCCCTACAGTTTTTAATCTGTGGATTCTTGTTTTGTTTTCTTATAAAGAATAATTAGCTTAACAAAAGAAAGAAAAGCATTTTAAATCGGTGGGCTGGAATATCTTGTTATAAATACACTTGGAGATACCCAGCTGCTTACCAAAAAAAAAAAGCAATTACATTTACAACTGGAAATCAGAAGTCAGACAGGGCAGCTCACCCATCCTCTGTCCCACAGACAGCATCTGCCACAGCAATCACAATTTCCCCCGTCAATCCATTGTTTAAATCACCTTGACTGTTCATAAATTTGCTGCCTCATGTCTAATGTGTCCCTTGCTCCAAGGTAAGTCTTGTCCTGCCCCCAGAGGACACAAAGAATGTCTCCTCACTTTTAAGACCCTGAACTCAGCTGCTCTGAAACTACAGCCGTTCACTGCAGGAAAATGAAGGGGTGAGCAGAGTTACAT
The DNA here is from genome assembly GCF_031753505.1 of Anomalospiza imberbis. Taxonomy (NCBI): domain Eukaryota; kingdom Metazoa; phylum Chordata; class Aves; order Passeriformes; family Viduidae; genus Anomalospiza; species Anomalospiza imberbis. Next base: position 3,484,866 of record NC_089701.1, on the reverse strand, counting down.
CCCTGGAGGAAGTGCTTTATTCCAAAAGTAAACACCTTGTGGAAATCCTCTTGCACAGCAAGACTTGTTGCTTGTTCACCACTGAGTAAAGCAAAGGCAGAGGCCTCCATGCCACTGCTGGGACCTGGCAGCCAGAGGATGAAGTAGAAGAGGTGCTCCAGGTCCCCCAGCACCACAGAGGGGGACAGGGATGTTCTGCAAGTGGTCCCTGCCTGCCTGGGGACAGGACAGCAGCAGCTCCAGCCTCAGTGCATCCCACTCCTCGCAGGGAATTACAGCTGCTGCCTCTCTCTCCTCACACTTCCATCCTTTCCTACTCCAAGCAGTTCTGCCCTTTCCTTCTCTGATAAAGAGAATGGAGATGGAAATGAGCTCACAGATCCTGTCCCTTCAGCTGCTCCCATTCTCAGTCTGAGCTCCAGTACAAAATTCCAGCACATCCCTCTGCTCCTGGCTGCAACAAGCTCAGCTACAGCCCCCTCCATCTCACCTGCCCCAGGCACAGTCACAACAATCAAACTGCCACCTCCACCACACGCAGAGAAAACAACCTCCAAATCCTCCTGGAAACACCTCTGCCAGGGAAGAATTGCTCCTGGACATGAAGGATATTCTCTGGGGAAAATCAAACCTAACACAGCCACAGAAGCCAAGAGACAAGATGAGTTACAGCTGCAGCAATGCTTGTGTTTTACTTTCTGACATAATTCCTCCCAGGTTAGTTTGGAGGCCCTTAGTTGTGCTGCTTTATCACAGCCATTGTCACTCGGGCAGAATTAAATCTAAAAACCTTTCAGAGCCACAGTGGAAGTCCCTGACACTGGAAAATGACACTGCCTGCAAATGGCAGGTTTCTGTTCCAGGCAGTGAACATATTACGAGCTGCATCTCTGAGAAGTCACACCATGATCTGCAGGCCAAGAGCAATGACAATAAAACACTCCATAAAAAACCAATACCAGACAGCACTTCAAACAACTTAATTAAGAAAAATACTACCATGTGGAATGAGAAACCCAGAGTCTTCAGGTGTAAAAGACTCCACTGGGTTTGCCATCAGCCTGTCTCCAATTTTCTACCCTACACTAGTCAGGTGCAGAGGGAGGATATCATCTGCACTTGCCAGAAAGAGGCAGAGGTGTACAATTTTAAAAGAATGAAGTCAGGACCTTAAAGAGATTTAAGCACAAAGAAATCACCAACCCAAGAAATCACAACTTTGCACCTAGATTTTTTCAGAACACAGCACAAGGATCTCTTGCAATAAGAAATCACCTAAGCACAAATGGAAATACCAGTTTGAGAGGGTCAGGATTTCACTCTGCCCATCTCTAATCTTCCTGCAATCACCTGAGGCTTCAACTGGCAGGCTGCAGGTATGTCTGGAGACCCAGAGCATCCCTAGGATGCATGCATGGCACATCAGTGTGACACGCTGCTCCGGGGTACCACAGAGGATCTGCCACGGAATATGACAGGAATCACAACCACAGCTGCCCTTCTGTCACCTGGGCATTCAGACAATCCCAGGCACTGGCTCAGCTGCCAGTAAAACCCTTCTGGCAATGCCAGTGAAAGCCAGCAACAACATCTTCAGCTCCTGTACATGGAAGTCTCCCCTCCATCAACACAGAATCCAGTGCCTGGCTCACAAGAAGATGGGAACTACAAAGACAGGGCTTTGCTTCATGAAGGGATTCAGCAAACCTCCAAACCTGCTGTGAAAAACAAGAATACTGGACCATGCTAAGCTAAACTCTTGAGGAGCCAAGCATGAACCACAAAAGCAGCACATATCTCCCCGAGTACCATCACATTACAATTGGAATTGCTCAGTGTAAGCCTATCTGCCACCACCAAGTAGGTAGGCAGCAGCTTCTGGAAATGGGATACCATCAACTGAATCCTTTGAAATAAAGCACCTCCTCTTCTCAGAGTGCAACACAATCCTAAGAACACCAGTTAAATACCTGGACTATCCACAAATAGGAGAGGATGCCATTGTACTTTGCTTTGTGTACATTATCTGCTTTGCAGGGCAGAAAAAAAAATCTATCCCAGGTTATGGTAAAAAAAGGGAGAGGGGAAGGAAACAAAATATAAAAATATCCAGCTGGTATCCAAACAGGTTCAGTTTCCACCTTTTCCCCTTCCCCCTCCCACAAAGGAGACAGTCCTCTGCAACCAGAGGGACCCCCTGCAAAAAGAGGTGGTAAATGAGGACGTACTTTCACAGTACTGAGATCCATGGGGTGTTTGATAATATCGTGATAGTCATGTAATTCCAAGGCCTCTGCATCCACGGGCTTGTAAAAGGGCCATGCATAGGCTGCGTGCTTCTTGGAGAGCATCTCCTTGAGGATGCTGTCACAGTACTTGAGGTGCTCAGAGAGTTTGCCCTTCTTCCCTGCGTGCTGAGGGACCTCTCCATCCTCCAGGTCTTTCTTTGGTGGTTTGATGGGGCGGCCGCCGCTCTCCCTGCGCGCGATGATTTTGGCCTGTTTGGGGTCTGAGAGCGGCGTGGGGGACTCGCTCCTGCTGGCAGTGATGGCAGATGTGGTGGGGGTGGTGGTGTCTGCTTTCCGCTTCACTCCCTTTTTCTGAAACAGCACAGGGACAGGCTGCATGAGTGCATGCCCAGCACAAACCCTAGCACAGCTCATCCTTAGTTTTGCCTGTCCTCTGACAGAAAACAAATAAAGGTATTTCACTGGGATGATTGGGATTTGTGACTAGAGGTTCCAACACCGCACACCACCTCAGCCACAGTAACCAACCACTTGCATGGCTCCAACCCAAGCCCGACCATGCTGCAAAACGTGTTATTTCCCTGAGATGAAAGCCAGGACTCTTACCTGGTGTTTGCCCAGTTGATCACTGCAGCTCAGCTGATGCATCAGGACTGAGCAAGTGTCAGTAACTTAACCACATGTCTGAGTCCCCAGTGGCAGGATCAGGCTATAAGCTCTGAACCAAAGCATATTAATCACCAAAGACCCATGAGCCCTCACTCCCCTGTATTTAGTGAGTGTGCTAAGGTAGATTTTGCCTTAAGCAAACAAACCCTCTCACATAAATTCAAGCTGGGACTGTCCAGTGAGCTCTCTCGTGCTCCTATCAAGGATTTATTTCTCTGGAGAGGGAGATAGGGAGGAAGAAGTTCCTCAGAGAAATCTAAGGGAAATCTTAAGTAAATCCCAAGCAGAATTAATTTTGCAGTGTGTATTTGGCAAACTCACTTCTGGGTTCATCCTTCAGTTTTAAAATGAAATTGATTCTCAGAAGCAAGTTATTTGGACAGAAACTGAAATGTGAGACAGGCTTCTGAGGAAGACAGCTTAGCTGTAAGATTTGACTTACAATTTCTCTAGTAATTCCCAAACTACTGGGCTAAAAAGCAAAACAATTCTGTGCCTCTGCTGGTCCAAGCAACCTCACAAACAGAACTGTTCCAGTTTAGATAAAAAGACCCCCAGCTTTCTCTGAGCTATGCTTTCATCATTTTAAAGCAATTCACAGCTTGCTAAGAAAATTTCAATTATTTAGGTAATGTCTTCATTTAACCATAAATTAACATAATAAATAGCAAAACACCAGTGACAACTCCCAAAAGATTACTCAGTAAGGAAGACAGAACTAATGCACCCAAAACCTGCAGGCAACATCAGTCTCCTCCAACTGGAGTGACAGGCTTGTCTTGAACTGGCTGAAAGCAGAGAGGAACATTCCTAATGCTGGAGCCTGCAACCCTTAAAGAAACAGCCCCAGTAAAATCAGGAGCTCAGTCAGAGAGGGAAGAGATGCTTTGAGCTGCAACCCTTAAAGAAACAGCCCCAGCAAAATCAGGAGCTCAGTCAGAGAGGGAAGAGATGCTTTGAGCTGCAACCCTTAAAGGAACAGCCCCAGTAAAATCAGGAACTCAGTTACACAGGGAAGAGATGCTTTGAGCTATTTGGTGTAAAATGGGGAGAATTCCAAGAGCCATGGAGCAGCAGCACAGGGGAAGGTTGTGACAGGAGAGGCTGGAACTGAGCTGGAGCAAGCACAGGTGACATCCCCTCGGCTGGACCGTGTGAAAATTGGCAGAACTGCTCTCGACCCTCTCCAACTCAACACCCGGCGATGAAAGCAGGACCGCAGGGATGCAGCAGTGAGGGCTGGCAGTGCAGCCCCTCTCCAGCAGAGGAGCTGCCCGCATTTACCTTGACGACCGGGGGCGTGGGAGGCACCACGGGCATGATCGGAGCGGCGGGCGTTGGAGGGGCGGCGGTGGCAGGGGCGGCGACAGGCGGGACATTGGCGGTGATGGTTGGCACGGGGGTGGCAGCGATGACGGGCGTCTGAGACACGGCTGGAGGGACGTTCTGGAACGGGGCCGGCGGGGACACGGAAGACACGGCCACGGCTTGCTGCGCTCCTTTCAAATGAGAGGGGAAAGGCGCTGGTGTGGTTACAGCTGGGAGAGCACTGGGAGAAAACGGGACTTGGCAAAGGGATCCCGGGGAGAGCACAAAGGACACAGTGTGATTTGCTCGGTGCTGTTACGACCCAGGGTACAAAAAAAGTGAGGAATCTCTGAGCTAAGTCCTTGTACTATGGGGTTAGGTCAGCCACATGCAAAATAACTGCAGCTTTTCATATGGAGTGTGTGCTGCTCTGGGACAGCCTTCATCCCTCGGATGCTCCCAGAGCTGCACTGAGCTCAGCAGAAGAGCAGGAGATGGAACACTGCGGGGTGTTCACACCATGCAAATGGCAACAACCACTGCCCTAAGCACCCAGGAGTCCAAAGCACTTCGGATTTGCCACAGGGTGGGATTCTTGGGGCTGTCCTCTGCAGGGACAGGAGTTGGGCTCAGTGATTCCTGTGGGTCCCTTGCAACTCCATATTCTATGATTCTCAGTAGAGCTTAAGCCTCCTGATGGCCTCCATGTCTCTGATGCTACACCTGCACTGCTAAAAACCTGCCTACAGGTGTAAATTAAAGGGGACAAACCTACTACCTAATAACCAAAGCAGCAATCCTCCTATGTTTTATCAAAGGATGTTGAAAAGATACATCATCATTAATTTCTCTGAGCTTGGATAGATTTATAGCTCCATTTAGCACCTGAAATGTGGGAAAACAGAGGAACAATTGACTTTCCCAGAGCAACAATTAGACCTTGTTTAGAGGGGAAAAAAAAACCTGCCATCATTTAACTCAGCCCACACAAGGTCCTTTATGAACTGTTTTACCATGCTTGGACATTTTAGTCCTAAATCCATTTAAAATCAATTCTAGGTAAGCTGAACTAAACTTAGCTTCCACTGATATGCAATGGTGTACGCAGCCTTTTGCAATGGCTTAATAAATGCTTTAATTTTATGATGATGTAACCGTGTGTGCAAAAGAAAAATATTCAGGGTTTAGTAAATCAGCAATATTTGAGTCCAAGTCTCTGCTGTGCTAGATTTCTGCCAAAACCCAAGGTGAGCTGTGTAAACCCAAATCAGTAAAGACTTTCCATGCCATGCTCTGGCACTGGCAGCAGACTGGCATTTCTGACTACCTTGGTTTTTCTTGCCTTGGTTTCTTCTTTGCATAGAGAAGCTACAGCACTGGCCTCCCTCATTGAAGTGCTGCCTGGATGGGCAAATCACAGATGGCAAGACTGGCGTGACAAATACAGGGTGGCCTTGAGACAGACGAGCCCTGAAACTTTGAGTGAGCATCTCCCAGACATCTCACACCTTCCTCCCCCCACTGCTTTAACTGTGAGAACACGCTCTCCCTTCCCAGCCTCTTCACCAGCTGCAAAGTCCAGCAGTTTGGAAGGTGGGTCAGGCCTCAGGAACAGCTCCCAACATTCCCTGTGCCTGCATGGATCCGTACCTGTGCTCTGTGTGCCCGCTGAGGGCTTGCGGCCTTTGCCTTTAGGAACTGGGGGTAGCAATTCCACCTCCTCCTGAGGCATCTGGGCAACCTTCTGCAGGAATATCTTCTCCAGGGCTTGGGCCATGAGGACAATGTCATCTGTGGGCTGCACAAAGAAGAATATGAGCCTTTGTTGTGTAGTCACATATCTGAAGCAGTGAACTTGAAGACCAGCCTTAGAAAACACTGAGGCCCTTCAAATAAATTATGGTGTTCAGACTTTGACAATAAACAGATTAGCTCTTCTCCCTCCTTGCTTGCCACTCTCCTGCTTTTCTATTCTGCTCTAGCATGCAATAATTACAGAGCCTAAGTGTGCTGCATCCAGAGAATTATCAGGAGTTCAGAAGGAGCCTGATAAACCAGTATCCAGTGCAGCAGTGTGGAAGCAGCAAACTGGAAGGGATGAGCTGTCCTTCCCTGCTTGCCAGAAGGTCCAGTGGAAGAGGCTAAACACACATTCTGTGGCTCAAACTAATTAATTTGTTTAGTTCAGCTGTTCTCCAGTCTGGGTCTATGATGACAAATGATTGTAGAAAACAGAACACAAAGAATTTTAACAACTTAACAAAACAGCAAACAAGCCAAACCCAAAATAACAATAATAATAAGCAATCTAAATGCGTGTAAGTATGAACATGTTTATGGAGACAGAGTCCAAGAACAAAGTTATGATTCTTGAACTCCTTTCTGCTGCTCACAGGTACTATTTAGTGCCAGCCAGTCTAACATACAGCATTAAAGCACCTCAAAACACCTGCAGAGCACTGCATTAAGCACAGTTCATCCCAGAAAACTCCTAACTGAAAATAAAAGGAGTAAAAACTTGCTGCATAACCCCAGAACAGAAATCTACCTATAATTAAAAGGCATATTTGCCATTGTAACTAGTCTGGGGGAAGAAAGAGGCAGCACAAAGACAGCTTTGTGCATTTCAAGTAACGTGGCTGCAATTAGTGGCATTTCAAATCCTTGCAAGGAGGGCCCAGAGCCGGCCCTTTTCAAAACCTGCACAGTAACAGGGGTATGTGGGTGTTTTCTAAAGGCTTTTCTAGGTTTTTTTACCTTGTTATAGATGTAACAGTTTGTAAACATGGTGTTGAAATCCTGCATACATTCACTGGCACTCCAGTAATAGTTGTGTTCCAGGCGCTTCTTGATTGTCCCCATATCCATGGGGTTTTTTATAATTTTGTGATAATCCTGTTGGAAAAACAGGGAAGATGTTATATCTTCTGATTCAGTTTTGTTCACATCTCCCTCTAACCCCTGCTTTCTCCTCATCCCCCCTCCTATGAAACACCCCCTCAAGTTTTGTGGAAATTGTAAATGTAAATATATATATTTATTTATTTTCTAATTTGTATCTTTTTAGTCTTACCATTATTAAGAATCTGACTCCAAAACACACAACCTCCAGTCTGGGAATCAGCATTTCGGCCTCCTTTTTTAAAAGGCTGCCTCTGGCACTTAGAGAAGTTTATCAGGGCTGGCTAAAACTGTGCTCAAAGTTTCAGTCTCTAATTTTAAGAGCATTTTGGCCTTTAAAAGGTTTCCACCTGTTAACCCAGTTCCTCCCTGGGCTGGTCTGGAGCACCTGCAGAGGCTGTGATTAGCCTGGGGACGCTGCAGGGCTGTGCAGTGTCATTTTCTTGTTATGGATTAGAGCACCAAAGCCTCTTGTGCTGCACATGAAGCACTGGCTGAACCCAACACCATCCCAAGGCACTGGTATTTCCCCTCTAAGCAATCCCAAAACTGACCTGACCAACACAAAGCTTTCTTAGGCTGAGAAGACGACAGAAACGTACCGGCAAATTCAATTTAATTGCATCAACAGGCTGGTAGAAAGGCCAAGCAAACTGATGCTTCCACAAGGTCTTCACCACAACATTTTGCATATATTGCAGCTGGTTGGTCTTCCGGCCAGGTTTATTGGGATTTGTCACCTCTGGAGGCGGTGGATTCACAGGGCCCTGAGGAGCCTGGATTGCTGAGGCGACTGCCGACATCTTCCTGCTCGGGCTCTCACTCGCTGTCACTGCGGCAGCAACGGGGAGATTTTCTTTCTTCCTTTATGCTCCCTGAATGGGACTGACATCCCATTTCCAGGGTGCAACCATACAACCTAGAGCAAACTAGAGAGAGAGAGAGGGCAGGGCGTAAATACGGATTTTTGAAGCAGACAGGTTGAGACACTTCTTCTGTGGACAGTATTTAAACTCAGGCTCTTTACCCCATTCACTTTGTTCCTGTAAGACAGTTTATCTTGGAGATGGGAACAGTTCAAGACCCAAGAGACAGTGGAACAGCAATTCCCAAATCCAAAGCCTGCAGAGACACAGCAAGCTTCATGAGATTAGCTCTTTCTTTAGCTGGCTCAGAGAGCATCTTCATGTCAAGAAAACACTCGGGGCAACCTAAGAATCCGCTCAGGGAATACAGTTAGGATGCAATGCAGACTCCCATGAATGCACTGATGCAAGCTGCTAAATCCATAGCTTCCAGCTCCATGTAAACTGAACTGCATTGTCTCCAGACCCATGCTGCCTGGCCCCGAGTCAGCTCACAGGGCTCTGCTCTGGTGCAAGGAATAGTCTGAAATCCTGTAATGAAGAGCAGCCAACAGCTGCCAGAGGACCTCAGTCCAGGGAAATGAAAGAAAGGGCAGAGTGAGATGCTGTGAACTGCTAAGAGCGAAAGGTGTCACCAGAAACAGCCCAACTTGGTGTTATCTGCACTTCCAATCTCATAAATGTCTTATTATGCCTCTTACTTCATGCACCTGACTGGTTTTGACCCCAGTTTTATATTAAAGTTTAGAGATCCAGGCTCAAATGATAACTGCTGTTACACTGATATCCCGTGACCTGGCTCAGACAGTGCTGTCATGTTCTCTCTCAAAGACACATCTGAAATAGAAGAGAATACATAAATTGCATTATTGTATTCTGGTTTTCCCTCTGCAAACTGCAGAGGTAAAAATAGCCCAGTATCACTGTGCCTTGTGTAGCATATGGTAAACAGCTTTGCTATGTCATCTTCCATAAACATTAGATATTTCACCTCACATCAGGACTGCATTTACTCTTCTCATGGCAAACAGACCACAATCACTTTCTTGAGGCAAATTATTTCAAATATGTTTAGAAAGCCGTACAAATACTCTGACATACACTTGGTTGAACAGAGAAACATGAGCAGGGACAGAAGCTGCAGCAACACAGGAAGGAAAAAGCAGGGAGACATCCCAGTAAAAACCCAAAACCTCTGCTTTAATACAGCCCTAATCATCTCTACTGAATATCTGGACTAAATATAGAACATCAACTTACCCTGTGAGCTGCTGATTAGATGAAGGCAAAAAGTAAACACATACCTAACTTGGGGAAATTTTACCAAAATAGCTGTGTGCAAACAAACAGATCTGCAGCAGAGAGGGAGGGAACTGCTAAAAACCTAAACCAAACCCCTGTGTGAATATATGTGATTATTTGTGCAGGAAACAGACAAGTCCAGCTCTGATGCTGCCACCATTTGTTCACAACACCCACTATATTCCAAGGATGGAGAAAAATGCCAGTAGGACTCTCTTGTGCCATGGATTTAAGTATAGCTCCAGAATCAGGCTTTTGGTCCCTGTTTTTTGATAACTCAGGAGCCCAGCTTAGTTCCAAAGGGACTGGCTCCTTATGTGCTCATGCTGCTGGTGACAGGCAGGGTGATCACCAAGCAGCCAAAGGGATGCTGGCATCTCGTGGACAAGGAATTTCCTAACTAGAATGTTACTTGGGATTTCAGATTTGGAAGAAGCTGGGGAAGGATTTTCTCTCAGTGTTCCATCAAGTCAAAGCAGCAGCAGAAATATTGCAAAATTCAATCTTCAGATCAAGGGGGGTAAATAGAAAAAGAATTAAAAACAACAAAAAAAAAAAGATAATTAGGAAGTCTCCTTCTGGGGAGCTCCCTGCATGGATTCAGGTTTCTGAGCAACATCCATCATCCCAGAGAATGCAAGGCTGGCTGCAGGCCCCTGGTGACCACCACTGAAGCATTTTGTTTGCTGTCTTCTTGATTAACAAACTGAATCTAGTGCAAGGATTGAGGGGAAATAAAACACCCACAGAGAGCAATTCCTACTGCTAGAGAGCATTTGGGTCACAAGTTTGAAATGATGCAGTGTAACTTAAGTCTTCCCTTTAAATAACCTGAGGCTAAATATGATTCTCTTTTCATTTCAATTTTCTTATGTCCTACCTTTCAAACTCCAATTTGATAAGGATTTTTAATTAATTTGTATTAAATCCCAAAACTGTAATTCAACAAACCACAGATCCACAGCTCCTACCTCTCTCAGACTTCTTCTCCCTGACCTTAGCCAAGGCTTTCAGTATCTTCACCCCACAGCTCCTCATCTGTGCCATGGAGATAGTGGGAGCTCCTTTCTGTCCCCACCCAGCAGAGAAAACTCTCTGGGACAGGCACTGCCTCTCCACAGGGCCATTTTGATCCTCAAGCTTAAACAAGGCTCGTACAGTCCACATAAAAGGATGGAACAGTCATCAGTGACACAACACAGAAAGGATTTTAATGAAGAACATTACCAAAACAAGGAGGGGCAGAACCATGACAGCCAACTTGGTCAGTTCCCTGCTCCTCTTTAACTTCCACGCTCCAACACACTGGTTTTTACACCCCAAAGTGGCTCCAAAGCTCCCAGCAGCACTGGCATTGAACTGCTGGATCCTGCAGAAGACAGAAATAGCTACCTGGACTATCTGGCAGCACTGGAAGTACTGTCCTGCCATAAATAAAGCTTTAATGTGCCTCTCTGCACCTTTAACCCTTGGTCCAGCAGGTTCCTCACCATTTGCTGGGGAAGCTGCTTTGATACTGGGTCTCTCTGTAATTTTTAAAACTAAGAATTTGCTTCTACAGCCATTCCTTTACCTTTAAAAACTCAAAATGGTATCATTTTTAAGAATGTAAAAAGCAGGACTATGAGGAATCTGGAAGATTAGGGTAAAAATGCTTTGCAAATATCCAAAAGGCAATGACTTTGAATTAAAGATAAATTAATGCTTGAGAAATCTAGTCCATGTGAAACATCATTTATAAAGTGAGGGAACTGAGAGCCCTGACCATCTGACATCCCAAATTACCACACAAATCACCCAAGAGGACACTTCAGTAGACCCACAGACAAAAATTAAGCAAGCTTCTACAAACTGTCCCATAACTACAGGTAGAATTGAACTACACAGCTCTTGTCTAAGCACTCCAGCACCCTCAGAAACTACACTGGTATCAATAAATATTTAAACTATTAGGGACAGAGACTCAGGACATCACTGTACAAGGTCCTGTACAAGCCTGGAGCAAAGACTGCCAAAACCAGACACCATGTGCACCTTCCAGTGAGGGGCTAAGGTGAGACTTCTTTTAGCCCTGCAGTAATAACTTCTTACATTTTAATTTTTAAATCACTGCTTATCCTGTTCCTCAGGCCTATAATGTTCAAGTAGCAGGAGCTGTTCTTGATTTCTCTGTCTGCACAAGTAGTTTTGATATTTCAAGTTTAAAATATACCCTGAAGTGCTGTCATACACAAAGAGTGTTTGAACACTGCTTGCCCTTCTTATTCAATCTGAGATAGTAATTAAAAACAAAACCAAAAACCTCAAGGAGAGGAGGTTTTAAGTCCTGGAGTTTAAGTCTTTTTTTGCGAAGTTACAACCTCAGTGTGGCAAACCAGTCATCAAAAAACCCAGCTAGGTTGGACAGACTTTTTTCTTTAAAAAAAACCTTTCTTCCATTAAGTCTCTCACACAGGGTCAGTCAGCAGAGAGACAGTTGGCATGGAGAAAACATGTAAATAATTCCCCGCACTAGCAGGATAACATTTTCCTGTCTGCAGTGGTGGGGACTATTTTAAAAGCAGCTCTGAAGCCCCATGAAGTGTGCAGTGTGCCAGCTCTCCTGCTGCTCCAGCCAACAGCTCTGCCACTTCCTTTGGCAGCGCCCAACATTTAACGGATGCTTTGCTCCCGTGCAGGACCCGACGGGGTTTGTTTTGCTTGCAAACTTACAGCAAGCTTTATGTCAGCCTGGCAGTCCAACAACTCCTTGGTTTCCCCCCTCCCTTGGTATAGTATTTCTGCGTGGTTACTTGGCCATTGATCAAAATCTGGCAGAATTCCAGCTCGGCAAAGAAACAGCCACATAAATCTTCCCATCAGGGAAAATTATGGAGTTTGAGAGATGTTCCTTGACCTTGCTGTTATCTGCACATTTTTATTTACATTACAGTAGCACACAGAGGCTGGGCAGAGACCAAGGTCCCTTAGCAGTTCACACTCTGCACACACAAAGACACTGTTCCTTCTTCAAAGGGCTGCTGCTCACAACTCACACTTTACACCACGGTGAGGTGACTTGCCCAGAGCCCCACAGTCAGCACCCAGACCCAAAATTTGCCAGCAGGGCAGTTAGAGCAGCATCCTCCAAGCTGCTGCTCCATGCATTGCTGCCCCACATTGGCTCCTTGCAGCCTCCACAGCAGATTCTCAGTCTCTTTTTTGCCCAGCAATTGGAAGTTTGGTCAGATTTGCCACCATATGCTACCATGTCATATCAGAGAAGCAGCCCAGCCTTGGCCATCTTGCCCAAACTTTCTCTGCAGGAGAGGTTTAGCACTACTGAACCTCAATACAAAGTCAGGTAAGGTTATTAATGAGGGTTGTACCTATTTCATTCTATGGCTGCAGAAATTAAGGGCTACATCAGTCTCCTCAGAAGGAAACAAAACTTGTGGATGCCCCCTCTTCCTCCCCTTCCCAGCCCCACACAGGAACTGAACTTGAGGCAGCTTTCAGTACCTACTGACATGCCAGCAGGGATGGTGCCTTCAAACACAAGGGATGTGCAATTTGAGAGCAAGACTTCAGGACAGACGAGTTGCTTTATCAGCCAACCCTGCCCTGGCAGACAGACACACTACACACAACATGCCACCCCCTCAAGACACTGGGATTTACACTTGGCTTCACTGCAGGAGCTGGGAATTTGGCTTGTAGTGTTCCTATGGCACACTGCAGCACTCTGAAAGTCCATTGAGCCATCCTTGCTGTCTCCCACATCATTAATTCCACACATCACAGATTTGCTTTTCATGCATATTATTTTGTGCACCGCCCTAATAACATCCTGAGACTAGGAGATGCAACTGTGTCCTGAGCTCACCTCTGCATGAGGGAGGGGAAAAGATCACAGCAGATTAAGTCAGTTCTTTGGCTTTTGACTTGGTTGGTTTAATGCTCATTAGATTATGCAGATGGCTTTCCTACCCTTGGTCTCTCCTTGGCTATTATAAGAGCAGGTGTTTCCTCAGTAAGGAGCCTATGGGTTCCTAACCAGTAGGTAGGAATCAGCCAGGAGTAACTGGTAATTTCAAGGGTCTTCATTTTTGATGCCTACTCAGTGCTCCCTGCAAATCACGCTGCTGTAAGATCTCTGACGAGATACCTTCAAACCCAGGGGTAGCCAAAAGTCACTTTAATAAAAGCACTGGAGACTTATAAACACTGTTAGGCACCTCAGATAAAGTGATGGACTTTCTGATAATTTGAGGCCAGAGTATTTCTGTCCCCCAAGTCACTAATGCCACAGGAAGCACCTTCTGATAAAGTCTGAGCAGGAATTTAGCTGCTTGTCACACACAAATCAGATGGGGCTCAACTGATTTCTAAACACTGCAGTTTCAAATGCAGGGAGCAATGCTTAACACTAAACCAAGTTCATTTTCATAGCTTTGAATTTGGTTTTGAGAACAGTTTTAAGAGACCAATGTCAGTAATGAATTAGGCATGGTTGACCTTTCTTTGTGTTGGGAGTACAGAATGACCTCTGAACCTGTCTTCCTGCCCTGCTTTTTGTGGTCCCCTGAAAACACGGAGGCAAATTTCAACTCGGACTATGTTGGTTTTGTGCAAGCTCCTGAGTTACAGGGTTTTGTTAAAAAGGCTACAGGAGGAAAGAAAAGTGAGTGGTTCCACAGCTTACTCTGTGTTGGATTCCTGACTGAAGGAGCTCAGCCAGCTTTGAGACCTGACTGCAGTAAGGTCTGGACTCAGATAAGCTGAACTGCACTTGCAAAAAACCAGCCAGGAGGTACTTCAGCAAATTAACTGGGTGGTCTATCATGAAAAAGTTAACAAATGCTCAGCTGTAATAAATCAGATCTATGAACAGGCTCCAGAGTACTCGGAGTAGCTGGTGGCTTGTACATCCAAATCAACAGGATGGGAATGGGTAGGTGCTTAACAGGAAAATGCTGGTGGATGTGTCTCTCACAAGACACACAAATTACACCTTTATGGCAATGGAAAAAAAAAAAAACTGTTGGACTTTTACATAAGAGATTTGGCATAGCAAGTGAAGTGTTTGGGATAACCACATGTCTGGGCAGACTCTGCTCGTGCCATTTTTCCCCCAGAGGGGAAAGGTGGAGATGCAATGGAATTACCTTGTGTGACCCACGGGGCTGAACCCACAACACCTAATGGGGGGCAGAGCCAGGGAGATACCAGACAGCCAAAATTTACAGGGAAAAGACCCAGCTTAGAGCAGATTTTCTCTCCTATCCAGTGCACTGCACAATTATTTGGCAACTCCTAGCACTTGTAGGGGTAACTGCAGCCCCCCAAAAGCTCCTGTGCAGCAGCAGCCCTGCAGCCTGGGACATCAGGAAAAAAGGAAGCACTGGGAAGGTGCTGGCACATGGCCACATACCATCCATGCTCTCAACATGTCAGGAGCAGGATGAGGGGCAGGAGAGCTCGGGGAGGCAGGAATGTGGCTGAGGGCACACTGGAAGTGCAGTGCAAACCACAACAGAGCCAGCAGCCCAGTCCTCTGGGATTCGGGAACCACTTGAAGCCTGATCCTGCAAAGTGCTCAGCAGCTTTGCCCTCTCACTAAGCTGCAAGGTCTCTGTGGCTCAGCACCTCACCACAGAGGGTTTTGCAGACTTATCACCTGCAAGATACAACTAATTGGTCAATCAAGATAAACCTTTTTCTAAGGAAGATTGAAGCACAGGCAGGAACAAACTTAAGCTCTGCACACTTTGTGGCTTCTCTACCCGAGTCAATTCCTTTTCCAGCTGTTAGAGAGAGGTAAAATGACAAGATAGGTTCAGTGCTGCATATCTGGGGCTGGAGACTCCTGTCAGGCTGATCAGACTGTCTCAGTTACAATAGCTGGGAGAGCTGAAGGAGTCAGTGCCATCCAGCCCTGGAGAAGCAGCCTCTCCTTGCAGCAGAATGGGATCCCAGCAAGAGAAATCCCACTGCACAAGGGCAAGGGATGCAGGAGCACGGAGATCCTGCTCTCTGCAATCACATTTCCTAAAACAGCACAAAAAGAAATGCCAACCTAATAAAGAAGAGAGATCTCCATGTTTACACGAAACTTTTGGTGACCCCAAAGTCAAGGTTTGCTGATGGGCACAGCAAAAGAATCCACAGACTCAGTCACAACTTCTGCAGGCTGGCCAATTCTGCAAATTCAGAACTGGCACAAATGCTGTCTGCTGGATGCCTTCTTAGTAATTCCAGAAACACAGAGAGCTGGAATAACAATCACTTTAAGCTTCACAGAGGAGCAAAATCTACTCACCTCTGGTTTTGCATTCAAATCTATACTTCAAGAACAACCAGAACTACAAATCCATTTCTTTGTCTAGGTTTGAACCACAGTCACCCTTTCTGAGCATCCTTCACATCAGCATCACCAACTGCTCTGAAAGTGGGACACAAACTGTGTGACAAGCTGATGTTCCTTCAGCTTGAACTTGCTTGTAATGGACCTCAGCAGCAGGGAATCTCTGAATTCCTGCTTGCCCAGCCATCAAAAAATGGAGCTGCCACAGCACATGGAGCAAAAGACAAAAATCTCACTTGCTGAGAGCTGTTAAGAAGAAACCACCCAGCTAAAAGTGCAGAAGCAACAGGACCAGTGACAAGCAGCAGGCTGAGGCTGTTAATCATTTCAGAACTGGATGATAATGCTGAATAGTCTTAACCTGATACTCAGTGGCTTCAGCAGAAGTCAGCCTGGGGCTGTCTCTGCTTGTATTCCTTCAGGAAACAAAACTGGGGGATAGAAACAGATATAAATACTACCAAGCAGATAAACTGCAAGAGGAAACAGGGAGCTAACCTATACCCTCTGGAAGAAAGGAAAACAGAGAAAGTCAGCAACAGAAAGGAAGAATGAATAGAGTGAGGAGACACTGAAAGCTCCCTCTTTCATGCAGTTTAAAAATGTGATTGGCCACAGGCTGCTGTTAAGTGCTGGATCACACCCAGACTACTTTTCTGAACTACAGTCTAAAGCATCATAACCCATCTCCTTCAAGGCTCTGCCTCCTCATTTCCCATATTTCCCCTATTCCTTTACAGCCTCCCTTCTCCAACAGTGACACTGCTGACCCTTCATCCTCCAGCAAACCGTTTTGCCAGTTTCAGGTCAACACACTGTATTTCAGATAAATTATTAAAAACCAACCAAACTAACTGAACTAAGAACAAAAAACCCCCCACACACTCTGGCCCTGTCCCAAGTTTCAGCCGATGCGTGCACAGCAGCAGCATTTAGGTACAGCCAGTAAAGCAGAATGTGGCAACACCCATACAGGGTCCAGAACTCCTAATGGGATTATTTTACATCTACACCCTCGTTTTCTGCTTTTTAAAGGATGTGATGTGCACAGCTAAACATTTGAGTCCTAAAAAAGTCAGCCCTTCCTCTTTTTAATCAGCATTTGGTGCTCTGTGTACTTCTACAGCATAAGGAAAAGCCTCAAACTCAAGTCTGTTTGATTCAGCATACAGTGAATAAAGGACACAGAGCCTTTCCACAACAGGTTTGTCATGATTGTTTCTGTCTCTGCACTTTGATTTCCAAAAAGAGAGATTATTGGACAGAAAGCTTTTTGAAGAAAAGTCTAAAAAAAGGAAAAGAAAAAGCCACAAGAGCTCAACTACTTCCCTGCTGGGCAGAGCATCTCCAAGCATCTGCTGTACCTGCACAGAATTACAAAATCTCCTGCTACAAGCCAGCCTGCTGACAGTTCTGACACCCCAGGCTGCAGGCTGGTTATCCCCCACTTGGAAAATGTGGATATCAATATTTCCACTGCCATCTGCAATTAAAGTCGTTAGCCTTTTCCCACGCATTTATAGATTAACCCCTTCTCAGTGTTATGGTTGCATCAATTTTAAAGAAAGGGGAAAAAAAAGAATCAAGAGCACAAAGGAATTTGTGTTTACAAATACAAATTGTTCAAATACCATCACTGGTGTTTCTGAAAACAACTTCTTGACTAAGTACAACACTCCTTGTCATGGGAAGAAAATGCAAAGCTAAATCTGCCATCTGCTTTATCCCTCTGCCTACACTACAGAACTCTTTAAAAACAATTCTAAAAGGTAAACCATAACACCCAAAAGGTCTTTAGTGGCACCTGTTAGGGAGGGGGGGGTTAGATACAGTCAAATTCCACTTCCAGCTGAGTTTAAGAAGCTACAGAAACAGGAAGATCACCTCCTCTTTATGAAACCAAGTACAGAAAGTACTCTGAGCAAAGTATGAAATACAGAGCCCTTGCAAATAGCAATTAATTCCTCTGTATTACCTGTTTTGAGGGTTGTTTCCTGCTCTGTGGAGCTAAGAACCCACACTGCAATTCTCCCTTACACCACCAGTTCTGCAAGGCCATATATCAGCATTATTAATATGATTTACAAGTGCTACAGATGTTCTCCTTAGGGGCAGCTCCATGCAAACATCGACAGACTTCTAATAAACAGACCCAGATCCATCTGCTAACTTGTTTGAAGTGTTTCACTGCACAGAGCAGAACCAAAGTGATGCATTAGAGAAAGTATCTTCATCAACAACCTACCCTGTACACTTCTTGTTCTCCAACACTTTCTCCTGCTTAACTTTTAAATTTGTTTTTGTGCATTTAAATGATTAAAGTTACTATTCTGAAAAAGAATGGATTCGTTTCAGGATGAAAAGCATTACAAGTGTAGTAAAAAATGGATGAGCTGCCACTGGTTTAAATCATGCTCTGGGTTTACAACTACAGCACTGCACCTTTCCCATACAAAGTCCACCTAAAATCAATACATGACAATCAAGTCAGTTTAAGGGGATGAAGGATGAAATGAAAGGGATTGGATTACCATGACATAAATATGCTGCTTGTTAGCTGAGCCACAGTAACGTTAGACCTGCTAATGGGGCAGGGTAAGAGCCCCCAGACACCAAGGGAATTACTGCAGCTCTGCAGGCAGAGCAACCACTTGTTACACCAGTCACCCTCCCATTTAAGACCACCACTCATCCCCTGTGCACACTCCCACCAGCTTGGCTTTATCTGTTTCCAAAGTAATTGAAGTGCCCTGTGTTTGAACAGGCACATTGTCCCGGAATAACTGCGTGTTAACTTAAAGCAAACACAGCCACACAAGTACAAAAGGCTCTATGGGGTCTACTACTTCCGATGAAAAGTGATTTTGCTAAGGTTGGGTAGATCCATAAACTTGCTCAGCTATGCAAGGAAGTTCCAGGTCAGCTGAGGTGTGAACAAACTGTGGTAGTTAAGCTGCTGTCGCTCCCTTAGAGAGCAAAGCAGTTTCTGAGTTTGAATTAAATCCCCAAACAGTCTGCAAAAAAGGGAAAAATTTGGATCTTAAAGTCTATTACCCCTCCCTATGCAGGGAGTAGAGGCTGCTCATTCAGGAAAAGGGGGGAAGGTGCTCCCTACTGCCTCAGACCACCAAGGAACAGTGCTGAGGGCAGATGGACAGGAGGACACAGCCTCCCCAGCACAGCTCCTGCTGAGAGCACCCACGGCTTAGAGCACACAAGCCCTAAGCTGCTCAGAGCTCCTGCATATGGATGAAGCTCAAGTCCAAGGAAATATGACCATGACCATGTGGACACAAGTATCCCAATTGATTCCCATGTGGCTTGCTCCTGCCCAGGAAAGGAATACACTTTCAGCACACTGGCAGATCCATAATACTCCCATTCACTCAGGCAAGCACTTACTCCAGGGGAAACTCCGAGGAACATTCCCTCTCTCTTCATTTAAGTGCTGCACTTCAACATTATTTCACAGACCCTGAGCATGACTGTAGCAGCAACAGAAAAGCTGCAAAAAGCAGTGCTTTCCAGGAAGGAACAGCAAAAAGCAATGCTTTCCAGGAAGGAACAGCATTCTCCACTAAACCCAGACACAACTCTTACACACATGTGCTGCATTTACCACTTTCACTACAGCTCACAGCACAACGCAGTTCCTAAACCAGCCTTGGTAAGCAAAAAGGCAGCTACATCCTACGGTCCTTCCCAGCGAAAAGCTCTGGACTGTGAACTCTGCACTTGCTTATAGCCAAACCAATGGACCAGGGCAGTTTTAGAAACCAGATTTATCTCAGCATGGCCATATCCATGGATTTTGAGAAAGGGAGATCCCCAACCCAGCACCCTCTGTGATGTCACACAGGGATGAGCTGAGCAGTTGCAAAGACAAAGTACCAGAAGGAGAAATGTGCATTTTCTTCAACAGAAGCAGGGTTTGGTTACTACAGGAGAGTAAGTCACAATGAACATCTCAGCCTGTACATCTGTGCCAGTGCATGCTCTGCATGGATGTCAGTGCAGCTGCGTCAGGAAAGCTCTCCAAGTATAAACTTCAACAGTGGAACAGCAATCTTTTCCTGTCCCTGCTTTTCTCTCTTTAAAGGAAAGGCAGGAGCAAAGAGGATCATTCCCAAAGCAGACAGGCATCAATCACACCCGAGTCTAAATCTCAAAGTTTGACAGTAAATGGGATCAGTGCAGACAGGGAAAGTTCCTCCAGACCGGTCTCTCAAGCACAGAAATTCCACCTCAGATTGTCTTTGCTACACCTCTTGCAATGTTAGTGGAGAGGAGAAAACCCTGCTCCCAGGAAAGAAGCAAAACAAACTTCTCTGGCCAGGTCATCCATGCTGAAACACTTCCAAATAGGACATCTGCTGAAAAGAGACCAAGGCCTGGAAAGGTGCATAAGGAACCCAAAAGAGAGGTGAGTAGATTCTTCAGTCAGTATCTAATCAAGAAGAAGGGAAAAGGACTACTAGAAAACACAGCACATTACAGAGAATTTCTACACTGCTCTCCAGAAGAATTTACATCCTTCCAACACTGGCTTTAGCAACAAGTGGGTTAAAGAGTTAGTGTGCCACAGAAAGTTTTTCACCTCCAACAAGTACTAATGACTGACAAAACAACCCTGATGTCACAGTAAGATCCTGTGGAATGAAAAGCTGGAGATGCACAGATCCTTCCAAAATGTCCTGACAGCCCACTGAGCAGCACAGCACACAATGGCTCCCTCCCAACTCCCACAACTCCACTGCTTGCAACAGGGTTCTGGGCTACTACTAAGGAATAATGTGGCAAATTGAAATAAAATCCACAAAAAAAAGCATATTGCTCGTGGTAATGATTGGGAAGCCAACTGAGGATTAATGAATTTTGCAAATTAACAAAGAAGGAGCAACCAGGATTAAAGAGAAACAATCAACAACACTGAGATGCAAAACCACTCTCTGTTCATTTATTTAGCAAAGTGTAGTTCTGCCTGCGCTGAAAGCACCTGATCACTTACCAAAGAAGACAGAGTAATATATTTTGTAAAAGTAATTAATCCTTTGAAATATGAGACCTCAGTACATCACTCAGCTGCTACCGAGGAGAGGGATTTGACTTCCAAGTTGTTTGTGCTGTCAACAAGAGCGATCGGGCTCCCAGATTACTCCTGGGAGGAGGAGTGAGATTCTAGGAGTGCAGCAGGGCTTGGCTGAGAAACCCACACCCCACTGCACAAGTGCCTCCCCTCCAAGGGAAATGGTAAATATTAAACAGCATCATTCAGAACGTGCAGCAGGTAAAAGACGTGCCTGGGAAATCTCTGGGAAGCCCCAGCCCAGCGTGTGCACTGCCTTCAGCCTCACAGGCAGAGACCCTCAGGCAGGCTGGACCCCTGGCCTGCAAGTGAGGTTTGAGGATACCAAAAACCCCCATTAGACTCGGTCCATCTTAAGAGATGAGTTTTAAACACATAGTTCTTAACTCAAAGAGGCCTTTTGCAGGACTTTTAAGAGCTGTGATTTGTGTCACTCTGCACATCAGTGCAAAGACACAAGCAGCTACGAAGCCCACAGAAACACTTGCATTTGCAGACACTGACTAATAACAAAATCAGCCTTCTTTGAAGAGAAACAGTGCAAGGGCAAGGCTGCCCAGCATGCTTACTGAGCTGGAACTCAGACTTCAACATGCTTTTCCTCTACTTTTTAAATGACAAGAACTAAAGTTTTGTAAGCACTTTGGTGCTTAAATGACACCAGTTTTATTTCCAGAAGCCTAGTTTTTATTTGAAGATAACAGAACAAACACTCCAGAGTCAGCTTTGAAAACACCCCTCAGACACTTCACATTGCACGTGCATTCTTTCTTAATTTAAACTCTGCATGCATAGGTCACTACAACTAAAAAGCCTTTCACTGCAATAGCTACAGTCTCAGCACTGAAGAGACAATATTGCAATCAAGCTTATGCTGAAGATTGTATAAGAATGTTACCCCCTGCCCAACCCTTTTATTAAACATTGTCTCAAAACACTAAATAAGCATGAGTATTTTTATCCAGTGCAGACTAAAGAGAAAGAAATACACAGTCTTAGCATTTCTTCTTTCCAAAAAGAAAGGCTTTGAGGTCTGGAGTTACTCTTGTTTCAGCAGGAGCCTTCCAGGGTATTATTAAAAACTCCCCAAACTTCTGTGCTAAAAAAATGAGACACCCAGCAGTCTGCCAGGGCTGTGATCTGCAGATCAGGAGGCAGGACCTGCATTCACAGAACACTCAAGCAGTTAGGGAGTTGTAAGCAATACAGACCATGGCTTTTTCTGCTTGTAAAGCAACCAAACTGCTTCGGGGACTTCTTGTTTGTTTTGATTGATGCATATTTATGCTGCATTCGTCACCCAGATCCTGCAGCACATATGGCAGTCCCCAAGTCCCCTCTAACACCTTGGCTTAGCACTGTGTGAATTAAAGACAACAGTTTCAGCTTTAAAACTAAACTTCCAGTTTCATGTAGACACACCCCCCAGCACACTCACACTGTATACATAAAAAAAAATAATAAGCATATTAAAAACGTGCTTCCTTATTCCCAGTAAGGAACAGCAGGTGTGCTTTGCTAATTATGTCAGCTCCTAACCTGCTATTATTTACCAGTGTCAGGGAACTTAAGATGTAACAAAGAAAAAAAAACAACCCCAAAACCTACATATAAAAGTTTGAAATATTAGCGAAGCCATCACATTTGCTCATCCAAACAAATTTATTTTAGTAACTTTTGGCTCCTGAAAAAAGCAACAGAAAGGAACATCCACACTCTGGGACTGTCACAGAACATTTATCCCGAACCTGACAGAATGCATTCTCCACGTTGTCACAAGTCAATTGTGGAGGAAAACACGTTCTGAATTAACACCCTGCGAGACCCAACCACGTAAAGACGCACACAGACCCGCGACCTGAAGACTACAGCTTTGTTTGAAAGTGAAACCAAGCAGGCTACAAATAATGCTCTATCCCCAGCGCCCAGGGAGGTGCCAAACCCTAACAAGAAGTATAAACGGAGGAGAAGGACGGCTGAGTTTTGAAGTTTTACATTTTATTATCGGTAGCATTATTTATAGCGCGACATTTCTATATATAAATCTGCGATCTGCGTTTCTTTTTACACCTAGAAAGCATATCAAGTTTAGGCAGCGAACCCTTGGGTTTCCATTTATTTGCAAAAGTTTGGTAAACACCGGATATTTACACGAGCGGAGCAGCTGGGTACGCACACACACACATACACAAATAAATGCATGCGGACACGGACAACACGCGAAACGCGCACTTTCCAGCCCATCATCCGCTGCCTGCTCAGACCTCTTTCCAGCTCCCAAGCCAGCGGCGGGGCCGGGAAATGGCCGGAGCAGGCGGGCGCTGGCCCAGGGCTGGGGCCGGCCCGGGCTCCGCTCCGCGCCCGAGACAAACGCGGAGCCGGGACCCGCGCACCGCCGGCTCCGGGGGCTGGAGAGGCTGCCTGGTTTCCCCCCCACCTTCCTCCGCGCTATTTTTTAAATTTTCTTTTTTTTTTTTTTTTTTCCCTCCTCTTCCCTCCCTCTCTTTTTTTCCTCTTTCTTTTTTCCTTGTTTTCAAGAGCGCCTGCAGCCCTCCTTTTCTTCGCCCCTAATTTTCCCCTTCAAAAGATGGCGGGCAGAGAGAGCGAGCGAGGGAAAGCGAGCGAGAGAGGGGGAAGAAGACGAAAAACCAAAAAAAAAAAAAAAAAAAAAAAAAGAAAGAAGAGAAGAGACAGAAATCAAGCCCGTCCTGCGTTGGGGCGCGGGGCTCGGCGGGGCCGCGGCCGGCCGGGGCGTCTTCGGGCGCTCGGCGAGAAGGGGAGGGGGAGCAGAAGATGGAGAAGAAGCGGCAGAAGAAGAAGAAGAAAAGGGTGGGCAGGAGCGGCGGGGCCGGGAGGAAATCAATGGCCAGGCTGCAGCCAGCCCCGCCGCGCTTTGTTACAATTGTGGCGGCGCACAAAGGCTGCCGGGCCGCGGGGAGCGACGCGGGGCTCTCGCAACAAGAAGGAGCAGAAGAGAGGAGGGGGAGAAAAAAAAAAAAAAAATCAGCATTGGCCTTTCCCAAGTGGGTTTTGCTTTCCTCCCCCTTCTTCCCCGGCCCCCCTCCCTCCAGAAACCATGGCCCAGTGCTAGCAATGCACACCCAAGCATCTAACAAATAAAGGGAAAGATTAAATAGATTACTTTGCCCCGGCAGCTCCAGCAACGTTTGCCTTACAGTCCCTCCAGTTGCTCTTCTTTTTATCCTCGGCAAGGCAGTATAATAGATGCGCTACAGCGCCCGAGCGCTCATGCGCCGGAGCGCAAGGCCATGTGGGCACCGTAGTCCCGGGCCGGGCCGGGGGAGAAGCGGCGGCCGCAGCCCGCACTACAAGTCCCAGAAGCCGGCGGGTGCCCCCCGGCCCCCCGCGCCCTCCCCGGAGCGGCGGGCAGGGGCCGGGAACGGCAGGGGTGATGCCCCGGTCAGCGGGCGGCGGGGCCGCCCAACGCGATGTCCCCGGCGGGGGAAGCGCCCGGCGGGGCTCGGGGCGGGGGACCCGCGACACGGAGCCGCGCGGAGGCGGCGGCGGGCGGGTGCTCCCCGGGCAGACATGGCCGGGGAAAATCCCGGCTTCCCCCGTCCGCCCGCGTCGCGCCTCCCGAGGTACAAGCAGAGCCTGAAAAGTGCGCCTGGAAACGCGCGTGGGACCCACGCGTGCTGCGGGAGGCCGAGCTGGAAATCACAACTGCTCTCGCCCCCTTTTTTTTTTTTTGTTGTGTTGTTTTGTTTGTATTTTTTTTTTTTTTAATCGCGGTTTGCATTGGGTAATGCGCTCTCGCAGTCATTACGCAACAACTAATACGAGCTGCAATAAAAATAGCCCGCTGCCGATGCACGCTGGAGTAGCGAGCGGCCAAAAAAAATCCATCAAGAAAAACCACAGCCCGATGTAGTTTGCACTGGTTGGTGCATTTCATAACATTGTCAACTGCTGAAAACAACAGAAATTAATCTAACGTATACAATAAAACCAATGTGAATTTCACCAGCACACCACCATAAAAGCATCAACAAACATCAGCGCTGTTAAAAACACTTCCAAGTAACACACACACAGAGCCCATGTCCTAAAGCAAATCCACAACTGCAAACAGAAGTTAAAACAAAAAATAGTTATAAGCTGAAATATGATTGAGTTGCTGTAGAAAAAAAATAATGGAACTCTTGGAAGATAAATGAGGGGAACAATTGAGTGCCAATATGGAATAAGGCGGAGGGAGGGGATTTCTCTGTGGACACATGTGCCAGCAGAGGCTGCCACGCTGCTGGTTCAAACAGCCACATGCTGATGCCAATTAATAAGTCAGTTTATTGTAACCATAAGGTGAAGGCAGTTTTACTAAAAGACCTTATTTCCAGAAGATTAGCTTTAGACAAACATGACCAATGGGACTGAAATTTCTCCAGAGGTATGATATAATCAGAAAGATTGTACAGGCTTAAGAGAATTGCATTTAGCCAATGCTTGCAGCTGCCTCAGGATGGACCCAATATTTTGCGCATGCCTTAGCCAAACTTCCCCCAAAAAAGGGCTTTTTGGCACTCAACTTCAAGGCTTGTGCAAATTCAGGAACCAGAAACTTGCTCACAGCTCTACCACTCTTGGGTACATTTACTAAGGCAGCATTTGATGTATCTGCATCAATGCTCAAACCCCACTCTAGGTCAGTGTGTGAGACTTGGGCTTCCTTCCTGTCAGCTGTCCCTTTTGATTTGACCATCAGGTACCCCAAAGTCACATCCCCACCCAGAGCACGTGGTCTCTGCAGGAGCACAAAGCATGGAAGCAATATGAAAAAAAACCATTCTGGGTCTACTTAAGGAGAACCACCACACTTCATGAGCTAGTGTTCACAAGCCTGATTGCCAAAAAGAGGGAAAATCCCTTTGAAACACCTGAACACTGCCCTGCCCACAAGTGTTCTGAAGTCCAGATACCTGGGAGTAGGGGGAAGGAGTGGATTTTGAGCACTTTTTACCATTGTTCTGTTCTAAGCCCATTTTCAAGGCAATCTAAGAGACCACAAGTGTATCAAAGCATTGGAGAGCTGAAGGGAGCCAAGGCCAGTTCTT
The DNA here is from genome assembly GCF_031753505.1 of Anomalospiza imberbis. Lineage (NCBI taxonomy): Eukaryota > Metazoa > Chordata > Aves > Passeriformes > Viduidae > Anomalospiza > Anomalospiza imberbis. The sequence continues at coordinate 3,459,067 of NC_089701.1, read as the reverse complement.
TTGACTGCACTGTCCTGCTCCAGGATGTACCTCATCCCACATGGATAACCAGAGAAGAAATTCTTGAATGCCATAATATACACAGACACCAAATCATGAGCATGACCAAAGAGCCCCTAAATGAAAACTGCTGCAGTTCTAGGCACAGGGGCTGGGAAAAGTTGGCAGCTGAAGCTTTCCAAGGGAGGGGGCAGGGAGAAATGGGCTGAGTATTCATTATGAACACTTGGGAAAATGGACTCCATGCACTCTAAAGACTCCTTTTCAGCTAAATCATAATCTGAAAGCTTGGGTTTTAAAAGTATTTATATTTTAGTCTGAGACAAACTCCTGCAACTAAAGAAGTGTTGGCTGCAATGTGAGACTTGGCAGAGCCACAAGGAACTGAACAGGGGTCTCCGAATGCAAAGAGTTCAGCAACAGACACAGAGCACAACAGCAGAGCAGAGAGAAATTAGGGAGTGCAGGCAGAAAGGCAGAGACAAGAGAAGCCAGAGAGCAGAAACTCTGGGAGAGCATAAAACTCTCCAAGCTAGCAGGGCACTCACCTCACAGTGAATGTGCACAAGTTCAGTACTGGAGTTTGATCCTCACTGCAAGTCCACTGTCAGGAGCACAATGATGAAGGGTGCATCAAAACTGCAAGCCAAAAGCAGTCTCCAATTACACCTTATCCTGCCTTATCTCACCCAGGGTGGGTGTAAGAGAGTTTCATCCCAAATTGTCATGTTCATTATGCAGCAGGCTGAGCAGGCAAAACAATTCATGTGGGAAACTGTCCCCAGAGATTTCACCACTATCAGCTTTCAACCTGGAACACAGCAGTCACTCACACACCTACCTGTAGGTCTGCAGACTTGTGCTTGAAGAACCTCACTGCATCCTCCAAGGGATTAGGAAAGCAAACGTATTTTGGGATCCCTAAAGCCTTCTTTATGCAAGGCAGTGAGTTTAGATAATGGTTTAGCCAAACAGGCACAGGCTGACTCAGTTTGAATAAGCCCCTTAGGAGGTACAGTGAAATCAAATCAGAACAATTTAAACTCAAGTTACCAAAGCCAAAGTAAAAGCACTTCAACCGAGGAAAAGAGCCATAATCCTTAAATTAAATTCTGAACTGATTTTGTCACACAGTTTCACACACAAGACGTAACAGGCTGCCTCTTCAGAGACACCCTTGACACCAACTTTTCCATAAATGAGAAACCTACAGCAGCAACTCTTTACCCTCTCCTCCTCCCCAAGCTCAGAGGAGCATCCTACATTCACCCAAAGCTTCTCAATTGGCCTCTGTGGTCTTCTATGCTGCACCTCCAGTTACCCAATTAGTGCCTTGTTAATGAACACCTGCCATGTATTTATTCCTGGCTGTGACAGTACTTATAAGGTGTAATGCCCAGTGGTACCTACATCCTTCTCAGAAGCTTTGTGCACAGGCTTCAACAAGAAAAATGTTATTTGTGCAAAACCAGAGTGTTTTTCAGGGCTATCAAACACTGGCACTTTTTGCCTCTCTGCTCATGGATTGTTGAGTGTTTTGAAAGGAAGAGGGGATGGAAGCAGAAAAGGAGAAACTTTGTGGGACAGATGAGTTTTGGGAGATTGGGGCACATTCAGTGCCTTGTGTGACTGCAGCCAACAGTATTTAATAGGAATCAGGGACTGCTGGGAACACCAACTTTTCTGATCTTTGCAATAGGTATTTCCTGCAAGCTTCTGATTTTCACATGTGCCCGTTCCACTATCAAAACCACAGATTCCCACTGCAAGGGAGACTACATGACTCAGATCATTCCAGTGTCAGACAGAAGGGTGTTGAACACAAGGGGATAAATGCTCTTATTACAACAAGGAGTCATCTTTTCCAATGATCATCTTCAGTGTAGTGGCAGGATTTCCTCGATTGAGTAAGTGTTATTCAGTAAGTTAAGGATGACAGGATTAGGGCAGAGGTTTGAAACAATAATTGCAGTTTGTTCTTCTGTAGTACCTTTCATCTGTGAAATTCACAACAATGCAATAATCCTCCAAACAGCTTTTGTAAGTAAGGAAATATTATGACTCCTGTTTTTCAGCTGAGGAAGCTGAGAGGGAATATGATGATGCAGAGAATCATGGGCAGAGGCAGAATTGGGACTCAGCTCTTCTGACTCATTCTTTGTAGTTCTGAGAGGCTGGACACACCAGTTGGTGCGGCCACCCTGGCTCCTCACTCCCAGGAATGTCAGTGCCTGCAGGGCTTTTGGATCTTCAGTGCTCCCTCTTAAACTGGAGAGGGGTGAGCAGAGCCCCCAGACTGGGAAGCCAGGAGCCAGGATGTCTGCAAGCCCCAAAAGGCACAGCACTGTGCTGTTTGAAGGAAAGACAGGAAAGAATTGAGCAACCCAAGATCTAAAGGATCTTGTATATGTTCATCTGCAAAGAGTTGTTTTGATTGCGATCTGAATGATGCTCTGGAGTCAGCCAATATCCAGTGGAGGATCCAGAGCAGATTTAAAGAAAGTTCTTCCAGATTGGATGTTCTCAATCCAGTGAAGCAGAGATGCAGTGCTTCCACTGCAATAGACAGGAAGGCCATGAAGAGCCCACAAAAAATCTTATGTCTAACTATGATGTGTCTTAACAGGAGGGAGAATAAAGCTTTTTTTTTGAGGAGCTGGAGACTGGGATACAGTGGGCTAATGTTTATATGTAGGGAAAGAGGCAGAGCAAAGGCCTAAACTGTTGTGAGAGAGAAGGACATGACCACAGAATTTGGGAATGGAAAAGAAACTGCCCAGCCAACATGGATACATATCTTTGGCCATAGTCAAAAATGTTCCTTTGGAAATTACCTGCATCTGAATGGTTTTGTTGGGCATTCAGTGTGATGTGAAGACCCAGCACCTGCTGTGAACACAGTGGTTTGCACAGGTAAGCAAGGCTGTGAATACTGTGTGTTACTGAGCTGGCAGTTTAAACCAACAGACACTGGAACATGCCAGACTTCAGCTGGCCAAAGCCTTAAAGGATTCCTCTGTGTTTCCTTACTTTTCCTCCTACACGCTCACAAAGACTGGAGAGAATGGCAGAGAGATCCTCTAACCAAACAGTAACACCTTCAAACATCTTGATCTGTAAATGACAATGAACAATAAATAGATTTCACTAAAACTATTTCAGGGGTGTGAGTGAATCGTATTGAACTGTCCGCTCACTGTGGCTGCAGCCAAAGAACAAAGCTCCTGATTCACACAAGTGCTGAGAACCTGCTGCTCCAGCTGAAGTGGCTGGGAGAGGCAGGCTGTCATCACGTCTGGCAGTCAGAGCGTGTGTGACTCAGGCTAGGCTCTCAAATCAGCAGCCTCTATGCATTAACTAGGCTGGGGCTGGCATTGGGGGGAATTTGTGCTCAATGAATTGCAGGACTCCCAACCCTGTGGGGAGTCTGACCTGCTCTTCAAAATCATGTTTCTTACCGGGTCTTTACTAACGAGGATTTGATACATGCAGTGTTCAATGATCTTACATTGAAATGAGTTCTTCAACTTCTATAGGCCCCTCATGCCTGGATTAAGTGTTTGTACACATCCCTCCCAGGGCAGGAAGATTCCAATCCTACCTGCTCTCCACTGGGCTAAGATTTCCTAGCTTTAAATGAACAAATGTTGGCAATTATGCAAGCAAGGCTTAGAGTGTAGTGGGGGAGGTAGAAATATCATCCTGGAAAAGGTTCAGTGTTTGTTTTTAAATCCCAGAAGAAACATACGAATGTGATGTATCTGGGATTTAGGGGAAAAAAAACCCAGAGCAGCATGTTAGGAACCACCCAGAAACAGCTCTGTGTCAGGGATCAGCTGCTCTTTAGAAGCCTAAAAGATGCAGCAGGTCTCTCCTGAGTTCTTCCTCCCTGTTTCTAGAGCAGAGTGTAACGCACAGCGAGTCTGTTCTGCACTTCCTCTGTCTGCTGAGGGGCCCAAGCAAATAAAAATGCGAGCTGAGATTGCTAATTGTGCCAAAACATAAACATGGGCTCACACAGCTTGTGAGCTCCGTGTGTGATTACTCACCACTACAAACATAAGCACGAGCTGGTTTGCAGCAGGCAGGTCTAAAGAACAGGTCCAGGTTGTAGTGAAGTTCCTGGGAGCTTTTCCACAAACAATAACGTCCTTTGGATCAGCTCTGCAGCACTGGGTTAGCTCTGCTCTCGGTGCAACCTGGGACGAAATCACACACATTGGTCACAGCAGGAGCCACGGCCTCAGCTCCAGACACCCTGGAAACCACCCAAAGGGACCCCAGTAACACTGGGAGCAGCCACTTCCTTCCAACCTGAGCCATTTTCCTTTCCCTTTCATCACCATGGGATGCTGCTCTTCCACAAACACCTGAGACAGGTGTCTTTTCCAGTGCACTTGGCACGTCTCCAAATTCAGGCTGTTTGGAAGCAAAGGGAATGAAAGATTTGGTGAGGGAGAAGCCTGCCAAGCCCCACGCTTTTCCAGAGTTTGGACAGATGTCACATCCTGCTGATCCCAGCTGTGGAAGCCTGGCCGGGGGAGCAAGAAAGACCCGCACAGATGATTCATAACCATCAAGTGAAATTTAATCCAAATTTTTGTCTGTGCAGAGCCCTGGGGATGTTCTGCAGCCCCAAAGAAATGCCCCCGCTCGTGCTGATTCTGAAAGCTCCATGCCATCAAAAACCCAGCCTGGCACGGAATCAGGTACTTGGCCAAATGGAGTTTATCATACTTTAAACTAGTTTAAAAAAAAACATCCAGGACACTCAGAGGCTAAGGGGTTGTTTAGGATTACACCTAATTTGTAGTCAAGGCCACATTTTTCAGATTCCAGAGAGATATTATTCAGAGCAGAGATTTTTATACATGCACATATATATGTTTTCTACACACATATATAAATATATTTATGTGTATTTTCTACATATATAGAAAAATATCAGGCAAAAAATTCCCAAAGCACATACTGAAAGGAAAAATACGAACTTATCGCCAACATGAAAGAAACAAAAAACACCCTGCCACAAGGAATTTCTATAAATAGCGTTATACTGGTGATTTGCATTCTCCCATTTGATTTCATATTGTTTAAAAGACTGAAAACATGAAGCCGAAACCATCTGGAAGAATCAGCACCAGGGATTTAACTGGTTTTTTTTCCTAATATTGTTCGGGTGACTGTGCAGCTCTTCTGTGTTTTACCTCCCTGAGTTTAGAGGGCAGGGCTAATTCTCCAGATTTCTGCTGCAGGATTCCAGGCTGGAGGAAAAGGGCCTTGGCTTCACCATACCACAGGTTTTTTTCATCTTTTCCTTTCTCAACTGCCACTAGAATTTTTGGAAGCCAAATATCTTCCTGTGTTAAATGGCCAGTGAATGACACACGTCTCCTTTGCTTCCCTCTTAACTGAAAGCAGACTGCAACGTGTGGGTTCAGAAGTAACCCACTGCTCTCCAGAGAAGTGCTTAAACACATGTTTAACTGTAACCGGGCTGTTTGGCCTTAATGAATTAAACACTTTTGTGAGTCAGGGCTTTTTGTGTGACAATACGCTGAGAAAACCACCTTGCCTCAGATATCCTCTCACCCAGGTGGGGAGAGGATTATGGTGTTAAAATGGCTCAAACATCAGCATTAGAGAGTCACAGAATCACTTGGGTTGGGAAAGACCACCGGGATCATCGAGTCCAACCTTTGATTGATCATCACTTTGTCAATTAAATCATGGCACTGAGTGCCACGTCCAGTCACTCCTCGGACACCCCTGGGGATGGGGACTGTGCCACCTCCCTGGGCAGCTCCAGTGTTTAATGTTTCCCCCCGATCACACGTTTGACACCACTTTCCATGAAGAAATTCCCCGACGTCTCCCCCCGATCACACGTTTGACACCACTTTCCATGAAGAAATTCCCCGACGTCTCCCCCTGATCACACGTTTGACACCACTTTCCATGAAGAAATTCCCCGACGTCTCCCCCTGATCCAACGTTTGACACCACTTTCCATGAAGAAATTCCCCGACGTCCAGCCCGAACCTCCCCTGGCGCAGCTTGAGGATGACTCCCCGCTCCCTGCCGGGGAGAAGAGCCCGACCCGCACCTTACAGACATTATTATGGATATTACAGCCATTATTATAGACATTACTGCCGTGTGAACGGGCCTGCCCTTCCCACAGCCGCCTTTATCGGTGTACATCCACGGCGGCCAGCTGCGGTCGCACCCCAACGACACCTAACCGAGCTCAACGGCCCCCGGGCGACGGGAGCAGCGCCGTGGCCACCCGGTCCCGGTGTGTACGAGCCCGCCTCCCACACGGGAATGTCACACCGGCACGGTGCGGGCCGCACGGGCAGGGCGCTCCCCACAGCGAGCGGGGAACGCCAGCGGGCGCTGGGAGGGAAGGAGAGAAAGCAACGACAGCAGGGAAAGGAGAGAAAAGAGGGAAGAGAGGGCAACAGGAGGGGAGGGAAAAGAAGGAGGGGAGGGAAGGGGCGGGCACAGCGCCACGGGGATGGGCTCCGCCCGTGCGCGCACTCGCGCCGCTCTTTTGGCTCTCGGGCCGCGCCGTAGCGCTCCCGGGAGAGAGCGGCATTGTGCGGCCTCCGGCCCGCTCCGCGCAGGCGCCGGCCCGCATTCCCCGCCTGGCGGACCCGGACCCGCCGCCGCCGCCGCCGCGTCCCCCCCTCCCCTCCCGCGGCCGCGCTCCTCCCTCGCCGCGGAGGAGGCGGCGGCCGCCCCCCTTTCCCCATCCCCCACCCCCCCCCGGTAAGTCACCGAGAGAACGAGCGGGAGGGCGAGGCGGCGGCTCCTCTCCCGTCTGCTTGCTCCTCGTCTCCCGCACCGCCCCGGGGGCTCTCCCGCACCGCCGTAGCCCGCGCGCGCCGCCGCCGCCGCCGCCGCCGCCTCCCCTCAGGCGGCGCGCGCGGGGCCCGCCCGCTCCCCTTCCCCCCGCACCCCCGGCCCCTCCGCGGGCCCGGCCCGGCCCCCGCCCCCCCGGCCGCGTGGGGACCCCTCACCTCACCCCCTCCCCACACCCGGGGAGCTCCCCCCGGCCGCCCCCACATTCCAGAGCGAGGGAAGGGCCGTTCGGGGCTCGGCGGGGTTCGGCGGGTGTTGTCGGGACCGCGGGGGATGCGCCGGGAGCCCCCCCCCCCCGGGCATGGAGCCCAGCCGGGCCCGGCAGCGGTGCTGCGGTGATTTGGCAGCGCGCTGCGCGCTCGCCCGAGTTCCTAGATGAGTTCCAGATGAAAAGGAATCAGGATCTGCGTTAGGAAAGTTTGATTTCTTCTCGTGGCCCCCGGATTGGCCGGGGAGTGTCCCGGAGACTGGAGATAGCCAGGATGCAATCCTGTGCCATGTGCTCTGGGATGACCCTGCTGGAGCAGAGGAGCCGCTGTGCTCCCTTCCAGCCTGGCCCATTCTGGGATTTCCGAGATCTCTGGGATCTCCCACACCGAGCACAGCCGGCAGGCAACTGGTAGCGCCCTGCTCTGCAGCCTCTCGGGAAGGAGATGCTTGGAATGCCAGTGGATCCTGGGAGCAAACGCTCTCGTTCCCGAATGTGCTGCCACCAGCAAAAGGAGCTGCGATGTGGCAAATGCACTTAGCAGGCAAATCCTGACAGTGTGAGCCGGGGGTGATTCTGTTGCTGAGCTGAAATGTGGCTGAGCTGCAGTGGAGATTGGTTCCCTCTGCAGCATCAGCCCCGATTAGGGAATCCTGGCACTGCACTCCATCAGGTCTTGTTACAGAAAGTGAGTCTGGAGAGGCTGATCCAAGGCTGCTGCCAGTCAGGGGGAAGTCTAGGGTGGGGAAGGGGATGGTTTGATGCTCAGACCTTTCAGCAGGGAAATACGACACCAAAATATTCACGTTCTGAGGTGAAAGTAATCTAGTCAGGCCTTAAGATTTCCAAGTGCTGGTTATTTTTTGTGTTCATTATCATCTCGTATTCTCTGCTTTAATGAATTTAAATAGAAAGGCCTTGGACTGTTCCTTCCATCTTCCGTACAAACTACTGTATTTACCCTGTGCTAAGTAGTTGTTATAAGTGTTTTGGGGTCTGTGATATGAAAACCCTGCCACACCTCAAAGCTATTGTGCTGTACTTCTGTTTGGAAAAAGCTTTCCAAGGAGTGATCAAAGGCTGTGCCTTGAGTTCTTGGTCTTGCACATAAGTGGGTCTGAAGGCCTAAAATACTGCTGTGTTGCTCCACAGATAATAAATAGGGGTTTTCATACTGGTTTCTGACAACCTGCACTTTGACCAATCTCACTCTTGTGCATGCTGAGAATCTTTTTGACAGCTAATAAGAATATTTTGTTTTTCTTCCAGGTTTTCCTTTCAGCGTGGTTCTCCTCTCGGTGGCAAGAGCTGCCTTTTGAAGCAGCACATTCATTCTCCCCTTCAAGCACCCATAAGTCTCATTTGCCAGCTCCAGAACCATGGCAACAGAAGAAAAGAAGCCAGATGCAGAATCCACCAAAACACAATCTACTCCTTCCTCCTCGACCAATCAGAGCAAGGTGTGTGTGGGGCCCCAAAAAATACCCCTGTAAAAACACCTGGAACTACCTGAACACTCAGCAGCCAGACCAGAATCAGGGATTTGAATTTTCCTGTAAATTAAGATCTTTACTATGTGGCTGCTTCTGCTGTTGTCTCATGCTGAGGATTTTATGGGAAAAGTGGATGGAGTGCAGCTCTGCTCTAGTGCTAAGTGTTCTTTTATTGGTTTTGGGGAAGTTCTCATTAGTGAAATACTTCTTGTCATTTTGATCATGACAAAGGCTGTTTGTGTGTATCCCTGGAATGCCTGGAGGTGGCTGGAGAATTGGTGAATCTCTAGTTGTGGAGTAGGGAAACAGTTATTCATGTTCTTTGAAGCCTGGAGATGCTCAAAGGAGGTGTTATTGCTTAACCATGAAGCCTTTTCAAAAGGTAAAAGTGGGATTTTAGGGGCGTGGAGGAATTGGCCTCTGGTTTAATTCATGATCAGGGTGAAAATGCAAACACTTGAAGGCACTGCTCAGATCAATATCAAGAGTGTTGCTTGGAAGTGCCAGGCACTTTGTGGTTGGGTTGTTGGATTATTCTCACCTGTTGGTTACTGTCTTGGATGGAATTTACCTCAGGGGTGACTTGCTGTTGGGCTTGGAACAGTGAGGCCCCAGAGTGAAAGGTTGTTTGGTTGATTTTTGAATTTGGAGGGGAACGGGAATGTAAATGTGATTTAATGCTGGAATCTGTTATGGTGAACATCCACATGGTCCATTCCTCTGTGCTGATTGGAGCTGGCCACTAAGTTTGAAATTTAACTCATTCATGCTTATTTTTCTTACAGCCTGCCCCAGTAAAGCCAAACTATGCTCTCAAGTTCACGTTAGCAGGGCACACAAAGGCAGTGTCATCAGTCAAGTTTAGTCCTAATGGAGAGTGGCTTGCCAGCTCCTGTAAGTATTGCTTGCTTTTTCTCGTTTCAAACACAAATGTGGGCCTTGAAGAAGGGTTTGTCTGCAGTCTCCATTAGGGACAGGAGGGATGCCATGTCATGACATGGTTTTTCTTGAAAGAGTGATACTAAAGCTGTCACTCTTTGCGATAATTTGATTGAAGTTCTGTTACTTTGAGCACAGGGTCTTTGCATTGCCAGGAGAGCTTTCAGCTTTCCTGACTGAGCAAATGGGCAAAAACCAGCACAGGGTTATTTTCTGTGCAGAGGAAACCCTTGTGCTTTTCTGTATCACTAGAAGCTTAAGCTTTTAAATTAAACTTAGTGCACAGTAACTGCAGGCAAAACTTTCCTGTGGGAAATAAGGCAGGTGCTGCAGAGTTGGATGCACATGCTCTGTCCTGTGGTGCTTGGCAGTCAGAGGCTTTGATTGCCCCAGTGAAGTGCAGAAGGTTGTTATAAATAACGTTTCACTGCTCGCTCTCTTAAGTGATAGAACAAGTCTCCTTTCTGTCAGCTTTGGTATTTCCTAAGGGTTTCTTTGGTGTTTAGCACTGCTTGACAGCTTTGCCTTGAAAATGTGCTTCTGTGACTGTCAGTGATCCAGAGAGAATCCATGGGTAAGGAAAGGGCAGTTGGAAATGTTGAATATGACAGTGAGGTTCACTGGAACATCTTCCAGACATGGGAATGGCTTGGGGCTTTGACTTAACTGCAAACAGCCTCAATAAAACCAGTGCACTGTGCCTTACAGTGTCCCCATCAGAGTCCCCCTCCCCTTTCCCCTGGAAATGTTTTTCAAACTATATCTGGCAAATAGCAACTTTTTTCTCTGGCTTGTTTTGCAAGTTACCATGGATAATATGTTTGGGTTTCTGCAGGCATCCATTCTGTCCAGCCTGTGGTGTAATTATTGTTCTTTTTGGGGCAAAAGCCTTTCAAGTGTTCCCGTGGACCAGCACTACTTTTACCACTGGCAATCTAAAACAAAAGTAGAAACCCAAGTTGTCAAGAGAGAAACTAAAGCTGCTGGAGTCTCTCTGCATTCCAGGCAGCTTATGTAACCTCAGCTGCTGCAGAGTGCTGTGTAGGAAGCTGTTCTTCACCAATTCAGTATCACCTCCTTCCCTGAGGTCTGCCTGGGGAGGGAGAACTGCCCAGAGACAGGGTTAACTTATTTCCTTTCACCTGGAAGGGACAGCTCTGGTAGTGCTGTTAATTAACCTCTGAACTGGCACATTCTTTTCCAGCTGCTGACAAACTCATTAAAATTTGGGGAGCTTATGATGGCAAGTTTGAAAAAACAATATCTGGTCATAAGCTGGTAAGTACGAGGTGATCACTGTGGGAATTTACCTGGGAAGAATTTTGCTTTCTTTTCCTCATTTAGAAATTCCATTCTTGGTTAGTTCTGCCTGTGTAGAAGGCAGAACTAACAGTCTGCTTTCTAGTGTCTTCAGTCTTGCTTTGTAGTTTTTTGTTTATATAGTCCTGGAATTGCTGGAGTTACATTAGGGCAGGCTGCATTCCCAGTGCCCAGCCTGCTTCTCATGTCCCTGAATTTCAGGAGAACCTACCTCAGACACAGGGCAGAGCATTCCTGGGTGAAAATCCCTGTGAATTCTAACAGTGTGTCCTGTTCCATCTTTCATTTGTATAAGGAACAAAACACTTGCCTTTTAAGGAGATTGAATTTTTCTTGTGGGTTTGCCTACATAAACACAACACTTACTCATTCTGCAAAGTTCTTAAGAAAACACAAAACATCCAAGCCCTTTGGTTTTCCTTTTTTTTTTTTTTTTAAGTTTTTATATGCTGAAATTTCATGAGCAAAAATGAAGATTTATCAAAAGAAAAACCGCTGGAATCTTCTCCAGCCTCTGGGGACTTGGATTGTAAAGAGCAGCCATTTGTCATGAAGAAAAGCCATTTACTCAGATTAATCTATGAGCATTCTATTTAGGAATTCCAGCAAAGGGTTTTGGTGACCACAGTAAGAACCGTGTGAACAAACTACTGATGTTCTCAGAGTATGTGGCTCAGCTGAAAATTAACTTGTGCCAGAGGAGCTCTTAACCCAGCAAAATCACTGAATTCCTGACTCTCAGTGCTGAATTTTCATTCAGGCTTCAGCTGGGAATGTAATCTGCAGTCTGTGTTTTCCACTTTTCTGTGTGGCTGAACAAACAGAGCTGAGAAGAGAATTGTTTTCCTTTGTTTTAGGGGATCTCTGATGTTGCTTGGTCATCAGATTCCAACCTCCTTGTCTCTGCCTCCGATGACAAAACTCTCAAAATATGGGATGTAAGCTCGGTAAGGGCAGGAATTATTATTTATTTACCTTCATTATTCTCCAACATTGGCTTCTTCATTTGTGTTCCTGCTTGTAACAAGCTGGTGGATGGGCTGTGAGGATGAATGAATTGTGCTTTCTGTTCTTGGAAAGAGTAGGATGCTTGTGGATACCACGAGGAGCCTGTTATGCTCTGAGAGAGCACTAAAGCCTGAGGATGGAGATAGAACTACAGCAAAAAGCCTCTCAGATGAAACCTTTTTGTAACTTCTTATTTCTGCTTTTTCCCCCATTGTCGTGTGACAGAGAGAACAGGATAATTTGGTTGAGTTTTGATTAAGACTATTAAATGGTTTGGATCCTCCTGAGCTGCATAAAGAGTTTTCACCTCATCTGCAATCATTATGATTGTTTTATATTGTTTTTTTTTTTTCCTGTTTTGTTGCAGCTGGCCCTCTGCCCATCTAAATATGGGGTTAGAGATGGTTTCTTTCTGTGCTGCACAGTGATTAACCTTAATGTGGTCTCTCTGGATGCTTTTATGGTTCTGGGTGATGCTGTGTATTTAACTGTGCTGAATTTTATTTCAGGGTAAGTGCTTAAAGACATTGAAAGGGCACAGTAACTACGTTTTCTGCTGCAATTTCAACCCTCAGTCAAACCTCATCGTTTCTGGCTCAGTGAGTGGTTTTTAATTTTTTTCCTTTGTGGGAAGCAAGTACTGCACACTCTGTCACTTGTCACTGAAGGGACAGACAGGTTCTTTAGGGATCCTTGGCAGAATGATGATGGTATTAAATCATAGTTAAAATTACAGCTTTATTTTCTTAACATATTATTATGATTAGTGCAGCACACTAATTTATGATTAGAGTGGCACAGGATTTCTGCAGTCAGGATTGCTGTAGTACAATTTATAAGTAGTGAATACAGAATTTATAGTACAACTTCTGGTTTCTAATCACCTGGATTCTGACTTACCTAAAGGATGACCTGTAATCACCTCTCCCTCTGCAGATTGGGTCAGATCATGGTTTGAAAACAATATTAAATGAAAGAATATGAACCACACAGCCCGTTTCAGTTGGGGTTTCCCTCACAAACACAGCTTGTAGTCAGGTGAGCTGTGCGTTGTCCCTGCTGTGTTTGCTTGGGGAAAAGCCCTTAATCCATCCTCAGTGCCCTACCTGGAGACAAGGAATTCAGGGAGGTGCTCCCAGACTGTTGGTTGTGTCCTGGGCTTTCTGACCCAGCTGGGATAAGATTCATGCTGTAGCCAAGCTGTACCTGAGTGCCTCAATCAGGTGTTTGACTAAACCCCCTCGTGCCTCTCTTCCCTCCCCAGTTTGACGAAAGCGTGAGGATATGGGATGTGAAAACAGGGAAGTGCCTCAAGACGTTGCCTGCTCACTCTGACCCAGTTTCAGCTGTAAGTCCCTCCTGATCAGTGAACACAAAAATGTTTGTTTTGTTAGCAGAGCTCCTCTCCTGCCCCTGTGGAGGGGTTACCAAGCCCTTACACAGCATCCAGGCTGGGCTGTGGTTGCTGCCAGTGGCCATTGCTCAGTGGGAATGAAATGAGTGGTGTTTTCTCTAAGATCAGTGTGGATTTTGGTCCTGGCTGTAAATGTGAATAGTGCAGAGGTGTGCCAGGCATGCCTGAGTGTCATTCTGGGACACAGATTTGTGGCACTTGATGCTCAGGGAGCAATCTGTATTTCTCTTGCTTTCGTGTTCTTCTAAGTCATTACTGAAGTTGTTCCATAGAACACTCCTCTTTTAAATCTCGGTCATTTCATAGGAGAAATGAGCTTGGAATACAGCAATATCCATTGGAATTAAGGAAAACCAGAAGGTGCTCAACTCTTAATCTCTTTGAAATGAAAAACACTGAAAAAAACCTGAGCCTCAGATATGTTCAACTGTGGCTGCTCTAACATGGTTGCTCTGCCATGTGTAAAAGATATTTCACACTTACAAATGTCTTTTAATAGTAATAATTCGAAAGAATTTTTCTTTTGATATAAATAGCAGAAAATTCACCTTAAAACAGGAGCAGCTACATAAGAGGTTCTACTCCATGCCCTTAAAATAATCAGGTTCTATCTGCATGTTTTATTCTGCTGACGTGTTCCATGTCAGAAATGGGAAATAAGGAGCTTAAACCTTTGATCTTTATGAACATCAGTAAAGTTATTAGTTTTAATAATTAGTATTAATAATATTACAGGTGCATTTTAATCGTGATGGATCCCTGATAGTTTCAAGTAGCTATGATGGACTCTGGTAAGTGGTTATTTCTTGTCTGCATCACTCTTTGCACCTTTTGCATTTTAAAAATGCCTTTTTTAAAACAAAACACCCTTGTATTTGTAATACTAAAATTGTAATAAAAGACTTCAAGCCCAATAATAATTATTTTTTTGTATTTTTTTAAACAGTCGTATCTGGGATACAGCATCAGGCCAGTGCTTGAAAACACTGATTGGTAAGTAGAAATATTTCTTGTCTGGGCTGTATTTTTCACACAGATTTTCTGTGTTTCAGTGAAACTATTAAAAACAAATGAATGTCAAAAGAAACCCTCTGTCAGTGAGACAACACAGCTGTGCACTTTGTAACACTGCTTTTAATTTTGCTGTAGATGATGATAACCCTCCTGTGTCTTTTGTGAAATTCTCACCAAATGGCAAATACATATTAGCTGCAACTTTGGACAAGTAAGTATTAAAAAAAAAAAAAAAAAAGGAGAATAGCACACAGATTTGAATTTTGGAGCATCAGGTGATGCTTTAATTTGGTTTTTGGCTGCTATAGTAATGATAATACATGATTTCATATATAGTGTTTTTTTATGGAGGAGAATATGAATGGCATGGCAGTAAAACAGATATTTTGGGGTTAACTAACCCTGCATTCCAAAGTCAGGCTGAAATGATCCATGTAGACTTTGGGAACTCTGGTATGGAGAAACATTTTTCAGCTGCTAGGAACTTTTCTGAAAAAAAATAATTCCAAGAACTAAAATCTTTGGTTTTGTTTTCCAGCACTCTCAAACTTTGGGACTACAGCAAAGGAAAGGTAATTCTTTCTGTAGACTTAACTAAGCTTTTAGGAAAATTGGATTTTACATGTGATTTTTAAACTTAACATACGAGTACTACAGAAAAAAAGTGTTAGTACCTCTTTAGTGGAGAGGATAAACTTTTAGCAGAGCCTGTTGCAACAGGACAAGGGGTAATGGTTTTAAACTAAAAGAGGGTGGATTCAGGTTAGAAAGTTTCCTGTGAGGGTGAGGAGGCCCTGGCACAGGTTGCCCCGAGCAGCTGGATCCCTGGAAGTGTCCAAGGCCAGGTCAGAGGGGTTTGGAGCAGCCTGTGAAAGTGGAAGGTGTCCCTGCTCTTGTCAGACCTTTAAAAGGTCCCTTCAAACTCAAACTATTCTGTGAATCTGACGAAAGATATCTTTGAAAAGAAAAAAAAATTAAATATTTGGTTTCTGCATAGCCTTGAGACATTAAGTACAGCAATATTTCTGCATTTTTCTCTTCATGAACAGTGAATTGCCTTTTATCTCTTTCACTACAAAATATGGGCTTTGTTTTGGGTTTGGACGGGTTGGAAACACTGGCTGATGTGTTTAGTCTTTTTTTCCCAGAGAGTTTGTCCTTGACTGAGAAAACTCTCCCAGCTGCATTAATGTCCTGTGGCTCTTCCCTTCCAGTGCCTGAAGACGTACACAGGACACAAAAATGAGAAGTACTGCATATTTGCCAATTTCTCTGTCACTGGTGGAAAGGTTGGTGTTGATCTGAATATTTTTGTGTTACCTCTGTGCAGTTCTTACTGCTCCTCTCTGTAGATAAAAGCGGATTTTGGGGCTGGAAACCTCCTTTGGTGGGTGCTGGTTTCTTTGTCTCTAGGTGGGCTCACTGTCAGGTTTCCTGACTTTTCCTCCTTCTCCCTTTCACATGACAACAATGAAATGTTTATTGAGAAGTAGCACTTGGGTATGGATCAGAAAGATTCAGATAACTTTGTTTTCTCTCTGCCCCTGCAGTGGATTGTGTCTGGTTCAGAAGACAACCTGGTTTATATCTGGAACCTTCAGACAAAAGAGATTGTACAGAAACTACAAGGACACACAGGTGAGGGAGAGGATTCTGGTTTTATTGATGAAATATCCCTCATATCATCAATGCTTAGCCTGAGCACTTTCTCTCTGATACCAGTTTTTACTCTCAGACCCATAAATTCTTCTGGCTGAAGCTTAATTGAACCCTGGAAGTTTTACTCCTTTTTATGAAGGGTTTTTATGGGCATTGAAATTGTTTCATTCTTCACCTGTTAAAACTTTGACATCAGCTTGCAAAGGAGATTTGCTTGAGCACAGAACTGGTCAAGATATTTAAATGTCTCATAACATTAGTGACTGTGAATGGTCTGTTAACACCTTCCAGAGCTGCAGCTCCCAAGGATAAGGATTGATGTGGGCTGGAAATGTCTGTGCATGTGCCTGGTCTTGAGCCATGAGATGTCACCTGTCACCTCAGTCTGAGTCCTGTAAAAGCAGAGTTTTAACT
This sequence comes from Anomalospiza imberbis, assembly GCF_031753505.1. Classification (NCBI taxonomy): domain Eukaryota; kingdom Metazoa; phylum Chordata; class Aves; order Passeriformes; family Viduidae; genus Anomalospiza; species Anomalospiza imberbis. Next base: position 3,442,731 of record NC_089701.1, on the reverse strand, counting down.
GAAATCCCAGCATGCTCCGTCCTTTGCTTTGGGCAGGATCCCAGTGATTTTTTGAGCAGGATCCCAGTGATTTTTTGGGCAGGATCCCAGTGATTTTTTGGGCAGGATCCCAGTGATTTTTTGGGCAGGATCCCAGTGATTTTTTGGGCAGGATCCCAGTGATTTTTTGGGCAGGATCCCAGTGATTTTTTGGGCAGGATCCCAGTGATTTTTTGGGCAGGATCCCAGTGATTTTTTGGGCAGGGTCCCAGTGATTTTTTGGGCAGGGTCCCAGTGATTTTTTGGGCAGGGTCCCAGTGATTTTTTGGGCAGGGTCCCAGTGATTTTTGGGCTGGATCCCAGTGATTTTTTGAGCAGGATCCCAGTGATTTTTGAGCAGGATCCCAGTGATTTTTGGGCAGGATCCCAGTGATTTTTTGGGCTGGATCCCAGTGATTTTTTGAGCAGGGTCCCAGTGATTTTTTGGGCAGGGTCCCAGTGATTTTTTGGGCAGGGTCCCAGTGATTTTTTGGGCAGGGTCCCAGTGATTTTTTGGGCAGGGTCCCAGTGATTTTTTGGGCAGGGTCCCAGTGATTTTTTGGGCAGGGTCCCAGTGATTTTTTGGGCAGGGTCCCAGTGATTTTTTGGGCAGGATCCCAGTGATTTTTTGGGCAGGATCCCAGTGATTTTTGGGCAGGATCCCAGTGATTTTTTGGGCAGGATCCCAGTGATTTTTTGAGCAGGATCCCAGTGATTTTTTGGGCAGGATCCCAGTGATTTTTTGAGCAGGATCCCAGTGATTTTTGGGCTGGATCCCAGTGATTTTTTGAGCAGGGTCCCAGTGATTTTTGGGCTGGATCCCAGTGATTTTTTGGGCAGGGTCCCAGTGATTTTTTGGGCAGGGTCCCAGTGATTTTTTGGGCAGGGTCCCAGTGATTTTTTGGGCAGGGTCCCAGTGATTTTTTGGGCAGGATCCCAGTGATTTTTTGGGCAGGGTCCCAGTGATTTTTGGGCTGGATCCCAGTGATTTTTTGAGCAGGATCCCAGGGATTTTGGGCTGGATCCCATTGATTTGGAGTGTAAGGAAGGCAGTGGCAGCAGATTTTCATTTTCAGGCTCTGAAGATGAAGTGTTACCCAAGAACTGCCCGTGGTGTTGGAAATACCTTCCTTGACAAAAAACCTGACCTGGGTGTTGATTCAGCTGTGTCTGACATGATCTGATAGAAGTAAGAACTCAAATCTAGAGAGTTCTCACCTTTTGAAACCTGTCACTTTCCTACTGCCCTCAATTCCTTCCTGCTTGTATTTCCTCCCACAGAGGAGCAACAGTTGCAAGATATTTACAAATAACACATTTAATTCTGCTACGAGGAAATAATAACTTGGCTTAATAAAACACAGTTGCTAATTTTCAGAAATGCCTGCTATGAACCAGATTGAAATAATTGCATTTTTCTGTCTTTTCTTTTTGCTCAGATGTTGTCATCTCCACAGCTTGTCACCCAACAGAAAACATCATCGCATCAGCGGCACTAGAAAACGACAAAACAATTAAACTGTGGAAGAGTGACTGTTAAACGTTCCAGGATTGCTTTAGAGACTGTCAGGAGAAAAAAAAATGTTTTTAAAAAAAATATTAAAAAATAAAAACACCCATAAATCCAGTTTGGCAGGAAACCTGAAGAATATTTGATAAAGTGGTTTCTGTTAGTCTTGGCCCAAAGAAAACATCTTAGCTCTGCTAGAGCTGGGCAACGTGGTGGAAAAAAAAAAAGATGCAGTGTCTCCTTTTCTTGCCTAATGTTTTGGCAGACAAATGGATGATTCTGATGTCGGGTCAGAAGTCTTGGACACCCCAAAGATACTGTATTTTCTGATGGCATTGCTTCTGGGCACTGTTGCTGCTTAAGGAAGAACTGCCAGTCTACTTTGTACCAGTAAGTTAAGTCACAGGCCTAGAGATGTGTGGAATTTTTTTTAAATATGTCTAATTTTTTTTTAAATTTTTAAATTTTTTTTTTTCCAAAATGTAGGTTCTAGTCTCTTGAGAAATTTCTGTATTGTTTTAAATAGGAGTACTGCATCTTTAAGGGTGCTTCATTTTAAAACACTCAGCTCAAACTTTGTGACCAAATAAAACCATGCAGTTCCAGATTTCCCTCTTCCTGCCCCTGACTTGACTCCTGTGGTGGAATCTCTTACCTTCTGTATAGTTGCTTACCTCTTGTTACCTCTTGTGTGTTTAATAGATGCTGTTCTAGAGCAAAGTTACAGTTCTTCTGTTAACCATTAAAATGAATCCTGCTTGTAGTTGTTCTCAGCATATTTTAATTTTTTTTTAAATTTTGCCTCTTCTGGTTCTAAAGCCAACTCACAGAACACTGTAAAGTCATTTCAATGTAAAAAGAAACAAACCCAGACTTTTTGTATCTTGGCAATCCATGGTATGAAGCTGTATTGCAAATGGCATGACTCTGTATCTATCTCAGCATTGGTATTTCTTTCCCTTTTTGTCATATCCATGTGGTATTTACACATCCAGAAAAATACCATGTGCCATAATAAAAAGGTGGGATTTTATGTGTATGTTTGTGGTTAAGAGTGTGCTCATGTGAAGTGCCCGTGCCCATGGAAGCTTCTCTTAAAAACATTTTTAAGGGGAGATGTTTTCTGTAGAAACTCCAGCGAGGGAGTTTGAGGAGCAGCAGTGTGCAAAGAAAAAGAGGAGCAAACACAAGTCCAAATTTATTTAATGAAGGGAAAAGGATTGAGCTGAAGGTGTCCTCAGCAGAGAGAGCATTGCTACAACCCTTCACAGAGCTTGAGCCGAGGGAAAGGATTCCTGCTGCCCTCTCCAGGATCCAGGATTTGCCTTGTGCTGGATAAAAAATGCATGGATGCACAGGTTTTACTGCACCCAAAGGGTTCTGCTGCAAAGGGATGTCTTGCTCCTGGTGAAGCAAAACCTTGTTTTTTTGGTATTTAGCTCATGCTTGGTAATAAAATGAATTACAGTCCAGACCTCTGGACTGCTGCTCTGAGGCTGCCTTGCTTTGAAAACCTTGGAGAGATAGAGCTGCAAGACATGAGGCACAGGTTTTCTTTTTAAAATACAAAAATGGAGTTCATGTTGAGCTGCTAAAATGGCTGTTAATAATATCACTGCCTTTGGAGGTTTTTCATTACCCCCAGGAAGGGACACTGTGTCTAGACTTGGTGTCACTGCTGAAATGATCAACTCCTGTTTTTCTTCAGCCTTATTCTTGAAGGCTGGTGAAACTCTTCAATGCAAGATGTGGCTGTGCTGCTTTACAGCATGGAGGAGGTGGAATTTTACTCCAGCAAAGCATTTTAATGTTGATAGATAAATGTTTCCTGGCATAGTGCTTCTCATGTCCCTGTGTGTGAGTGGCTCTGCTTGCCCAGCTGTGCTGTCACACAGAGCTGGGGAGGAGGGAGATGAATTTTCTGCTATCACAAGGAAATCTCTTGAACAGGGATAGAAAAGCCCCTAATGTAAAGGATCTGCTGTAAAGCTGCTCTTCATAAAGGTTGTGTTTAAATCCTTAATATCCCACCTGGGATTAATGCCTGTTGGCATGAGCTCTACTTACCTCTTCATTCTGTGTAGCTTGGCATGGCTGTGATGGTTGGAGGGCCAGGATTAGCTCAAGCACAGCCCTGGAAACGAGGATTGTGTGCTGGCTGGAGCAGGGGAGGTGTAACTTTATTTTAGGTACGGGCTGAGAGTGGCTAGGGCGAGTTACTGCTGTGGGCCTCGGGTGCTCCGGCGACTTTTAAGCTGAGGGAAAAGGCGAGCTGGGGGACTAAAAAAGACGCTGCTGCGCTTTCTTTAGGGTCTCCCGGAAAAAAAAAAAAAAAGAAAAAAAAAGAGGGAAAAAATAGAAAAAAAAAACATGGTTAGATGCCACGAAGTAGGTGGCAGTGCCTTAACCGTATGTGTGTTGTACAGGCCACTGGGGCCTCTTCCATCCTTATCAAGGGGAGTGCTAACCTTCTCTCCTTTCATACAACACACCCCAGAGCCTCCACCTAACGGTATTTAAACCTCCAGTATGCTCCCCCTATACATAACAGGGTGAGCCAACGTTTCTGCCTCTTCTCCCTCAATTTGACACTGCTTTCTCATTCCCATTAAAAAACTTTGAGTGTAAGTCCCAATTTTGCCCTAAAACACCTAAAAATCTCGGTAAAACTGATAAAACACGCGCTTTGCGTTACCCTTTTAATATATTCACCAGGTTCAGCCAATCAGCGTGCAGAAGGCGGAGCCTCTCCCGCCCCGCGACGCGCGGGGTGTGGTTTTGCTTTGGCCTCGCCGGTGGAGGCGGGCGCGCCCGGGGTTCGCCGGTTCGAGTCCCGCCCCCGGCGGGGCGGTGCCGCTGGATGAGCTCACCGCGGGCTGTACGGCGGACCCGCGTAACCTGCGCGGGGTTTGCGCCTTCTCGCTGGGTATCCCGCGGGTTTGAGCCTTCCCCCCGGGTATCCCGAGGGTTTGAGCCTTCCCCCCGGGTATCCCGAGGGTTTGAGCCTTCCCCCCGGGTATCCCGCGGATTTGAGCCTTCCCGCCGGGTATCCCGCGGGTTTGAGCCTTCCCCCCGGGTATCCCGAGGGTTTGAGCCTTCCCGCCGGGTATCCCGAAGGTTTGAGCCTTCCCCCCGGGTATCCCGAGGGTTTGAGCCTTCCCCCCGGGTATCCCGAGGGTTTGAGCCTTCCCGCCGTGTATCCCGAGGGTTTGAGCCTTCCCGCCGGGTATCCCGAGGGTTTGAGCCTTCCCGCCGGGTATCCCGAGGGTTTGAGCCTTCCCCCCGGGTATCCCTCGGGTCTGAGCGGCACAGCGGGATGTGCTGGTGGCATCTCCCGCCGCCGGAGCAGTGGTGCAGGAGGGAGCCCATTTCCGAAGAGTTCCCGCTGCCCCGGAGCTCGTAAATCGCTCCGAGTTATGTCAGCGCTAATAACGAGTTACAAGCTCCACATGTGGGAGCGGTGGAAAAGGTTGGGTGGGTTTTTTCCCGTTTTCTTGAGGCCTTTCTCTTCGGTATCCCAAGGGAATCGAACCAGACAAGCATTTCTCTAAATGAGCACTGCAACACCTCAAGGCAGCCCGGGGAGCTGCTGTTGCCAGCGGGGTGACTCCCCCAGCATCCCGCTGCAGGTGCCGCCTTAAGGCACCGCTCCATCCCCCGACCCCTGCCACTCTCCCAGACCTTCCCGCGGGGTTCCCGGCGGGAAGGAGCAGCGGAGGAGCCGCTCCTCCGGATGAGGCTGCGGATCCAGCTGCGGCGCCCAGGGGTTTGCGCAGCCCCGGCCCCGCCAGCTGTGCACAGCTGCTGCATCGCGGACTCGCAGAACGGCCTGGGGTGGAAGGGACCTTGCAGTCCAACCCCCTGACGAGGGCAGGAACACCTTCCACTCTCCCAGCTTGCTCCAAGCCCTGTCCAGCCTGGCCTTAGACACTTCCAGGGATGCTTCATTGCTGCCACAGAGCCCAGGCTGCTCCTGGCTGCCCCTTCCAGATAATTGACGAGTTTATTAGAGGATTAAAAGTTAGTTTCCCCTCCTTATTGAATGCTCTGATTTATGCATGCGTTTAAATCAATCCCATTTCCTGCCTTTTATCCCTTCTCCCCCAGGCTTTCAGGCTTTACTGTGTCAGACACTTGTTACAATCACATTGTTTTGAGGCAAGCGAGACACCGTGGGTGGTTTAAGGGATTTAAATCCATAAGCTGCATTTCTTGGGCGCTTCTCCCAGGTGCCAACTGCCCCTCCTGAGCTGTAGATGCCCCTCCTTGGACCACTTTGTGCTGCCTCCCAGTGAAAGACGAACCAGCATCCCTGCTAATGAAGACACTGCTGGAGATTAGGACCAAGCCTGCCTGGCTGGGAGCTGTGTCTGGCACAGGAGGTGCCTGCTGGGCTGGGGTGCCCAGCGTGGGGGATTTCAGGTGCTGCTAGCAGGCAGTTGCTGGATGAGCTACATAAGCAGCTTATTTTGTCATTTTAATTTTTTAATCCCGTGCATTCGGTCGCGCTCTCTCATTAGTAAGCATTAGCTCTCCAAGTCCCATTAGCTCTGCTGAGAGCTCGGGCTTTGCTTGTGGGGACAGTGCTGGAGGAGCCAACAGGGGGCTGGGGGCCTGCTCCTGCAGCTGGTGACATCCGTGGTGTCCCCATGTGGGTGTGACCCTGGCCCTGCAGAGCCATCACTGCTCAGTCCTTCCTTCTGCTGTCCCTTGTCCCCTCCCCAAGCCCCTGGCAGTCCCAGCTCCCTCCTGAGCTGATCCAAGCCCGGGGCTGGCTCTAACCTCTCCCTGCTTTATTAAGGCAACTATTTTCTTGTGTGTAAATACACACATTCCATTCAGACCCTCTTCCCTCTCCTTCAGGTTTTCCCCTTAACCCCAGGGCCATCCCCAGAGCTGTACTTTGTTAGAGGATCTCAAGCCTCGGATTTAAAATTAGTTGGCTGCTTCTCTTTAATAAAATTATTCCTTTCCTCTTTAAGTAGCACAATATGTCACAGAAAGCCGGTGGGTCCGTTCATGAAGATGAGACAGATTAGAGAGGAAAGAGATGGGCAAAAAAAAAAAAAAAAAAGTAAAACCATACATCTCCCCAAACCCCTTCTGCCTAATCCAACTGAATTAGAGGATTTTGAAGTGGATTTAAAACTAAATCTTGATTAGGGAGAATTTCTCTCCAAGAGCTGCTGCACGGTGGTATTAATGGGAAGTGATCGTGGACAGAGGAAATAGGACAGAAATAACTGAGGGTAGCACATCATACGCACTCAGGTCTGTGCATGAACTGAGAGAATCGGGGAATTTCTCCAGAGGAAGAGGGAGAAATTAAACACCGACATAAGGAGCCTGGGTGCCAGGGGCTGGCTGGGCAAGCGGGGGGCAGCCAGATCCCTGCTGCACCGACAGCACCTCCCTGAACCCCACGGGAAGGGCTCGCAGGTGAGAAGGCAGCGCCGAGGACGAGGACGGCCGGGAGGAGAGGAGGTCTCAGCCCGCTCCCCCAGAGCCCGTGCTCACCCTGTGAGCTCTGGGTGACCCCCGGAGATGCCCCCCATGCTCTGCGGACACACGGCCGGAGGTGCCCATGGGATCCTGTCTCTGCTGACCATGGTGTTCGTGCTGCCAGAGGGTGAGTGCCGCTCTCTCCGGGCCGCGGCCGGGCCTTTTACTCGCAGTTTACATCCTCCCTAAACCCGACTTGCCCAGGTGGGATTTATCCTCGGGGTGAATTTAGGGGCACTCCCGCCCCAAGCCGTGCAGCTGCGTGCTGGTGCTTTTAGGATGGAGCTAATGTCACCGTGTTTTGTACAAAAGGGCAGTGTGCCAGGATTTGGGATCCCCTGGGCTCCTCTTCCCTGGTCTGGCCGGAGCAGGGACTCCCCTTGCTGTGCCTGGCTGTGTGAGGGTGCTCGACACCCCCAAAAACCCTGTGGGAGCCCAGAAGGCTCGGGAAGGGCTCTGGGATGGTGTTCAGAGGTGAGGAAAAGTAATGGCAGCAACCAGATTAATCAACAGAGGTTGCCTTAACCTCCACAACAGAGGTGGACAGTGTAAATTAATATCCTTTAGTAAATTAATATCCTTTAAAGGCTCTTTGGTTTGCTTGGATTTTTTTTAAATTATTTTTTTTTTTTTTAGAAACCTGAGAAATGGCTTAATTCCCATTGTGGCAATTTTCAGACACAGTGGCTGCAGGGAAGGGCTGAGCTGCCGCCAGTGCAAGCGTGCAAAGCCCTGGGGACACACTGAGGCCGTTGGCCCGGGGTCACAGCACGGTGGCTCTCAGTGCTCTGAAGGAGGATTTCCCTTCTGTTTCCGAGCAGGTTTGCCTTCCTGATAGACCCTGTGATAATATCAGGACTGTGTCCAAGGGGAAAACCAAACCACGCTGATAAACCTGTCCCTCTGGAGCAAATGCCTCCAAAGTGGCCACAGCTAAACTGGAGAAATTTGGTGAAAAATGGAAAAGCTGTTTCTGAGCGTGACCGAGCCCTGAGTCAGTGGTGTGTGTGGTTGTGAGGTTTCCCCTACTCTTTACACCCCCTGTTTCAAAGCTCCCTTGTTCCCACAGTTTGATCCCAGCGCAAATCTCCGGCTAATCTCTGATTTAGCACTGACCTCTAGTGGGAGATGAGTCTGTATTTTCGGGCCCACTGGGTAAACAAGTGACGGGCAGCTCCGGGCTCTGGCTTAATGCGACTTGGCAAGGCAGGGAGCGCTGCGAAGCCGTCGGTAGAGAGCATCTCGGAACGAGTTGAAGCCTTTTCCCCCCTGGAAAAAAATCCAGCCCTGTTTCTTCTGCTTCTTGTTTAGTGTCTGGACTCCAGTGTTATGGCTGCAACATCGTGGTTGGCACCAAAAACGTGGACATGGGGTGCTCCAACCCTGAGGTGATCACCTGCTCCCAGTCCCACCAGGGCTTCAAGCACCGGTTCTGCATTAAAACAGAGAGCGGTGAGTCCGCCCCCGGGGCCGGGGCTGCGGAGGTTGCTCGAGCCGCTCTTCACCCCCAAACCCAACCTCACAGCCCCCTCGCAGGGCCTGTCCCCTGTGCCAGGCTGTCCCAGCATCCCAGACCCGTGATGTCCCTCCCTGTGCTTGCTTTGCAGTGGTCCTGGGCATCCTGCTGACCAGCGGCTGCGCCACCTCCCGCCACTGCCAGCAGCAGGAGCTGCCGGGGGTCCGCATCCACTGCTGTGACACCGACCTGTGCAACGGCTCCCCCAGAGCCCCCCGGCCGCCCCCCGGCCACCTCCTGCTGCCCTGCATCCTCGCTGCCCTGCTCCTCTCCTGAGCCCCCCCGGGCCCGGGGGATGCGGGGTGCTCGTGGGATGGGTGCTGGCAGCTGGGGTGCCCCCCTCGCTGCTCCCGCGGGTGGGCAGCACGCCCTCCTCTCCCCTCTCTCAATAAAAGGTGCGAACGCTGCGCCCTGGGAAGGTGTCGGTGATGCCCCCGCGGGGAGGACGGGGATGCTCCCCGAGCTCGGGGGGGTACTCGCAGCATCCCGGGGAAGGGGGAGCGCAGGGCCGGGGATCTTCCCATGCCCTCGCGGGGATCGGGAGCGCGGCCGAGCCCCGCTCTTCCCACGAGAGGGCATCCGCGACCCTCGCTCCGCATCCCGGCCGCCGCGGGCGCCGCGCGGTTCGGGGATGGAGCGGCCGCGCAGGGCGGCATCCCCAGCACGAGGGGTGGGCGCTGGGCTGGGGGACGGGGGCACGCGTGGTGAAAAGAACGGGCAGAATTCTCAGGCGTTTTGCCCAGCCGAAGAGGCCAAACGGGAGCTTTAACAGAAAAATCCCATCCCGTGCGGACCGGAGCCCGAGCGGCTGCTCCAAGGTCATCGCGGGGGTTTGCGGCAGAGCTGGGAATTAAACGCATCTGTCTCAAGAGCCAGCCCTGGGTCTTTATCACCAGGGAAACAGCATAAACCTCACTGTGAGAAAGGGAGGAAATATTTTTATTCTATTTCTTTTTTGCTTCAGATGAAAAAAAAAATAATGCAAAAGACCTTTTCCATGCAAAACATCAGCTTTTGATGACATTTCTCAGATGTGTGTCAGAAAACAAGCCAAAACTCTACTAAAAATATTATCTGAGGCACCCTCCCAAGAGAAACACCTTGGGACTGATACAAAACACGTTCAGATTCTGAAGATTCAAAATAAAAGGAAATGGGAAAACAAATCCTAGAAGAAAAACGACAAGAGCAGCAACAGTACCCAATTCCCCCTTTTTCCCCTTAAAACGTTCCTTATTATTTTCTGGGGGAGCAGGAAACATTTCCTTGGCAGCTGGATTTATTCTGGCTACTGGATATTTATCTGCCTGTGCTGAGCTCAAGGGCAAAAGCCCTCTCCAGTATAAATTCCCAATGATCCAGGATGGGGCAGATTTCATGGCCTGAGGATCGGGATGGGACAGAGCTGATGGCCCCAGGATGGGGATGGCACAGAGTTCATGGCCCCAGGATCGGGATGGGACAGAATTTATGGCCCGAGGATGGGGATGGGGCAGATTTTATGGCCGGAGGATGAGGATGGGGCAGAGCTGATGGCCCCAGGGTGGGGATGGCACAGAGTGCATGGCCCCAGGATTAGGATGGGGCAGATTTTATGGCTGGAGGATTGGGATGGGGCAAAGCTGATGGCTGGAGGATCGGGATGGAGCAGAGCTGATGGCTGGAGGATGGGGATGGCGCAGAGTTAATGGCCCCAGGATCGGGATGGGGCAGATTTTATGGCTCCAGGATGGGGATGGGGCAGAGCTGGTGGCCGGAGGGTGCTGCTGTGGCAGCTTTGCCTCCCAGCAGCGTTTTGGGAGAGGCGAGGAGTGGCCGCGGTGCCTCCATCGCTCCATCCCGGTCCTCTCCCCGCCGTGCCGGCGGTTCCCGGGGCGGGTGATGCTGCTGGCCCCGCTCTGCCCTCCTCGCCCGGCTCGAGCCATCCATCTTACACCGTGTAAGAGGCCTGTTGCAATTAAGTAGGCTGAAGTGCTCCTGAACTCTTTAACCTTTGCCCTGGGATTGCTCCTTTTGCCCCGGGGCTGTGGATCAGCTCCATTGCACTCTCCAAACAGCGCCTGCTACTTAGCTGACATTTCTTTCTCCTGCTGGATCCTATTAGCACCCTGAGGTTGAAAATGCTACTTTGGAGTGTTGTAAGGAATGTGATTTATACTGGAAAGTAGCGACAATCTATCTTTCCCTATACACACAGTGCACATGAGGCTGGAGAGCTAAATGCACATGGCCTGAACAAACAGCAGCCGGGGTAATTGGGGAGGAGGCTTCAGGCGGGGACAGGAGCCTGGGAGGGATGGCACTGGGGCCAGGGGATTCAGAGCTTGGGGCTGGGCAGGAAACCTGCTGCCCAGTGGGATCCCATCCCCACACCAGTGCAAACTGGTGCTGGGCGCTGCTGGTTTCCAAGCAAGGACTGGGAGCTGCCTGGGCTGTTTTCGAGAGTCCTGGCTGGGGGATCCACCGTGTCCTTCCTCACTGCTGATCCTTTGATTCCTGAGCAGGACTCGTAGTGGTTTGCCTGCATGTGAGTCCACATCATGGATAACACAATCTGCATGGGAAGCAGATGGAAATAAGAATTGAATGGTGCCTGAAGGAGGGCTGATTAGCCTTTATCAGATATGACACGGAGGCTCCTCGCTGGAACACCGGGTTAAAATCTCTGCAGTGTCAAATTTCATCCTCCCTGAGCAGAGAGACACTTTCCATAGTGTTTGTGTGAATCTTCTGGATAAGCCCTGGAGACTGAAACCATCTCAGCTTCATCTGGGCATCAAAAGTCCCACCCACGTGTTTAAAAAAAGCCCCAAACCCAGAGACGCAAAAGCTGACATTTACTCTAAAATGTCTTTTTCTTCCTGCATCGCTGCATGGATCCCGTGTGAGCTGCTGCCTCCTCCTCGCTGGAGCAGGGCTGGAGGCATCTCCTGGGCATTCCCACCTTTGGCCTCGCTGGAAGCACAGGGATTATTTTGCACACTCGAAAGTGTGTGCACGAGCAAGCACACGGACACTAGGACAGTGTTTTCTGGGAGAAAAACCAACTAAAAAAAAAAAAAAAACACCCAACCCTAAGCAGCCTCTGTGTCAAAAGCTCTTTTATAAAAGCCTCAGTAGCTGAAGAATTGCCATTGTTTCAGTCTCCAGTGAGTGCTAGTCTTAAAATATTTCCAGCTCAGAGCAGGCTTTGACATTCTGCCCAGACCCAGGAGAGGGAACAAACACGAGTTTAGAAATGTTTCTACAAGGCACAGATCCTTCTTTTTGGAGAATCACATTCAGCATCTCCCATCCTGTGGCTATGTCCCCCCAAAGTGGGGGAAACACCACAAAACCCCCCTGGAAGCAGGGAGGGGGGAGAAGGCAGGGGGAGCTGGCCTGGTTTTCACACCACTTTTACTCAGCTTTTCTGTCCTGAGCAGCAAAACTCTTTTCTTTTCCCCCAGAAATGCTGCACTCCAGGCTGCTCTTCCTGCTTGGAGGCTGATGGCTGTGCAGACCTAACTCCCCATCCCACTGGATGCCAGCAGATGGTCCAAAGGCACGAGGCTGTGTAGACTCTAGAAATCAAAGCAGACAGAAAGTCTGCAGTGGTATTCATCCCCCTTTAGCCCTTTTGTGTGTGTGTGTGTGTGTGTGCTCACCAGTGATGCTGGGAGTGACAAAGGGAGGGTTGGGATGGAGGAAGCTCTCAAAGCTTCGCTGTTCCCATCTCTGTGGAAGGGCAGGAAGAGGATGGAGAGTGGCAAATGGAACCATGGGAAGGTTTAGGTTGGAAGGAGCCTTAAAGATCACTTCATTCCAACCCCTCTGCTCCTTGTGGTGGTGGCAGTGGGGACAGGGACTTGTTGGGGAGTCACAGCACAGCTCCTGGGACAGTTTATCACCAGTTTTTCATGGTTTGTCCCCCTTTCTCTTTCCAAAATAAGGAGAGGAGCTGAGATAAAACTCGCCACACTTCTCCCAAAAAAACTTTTTGGCATAGAAATGCACAAAGCTGCCAAAGGTTTGGAGGCTGTTGGGAATTATGTGGATGCCCTGGGGTCTGTGGGAAGCTGGTTCCAAGAGGCTGAGTGCTCCAGAGAGCACGAGCCAACCTGAGCTTATCTCAGCTCTGAGCACTCCTGACACGGGATAAAGGGCATTGTTTACCCAAGAACAATGTGGGGTTAAAATTTAGTAAGTCCTTGTGCAACTCTTTATGGAGAGGCAGCAAGGACAAATAAACATCTCTCAAACACAGTCAGTACTCAGGCTCAGTGTTTAATTCATTCTCTGGAAATGCATCTTGTTTACAGCCATTCATTGCAGGGGCTTGGAGCAGCGGGGGTCTGATCCACCCCAAATTTCAGGCAAAATAATATGATCCTCATTTTGCACTTGTTTGTTCCTAGGAGTGAACACAAGGTCAAATCTTCAACTAGTACAAAGTTACTTTGAACTACTGAGTGGGATTTTTTGTTTGTTTGTGCTTTGGTTTTTTTTTTATTTTTAATTTTTTTTTTTGTTGGTTGGTTTTGGTTTTGTTTGTTTTTGTTTGTTTTTTGTTTGTTTGACAAAGTTTTTCCTCTGCTCTCTCTCCCTTTCCATGCCTCCCTCTCCTTCCAGCTCGCCAGTCCAGGAGGAGCCCAGGGTACCAGAGGATTTGGGTTTCCTCCTTGGGTGATAAAGGCTTCTAGAAGGAATTAAGGCTGGGTGGCCAAAACCAGCAGCTCCCAAGGCTGAAGGTTGGGATGATTCCTATCTACTCCACCCCCATGGAGACGAGCAGGGGAGCAACCACCTGTGGGAGATGCAGCTCCCTCCTCCCAGGGGATGCTGCACTGAGAAATCCCCTTCTCTGGGAGCTGCTCCAGGCCCATCCATTCCACAAAGCTGAGAGGGAGCAGTGCCAGCTTTATTGACAGAGACCCATGAATTGGGTCATGTTGCCCATTCCCCCTCCCAGCTCTGAGCTCTCCTCGTGCTCCGGGGGATATTCGGGTGCAGGAGCTGGACACACACTGGCTGTGCTCAAATGAGCCCTGAGCCCCAGGGCAATGCTCTTCTCCTCTAGGATGAGAGCCAAGGCTGCCCTGTGCCCAGGGCTGGGCACGGAGAGGGTGGGATGGAGGGAGAAGGGGGGATCCTCGTTCCATTTAGCAGCTCCGTGGCACTGTGGGAGCCAGCGATGTGCCTGACCTACATAGAGCCCCGGGCCCTCCCGGCACAATCGATCCATTGGCAGCACAGAGATCACAGTGTGGGGGAGGAGCTGCCTCCCTGCCTCCCTGCATCCAGCCAGGATCTCCCCTGGCAGCGACAGGAGCTGGCAGCACCAGGGTGAAGCTTCTCCTCCGTGCCGGGCCCCATGTGCATCTCACAGCATCCCTCTCTTGGATCCTCCACACTCAACAGCCCTGGCACGGAGTAACCTGCCCCTTGGACACCTATTTTGGGATGTCCTCCTCTTTTTGTGCATCTGGGAGGGAGAGGTGTTATGTTGTGTGTGCCCCGGGACACCTCTGAGCGATGCACACAAGGGTTTGGCTGCTGAGAAGTTAAAAGGTGCCCTCCTTGGCTCAGCAGCTCCGTTCACATCCATTGATGGAGCCTGCTAATGGATCACCAGAGGATTTGAGTGTCCTCCCTCCCAGGTGTCTGGGTTATCCAGCCTGGAATCACACCCTGAAGCTTTTTCCTTCTCGGTGCTTTGAGCATCTCACACCCTGGAGCTGCTCTCGCTGACCTCCCGGGTTCTGCTGCAGAGGATGGATGTTCCTGGCATAATTTACTCTTTGATGTCCTTCAGAGGAGTGCTTGGGAGGGTGGCAGGAACATAATGACAAAAAACTCCAGGAAAGGGTAAGGATTAGGGTTAGGGCTACGGTTAGGGTTAGGCACCGTGATGCCAAGTGATATTTCTCCTCCCAAAATCCCAAACTCTCATTGAGTAATGCCAAGTGATATTTCTCCTCCCAAAATCCCAAACTCTCATTGAGTAACAGCGAGGGGGGCATTAAAAATATCATCTTGGGACACGGTGTGCCTAATCCTGCAGTCTGTTCCTCCCCAGGCACCCCTCCCCTGCCTGCTGGTGGCAGGGCTCGGGCTGGGGGAGGATGCATGAACACCCAGAGTGAGAGACTGGCGTGGGCAGCAGCGTGGAGGAGGATGGAGAGAGGCGTGTGACGGGCCAGACAGCGTGTCCTCGCAGTGGGGAGCTCTCTGGGGACAACAGCCAGGTGCTCTGGGTGTCAGCGCCATGTCCCTCCCCTCCGGCTGAGTCTTTGGCAGCGCTGCCTCGGCGGAGCGACAGCAATTACCGGGCTCGTTAAACCCAGCAAAGCAAACTCTGTGCGGAACGAGGGGAAATAAAGCGAATTAAGAGGTGGGCAGAGCCTGGCACTGCCTCCTCCCGGCGGCCGAGCGGAGCCCCGGGGAAAGCACCGAGCCAAGATTCGCTTTGACACGGCAGGAATGAACCGCGGCAGCTGCCGCCAAACAGCGGCTGCTCGGGGAGCGCTGCCCGGCTGGGCACCCGGCTGCTAATTAGTAAATAAGGGCTAATCCAATCAATTAAGTGCTCAGCCTGCAGAGGAGGGCGCGCCTCTGCTGGAATAGGGGCAAAGTGGGGCTTTGGGGGTGGCTTTGGCTGTCGGGGTTTCTGTCACAGGATGCTCCAGGGGAAAAAAAAAAACAACTCTTTCAGGGAACGGTCCTCCTCTCTGGTTAATTGGGAGGCAGGGAATTGGGAGTGGGATGGATGCTCAGCATGTCCCGTGTCCCCAGGGTGTGCTGGGCTCTCTGGGGGATGCAAGGCAGAGAGGTTTCTGTGCCCTGGGTGCATGGGCAGGCTCTGTCCCTTCTCCAGGGACGGAGGGGAGGCCCTGTCCTCACGCCAGGCCACCCTCCAAGGCACCCCAGTGTCACCACAGCACCCTGGGGACAGTCAGTGAGTGAGGCAGAACAAACTGCAGGAATCCCCGAGCCCTTCCAGCCTGCAAACTCAGGAGAGCAGCAAAAGGAAATGAAAAGCTGACTCGATGATGGCAAGCAGGGCTTATCAGCAGCCAGGGTGGCCCCCCAGCAGAGCCCAGGGACCTGGCTGAGGGTCCTAAACCTGTCCCCACAGCTCCCTCACATGAGGCTTTTCCTGAACATTCCTTACTGCTTCCCCCCCGCTGATTTCAGCGCCATTAAAATGTTTTCCACCACCACCTCTCTCAATTACATGTTTTTAAAAAGTCATTAAAGAGAATTCCCCATGAAATTATTTTGATTTCCCACCCCTCCGTCTACTTCCAAACTAATGAGATTAATTGAAAACTACAAACATTTTCCAGGGGCCCAAGGCAAACGCAATGGCAAACACATGTAACTCTTCCCAAGGATTGCATCCATCCTCCCTCCTGCTTTCCAGCTCGGAGCATCCCTCCCGACATGGGGCTGCATTTTGCACTCTCAGAAGGTGCTCAGGTTTGGAAACCTTTGATATTTTTTCCCTCCTCCTTTGAGGAAGGAGAAAGAAAGTGCCTGAGGAATGAGAGCTGTCAGAGGCAATAATGTGAGATCTCACTTGTGGCTGGCAGGCAGAGGGGGGATTTTGAGGGGGGTTTTTCTTTCTGGCGTGTGGTGTTAACTGGGGAACTTCAAACAGGGAAAGGAGGAGGAATTTAGGAAAGTTTTACCTCTTTCTCTCAGCCTCCAGGTAGGAAAAGAAAAATTAAATCTTCCAAACCCAATAAGCTGCAAAGCAAACCTGACAATTGCCCTGTTCTCCTCCCAGGCGTTTGTCTGCTCCTGGTGTTTGATTCCTCCCATCCCGGATTAATCAATAGGACAAATCTCCGATGTCGCTCCTCTCCTGGCCCCCACGGGCTCCTCCAGGATTGATGACAGCAAACAGCCCTTCAGAGGGGGCTGGAAGTCTCTGAGTAAGGATAAATAAAGGGAACAACACGGGAGATTTGCTACTCTGTGGCGGAGCAACCTCTCAGCATCACCTTCCCTCAAGTGCTGCTTTAAAACAGGGTGAAAGAAAACCCTAAAAAAAACAGCAGTAGAGCCCCAAAGCCTGCAGAATTCCATGGGATCACACATATAAACACACACAGCAGTGAAGAAGATGGTTTTGGAACTGGAGCAAACATTTATTAGCATGGAACTCTCCCACCCCCAAAGCCCAGTTTGTGCAAACACAGGGCAATGATGAGGGCAGGGGTAATTAAGGTGAAAAATGGATTTGTTCCTGTGCTGTGAAGATTTTAGCCTCACTCACCATGGAATCATGGAATTTGGGGTGGAAAGGACCTTAAAGGTCTTCTTCCACCCCTCTGCCATGGACAGGCACACCTTCTGCTAGACCAGGTTGCTCCAAGCCCCATCCAGCCTGGCCGTGGACACTTCCAGGGGCTCAGAGGTGCTTCCAACCCCTCTCCTGGCAGGACAAGGATGGATTTCCACGGGACCAGAGGGAAGATGCTGTGAGATGCCCGTAGAGGTGAATCACCCCCTCCGAAGGGGGCCTGGAGGGTGCCCAGGAGAGCGAGGATCCTCCCAGCAGCGCGGCGCCGGCGCCAGCGGGGAACCAGGGTGGCTGAGGGACAACCAGCACAGCAGCCTGGCCAAAAATGACTGCGGTGGATCCCGTCCACAGCACCCTCTGAGGAGTTAAAAACCTCCAGTTTATTAAAGATACATTCCTACCCTAATAAAAGACGCGTTGTCTGGTGGCAGGGAGGCTGCAGGATGTTATGGTTGGAATGTTCCTCGGCCCTTGTGTCATTAAGAGCCCCACCAGCTGTGGATCTGCAAGGAGCTGGTTCCCCCCCCACCGCCCCAGACAGGCAGAGTTGATGTTTTCTGTGATCTCCATGATGTCACCAGCTCCCCTTTGATGTGAGCAAGCCAGGGACCTCCAAGGCTCACGGCTCTGGGGGCAAATTTGTCTGAGCACTGCTTGGGAGAAGACCCAGGAGGATGGAGGCAAGATTAATTGCTGGAGGGAAGAAGCTGATCCCTGGGGCCCTGTATCCATATTAATTAGTGCATTGGGGCTGTGGTGAGCCAAAGGCAATAATAATAATAATAATAATAATAACAATAATAATAATAATAATAATAATAATAAGAATAAGAAGAAGAAGAAGAAGAAGAAGAAGAAGAAGAAGTAGAAGAAGGAGAAGAAGAAGAAGAAGGAGGAGAAGAAGGAGAAGAAGTACAAGAAAAAGAAGAAGAAAAGTCACTTCCATTAAGTTTTCAATAATGGGGCAAAAAGCTGGATTTTTTTTTTCCCCGTTTCATGTGAGGAGAATGGAGACACAGAGCAATGAAAGGTTTGATTTGACAAAATAATACAGGGTGGTCCCACGAGGGGTGTGTGGGGAGCTGGACCCTGAGCAGATCCCTCCTAATCCCTCCTCTGTGCTTCCCCACAACCAAACCCTAGATCTGCAGTGCTTTCCTCATGCAAATCCTTCTCTTGGACTGGCTGGGGACAAGTGACACTGCAGGGGGGGCCATGGGCAGTGGTGGAGCAGCCCTTGGTGTTTGTGGGACACGAATGACTGGGATCTGTTGAGTTTTCTGCCTCCACAGCACAAACCAACCTCCTAAACCACTGGAAAACACTTTGTTCCTATTTTTTTTTTTTTGTGACAGCCTCGCTCCCAGCACCACATTCCATGCTGGACACTAAATGTTCTCCCATGGCACAGCTCAGATCCTCCCTGGGGACTCCTGCTCCCTCTCTAATGATCTGGATTTTCCAGGGACAGAAAGAGCTGGAAGCCAAGTCCTGATTCAGTGCCCATTATAATGAAATAAATGAATATATTTTATGCAATCCCTCAGCTGTGTCACCTTGGGGGTCCGTGGGGGACAGCTGGAGCCCATCCTTCCACCCAGGCTTGGAAGATCATTCTGCTGGTGGCTCTGAGGGGTTGTCCTGAGTTAGATAAAAAACAGCCCTGTGACATCAGAGAGGGCCCAGCACAGGCTGTAGGAACAGTGTGTCCCCACCACTCCCACCCTGGCCAAAAATACCTGTCCCAAACCTCCGCAGGAACAGGTATTTCTGCAGGTATTTATCCTGCAAGCAGCCCAGAACTGGATTAAGATAAGGTGACGATGTGGAAATGCCTGTCAGGCCTACAAACCTGCAGGGCAAATTAAGCAATCATGTTCCCAGGACATACATAAAAATAAGTAAAAAACACTATTAATCCATAGCAACAAAAGGAGATGGCATGGCAACAGCAGCAACTGCAAAACAAAACAGCAATGAGAGGAGGGGAGAGGAGGGCAGAGGAGGGGAGAGGGAAAATCAAGCCCTGCTCTGGCCTTTTGGGGGTTTTTAAGGACCCCAAAGGGTTTTTTGGGGAGATGTTGCATCCCAGGTGGGGGAGGCAGATCATGATCTGGGTGCTGATGCCAGGGGGGTTCCTGAGCCCCTGCTCAGGCTGACAAAGGTCCCAGATCCTGAGGGCTGGCAGCAGAGCAGGGCAGGGAGCTGAGGATACCAAATCCAATTTTTTTTTTTCCCTAAATTAAACCAAAACATCAACAGCATCTCTTAATTACCTTACAAAGATGAGCTGCTCATGGCACTGCAGAGAAAAAAGAGCCTTTCACTCCTTAGGGCTGAAGTTCTGTGGACTTGCTGGATGAAACAACCCAGCCCAAGAGTGAGCAGCTCCTCAGGGGCAGCTGCTGTGCTCCCACCCCAAGAAATGATGCTTTCAGCTCTCATGAGGGCACAATCCCTCCAGGAAACAAAACTGGGCTACACTCAGCCTCCAAACACGGCTCCATCTCTGTTTTGAACCCAGGCAGAGCTGTGCTGTGGCTGCGTGGGAAGAGCATGATGGAAATAAGCCCTAATGGGTGTTAATTTGGAGTGGGAAGTTTGTGAGTCAGGCAGGGGTGCAGGGGAGGAGTGGGCAGGAGCCACGATGCCGAGCAGTGCTGAGCTCCTGCTGCCTGCTGAGAGGGGTTTTTTGTGCTCCTGGCAGGGCTGGGCAGGCTGGGAGCACCGCAGTGGGGCTGGGAGGGTTTGGAAGGAGAGAGGGAACTGCTGGGAAGAAGGGATTGCATCCAGGCACTTTGGCTTGATCAGAACCCACGCTCAAGGGATGGTTGTTAAAAGGAGATTTTCCATGCTGTGAGAGCCAAAGCAAACACAGTGAAACTTAATTAAATGCCTGCCTGCTAAAATAATAATTTTCTTATGAATTGAGGAAGGTAAAATACAATGAGAGATGGGCCTGATAAAGGAACTACAATTCTCCAGCAGAAGCACGTGGGTAAAGAGCACAATGAGGTGGGTTTGCTGGTGGGGAAGGTCCTCCACTTTTCCCTCATGCAGATCCATGTGTGGGATGCTCTCCAGGGCTGTGCCAGCTGCTGAAGCCCTCACAGACTGCCTGTCTCCATCCCAAAGCATGGACACCCAATCCAGTGCTGCTCCAGGAATGGTGCTGTCTGAATTCCCGACAGCAAGTGGAAATATTAATGCTTGTCTAGAGGAAAGAGATGGAAAGGGAGGGAAAAAAAAAAAACCCTCTGAATGGCTGGAATTTTCATTCTGCTCTTGCTGGTGCTGGGGAGAGGCGAGGCACCTCCTCTAGGGGGGAACAAGGGACTTCTGCACGCTGAGAACTTGCTCGGTGTGGCTTTGGACAGGGAAAAAACGTCAGCTGGAAGAAAGCCCTCCCAAGAAAGTGGTGACTGGTAAAATCATCATCAACCAGACAACCCAGGAGAATCATTTCAGGAGGTAAAGCTGGGTTTAAAAAAAAAAAAAGAAGAAGAAAAAGATGCCTTGAACCATGCACCTGCAGGATGGGGTGGCCTCAAACAGGAGGAATGCAATGTGTGCTCCTGCTCCCAGGTCTGCAAACTGCAGACACAGAGGCCAGACAGAGATTCCTGCTGAAAGTGCCTTTCTGAATGTTATTTCCATTTAGAAAGGGGAAAAAAAAACTTAGGATGGAGGGATGGATTTAATCTTTAAAGGGCTGGGAGTCTGCTGCCGCTGCTACTCCGAGCCCAGGGTGTTCAGCATCTCCATGATCTCAGAAAGAAAAGGTTTCCAGTCTTCCCTGGTCCGGGATAGGACTAATAAAATGTAGCAAAATGGAGAAAATAAGTAGAAAATTTGAGTTTTCCCTCTAATTTTGGTGGCTGGCTTCATCCCAGCACTGCTGGCTCCAGCCAGTGCATTTGGCTGCTTGGGTTTGACTCAGGGTTTGTGGGTTCAGGACTTTTATATACCTCAAACCCATAGGGGAAGGGTTAGGCCAAACCCCTGTTTTTTCATTAGTTCAATAAATGTGATCATCTCTAAAACGTTCAGTTTTCTAACCTATTCCAAATGCAGATATTACTTCTCTCTCAATAAAAAAAGCCAAACTCAGGGACTGAAAGATTGGATTTGGACTCTATTTGACATTGACTCTTGTAGATACACTTCATGGCTGAAATTAGAGAAATAAACTCGCTAATAAAATAAACTAATAACTTTTACCCTTCTTTGTGTTTCTCTGGGAATCAGGAATGGTTTAGCCTGTACAATAATTATACTGTAAGCATGGCAAAAAAAAAAAAAAAGTTCTTGACTCTTGCCATTTCCAGCCCTTCCCACCAAAGAGGGGGAAAAAAACCCTTGGCAATAAATTAAAAACAGTTTTATTTACCTTGAACTACTCAGCCAAGAATGCACATTATTTAGGGACTGGAATAAAAAGCCATTCACTCTAGTTCAATTGGCCATTTAGTTCAATTTGTGTGTGTTACTGCAGGTAATTACTATGGTAATAATGTACTGTAATCTGTGCTGATTTGGAACTTGTCCTGTTTCTGTATTAATAATAAGTGCCATATATGTACTAATTACCAGTTTGTTACCATGGTTATTTGCGTAGATGCCATGTTAATGATACCCTGGAAACATAAAGCAATCACATTTTTGAATTAAATCTTTGTGGCCTCTTTAGTGCTAAAAGCCCAATTCACATAAAATAATGATGAAGAAAATGAGCTCATCGGGGCTGCCTCGCCAGCGAGCTGATTAGCCGAGCTGCATAAATATATGGCTTTGCCATACTGAAAAATTAGAGCCTCCAAAACATTTTCCACGGTTGCTAAGTAACTCCCCAAAGATGACATCACTTACAGGAACACGCGGTGCCAGATCTGTCATGCTCACGTATTTATAGAGCCCGCGGAGCGCGCGCCCGGCCCCGCCGCAGCCAGAGGTGTCAGGGGCTGGCTGCCAGCCAGGGACAGGGGGCAAAGAAATGGGCACATCCCTCCTTTCCCCCCTCAAACTCCACACGCAGCTCTGGCTCTGTGGAGGCAATCCAGAGGCATCTATTTTTTGGGATTATTCAAAGCCAGGAGGGACCCGCGCGATCCCTGCTCGGCAATAATTTCACACTGCGAGGCCTGTGCTGGCTTGTGTCTTTTCTCCTCTTCAAATTGAGCCGAGCAGCACATTTTGGGGATGATTTGTTGGGAATGTGGACTGGAAGGGACAGGCTACTGTTGCTTCCCAGGCTGAGGGAACACCCCCGTGTGTCACTGGGTGCTGGGCAGACACCTCGAGGTTTTCCATGGGATGAAGACCAGCTGTTATCCCTACAGCCTCCCACCCCTTTTTGTGCTATTCCCACCTCGCTGGCCATGCTGGATGCACATTACAATTAAAAATAGTTCCTTGGCAACAAAACCATTCCCTTTTCCCCGAGCGTAGAGGAAACAATGGGTCCTTCCTACCCTGAAATGAATGGCGATTCCTTAACCAGATGACACCGGGAAAAGGGCTGGGGAAGGCTGGAGCAGGGAAGCTGTGTGACCCTGCAGACAGCAAGGAATGAGGCAGGGAAACCTGTCGGTCCCAGCCTGATCCCTGCTGCTGTGGGTGAAGCCTGGTGGGTCTGGAGCTGTTGCAGATCCATTGGGAGGAGCAAGACCCAGAGCTGCAGGAGGGAGAGGGGTTTGGGCACCCCGGATCAGCTGCAGATTGGAGCTGGGGGTCTCCTCTCTCACTGGCAGGGTCTGTCCAGGAGAAAACAAGGAGATGGGAAGGAACATCCGGATGAGTCTGTTTGGGGGAAGCCCCTGTCCTGGGTGTGGGCCTGGGAGGACAAACAGCCCCTGGAATCCTGGCCAAAAGCCCTGGGGAAATCACAACATCCATTGGTGAAACGTCCTGCCCCTCAGCAGGTCAGGGGTGGGCTGGCTCAAGCATCCACTGGAGGGTGTCCCAAGCTTTTCCCCATTAAGGAACCACCGGCCCAGGGTCGTGGCTGTCCTCCCTTTATCCTCTGTTTTCCTCCCTCTGCCTTGGCCCAAGGCCATCCCAGCGTTCCCCTCCCTGCTCCTGCAGAACCCAGTCCCACGGTGGATGCCATGTCACTTGAAAAGCTACTTAGTGCTCTTTATTATCTGGTCATTATTTTTCCACTGAAGCCTGAGATAAGCAAAGCATAAATCAAACTAGAACAGGAGCCACTTGGAGCAGGTAAAGCATGGAAAAGATTTTAATCAGTGATTCTGGGCAAGAAAAGCAAAAAGAGGGAGAGGAAGGGAGGGAAGGGGGGGGAAGGGGTGGGGGGAGAGAAACAAAGAAAGGGAAAGAAACACCACTTGTTGTTTGTGGGATGAAGACAAATGTTTCCAAAGCCACATTTTCCTCATGACACCCAGTAAAAGCTCTTGGTTTGATTATTAATCACAGGGCAGCCTCCATCCATCACTCCATCCCTCCGTGCCTCCCGAGCTGTTTGATGTGCCACCCTCTGCCCTCCCCTCCCAAAGCCCCCGCACTGGGCAGCTGTGACAGGGGACAGCAAAGCCCGGGAACTTCTTCCAATAAAGAAAATGCCATCAAATAAATAGAGGAGGAAATAAATAAGAGACTATCAGGGCAGCTGCTGCCGTGCCGGTTGGATCCCTCTGCCTCTTGAGACTTCTGGAGAGCTGCTGACACTGGGAGCGTCTTCTGAAATGGATGGACTTTGCCTCTTGCCTCATACATCTGTTTAATGACCTCTCCTCGCAGGCACTTGACATGTGATTTATGGGACATAAATTTTACCTCTTTGCTTGGGTGTCGCAATCCCCGCGTTCCGCAAGGTGAGAGCACCTCGCCCCGCCGGGATGCCGGCCTGGCTCCCTCAGCTTCCTGCTCCATGAACTTTCTTCCTCAGGCCCTTCCTTTAAAAACCTAAAATAATAATAATAATAAAAAAAACAACCCCCAAAGATCCCAACCCCTAACAGACCTTAAAAAAAAAAAAAAAAAAAAAAAAAAAAAGTGTTTTTTCCTCTCTGAAAGAAAACTGCTGCTGACACAGCATTCGAGGCTGGCGGTGCTATTCAGAAAAAGCAAACAGCAGCATCCCAGCCGATTTCCTGCAAATAATAATAAATACATATATAAATAAATAAGTCCTTAATTCTTTTACTGGCATCTGTAGCCTCTAATTCATAAATTCATCAGGACTTTCCCAGGATGTCAGTTTTGGCAAATGAGCCTTGAGTCGCTTCATGCTAATGGAGCGGTGGGCTGCCTGACCTCAGGAAACAGAGAGGCCAAACATGAAAAAACAGAGCCGGGTTCAAGGCTGGGGCTGTGAACCCCAGATTTGAGGGTGAGGTCGGCGAAGGGTCAGGGAAGCATTGTGTGCAGCGCGAGGGAGAAACGCTGGTTTCTATTTAAAGCCTTTCATGCCGCTGCCAGAGCCCTCTCGGCATTGTGTGCGGGAGCAGCCCGGCGATTGAGAAATGCGCCTCGGAGATCCTGACTGCAGGCATGGGGAAAGATTGGAAACAGCCACACTCACGTGTTGCGAGCCAAACCCTCCCCTACCTCGGGAAGAAAGGGAGGGCGAGATCTGCCTGGCTCTTTTCAGCGGCTAACGCAGATGGATTTGCTTTGGCATTTAAGGGTGATGGATGTGCCAGGTACTATTCATTAGGAATGATTTGTTGGGGCCAGCGTAGCTCGCCTGCCCATTAGGACGCATTTACTTCGCAGGTTAGTAATGATGGGTGCGCTTAATAGTTCCTAAGTATCGGAGGGCATTAAAAAGCCCTGGAAGAGAAGGCTATCAATATTTACAGCTTCAATTTGTTGGGGGAGGAAACCAGTGCGTGTGCCTGGAAAGGGTGTCCGCCCCAGTCCCTGCTCCTGGAGGTGGGTATTGGTATGGACAAGGCTGGAGCGAGGGGGAATAGCTCTGAATCCGGTTGTGCTTTGCCCCCAATGCGTTCAAATGATGTGGCAGTGGCAGAATTTTTGGCTCCTTCTGAGGGAAACTGAGGCCCAAAACTAAATCTGAGTACACAGACCCAGCGGCAGCCCCAGGTGGGCCAGAGTCCCGTTGGGTTTGCCTCTCCAGCAGCACCATGGGCCACGATCAGAGGAGCAGAAGGTCATTGACTGAGGGATGATTATGGCTATTACATCCCAATTCCCTTCCCTTTCCCTCCCCCGGCTCGCAGCGGGCTTGACTCGGAGCGAGATCCCGCTAACAGCCCTGTGCCGATGGGCAGCCATTTACTTAAGCCCCGATTTTTCATTAAAATAGCACATATGGCTATCAAGCATCACAAGGTCACGGGGCTGCATTGTCTCAGCTTAATATGATGCCATTAAGGCTGGACCATCACGTCTGGGATACAGCAGGTTCAGCAGCACAAGATCAAGCATTGGGCAAGACTGCAATTTCCTCCTGTCCTCCTGCTATGATCTTATCAAAGCCTGACTGATCTCCATGTACCAAATCGTGCAGGAGAGCATTAAATATCGAGAGAGGCTCCGTTTGCAGCAGCCCGTGGGGAGGGTGGGTCACAGCCCGGCTCCCTTTGTGTCACACCATCCCTCTCCTGGCTCAAGCATCCAGCCTGAGAAAGCTGTGTGAGTTCATATTTTATCTTTGCCATTGGTGGTGGGTTTTATTTTGAAGCCTGACCTCTAATCAAGCCCACGTGGGTCTGAGTCTAATTTTGCTGCCCTCATGGCCACGGCGCTGGCCCAGGACCCTCGGCACGGTGGCCATTCCTGCTCTCTGCAACCCTCAGCAGCCCTTTTATTTGTCTCTCAAATAACCAGACACGAATAACTCATTTCTTCCAGCTTTTATCTTCCTGTCTGAGCTACAAGTGCCTGCATGAAGTCCCTTCATTTTACCATGCAGAGTTTCTGGCCCAGCAGGGCCGTGCTCTCCGCACTTGAAATGCAGGAAGGCTGGAGAACAATTTTGGAACAGAAGCAGAGGTAGGAAAAGGCAAGATGGGGAACTGTCTGGTGGCTTTATTAAGCCATGCAAAGAGGTGGCACTTGCTGACTCCCTGGCCCTGGCACCAGGTGTGTACGTGTGGCCAGGTGGGAGGTTTCGTGCTGAGATGAAAGCGTGTAAATAAAGGCAGGTTTGTGTGAGCAGCAGCCCTGCCAAGGAGGAAACATCTCGTGCAAGATCTCCACCAGAAGGGTTTGCAGAGCAAACAGAAGTGGTGTTTCATTTCAGAGGATGCCCAGCCCCGCTGCAGCCCCCCTGAAGGGGGAGAAGGACCCCACGAAAGGGACACGGTGGCTTTTTCCAGCAGACACTGTGCACACATGGCCGTGCTGGGTCAGTGAGGGCGGACAGGGACCAGAAGGTGGCAGGGGGAAGGGGCTTCCTTGCAAAGGAGACTCACCAACTCCCCAAAAATGGATAGAAATGCAAAAACCGAGCTCTTCTGCCACCATTTGAGCCAGAACAGCTTAAAAGATAATGAACTAATTGAGCAATGGAGGCCATCTCCCCAAAGCTATGTGTCAGCTCCTATTATATCTGCTCCGGAACGTTCTCTGAGGATACACAGACCCTCTCTGGAGGTATAGATAATTTATTTTCCAGGCCCTGTGCCGCCCCTTCCCTTGGGCAGGCAGGGATGGAGGCTGAGGGTGGCTTCCCCTGCAGACAGCCCGTCAGCTGCAATTGTTTTCTAGTGAAAATAGATGTTCAGTATCGATCCCTTTCCCTCCGTGGGGTCCGGGGGCCTTCTCCTTAGTTACTCTAATAAAACACAGCTAATTAAATTTGTGCCTTGCTTTCTCAATATTGCATTATCCTAATTACTAATTAAGGGGGACCACGTGTAAGGGGTAGGCATTATTCCCTGCAAAAGATCCCCCTAATGGCCTAAATGACATCTCAGGGAAGGAGGAAATCTTTCAGGAAGGCCAAGACTGAGGCTTGGGAAAGGATCCCTGGGGGTGACTTAACGAAAGGCTCTTTAACCCTTCAGTTGCTGCCCTGGAATTTGCTGAATCATGGGAAAACACCCCGTGCAAAGCTGCCCTGCACGTGGCAGGCAGAGAAAAGGGAATATTGGGGTGGAATTGAAAGGAATGGGGGTATCTCTTCACGGAAAGCACGTCAGGGGAGAGTTGAGGAAGTGGCTTTTCAAGAGGAATGTGTTGCCCACTCCCATGGACACTCCGGCCAGTCCGGGGACATACCAGAGCTGGGCCTTGGCAGGGAGGAACGAGGCCTTTCAAGCCTGTACTCGACACCCTGCTCTTGGCAGGGCTGTGCCAGAAGGGCTTTGTTCTGTTCCAAGTGGCAATTAAACACACGGAATCACAGAGGGCATTCTCTGGGGGACTGCTGGCAGTGGGGAAATCTCACTTCTCTGCACCCCAGGGGCTCCAGGTAGCACTGGGACTTGTGCTGAGCAAGGGACACCAGATTAAAACCAGGCTTAAGCCAGACCGCTGGCTGTGGCAGGTACATTCTTCTCTCTCTCCCTCTCAAGATTTTTTCATCAAAAAACACAGAGAGAAGAAAGAGAAAACAATTTCTATTACTGCTCCTTGTTTTTCCCATGTAAAATGTGTTTGGAGAATTGTTTACCTGGGGTGATTACTTAATTAGAGTCTAGTAAGAATTGTTTGAGCCTGACGGCCAATCAGATCTGCCTGTGTCTGGACTCTGGAGAGGTCACAAGTTGTGAGTTAGTTAGATATAGTAGTTAAAAAAGTAAGCATGTCGTTTTAGTATCTCCTTTAAATAATATATTAAATATATTGTAGTATAGTTATAATAAAGAAATCATTCAAGCTTCTGAACTAAAGTCAGACATCATCATTTCTTCCCACCGAGTTCACCTACATTTACAATAGCTGGCAGAGCAGACTAAGCTGGTCCCTACAGAAAGATTTTGAATAAATCCCAAACTTCCTTTAACACTCCCTGGGGCCTGAAGCCTGTGCTGGGCTCGCTGACCCCCTCCCGGCTGGAGTTCACCAATATTTTAATTTCATTTTCCGCATGAGTCGTGGCTGTTCTGGCTCTGTAAGTCCCCGGTTCATTTCTCACGTGGCTCTTTTTAGAATCATACTTTTCCTCCCTTAAATACGTGCCTTGGAAGTGTGAGCTGAGATTTATGCTGAAAGGAATTGGGGAAGTCCAGCAAATAGGTACTTGTTGGAGGAAAAAATAATATTTTGGGCATTGTAGAGAATTCCGCAATGCTGGGACTCAGGAAAAGCAGCTCTGCCACAGATTTTGGCATTTACTGGGGCTTCCCAGGGCAGAAGTGACCCTTCACCTTTGGGATGAAGTTTTCAGGTCTCCACTTAGGAGGAGCCACCAGCATTTGACACCTGGGGAAACTGAAGCATCAAAACAGGGACAGTTACAGGTCAAGCACCTTCCAAATCCACCCCATTTCCCTTTCCATGGTGGTTTGTGTGTTATGTAGCACTGCTACAGACAGAAATTGGCCAAGGAATCATTAATGGAAATTTCAGAAGACTCCAAACAATATCAATGTCTACGATTTGGCATCCTGTTGGTTTCCATTCTGCCCACAAGTTAAACTGATCACAGCTCTATTTTGGCTTATTTTATCTCTCCCTTCCTTGGAGTGATTGAAATCTTAATAATCAAGGATAATATCGACGCCAAAGTTTTAAGCAATAAACATATAAACAGAATGAAGAGAAGCAGAACGCTCATGTCTCTCACCAGTGCAAATGGTTCTGTTTTATTTTGCTGTAGCAGATGTTAAGTTTCCAATAATAAAATAAAATAAAAAATCTAAGGGAGACATTTAGCAAAGTATAGCTTTACACTCCAGAGTTATCACTCCAATTTCAACTGGGACCATAAAGTTTTATGAGCTATTAAATTGCCCTAAACCTCCTTTAACACACCAGCTCTCATGTTGGAGATTAACCATTTAGAAGAAGGTTACCTTAGCTGGGATCGGGCCATTTTCCTGCACTCTCATTCAGTCAATAACACTTTGCTGTGGCAGAGCCATTTGCTGGTGGTGTGGTTGGTAATTAGCCCTCATGCCCTGCAGGTAATGCAGCTGCAGGAGCTCCCATCCCTCCCATGGTGCCAGGAGCATCTGCAGGAGTGGGATGGATGCTCAAGAGAGCAGAGGGAACAGCTCAGCTCCTTGGCTGGCTGATGTTTTGCTTCCCCCCCATCCCTTCACCCATTCAACAGGGATGCTCAGGGTTTCTTCTCATTGCATTTCACAGAATTCCAGACTGGTTTGGGTTGGAGAGAGTTTAAAGCTCATCCAGTCCCAACCCCTGCCATGGGGACTTTCCACTGTCCCAGGCTGCTCCAAGCCCCATCCAAGCTGGCCTTGGGCACTGCCAGGGATCCAGGGGCAGCCACAGCTGCTCTGGGCACCCTGTGTCAGGGCCTCAGCACCCTTAAAGGGAAGAATTCCTTCCCAATATCCCATCTAACCCTGCCCTCCTTGTCAAAGTCTCTCTCCAGACTTCTTACAAGCCCCCTCTAGGTACTGGAAGGTGCTTCACGAAGCCTTCTCCTCTCCAGGCTGAGCAATCTCCAGTTTCCTTTTTGTTTGGGTGACAGATCCATCTTAACATGGCCCTTGACTGTGTTTGATCACCTTGCAGAAGAGACCTTTGATTCTGGCTTGAGTGCCCTGGATGCTGAAGCTACCTGAAGTGAAGCTGCCTGACCCAGGGGAAGGTTCAGTGTCAGTTCCATTGACACTTGCAGAGCTGTCTCCAGAGAGGGGACTTAAAAACACTCCAGCCACATCCACAGAGTGTCACAGCACCTTCCAGAAGCCCAGGGTTGTTTGACTGATTTTTAAATAGGCACAAGCCCAGGAGCAGAGATGGCCTGGCTCCATGGGATGATCCTCAGCCTGTCAAAGGGGACCTGGGGGGCTTTGCCACCTGCAGTCTGCCAAATCACCACCCTTCACCCCCTGCTGAACTGGCCTGTGCTCTGTGGGCACCAAACCTCTGGCCAGGTCATCATTTTGCATGTAAGGTAGTCCAGCTGCCTGGCCACATCTGGAAACATCTGTCTTGATAGACCTGGGGCTGTCTCATGCTGATGACTTGCAGGGATCTGGCATTTCTCCTAAAATTTCTGCTCTAGCTCCTCTCCTGCCATAAGCTCTGGAAAGCCTCTCCTGCTTGGCTGGCTTGGAGCCCTGCTGAGGGCTGGGGTGCAGGGGAGGGCCCTGACATTAAACCAGAGAATCACAGAAATCACAGAATGCTACGGGTTGGAAGGAACCTTAAAGATCATCAAGTTCCAACATATTTCCACCTTTCCCTGGTGTTCCCTTGAACTTTTTGGGACCATGTGGGAAGCCACCAGCAGGAGAGGTGGGAGCTGCTCCCCAGGAATGAACAGGGACCACAGAGCCCAGGGAAGAACAAGGCTGGGCCATCATGGCTTGGGGTTAATGTGCACAGAGCCAGGGGACGGAGAGGCGCTGGGAGAGGGCGGCTCCTTCCCGGGAGGAGTTTGGAAAGAAAGGGTAACCCCTGCTCTATTTTTGAAAGAAATGTCTCAGAGGCCTTCTCCTGCATCCTGCAAAGGCCACTGCCAGGGATCTGCGGCAGCACGGGGGGGCTTGGCAGCCCGCAGGGGTGGGAAATGCCTCCTCCCAAAAGCCTGATTCCCATTTCCCCTGAGATAAGATCTGCAAGGACTGGTTCTTCCCCCTAAATTTTTTGAAGGCATTTCCTATTTGGAGCCTTTATGGATGGTTTTCCCTGGCTGAGGGCTGAGCAGTCACCTCCCCAAGCCAGGCAGGGTGGCTTCCCCATGCCCACACTGTCCTTAAGAATGTTGGGCAGATGCTTCAAAGCCTCTGGTTCCTGTGAGAGGAACAAGCCAGACCCCTTCATCATTACAGCACAGCCCACATTGCAGGTGGGGCTGCTCTGGAGAGCCTTTGCTTTCTTCCCAACCATCTGCTGTGGTTAAAATCCTACCTGGGACTTAAATTCATGTACAAGTTGGTGCAACAACCCAGCGTGTTCTGGGGAGCAGGAGGAGGTCTTCCAACTTCGATCCTTCCTGGCACTTTGAGGATGTGGTTCACCAGGTCTGTGCACACTGCAGCCTTTTTCTTCTTGATTTAAAAGATGCATTTTGCTGTCTGAGGTGCCTCAGACATCAGCAGAAACTGCATTAAGAACAGCAGAGTTTTCCCTTTGAGTTCTCTTTAAATACATTATAGTGCCATGAAATT
Source organism: Anomalospiza imberbis (assembly GCF_031753505.1). NCBI lineage: Eukaryota > Metazoa > Chordata > Aves > Passeriformes > Viduidae > Anomalospiza > Anomalospiza imberbis. The sequence goes on along the minus strand of NC_089701.1, from coordinate 3,411,658 downwards.
AAACATTACTTAGGTACATAAATAGGGTTGGACTCGATAATCTTAAAGGTCTTTTCCAACCTAAATGATTCTGTGATTCAATCCAGCAAGCCCCAGGCTTCAGAAAGGCTCTGACTAAGCCAATCTTCAGCGGTGCAGATGTGTCCCATGTCCTGTGTGACAGAAAAACAAGGTTTAACTGATGTAAGCTTGGAGAATAATAGGGCAGTCCATATAAAATTAGCTGGAGGTTGAAACTTTTCAAGCCGTTCCTTCTTCTGCAACTGGGGAAGAAATCCCTCAGCTGTAGCACCCTGCTTTGCTGTGGATATTTCAGTTGAGCAACTTCTGAGGCTGAGTCAGAGAGATTTCCTAACACCTCTTCCCTGCCCGCACTCCCCAGAAAAACCAGCTCTGGGAGACAGAAAAACACTGTTCTCACTCATCCCAACTGGAGCTGGCCAGCCTGGAGTCACATGGAGCTCCAGTGCTTCCCTTCCCAAGGGCTGCGAGTTTCTCTCTGCAATTTTAATTGCCCTCAACTACCACTGGGATGAGGGGCACCCTAAAAATTCTGCACATTCTAATAGTGCTTGACCTCTCGGTTTTCTTCTTCCAAAGCCCCCTTTGCTGGGTTGAAGCAGCCCTGGTAGAGCAGCCCCATTTTTTAGTGGTCCCTACAAGAGCATCTTCCTGGGAAGCAAGTCCCAGCTGGAGCAGGGAATGGTCTCAGGTGGCAGCCACAATGTCCCAGCTTGGTCTGCGGGCGTGTCCCCACACACGTGTTGTCCTCGCTCTTGGTCAGAGGGAGTAGCAGACCCAACACCCCACGAGGTGCTTTGTTCTGAAGCCTTCATAGTTAAATTAATGACAGGAAATGCAAGGTCCTGTCCAAACCAGAGGCTGGGCAGCGTTTCCAGCTCGTTCATCTGCCTCCTGCAGCTCCTCTGCTCTCCTCCTGCTGTATGTAGATGGAGAATGCAAATAGCATGGTGAGAGATGTGACCTTTTGGCTGAATGTCACCAAGTCCTGCAGCACTGGGAGTGTTTGCACTCAGCCGTTAGCTTTAGCCTCTTCAGTTATTTATACAGAATCCCTGTAAAACTCCATGGGATGACTCAAGGATGGCTTTGACTTTGTTGTGCTGGTGGTTTGATGGGCTGCAGTCCTTAAATGTTGTGTTTCTAACAGCAGTGGTGGCCTTTCAATTTAGCAACCCCTAACATGGACCTGGGTCAGCCACTGCCCTGAAAATGCCATTGTTGAAGGGTTGGGAAAACCAGCCACGGGCTGGAATGGAGCCCTCTGAACTCCTGACTTGATGTTTGGTGTTGGAAACCTAAAATCTAAGGGATCGAGATTGAAATTCTTGAGGGATGTTTTAATTAATTGTGGAATTATAGAGCTACAGAATGGTTTGATTGGGAGGGACCTTAAAGTTTGCCCAGTTCCACCTTCCCCTATCCCAGGTTGCTCTAAGCCCCATCCAAGCTGGCCTTGGACACTTCCAGGGATGGAGCAGCCACAGCTTCTCTGGGCAACCTGTGCCAGGGCCTCCCCACCCTCACAGGGAAGAATTTCTTCCCAGTATCCCATCTAACCCTACTTTCTTTTAATTCCAAGGCATTATTTTCCAGTTTAAAGGCATTAATTGATGAATCAACTTCAAAGGCAGCCCACAGCATCCCTCTGAGTGTGTGAGGAACTGGGAATGACCACCCCACATGCTGCCAGTGCTCCTCCAGAGTGACAAACATTAGAAACCAAGCCCAAAACAGAGCTTTGATGGTGCTGCAGAAAACCTTGTCCACACTGCAGGAACCTCAGCCCTCACCTCCCTGGGAGGGGGTTCCCAGGCTGAGTTGGTCACAAACTTTTTGTGATTGTGGTCACTAACAATTTGTGATTGGATTTCACGCTGCTTGAGGAAAAAAACTGCTGTCTGGAGCTCCCTCCTGCCTGGCTGCTGGGCTGCCTCTCTCCAATACCAACGTGTGGCTTTTCTGCTCCTCTCCTCTGGCTGGAGCCCCGTTGAGTCTCATCCCAGCAGACAGGCTGACATTGGCTGCCTCTAGACCATGTTCAAATCCATCTCTGCTGCTCTGGAAGCAGTTGAGCCACGAGCACACAGAGAGAGACTCCCAGCCCTGGGAGGGGATCTGGGATGAGCTTTGCAAGGCCAGGGACGGAGCAGGGAGGGATCTGAGTGGGGTTCCAGCAGCTCAGCCATCCCGGGTCCCTCTGTCCCTCCAGCCTGACACCATCCTGCCGCCGTCACTTTGACATCCAACCCCTTTCCTCCTCCTTTTCATCCCTTATTTTACATGCCACAGCCATCCTGTCGCCTGCCTCTCAGCGATGTTGCTCAGAAAAATTAGGGCAACTGCTGCACTGGGTTTTTATTAGTATTGCCAAACTCTTTCAGCATTTTTAGAAAGGGCTTGAAAAGGAGCCAAGTCGTTTCTCCTTCTTCTGTTTCTTTTCCTCCACCACCCCCCTCCCCTTCTCTGTCTGCGGATGCTTTGGGATGAATTAATTCAGACGTGCGGTTTTGAATGTTTTTGGCTCCTGGTTATCGAGCCATTCAGCAGTTCTGGGAGCCTCCCCCATCGGCTGTTATTGAACCAGACAGAGAGGGGCGGAGGAGATGGCAGCGCCCTGATTTGTTGGCTTGTTAGTTCTGCTCCTGCGAGCCGTCCATCGGCTCAGGTTTCCCCATCCCGGCTGACACGGACAGGCGGCAGCCAAAACGCTCCTGCCGGAGCCAGCCCCTGCACGGGATCGCTGCCGGTGTCACCTCGGAGCAGCCTGGTCTAGAGGAAGGTGTCCCATGCTGGGAAGGTTGGGATGAGATGCTCTTTAAGGTCCCATCCAACCCAAAGCGTTCTGTGATCTCAGTGGAAACAAAAATGAGATGTTTGCCCCTGTTTTTCCTTTGCCTGCCCCACTCCCCTGTGCCCAAGCCAGGCTGTCACCCCAGCTCTGCTCTGGCACCACTGTCAAGTGCCCCAGCAAGGTATTTTTAGCCCCAAGGGGAGGCAGAGCTAACTCAGCACCAGCAATGAGCACGTGGAGAACACCTTCTGTCTGATCCTTCCTTGCATCCTGGGCTGGATTTGATTTCTCCTCCTTGGAGAGGGGGATGTGCCCCAAAACCCTGGTCCAAGGACAGCCCTGCTGTTCCCCCAGCCCCACGGTGACCCCTGTGCCAGGCCAGGGCTTGGTGGGCACTGATGCCATGGGCACAGCCCAGCTCACTTCTGCTAAAGGGTGGATGAGCTCTGGATCTCCTGGAGCCTCCCATAATACAGAAAAAAGCAGAAAAAACCACTAAATCCTTCTGAAAAGCATTTCCTGCCCGTGCTGCTCTGTAGGGGTAGCACTGAAACTCTTTACTCATAGGGAGGATGGTTAGAATTCATTATTTTCTCAGCTTTCTAGTAAAATTTTAAAAACCCACCTGAAAATCTCATTATTCCCTGTCAAGGCTTTCTTTGAGTATTCTTCTGCTCTGATTTCATACTGGGCTAATACCTAAGAAAAATATTATCTCTCTGCTTGGCTTCGTGCCACCCCAGCCGTGTTTGTGTGTCAGTGGTGGACGAACCCACTCCAGTTTATTTATGTAGCTGGTAAAGCCACCCCTCCAGCACTCCCCTTGCTCTGAACTTGAGGCCCAAGTACAGTAGGGCCTGCTGGAAATCCCATATGGCTTTAACGCATCTCCATGTGCAAGGCATGGCTCTGCACCAGGCAGAGCTCTCTTCCTGGAGCTCTGCTCAGACATCTGTGCTTTAAACAGCAGGGGGAAAAGTGCAAAACCCTGATTTATGCCATTCACAGGCTGGCATTGGGAATTGGTAGGAAGCCTTTGGGTGCAGAAATTCCTGTTTCTCATCTGTTTTTTATCAACTTTACTCAGAAGGTGCCAGGCTGAAATGCCAGAGGTGCAGAGATGTCGAGGGGCTGCAGTGGGTTTTGAAGCCTTTGTTTTCATAGAATCACAGAACAGTTTGGGTGGGAAGGGACCTCAAAGCTCATCTCATTTCCACTATCCCAGGGTGCTCCAAACCCCATCCAGCCTGGCCTTGGACATTTCCAGGGATCCAGGGGCAGCCACAGAGTCTCTGTGCACCCTCCCCACACTCACAGGAAAGAATTTCTTCCCAATATCCCATCCATCCCTGCCCTCAGCAGTTTGAGGCCATTCCCCCTTGTCCTGTCATTCTTGTCCAAAGTCCCTCCTCAGCTCTCTTGGAGCCCCTTTAAGCACTGGAAGGTGCTCTAAAGTCTCCCCAGGGCTTTCTCTTCTCCAGGCTCTTTTAGCAATTTAAGCTCAGAGGCAGAGAGGTTTTGAAGACCTAACTCCCACTTTTTAATTTTATAATTAAAAATCCTCCTGAGATTTGCCACCAGAGCCCTACTGGGAAGAGGCTGGTGCTGGGGCTGGGCTGGGAGCTGACCACACCAACAAACCCTGCAAGGACTTTTTTTCAACTTATCTCTTTGGGAAAGGGTTAACACCCCTAAAAATAGAGACTTTTGGCCTCAATCTGTACTGGTTGGACTTGAAGATCTTAGAGATCTTTTCCACCTTTATGGATTCTATGATTCTGAAGCATGCCCAGTGTGGGTGTGAGCTCTTGTCCCCATCACTGTCCCCAAAGCACACAGGGAATGTTCACTCCTGTACCTGCAGCTGGAATCTCACCAAGCCATGGGTAAGAGATCAACATTACTCTATTTTGGGCTTTTTTTTTTTTTTTTTTTTGCCAAGGTTGCTGCCTGGGCTGTCCACAGCCGAGCTGAGACTGGCACTGGCACTGGCACAGTTATTCCTGGCACAGCTCTGGCTGCTGTCCCAGGACAAGATGAGAAAGTTAACACCAGGTAACCGAGGCTGTGAATTTACAGTGCAGCAGCTGCTCCCTGCCCGTGGCTTGAGCACATATTTACCCCACAGAGGATGCCAAGAGCTCCCTGATCCATCCTGTGGGGATGGGAATGAGCTGCCAGCGGGGAGGAACAGGGACACAGACAGTGCTGAGTGAATCTCCCAACCCCACAGCACAGGGAGGGCTTGCACAGGGAGTTATGGTGAAATGCTGCACAGAGAGCTCTGCTGGCAAATTCCCTCGGCTGTCAGGGCTGCAGTAGCTGGGCTGGAGGATGCTTTAATGCACTCATCTCACACAGAGCACTTGATGCCTCTTCTCCATTCGGGAGGGGAAGAATAGAGAGGAATGTGGGAGGGCAGCAGAGTGGTGCTGCCGCATTGAGTGTCTGAGGTGGGCAGCGAGGCACTCTGCGAGCAGCCTTCCTCCAGCTGGGCTCCTCTTTTGCAATTCCAGTGCCTTGTTTGTCAGTAATTTATATTGACAGAGTCTTTCAAAACACTTTAGGCTTGTTTACAACATTGAGCAAGAACATTTTGTCTCATGTCCTTTCCATTCTTAAAGATGATCCTCTCGTCCATCCATGCCCCTCTCCCCTGTGCCGCTCCAGAAGCTGCTCCCTCGCTCTCTGCAAACGTGATGGGCCGGAAAAGAACCTGCATACCTACTTGATGGGATGCTCTTCCCTCTCTGATCACTAATAAGGTTTTCCAGTCAGGGGCAAAGCAATTTTTCCATGGCAGAAACCTCCCTGTTCACTCTCAGGTATTGTTGTTGCACATGCAGTTGGTTGTGAAGTGCTGGGAGCCAACGTGACACAAACCTGCAATGAGAAATGGGCACATTTGGGACCTGCTCCAGCATCCAGTGGCATCATCTGAGCTGGAAGTACAGGATACCTCCTACCATGTTGGCTCTGTTGTTTTCTCTTCAAGCACTGAGCCCACAGGAGCAAGTCCATCCCTCTCCTCTCCATCCCTCCTGCTTTCTGCAACTTTTTGCAATGGTGAGGCTCATCTGGATGCTGTGGTTGTCCCTTTTCCCCTGCACATTATCCTAAAAGCATTGGGAAGACAATTCTTTTGTGGAGCCCACCCCACTAGCAATGACCAGTTTGAAACCTTTTTAAAGTCTCCTTCAGCCTTGCAGGCAGAGGTTTTTGAGGGAAATGAACTAAAATATTTGGACTCTCCAGGAAGACAAATCCCCTCTGCAAAAGCAGCTGCTCCTGGGGCTGGCAAGGCAAGTGCTGGCCAAGCCTGGCAGCCCTGCCCCAGCCAGCTTTAATGCAGCCAGCTCGGGGGGGAGAGCAGGGAACAGCATGATCCTGGGAGCACAGAGACCATTGGATTGTCTGGCAGTCCCAGTGCTCAGCCTGCACTGCCCTGCTCCCTCTGCCTGTGCCCTATTCCAGCCAGCATAAAGCCTGGACACATTTGACTACCCGAGCCACAATAATCCCCTCTTTTTGCACTTACCTAAGGAGGCCAGAGTGCCCAATTATTTTAGAGTCTGCTGTTTAATGTGCTCTCAGCCTTGATTAAGACTTTTCATCTTCCAGGCAGAGATCAAAGTGAAACCTTGAGTTTTGCAGTGCTGCACCATGGGTTGGGGCTGCTCTTGCTGCTTCCTTGTGATTACGGAGCTGTCAGGATGGCAGAGCAGCAGGGAGGGAGTGCCATGTCCCAGTGGGCAGAGGAGCAGGATTAAGGACACTTCACCAGCCTCCATCCTCCTTTTTTCTGTCCTTCCCACCTCCTTCCTTCTTACCCGGCTCTGAGATGGATGAGCAGGCCCACTAATCCTGTTAACATTGAGCAGCATTTCCAGGAGGGGATACATTTATTGAGCTCAGGAATAAAGCACTGAACAGTGCTTTGGCTTTCTAATCCTGGCCTTTGGCATGGCTTTGAGCCACTTGGTGCAGTCAGGAGCCTTATACCAAAATCAGTAAAGCAATGGAGGTCTTGGCAAGGTGGAGTTCTGGCCTTGGGCTGGTTTTCCCCATCCATGCTCCCCCCCTGGAGCAATCACAGCAGCATTCTCCCAAATAGATCCTTTTCCTACCTCCTTACAGAGGTGGACTCACCTGCAGGGACAGCTAAAAACCATTTGCAGGACGATTTACTGCCGTGTCCCCATTAATTTCTCTGCAGGGCTAATCAACCATAACGCTGCTGGGAGACTCATTTTCATACAATAAGAGGGGGAAAACGGGGTGTGAGGCTCGAGAAGGCTCCCCCACACACGACATCTGGCTGATGAGAGAGCCTGTCAGGAGCTGCCTGCGTGCTGGATGCTCCCTGCCACGATAACTGTTCGGAGTGGATGAGCTCTCTGTCAACAACTTAATAATCCTCACTGCAGTGTCAGCCAACACTCCTGCAATGAAGGGCTGATAACGAGGGGGTTAGAGAGGGGAAAATAGGCTGTTTTGTCAGCACAACGCTCTTGTAGTCAAAAAGGCTCTGCAAAAGCTTGCCGGCTCCTTCGGAGCTCGCCCGGGATGATTTGCCAGCCCCGTTGGTCCCACGGCCTTTCTGCGCTAACAGCAGCAGTGACAGGAACCCCTGCAGGAAGCAGATGTGGACGAGCCTCCTCCAAACTCAAGGAATTTGCCTGGTTTTCATCCAGAAGCTTTTCTATCTCTTCCCCTGTTTTTTAAGCTATTGCTCTTGCGTGCATACAACTCCAAATTATTCTTTGTGAGCTCAGCCCAGGCAGGAATTCTGCTGCGGTGAGGAGTCCTGCAGCTGAGTGGAGAAGCCTCCTGAATTGTCCTCAGAATCGGTGGGAGGACTTGCAGTGAGGATCCAGGATGTGGGGCATGTCCCCCAGAGCAGCTCCCAGCTCTGCCTCTGGATGGGTTCCTGCAAACCTGGATACCCCTGGAGTGGAAGGGGTGGAGGAGGCTCCTGTCCTTCAGCAATGCCCAGTCCTTCACCCTGGGCTTGTCCCAGTCCCACCATGGGCCATGATGGTCCCATCACCCAGCTCTCGTGCCAGAGCTGGATGAGGTGAGCAAGGCCAAGCCCGGATCTGGGGCCTGGCAGGACAGCAGCCCACCCTCATTGCACAACAGGAGCCATCCCAGGGGATCCTTCTGGGGAAGAAGAAGGCATTAATGCTTGGGGAGCAAATTCCTCTGGCTGCTTGAGGCCGGGACTCAGCACTCTGGAATTCCAGAGCGATAACACGGCACGAGAATGTTTAAAGAGGCTGCGGATGCAAACAGCAAGCCCAGGCTGCAGCCCAAAACTCACAGCTTTGAGCTGCTGTTGCAACCGGGAGTGGAAGGACAGACTCCTGGGGCTTCTCCCCTCGGCTGGAATGAGCTGCTGCCCACTCCACCGTGTTCCCTGGGCTTTGCAGGAGCCCAGGATCTAGCCCACTGTGTGCAAAATTAGTCCCTCGTTAGTGGTGCCTGCAATCCCTCACCGCAGGGGGAAATGGAAGCAGATGCCAAATTGCCACCTGGAGCTAATTTTTGTTTTACACAATTGAATTACAATCGGCTGGAGCCAGTGGGAGCTTTTCCTTCATATCAGCTGGGTATGGAAGCACTGGGATGCTGCTGCTGCTGCACTGGACCCAAACCCTGGTCCCAAACGCTGGTCCCAAACGCTGGTCCAGCACAGCTCCTTCAAACTTCATCATCCTCCAGCTGCAAGAACCACTCTTGCCTTTCATGTCGTCATAGAATGTAAACAAATATAAAATTGAAACGTCCCTTAAAATAAAATGCAATTTAAAGCTCTTATTTTAAATGTAGGAAAACACTCCAGATTTAACTTGGATTTTTTTTCCCACTATTGCAAAGGAATTTGGAATATTTTCCCAACTCATATTTTAACATTTGAGGACCTCGAAGAATTTTCCCTGGAGTACATGGAAATGTTCGAAGTGGCATCAACATGGCCTTCCAGGGAAGTCCAGCCCCTCTGGCATGGATTCATAATAAATAATGAAATTATTTGGGCTGGAAGGGACCTAAAAGATCATCTTATTCTAACCCCTATGGACCTCCTGATCACGAAACTTACCCTGGGTCTCTTACAGCTTTGTTCAAGCAGTGATGCTGTTTGGATCAGCTGAAAACAAGCCTAATTGTATCTGTATATGATGCAATCCCATTTCTGACTGCAGAGAAATACATTCTGTCACTTTTTGCTGGGAAGTTTTTGAGGTGTTTAAGACAGAAAACATTTGTGGGCAGATTTTGAAATGTACGCCCACAAAACCCAAACTCTGTGAAACTTTCTATTTGTGGGGAATACACTGATGTTAATTCTTTTTTGCTTGTGTAAATTCTTGGTTTTATGGAGAACAGTCCTGGGATACTGATTTGAAACAGAATTTATATATATATATATATATGACTCTACAGCTCCCATCTCATTGGGTAAATTCCCCATAAATTCATCCCCAGTCGTGCACTCAGTCAGAACATTCTGCTAGAGCAGCATGGAAAACAAAAGTCACTTTTGCCTGGCTCAGAAAGAGAAACCTTGAGGACTGCCAACATCTGCCTTCATCCTACTGCTTCTTCTGGAAGTGCTGAGGAGAGTGAGGAAAAGGCTGGGAGGATGAGGGTGGGATGTGGGAGCAATCTCAGCCATGGACCCCATGAAAAAACATGATCAGCTCTCAAAGTAATTCAAGTTTATCCTCAGTGAGACTGAGTCATCCTCCCAGGGCAATATCCATGGTCACCCCATGGATCAGGGCTGTCAGACCAGGGGCAGGGTCAAGCAGTGACAAGAAGTGGCACCAGCAGGATTTTAGAAGCTCCCGCTCCTTTTCCTAGCACAAATAGGTGAAGGATGGCAGCAATAATAATCCCAATTTCCTGATTTAATCTGGCTTCACCACAGGCACGCCCCAGCTCTGTGTCACAGCTGGGTTTCTCAGCACGGTGGTTTCAGCACCGAGTCCATGCCCTGCTTTCTTCCCTTCTGTCTCCCCATCACGACATCTTGCCTGGCTGATTTCGTGCTCAGCAGCAGCACTGCTGGTTTAAATGCTGGCAGCTGGCAACATTTTTCCTTTGGAGCCAAAAAACAAAGTGTCTGCTCTCCCAACCCAGCCTGGGAAGGCTGGCTTTGCTGGTCCAAGCACAAATATTTCTGGCAGGGCAAGCTTGCTGCAAGTTTGGAGTTGATCTCACTCGCTTCCTCAGTGCTAAGGAAATGCAAAGGGATTTGCAGTGAATTCTCCACAGCCTCAATTTTAAGGTGAGGATTGTTTAAGCAGAAGAGAACTGGAGTTCTCAAAAGGTCTGCAAAATCATGAGGAGCTTCTGATGTCACAGAGGCACCAGGAGCTGTTTCATCATTGTCAGGGATGAGCCACTGACACAAAAGGGGTGGCCCTGGTGGGCACTGACCCTTTTTACATGGCTTCAACATTTGTGGAGGTTTGGAGTCATTAATTTCCTGAATGGCTCCCTTTAATGGAAAACATGATGTTTTGGGAAAGACAAGCTGGGCATAAAACCCTCCAAGTCTTTATCCAGGTGAAGTAACCTCATCTTCACGTATCATTTTTGGAAAAGCTGTAGGGATTGAGGCATGTCCTGGGAGCTGAATGCTTAACTCAATTAGACTGCGCTGGAAAACCTGATGTGACCCCACACCTCACTTCAGATGTGTCCTTTGGCCTCACAGGAGCCAACGGGACTTCTGGACATCACTTAAACTTTAACTGATTGTTGCATGTGTGGCCAAATCAAAATACAAACATTCAGCTGCAGTTTTGGGGCCAAACAGGGCCCAAGCCCTGCTTTCAACGTCAGCCTTTGCACCAGCACTGGACAGTTTGTAGAGCTCCAAGCACTTTGCAAAGACTTAAGCAATGATGCAGACTTCTCATGGGAGGGAAAAATGAGCTGCAAAAGGTCACCTGGAATGGTCTTGGCAGACAAGAAGATTCAGCAGGTTTCAGAGTGCAGCTGGTTCTTGGCATTGCTGGGGTGGGGCCTTACTTGTGTCCAAAAATCTCTTAGCCCTTCATGACCACTTAGGTCAACCCTGCATTTTGGGTTGTAGGTCTGAACATTGAATTGAAGAGGCCACAAAAGTCTTGGGAGCCAGTGGTGGATCTGATGCCATGAGCAAAAGCTGATCCCATTTCTGGGCTGGCAGTGGGTTATTAACAGCAAGCAGAATCCCAATCCACTGCTTTAGTCCTGAGGTCAGGACTCAGGTCTCAGGACTGCCAGCCTCAGGTACAGCAGGTGGGAAGGGGACTTAGGAATGTGTTTCACAGGTGTGGGTGGTTGAAGGACCAAAATTTGGGAACTGATGCCGAAAGAGGCAGGCGTGTTCTGGAAATTGTCTGCTCTGGATTCCACACTTTGGAGCTGTTCCTGCAGGCTGGCACTGACCTGAGCCAGCTTTGGATGTGGCTGTGCTTGTGCTCCTGCTCTGTGCAGGCAGGTGGAGGTGGAAATCTCCTGCACGGCAGGAGATGGAGGTGGCAGGGCCGAGAAGAGCCTCAACACAGACTCTGTGTGAATGTAGAGGATACAATCTTGTACCAAAGTGGCCTGCAAAGGCACAGAAAACAGGAATAGAAACCCATCCCGTGACTCAGGATGTGCCTGTGGGCTAAAGCTGCCAAACTGCAGTGCCTGGGCTCAGTCTCTGAGTCTGTGTGGCTGCATTTAGAGGAGAAAAAGCCTTTGACAGCAGCAGGTGGGAGATGTTTCTCCATTCACCACCGTTTGCTGTGATGCTCCTGTACAGTCTCCCTGTGGGAGCTCTGTCTTGGTATTATGGCCATGAACATAATGTAGAATAACACTAATGAGGGCTTTCATGGCATATCCACGGCTGTCCAAACCCGTGTGCCAGATCTCCTCATTTCCTCAAGGGTCTTGAGGCATTTTGTGCTCATCTTCAGCCTCTTCTCTCTCTGGAGTCTCTGGACATTTCAGTTATAATTACAGTGCTGCTTAAAAGGCCTTCTGGCCTCCTCAGTTATGAATAAACCTGACCCTCTGGAAAGACTAAGTCCGGAATTTCAGGAGAAGGTCTTGAGGACAAGAGCTCGGAAAAAAGAATAAAACCTCTCTGTCCCATGGGAAATGCTGAAGCAGGGCAATATCAAGCCAGGATGAAATTCACAGTCCTGGGAATTCTTTCCCTGAAGGGAAAAATTCAACATTTCCTTTGCTTCAGTCTGATCAAAATGTCTTGTTTTGACACAGCACAGCAGCCTGGGACCACGACAGTCAGATCAATATGCTTCCAAGCCATCTAAGGGAGTGTGATCTTTTCCAGCTCCAAATTGAGCAGGAGTTAGTTCTTCCCCACATCTTGTTTCCATAGGCAGCTGCCTGGCCATGCAGGGTTTTTGATCAGCAGTTCCAGCTCCAGCAGCATCCCCAGGAGCCCTCCCCGAATGCTTCTCACCCCGTTACCTGTGTCCTCATGGGTCAGCCTGTCCTCACACCCAAATTACAGGGAGCTGGGGATTTTCTTACCCTCAGATCCCCTGCTAATTGCTCCTGGGAGGATTTTGGTCTTTGTGAAGCAAACCTGTTCTGCTTGCCCAGCCTTCCTCAGCCCCGTTACAAAGAGCCATTGTGGACACTGCCCGTCCCATGCCTCGCACTCCCGGCTCTCATCAGCCTGGGAAGAGGCACCTCTTGTCCACTTAGCCAGGAGATAAAGGCCGATTTGTGTGGAGTGGCAGGGAAGCATCGCCTTTGCCCTTGCCAGGTTTCGTGGTACCGCTCCTGGCTGGGCAGGGAAGTTTCCAGAGCTCCCTGGGATGGAGGAGGCTGCAGAGAGGGGAGCTCTGCTCTCCTCTCCCCGAAGCTGCTGCCTTGCAAGGGGGATCAGGGTGAGGGACTGTGCTCTCAGGGGTGAGGCCAGCCCCCCTCAGGGGATCAGGACCTGGTGGATCCAGAGGAAAACATTCCTCCTCCCTGCCTTGCCTCACCTGGGCATGAAAAGCAAGGACCCCTCCCCTCCCTCCCTCCCTCCTAGCTCTGTTTGTGTTTTGGATTTTTTGACTCCCCCAGCCCCCCTTGGCTGTTTTCCCTGCACTGTGGTGCTGTAAGTGGGTTCACAAACATTCCCTCCAGCTGGGCAAGCCCCAGCAGCTCCAAACTCCTGATTTGTCTGGGAGCTTTGGCTGTGGGGTGGGTATGGGCATCACAGAGCTAAAAAATGCAGTGGGGGCTGCTCCAGGTGGGTCCTTTCTTATCAGTCCTGGGCTCAGCAGGGATCAGCACCTCAGTCTAAATACAGCAGGGAAAAGCAAGCTAGTGTATGGCCGCAAAGAGCCTTTCTACATTCTCTCCAGAGTGGCTTTTGGTGCCTGTACCTGCCTAGTGTGAGCCTCCCACCTGTTAAATTGACCAGTTACACCAGTTCCTCCATCCCTTTGGGACTGGAGGGGACCAGATATTGGATCCAGGTTCATTTTCTGTCTTCTGTGCCTTTCTCCTTCCACCAGAGGAGGAAGGTTGTGCATGGCTGGGTACCAAAACCACTGAGAGCTCAGGCAACCCGGCGGCTCCTGGTGTCACAAGGGACAGGTTGGTCGGGGTGAGTTTGTCACTGGGGACACAGGATTTGCATGCTAGGGGACAGCAGCTTTCATCCCTGGCATCTCAGCTGCCTCCTCCAGCCCCTGCCATCAGCTGGGGGCACTGGGAAGGAAGGAAAACCAAGAAAGCTCAAGCCCAGGCGCTCATGCGTCACTGGACAAGTCACATCTGGCTGATGGGGACAGCGGGAGCCCAGCCTCTCCTGGGTGACACGAGGCCACTTCCAGCAGAGCTGGGCCAGCCCTCGCTCTCTGCTCCAGTCATATGGGAGCTGCCAGACAGAAATACACAGAAATACACCCTTCCAGGGGGCATCCAGCAGCTGCTGTGCTCCTGGGGGATTGCTGCACGCCTGCAGTGCTGCCGGGGCGCCGGGGGTGCTGAGGGTAAGCGACTCCAGCCAGCCGAGCAGAGCAATAACCCTGCAGAAAGGCAGCGCCTGCAGTGCTGCACTCCTGCTGCACCAGTGCAGAGCTCAGAGTGAAGAGGACAGGAGAGATGGCAGGAGGACCTTTCCCAGGACCCCAAATCCTGTTTGCAGATCGCTGCAATCCGTGTTGTGATCCCTGCGGGGAGCCTGGCCTGGCCTGGGCTGGGTGCTGAGCAAAGGAGCACATTCAAGCAAGAAATAAATTGAAATTGGGCACAAAAGGAGCCAGGGTGTCACGGAGGAGGAGATGAAGAGCTTGTGGTGGGTGGGAAGCCTCGAAAGTCACACTGAGCAGTCGGGGCTGTGTGGGGGCTGATGCACAGCAAGCTGGGCTTGTTAGTGGTGCCTCAGCCCTGCCTTGACCACAGCCACAGGTCCTGGCTTGAAGCCAGGGCTGGTCTGAGCCAGAAAAGAGTTTCTGCTTGCAAAATACCCAGTGGAGACACCCAAGAGGGAAGTTGGAGCAGCCTTGCTGAGCACTGCTGCACTGGGGAGTTTCTCAGGGCACTGCCCATGCCCAGCACATGAAATCCTTTCTCACCCTGGCTTTGTAATTCCGTCCTTTGTGGACACTTGTCCCCTTTGGTCTTCTGGTTGCTTAAAGGTCTCCACAGTGCCCGTGTCCTTTGCACACTGACAGCGTAGCACTGGACTTCACCCCTAGGATGCTGCTGCCAGCACCGGGGCAAACCTGGGCTTGTGCAAACAGCCAGAGGCACAGACCTTGCTGTGTCCCTTCCTGCACTGCCACTGGCCAGGCTGTCCCTGGGCTGCTCACCCCCAGCCTGCCCAACGCCATCCATGGCATCACCATGGCTAGGGAAGGGGTGTGGGAAGACATCACCGGGCTGTGGGAAATAATTGGATTGTGGCTAATGTGGAACAGTCCCTGGAATTGTTTCCTGATGTTGAGTTGCTCCTGGCTGGGTTCAGAGGGAAAGAAATCTCCAAGGTTGGTGGGAGATCTGGAGCTCATCTCAAAAGGGCAACACTGAGTTCTTTTGATCAAGAAATTGAAGGTAGCTCTCATGCCCTCAGTCCTGGGGGAAGAGAGACCCTGTGTTATTTTGCCATGGAGAGCTGGAGCAAACTTCTTCCAGTCCTGACTGGGTGGAAACAAAAATAATAAATGGCAATGTGGGTCCTCCAAATAAACAGCGCACATGTGCTGCCATAGCGGAGGGAGCATGTGTCTCTGATTTACATGCAGTCTGGGAAGTGCCACATCCGCCTTATGTTTGGAATATTTCAGCTCTCCAAGGCCTGAATTTAACCCCTGCCCTCTCCTCTCCCAGCAGAGCCTGCAGCATCTCTGCTGTTCTTTCTGTTGGAGTAAGCTTTCAAGGAGAGCTCCATGCTGGAGGGAGCACAATGAGGATGACAGAGTTTGTGCAGGTCTTGTCACGTTGCCCAGGCATGTCACGACAGAGATCCAAGGGAAGAGAAACCACAGGAGCCAGGAAAGACTTTCAAACCATCCCTGCCCTGCTCTGAGCTCTTCGGATCGCTGAATTTAAGGGCTGCTCCCACACACCAGGAGACCTCACTGTTTGTTGGGTAAACCAGGGGAGCAGCCATGTGTAGACATGATTTAAGAGCCATTCCTTCTTCCAGCCTGGAGCAGAACCCCTGGATAGTGGGACATTGAAGGATGCAGCCCAGGAGGGGGAAGTAAAGGCAGATATTGTTCTGAGCTTTTCCTCTGCGTGCTTCCAGAAAGGGCTTTGGCCTGGAAAAGGATGTCAGGACAGGAAGGATATTGAGTTGGCCTCAGCTCCCACACAAACAGCTGAAGTGACCTTTCTCTAGCAAAACACCAACTCTTGCAGGATGGATTTGTTCTGAAGGGTGTCAGCTCTGGAAGAGCGGGGCCATTCCATACGCAGGGGGTGGATAGATAAATAGAGAGTAGCTAGATGAACAGGTTAGTTGGTTAGTTAGTTAGTTAGTTGGTTAGTTAATGTGGGGGGTACAGAAACAGCGACAGACCAGTGCAGCCTTCCCAGGACCTTCAGCTGGCCTCGTTCACAGCACAGATTTTGTAGGTTTGGGTGCCTCTGGAAGGGGACTCTGTGTATCTTCACCCCGCTCCTGAGTGTGGCAGTGTTTGCACAGTGTTATTGGCTCACAACTGCTCCTGGCCTCCTTCCCTTCATGCACAGCTTCCTCACGGATGGGGAAACTGAGGCACGCAGCAGCAAAGCATCTTGTGAAGGTGGCAGAACACATGGGGAGCAAAGCCAGGCCTGGCAGAGCCAGAGGCCCAGCCCTCCATCGTCTCCCCTGGCTGCTGCCCTTTGCTGTCTTGCCAGTTACGGTCTCTGTCACACTTCTAGGAAGATGTCACCGCCTCTAAAGGGCGTCAGACGCCCACCTTGGGGAGCCTGCGTGGCGTGAGTCACGCAGGAAGAGCCGAGAGCTGCGAGGTGGGAGCTGGGCACTTTCCAGGAAAAGCTGGGTTGCAACCACAGAAGCCATTTCCTTGCAGGCTCGAGCCATTTTTCCCCTGCCAGAAACAACTGCTTTGCACATGCTGAGCCCTCCTGAGGTGGGGGTTTGCTCCATCACGTCCTCTCTGCAGAGCTGCTCCTTTCCCACCCTCTGGGCTGCTCACAGAAGGAGCTCCTGGCTTGAGGACAGCCACGGGACCACCTCTGCCTCATGGCTCGTCTCACTCCTCCTGCAGCCTGCCCGGATTGACAACCCCTCTCTGCATCACTGATCTGATCTTTTTAGTTGGTTTTAACCCAAACCAGGCACCATCCACTAGGAAAAATCTCCAGGTCCCATCTGGGGAGGTTTCCTGCAGGCTGAAAACTCTCTGAGGTGAAAAATCCATGGCTCCAGGCTCTTCCCACCAAAGAACTCTTTCTTTTTTCCGGGCTCTTCCCACCCATTGCTCTAAGTGCAATTTTTTGGGGTGTTACTCCCACTTCTGGACCGAATTTATCCCCAGAACATCACAAGATTTGTAGGAAAATGGTGATGGAAGAAGAGGGCTTGAGGCCGCTCTTGAGGGATGTTGTTGTATTTCCTCGTAGCTGAGTTCTGTGGGGGTACAAATGTTAATTTGGGTAATTCCTCATCTCTCATGTCCAGGGGAGGAGAAACAAAGTGAATAAACCCAGCCCAATTCTTGGAACAGCATTAGACTGCATTGTTTTTCCAAGCTGGGCCTGGATCCGTAGGCCTAACCCAAGGAACAGCCGTGTTAATCGGAGCTTGACTGCTGAGACACAGCCAAAATGGTCAGAAATACTCTGAAAACCCCAAAATCCAAGGAATATTCCCCAGCTGCATCTCCCTGGCCCAGCCCAGCTTTCTGTGAGAGATCCCTTTGTTCCGAGGCCTCCTGACAGCCGTTGTGTGTGCTCCATAAACATCAAATGGAGGAGACGCTTTTAATGTAATTATAATTTAAGCATAAAATATGTCACTTCTGTAGGATTTTGTTGTCTGGTGCATAATTACTTTATGGCACTATAAAAATATATTGCATTATGATGCCTTGCTGTGCTTTGCTCGAATAATTTATAGCACAGTAATAGTGTGGAACAATATTCCAGACCATTGTATCCAATCTTGCATATAAATAAAACTGTGGAAAATAATGATCTTGGTTAAATGCTCATTTAATTATTTTGCAGGCTTGGCTAAGGGTTTTTATCCCTGTTTCATTCCCACATCCTCACCAGATTATATTCAAACTATCTAGAGGGAGAGCTTTTAAAGCTCACAGAAAATAGAGTTATATATGGAATTTTTATATATACTGCCATTTCCAAACAACTGGGGAAAAGAAGCATTTGCTGCAGGGTGACTGGAATTGCAAAAAATTTCCAAAATTTCTTCCCAAGCAATATGTTGGAAACTTTTCCAGTCCAAGCCCACTGAAACATTTTGATGGCCTAAAAAAACAACCCCCTTCCTTCTGCTTTTGAGGTTCTCAATATTTTTATGCCCTTGAGACAGAACTTTAGTGACTTTTTGAAGCAAGATGTTGATTCAAAAAACCCAACCCCCTTCTTGCCTTAAAAACAAGGAACTAAAACTTTACTCTCTCTTCTCAGCATCCCTCCCTGGGTATCTGCTTTGACCACAAGTGGCAAAATATTTCCCACCTGCCCATCCTCATCCCATCCCTGAGCTCCTGCCCAGATTATCCTCTCAGGAATCCCATCCCATCCTGGATCATTGCCTGTTTTGGGGCTCTCACTCAGATTTGCTTAGTGGAGGATGCTGAGCATCCCCAGAGGGTTGAGCTCCCCACAGGAAAGGGGCACCTCCACCAAAACCATTTTATTCATATTTTGATGTTATATTTAGCAATCAGACTACTGTGGGTGGAGTGGGGAGAAATGTCAGGCAGGAGAACTCCAGGCAAAGCAAGACTCACTGGCAGGGGGTAAAACTGAATTTACAGCTCATGAAGGACTGGGAGGACTCGCTGGTATTTCAGGGCCTCGCTGGAAGAAAGCACTGATAATTTTCCTTTTAATCTCCATGTTTTCCTCCACGTGTGCACGTGAAGCCACATGGAGATGCCCTCCCTCACCCATCAGGATCTTCCTCACGTGCTCTCTCCCTTGCCTTCCCCATCCTCTTCCTCCTGGAGCTGGGGCAAGGATCTAAAAATAGTGGTGGGCCTCGTATATGCATCTTCAGCAAAGAGACTCATAAATGCAGCCAGGACTGAAAATCAATTCTTTAAAGCTGAAATCAATAACAATAACTAATATTAATAGTGATTATCCTTTCTTTATTGCACTTTGCAGTTGGAAATGAATTGTTTTTAAGGATTAGCGGCAGCTGAACTCTGTAATGCAATGTAAGACTGAAGATTTACTATGAAAACAGAGCTTATGAGGAAAGACCCATTACTGCTGATGGAATACACTTTGGAAAAAACCCTGGCTGCTGCCAAGCACAAGGAGCCTCGACCTGCAGTCAGCAGTGGGTTGAGATTCCTGGCAGGAGACAGGGATTTTTGGGCTCTAACCCCGTCTGGTTTTCTCTGAGTCTGACTTCTTCAGTTCCCAGACATCCCAAATGCATTTTCATTTTTGAGTATCTTTTATCTGAAACAGCTTCAGACATGCAAAACTTGGGGGGAGAGAGGAGGAAGAAAGGGAAGTGTGTTAAGCCATTCACACATATATTTATATATTTATCTGAGTCAGCCATACCTATATGAGACAGCAGTGTCTAGAGCGATCTGCTCTGCGTGTCAGACTTTCCAAAAAGCACAGCAGATCAGGTGAGCACTTCAGGAAAGTCTGGTCTCGAGCATCCCCATGGGAGTCCCCCCGTGCTGGAGCACTTCTGCAAACTCCCCACTCTGACAATCTGGTTTCAGGTCTGTGTGAAACTCCTCTCTCAGAGGAAGGGCAGGCACCAGGCTCCATTCTCACATCTCTTCCCCTGCTGTGGGTCACCCTGCTCCTTCCCCCTGTCTCCTTTCTCTACAACTGATGGATATTTCAGACATTGAGTGTAGATTTTGATTTCTTTGAATTGCTGTGCCTGAAGAGCAGGAGCCCTTTTCATATGTAAGGACCATGGGGCTGGTCGTGGTGTTCAAACTATACTCGACCCTAATTTCTCCTTGGAGAAGGCGATGTCTGCTGTGGGGCCATGGAATGGCTGCAGCTGGGTGGGGAGATGGGGCTTCACCCAGGCTGTGGGCACTGGGGATGGAGTGTGGCACCTGCCAGGGTGGGAATAACCCATCCGCAGCATTCCTGTCATCCCAGCCTGGAGAAGATGGAAGAATCCATCCCAGTCTTGAAGGTGGAGGAATCCACCCAATCACACTGACACGGATTTTCACAAGGGGATGTTTGTGCTTACTAAATGTGGGCCTACAGTTTTCCTACAACTGCCTTGCTCCAGGCCTGGCGTTACCTCAACCACAAAATCCAGAGGGATGGAGTTGAGGATGACACAGAAGTTCAGAAAAACACAGTGAATAATTCCTGCCTCTGTTGGAGTTGATGGCAAAGCTCCCGTGTTGCTCAGGTACAGTGGGATTTTCCCACTTGGGCTGACACCTCCTCCTCCACAATGCATGATCTTGAGGCCATTTGGATGAGAAGCTCCTGGACCTTTGATTTGGGGTTGTTTACTCACTTTTCTTTGAACACTGTAAAGTTTTTTACTCTGAGCTCCATGGGCAGAGCAAAAGCCTTTTGCAAACAGACACAGGTCAGCTGGCCTGAGCGCCTGATCCTGTGGAATTATTGATCTATGGTGAAGGGGATGGACAATTTTCACCTGGCAAGGTTCTTTTGTTTTTATTTTAAAACCAGCCTTTTCTCCAGAAATAAAATTGGACTCTCACCTCCATTTTTCTCTGCTGTTTCAGTTCATGGTTGCCTTCCAATTTTAGAAAGGTTTTCTTTAGATTTGGCCTAATGATTTTGAGTTTCAGTCAGAAACTAGACCTCAGTGGTCACCTCATTCTGGAAACTGGAGCAATAACCACATCCAAAATGAAGGTAAATGTGGGGAGGCTCCTGTGGTTGTCCAGAGAAGCTGTGGCTGCCCCTGGATGCCTGGAAATGTCCAAGGCCAGGTTGGATAGTGCTTGGAGCAACCTGGGATAGTGGGAAGTGTCCTTGCCCCTGGCAGGGGCTTGGAATGAGATTTTCTGGTCCCTTCCAACCCAAACCAGTCTGGGATTCTATGAACATGGGTAGCTCAACATTTGTTTATAATTGTAGCTTAACAATTGTTATTCTTCTCTCACTTCCCTCAACTCTCTCTCATTTCCACTGAGTCCCTTCAGGTACCTCAGAACAGAAACACTGGGAGCTTCCCCTGTTGGGTTGAGCAGCTCAAGCTTCCTTCCCTCAGTGCCATCCTGCAAGGATTTATTGGTATTTCACTGCTCCTGGCATGTGGTGTGCAGATGTCTCCAGACTGGCTCAGCTTTGAACTTGCTCGAACAATTTGATTTTTTTTTTTTCAGTGGTGCATCATTGCTAATTTCCTCCGACTCATCCTCTGAGGGCGTGAGTCTGGAAAACATCTTCTTTTCCCCAGCTCAGAGTAAAAAACCCTCCCGGGATTTTGGCAAAGCAGGATGGTGGCTGTACTGACCACCTCAAAAAAGACCTCAAAAATGGTGGCCTGTGCAGATGGCAGCAGCAGCAAGGCTGGAGGTTCATTATTCTTGAGGAAACAGCGAGTCCAGCTGGGACAAATGACTTATTCCTACTGGGATGGGTAATAAAGCAGGAGGATGTGCTGAGCAGTGCAGCTGGGACTGTCCCCTTCCAGCGTGGCATCTGCTGGGTACCAGCATCATACTTTCCCCATGAGTGTGTGGCACAGCAGCACATGAGTCATGATGAAAGACACGGTAAACTGTCTTCCAGCACATGCTGGACCAGGTATTTTACAGATCTCAAACCCATGGACCATCTCACTCCTGACTGGCAGAGTGGGATTTACAAGCAGGAGCCACGGCCAGAGCTTTTTAACCCAGGATTTTTAAACTCCTGCACCCTGGGGGTGCCAATCCTCCTACAGATGGAACCTTCTGAGATCTGGGATGCAGAGCAGGAAGCAACAACCCCAGGTTTCAGAAAGGAAGTGGTGGGTGATTTATTTTTTTTTACAGATCTGCGTCTTCCTCCTTTGCTTCCAGCTATCTGCTCACCTGGCTGCTGTGCCCTGCTGTGCCTGGAGCCAGGAGAAGCAGGGAACAAGACACGGGGATAGAGAGAAACAAGGGAAAAATGAAATAACACGGGGATTGATCCGTGCAAAGGTTAAGAAGCTGAACTTACTTAACTCCTGTTCGTTTATTTATTGTCCCCGAGTTATATTTGGGGCTGCGACTGAGCAGATTAGCGCAGGATTGCTGGGTAGATTTAGAGCTGCAGCGTTTTCCTGGCTCAGTATGCACGGGGCCATGTGTCCCTGTGCGTGCACATGTGTGCCTTGTTCCCGCTTCTCACCCAGCCATCCCTTCCCACTCCTCTGCTGGATAAATGTGAGCACTCATCTGCACAGTCCAGGACAGAAAAGGGGGAAAATCTCCTCGCTTATCAGCTCAAGAGCTGAATTTATGCAGGGTACAACACATGCTCTTTATTATACCATGAAAGCAGCAGGTAATCATTCCTCTGTCCTCAGGAACAGGGCCACTGGCTGCAGTAAAAATACATATATATATAAAATGTCTCCTCCCATGACATGTGCATCATGGGGATGTATTGTAAATGCAGGTGAACCCAGTGGGAAGAAATGCTGATGTCTGACTCCAGTTCAGAAGGCTGAATGATTTCTTTATTACAACTATGCTATAATACATTAATATACTATTTAAAGGAGATACTTAAACTACAAACCTACTTTTTCTAACTACCATATCTAACTCACAACTAGTGACCCTCTCTGAGAGTGCAGCCCCAGGTGGGTTGGATTGGCCATCAGGCTCAAACAATCCTCACCAGAATCCAACCAAGCAATCACCCCAGGTAAACAATTCTCCAAACACATTCCACATGGGAAAAACAAGGAGCAGAAATATGAATTATTTTCTCTTTCTTCTCTCTGTGCTCCTCTATGAAAAAATCCTGAGAGAGAGAAGAATGTGCCTGCCACAGGGATGGATGGGAGCTGGGGGTGACTCAGGAGCTGTGGCCTTGCTGGCTAGCCGGCACTCTCGGTAGCACAGGAAAGGACAGGCTGGTGGCAAAGAGCCCAGCAGAGAGCCAAGGTCCCTTCCGAGCCTGGCTGCAGGCTGGTGGCACTCCCCAGCTTCCTCTGCTGCCCCTGTGGGGTGGGTTCAGAGGCTGATTTTGGGGTGGCTCTTGCAGACCCACCCAAAGGTTGGGGTCCAGCCCCGTCCGTGCCCCATCAGGCAGCAGGAGCAGAGCCCAGGCTGGGGCTGGCAGCAGAAGTTCCAAGCAGGCTGGATGTGGTGGATGGGGAGTGAGGTGCCTTAGTCAGATGGCTTGGCTAATATCTCCTATTACATCAGTTTCTTTTCTTCCTCTGTCTCTGTAAAAGAGCCACAAAAAACAATGAGTAATTTCTCTGCGGAATATTCATCTTTAAAAAGCCAGGCCCAGGGCTCCAGCGCTTCCAGCGTGTTTTTTTCTCCCCTTGACTTTGAGAGTGTGTCTGGCCTGCAAACCCAGCTGGGAAAAGCTCTAACCTGGGAAGGGAAGAGTGCAGGAGAAGTGGGATGAGAGTTTTCCCTGAGGATGCCAGGTTTGGAGAGGGTGGAAGAAGGAAAGAGAATTTTAAAAAGGCCACACTGAGGAGAGCACTCATCCTGTTCATCTGACAACCACAATGGGGTCTCACTATTGTCCAGGGCAGCAGACATAAAATCCCAGAATGGTTTGGGTTGGTAGAGACCTTAAAGCTCATCCCATTCCACCCCCTGCCATGGGCAGGGACACCTCCCACTGTCCCAGGTTGCTCCAAGCCCTGTCCAGCCTGGCCTGGGACACTGCCAGGGGCAGCCACAGCAAATCTGGGCAGTAACTTGTCCAAGAGCAGCCCTGAAACTGTCAGTGTTTACAAGAATGGAAACACACCTCAGAGCAGCATAAAGGCAGCAGTGTGAAGGGCCGTGGTTGAATTTCAGCTTGAAAGAAAGTCCAAACCACAGTGCTGAAGCCATGTATTAAACTCCCTGGAAAAATCTGTTTGCCTTCTCCTAGCACAGTGCCACCAGCTTTACTGCAAACACAGAGGGAGAACGACTTTTTATGGGTACAATAAAAGCCACCAGCCATTAATTTTATTTATGGAGGGGATGGATAATTGACAGGTGGCTGTCTGAAGGGTATGAAGCCCTCCAGCTAAACACTGAAGCTCCAGCAAGGCTGCAAACAGCAGAGAAATTGCTCCAGAGGTGACAGAATTGTTACTTTTAAGGCTGTAAGATATATAACAGAACAGGGCTGATGTGCACTTCAGAACAATCCTACCTGAGCAGTGAGCTAAATAAAACTGGTGATTTCACACCTGTGTCTGCAGCACCTTCCACTGAACTCAAATTAATGAGCGCTGCTGCCTCTTAAAGGGTCTTGCAAGCCCAGAGGATCCCCATTTTAGGGCTTGAAGGCAGCCCATGCTGGGACAGGAGTGGGAAGAGGGGCAGCACTGGGCTGTCCGGTCATTCTGGTGGTGTTTGTCCTTCAGCAAAACAAACTTTCCAGAATCACAGAACAGCCTGAGTTGGAAGGGACCTACAAGGAGCATCAAAGTCCAGTTTTGTGGTTGCTGGGGAGGCAAGCAGAGAGGGGGACATCTTTTCTGGGACCTGTGTGCTGGTCTGGGTGCTTCTCTCATGTCCCACAAGTTGCAGATATCAACTTTTGCTTTTTTTGG
The DNA here is from genome assembly GCF_031753505.1 of Anomalospiza imberbis. Lineage (NCBI taxonomy): Eukaryota > Metazoa > Chordata > Aves > Passeriformes > Viduidae > Anomalospiza > Anomalospiza imberbis. Next base: position 3,387,437 of record NC_089701.1, on the reverse strand, counting down.
GGTTTTTAAATTTCATTTTAAATATTTTTTCTCTTTTGCAACTAGCCTGCCTAGGACTTTGAAGCCAACAAATCTCTTCCAGGCCTGGCCCTCGTTCCCCTGGATGGATCTGTGCCTATTTCTAGGATATTCAGCACTATCTGCTCCTGACTTTTATAAACAAAACCAGAAACTTAAACATTAACCTCTGCCCATGACACCACCTCAACCATTTGCTACTCCTTTCTCACACCAGAGATTTCCTCGTGTTTCTTAATTTACCTCCAACTTTTTTTTTCTTATTTTATTTTTTCCTTTTTAGTTTTTTTAGGTTTTTTTTGGTTTTGTTTTTTTTTTTTTTTACTCCTGTTTCCTCGAGTTTCCCCCCTGCAGGGCAGGGGAACATTTACGATGTAGAATTACCGAGGCTGTTCCCGCTCTGGTGATTCAGTGTCAGGCTGGGAGCGAGAGAACCAGAGCCTGTTACCCGGATCCCTCAGCTTTTCCCACCTCCACATGGCTCTGCAGCAAATCAAAGTGCAACAAAACAGCTTTGCATCATTTCTTCGAGGAGTCCTGGGCCCTGTATGTTATCTCCAGGGCAGGGTATGTGCTCTAATAAAAGATGGCTTTATTGCCAGCTGCAACAAAGCCAAGGATTCAGGCACATATTGCCTGGTGGGTTCATTGTAAACTCCCTTTTATGACCCTTCCAGTTTATTGCTAATAGAGATTTACAGTGGGAAGAAGGGGCTGTGTGCTGTAATTAATACTGTTATTAGCCTGGGTGCGTTCCATACAGTGAACGTTTGGTGTTTGCCCTTCGTTACCAGCCCTGGAAATGGCGTGGGGACAGGCTGCAGGGCTGGTGTTACTGGTGTTACTGGTGTTACTGGTGTCTTGCTGAACCAGAGTCCTTCTCCATTCAGAGGGAATGTCCACCTCAGCCATCATGAGACACCACCTCAGCTTTCCTCACTGATGGAAAACCGTTCCTGTCCCAGCTGATTTTCCCTCCCAAACAATTACTTTTTTCACATGGAGGGGAAGGAGGTGGATTCTTTCCAGTAGTTTCAGGTATTCCTGGACATGGGAATAATTTACAAGCTGGACACGCAGAAGTCACCAACCTCCCCATGGTCCCTTTTTGATGGGGCTTGCTTTAATCACTCAAGGGACAGGAACATCAGACACAGTGCCAAAAATACCCCACACCTGCTTTGTGCTGAGCTGAGGCCATTCACTAAATGCTGTTGTTGCTCCCTGCCCATCTCCAGCTTCTGGAAATCTTCTGAGCCAAACTGCAGTGCTGTCACCACTGGAGACACTGGAAGTGGCTCTGTTAATATCAACCTGGTTTCTATCACTCACTCTTCCACTGGAACCAAGCCTCAAACAAGGCAAATTTCACGTGGTTGCAGCTTTTTGCAGTGAGTGTCTCATGTCACTGTGCCTGGCAATTAAAAAGCCAAGAACCAGGGTGAGAACAGTCCTGCTAATGATTTGCAGTCAGCTCCTTCCAGCCCCAGTTGCCTTTGCAAAGCCAAAATTGTATCAGTCTCCAGAAGCTACGGCAGAAGTTAAACATTAAGTGGTTGGAGGTGCTGGAAACTTCCGTGGTTTCTGAATGATCAGAGGTCAAGGATAAAGTCATTGAGAATGTCCTTCATCTCAGGGAACTGCCATGAACGTGGCCAAGCCCAGAGGGAGACCAGCACCATGACCCCTACCCCACGTGGGTGCTCCTCTGGGCAGGCCCCTCTTGTCCTCACAGAAACAGGGAAAATGTTGTTAGCGATGTCCACAAACACAGGAGGGATTTAGGGGATTGACTGCCAGGCCAGGTGGGAGGGAACATCCAGCTCATGATGCTGAAGAAGCCACCCTTGGCTTTAAAAACCTCCTCCAGGCAGCGCCAGCGATCTCAGTCCTGAGCACAAGTCCAGTATTTTGTGATTATTTGCTCAAATTTCCACTGCAGGAATTTCCTGCAAAAGGATAAAAAAGACAAACATTGAGGGGTGACAAAATCGGGGGGGAATTCATTGGGAATTGGGTACCAAGCTGCCTTTGGGGGTCTGAGCAAGCACAGGGATCTCCTGGGGGGGCCTCACCCAGTGAGGTTTGTGGTGGAGCTCACTGTGCTTTTAGAGATGGAGCTAAAAGATTCCAGGCTCCTTCTCACTACTTCTATTAATATTCAAGCTAATTAACTTCACTGAGAGCTGGAGGAAATTGAATCTCAAGAAGAACCTGAGCTCTGCTTTAGATTTTAAGCCGTTTGGATCTTTTGATTCGAAGCTTGTGCTTTTATTATTATTTTTAAATCTCCTTTTTATTTTATTATTTTTCCCTGCAAACACCTGGCTCATTTTAGGGGTGATAAAACAATAATAAATGATTCTTATTAATTGGCCATCAGCAGCCAGACAGCAGCAGGCTCCCAGCTGAGCAGAGCACATTTATGGGGGAATTTGAGACAGGTTTGGGGGTCCCAGAAATGTGGAGGGCTCTTGGCTGGGCACTGAGAATGGGGTCAGCCCAAATGGGTGAGGTAAGGGAGCCTTTGGGAGGTTAAATTAAAAAAAAAAAAAGGCTGAAAAAAAGAGGAAGCTTTTACAAGTCAGAGCTTAAAGACGTGCCCTCCCTCTCTCCCCATTTATTAAGTAATAATGAAACACTTTTGTCAAAGCTGAGGCACCAAATTTCTGACACCAGATGAGCTCTAAAGCTAATCAGGGGCTGGAAAAATGGGAATATAATTAAGGCTGCTGACAGCCCTGTGTCATTAACCTCCCAGCTCTCAGGTGCCACACTGAACCACAGCTGCAGCAGATTCTGTATTACGGGCAGTTGGTTTCAGCTGTGGAAATGAATTTGGCTTTTAATGGCCCTGTGATGGCTCTGGGGCTGTGGCAGAGAGGAGGGGGTGATGGTCTGAGCTGGGTCCAGCTCCTCTTCCCCTCCTGTTCCTCGGTGGTAAGCAACACAAGCTTTTCTCATCCAGAGAAAATGAGGTTTTTCTGGGTAAGGGTTCAGGCTGGGGCAGTTCTGCTCTGTCCTTGTAATTAATTATTATCATTATTAGCAGCGTGGGTGTCTGCTTTGCCCTAGCAAAGGGATTCCTGCCTGTATCCCACTGTGGATCTGATCCTCTGCAGTAACCCTGCAGGGCTGATACCCAAACCACCTCCCTGCTCTGTGACTCAGTTCCCCACCGTATGAGGAGCTGATAATCTTGGGATCTCTGGGAGGAGGTTTAGAATTTGTCAATGCAACTATGTCCATTCCTCTTATAATTATGTCACTGAAGGAGCCTGTGACAGGGTTTTGAATTGCTCCCTTGAATCCATTTAGAGCACAGCTCTGCCATGGGCAGCACTGGCGGGGCAGCAAGGCTTTGCTTAATTTGTTTTTGGGTATTTTTTTTTTTTTTTTTTTTTTTTTTTTGGGTTATGTAAATTTTCCTTTTTATTCCCCCCCTCTAGATTTTACTGCTCTGAGGGTTAAAAAGAGGGAAGTAGCTGTTCCCACGCCTCAGCAGCACAAACTCCTCGAGCCTTCAAACGCTCCTGAGAGGAATCAGAGGGACAGCAGCGAGGGAGCGCTTGGGCTGCTGCCAGAATTACGCCAGCAGCGCGCCTCGAACGGAGCCTCTTATCTGGGCAATCTCGGAGCTCGCTGCAGCCGTTTCGCAAGGCATGTGTCACAGACAGGTACCCTGGGACACGGAAAGGGGAAAAGCATTTGCCTGGGCAGGAAGGCGGCTGCGTCACTGCCATGAATAGCACGAATAGCACCCCGGCGTCCCGTGACCCAGCGCTGCTGCTGCTGCTGCTCAAAAATGAGATAACAGCGCCCGGACCCCTGTGAGCGCTGCCTGTGTGCTCCAGCACGGGGCAAAGGCTCTCAGCTCTCCCTCGGTGTGAAAAGCACCTATTGGAGCTGAAGAACAGAATAATCCCGGAGCTGATGGAGCGCGATTTGCCGTTCGTTCGTTCGCTCATCCTCCGCTGGCCCCGTGGTGGCATCTGCCGGCCCGGACTCTCTAAGTGTGTCTCACGCTTTCCCCGCAGGCTTCTGGGGTGCAAGACTTCGAGCCTCGGACAACAGCAAATCCAGTCAATTATGTTTGCACCCTGTCTGCCTTGAAAGCCCCGGAGTGTGGCTGGTGCGACCACAGCGCAGGAGCTCATGAAAAATTCCAAACAAAAGCACCATTATCCATATGGGACCTCGTGAGTGCTTCGCATACTCCAGCAATCCCAGGCACTCCGTGTATGGTTCTTACCCGGTTTTAACTCCATTTCTTTGAGATGCAAATCAGAGGGATTATATTCAGAGGCTGCATCAGAAAGTCTTTAATCCAAATGGGCTATAAGATTTATTTAGAAGAGCCAAATGTCTTGTCTGGGACAGAAGCAACTGAGCTGAACTGAAACAGATGGACATAAAGGAAATTAAGCAACTCTAATGGTCTTATGCAGAGTTTGAAAGTATTTGGTTTTCCTAAAGCTCGAGCTCCTGGAAGCACGTGATGAGATGGGAAGCTCAGGTTTCACTTAAAAACAGGCTTTGCAGTTCACTGAGAAAAACAATAACCATGTTTTTATTCCTCCCGAGGACAGAACGAGGGCTGCCTTCCAAATCCTGACTCCTTGGGCTTATGTCATCAGAGGAAAATACATTGAATGGGAGTTTTGGAGTCCTCATTTTTACAGCAATGTCATAATTTCAGCATCCTGGTCTCAGAATTTGGGGAAACCTGCTGGCAATAGGGATCCAAGGTAGTTTTTTTACTAAAAAGAGAGAAAACCCCTCCCTTGGGTCTGCTGAGGGTTTGTCCCTTGAAATGTTCTGGTGTTTCTGGTGGCGATTTTTAGATCTCACCTAGGGCTGGGGTTTAACCAGGACACCAGCACTGCCAAGGTCACCTCCAGCAGTGCTGGATGGATGCAGCGAACCCAGAGAGCACATCTTGAATGCTGATAAACCACTGGGCTGGAAACCTGGAGAGCTCAGGCTGTCCCCTAGGATCCTGCGTGTCTCCACCTCTGCTGAGGTCAAGAGATTTTTCAGCTGGCAGAAAAGCCTTCCCTGGAATGTTTGGGTGTGTTTGGCCCTGGATAGTCTGCACAGACAGCAGAACAGATATGAGGACACGCTCCCTGCCATCCCATCAGGGCATTTCTGGTGGTAAAGATGGTTTGTCTTGGGGTGAAAAGTTGAGGTTTGAGTTGGTTCTACCACCTGCAGCCTTTAGGTGCTAAATAATGACAAGGCTGAATTCTTTAGGCTTCCTGAGGCTCTTGACCACTACCCAGTGGTCAAAGAGATCCCACAGACAGTCTCAGCCAGGGAAATGTTTTTGCAGCTAGAACTCCTGATTAAAAACCAGGAGAAGTCTTTCTATTCTCAACCCAAAGCCATTCCCTGCTTGGCTGTCCCAGGGAAGCATCCAAAGCAGGGACATTTTACGTGTTTGTACATTTGCCATCCTTCACCCCACTGCATTTGCAAGTGGGTTAAATAAAAGGTGAGAGAATTGGGGACAAGAGGAGGGAGAGTGTGAGAAGGAGCTCATCCATTACCATGCCTTGCACAATGCAGGAGGTCTTGGCCTCCTGGTTTGAGTGCTTATTCCCCATAAAATACATCTGAGAGAAATCAATACAAGAGGCATGCCAGAACTTAAATCAAAGCACGAGGAAGCAGCACTTGGCGGATGGAATGACCTTGCAGAGAGCTGTCAAAACTGAGGCCCCAGCACTGTTGAGCACAGAACCTGCCAGGAAAAAACCCTGGATTGAGGACTTGAGGCTGGCATGTGCTGCCTTGGCACGGCTTTCACTCTGATCTCCGCAGTGGAAAGCACATGGGTGAGAGAGGCTGGTAGTGAGCTGCATAAACGGCACGAGGGCAAAGTGCCAGGAGGCTCCTGGGGCAGCTGGGAGAGCTGATGTGCTCTGTGCTGCCCCTTTGGGCTCCTCAAGCACCTCAGAGATAAAGAGGCAGGGGTGGAAGCCAGCTTGGGGATACAGAAAGTGCTCCCCACAACCTTGGCCGTGCGTGACCTCGGTCCCTGGGGTCCCAGAGCAGGCGTCCAGCTCCAGCAGCTCCGTGTCCTGCCGAGCTCAGTGGAGGATGGAGGGCTGTGTCCAGCATCCAGGATCCCTCCTGCCTCCCGTTGGGATCAGCCACCTCCCCAGGCAGGTGCCTGACCTTGGTGGCAGGTCACAGCGCCGTGCCACAGACACCATAAATCTGCAAAGGTTCGCTGCAGCCAGGCTCCACCTCTGCAGACCGCGGGGCACATGTTCCCATGCTGGGAAATCTGACCCCTCGGTAGCCTGAGAGACAGGAGAAGCCTGGGTTTGGTGTTTTGAATAAGTGGCTTTTTATCTGAAATCCCTTTGGGAGCATGAGCTCAGTAACCAATGAAATTATATCTGTTGTTTCAAGCAGTGAAGAAAACTTGGCTTGATGTTTATTGAGATTTATGGCTTCCCTTGAGCTTAATTGTCTTTGGGAGCCCTGGATCTTTTTAACGGTTCAGCTAAGTGGTACTAAGAAGGATGGTAATGGTTTGAGCAGTCTGCCCCCTTAGCATATCTCTTTCTTTCACACAATTTGCTGATATTTGGGAAATATAACCGATACCCTCCCCTCCTGAGGTCACAGCTCTTCACTGGTGTGAAACTTCAAGAGGCTAAACCAGGTGTGAAAAGCTCCCAGTGAGTGTTTGCTCGCTGAGGCGCTGACTTCCATCAGCAGGGGGACAGGGGAGGAAGACAGCTCTGTGCCCCCACTGGGGAGGGTCACCTGGTCCCCCTGCTTTGTCACCCTCTCCTGGATGCTGGAGTTTGTCTTCCTTGATGTTCCTGGTCTCCCTCAACCGGGTGGTTTGGTGTAGGTGCTTCTCTGGTCCTCACCATGGTGGCTTTTCCATTCCCTCTGCTGGGGGCTCTGGGCTGACTGCAGCTTAAGCTGTTCCTACCTAAGCACAGCCCAGCATCGTTTCCTGAGCATCCAAGAGATCATCCACAGGTGACCAGTGGGGTTGGGTGTTAGGGATCAACCTATGGAATGGCCATAAGGAGAACACCCCTTTGTTCTGCTCCTTGCACTGGTTTGAACTGGGAAAGGACCATCTGGGCTGCAGGGAAGGATTCTCCTGCCCAGTGCTCACCCCACAGAGACACAGCTCAGTGGTTGGTCCCTCAGGGGAGCACCCTCAGCTCTGGAGGGCTTTGATGAGGAGCTTGTCATTGGGAGGGGAACATCGCCCTTCACACGTAATTATTCCTCGCCTCCGGAGCTTTTTCCATCCCTTATCGGGGTGACCCTGGTGGTTTGTTATCTCTCCCCAGCCATCCACCAGAGCCTGTCAGCGTGGGCAATGACCTTCACCTATTTCCTCACCTCCCCAAGATGCTGTGGGCACCCGTGGCGGTGCTGTCCGGCCGTGGGGATGCTGCGGCGGAGGTAATTACAGCAGCTCATTATGGTTCAGCAGGCACCTTCATTAATAAACCTCAGGTTTCAGAGGTGCCTAACTCAGCCATTGGAAAGCACATCTGGCTGGAGCTCTGCAGCGTGTCTAAGCTTTCAGCTCATCTCCCCCTGCCTAAGCGGTTTAGGACGGGCAGTAAACAAAGTCTGTTTTGTTGGGTTTTGCGTGCTTTAAGGCAAAGAAAGCAAACACAGGCTCGCTGGGCTAATCTCCTCTGCGCAGAGCTGGGGCTGACAGCTCCTTCCTGGGTCATGCCAGTGGGATTTTTATCTCTGCTGTGGCTCAAACAAGGAGCGTGGGGATGTTCTCCCTCTCCTGCGTGTGGTGCTGGCTCGTGGCACTCATCGAGGTGTTGTTACTCTTTTGAGGCACCTCTAAATTAAATGAAATTTAGATGATCATGATGGATATGGGGATACCTTGGACTGTACTCTCTTTCCTAATAACTTTTGGAGCCATGAGCTTCCTATCTTTTTAGGACAAAGCCCCTAAAGAAGTTCCACTCTGAGGGAGCAGAAGAGCCACGAGTGAACCTCACCCTGGTGATTAACAATGTGGCCCTTGCAGAGATTAAAGATTTAGGCCATGTACTGCTCTGCCCACACATCTTTAAAGCTTGGCTCAGCAGTTGGGATGGGCTCTCCAGGGTTTGACTAGGGGTTTGGAGCTCCTTCCGTGCACCTGGTTGACCAAACCAACCCACAGCCCATGACACCTCTCAGGGTTGGATCATTTTTCCGTAGGCCAGGCCTGGTGTGTGGGAGGATGAAGTGCCACAGAGGAGGGAAAGATGGGGCTGAACTCCACGGGGGTGTGAGGGGAGGAGATGAGTGAGGGGATCAAAGGGAGTGGGGACACAAATCTCCAACCAGCCACACCCATCAATAAAACATCCCCTCTAACAACCCCATCCTGCAGAGCTGGAGACAAGTGAACAGGGCATGGAGTGAGCAGGGACCACCTGTGCATTTCCCAGGTGCTGAAGGTGCTTTCCCACCCTGAGGATTTGAGGAGGAGGTGGCAGCTCTGGCTGGGGGCTGCTGGTGGATTGCCCATGAAGTTTGTGAAAGCCCTGAACAAAGACCACACACGGGAGGCTCAGGAGACCGATGTGTCTTAGACCTTGAGGGTACGAGGCAAATATGCCTCTGTGCCTGACTCACCCGCTGTGTGCTAACACTGACTCATAATTGCTGATTTCGATTCAGACAAAAGATTTATCTGCACTGAAACATATGGAAAATGCTAATGTCACCTGGTAGTGGAAAGAGGAGGCTGGGCTGTTGCCTGGCCCTGTGTAAGGCTTGGGCAGTGCCCGATGGACTGGGACCAGCTTCCCCACCCTGGTTTATGTGTGGCTGGGATGAGTCCCCAAAGCTGGAGAGAGTCTGATCACCCTCATCCCTGCCCTCTCTGGAGCGAATTGTGCTTGCAAAAGTTGATTTTTGCAGCAATGACCATTTTTGTGGGTCCTAGCTCAGTTTCCCTCAGCTCTGGGGAAATCCTGCTGTCCCAGGAGCTGAGCCTGGCCCTTTTTTCCTGCAGCCCCCCTGCAGGAAGGCTGTGAGGATGAAGATGTCTGGCAGGCAGCAGCACATTGGCCCTGGCAGTGTGTTTGCACGGTACCTGCACCCCAGCACAATGTGTGCCCGTCACGGCCAGCACGCTCCAAAAGCCTCTCAAAGAAAGGCACGAGCAGCCACAACCCCCGGGAGAGGGGTGGATTAACCCCAGAACAGAGCCAGGGCTTCGTCCCAGGGCTGCAAGCTCCCAGTGTGATGGCAGAGCCCACAAACCCCTCTGCTGCTGCCTGATGTTGTCCCAGCAGGGCACGGCTGGATGCCCAGGGCTGTGCCACCTCCTGCCCTGCCTGTGCCACCTTTCCCTCCCTGCTGCTCAGCGCTGCTGGATGCTAAGTGGAAATTTCCCCCTGTGCCAAGTGTTAAATACTTATCAAGCTAATGCAGCGTCTTTGGAGGTGTGTACAAGAGACAACATGTTACCCTAATTAACGAGCAGCTGGGCTTGGCACCGGGCTCTGCTGCAGCTGCTCCCGGCGCCTTTCCCAGGCTCTGCCTCCTCCACGCCACCGCAGGGGCACAGCCTGCAGCGGGGTCAGTGCCTTGCAGGGTCCTCTCTCACTTTGGAGAGCGGGGCTGTAGCTCCCAGCCCGAGGTCTGGAAGGCTGGGGGCTGTTTCTGGGCTGGATTAGGTGACTTGGATCAGTGGGTCTGTTCATAGCAGCTTAGACACGGGGATGAGAAGTTTTAGGGTGTGCTGATTTGGAGAACTTTAGGGGAACCTGCTGCTGGAGGAAGATGGGCCACCAGGTTTGAATGCTGGTTTGTCCCTCCCTGTTGGTGTGGCAGCAGCAGCTCCCTTGGTTGGCTTTGCTGTGGGAATTGCGCTTGGGCAGAGGTGGCCAAGTGTCACTGGGGTCGGTGTGACAGCTCCAGGGAATGGGACACGTCTGGTGGGATCAATTCTGGAAAGAGAGGGGCTGGGATGGGTTTGCAAAGCCAGCCTTGGGGACAAGGCTGCAGAGCAGGCGTGGGGTGGTGGGAACCATTTGCAGAGTTTCTCATCTGGTTGACTGCATCTTCCCAGGGCCCAGCCTCTTTCATCTGGACCACTAAGGATCAGTTCACTCCATCTCCCCACTCAGCCCCGAGCAGAGCTGCTGCACAAACCCTCCCCATCCTTTTACATTGCCTTGAGCTGCCTAACTCTCCAACCCCAGAGAAGTCATTTCAGCAGTAGATGTTTGTATCATGACCTACATTGCTATTGGGTTTTAAATATATTTTTTTTCCCTGTGCCATGTACCAGCTTCCCACATGCAAATTGCTCTGAGTGAACCATTTATCTGGAAAATAAAGGTTATGTTCTCAAAAGGCATTTAGTTCCCTTTCTGAATGATTGAGTGAGTTTTCCGCTGAGAAAACAAAGGTCTTTAGCACAGTCCAAGTCAGTGACAGGGAAAAAGGTTCAGGTAAAACCCCTCCATTTATTTAGCAGCTCCCCCTTCCTCATTCATATTTACAAGATAAAAGGGGCTCCATCAACCCATTAAAGTTAAAATATGTGTCCTGTCTTCAAGGAAAGCAAATCCCATCTGGCATCCCTGGAGGAATATAACCTTAACTTCAGCTTAATGCCACATTAGGGTATCTTACAGATTCTGCCTGAGATTTACCTGCCTTAAAGGGAGATTTATTTCTGGAGCAAACAGGCTCATGTGATAAATCTCCTTCCACGAGCAACTTTGCAGAGAAGGTGAATTTTTGACTCGCTGGTTCCCTGCTCTCTGAAGGGGTTGGTGACACCGAGGGATCTCTGGTCCTTGACAGGGGATCCATTGCAAGGCTCCATCCCCTGTCTTGGGAGCTGTGGGATGGATGCTTGGGGGGCTCCAGGTGCTTGCACTTGCCTGGGAAATCAGAGAGATTTCTACACCCCCATGCCAATGCTGAACCTCATGTTGGATATACCCAGGTGGCTTCCACACAGATATTAACCGAAAAATGGCTTGGGATGGAAATCATGGCCTCCTCTGGTCTTTCAAAGGGTTTTCGAGGCTCTGGGGTCGTGGGGATCAGAGAGCTGTACTGCTTATCTGGGTGGAAATTATTCAGACCTACCTGGAGGCACACTTTGGTAGCCATCAATTCATTATTCTTGCTAGTTTTACTGATATTCATAAAAATTATGAAGGCTTTTCTAAATTCCAAATGGATCAGAAATAGTTTTAAGTGTATAATATTATTTTTAAAAGCCATGGGTCTAAAATAAGAGGAGGCTGTGTGGGGTTTCCCCTTTACCTACGCCTTGGGTTGCAGTTATAACCCTTCTTCCAGAATTTACTTCTGAACAAGCACAAAAATATGAGGGGTACCCTGATAAAAGGATGGATTTTGAAGAGATGCTGCTCCTGGGTGGGGGTTTGGGGCCAGGGGATGTCCCCTGTCACCAGCCTCAGCTCCTCGGGTGTTGATGTGCATACTTCTCAGCCTGAGAATGTGAGGACAAGCCAGCTGCACTTGGGTGCAACCTATCTCCTCTCTACTCAACTGGCCTGCCTGACTGGTTTTTTATGATTATTTTTTATTCTGTCTCCAGTTAGGCAATACAGTTGCCTGTTAGAAATATTGCCCTGGGCTGCCAGCTCAGCCGAGGAGAAAAGCGGGTGTGTGTTACCCAGGGAGGATGGGCATCACCCCCTCACCCTCCCTGGGGTGGGCACCTCTTCCCTTCCCCTCTGCCAACCCTTCCCTCCCTCTGCCGTTCAACTGGAGCATCCTTTTGAGGGAATTTTCTTAAAGGTCCCTCCTCACCCCTCCCTCTGCAGCTCTACCACACCCTGGAGGTTGTTTGACCAGAGTGGGTGAATTTAAGCCCAGCCCGTAGTTTGGGATCATTAACCATCAAGGTGCCCCTGGGAAGAAGCAAAAATTATTTGGGAAAATTTGCTAACAGACTCTAATGACTTAATAATCCCTGTTGGAGAGAGCCTGGTAGGTTCTGTGAATGTCAAGTTTCCTTGCTCTGCCCAGAGCTGGCTCCCGGTTATGTAATGGGGGGTGTGACCTCCAAAAAGAGGGGAAAAGGGAAGGCAAAGGAAAGCACGGACCCGCTTCCACGCTGGGATGAAGAGGGAGCCCAGGGATAGGTGCCAGCTGGGATCCTCATCAGCCTGGGCACAGCTGGGCTTGCAGGGGCCAGAGCAGCTGCCACACTGAGCTCCTGGGATGGCCAGGGATGGATCAGGGTCCACCCAGCATTCCTGGATGTGCCACTTCCAGCAAAAGCATCTGAGACCCCAGGTGACACGAGGGGGTGATGCTGGTCATCCCTGCTGTGCTGTGCTGCAGAGGAAGGGAGGGCACAGGGCAGACACACACCCCTGAGCGGGCTCTGACACGGCACCAGCCCTGATCCCTCTGTCAGGTGAGGGCTCTGGTTGTTGCCCCAGCTCGCCAGGTTGGCATTCCTGATGTAGCTTCTGATTTGGGGACACAGGACACACAGCTGGTCAGGATTCTGCTCCGTGGTCCTCAGAGGTGGTGACTCGAGGCAGCTCTGAGCATCCATCTCAGCTTACTGCAAGAATTGGACAGGGAATGTGGCTCCTAAAAGCTTTGACTCCTCTCAGCCAAGGCTGGCTGGAGTGGGAATGCTGTCCCATTTTGGGGAGGCTGTCGGGAATGCCTCCATTTGCCTGGCTAAGCCTGGCTAAGTTCTGAGCAAGGCTCACGCTTTGCTCAACACTGCAGGGTCTTTCCTTGAAGAAAAAGGAAATCCAGAGCTGTCGAGCTGTGCCATGGTTTAAAACATGCTTTGTATTATCTGGCACACCCGTGGCACCGGGACGGCCTGTCCTGGAGGCGACATCCTTCTCGGAAGCTGAACCAAAGCAGGGAGGTGCTGCACTCTGCATCCCGCAGCCGAGACGGGGCGCGGGGGGATCACCGCCTCCTTCCCCATGGAAGCAAACCCTCCCGGGGCTCCCTCTGCTCAAGCTCCGGCTTGACTGCCTTCAGTACTGTTCAAACAAGCCCAGTCGCAGACGTAGCTCGGGGCCAAGTCGTGGGGCAGGCGGCACGGAGCAGCCCGGCCCGGCTCCAGCCGGGGCTGCGGGAGGTCCGGGCGGGCGCGTGGGTGCCGCCGGCATCGCGTGCCAGCCGGGCTCTGCCAGCCGGGCTCTGCCAGCCCGGGGCTTTTCCTCCGCACCTGCGGCCACTTTGAACCCCGGCCTCAGCCCGGAGATGCCAGAGATGCGGGAGAAAACGTGGGAGAGCCGTGCAGCCGCTCCCCAGCCCGTGCTTTTTTTTTTGCGCATCCCACGGGAGATGCGCCTCCTCGCAACAGGGGCATCCCGGGATCTTAACACAACTGCAGTTCCAGGCTGGATCTTCTACTCTCTTCCTCCCTCCTGCTATCTTGTCGAATTCCCCACAAGAAATGTGGGGAGGATGCAGAGAGGGGTGCTCCCTGCAAGGCACCCATGCAGAGCACCCAGTTTTCCTGCTGGGAAGCCACTGTGGCTGCAAGGGAGAATGCAGGCGGCTCCTGGAGAGCGTGAAACACGCTCCTCTGAAAAAAAAAATAAAAAAGGCAGACAGAAAAAAAAAGAAAAAAGGAAAAGGCTTCTGAAGCTTAGAGCTGGATATTTATACACTTGACATAAAGGATATTTCTGCATTGAAGTAATAAGCGTGACTCAGTAAACCAATGGGGAAAGGGTGTTCCCTTTGCAGCAAAACCTCAAAAGATCAAAGAACTCCATGAACAGTTTAACATTTCGAATGTTAAAGGAATTGGGTTCCCCTCCCTCTCCCCTTCACCCCTCCTTCAAGTTTTGAAAAATAAATGGTTTGATCTTAGCTGGGAAGGGAATGTTTCAGCAGCTCCGGGGATGCGTGGTGCTGGCTGGGCTGGAGCACCAAGGTCATGGCGTGTGTGTCCAGGACCTGGCTCCCTGCCTGGGGACACCCAGCTCTGCTTGGGACAGGGACAGGCTTTGGGGCTTCCCATTCCACAGCTGAGCTCATGCTGGTTTATGGAAACTGCCTTTTCTCAGATTGCACAGTGTTGTTCCCTTGGCAAAGCAAATCCTGATATTTCTGTGGCTATGTCCAGCAGCGGGGAGATCTTACGGGCTGGTTCCTGGCCTCTGCCAGCAGCCAGCAGCAGGAACTGGTGCTCCAGTGGGAATTCCACGGCGGATATTCACCAGGGAGGGATCCAGCCTGGTCGGTGGCTCTCAGACACATGTGCTTCCCTGGGATCGATAGGCTGGAGTAATATATTGTGCCAAGATAACAAATCACTTAGCTTATTGGGTCTTAATTAAGCCTCTTTTATCTCCCTGACAGCCACACACCTGGGCTATGGCCCCGGCAATCCGTGGCCGTGGGGACGCCGCGCAGGAGCCGGGGGATTGATGAGGCTCTGCTGGGTGGAATTACCTCATTGTGTTCGTGGCACTTGGGGCCATCCATCTCCTCCTGGCTCCCCCTCTCCCCATCCCACACCCGGAGCACCGGGCACTGCCCTCCTTCCCGGAGCCTCGTGGGTGGGACACGGCCAGGGGACATACCCAGAGGTGCAGGAGCTGGGGGAACTGCCCTGTTTGGCCTCGTGGGTTATGGATACAGTTGTTGTACCCTGACAGCACGAAATGAAGACCTACATCACCATAATGCATTGTCAGGCCCCGAGCTCAGCCTCCCCCCGAGATGAATGAATGCAATATCTCCGCCTGCGAGGGGGAAGGAAGGAGGAAGAGAAGGGAAGGAGGCTCTGCTGCTGCCTCTGGGCTCCAGGCAGAGCCGCTGCTCTGTGAGGCTGGAGAAGAAAAGGCATTTTTTATCTGCCAGGTGGAGGCTGAGGGTGTCTGATCCCCGCGGAGCCCGTGACAGACACGCTCGCGCTGAACCAACGGCTGCAGTGCTCCTGCGATGAGTCCATCTGGCACTGGAGCAATCTTGCCCCCATTTCGGGCAATTCATTGTGCTGGGGCCAGACAGATCAACCCCAATTTCAGCTCATGTAACCCAAGGACGGAGGGAGACCTGGGAGGCCCACGCCTCTGGAAGCGTGTGTTCACTGCAACAGGAATCTGAGGCATGGGCTGCATTCAGTCACTGGAAAGTAGGACAGGTTTTACTCTGAAGTCTGACTGCTGCTGCACTGACTTGGAGTGAAATAATGAGGGCTGGGATTTGCAGGAGACTCACAGCTGAGCAGCCAGACCCTGCAGGACCCTGTCTTTCTGCAGCATCACCCTTAGGTGGATTCTTAAATCTTCTACCTTGGACTCGTCCTTCCTGGCAGGCACAGGGCAGCAGGAGGCATCTCTGCTTTGTGCCCTGGCACTGGGGCAGGCTGGTAAAGGCATTTCCAACACCAAAACTAGCTGGAAATGACACAGATATTCTCAGTATTCAGGTCACACTGTGGTTATAGGTTAATTTTGTGGCCATGGGAAAAATTGCTTTGGATTTCTCCCTTTCCCAGCATGTGATGTGCCACTGGAACAGGGAAGTGCTCACAGCACAGTTCAGTGAGCAGCCAGATGATGCCTTTGGTCATACGGATCAGTCTTGGAGTTGGACTTGATGGTCCTTATGGATCCCTTCCAACCTGAGATACTCTGTGAAACAGCAGTGCCCATATCCAGCCTCTCCTAATAATTTCTGACACTTCCAAGAGCAGTTGCAAGGTGCAGAGTGGGGACTGCACTCTGACAGGGCAGACATCACAGGTTTGCAAATAGTCACTTAAAGCAAGAAAAGAAGGTTCTGAGCTGGAGGACGAGCAGCCAATAATTCATCTGAATGCTAAACAAAGTCCAAAGTACTCACATTACACCATATCCAACCGAAGGGCAACACCCTTCTCCCGTTCCTGAGTTTTCATGGCTATTTACAGGTTTTTGGGTGGACATGAGAAAGTTGATACAGGAATGGCCAAATCCCATAAGCTGTGGGTAAAACCTTCCCCTGCAGACTGGTTCAGTGATGCTATTAAAGCCATTCACAGTGGGGTTTCCCCATGACAGAAGGTTGCTCCTGATCTCTGGCATCAGCAAGGACAGAATTCCCCTCCACGCCGTGGGATGTTGGAGTCTGGGCTCTTCTCAGCTTTTGGTTTCCTCTTCCCCACAGCTCTATCCAGAGACCAAAGAGCTGCTCTGGGAGGTGTGATGGGCAGGGCTCAGGAGGGGATCAGAGCAGCCCCACCAACTCAAACAGCAGAATTAGACACTCATGCCCAAAGCGATGCCACTGGGCCCAGAAAAAAAACCCTCACAGCATGGCACAGGTATCTCTTATCTCTGCACACATTTTCCATCCTTGTATCACGAATAACTGAGCAACACCTTCAGCTGTCACATCAGGCATGTGGCCACTGTGTAATTTTTTTGGCCTCTCCCTCTCCTCCCCACCAAACTCCCCAAGCACAGAGAGCCCCAGCTCTGCTTTTTCTCTTGGCTTGGGCTGTTGCTCTGATTTTTTTCCCTGAAAGGTTAGGCCAGCCCCGTTCAGAGCCCGTCTCCATGGCTGATATACGATGCCCTTGTAATCTCCAGTGACATAAATTTCGCTCCTGTTTGTCTCCCCGTGTCACATCCTTCTTGTGCCGTGTCTGTTATTGTGTCAGGCCTTGCGGTGGTGTTTCAGCATTTTCCGTTGTTTGTCTTCTTCACCTGAGGAACTCCATTATGGGATGTAACAGCTTTAATAGCTTGTAAATGGGAGACTGGGGATTTTATGCTTCAAGGAGTACCAGCCATGGCAGCTACTACTCAGGAGTGGCCTTTGCCAGTGTTTAGTACCTAAACTGGCATTTTCATCCAACTTTCTTTCAAATAAAAAAGGGAAAAATAGCTTGTTTAAAGCTGTCAATCCTCACCAGAGATCAGGTTTGTCCTTGCTGGGATTTGGAGATGGAAGGTGGGACAGACTGGCGTGGCTGGGAGCAGATGGTGGCTCCTGTCCACATCCAGCACCAGTGCTGGGTTTGTCCCTGTCACCTGCGCTGATCAGCCTTGAACCAGGGCTCGAGATGTCCAGCTTTGCCACTCTCTTCTCAAAATCCTGCCCTGTGCCTGGTGGAGCTGCAGGCTTGGCTTCTGGAAGTGGCTGTTTGACTTTCCCTCATCAGCAGTGCGCTGCAACCAGGATCTAATTAAGCTGGCTAATCTGAAGGAGGTACTACATCTCCATGGAAAACTGCTTCAGTTTGGCTTCTCTGAATAATAAACAAAGCACTTGGGCAGATGATAGGGTATTTAAGTGTTTACTCTTCAGAGCATTAAGTGCTAAATTTGTTTTTAGCTCCCCTATGAAAAGCCCTTGCAGAGTAAAAGCACACAAGGGTCTCAGTCATCCCTAGCAGTTTTCCTCACTCCTGCTGTGTCCAGGGGAGAGCCTGGCTCTGCAGCAGCCAGCAGCACCGACCTTTAGGATCACAGGTTTAATCTGCTGGCAAGGAGCAGGGGATAAACCAGAGCCAAGCCCCAGATCCATCCATGGGGATGCTGTGTGCAGAGCTGGCCCAGGCACGGGGCTGTCTTCAGTTGCTCCAAACTGCCACGGCCATCCTCTTCTTTTTTTAATCCATTCCATCCATCACTTAGTGTAATAAATTCCCTAAATGGAAAAGATAGAGACAAAACCCTCAGAGTGAGCCAGAGCACAGAGCTCATTTCTCCTGCTTCCTCACCCTTACTGTGACACGGCTCTTTTGGCAGCTGCGGCTTGGGATGAAGGACCTGGGCAGGATCCGCCCAGGAGAACGTGGAAAGAGAAGGAAAAAGGGCACTGGGATGGCTCTGTGCAGCCTCAAGCGTGGAGAGGTTGTTCCAGCCCACGTGGGGCTGTGATGGGCTGTGCTGGTCACATCTGGCCATTGCTGCCCAAAGACCACGGCAGGGAGGCCTTGGGGGTTGAACTCGCTATAGAAAGGGAGCACAAAACCAACAAAACAACTTTCCATTTCTAAAGCTTGAAGGGGTTTGCACCCTGCCATGCCAGGACAAAGGGAGAATTAGCAGCCAGCAAAGAGAAAAACAACACAAAGCCACATCACAGTGTCAAGAAGCCAAAAAGCCTTTTTCCTCCTTGGTGCCCGGGTCCGGCTTTAAGGACTTTTCTTGGGGATGCGGAGCCGATGCGGTTCAGCTTTGCAGCACTTTGCATTCATCTGCCTGTGCCTGGGCTCAGCTCTCCCCGCTGCTGCTTCAGCTGTGAATTTTTAAACCAATTTTGACACATCAAAACCGATGCAGGATGACTCAGAAGTTTTCAGACAGAACTTTCTCCTTGCAGCAGGGGAAGGAGGGGGCGCGTGCATATTTAGCAGCAGCCGCCTCCTTTAAATCGACCTTTTTTTTTTTTCTTCTTCTTCTTCTTTTTATTTTTTCTCCAGAAGAATATTATGGTTCAGGCAAATTTGGGATGTGTCTGAACATGCTTCCCGTCCGCATCATGGATTCAATTACAACGCAACACTTTGCAGATTTCTGTTAAATTTTAACTCGTTTCACATGGGTTGGGTGAACTTTGCCTGACATTTGGAAGCAGGCAACTTGTGTCATCAGGTTACACTCACACTTATCTCTGCAAACATATCCTTGTACCCAGCCCAGCACCAGCACAGCCGTGGATGGCATTAATTGGACCTGAAATGTGCTTTCCTGGGGCATTTGGCTGCTGCCTGCTCAGCGAGGGCGGGTGTCACCCTGTCCCCACGCTGCTGACCGTGTGCTTGGGCATGTCTGTGGGATGCACAGGGGCTGGGCATGGACAGAAACTGTGGGAATGAGGTCTTGCTGGGAGGTTTTGGTGAAGGGCAGAGCTGGAGCCATGAGAAGGGGAAGGCTTTGAGATGATCCTGTTGCCTGCCAGCCTCCAAATTGTGGAGATGCACCATGGCAAAGACACGGGCGTGCAGCTGGTGGCACCAAAACCGGGGCAATCCCCTAGGTCCATGGCAAAGCAGTGGAGAAGGGCCTCTCTCCTGTCCCCAAAGCCAGGCAGGGGCAGCGTGTCTGGGTCACTCTTGCAGGATCAACCTGGCCATTCCCTGCTCTCCTCCATCGCACCGAGCCACGGAAACCCAGTGCTGAACATCTCCTTTGAGCAGGAGGTCTTTGAGATGACTAAAAACCCAGGTCTGATCAAAGCCTGGCTGCTCTCCTGGTGCCAGGCATCCTCAGGGGGAAGAGGGAAATATTAAAACCCCAAGATCAGTCAGTGGCTGCTTCTTACTCCAGCTGCACCAAGTGACCGGCGCTGCTGATCAAAGGCCTCGCCACTGTTGTTTTAAAGGTGACATTAACATTTAAGGAGCTTTTGAAAGCCCTGGCTTGCAATAAAAGGCCAGACACTCAGTCACAGAGCAACTCAAACGCAAGTTTAATGATAATGAAACAGCCTTTTGTTCTTAAGCTCAAAGAAGAACCACAAACCTATTTATAGTGTTTATAATGAGGGCTGTGAAGCCTTTTACACACAATCCAGCACACCGATACCTGTGACTTACCCAGGGATCCTGGGAATGTGCAGAGAGATTTTGTGCTTCTCCTTGGCTTCCAGGCACAGCTTCCCCGTTTCCTTCCAGGCAGTGATGCCAGGCTTTGGCCAGCAGTGCTGGGAGGATGCCTCTGCCTGCTTGTGAGCCTCTGCCAAGCTGTGATGCCAGCCTGGGATCCACGACCGTGTCCCCAGCCCAGGTGGCATGGCATGGCATGGTGCAGTTGGCACAGCATGGCTTGGCATGGCTCCTCATGGCATATTTTGGCAGGGCCCTGCTGCTCATCCCATTCAGGACATGTTCCCACCTGGAGCCCCCTGCACAGCCGTGTTTTGGACCCCAATCGTGCATCAGGCACCAAAGCTCTGTTTCACACCAGCTGAAATCACCATTCCTCCCTCTCTGTGGCCCCATCCCGCTGCCTGCACCCACCCAAACTCCCCGTGGATGTTCCCTGGTGCAGAGCAGACCCAGGTGGCTGCGGCTGCTGATCCCCTCTGCTCTTGGAGCCAGATCTCCGGAGAACCAGGCACTTTTGGCAACCACGGGGTGCTGGGGGTTCGGTGCTCACAGCCACCAGCCTTCTGCTGCCACCTGGGTTATAAATAGCCTGGAAATGGGATCCGAGCAGATAGGAGCCACGGTTGGGTAAGAAAATCCTCCTCTCCCTGCGCTGGGTCTGTTTTGTCTCTCACTGTGAAGCTCTTTGCTTTATGGCTCCCAGCCCTGCTCCAGCTCCTGCGCTTCACCTCGGAGCTCCAGTACGGGCAGTGGCTGGTACCTTCCCTGTCACATGCCTTTGGAAATATCCAGCCAATTCCCTCACCCTGCAAACTCCTGGAGAGCCTCTGCTCCACTGTACAGACACGTTTTTATGGCAGTGTGTTACATCAAAGATCTTTTTTTACGCCTCCTCACCCTCCTAGATGTGGTAAAGAGCGCTGGGTCCTGATCACATGCATTCCCTGAGCAGGGAAAGAGCTGGAGAGCCAAGCAGGAGCAGGAGAGGGAGGTTTGCTCATTTGGCTCCTCAAGGGCTCAGGCCTGGCAGGTTCCAGCAGAAGGAAGAGTGAAGGATCAATATCCTGCCGTGCTGCCCCAAACCCTTCCTGCCCACAGAGTGGTCCGAGGGGGAATTCCCTCTCCTGCCTCTTGCAGTGGTGACCCAGGATTATTATTTCTGTTTTCCAGAGGGGTGGGCAGGCACTGCACTCCAAGACCTTGCTCTGTACTCTGTCTCCTGCACCTGGTTGAGAGCTCCCCGAGCTGGGATGCTCCCAGAGCCAGGATGCTCTCAGATTTGGGGTGCTCTCAGCATGGTGGTCATTGTCTCAGAGCCCTAGCTGGGAGCCAGGATCTCCCCTTTGGTTTCTGATGGCCAAATAAATTAGCAATGGGAATGTGAGGGGGTGGGGGAGGCGGCAAGGGAGAGCTGGAGAGCTGGAAGTGACCCGGACCCAGGGAACAGATGCAACTCATAACGTTAATGAGGGGTTTTCCCCTCCCCAAAGGCACTGCACTCTTGAGAACAGGGGGTTTTCTATCCCATGGCAACACCAAGCAGGGAAAAAATGGGCCTGGCTTTTATTTCATTTTTTTGTCCTTTACAGCAATCGCAGGCAAACAAAAGCCCTGAACAGATTTATCATTTTTCTTTCTCCCCCACCCCCTCCTTTTCTTTCCTTTTATATTTTTTTAAAATAGGGTTAGAACAAGATGGATGGTTCCCCAGGCCCAGGGAATGAGCAGATCGAGGCAACCCTGTCGTCTCTGGCATCCCATTAAGCCAAGCTCTGCGAGGAGGCCGCCGTAGGACTTATTAAATTTGCCCCAGCCCAGACCCCAAACCCCATCCCCAGCATGGGGCTGCCCCAGCTCAGCCACCTGAGTCCCACCTCACCTCCCACCTCCATCACCTCTCCTGCATCCCCCCAGAGCATCCCCAGCCCTGCTCTTGCCCCTCATCAGCCCGGGAAACAGCTCCATCCATTCTTGTCAGCCGAGGCCGATTCGTCACCGCTGGGGTGACAAGTGCTTGTATGGCTCTGTCAGCCCCTCGCCAGCGTGGCCTGGGCCCCCTGCAGCAAAGCCAAGGGTCCCCCAGGGAAGGGGCTGTGGGCACTGGGGGGGAGCATGGCCAGCCCCGACCTACCCCTGACCCAGGGGCTGCTGTGGCTGGAGAAACGCAGCGATGGAGGGGCAGCACAAAGGGGAAAAAAAAAGGGGGGGAAAAGGAAAAATAAGGGGGTAGAGAGATAATCTGAGCCCTGCCAGGTCTGCACGGGGCAGGCTGATCCTGGGCAGGAAGGGAGGATGCTCCTCATCCTCATCCCCACCCTCACCAGCACGGATATTTCCACTTTAATACTTAACAAGGCTCTAAAACCCTTCCGCAGCCGGAGTTTGTTCTCGGCGATAAATTTTGAATAGCTTATAAATTATGGACAGCACACGGTGTCTGTGTCTGGGAGCACGGGCTGGCCCCAGATTGCTGCTCCGTGGTGTAAAGCCGTGCTGGCATTCCCGGGAACTGGATCTGGGATAGAACATTACCAGGATCAGCTCACATCCCAGAGCTGGGTCACGTCTGCCTCACACCTCCCAGAAATCATCCCCCAGCAGGCAGGAATCACAGGGCAGAGCTACAGGGGAGCAGAGCAGTGGCCAGCACCTCTGTCCCCACGTTTATGGGTATATATAGCCAGGGATATATGGATATATGGATATATATAGCCAGGGATATACGGATATATGGATATATATAGCCACCGGCACACGCACAGGGTGGAGGGGTCAGGTTGCCCAGCTCCTGTTGGCAGCCATCCCCCAAATGCCCCAGCTCCAAACCAAACATGGCCTTGCCACAAGACCCACAGAGTCCAGCTAAAATCCCTGCAAACTAGAAGCCCTGGATCCCACAGAAACCCCTCAGCTCTGGGGCTGGAAGGGATCTACCCTGGACAAAAAAATCCTGGCAGGGAGAGGTGATTTCATTCCTAGCAATCCTGAAAGCCAAAGGGGGCTGTGCAATGGGCCTTTCCCACTTTTTCCCTGGCACAGTAATTAGGTTACAGCATGGCTCCAGCTGTATTCCAAAGCTCTGATGTCCAATAAATGTGTACAATGTTCATATATGTGCCTGCAGTCTATAAGGGCTGGAGGAAAAGGGCCAGTTTTCACTACATTAATTCATAAAGCAGGTCAGGCTGGTCTGGCCCTTTACCTCACTTGTTATTTCTATTTATTAGTAATATTGATGTTTCAACCAGGGAGCAGGACCCTATCGAGCCAGCTTTAATATCAGAAAAGATTTAGCAGGAGAGCACTCTGGAATGAAGCAACAACGCCAACACTGAGCTCCTGCATCGTGCAGCTCACAAACACTGTTGTTATTATTTCTGATACTGTTTTATTTTGCATTTTGCTTCCGTGGCAGGCACAGAATCTCTGATTACCCTCCCTTGGACACGTCAAAGCCCAGCTGCACCCTCATCAGGTTATTAAAAACCCCTGTCAGGACTGAAAACTAATGAGGTTTGAATGCTGTGGAGCCATGGTGGTAACGGGGTGGGTACCCACTGGTGTAACGAGGTGATCTGAGCTCTGTTAATTACCTGGGGAGGGTCTGGAAGGGCTGCTGGGGTGGGCAGCAGGACAGGGACAGGGACTAGGACAGGGACAGGGACAAGGACAGGGACAAGGACAGGGACAGGGACATGACACCCCTTGTCCACACAGGCCTGGCCACCTTTCTCCCCATTTTTCTCCTCAGCCTTTGATGATTTTTGCCACATCCCTGCTGATGCTGCAGCACCCGATGGAGAAATCTGACCAGCAACAAAACTCTGGGTAAAACTGAGCTGTGGCTGCAGAACCAGGGATTATTTGGGAGCAGCCTGCTCCAGCCTGGAGCAGCAGGACCGAGCTTGCCTGGCATCAAAGGCAGCACATCTGGCAGCACTGGTGGATGGATCCCTGCCCAGAGCAGCACTCTGGGATGGCACCCAGGGGACAGGTGCCCCTGGGACTGGCACCCTTTCCACACAGGGAAGGTGTTTAGGCTGAATTAGGGAATGATCACACACTCAGAAGGCCAAAACTAAGTTTTTAAGCCCAGCCCACTCGAGAGGGATACAAAGGCCAGAACCACATCTAAACCAGCTTCAAACTCAGTGCCTGCTGAGATGCTGAGAGCCAGTCCTCAGCCCTGAGTGAGCCAAGATACACTCACTTAACCAGGGTTCATCTGGTGAAAAAACCTGGAATCACTGATCCTTGAGAAAAAGCAGACATGGGAAATAAAACTGTCCTGGTCCTTGCCTTCCACGTTCCCCATCACTGCTGAAAAGCTTCAGCAGCAGAAGCGAGGAGAGGCCAATCATCCCTGTCCTCGGGCACATCTCCTCTGGCTGATGCTGGATTGGGGTCTGGAAGGGGAGGATTCCTGTTCTGCCTATGCACCTCTGGGATGTATTTTTGGAATTTCTTCAGGATGATAATGTTTCCTACAGCAGGTTGGACCACAAGCTGTGTTTCAGTGATGCACCCAATAGCAGGATCAAAAGCTGCTTGGAGCTGCAGCAAACCCAGATGTTCCCAAAGAGCCACGGGAATTGTTACCTGCCTTGCCCATCCATGGCCAGGGCATTTCACTGTCAGGCTGTGCCAAAATCTCTGAGGCTGAGCTGGGATTTCTTGTGTTTGTAGAGCAGAATTGTGCCAGGGGTACAAAGCCCTGGGAGCTGAGGTCGGCGCTGGGGGAGGAAACCAAGAAATTTCAAGAAATTTCAGGAGAAGATTCTTGGAATTCCAACCTTGCTCGCTAAGCAAGACCTCAGGGGTCAGACCCAGCTCTCGGTGACACTGCCACAAAATCTGAGTAAACTGGGAGAATCAGCCAAAGTCACTCCAGGCTGGGAAGTGACGTCCAACTTCCATTGTGCAAATGGCAGCAGAATCAACCCCCCCCCCCCTTCAAAGCTGCTCTCCATCCCCCCTCCCACCATCTCTTTCGAAATATATTTATGTTGGATTGTCCCATGATTTACACTGGAAATCCCTGTGCTGCCTCTCTCTCCATGAAACGTGCGGTGTCAGCAGCTGGCAGTCAGGATTCCGGGATGCATCCTGGAAATCACGGTGCTGGGAGAGGAGGCACGAGAGCTGCAGAGGGGAATGACCCAGGCATTGCTTTGCCAAAGCACTTTTGGAGGTGTTACAGGATTTGGGATGTCCGAGCAGGATGAGAGGAGAAGGGAGCAGAGGTTGTGCCCCCAGATGCACTCACAGCATCCTGGGCAACCACAGCCCCCCGTGTCTGCCCCTCTGGGTGTGTGACACAGCCAAGAGGGAATTTTTCTGGTGAACTTTCATTTTTGCAGGGAAATTCCAAAGGGCTGAAATAACAGAGCAGAGAAACCCTCCTGGGCTCTGGAGGAGGAGGAAATGGGGGACTGTGCAGTGCAGAGCTCAGGGCTTGGGGCAGTGGGAGAGAGCCAAGTTCAAGACCTCCTACCTTGGGGACCATCCCGGTTTAAGGGCGATTCTGGGGTTTTCATGGCAAATCCTGGGATTTTTTACCAACTGAGAAGAGGGGAAAAAAAAAAAAATCAGCATTTCCCCCAGCCTCTCCCTGCAGCAGATGTGAGGGGTGGCTGTGCTGCAGTGCTGTCCCTGAGCTCAGACGAGCAGGGCTCCTCACCAGCATCAAGGGCTGAATTACCTGCACCTCGTGGCAGTGCCGGTGATTTTCCTGGGATAATGCAGAGAATATTTTGCAGAGGCAGCTCCTTTTTTGCTTATGGGAATACCCAAGCACACCTTGACAGACTCAGCAGGAACAAAGCAGGGATGGACCAGTGGAGCGGGTGCCACACCAGCGTGTGGGACAGCACGAGGAGGAGCCCTGGGGTGTCCTGGTGTCCCCGGGGCCGTGGCCAGGTCCCCGTGGCCAGCCTGGCAGGAGGATGGAGCCCTTTCCCCCCGGCCCTGTGCTATTTACTGCTTGCTCTGCATCCTGGCCGCAGGGCACGGAGACTGCGGGGCCATATGAGACCGTGGCGATGAACATCTCGCCTGACCTACTTACAGCCCGGGCCCTGGGACTTTCTGGAATTCATCCTCTCGGAAACACAGTTTTAGGGCAGCAGAAATCCGTGCTGCTGGATGGGGATGTGGGCCCAGCCTCCGCCGTGGCCGTGACGCCGGAATTGCCGTGGCTGCCTCGGAGCAGATATCAATGCACAGGCTCCATTAGCAACTCTGATTGCCTCTGATATGCTTCTCATTAGATCTCAGGCCTCACACATCATGATTTCATTTACGAGATGGTTTTTGTTTTCCCTTCTCTTAATTCGTGTCCCCCCCGCCCCGCTCAAAAAATGAATCTCATTAAAACGTCGAAATTGAGAGCAAATCGTGCCTTAATCCAACCTGCCAGGGAAGCCAATCACCCTGGAAAAAATCTCCTTGAAGTCTCCATGCAGGGGCAGGCAGAGGGGAAGAATAATAAAAAGACATCGAATTAGGAGGTGCCGAGGCTTGTTTGAGCGGAGAGGAAGGGACTGTGGCTGCTGACAGGATAGTAACGCAAATCCCCTTTGGAGCACCCGGAGAATCAACCTAAATGGATTAATGTGAGGACAGAGAAGAAATTACTTTAGTTGTTTCCCTAATTCGATTCAATTTATTTTTATACGGCATTTCCATAGCGAGCATCTCACAGCTGCGTCACCCAGAAGAGGAATAATACAGAAAGGCTCTTCTGGCAGAAGTGCTCACCAGAACAGGCATCACAGCAGAGGGAGGAATATGAGTGCTGGCCTTGAGGATTTGATTTGCCAAATCATCAGGAAATCACATGCTTTTTTTTTTTTTTTCTCTCTTTGTTTGTTCCCGATTTTACTAATTTCCCCAGGCTTTCCTCAGACCATCTCCATAAATACCGAGGCTGATTCGAGCCTCACACTGCTTTTATAGCACTGTAACTCTGAGCTCACACTGGTTTTACACTGGTGCAGCTCCACTTATTTCAACTGAGTAAATTCCTGATTTATGTTTGTGGAAACGACAGCAGAAGTAGGCCCATGGTTTTCCCTGGAGCAATGCCTGGCTCACACCGGGGTGGGGAAGAGGAAGATCAGGTCCCTTGCAATGCAAATGATGGAGAAAACTGACATTAAATTACACCTGGACTCCAACTTCCGAAAAGACTTTTGCTCTCTTTTATAAAACGTTCTGTTGTCAAAGTTAAAAAGGCATGGGAAGAGATCATCTGGAAGGGAGGGCTGGACATGTGGTTGATGGAGGGTGGGTTGCTGCTCCCCTCTACTCTTTTGGGGAAAACCAGCAGCCCCTCCTCACCCCAGTTTCACCCATTTGTGCACAAGCTCTTCCTTGGTCCCAGCCCCGTCCACCAAGAGCCCGGTGCTTTGGATTAAATTGAAATGTGGGCACCCTGTTAGCTTTAAAATATTTAAATGTAATCCTGGGGAATGAAATCCCTTCGGAGAGGGGTGGGAGAGGTCAGCCTGCAGCCCCATAGCCCTCGTTAGTGCCAGCACACGTGGGGCCCTCTGCAAAGCCCCGCTAACAGAACTCTAATTAATTTATTTTTTAAGGCTACACACGAGGGAGCTGATCAATGCTTCGCCCTGAGCTCTGCTGTGTTTGGAGCACATATCACTGCCTTGATTTATTCCCTGTGACGTGCAAGGATGGAGCCAGCATCCCAATACCTGCCTCCCAGGCTGCTCCTGCCCCTCGACAGGTGCAGCATCCTGAGTTCACTCCTTTGAGCAACACCTCATCCCTGCTAGAGGCTCCCTTTCAAAGCAGCTCCCTGGATGGACACCAGATATCATTTCTGGGTGTGATCTGGGCCCCGGAATCTTCCCAGACCCTGCTAGGTGAGACCAGGCTGTGGCATCCAAGGGACCCTGAGCTGGGCTGCCCACCCTGGCAAGTCTCACCCTCCCTTGGTTGTGCTCATGGGGAAAATCCAGGGACTGGTGTAATTTATGGCTGTCAGTGGTTTATCATGGATTTAGGGAGTTTTCCCTCTATTTTTGCTCCAGGGACAGCGATGGGGAGATCAAGGCAGGCTGGTAACCAGCAGAGAAGTGACATTTGCTGCTTTGGAAGCGATGGAAGGACATCTTTACTGAGATGTGGGGCTGGTTTTTGTGGCCAGGGGTCCCTCAGCTCCCACCAGCCCCTGTGCTGTGCCCTGAGGAGCCTTTTGAGGCGAGTGGTGGCCAAAGAGCAAATCCCTTGGGGTCAGAGGTGTCACCCCCAGCTCTCCTGTGCTCCAGCCCAGGTAAACACTGGTGTACACGGAAGGCTCAAGGTGCCTTTATCCACCCTCCTGCTGCTGTTCCAGTCCTCCAGCAGACCCCTGGCTGGGCAGGCTTTGGGTGTGGAAGGCCAGGAAGGGAAAGGAAGAGGATTCAGATGCTTCACTCCGTTTCTGAGTGCCAGAACCCCCCTTGGGAAGCCCAGTGAGCCTAACTCAGTGTGGCTGCATTGTTTTTGCAGGGCTGTGCTGATCTATTCTGGCTGAGGACCCTTTGCCACGGTCCAGACTTCACACCCAGAGTGGCACCACTCTCCTGAGCCCCTCCCTTGCTGCTTTTTTTGCCCTCCTCCTGCTCCGTGTTCTCGGAGGAAGCACCAACACGACCCTGCCAGCACACACAGCCTCCACAACAGCCCAGGGCTCTGCAGGGACCCTTTGCCCTCCCCAGACAGCCCCAGGGGGATGAGATGCCACAACCTGACATCAGCAGAGTAAAATATGGCCCCGGCAGTAATCTGAGAGAATGGGATGGTAATTTGGGGTGGGGGAGGAGAGGAGGAAGCACTGAAAAAAGGAGGCACTGAAAGTACACTTCCTTTCAGTGCATTGCTGGGAAGACCATTAGGAAAACCACTAGATTATTTTTCACATTCTTCAGTGCAAAACTACTGCATTTTATGACCACTATCAATAACAGCTATCATATTACTAATGCTACAGTTGCCACATATATAATATTTAAATCACATTTGTGGCTGACAGAGACCTATGGATATTCTCGATCCCAACAGGCTATTACAGTTCATATCATGTCTGTCATATAAATATTATGAATCATTTCCCACTATCTTTATGGGGGCTACATTGACATCATCAAAAAGGCTCTGGGTACTGCCGGATACTGCATATTTATATACACCTTATGTATATGTATGTGAATGGAGGGAGATTTACACCACAATCACGGGTAATAAATGCCCATGATAAAGCATATTATCTTCACACTTCATTTGCAAAGTGTTTTGTATGCAGGGACCAGGGGAAGGCCAGCACAGGAGCTGTCTCTGAGTGACTGAGTCACATGCTCAAGCCCTGGTGTAAAGCAGGTGGTGTCTGTGCCACGCTGAGCCGGCTGGGGTGAGCTCCAGCTGCTGCCCAGGCACTGCCCGGGTTCCTGTGCTGCTGCTGGCTCCCATCAGGTGAGGCTTTGGCTCCTGTCCCACTGGCAGGATGGGTGATGCTCTGTGTGCTTTCCACCGAGAGCTGTAAATCTCACAGCTCATGTGCTGCGTTTCATCTTCCATCCCTTAATGCTTTCTTTGCTGGCTTCTTTGGCAGCCAGGCCCCAGTCTGGGTGATGAGCTGGAATAAAGAGATCTTTATTCCAGGTGTTAAAAGAGGCAGGAGTAGACTCTCCATTTGTAAAGTCATTTTGCAAAGCAGTTCATTAAACCACTGTCCCTGCAAGCCAGGTGAGACATGCCAAACCCAATCCACCAGAAAAGCACGAGGAGAGGATGAAACCTCCCTCAGGATTATTCAAGCTGGATCCAGACCAGAGCCCAGGTGCCCTGAGACCTTTTCCCCAAACCTGTTTTAAGAGCCTGAACACTCTATTAACACTTGCTCTGTGTGCAGAGACAGACAAGAACAAATGCAGCCTCATGGCTTGGAGTTTGGAGGTCTCTAACAAGCGTTTAATGCCCAGTTCTGAAGCAGCTGAGAGTGCAGCTCTGCCTGTGCAAGAGAGGATTTGATCTGAGCAGTCCCCCAAAGAGGGGAGATGCAGTGTCTCTGCCCGGCCTCGGCATGGGAATGAGGCTCTCCAGCAGATCAAATAAATCATGTGCATCTCACTTCATAAACAAACACCAGCAGCCTGTTAAATGCTGCTGGGAAACAAAACGAGGCAGTCTGAATCTGCAGCACTGACACAAGTGGCCTGTCCTGGAGCTCTGCTGGTTTGTGTCTGCCCGAGGAGCAGGAAGCCCCCTCAGCAGCTGCACGGGTTTGGATGTGCCTGAGGGATGCTGAGAGTCCTGGCAAGGCTCTCTTCAGGGACTAACTCCATTTTCAGGCTCCAGAGTCTCTGACCTGTACCCCAAAGTCTTCTTGTGTCTTTCTCTCCTTCCTAGAGGGAAGAAAAGCAGGTTGTGAGCTCCTCTTGCCCCCAAGAGCATGAGGTAGGTGCTGTCCTGAAGACCTACAGACCGAGGCAGGAATTTGCACAGTGGAGGGACTTTTCTCCTCCAGTTCTGCTGGGAGACACAGGGAATGCAGATGCAGGTCCTGGAACCTGCAGTGACTTTGGGAGAGCGGGTTACTGGAGGTGAAGACAAGCCTGGGAAGGTCCCAGAACTCTGCATGAGTGGAAGGTGTCTTTCCTTGGCTGGGCCTGGCTCTCGGATCACTGGAGTCCCACACTGCCTGCTCAGGGAGGGACTCTGTGGCCACAAGCCCCAGGCCAGTAGCCACAGCCACCCTTGCTCCCACATCATGGCACCTCTGGCCACCTGTCACAGCCTCCATGTGCAGCTGGAGATGGAACTCAGACCAACCCATGAGCTTCTTCTACTCTTTCCCAGTCAGATTTTGCATTTATTCTTTCTTTAATTTGTAACAAAATGCAGCCAGAGAGGAAAATAGATTTAATAAAAAAAAAAAAAAAAAAAAAAAAAAAAAAAAAAAAAAAAAACCAAAACTGTGCAGGAGGGCATAAAACAGTAGGGGAAGGACAGCAGGGTTTGCTTTTGTGTCCTGTCAGATAATTCAGGGTTATGAACAAGAAAAGCTGGAACCACTTAGAAAAAAAATCATAGAGGCTGTGATTTCCAAATTCACTCACTGGGCCCAAGTGCCCAGTTCTGAATGTGGTCCCAGCACCCAAAACCTCTCAGTGCCTGTCTCCTGCTGAGACCCACGTGCACCTGGATCCCTTTGCCCCAAAGGGATGGTAATGGGGTGGGAGTGTAGATGGAAGAGCCTTTGCCTAATTGATTTGTTTATCTGATGAACACAGCATCCCTCCCTGCCAAATTCAGCCAGGACTGAGAGCTGAGGCCAGACACCCCTAAATGATCCCATTTGATCAGCCTGCCTTCCCCAGGAGCTCAGGAGCCTCTGCACCCTTGGGTGTTGGCATCACCCAAGGGTGCAGAGGACAGGAGCAGCAGTTTGCCAAGCCAGCTCTCCCAGCCAGCACAGGACCTTCAAGCATCCCTGCACCAACCAGATGTACAAGGCAACGAGCTGCCAAAATTATCTGAATGTGCCCCCCCCCGTGATGATTGAAGTCCTTCCTGGGAAGTGCGAGGCTGAAGGTGAGCACAGCATTAGGCAGCTTATTAATTTAATAGTGCATTAAAGAACTCAGGGGAGGTGGAAGGGAGGGGAAAGGGAAAGAGAAGGTTTGTAACATCACAGAAATATCCTGGCTTACCTTCTGGCATCTTCAAGAGACTGGAAATGTGGGACTGCATCCAGCTGCCTTCTCTGGGGCAAAATTCCTTTGGCTTCTGTGGGAGGTTTTACTCAAATAAGGATTGCAGGATCAGACCTGTTATTGTCACTGCAATTAACATTTAGATCCACATCTAACATGAACTGTTACAGCCTGGTTAGGGAGAAATTTAATTTGCTCTAAACAGCTTGATGGGAGAGGAGCATGAAATGTCCTGGTTATGGTAATTTCATGTGTTGGGAGTCTGCAAAGGTGGATTTGTAGCCCTGGCTCTCGTAACCCTGGGATCTGCTGCAGCCACGGAGCTGAGCCTGCTTTGGGATGGGGCTTTGGGGCCAGATCCCCACCCCCTGTCTGGGTGATGGACACACGCAAAGCCCCAAAGGCCTTGGGCACCCAGCGGGGTGGGGACAGGCAGGTGAGAGCCCAGCTCTGCCCCGAGCTATGTTTGCCCTTATCAGAGAGATGAGCTTTAGTTTGTCTATTAGGAAACTGATTTCTACCTTTGAGCTGTCAGTCTGTACACAGATATCCACGAAATCCATGATTTTTGCACTCTTAGAGACTTTGAACCTACTTTTTCTGACAACCCCCAACTTTCTTTTATTTCCTTGCGTATTTCCTTTTTTTCCCCCCTTTTCTCCCAGGAGTGGATGTAATTCACTCTTAAAAAACTGACTTGGAGATGAAACTTGGCATTTAAGGTCCCAGCCCGGGAGCAAGTGAAGTTACCAGTTATAAACACACACCAAAATCTGTTTGGACATGCTGAAATTACAGGAGCAGAGGATTAAAAGGATCCAAGACGCTTTATTTAGTTTTAACTTCTGCAGCTCCACCTGAGTGTCAGTTTGCAGCCGCTTGCCTGACACAAGATGCGTCCTTTTTGGTGTTTTCGTTCTTCAGGTGGATTGGGATTTGGGATTTTTATTCTAAAGCAGATGGACTGGTGCAGAGGTCCCAGACTGGGATCCTGGGGTGTTGCCAGGGGTGTACCCCTCACCCAACCGTCCCCATGTGGCTCTGCCCTGCAGGAAGGGCAGGGTTTCGTGTTCTCCTACAACAGAAGAGTTGTAGGAGAAATCCAGGTGTTGGGGGCCTTCCCAGAGCCTCTCCTGCGTGGCTTGAGATCCCACAGTGACAGGCAGGAGATGGAGTGATAAGGGCACGCAGGGACACGGCGGTGGCAGATAAGAGGCCTCACTTTTCCAGGAGGAGCTGCTCGCTTGCTAATATTTCTGGCACGAGACACTTTGCCAATTAAAGAATAAATCAGGGCAGATAAGGCTGGGGAGCGTTCCACGGATCTGCCGCACAGGGAGGTGATGGCAGAGCCTCTGGGACATCCCTGATTGTCCCAGCTACCCCAGGGCACTCACTGCAGGAGAGCCGGGCTGGGCGCTGGGAGCTACCTGTGCCAGCAGAACCCCTCCAGCAGCTGTCCCTGGTGTCCCTCCAGCCTCGCTCAGTGCCCAGCGTTGCTCCCCAGCGTGTGTGAGCAGCTGCAGCGTGGCCCCAGCCTGTTTGTTATGCATGTTACGGCCGTGGAAAGCGAGGGTCGATAGGATGTTTAATATGCTTCATGCATAGTGGAGTCGCTCTGGTCCATCAAGCCACTAATACACATTCTTACAGGGCTGAGTATCATTTATTAAACCTGGAGGCCTGCCTGGGAAGGGGGGCCGGGGCTCTGGGAAGCAGCCAGCGGTGCTGCTGGGGTGGTACCGGCGGTGCCCAGGAGGGGAGAGTTTGCAGAAGAGCCGCGCACACACAGAGAGTCATTTGTTGTGCCTCCCGGATGGGAAATGAAATAAATCGTGCTTTGAGCGCTGCCCGCGCTGTGACACACCCCGGGGACAGGCAGCGGGCTCGGGGGCTCGCTGGCTGCTCCGGGGCTGGGCACAGCTGGCATTGCTCAGCATCACTCGAGGAACCCCTTCTGCTCCCCCTCCCGAGGCTGCCACGGCAGCGCTACGCACGTTTTGTTTTTTTTTCTCTCTTTCCCCCTTCTTTCCTCACCTCTTCCCCCTTCCTGCTCTTTCCCCTTCCTTTCCCCCTCTTTTCTCCTCTCCTTTTCTTTCTCTTTCCCCTCTTCTCTTTTCCTTTTATTTCCACTCTTCTTTCCTTCTCTCTTTCTTCTCTCTCCACTCTCCTCATCTCCCCCTTCCTCCCCATCTCTAATTTCCCCTTCTCGCCACCTCCTTTTCCCCCTCTTTTTTTTTTCCTCCTCCCTTTTGTTTCTTCCTTCCCCCTTCCCACTCTATTTTCCTCCCTTTCCCCTCCATCACTTTAAGAAAAAAAAAACAAAAAAACAACCAAAAACACAAACCAAAAAAAAAAAAAAAAACAACCCACAACCAAACAAAACCATCCAACACCACCAACCACCAGCGCAGCGCTCTCCGCGGGCCGGCGGGGCGGGCGCGGGGCGGCGCTGCTCGGCTCGGCTCGGCTCGGCTCGGCTCGGCTCGGCTCGGCGCGGCTCGGCTCGGCTCGGCTCGGCTCGGCTCGGGGCGGGCGCGGCGCTCCCGCTCCCCCCTGCGCGGGCCCCGGCGCGGAGCCGGGCGCGCCCGGCGGAGCCGAGCGGCGGAGTTACATTGTTGGAGTTTGCCACAACTCCGCGGCCTCGGCTGCGCGGGGCCGCCGCTGCGGGGCTGCAGCTTCCCCGCTGCCTCCTCCTCCTCCTCCCTTCCTCTCTCCTCCTCCTCCTCCTCCTCCTCCCCGTGGGTGTTTTTTTTTTTTTTTTTTTTTTTTTTTTTCCCTCCCCTCCTCCCCTCTCCCCCCGCGCTGCTTTCCCTCCCCTCCGCCCGCCCTGCCTGTGTGTTTTCGCCGCCGCGCTCGCCGAGCCCCTTGGCATGAGTTAAGCACCAGCCATGGACACCAAACACTTCCTGCCGCTGGGTGAGTTCTGTTCCGAGAGATTCTCCCTTCCTACCGCGGGGGGTGGGGGGTGCTTCGGGACGATAAAATCAGCGCCTGTCCTGCCGCCTTCCCCCCCCCCCCACCCCGGCTCCGCTGCCCCTTCCCGCGGCGCGCACCGGGGGCCGGCGGGCGGGGGATGCGCTCGCCCCTTCCCCGGGGAGCGCCGCGGCGAGCGCGGGGCGGGCGGGCCGGCCCCGGCCCCTGCCCCCGGCCCCTGCCTCGGAGTTGGTATTTTTGTTTTGGTTTGCTGCTGGTTTTTTGCCGTGGCGCAGCCCCGGGGACGGCGGGCCCCGGCCGGGAAGCCGAGCCGAGCCGGGCCGGGCCGGAGCGAGCCCCGCCGGGCCGGGCCGGGCCGGGCCGGTCGGGCAGCGGCCCCAGCGGCGCTTTGAACGGGGCAGCGGCCGCCGGCAGAGCCCCCTCCCCGCCCGGGGCCGGCTCTGCCCGGGGCTCGGCAGCGCGCAGCCTGTGCTTCCCCCTCTTGCCTTCCCTCTCGGTTTATTTTTTTCTTTAATTTTTGACTTTTCTCCCTTTTTTTTTTTTTTTTTCCCTCTCCCCGCGGCATCCGGGGCGCGCAGCCGGGCAGGGGGAGGCAGCGCCCGGCCCCTGCGCTCGCATCGCCGGCTCCCTGACCCGCCGCGGTTGGGACCCTCCTGCCTTTCTGTTGTTATTAACCCCCCCCCACCCTCCCTTTAGCTGCGTTTTAAAA
Organism: Anomalospiza imberbis; assembly: GCF_031753505.1. Taxonomy (NCBI): domain Eukaryota; kingdom Metazoa; phylum Chordata; class Aves; order Passeriformes; family Viduidae; genus Anomalospiza; species Anomalospiza imberbis. Next base: position 3,352,519 of record NC_089701.1, on the reverse strand, counting down.
CCTATTTCCAGCCGGAGTTTGCCATCGTTTCGGTGACTGAGTCAAGTCCTGGCTTGTAAGGGCGAATGCCTCCTGCGTCTCGCTTCCAGGAGAAGTGATATTGCAGAGCTCAGTGCTCGGGGTGGGGGGAAGAAAAGTTTTGAGCGAAGTCGCCTGGCGCCAAGTCCGGGCGAGGGGGAAGAGGGGCGAGTGCTGCCATCCTTGTCCCCGCTCAGCCCGCTGGCTCCCAGCCTCCGGCCGAGCGAGCCATGGCCAGCGAGACCGTCCCTTCTGCCTTCTCTGGGCTTTAAATCTGTGCTCAGCCTCTCCAGCCTGCCGCTGGTGTGTTTTGATTCTTTCTTCCTCTTGTTTTTTTTTTCTTTAGTGTTTTTTTTTTTGCTTGTTTTGTTGACAAATTGCAATTTCAGTCGTTCCTTTCAAAGAGCAGAATAAATACAAACAACCATCACAAGGTTTACTGCAAGCCCAGCTCGCCGAGAGGCTTTCCAGGGCTGTGGTGGTCTGGGGGCTTTGGCAGGGAGACTCTGGCCCTGTGGTCTGGCAGAGCTGGAGGTGGCATCTCCGTGCCCCCAAAAATGCCAGGTTCAGAGTGCCCCTCGTTGTCTGGGCTGGGAGATGCTGCTGGAGCCAAAAGCATCTCACCTGCAGCGTTGTCCTGGTTCCAAATCAAACCAGCTCCTCTTGGCTGTGTCCAGTGCAGCTGTTGGGGCTCATCCCAGCAGAAGGTGCCTCTCTTGCCTCACTGGAGTGGTTTAACCTTAGGGGTGGCTGTTTGGGGGGTTCACATTTCCTTGGATGTTCTTGTGGAAGACAATCCAAATCTCTGTTGATCCGGGCAGGCTCAGGCCTCTGTGTGCGTTAGCTGTATTTTCTGTCAGTCCTGAGCTCTCCTGTTGTGCTGTAAATGCTGAAAAATACATTGTGTTATTAGTCAGGTTGTTTTGAGGGGGTAGGAGGGGGAGAGTCTGCGACTGCTGGCTCGGGGAAGGGTTTTCATGCTGGTGCAAGTGGAAAACAACTGATTTATCTGCTCATTTAGAGATGTGTGCGTGGTGGGGCTGCGCCACACACTGTGCAGCACACCAGGAGCATCCCCAGGGAAAACAGGGCAGCCCCCCAGGACAGCCCTGCTGGGGGAGGTTAAAACTTCTCATCCTTGTCTCAGGAGAAAATCCATATGTCTGTGGGAGCTGTTTGGGATGTGTGGTCTGGGATTTTCTTGAGAGACTCCCAAACTTTATGTGCTGGTCTTTGGTCACTGACTATTGGGAAAAATCCCTTTGGCTTCAAGGGCAGTGGATGCTGCAGGACTTGGAGGGGGGAGATCCTGGTCCTGCTCCGGGCACTGCGGGCAGGTTGTGTCTAAAAGCTTGGGAGCAGTTTGTAGGATTGAGGGGAATGTGAGCTCAGACCTTCCCAGTGAAACCAGAGCAGAGCTGGATGAGCCATGGGGCCTCTTTAGAGGTAGGACGGTCCAAACCCCACCAGGTCCCAACTTTGCAGGGTCCCAGGTTGTTTCACCAACCCAATCTCAGGTCATTTTTGGGAGCTGGTGCTGGAAAATCCCAGGGGAGAAAACCAGCCCAGCTTGTGGGATTTGTTTCCCTGCACTGCAGTGCAGGCCTGAGCTGGGGAACAGCAGCAGCACAGCCAAAATTCTACCCCATTACTGCGTCCCCATCAAAATCTAAGCTCAGTTTAGCCCAACAAGGCCAACCTGGTGGTTCCTGGCCAAGTCCTGCCCGTGGTTAGACTTAGATAACCCTGCTGATGTCATGGCTGGAAGCGTGGCCAGCACTGGGCACTTTTAATAGTAGTATCTCATTTTCCTGCTTCTCTGGAGAGCTGCTGGCAGATGCCAGCCAGAGGCTCCCCACGAGGACAGCATGTCCCTGGGCATCTCCCAGGCTGGCTGCTGTCACCCTCTGCCATCCCACTGCCAGGACAACCTGCAGCCTGGCACGGGGGCTGTGGGCACAGCTACCTCCAGAGCCCTGGTGGGGATTAAAACACCTCGGGGTCCAGCAGATGCTGCCTTAGAGCCATCTGGAGTTACAGTCCTGCCTTTACTAGGCTTAGCTTGCTCAGGGCTGTCCAGCTTTTGTTCCTCTCTGGTGTGCCAGGTCTCCAGGAGGAGGAAAATGTAGGAAAAATCCGTGGTGCAAGTGCTTTTGGGGCTGTGGGGATCACCTCTGGTGGGGTGCATGAGGTCAGGCTTTCACAGGGCACTGATGTGCAAACCAAAGACTCGGTTCTTCAGGTGGCTGCTTGTTCTCTGCTTTCTACAATCCTCTTAGTGCTTTGTTTTCCCTTTGCCCATTCCCTGGGTGTCTCTGGGGAGGAAAAGAGGAGTGGTGGGTTCAGGGAGCTCTCCCTCAAGGCTCAGCCTTGTGGGGGCAGAAACAGTTAACGGGTGTCCGAGGCTGGCGCTTCCCTCCCGAGGTCACTCCAGCGGGTTGTGTCCCTCTTCCCACCCTGCAGCCGTGCCAGGGCCGGCTGCAGCTGCTCAGGATGTGGGGTGAGGATTGCCCGTGCCGTGCTCGGGGCTGGAGCGGCAACACTTCCGAGGAAAACAGCAAAACAACCCCCTGTGTCCAGCTGGGACAGCCCAGGGCTGGGGGCTGAGCATCCATCAGGCTCCTTCATCCCGCATCCCCGGGATGAGCGTGGATGCTGCACGGAGCTCCTCGGTGGGAACCTCTGTTTGGGTTGAGACCTCACCTCGATGCTCAGTCCTGCTCTTGGAACCCTCAGGAATGGGCAGCTGATGTGACAATCTGCAGGGAGGAGAACTGAGAGATGTGGGAAGGGTCTGAGCATCCCAGTGAGGAAGGAGGAATCCTCTGCCCCACATCTGGTTGGCTCCGTGGGGCTCCTTGGTAGGAGCAGGAGATGAAGTCTGGTTGTGCCCTGGTCTCTCTTGCTGGAGCCTCCTGTAGGGCTCGACCTCTCCTCGTTGACATATGCAAAACAAGCTGGGAAGGAATTTTTGCCTTTTCCAGAATCTGGGCTGTGACAGTGAAGTAAATCCTCAGAGCGTCCCTGAGTTTATTCCACGTCGTCCTGCTGTGTTGGAGGGAGCGTTTGTGTTTCTCAAATTTAGGGTATTTTATTTATTTAAAAGAGAGCGGGGGAGAAAGCCACAGAATTTGAGTTATTCATTGCAAATATTATTATTGGCGTTTTGCTCCTGTTGAGGGGGGGAAAAAGAAACCAACGAGGGGGGAATCAAAACATTTCACTGGAAAATACACCCTGGCTTTGTCCCACCCACATCTTCAAGGCAAAAATAAATATTTATTAAGAAATGGGTTAAAAACCTTTTTGTTGAGTATTGTTTCCTGGGAGCAGGGGTGGGTTGCCATATGCTAGAGCCCTGCCACTGGGCTGAATTTTGGATTTTTTTAGGTTTTTTTGCAGGATGGCTAAGGAAAGAAGCAAACAGAGGAATGTGGGTGCTGCAGGGCTTTGGGGTGTGCTTTGGTCCTCCCTTGTCTGTGGGCTCTGTGCTCCTGTGAGCATCCTGCTGCCTTTTCCTGGGGACTGTGTGTGCTCAGAGTATTCCCCGAGGCTCCCAGCTGCCTGAAATCCCCAAATCATTCCTGCTATAAATAACCCAGCAGTGAGACAGCAGAAGAGCTGGTGGCCCTTGGCAAGGGATTTAACAGGGGTGTGCTGATGGTGTGGGGACACTCTGAGGGGTCCCTGTGCCCCAGCTGGACTTCTCCCCCGAGCCAAAGCCGGGGATCACTCAAACCCCTGCTGGCCAAGTGCTGCAGGGACCTTCCTTGCGAGCTGGGCAGCCTAATTGGGCTCTAATTAATCCTTCTCCCGCTCTGATCCCCAAGTTGGAGAGGGATCTGCTGTAGGGAGGGAAGGAACTCGCTCTGACCTGTGGTGTGGAGGGGTCTGGGCATTTCAGAGGGGTGCTGGGGGATGTGGGCACTCAGGAGGGATGCTCGGAAGTGTGGAGGGATGCTCGGAAGTGTGGAGGGACGCTCAGCACTTGAGGGATGCTCGGTCTGCACGGGATCCATCCCAGCACTTCCCTAATTGCTTCCTGAAAGGCCCAGGTGGGCTCTCCAAGTCAGTCAAGCTACAAAGCAATAGGGGAGGCAGCCTGGGTGGTTTTATTTTAATTGATTTTGTCAGGAGTTGCTGTATTTTATTACATTTAAAGACTAGACTCTGGAATAACTTTGAACGTTTGACACGCACACAAAAAGCAGCTTTCTGACATTTTCCTCTTTGCTTGTCTTTTATTTTATTTCTCCCCTCTCCTCCTCCTCAAAGGGAAGCGTGTGCCTGGAGGGAGGACAGAGGAGGAGGAGGGAGGAGCGGTTGTGTCTCTCCAAAGGCTGCTCGAACATCAAGGCAGCATGAGGCAGATGAAATAATATTGCAAATAAGGATTTAAAAAACCCTACAGAAGGATCCCCACACATGCCAGCCAGCTCAAACTGCCAGAAGATTTTCAGACAGAAGCAATTTAGCCTGGGAAAATGCTCTATTGTTGAGATGGAAACTGGCTGTGAGAACTTGCCTTTCTGACAAGGTTTGGCTTAGAAAAGGCAAAGCAAAGTCAAGGAAATCAACCTGAGTTTTTATTTAGAGGGGAGGGAGCTTTTCAAAATGGAGGGTGTTTTCTGAGATAAACAGGGAACAATTCCCTTGTGAGAAAGGGAAGAAAGGGCTCAAATTAAGCCCAAATGCAGCTCTTCTCCTTTGAAATTTTGTTTAACGTGGAGTTAAAAAATAATCCTGTTCAAACAGACCATTCGTAAGCACGAGATGCTTGGGCTTTTTTCTCCCCCTCCTTTCTTTCCCTTTTCTCTTACTGTGATCCACAATAAAAGTTCCAAGGTTGCACCTTGGGGCTGTAATTCTGGTCGCAGCTGTGCCCGTGCCAGCTCCTGCCTCTGCACATCAGGAGGGGATGGATCTTGCCTCCAAAACTCCTCGTCTGCCCAGATGAGACAGATACAGGGTGGGAAACTGAGGCACGCGGGAGCGTCTGAGCTGGGAACGGGGCCCGGAGCGAGGGCGTGGGGTGGTTGTGAAACCTCGGCTGCCAGCCCTGCAGAGCTGATCCGCCTGGGATGGCAGCTCCACAGGGCTCTGCAGGGTCCAAAACCTCCAAACCCCCGCACCCCTCAAAGCTGCTTTTTGGCCCAGGAGCAAAGGAAATCTCCCAGGTGGGGTTTGTGGGTGTGCCAGGTGCTCCCAAAGCACAGGGCAAGGAGGAAACACCCTAAAGATTCGGGTAGTTGAGCAGCAGGGTGAGGGCTGGCATCCCCTCCTGCTCCAGCAGGAGATAATCCCTCGCACTGTGGTCATTGCTCCTTCTTCCAAACCCTAGGGGATTTGATTTTTTGGTCAAAAACTCGGTTTTTTGGGCCATGAGTGGAGGTTGGTGGTGTGTTTGGGTTTGGGTCTTGTCTGAGCCTTTCCCTGGATCCCATCAGCTGCAGGATCGCTGCAGAGGCAGGAGATAAAAGGGCAGTAGTGGTATTGGGGACCAATAAAATGGTAATGGGATTCCCAGCTGGCTGTTACTTTTCATGGGCTCCTCTTTTGTGGAGTTTTGGCTTTCTTCAGCTTTACAGACTTGGGAAAAAAAAGGAAAAAAATCCAGAGAGAGGGAGCTGAGGGAGCCTCCTGAGATTTACAGCCCCCTCAGCTCCTGGAGCAGATCCTTTGTGCTGCCAGGAGCGGATTAGGGAGGGATGCCCCATCTCGTTTCAGCTGGGCGGGAAGGCAGAAACATTTGATTATTGTTTTTCCATTTCTGGCTGACAAGTGAGTGCTGGAGGAGAGTTGTTTTGTTTGTTTGTTTCTTTCTTTTTTTTTTTTCCCCTTTGCTGTGAACTCTGTGGGCTGCTGCGAGACAATTTTATTGTGGGCAGCGCGTCTCCTACGTGCCCGTTCCGGAGTCGCAGTGAGGCAATGGCAGTGGTGAGGCAAGAGCGGAAGGAGAAGGGCAGGAGGGGAGAGCTTCCAGCCAAAATCCAGCCCAAGGCACAGAGATGGCAGGAGAGGGGGTGAGCTTCCAGCCAGAATCCACCCTGAGACATGGAGGTGGCGCGGGTTGGGATGGGAGGGGATGGAGGAGCTGAGCGAGGCATGGTGAGTGGTGGCAGAGAAGAATTGGATCGGAGAGGCAGGAGCAGAGCCAGGGGCATCACATTGAGCTGGGGGAGCTGTTTGGCTGCTCCTGGGGGTGTGAAGGATGGGTGAGAGTGGTTTGCCAGTGCTGCAGCTTCCCTGCCCTGCTCCCAAAGACCTGTGTGCAGGTGGGGGCTCTTGGAAAAGGGATATCAAAGAAAAAGAAACGTCCTTTCTTTACTGGTCATCCTTACCAGACTAAACTGGGCTCCCCTCCTGCCCCCACCCCTTCTTTTTCTGCCCCATTTGTGGGAGATGAGGGATTTCATCAGGCCTGGGGAGCTGTGGCTCTGCCTGATGTGGAGGAGCCGTGGTCTCTGACAGCGTGGAGCAGGCGCCGGGTCATGCTGAGGATGCTCGGGCACACTGTGCTGGGGAAATCCATGATCCCACACTGCATCCCATCAGTGTTGGGGCTGGTTTTGGAGACCCCTCACACCCCACAGCAGCCCTGGGGGGGGTTTGTTTAGTGGTTGAGCAGGAAATAGGGGTACCAAGGAGGGTGCCCACGGCCTGTGAGGGACCAGGTGACTTGAGCAAGTTGAAAGCCGTTGTCTTGGAGCTCTGCACCTGCGTGACCAACCCTCCCTGCTGACCTGCACTTGTTCAAGTGTGACTTTCAATTGATCATAAAAATCCAGCGTGATTCACAGCGTTCCTGCCCTGCAGCCTGCCGAGCTCTGTCTCTCTGCATTCACGTAGCGTGAGAGAGCAGATTGCCCTCCAGTTCATCCTGCTCAGCCTTAATGGGGAGCTGCTGCTCACTGGGGCTGCTCCCCCCACACACTCCTGGAATATATTAAAGACAGTGGCTTAGCATTTTAATTTCATTTTTTTCCCCCTCAAATGCATGAAGAAAACTCCTCTCCAGGCGAGCTCCCAAACCTCGGGGTGTGGGGAGAAGGGAGGGAGGTGCAGCTCCCCGCTCCATCCCGGCGCAGCCCCCGCGTGCGTGCGTGTGGCTCACAGACAGTGAAATTGCACCCTAGAGTTATAAAGCAATTGTCTAGCTCAGCAGCAGAATGAGCATGAAATGGTGCAGAAAGCAACTAAATAAAATTGGGTAAGGCAGATGCATGAAAATAATGACATCTCTATCCTGTAGTCGGGCGTGCTCGCTCTTCCTCGCTGATAAACTTTTATAACAGACTTTGCATTTATTTTCCCGGGAAACTCTCCTGCCACGGAGATGTGTGTTGGTGTGGGGTGAGCCCCTGCACCCCCTCTCCCGTTTCTTGGGGCTGTACACCCCTGCCCCTCTCCTCCCCTCCCTGACTCCCTCTTCCTTGTTTTTGTTTTCAGAGCGGGATTTTTATGCTTGGTCAGACACCAAAGTGATAACCTTTGCGACTTCATTTCCTTTTTGTGGCTGTGCCAGGCTGAGGGAGCCCTGTGAGCTGGTGGCTCTCAGGGTGGCCTCCCATGTCCCAGGCAAGTGGGATGAAGAGATGCTTTCCTGCTTTGCTCTCACTTGGGAGTTTTCTCCTTTTCCCTGTAAGGCTCAGGTTGAGCAGGCTGTTGTGTGGGGCTTAGGACACCACAGCAGGGCTGGAACACCAGGTTGGTGCACTGGCTCTGTCATCCCTTCTCCCTGGTGATGGCTGGTGACACCAGGGCCACCTGCTCCCACACTGTTTATCCAGCTGGATGGATTAAAATGCTCCCAGTTTGGGCCTGGAGAATTGACTTCAGCTGCAATTCCTGCCCAGCCTTTCCCCTGGGCTCTGAGCTGCTGTCCCTGCTCCGACACTGCCTTGGAGTTGTTGGCCTCAGCTTCCCCATCCACTCCCAGGAAGCTGATGCTTCCAACACAGTCCAGTGTTTTGCTTGTTTTGTGCCAGGATCCCCGTGGAGACTGGGAACAAGCAGCTCCTCTTCCCACCCAAGAGGCCCTTTAGGTGACATTAAGGCAGTGTCCCCACTGTCCCCACTCCCTCCTGCCTCTGATGGCATCGCTGGGCACTGCTCCACGTGCTTGTGGTGCCAGGGATTCCCTTTGTGGACAGGGTGCTGCCTGCTGTGTAATGCCTGGATGCATTGGAGGGCTCAGGACTGAGCTGCTCATGGATTCCTTTCCTTATCTGCAGGGAAAAATCATCCCTGGGCTGTGCTGGAGCCTAGGGCTCACCACCCAGTGCCTCTGCAGCAGAATCTCCATCTCTGACTTGGCTTTGCTGGGATGTGTCCCTGGGGTCCCAGATTAGCTGCTCCAGTGGCTGCCCATCACACGCAGCCCAGCGTGGATCCCATGGGTGGGCTGGAGCTGCGTGCTGGCTGCTCAGCCCCGGAGCACAACAACATAGGACACGGCATTTTCCCCTCCTCCTGCCAAAACCCAGCTCCTCTGGAGGGAAGCAGAGCAGGAGGTTTCCCTGCAGGGATTATTCTGGCTCTGGGCAGCTGGATGCCAAAGCCCTGCCAGCTTTTTTGCTGGTGTGGTTCCGCAGCACCGGAGCGGCGAGGAGGAGGAGGGAAATGCATGCGTGCAAAAATCAGTGTGAAAGCATAAATCAGGCCAAGAGTGAAAGGTTAAAGAAATCCAGAGGAAGCAGAGCGATGTGTGTGATAGAAAGGGGTTTCCTGTACCTACAGAGGCCACCCAGGCTCCCTTCCTGCCGGGGCAAACCAAAACTTTCTGCACCCCTAAGCAAATTGTGGTTGGCTGCTTGGGCACGCTGTGAGCCAGCCGTGCCAGCCTGGGTGTTAATGCCTTGTGCTTTACAGGCTGCCCTTCCCAGCCCTGCCGTGGGCTTTATTTACAGGATGCCCAGGCAGATCCTGGGAAGCGCTGCAGTTGGGAATAGGGCTCGAAGGGCAGGATGCAAGGAGCTGTGCTGCCCTAAATCCACGTCCTCTCACTGCCATCCTTGCAGACAGCCTTGGAGAGGAGAGCCAGGTGGCTGTTCCCAGCAGGGACAGCAGTGCCACTTGTCTCTGCCTCGCCCTCAGGAATGGGGAGAGAAATCTCTGGGTTGTGCTAGGTGGGAATTTGATCCTGTTCTGGGCTGGACATGCTGGAATGGGCTCCCTGAGGCAGGGACATCATTCCCACATGAGGTGGGATAGCGCAGCGCTGCTCCCGGAACGCTCTGCACGGCCAAACCCCAAAATGCTGCTCTTGAGGCTGGCTTGCAGATTTCTGTCCTGTGCAGGTTTTTCAGGGGTCTTCCAGCCTGGTGCCAGCTCTCTCTGCTGTGCCAGGGCTGGTGGCTGGTCCCTCTCAGTCTGGCACCTCCCTGTGCTCCTCATCAGAGTCTGACCTCAGAGGGGCTCCAGGAAGAGTTGAGGCTCCTGGGACAATTACCTGCAGGCCCCTATTTAAGCACTTAGGAAGGCTTAGCTGATCCCAGCTGGAGATAGCCTGGCCCCAGGCCAGCGGGTAGCTGTTGTGTGCAAATGTGGGAGCGTTCAAACAGCGGCTCAGAGCCGGGACTTGCTGGGAGCAGGACCCCCAGAGGGCAGTTTGGGGTGGCTGATGCTGGCACCCCGAATTACACCCTGCTTGTAAGGTTGGGAGACACAGATTTCGTTGGCTTTCGTTGGTTTTCGGCAGTGTTTGGTGCTGTGTTTTGGTAGCGGTGCTGCTGTGCCCTGGTGCTTTGCCTTGGAGTGTCACCCTCCTCTCCGAGGGGGAAAACCAGCAATTCCCTTCTGGCAGGTTGCTCCCTCTTCATGCCTCACCTGTGGGGCAGGTTTGTTCTGTGGAAATCAGAGGCCATCGGCCTCTGTTGGGCTTTTCCCACTGCATTTTTCTGTCTGGGATGGCTGAGGGGTGCCGGGCGCCGCTCCCTGCGGGCACCTGGGCGCTCCTCCGGTTATCCCGGTGTTGAGCCATGGGAGCTGAGGCTGGGCAGGCGAGGAAAACCACGTCTGGCCAGGTTTCACGGCCTCTAGGTGTGTGCAGGAAATGTTGCAGGGCAGGGATTTCTTGCAGCAAGCCCTGGGTGGCAGGTAACAAACAGCAAGGTGCCCATCTGGAGCCCCCACCCACGCACACAAGGGGAGGCTCCTCCTCTCAAGGCACCTTCCCAAAACCCTGGGGCAGCACAGGGGATGTGGGGCTGCTCCAGGAATCCTCTCTTGGAGCAGGGTCTCTCTCTTGGAGCAGTTGCATTTGCCCTCAGATGCTGGAAGGTGCAGCATCACACCCTGGGGACACAGCTTGGTGGAGCTCCGCAGCACCCCAGGAATGGTGTTGGGGGAGCCCCAAAGCTCTTCTCAGGGCTTTCCCAGGCAGGCAAACCTTAGGGTACAGCCTGGGAAAGCAGTGCCATGGAGGGTGAAGCTCATTCCTGAGAGCAGAGAGATGCTCCGGTCCTGCCCAAAATCTGGGGACCCCAGAGCAGCCCTTTGCAGGGAGGACAGGACGCGTTGGGGTGGAGGAGTGCTGGGTAGGAAGGGGTGAGCCTGGAGCTGGGTGTAGGGATGTGCCTGCAGGGTGGGAGCAGCCGGTCCTGCCAGTTCTCCCAGGCTCTGGGAAGTCCCTCGAGCTGCAGTCAAGGCCAGGATGAGGTCCCATGTCCCTCTTTGCCACCAAGGGCTCTTCCTTGGCTGCTCAATTTTAAGTCTTTGAGAGCACAGGCTCTGGAAAACACCCAGAGAGCCTGGCCCTGGCTGGGAGTAAAAGCCAGCTTTGCGTGGGAAGGGAAGGCAGAGCCACTGCACTCCTAATTCAAAGCACCTTTAGAAATGAATGAGGGAGAAGAGACTCTACAAAAAAAGAAAAAAAAAAAAAAAAAAAAAAAAAAAAAAAAAAAAAAAAGCCAACCCCAATGCATTGAGCTGCCCTGTAATTGTCAGTGTGGAAATCACAGGCACATGAGGACTTGCAGTGAAGGATTAAATCCACAGCCTGATTTCCAAAGTGCAGGAAACAAGTTCCCGGAGCTGGTTTTGGGGGTCCCATGGACCTTTGGGCAGAGGAGCTTTTGTCAGGGTGATTTTTGTGGACCCTGTGGCAGGATCTGGAGCTCAGCATTGATTTCATCAGGTGGCTTCAAGATTGCGTCAGCTGAACCAGGGACTGGGATTGACCTGCAGTGATTTGCAGACTTTATTATTAAGACAATGATGGGGCAGAGCTGGAGGAGAGGGATTTTGGTGTTCTCTGCCTGGTGGGATGACTTGGAACGGCACTGGCAGCACTTCCCCAATTTTTCAGTCCTTTTTGCTTTGAGGAGGTAAAATTCCGAATGTACCTTGAGGGTTCACTGAGGAGAGGGAATTTCCATCCCAGCTCTTGGACCCGTCAGTAGCTGCAGAAGAAGAACATTATAAGGAGCTATTCATCATTGCAATTATTTTATTAAGAGGACACTGTGTGCTTGGGAGCTGGAAGAGATGAAGCTTTGGGATGTTTTCAGCATGATAAATACGGGCTGGTTACATCATCCAGCTTTTAAAAAATGGTGTGTGTCGTCCTGGTGAGAGAGGATTTGCAGACAGCCTTGGAGAGGAGAGCCAGGTGGCTGTTCCCAGCAGGGACAGCAGTGCCACTTGTCTCTGCCTCGCCCTCAGGAATGGGGAGAGAAATCTCTGGGTTCTGCTAGGTGGGAATTTGATCCTGTTCTGGGCTGGACATGCTGGAATGGGCTCCCTGAGGCAGGGACATCATTCCCACATGAGGTGGGATAGCGCAGCGCTGCTCCTGGAATGCTCTGCATGGCCAAACCCCAAAATGCTGCTCTTGGGGCTGGCTTGCAGATTTCTGTCCTGTGCAGGTTTTTCAGGGGTCTTCCAGCCTGGTTCCAGGTCTTCCTGCTGTGCCAGGGCTGGTGGCTGGTCCCTCTCAGGCTGGCACCTCCGGGTGCGTTATCGCGGCCTCGCGCCGGGGTAAAGTCCACCATGGGAAAATGCCCGGTGGACTTTTAACTGGAGTCCTCTGCAGAGCCCAGCTTAGAAAGCTTTAACTCTTTCCTGGCAAGATCTGCTGGAAGGTAGAGAGAGAATGGAGCAGAGGATGGGCTGCCCACCTGGGTCAGCTCCCTGCAGCAAGGGCTCGCTGGTGGCCGTGCCAGGGTGGTCATGGGGACTGTGCCACCTGGTCCCGGGGTCACCGCTGCGTGTCCCCACCCCTCCACTGGTTTAGCTGTCATAGCCTGAGCTCTTGGCTCAGCTGTGGTCTCCCAAAATGCTGCTTTGGGCATGTAGGGGCTGCTCTGGGGTCACTGGACTGTGCTCCTCAGGACACAGGCAGTGTCCCTGCCCTGCTCTCCCTGCTGCTGTGTGGCCTCAAAGGATGAACCCCGTGGGTGGGGAGGGATGGGCATCACTCTGCAGCATCCTCACCTACGGGAAGCTGCATCTGAAGGTTGAAAGGAGCCTTGGCACTGCCATTTTTGCCATCCCACACTCTGATTTTGCCTTGTGCTTGAGACACATGAGTGCCTGGTAGAGTTTATTTCAGCATCTTCATACTTCTTCCATGTGCCCTTTCCCTTGCTTTTGTTTTGCAGCTTTTTTTTTTCCCCCTCCAAGGTGTGAGTCTTGTTTGCTCTGCATGGGTCTGTGAGCCCTGAGCAGGTCCCCACTGCCAGCCCAGTTGGTGACAGCAGCACAAGCAAGCAGCCACCTCTCTGTGTCACGGAGTGGTCGACCCATTCGCAGTGGGGACAGGGCCAGGGCGTGCTGCTAAAGGGATTTATGGAGGGAATTTCATGCGGTGTAGGATTTTTGTCCATGGAGAGCAGCTCAGCATGGGATGGCATCGCTGGCTGTCCCTGCAGGCACAGCTCAGTGAGGTAAGCTCCCCATGTGCCACCAGCTGTGCCCTCCTCAGTGGAAGTGATTCCAGGGTGAGAAATTCTCACTGTGGAAGCCTTTATTACCGGGCAGAACTAGGTTTGTTTTGTTTATCATCCATTTACTTGGCTTTGGAGGCATGCCCAGAGTTTTCCAATTTTGTGTGTGTGTGGATGTGTGATTTATTAGGATTCAGGGCTGGGATTTCTTTTTTTTTTCTGGTTTAATTTCACTTCCTCAAACTGACAGGCCGTTTGAACAAACTTCTTTTGGATAATTTCCTCTATAGTTTTAGTGGGCCTCCTAAAAATAAAAAGAGAAAACATTGCAACACGGTCGATAATTAAAAAAACGCCTTGTCTGTGACCGGCCTGGACCCTGATTTCGGTAACAGGGAGAGCTCAGAGGGTAGAAAAAACCACGAGTTCACTTTTTGGGTGCTTTTGACAGCACTTCAGGGATGGCTGGCTCTGCTGGTTTCGCTGTGGAGCCGTGATCCCAGGCACACCTGGGCATGTTCTCCCCGTCCGCATTAAAAGCGCCATGCGTGTCTAAACCCCTGCCAGCTCCCAGCTTTGGTTTCCTCTCCTCGGCCCGATCTGTTCCACAGCAGTCAGGAAGAGGGAGGAGGGAGAGGGGAAAAAAAAAAAAATCCATTTAAGAAACACTGAAAGATGTAATGGGAGCCTGCAGAGAGCAGGGAGCAGGTAGGCGAGGGCAGAGCACCTGTAGCTGGGTTTGCTGGCGGGTTCTGCCCGGGGTTTTTATGAGGATTTCGCAAGTATGGGTTTCGAAATGGCTCAGAGAGGGTTTTTGCTGGGTGTGCTCCGGGCCCGTGGTGCCAGGAGGTGCCAGGGAGCCCCGCTGGGGTCGAGGCAGAGCTGGGGGCACGCAGTGTCCCGGGGGGCTGCACTATGCCCGTGCTGTCAGCACGGAGATTGAGATGAAGGAAAACTTCCTTTCCCACTGTCCCAGCTCTGAAAGCATGAGAGAGAGAAATAGAGAGAGAGAGCCAGAAAGATTTCCCCCAGGGATCAGCAGTGATAAAAAGGCTCTCTTTTGAAAAGCAGTGAGAGAAAAGAAGTGTGTCTAATCCTCACAGAGAAGAAAGGGAGAACATCCCTCTGCTGCGAGCTGAAAGGGGGCTGGAGGGACCCTGGTGTGGAGGCAGCAGCCCGGTGCTGCTGCCTGATGCTGAGGAATCCTCTGGGCAGGAGCAGAGAGAAATTTCATTTCCTGGGATCCACTTGGGAGGGCTTAGGGGAGCTCCCGGGAGCTGACTGCTGTGGTGCAGGGTGAGGGCAGTGGTGTGAGGGCTGGGGAGATGCTCCTGGCTCATCCCCACGTTGCTCAATCCCTGCAGAGGAGCTCTGCTGGCACCCGACGTGGGAGAGACTTGCAGAGATTTTCTTTCCCCTTTTCCCCTTGGCCCTGGGACTGGAGGAGGCTGGAAAGGGGAGCTGCAGCCCCGAGCCAGGAGGGATGTGTGTCCCCAGGGCAGGTATCCCAGGGACTGCTGCAATCCTGGATCCCTTTTTCCCGGTGATAAGGGGCTGTGCAGCTGGCCTGACTGGCTGTAGCACCTTTTGCCTTTCCTTTCCTGGTCCAACCCTGGCACCATTTCTTCAGTGACAGCTGCAGTGTCCAGGCTTGGTGCAGGAGCTCTCTGTCACCCCGTCAGTGATGGGACAGTGGTGGCTTGGCCGCTGGTCCTGCCACGTCTGAGCCGAGGCCACCAGGGTGCTTTTATTGCTGTTGTGGTTGATGATTTATTTCCAGCAGCATCCGCCCCGTCTTGTGACTTGATTAAAAATTAAAGAAAACAGAGTGGTGTGGTGTGGCTGCTGTGAGCCCGGGGTTCCTTCCCCGAGCCCTGTGGGGTTCCCAGCCCGTGGACTGGGACAGGGCAATCTAGGAATGGGGGGGAAAAGGTGGATGGCAGTGGAATGAGCTATCTGGCCAGGAGGGGATGGAGAGGTGGGTGCTGGGGTGGGAGCCATCAGTAGGATTGGGATCCTTTCGACTGTAGAGCTTGTGAATTTTGTATCTCCTCGAGCTGAATAATGGTAATCCCTGGCCAATAAAGTCCTCATTAGGCTGAAATTAATGAGTTTGTGTTTCAAAATACAACAACAACAACACACAAACCCACAACCCTGCAAAGGGAACTCCATCAGGAAGGGATGGGTGGATGGGGCAGTGGTGCCACAGGGAAGCTGGGGAGGAAAACCAAGCTGGCATTGGGGTGTACCTGCTCCCTGCAGAGCCTGGTGGGCAGTGACACAGTCACAGGAACGCTGCAGCATTGGGATGTGCTGTTGGGGAAGGATTCTGGAGACACCCATCAGCATTTTGCTGTTGGAGGAGCTTGTGCTGGCTGGTGGGCGAGCATGGAGCATCCTGTGTGCAGGGAGCTCTTGAGCCACATGGCTTTAGAGACAACACCTACCGCATCTCAGTGTCACTGCTGCCTCTAGACTCTTCTTGGTGGCAGCAGGAAACCAGGGCTGAAATTCTGAAGATCATCCTGGGATGTCACAGCCGACAGCCTCAGTGCCAGGAGTTTCTGCTCCAGCCTTTGGGGGGGCTTTGGCAGAGCCCACCACCCTCTGCTTGTGTAGGGAGGCATCCAGTGACTCACGAACCCCTCGCAGAGAAAGGGGAGCAGGAAGTTAGCTCACAGCTCTTGTGAAAGACAGAAGCTGACTTGATACCTGTAATTAAAGCGGGTGTCAAGGAATGAGGTGCAAATTCCTCAGGGGGCATCTCACCGGGAGGGAGAGCAGCGCCTGCTGCCCACCCGAAAGTGGCGGCTCCTCCCCGGTCAGGGGCTCTGGAGAGGCTGCTGCTGAGCCCCTGAGGTTCAAATGTGATCCCCCAGCTCCTCTCCTTCCCAACAGTAAGGCATTGATGTGGGTGGCAAGGCCATGTGTGTCCTGTCTCCAGCCAGCACGAGGGAACCACCAGCGTGGAGCTGTGGCAGTGTGCCTGGTGCTCAGCGGGGTGGTGGATCTGCCCTGGGCAAAAATCCTCCTGGGGAACATGTGGGACCTTACCAGGGGCAGAGCTGGGGAGAGAGTGAGGTGGGTTTGGGGTGCAGTTTGGGAATGGCAAGGGAGCAGGGGCAGAAGCAGGTGGTGGAGGCAGCGGTGGGGTGGGATGGTCTTGGGGGGAGACCCGAGTCCTCAGTGGAGTTGGAGGAAACCCATCCTGCTGGGTGCCGGCAGTGCTGCCTGTGCCACCTCGATGGCCTCGTTCCCCTTTAGTGCCTGTGTTGCCCCCCAGCACGTCTGTGAGGGCAGGGAAACTGAGGCACGGGGCTAATGCTGCGTGTTTGTTCAGTGTGAGTGCCAACGCGTGCGCCGTGCTCCCCGCTCTTGCACCGGTCCCTTCCTTTCCAGCCACTCCTCCCTGCAGTCCCTGGGCTGGTGCCAGGAGCATGCAGCATTCTAGGGGGGTCCCTCCATGCCCCCCAGCTCTGTCCCCGTGGCTGTGGTGCCTTCCCAGCAAATGCCAGATCTGCTGAGCAGACGGAAAAACGAAAAAGAGGAAAAAAAAAAAAAAAAAAACACCAACACCCTACCCAATAATATGAGGAAGAAATGTTGGTGTGTCCTGGGTGGATTAGTCGAGACTCCTTGCTGGATTCCTCCGAAGGGAGGTGCTCGTGCTGGAAGCCGGCCACCAGCCGGGCCTGCCGCATTTTTCCTGGA